>NC_133658.1:932590283-934077783 GCF_037893015.1 Macrotis lagotis | reverse complement strand
GGAGCTGCTTCCATCAAGGTTGTTCATCTCATAATGTTGTTGATGTGGACATTGTTCTCTTGGCTCTATTCCCTTCACTCAGCACCAGATCCCATAAGTCATTCCAGGCTTCTCTAGAATTAGGACATTTATGATTCCTTATAGAACAATAGTATTCCATAGTATCCATGTAGTGTAACTTGTTTAGCCATTCTCCAATTAATGGGCATCCCCTCAATTTCCAATTCTTTGCCATTACAAAAAGAGCTGCTATGAATGTTTTGGAAAATGTAGGACTCTTCCCATTTTTTTTATAATTTCTTCTGGATATAGACTTTGAAATGGAATTGCTGAGTCAAAGGGTATAACAATTTTATTGCTCTTTGGGCAGAGTTCCATATTGCTCTCCAGAAAGGTTGGATCCCTTCACAACTCTACCAACAATGTACCGACATCCCAATCCTCCCACAATCTCTCCAGCATTGATCATCTTCCCTTTTTCTCATCTTGGTCAATCTGATAGTTGTGAGATCATACCTCATTGTTGTTTTAATTTGTATTTCTCTAATCATTAGTGATTTGGAAAATTTTTTTCATATGATTATATATAGTTTTACCTTCATTTGAAAACTGTCTGACCATTTATCAATTGGGGAATGTCTTGTGATTTTTTTAATATTTTTTGCAAGGCAATGGGGTTAAGTGGCTTGCCCAAGGCCACACAGCTAGGTAATTACTAAGTGTCTGAGGCCAGATTTGAACTCAGGTACTCCTGATTCCAGGGCCAGTGCTCTATCCACCGCACCACCTAACCGCCCCCAAATACGGAATTCTCATCCTAGAGGCTGAGTTTAGGTCTGTCAAATAGAGGATTGCTGTAGTCATTGACTGAAGTTTCTTTTAAACCTATCCTAAACCATTGATCCATTACTCCATTTCTTAACCAGTACCAGGCAGGTTGGATGGTATTGATGACTGCTGCTTTATATTATAGTTTTAGAAGAGGTAGAGCTAGGCTACCTTCCTTTACCTTTTTTTTAATCAGTTCCCTTGCTATTATTGCCCTTTGGTTGCTCCAGATGAATTTTGTTACATTTTTTCCTAGCTCAGTAAAGTAGTTATTTGGCAGTTTGCTTGGTATGGCACTGAATAAGTAATTTAATTTGGATAGAATAGTCATTTTTATTATATTAGCTTGACCTAACCATGAGCATTGACATTTTTCCAGTTATTTAGATCTGACTTTATTTGGGTGAGGAGAGCTTTATAATTGTGTTCAGACATTTCTCAGTTTGTCCTGGGAGGTAGATTCCCAAGTATTTAATGTTGTTTACAGTTATTTTAAATAGAATTTCTCTTCCTATGTCTTGCTCTTGGGCTTTGTTATTCATATATAGAAATACTGATAATTTTATGTGGGTTTATTTTACATCCTGCTACTTTGCTGAATTTGTTAATTGTTTCAAGTAGTTTTTTAGATGATTTTCTTGACTTCTCTAGGTATACCATCATATCACCTATAAAGAGTGAAAGTTTGAGGTCTATAGTTTATGTTTGTTATGGGGAGAACAACTCTTTGCCACTTGGAGGGCAGCTCATGGGTACATCAAGTGATGAGCCCCTCTTATTGTCCTGTTGCTATAGAGTTGGGCAGGTCTATATTAGTTCTAGAGACGTCCAGAACCTGGACAAGCAGTACCTGGAACATTTCTAGGCTTTGAAGTTTGATTAATAGAGGATATAATGTGCAAATCAGGCTCTTTTGACCTTTGAGACAAGTGACTCCCAGGTTCCCTTTTACAATTTTGATGTTTAGTTGTGTCCAAGTTTTCATGACTTCTTTGGGGATTTTCCTGGCAAAGATACTGGAATGGCTTGCCATTTCCTTCTCCAGCTTGTTTTACAGATGAAGAAACTGAGGCAAACTCAAATAACTTACCTTGGGTTCTGAGACTGGATTTGAACTCCAGAAGATGAGTTTTCCTAACCTTAAGTCTGGCACTCTATCCACTGTCCCTAAATTCAAGGGACCCACTAGTCATGTTAGATAAAGGAGGAAGGACATTCCAAAGACTGTTAAAGATTTTTTTTATTTTTTTTAACCAATTAGAAGAGAATAGTTACTGAAGTGAACAGTTTTGGGTCCTATGGTTCATCCATATCAACTAAATGGAGTCAGTTCTGTTTTACAAGAAACTGCTTTCAACCCTTCAAGGGATGTGCTGGAGTCAAACTGAACCATCTGGGGAGGGCCGCTTGTTAAGTGGTTCTTTCAAACATCTAATTCAAGGAAATTAGCAAAAGCTCCAAGTCAAGGTTTGAAGGTTTTATTGATTGTTCAGACATAAGAAATTGATGTTTTTGATAAACTGAAAATGCTCACATGGTTTGTGTTCAAATTATTTTTTCAGAAAGCCCATTGTTAAACATTTTCTAACTCGCCACTGTGTTCCATCGTCCTCTTGAAGATGACTCTACCTTAGAATTGTATGTTGTAGAGATCCTATTTCATCTCCCTTGCCCTAACATGGTTAGATATCAACAAAGCCAAATTTCTGGGAAAAGATAGTGGATAGAAAAAATCAGGGCAAGTTCTGATACCCCATTACTAATAACAAAAGGAAGCATCAAAAGGAGAAAAAGGGGAAATTATTACATATAAATCTAGGCCCAAAAGATATTCTCAACATGTGAGAAAAATAACAAATGAAAAATGAGGAAAGGATATAGGGAAAAGACCCAATCAATTAATGAATATTTTTGAAGGCCCTTCTATGGACCTTCTAATAGGTAAGAGGGGCAAGGCTCCCACAACTGAAGTAATCTTTATTCAAACTATTTAAATTCATACTAATTGGGGAGGAAATAAATACAGATGGAAATAGAAACCACATAAATATGAATGAATGAATGAAAATCATGCGAAGACACCATTGATAGGGTCGCTTAGGAGGGAGACCCTTACAGATGGGGATAGTAGGTAGGGTGTCAATAAGAAGATAGTGCATGTTCTGGGTCTTAAGGGATGAGATGGGGTCAAGTGGTACACAACAGCAGAACAGGAGGAATCCTCTATGGCAGAAATAGAGGCCAGTAGGCCTTCATCTGAAAGGAGGGGGGTGATGCATAAGTAAAGTCAAATAAAGTCAGGGATGAAGAGGTGTCTGAGATGAGCTTTTTCCTTAAATGGAATTCAAACTGCCTCAGAGTGGTGAATGAAATATATAGAAAGATTAGGAAAGAAAGAGGTATGGAATAGCTTCTCTTGGGAGCATTTATTGGAGAACCAATTTGGGATCAATTACTAATCAATAAAAGGACTGACTGCCTTCCTGTAGTAAGAAGGCCTATAGTATAAATTCGATGCAACAAAGAACATCAAGCATAGAGATCCAAGTTGGAAGAAAAGGTCTGTAATACAGGTAAATCTCAAAAAAGGAAAAGATCAATAAATTCAGTATTTGGAAAACAATAAAGAGAAATAAAGGAGGTCAAAGATGAAATATGGTTCTTCCCTTCTTCCTCTTACCCCCATGGGTTCCACACTGTCTGGAGCCCCTAGCTCTACCTGCTGGGAATGGAATATTGCTCTCTTCCTCTTATTCCCATTCTTTCCCTTCACCATTCTATGCCTTTGGGTCACATCCTCTTCTTCTGACCACTTCTCATTTTGTAGATTATCTCTTAGCCCTTTGTTTCCCACTGCCAGTTGTAGTCTTTCATGGTGCAGAACTGAAGAACCAGGCACTCCTGCTCCATTCCATCATTTCATCAACTAATTATTTATTCACTAGTACTGTGAGCAGGATGCTCCAAGGGAAACGGTTGGTTCCTGTCCTTCCTTATCAAAGCCTACCAAAATGATATTCCTATGTAAGAGATAATGCCAGTGTCTCCACCTGTGGTTTATGAGACTAATATTATCTCAGAATAAGCACAAATACTTCATGGAGTACCTGGGATGTTTACTTTTAATTTACAAATGCCACATTTCCTTTGAGCTGTTTCCATTCTGCCTTCCTCATAGACAGCAGCACCCTCACAGATGAGGGCAGGTCATCTGAGGTGGACTTGTGTCAGTGTCTTCCATGCTGCATAATCAATTCTGAAGTTAAGAGAGCCCTTCAGGGTGTCATGGTATTGCTTCTTCTAACTGCCTTGTAAATGCTTGCCTTGTGTGAATTCTCCATAAAATAGTTTTTTTTTGACAAGCATACATCTGGCTTAATAACAATGTATACAGCCCATCGTAGTTGCACTCACTGCAGTAATGTTGGAATGCTAGGGAGTTTAGCTCAAGAAAGGACCTCAGGGTCTGGTGTCTTCGCCTGCCAGGGGAGCTTCAGAATCTTCCTAAGACAATTTAAATGGAAGTGATTCAGTTTCCTGACATGGCACTGGTTCCTGACAGTCCAGGTTTCACAGGCATATAGCAATGAGGTCAGCACAAAACTCTGTAGAACTTAAGTTTGGTAAGCAGTCTAATACCTCTTCTCACCCTCACTTTCTTTTGAAGTCTCCCAAATACTGAGCTAGCTCTGGAAATGTGAGGGTCAACCTCATCATCAATGTGTACCTCCTTGGAAAGGACACTGTCAAGGTAGGTGAACTTGTCCACAGGACTGAAAACTTCTCCATTTGCTGTAATTGATGATTTAACATATGGATGGTGGGGTGCTGACTGATGGAGCACCAGGGTTTTCTTGGTGTCAATTGTTAGTACAAAGGAGCAGAGAATTGATCCATATTTTGTTGTGTCTCATCTTCACGGACTGCATTGAGTATATAATCATTTGAAACAGAAGATACTGCACCAAAACTCCCTTAACTTTGGTCTTGACTTATAGCCTTTTCAAGTGGAAGAATTTGCCATCAGTGTGATGGCTGACCTTGAGGCTATATTAATACTCAGTGAAGGCATTTGATAAAATGACTGAAAACATCATGCTAAAACATATGGGAGCAAGATCACATTTGTGCTTCACTCCACTGGTGACTGGGAAATCTCAAGACCATCATCCATGATCCAGAACCCAAGTATGCATGCTGTCTTGAAACTGACATACAATCCTGATGAACATCTCTGGACCACCAAATTTTGACATAAATTTCCATAAGACCTCATGACTGAGGGGCGGCTAGGTGGCGCAGTGGATAAAGTGCCGGCCCTGGAGTCAGGAGTAGCTGGGTTCAAATCCTGTCTCAGACACTTAATAATTACCTAGCTGTGTGGCCTTGGGCAAGCCACTTAACCCCGTTTGCCTTGCCAAAAAAACTAAAAAAAAAAAAAAAAAAAGACCTCATGACTGACAGTATCGAAGGCCTTGGTCAGATCTACAAAAGTTGTACACAGATCTCTGTTGTGTTCCTGGCATTTTTCCTGGAGTTGTCAGGCAGAAAACACCATATTCACTATTCCTCTACCCTTTCTAGAACTCCACTGGCTCTCAGGGAAATGATTATTTTCCAGGTCAAAGATCAGCTTATTGAGGAGGACTCTGGCAAGAATCTTACCAGCCTCACCCATTCCATCAGTGCAACAATCGGGAACAATTTTGGGCTGTCTGCAAAGGAGAGTGCCATCTGTATCCAGATAAGGAGCTGTGGAGTTTGAACAAACTTCAAGGACTATTCCCTTTAATTTAGAAAAAAACAGATATCTTATTGTCTGATCTTGTTACCTCTTAGACTTCTTGTCTCTTCTTTAAGGATATGATTTCTCTCTCATCACACCCAATTTGGATCAAGGTACACCATGGAAACAAAGTAAAGACTGACAGAGTGCTTTTCCATGGGGGGGGGGCAAGGGAAGTAAGATTGGGGGGAAAACTGTAAAACTCAAATAACATCTTTAATAAAAATAAATTAAAAAAAAAAGAATCTTACCAGTAAGGAATAAAAGAGAAATACCCCTGTGATTGTCACAAGAAAATCTATTCCCTTTACCTTTATAAAGATGGTCAATGGAGGCATCTTTGAATTATTGGGGATAACCTCCTTCATGCCATATAATATGGAAAATTTCAGTCAGTTTTTGGATGAGTAATGCCCCCCTACCTTGTAGATCTCAGATGGAATAGAATCAGCACCAAGTGTTGTGCCATTCAAAAGGAACTTCATGGCATTCAAAACCTCTTTGTCAGTTGAAATATCAGGGACTAATTGACTTCAACTTATGGTAAATAGTCAATGACTTATGCATTGATTGATTAAAGTGTTCAGCCCCCCTCTAGGATCATGTCTCTATCAGAAGTCAATGAGTATCCCTCAGTACTGAGTAGTTGAGCTGCACCATATGTCATTGGCCCATAAATGTCCTTCAGGGAATCATAAAAGCATTTTGGTCTGTTACTGCCTGCATAAAATTGACTTTCATCTGCCTTGTTACTGAGCCAAGAGTCCTGCATCTCTCTAAGCTTTGCTTGTACTTTACTTTTTTTTATGTTATTTTATATTAATGTGGTTAAGAGACTTGCCCAAGGTCAAACAGCTAGTCAATCATTAAGTGTCTGAGTCCAGAATTGAACTCAGTTCCTCCTGACTCCAGAGCTGGTGCTCTATTTGTTGGAAATAAATGCATCCTTCTTAGAAATAGATGAACTATCCTTCTGGTAAACCCCGTGGAGTTCTCGTATTTCCTTTAGAAGCTTCTGTATTTCCACATCAATTTCATAAATCACTTTTGGTGTTTATGAACATTCTGACAGATGAGAAAATGCAGTGCTGTATACCAGAACTCTGTAAGCTGCCCACTCTTTTTCTGCTCCACTTTTGCCAACTGTGTGTTAGCAACTTGGTTAAGTTTTTCCTCCAAGTCAGCAACCAACTGTTCCTACTCCTCTTCCTACTAGAGAGGCTCTATTTCTTGGCATTAATTCTTCCAGTAGTCCTTTTGACTTGGGGCTGCTGCTTTGGTTAAATGTGAATATTTAACTTAAGAGAGGATGAGTCTGTGATCAGTCCTGCACTCTTCACCACACATTGCCTTTGTCATTCTCTCATCTTGTCTCTTCACCATACTACCACATAGCCTAATAGATGCCAATGTTTGCTATGAGGGTGCATCTAGGAAATTTTATTGCATTTAAGTAAATCGAAGAAAAGGTTGATGGGTCATAAAGTGCACGTTTTCAGTAGTAAGTAAGTGCTGTTGTTGTTTCCAACTCCATTCCTCCCAAAGACTCTATGCCATGGCTGGTAATCTGAGCCTATTATAACATTAAAGTCACCCAGAATTATGAGATTGTCCTCTTTTGGTCCATTGATGATCAGTGTCTCTAGAGCTTCACAAAATTTATCTTCACTTTCATCAGTGTTTATTATTTTTTTAGGTTTTTTTGCAAGGCTAATGGGGTTAAGTGGCTTGCCCAAGACCACACAGCTAGGTAATTATTAAGTGTCTGAGACTGGATTTGAACCCAGGTACTCCTGACTCCAGGGCCGGTGCTTTATCCACTGTGCCACCCAGCCGCCCCCAACCCCTAATTTTATTCATGAGGATCCAATAAGATCATATTTATAAGGGCCATAGCACACTATCTTCCTAAATATGTAAAAGCAAGTCAGTTGATACAAGGAATAGAGCAGTAGGCCTGAAGTTAGAAAGTTTTATCTTCCTTACTTCAAATATGGCCTCAGAACCTAACTAGCTGTGTGATCCTGGGCAACCTTTTCTGTAAATTCATCATAAAATGAGTTGGAAAGGAAATGGCAAATAACTCCAGAATCTTTGCCAAGAAAACTCCAAATGAGATCACATAGAGAAATGACTGGAAAATGACTGAACAACAACAAAATATGTGTTCTGTTACTATTATCATTATTTTGATTCCAACTCTTCCCTCCCCAATTGTACCCTTCTTTTGGTATATTCACTCCTGTTTCCTTATGTCCCTGTTGAACTAAATATATTTACATCTGGCCTGGCTGAGATTGAAGTTCATGATCTCTTCTTCCTTCTCCTCCTACCTCTATCTTTACTTAAGAGATTGAACTCAGTAACAACCGGGACTGATTTTTGCCTTCTGTTATATGCTCAGGACCAGCACAGTGGCTAGAAGACTGATGTTGCTTAATCAATGTCTATTCATCAGTGGACTGAGTAACACCAGGCAGTGGGCTCTTGCTCACTCTCTGTGTTCTATTCCCTCCAATAATTCTCAAAGGCAAATTGTGGCCTCAGTCATATTTCTATTTCTTCCTTAGACCTAATCACCTCTGTCAGCTTCTAACCCAGATAGAATAAGACCAGAGCCAGCCCTGAAGATCACAGGCTCCCAAAGAGTCTTCTATGATGGATAACCTGGGAATCTCTACCTGCCTGAACCAAGGTGTCAATCACACCAATGATTCTCCTAGAAGGGGACAGAGAAAGAACCACAGAGAGGCACTTGAGCTGACAATTTATACAAAACTTAGCCTTGGATGACATCCAAGTATAGCAGCTCCCTTCAGTCAGAGATAATCATGAAACTGAGCTGCAGGGATTTAGATTGCATCATCTCAACTGGACTTTCTTTGTGACGAGGAAATCTTCTGTCATCTCCCTGAGTGACTCCCTATGCCACTCCTCATGGCAGCTTTCATGATCTTTTCTTTCCTTTCCCAGTGTCCCTTATGGCTAACTTGCCCTACCCTTCCTAGATACACACATCATCACCTGAAAACCTGGTCTCACAATTCACTGAAAAATTGGACATTTGTCAAGTATCATCTTCTCTTCATCTCACATCAGTCAAATGCCTTGTTTTCCTGTTTGACCTCAGTATCAGATGAGAAGATTATCCTTCTGCCTGCTCAAGAAAATCCCTTTATATTGTGAAGCTAGGTGGTGCAATAGATAGAGCTGCTCCTGGAGTCAAGAGGATTTGAATTCAAATCCAGCCTGAAACACTTAGAAATTACCTAGTTATGTGACCTTGGACAAGTCACTTAACCCCCTTGCATTAAATAAAAATTTAAAAAAAAATCCTTTTTTGTGTACAAATAAATTCTTTCTATCCTGTCATCTACATCCTGGTTCTCCTTTCACTGTGTCCAAATGGACATTTCTCTGAATTGTCAAGCTTATGGCCCTAAAGTTCTCACCCGACCATGTCACTCCACACCTTTCAGTGGCTCCCCAGAGGATCAAAGATATAACCCAATCTAGAATTATTACAACACTTTATCACCCACCCCTCTCCTACTCTTCCATTTATCCTTCATCCACTTTCTCCAGTGGTTGGGGTCTCTTTTCTCTTCCATGATCACGACACTCTTCCTCCTGACTCTGAGACTTTTCCTCCCAACCCAGTTTCCCAGAATGCTTATCTTGGCTTCCCTGAAGCCCCAGCTAGAGTCCCCTTTCTACAATCAGCCTTTTCCAGGCCTCTTTAACTTTGGGGCCTTCCCTTTCTTGACCAGTTCCAATTTATCCTGTCGATTGAGGATTTTTACATAGATGTTAATGTGTTGCCTGCCCCTCCAGACTAGGTGCTCCATGACAGCAGGGAAGTCCCTGACCTCTCCTTATGGCCCCAGTGCTTAGGCCTGGCAAGGAGCAGGCACTTAATGAATTCCAAGGCAGGTTTTCCTTCCCCCACTAGCACTTGTGTCACCACAACACAGAGAAGCCACTAGTAAACACATCTCTCATCCACCTCCTTTCACCTCACTCACCTGGACAGGGACTCCTCAGGTCTTCTTGCTCCAGTATCCAGGGCACTCCCCTTTGATCAAAATATGAGATCACATCTCCTCTGGGAACTGGAAGCCCTGGACAGAAGGAATCAGTTAGGGATGAGCTTGGAGAGTAACTTGGAATTGAGTTCTCTTTAGCACAAGGACTATGGATCCAGAGCTGCTGCATTTTAAGAATCATTCCATCATGTTCTAATGTATTTATCAGCTTTCCCCAACAGTGCTGATAATCCAAGTCAAGTAGAGGTCAGACTAATCAACCACTATGATTGATTCCACATCTGAGATGCTACCACACTGATTCCATCTTTGACCTGAACATTCCTAGAGCTTCAGAAGCAACAAAGGAAAACTTCAGGTTCCTATCACACCAGGAGACAAAGATCTTTGACAGAAAAACTGGATAGAAGGACCACCAGCATTCATCTCCTCCAATAACTGATTAATGCTCTAAACCCTTTACACTAGGGAATGGAGACTCAGATTTATCAGGAAAGGGGTCCTTACCCAGGGAGAGCAGGTTCTGGGCATTCTGGAGCATGACCTCTCTGTACAACTCTTTCTGAGGATCAAGCAAGATGCCCCATTCCTCCTGGGTAAAGTTCACAGCCACATCCTTGAATGTCACCAATTCCTAAATTATCAAAAGTATAAGACATATAAGAGTTGAAGGACATCAGAATTCTCCAAGTCTAACCATCATCAATTCAAAGGAAGCAACTAAAGCACAAAGGAGAGATGTGTCCAAAGGCAGCATCCTGTATAAGAGTCGGGAGTCAACACTTGAAACCATCATCAAGAAGAGACTAAGATTAGAAAGAAAAAACTTGAGAAATGTTTCCCAATGGAAGTAGGTAGAACTGTAAGGGAGAAAGTGATGTGCAATATGATATAAATGATTTATTCCTTTTCTTTTATTTAAAGTAATGGGGTTAAGTGACTTGCTCAAGTTCACTCAGCTAGGCAATTATTAAGTGTTTAAGTCAGGTCCTCCTGACTCGGAGGCTTATGCTCTATCCACTGTGCCACTTCATTGGCCCCATCAGTGATATATCCTAAAAAATATTCTGTGAAGAGTTTATGAGAAGCTGGCCAAGTACAGAGAATTCTGGTAGGGAGGAGGGGAAGAAGGGTGTGATCACTTAAAAGAGAACAAAGTTAAAGAAAAGATCTAGCTTTCTTCCTGAATGGCAGAAATGGGATCTTATCCAGATACAAACAGGATGGGGAAGTGAAGAGATATATTGTTACAAAAAACCAAGAGTTTCAAAGATAGAGGACAGTGTGGCTTCATTAATTTAAGAAAAAGAAATATTTAGTTATCCGGGCTTTTGTCTGAGGACATTTATCAGAAAAATGCTGCCATTTTCTTTGTGAAAAATTTACGAATTAAATAAGCCCCTAGAACTCTCGAACCTTGGGATAACTAGAGTCAAGACACTGAGGTGAGAAGCCTACTGATGGATCATATACAGGAAATGCTGATCAGATTAAAATATCCTGAGACAGCAGGAGCTTTGCCAATGTGCTTAGAATTGATGCTCTTCCTTTTCACTTTCTTCCATTTCCATTGTAAGGCTAGAATTCACTTTACAAAGATTCTGATGTTTGTGAACCACTCTCCATTCCATAGGAATAATTACCATTGTTTTATTCATCAGAGTAATTTCTTCTTTAAAAGTCTGATTGAGAAATCAGGAAAGACTAATATGAACTGATGAAAGGTACAATGAACAGAACCAAGAGGTGATACACAGAGCAATTGTACAAATTGTGAATGGCTTAACTATTCTCAGCAATACAGTGCTCCAAGACTAATTCAAAGTGTCTCCAGAGAAAGTACTAATATTGTTTGAAGAGACAGCTGCATGCCATTTCTCCTTTTCTTTCCTTTTATTTGAATCTTCTTGTACAAAATGACTAAAATGGAAATGTCTTACAAGTTTGCACATGTAAAATATAGCTCACTGTCTCAGGAAGGAGGAATGGTAGGGAAGGAAGGATAGAATTTGGAACTCAAAAGTAAAAAAAGTTAGCGGGTTTTAATATAATTGGGAAAAATTAAAATAAATTAAACTTATAAAATAATCAGATTTATGATTTATAATCCATAATACAATTCATTTCCTTTTTTCTATTATTTTACTTCTGAGCAAATGAGGGATTTGCTGCTCTGGTCATTTTGAGACTTGGAAGGTTTTTCAATAGCTCCCTGTTGAGTTACTCGTCTTCATAGTCATAGTGTGGGTTCCCATTAATGGAAGGCAGTCCTCTCACTGAAGGTTAACAGAACTCTGAGTCACTCACTCACACCCATCTGAAGCTCCTCCAAACCTCTTTTTCTCCTCAAGTGTTTCTCTCAGCCATCCTCCACCACCCGGGAATGAGGAAGATCTGAGGTCCATTTTATACTCAAGTGCCGTTGATTGAAACTCTGTCCCGGTTCGGGGTTTTTTTTGTAGATTTTGCAACTTTGAGAGCAAAAGTCCGACCTTTTTCCCCCTGAGCGTCTTCTCTCAGAGACAAAGAGGAAGCCTTTTGGTTTCTCAGAGATTAGAGGATATGATTCCTGAATAAAATTACTGAGTAAAATGAAACATAAAATACAGGATCAAGAATTCCCCCACTAATCAAGTTACAAAGGAGATTTTTTTAGAGAGTTAAATAAATTCCTAACAAAATTCATTTGGAAAAAGCAGGGAGGGCATATGGGGAGCAGCACCTGCAGACCTCCAACTAGATTCTAAAGCCACAATTCCCCCAAACCATCTGGCCCTGTGGTACTGTGAATGTTAGGTAGAAAGCAAATAGAAGAATTCTGGGACTTTAGATAGTAGAGAACATCACAGTGTTATCAAGGGCTCCTCAGTATAAATTCTTAGTCCAGAGGGATTCTCCAAGAAGACCATGACCTCAGGAAGCAGATGCCATGACCTGAAAGTGAAGAGGATTTAAGTGGGGAGGTGGGGGGGGGGGGCTGTTCAAAGTCCCCAGCCTCACTTTCTCCTCCAGTGACATCAGGCCCCAAGAGCCAGAGATGCATCAGGGTGACAGCAGCTGACCCTGGAGGCAGTGGGAATCCTTAGCCTTGTCATAGCCAAGGTCGCCAAGGTCGTTCCCAGGTCTCAAAGAGATCAGACAGAGGCCCACAGTGACCACTGTTTACCTAGCCGGAAAAAACAGAGATAAAACTGGGTGGAGAAGACCCTCAGGGTCTCTCAGGAATGAAGGGAGCAAAGAATGAAGGGAAGGCGAGAAGAACCTCTTCTGTAAAGTAAAACAAAAATCAGTCTCGGCAGGAAGACCCTCAGAGTTTCTGGTGGAAATAGGAACAATTGCTTGTTATCTTCCCTCTGGGCCCCATTGTTGGCCAATGGAGAAAAGAACCAGAGTGATTTGGGTCTGGATCTCCAAGAGATCTTTCCAGACCTTGTGGCAGACCACCACAGGTATGGGAATGAGGGAGGGAAAGTAAAAGGAGGAAGCTGGGAAGCCTTTGGATACCTTTAGTAGCTAGAGCACTGGCTTGGAATCAGGGGGTTGGGAGTTCGAATCCAGCCTCAGATACTGGACACTAACTAGCTGTGTGACCTTGGCAAGTCACTTATCCCTGACTGCCTCCCATCCAGGGCCATCTCCATTCTCTTGATTCCTATCTGGCCGCTGGACCCAGATGGCTCTGGAGGAGAAATTGGGGCTGGGAACTCAGCACAGTCCCCCATGCCCCACCCTCCAAATCCAATTCACATCTTTGTCATGGCATCACCTCCCTTACTTAGAGTAAGAGGAACAGAGACAACTTTTACTGTCCTGTTTGCACCCAGCCTGGGTTCAGGGTGGACCTCCCCTCCCTACTGCTTAGAAACCCTTAGCTAAGGACCTTGGGGATGCTGAGAAACACAGATCCAGAATATCTCTGCAACATGACTGTTGGGGGAAAGAAGGGGTCCCCTCTTTTTCTGGTTTCAGGGAATTGCACCTGGCCATCCCCTCCCCCTGAAAGTCCCTTTTTTAGGAAATCAGATGGCAAAGGGGAACCCAGAAGTCATCTCCACACCAGCCCAAAGCCCAAAGGAGCCCAGTTCATCTTATCTGACCAACTTTACATCCCAGAGTAAATACAATTCACATCCTAGGGATCTGTGCAGACTAGTAGAGATCTCTAGAAGACCCAGATTCAAAAGGTTCTAGTCCCAGGATGTGGGACCTGCAGAATATCCAAAGGCCCTTTGGGGAGAAGTCTCCAGGGCCCAAGAGAAGAGTTGGTCTGTCCCCCTTCCCTCCCCCAGCCCCCTTAATCCTCTTTGGGGTCCATACCTCCCAATAATCCCATCTCTATTTCATGGTTAACTGGGGGAACTCTGCTTTCCCCCTCCCCATTCTGCTGCCCTTCAGCACCCCCTTCCTGGGCCAGCAGCCTCCCCCACTCTGCTTCTGTATCCTCTCCCCCCCTTTCCTTATTGCTATCCTGCTTCATGATGAAGTCTTTCCCATTGAACCCTCAAAGCCCCAGCATCCTTGCCCCCATTGCTTTGAGAATACATTCACTGGGGCCTGGGATGGGGCAGGACACGAAGGTCCCTTAGAGGGTGAAGGTGGGGGGGTTGCCCTGTGCCCCGACCCGCAGGACAGCAAAGTGGGGTGTCGAGGAGGACCCAGCCTGAAAAGGAATGGGTGAAAATAAGGAGAGTGAGACCCAAGGATGGTGGATAAGGTCTGAGTTTATTTGAAAAAAGTACATGCTTATATACTGTAGAGAAGAAACAAGGGGGTTAGCTTAGGGGTGGAGTTGGTATGCCTTGGCCTGAGAGAAGGGATAGTCTGTGGTCAGTTTGTTCTTGATAACAGAGAATGAGGCCTCTTTCCTTTATCTTGGCCCTTGGTATGCCTGGAATTTTGTTTGCTCGTTTTATCTTATCTGACATGGGGCTTCTTGGCTCCTGGTTATGTCTGGAATTTGTTTGCTCTTTTTATCTTATGGGGCTTCTTGGCCCCTGGCATGTCCCCCTTTTTTGTTTTAAATTTATGGGCAGGATCCCTGTCTTAGGCTGTGCAACTTGTTTTTCATACTTGGTATCCATGACCAGGAGGGGACCTTAGCAAGGTCCTTGTTATCTCCTGTAGGATCTAATGTTCCCAAGTCATGGAGTCGCACTAAATCCCGTCATTGGGTATCACTGCAGCCCTTAGGGGGTGCCTTTCCTTGAGCAGATGCACGCATACCAAGGTGGGCGAGGTGTAAGAGCAGCGAACCTCAAGGGTTCCATTTGGAGGTCCTCACAGGACCCTTGGCTTTTCAATTGGTGGTATAAGACCGAAACTGGTTTTCCAAGGGCTGAGTCAATTTGGGATTTGATAAAGTTGGTCAGTCTCCTGAAGGCCCATGGTCCAAAAGAAATTAGAATTAGGAAGCCAATTAACAGGCCTAGAAGGCTTGGGAGCAGAGTAGAGAGCCAGGGGGATGTGGAAAACCAATTTTTATACCATGCCTCACCTTTCTCTCTCTCCCTTTTTCTTTTTTCCAGGCTATCCTTAACCCTTTGCAGACTGTCTTCTACCAGGCCAAGTTTATCCTTAAAAAAACAGCATTCTTCCTTTAGTGCCGCGCAGAGTCCCCCCTGTTGTAAAAATAACAAATCAAGACCGCGTCTATTTTGTAATGCTACTTCAGCTAGGGAGGCAACAGAATCTTTTAGGTGTTCTAACCCTGCTTGAAGTTCTGAGAGATCCTTATCAATAGCGGCGCTAAGCTGGGTGTACTGTGCATTGGAGGAAACTAAGGAGGCAATACCTGTACCAGAGCCAACAAACCCAAGTCCAATCAGGACCGCGAGTGTAACTGCTGTCAGGGGTTCTCTTTTGTCTCTGATAAGGGTACCCCTTCCATGTTCCCAAAATTGGAGGAATTCCTCCGGTTAGTGGACAGTTAGGTGAGGAAAAAGGGAGACAAGGACACAATAGTCATTTTTCTCAAGGAATTGTTTGGTGTCCACAAAGGTGGTTAGTCCTGACGAGCAGGCAAGATAGGTATTAGGAGGGGCTACAGCATATCTATAGGAAGTATTAATAAGGGTACTTTGGTTACATACTGTGTCTAGCTGAAGAGGGGGGGGAGCATTTGCGGGCCAAGGAGACAATTTCCCTGACTGGTGATTTTTGCAAGAGTGAGGCCTTGGGATTCCCCAGTGCCCCATCTGAGATCATCTGTTCCGTTGGAGTGTGTGATGTTCCCGAATTGAGTAATACCTTCATAGAAGGGCGGGGAAGAGGAATAGCAGATCCAGCATTCTTCCAATGAAGAATTCTGTATCTGGCTCAAAGCTTGCACAGAGGCATTAATGAGAGTAAGTATGATATGGGCAGTAGAGGGATCGCTAGCAGGGAGGGTGGGTCTATAAGGGACGGTGTCTAGGGAGACGGGGGTGCTGGGAGTAGGTTGGTCCAAGGGTCTGGTATTATAGATGTTAGATGTTAGCATTAGGCCCAATGGCCACTGGTTGGGAGGGGTGTGGGGATGGTTTGGATGAGTTTGATGGTGAATATAGTTCCAGGGTCATATTTAGACTTATATAATCGGAGTCCCCAGGTATATCCCCTTTCCCATCCGCGCGCCTCTTTCCCTTTCTCAGTAAACTGAATTTCCAGGGGGTTGCACCATTGGTTGTTAGTCTGGCAAGAATTCTGAGTGAGGCTATAGTTGGCGGCGACTGTTATAAAGTCTGTTTCTGAGTGTTTTATCCAGTACCCAGTACCTGTTGTTTCACAACCCCACTGTTTGCAGAAATAATCTGCCAGTCGGCCACAACGTGGGTGGGTCCGTGCATATCCGGGGCATACATAGAAGGGATAGGCTGGCAAGCTTTCCTCTTCGGTCTTTAGTGAGGCATCCAGTGGGTCCCGCATATGGGCCCCACATCACACTCCATCCTGAATCGTATTGCGAGAGTTGACAAAGGTCGGGGTATAGAGGGGGCCATGGGGCGGTTGAATCTACTTTAGATGTGCTCCAAACACGGGAGCCTTGGGAGTCTTCAACGGACCAGGTATAGTTAAGTAGTCTGTATGAGCAGGATAGTGGTAAGAGCAGGCATAAGACGAGGGCCTTCATGATGGATCCCTTATCTACAAGAGAGCACAGAGGGAGATTTCTCAGGGGGTTCCCTGGGTGGATTATGTAGTTTTACTAGACGCTCGGGCAGCCATCTAGCATTTTGAGCTGATGAATCATAAATACAGGCATGTCCTTTACCCCAGATAAGGACTGGGTCAGGTCCTTGCCATTTGTTGGAGATGGGATCTCTCCACATAGCCTGTGCATAGTTGTGTTCAGTAGTGGGATGCCAAAGGCAATCTGCTGCAGATTTGGCATTAGCATCAAGGGAGAGGAAACTGAGGACAAAGAGGGCATGGTTAAGAATAGTTTTAGCATTGTTAATCTTGGGGTAGAGTGTCTCTGACCCTTTCTGTAATTTAGTAATCATGGTTTTGAGCGTTTGGTGGGCTCTTTCTACAATGCCCTGTCCTTGAGGGTTATAAGGAATTCCTGTAATATGTTTGATACCTAAACTCTGACAGAAGTTACGGAAGGAGGCGCTTGCATATCCGGGGCCATTGTCTGTTTTAATGATCTTAGGGTTGGGGAGTGTAGCCAAGGCGGCCAGAACATGGTTAATAACATGGCGGGTAGCTTCACCGCTCTGGGGGGTGGCAAAAATAAACCCACTGAAGGTGTCGATAGAAACATGGATGTACTTAAGCTTTCCAAAAGGTGCATAGTGGGTGACATCCATCTGCCAGACTTCACCAGGAACCAACCCCCGGGGATTGACGCCGAGGTGTGGCTCTGGGAGCAGGACAAGACACCCTGGGCACTGTTTGACAATTTGTCTTGCTTGTTCCCTGGTTATACCAAATTTAAGCCTGAGTGTCTGTGAGTTTAGGTGGTGCAGCTTGTGGGCCCGCGTGGCAGCCTCTAGGGGACACAGCAACGCAGGCTCATAAGCTACCCCACAGAAACCTGTTCCTTTTCCTAAAAATGGGTCTTGAGTTGTCCGGTCCACTTGTGCGTTCCCTTCTGTCAGGGGGCCTAGGAGGTCAGAATGGGCACGAATATGACCAATGAAAAAGGGTTGACTTCTGGGAAGTATGAGCGACTGTCACTTGGCAAAGAGAGGGGAGGCATTGGTAGATGGTCGTATATAAGGGACAGTTTCTAAAAGGGGTACCGAGTGGGCAACGTAGGCACTATCTGTGTACAGATTTAAAGGATCAGGGACTGCCTCAAAAGCCCAGATGATCGCAGCAAGCTCTACAAGCTGTGCTGAGGTGTATGGGAAGGTGAGGGAGGTGATCTTCCCATTTACGCTCACTGCGGCTTTCCCAGATGCTGAGCCATCGGTGAAGATGAGATGGGCCTCCTTGAGGGGTGTCCTTTTAGTTATTTTGGGGAAGACTACAGGTGTTATTTGCAGGAACTGAATAAATTTGTCAGGGGGGTAGTGATTGTCTATGACCCCCGGGAATGAGATACAGCTCACAGCCCAGTCATCATCGTTTAATAGGAGCCAATTTATTTGTGATGCTGTGTATGGGCAAATGATGCGATCAGGTTCTTTGCCAAAGAGTCTTACTGCAGCTTCTCTTCCTCCTTTAAGGAGGTCAGCGGTGAGGTGTGGGTATGATGGGAGAATTTTGGTGGGGGTGGCTGGCATGTGTATCCAGAAAAGCGGATGATTTTGCCAAAGCAGGCCAGTGGGAGAGAGATTTGTGGGAAAGAGCAAAAGCCAGAGAGGCTTTTCAGGGCTGTAATATCCTATGTGTTGGTTTTTTATGGCTTGCTCGACTAGCATCAGGGCTGAGCAGGCTTCTGGTGTCAAGGAGCATGGGGAGGTGGGCTCTGGGTCTCCCTTTAAGATGTCAAATAATGGCTTTAATTCCCCTGTTGTTAGTTTTAAATAGGGTCGGAGCCAATTGATGTCTCCTAGTAATTTCTGAAAATCATTGAGGGAATTCAAATGATCAATACGAATATGGGCTTTCTGGGTCAAGATTTTGTTAGTGAAAAGTTCAAATCCAAGAAATAACTGGGGGGGTCGGGTCTGAACTTTTTCCGGGGAGATCCGGAGTCCTCTTTTTTCTAGTGCCTCTATAAGTTTCTGAGAGATAGTTACCAATTCTTTTTCCGTAGGTCCCGCAAGGAGGATATCGTCCATATAATGGATGATATAGAGTGAGGGATATTGCATCCTAAAGGGGTCAATAGTCTGGGCTACGTACTTTTGGCAGAGTGTAGGGCTATTGGTCATGCCCTGGGGTAAGACTTTCCATTGAAAGCGTGGGAATGGGCCACGGCAATTGGTGATGGGTAGGCTAAAGGCAAAGTGTTTGCAGTCAGCGGGATGGAGAGGGATTGAGAAAAAACAATCTTTGAGGTCAATAACTACCTTGGTAAAACCTTCAGGGATGACTACAGGCGAGGGAAGACCAGGTTGCATTGCCCCCATGGGGATCATTGTTTTATTAACCGCTCTGAGGTCATGTAAAAGTCGCCATTTACCTGAGCGTTTTCGGATGACAAAAATGGGAGTGTTCCAGGGGGACACAGAAGGTTCGATGTGTCCTGCATCTAATTGTTCCTGTACTAATCTAAAGGCTGCATCCAATTTAGCCTTAGGAAGGGGCCACTGGTCAATCCAGACGGGATGGTCATCTTTCCATGATATTTTTTCCGCCTGTAGTGCAGGGGGACCAGTGGCCCTTATAAAAAATGGTTTTCAAACCCTAATCCCGAGCGCCCTGTTTTTCCTGTAATTTGCAAAGGGAGCGGTTGGCCTTGCTTTTCTTTTCCAAGGCCTTGTCCAGGGAGAAATCCTTGAGCAAGCATCTGGCTGGTTACTGTAAAATTAGGGCTGAACATAATGACTCCCATTTGGGAGAGAATGTCTCTTCCCCAGAGGTTAACAGGGAGGCCAGGGACTACATAGGGTCGAACAGTACCTACATTTCCTTCCTCATCTTTCCAGGGGAGCCATTGAGAACTTTGTAGGGCATTTTGAGATTGTCCTATTCCTTGTAAGTGGGTCATAGAGGGCTGAAGAGGCCAGGAGGGCGGCCAACTTTCTTTGGAGAGGACTGTGGAGTCCGCCCCAGAATCTAGTATGCCGGAAAAGATCCGGCCCTGAATGGCCAATTTAAGTGTAGGGCATTCGGGTGAAATGGTTTGAGCCCAAAAAACATCTGAAGACCCTGGGTTGGAAGCTCCCCTCCTTTGTGTTACTGTTGAATATTGGATTTGCAGGGGGAGCGGGAGTGCTTGGGCAAGGCGTTGTCCTTTCTGAATAGTGATGGAGTTATTAAGAGTGGACACCATTATTCTAATTTCTCCCATATAATCATTGTCTACAAGAGAGGAGTGGACAATAAGGTCACCCAAGGTGGAGGAGGCGTGGCCAATTATAAGAAAAAGGAATCCCGGGGAGGGGGGGGGGGGGCCATAGACGCCAGTGGGGATCATACTGGGACCATCCTCAGGGTTTAATATTGTACAGGAGGAGGAACACAAGTCCACCCCTGCGCTCCCTGTGGTGGCTCTGCGTAATGGTAGGTGGGCAAGCTGTTCCCCGAGGCTTGCAGGTTGGGGGTTGTTTGAGGGGCCCGGGGCTGGCCCCTCTTGCCGTTTCCCGGAAACGGGACAATGGGTTGGCCTTCAGCGTTGGTGGTGGATCGACAGGTGTTGGCCCAGTGCTTTCCTTTCCTACATCTGGGGCAGAGGGTCTGTGGTTGATTAGGTCTTTGGTAAAAACCTCCTGTGTTGGTGTTGGTAATTGGGCATTGGCGGGCAAAGTGGCCTTCCTGGCCACACCTAAAACAGGTCTTAGATTGGTCAGAGTGCTGAAGGGCTGCCCCAACAGCTAAATGAACTGCCTGCGTAAGGGGGTCTATGTCTCTACAGAGCCTTATCATTTCATCTAAGGTTTTGTCTCTCCATTTTCCCCGTAAAATGGAGCAGCAAGTGGCATTGGCATTCTCGTAGGCTAAGCGTCTAACAAGCTGGTCATCAGCCGCTTCCTGCCCTAGGGTCCTCTCTGTGGCTTCCAGGAGCCTGCTTACATATTCTGAGAATTCCTCCTGGTTTCCTTGGACGATTTTATTGAGGGGTGCAAAAGGGGAGCCAGTGTTGGGAAGGGCCCGCCAGGCAGAAATGGCAGCACTAGCTGCCTGAGCAAGCAATCCAATCGGGAGATGGGACTGCCGGGTTTCACTAGCGTACTTGCCCTGCCCTGTGAGTTTTTCATAAGCTCCCTTAGAAGTTTTATAGGTAGTTGAAGCAATGGTTTGACAACGATCAAAAAAATCAGCCTTCCAGGTGAGGAACTGTCCTCGTGTAAGTACTGCCTGGACAACCCTGAGCCACTGGGAGGGGAGAAGATATCCCCCACGGGAGATGGCTTCTAGTGTGGAGAGAGTAAAGGGGGCATTAGGCCCATAGGTCTTAACAGCTGTATGTAAGTCTTTCAAACTTTTGAAGTGGATTTTTCTATAATTTAGTGATTTTTGTTCCCCTAGACTATCTGCCACTTCCCTTTCATCTTCCCTGTTCCTATTCTCCTCTTCCTCTTCTCCTTCGCTATGGGAAGACTCGGGGGGCTCAGCCTCTCCTGCATCGGGGTCACTATCATCTTGGCAGGATCTTGTCATGACAGGGAACACCATCTGTTTTTTATAATTCATGGCAGCTCCTGCCTTAGAGTGTCTCTGTTTTGTTTTGCTTTCACTTCTGGTTTTTGAATTAAACTGGTTTTTTAAGAGGGGGATTTTAGGGGACCTTTGTAATGAATCCTGTAGGGCAGACAACTCACCGGAGAGCTGCGTTTAGAGATCTAAAACCTCACGGAGTTCTTTTACTTGCGCGGATAGTTGCTCCGGTGCCTTATTGAGTGTGGTCATATTAGGCCCCAGGGGCAGGAAGGCAGGGATGGTTAGGTATGGAGGGGGAGCGGAGGCTAGGGGCAAGTCTGGGTTATTATATCTAGCGGCCTCTTCCTCAAGTTCTGCCTCATCGTCTGGGTCTAGAGGCTCTGAATCTGGGTCCGTTTCTGGACTGGACTGGAGATTCTTATTTCTTGTAAACACTGGGCAGGTTATGGGCTCCTCTGCTGGTGTTATCTCAGAAGGGAGAGGAGGATAGAGGGATTTGCTTTCAATAGCTGCTGAGGGAGATCTAGCTGGAGTTTTAGGGGGTTTCGCTTCCTCTTCTTTCAAAGACTTTATAGAGGCTGTACGCGAAAGAGGGCGAAGGCAGGACTCCACAACTGAAAGAAGCTGTTGTTTTGTGGGGTCCCCGGTGGCGCTTTCCACTATGTCTCTTATAAGACCCCAGTAAGAAAGGGCTGAAACAGGGACGGCATCAGGTCAATTTCTGATTAAGATCTCTTCCTACTTTCTGCCATTTGCCTGGGTGGATCTCAGGTCCTGTTACCAGAAACCACGGGCATACTTCATCTATAAAAAGGAAGAATCTAACAAGATCCTTTTTCTTTACTTTAACTCCCCTGTCTTTAAGTGCCAGTTTGAGGTCCCGTATAAAGACCTGTTCTTTAGACAGCTTGGAACCCATGAGAAAAGAATGAGGCAGACGTCACTTACCTGTTCGTGGGGCTCTCTGGAGCGATCAGAGGGGGTCGCGACGATTCTTCTTCACGGGGTCTGCCTGGCGAGAGTCCGTGCCTCGAGCCGCACGTTGGGTGCCACGTGCCCCAACCCGCGGGACAGCAAAGTGGGGTGTCGAGGAGGACCCAGCCTGAAAAGGAATGGGTGAAAATAAGGAGAGTGAGACCCAAGGATGGTGGATAAGGTCTGAGTTTATTTGAAAAAAGTACATGCTTATATACTGTAGAGAAGAAACAAGGGGGTTAGCTTAGGGGTGGAGTTGGTATGCCTTGGCCTGAGAGAAGGGATAGTCTGTGGTCAGTTTGTTCTTGATAACGGGAGGGTGAGGCCTCTTTCCTTTATCTTGGCCCTTGGTATGCCTGGAATTTTGTTTGCTCGTTTTATCTTATCTGACATGGGGCTTCTTGGCTCCTGGTATGTCTGCAATTTGTTTGCTCTTTTTATCTTATGGGGCTTCTTGGCCCCTGGCAGCCCTGGAACCTTGGATGTACCTGGGATTCTGGTTGAGGTTCAGGGAAAGGGAAGCCAAGAGGAGCCGGGCCTAGGAGGGAAAACTATTCCTGAGAGCCTCTGAGGACACTCATGGGGTGGAGGGAATGAGGCCCAATGAAGAGGGAAGTGGGGTGGGAGCCTGGGGGAGACAAGAGGAGCTGGGGAGCCCTCTTCCTTCTAGGGTCCAGCCTTCACTCCCTTCACCTCCTCTCTGACCAGGGACCCAGGACTCCTAGTTTCCACAGATGCATCTCATTGGGGATCAGTCCCCAACCCCCTTGTCCAGCCCAGGAGTCCCCCAGGATTACCCCTTCCTTCCAATCAGATGTAAAGTCAGGCCTCAGGACCCACCCCCCCCCTTCAGAAGCTCCTCCAGGCCAGAAGCTCTTAGTCCAGTCCTCTCAGCCCCTTGTACTCTTCCAGAGCCCTCCCTTCAGTCCACTGGATTCCCAACCCCACATTAAGAGCTTAACATATGCTCATTAAATAACAGCCTCAGAAAAGAGGTTCCTCAGCCTGAGACCCCTCCCAGCAGCCTCCGTTTCTCCTTCATTCACCTTTTCAGCCTAATTTTCACCCTCAGCCCTTCCTGCTTTCCCCCAAACTCTCCTCAGGGGGGAGACAATCTCCATCTCCACCTGGATGAGGCCCAGAGGGTCACTTGGGTCCATCTCCTCCAGATGGTGCGGTCAGTCCTGAGTGGACTCAACATGGTGGCTCAGCAGCCTGCCAGCCCCAGAGCTGCCTCTACAAGGACCCGGACAGAACTGGAGCAGGAGCACGTGGAGACAATGGAGAAGGTCCCTGGTGAGGGGGGGGCTAGAACCTGCCCCCTCCCCAGAGTCGGGCTGGTTGGGATCCAGCTGATGCCAGGTGGTTTCCCAGTGGACTGGATGCTCCCTGGCGGCAGGCCTTTTCCTCTGGGGCCTGGCACACAGTAGGGTCTTTCTGAATCCTGACTGACTGGACCTGAGACCTGGTAAAGGAGGGGGTTCAGAGGGGCCTGGGAATGCTGAGACAGGAGGATGGGGGGCCTGCAGGGCTCTCCCCACAAGGCTTAGGGGGAGGGGTTTCCTGAACTCTCAGTTGGCAAAATGGAGAGCTTGGCCATGGGGGGGTGGAGTTGTGTGCATGGGGAGGGGGCTAGGGAGGTACAAAGAGGGCAGAGTCTAAGCAGGGAGTGGTCATCCTTGGGAAATGAGGGACAAGCTCAGTGCCAGAGACCCCTGGTGCCTATTGGCTGTCCTCTGATCCCTCTTTTGAAAGGACACGGCCCGGGGGGCGGGGGGCGCTGCCAGCTCCCCAGAGCATCCTCTGGGTCTGGGGCCACGGCCTCCATGGCTGGTGGGGGTCTGGTCCTGAGGGAGGGCACTCGGCTGGGCTGGGGGGCTGGGGCTCCCGGGGGCCCTTCCCTCCAGGGGCCAGGCCTGGGTTCTCTGCAGGCTGGGGGGTGGGGGAGGGGCCCAGGGGGCCGTGGGGGCCGGCCTGGGGGGCTGAACAGAGGGGAGGTGGGGGGTAGCAAGGCCCAGGCCGTGTGAGGGGGCAGAGCCCCCCCAGGGAGGGCCAGGCTTATAAAGTCTGTCGGAGCAGGAAGACCCCCGCCCAGGGGCAGAGGGGGCTTTGGGGTCCCAGCCTAGGCCAGAGCCCCCCCAAACCCCCCACGTTATTGGACCCAGCGGGAGGGGGGGCCGGGGAGGGGCAGCCCCCGGGGGGGTCGGGACCGGACAGGCACGGGGGTCTGGGGGGACACTGGGGGGCCCGGGGGCGGGGGGGCAACCCCTGGGGGTGCTCAGGGACCAAGACTGGGACAGAGGGCTGGGGGGCCCCTGGGAGAGCTAAGGCTTGGAACCCCGAAAGGGAGCCTGGCGTAGGGGGTGCATCCGCAGAGCATTCTGGGGGCGAGAGCAGAACTCGGGGACCCCCGCGGGGGCGGGAGCCGGGGGGCGCCCCGGCGGGGGAGGGGCGGGGCCCGCGGGACACTCACCGGGAGGGGGGAGCCGAGGCGGAGGGGGGCTGGGGGGGCTGGGGGGCGGGGCGTAAACTGCCGAGAAAGGTCTCAGCCCCGCCCCCGGCGCCGTTTCCTCCAATCACAGGCTGGGCCCGGCCCTCGGCCCCGCCCCTTCCCCCTCACCCCGTCCCGCGCAGAAAGCCCGCCGGACGTCACGTGGGCCCCGCCTCCCGGAGCCGCCGCGCCTGCGCCCTGAGGGCCCTCGGGGCTCCCGGAGGGCCCGCGGTCCCGAGGGGTCGGGGGTCAGCGGGAGGCAGGGGGCGGGGCTTGCCGGCAGGCGACCGGAACCGCGTGGCCCTCCGGCTGCCTCCGTCTCGGGGCGGCCTGGACACGCCCCCTGCCGGAAGCCGCGCCCCCAAGGCCCCGCCCCCGGTGGAACCAGCGCGGGGCGGGGCTGAGCCAGTCCCCGCTCGGGCCTCCCCGGAGCCGGCCCCGCCGGGCCTCGCGCGCCCCCGGCCCATTCTTGGGGCCCCCGGCCCCATTCTTGGGGCCCCCGGCTCCATTCTTGGGGCCCCCGGCCCATTCTTGGGGCCCCCGGCTCCATTCTTGGGGCCCCCGGCCCCATTCTTGGGGTCCCCGGCGGCCTCCGCCGAGCCTCGCGCCCAGCCCCGGACCTCAGCCAGGCCGCGGGGGCCGCAGCCCAGGGTCCAGCCAGTGAGGTGAGGGCCGCCTGGCCCCGGTCGGACAGTGCGCCCAGCAGCGCCCAGGCCTGGTGCCCGACTCGGCCCGCGGGGCCCGTGCGCCCGGCGCTCTCCCGTCCGGTTCCCTTTGGACACCTAAAACATTGAGCTCGGCTACCCTGCGCTCCCCCGACTTCCCTCCTATTTACTTGTGGGCCAGATTTCTCTGATTCTCAGAAGGGAACATGAAAGGCTCCGCCTGGCTCCTTCAGCCCCTCTCCAGCCGCTAACTGTTCTTACACCTGATGAGACAGCGAGTCTTGGTTCAGTTTTGAAATTGTTCCATTATCTGTGGCACCTGCTGGCAAACACGATCACATGTCTCTTTAGTTCAGTTGTTTTAGTCATAATTGCTATCCCTGCCTTTGGGCAGCAGCTGGCACCTAATACACTCTCCTCTGACCTCCTATTTTAACTCTGCCTCTCTTATTTTTAAACATCTTTCTTATAAACATTCTGCTCTCCATTCCCGTTTTATGAGTGAGCGCATCTCCTTGACATTCAAAGTGCTCGTTACTATTTGTGACTTTCCATCTTTTTACTCAGCTTTTCCTCTCAGCCCCTCTTTTACAACCCTACCTATTAGCTTCTTGTGTCTTAGTAGACCCAACCCTCTCAAATTCCCCTTTGCTTCTTTTCTCTTGCCTCTCTCTTCATCTTATTCTATATCCTTTTAAAAGTCTACCCCTGACCCCTATCTCTCACCTCTCTATTTTATTTATTTTTTTGTTTTTGCAAGGAAATGGGGTTAAGTGGCATGCCCAAGGCCACAGTAGGTCATTATTTAGTGTCTGAGGCCGGATTTGAACCCAGGTACTCCTGACCCCAGGGCCGGTGCTCTATCCACTGCACCACCTAGCCACCCCTTCTCTCACCTCTCTAGAAGTTGACATGGATGCTTTAGTTCCTCTTCCACCCAGAAGAGTATATAAGGTTCCAGTATTACCAGACCTCCAGCCCACTTGTTCTTCTGTATTAATTCTTCCTAAGCACTGATAACATTTTCATATATCATAAGCAAGCTGTTTATCAGCACTGTGTAATTAGTCTTCTATTGTTTCCTTATGACAACAAAGGAAAATAATGTTGGAGAAGATTTGGGAAAACTGGGACATTCATGCACTGCTGGTGCAGTGCTGAACTTATCTGACTAGACTGGAGACCCTCTGCGGGTCGTGTCCACCCAAGCCACATCCTGTGCTGACAAAGAGCACACACCTCAGTGACTCCATTTGACCTCCATCTGTTGCTCAGGCAGGGTCTCCAGGTTCTGACCTGGCAGCCCCTCCATCTGTGCCAGTCTAGAAACACCAGTGTCCTCAGGGTGAGCAGCGCCCAGTCCAGCCAGGCCCATGACAGTGGAAGCATTGAGTGGCATCCTGGGGAGTGACCCCTAGAAGGCCAGGCAGGATTGCTCAGATCCCTGACCACAGCCCCATGGGCCCAGGGACACTGGGACTCTGGCTACATGAAGGTTGGAGGGATGTAGCAAACCTAGATAGGAGAATGAGGAGCAGGTCATTCCTGGCTCTGTTTCAACTTCATTAAAAGGGAAAATTAAATACCAGGTTCTTTTTAAAGTATTGGGAGCTAAGGGCGGCTAGATGGTGCAGTGGATAGAGCACCGGCCCTGGAGTCTGGAGGACCTGAGTTCAAATGTGACCCTCAGACACTAAATAATGACCTACTGTGGCCTTGAGCAAGTCACTTAACCCCCTTTACCTTGCAAAAACCTAAAAAAAAAAAATATTGGGAGCTAGAAAGAGTGACAAGTTCCCAAAATGGCTGTGGGGCAGGACACCGGGCAACAGGAGAGAGATTAAAGAAAAAGAAAGGATTAAGGAAGCAAGTACCTAGATACCAAAAGAGGTCTCAGGCCAGGGGGTGGCATGCTAGGGACCCTGAGAAGTCTATGGAGCAGGAAGCCTGGTTTCATGAGGGTCCCTCACCTCATGACATGGGTCACTTTGGTCAAAGGGTCACTTCTCTGAGACAGAACAGAAGACTGTGCAGAGCTGAGGGTCTGAAGGAGGCCCTGGGGCCCTCCCAAGATAGAGACCCCAGCTCATTGCTCCCATCTGGCCATGGCAGGGGAGGCTACACCACAGGACTGGGCTTTGTCACTAGCCAGGCCTAGCCAAGACTGTTGTAGGAGAAAGGGAGGTTTAGTGCCCTGGCACCCCTGCCCCTCTGTCTCTTTAACTCTCTAGCTAGGTGGTGTAATGGAGTGAGCACCAACCTTGGAATCAGGACAAGAATTCAAATCCAGATTCACACTTGATTCTTACTAGCTGTGTGACCTTGGGCAAGTCACTTCACCCTGCTTGTCTTGTATCCAGGGCCATTTCCAGTCCTCCTGATGGCTCTGGAGAAACAAGTGAGGTTGGAGACTTAGCAAAGCACCTCCCTCATTCAAATCCAAATCACATGCTTGTCATGACATCTCCCTGATGTCACTTTGATGTCTTCTTTGAGAATGAAGGACAAATGTCATCATCCACAGCCCTAGAGAAGGTATTGAATTGAATTGAAGGTACATGAGAAATGGGGCAGCATCATCCAGCCTCTACTTGTCACAGAGAGCTCAGGGTCACTCAGCTCCAGGTCCCCTGGATTGGAGAGCAAGGAACCTGGGCATCCCTCACTGAGTCGCCTCAGGCTACAGTCCCACCAACCCCAGACATGGAGTAGGAGATGTAGGAGGCAGCAAGAACATTCTGGAAGGACCCCACTGGAGGAGCAATCAGTACCCTCAAGTCCCAATAGTTATGCTGCCTAAGCATGTCTTCCCCTTCCCATACTTGGCAGGGACAGCCTACTATATCAACTGGTGACCTGCACCAAACACAAGATTATGTGGGCACCAATGTCCTTAACCCTCCCCATGAGAACTGCTGAGACCCCACAGTATAATTGAAGACCAGGGACAGAATGCCTGCATCTATCCCATTAGAAAGGATTTCCCTGCTGAAGGGGTCAGATCCCCAAAATCTCCCCATTTAGTCCCCCAATCTGGCCTGGGCAGATAGCAAAGGCTGAATGGATCTGTGGGCTCCATGCCTCTGAACAGGGTTATTCCAACTGAAGCCCCACCACTCAATATAATCATGTGGCAGAGAGCATGTGATCTTCTGGCTGCTCTAAGTTTACTTGGTTTAATTAATATCTTTTGAGTCCACATCCTCAGACTCCCAGTCCCAGTTGGGTTATGTATTTGAGGGGTCACAATATACGTTTCCCAGGCTACCCATGAGATATGCCCATGGTCTCTGTTACCAGCACTTGGAGGCCAAGTACCAGAGGGACTCCCCAGGTGGGACCACAGGGATGGCAAAATGATTGGAAGCTCTACCCCCACCCCTACCTGTTCAATCCTGCCCCACAGTTACAGGTAGGCATCTGACCCATGGCAGTTGGGCAATAGGCCCCCATAAATTACAAACTCCCGCAGTGTGTGAAATTCTTGCTGTTCTTCATTCTTGAAAATAAATGTAACATCATGCAGGTGTGCCATGACTTGCCACTGAATTGGATTCAAGACTGCAAAGGTCTCCTCTAGAGCAATCTGGGTCCAGTGTCCGGACATGGATCAGGACAACTGGAGATTGTCCCTTGTGAAATTCTTAGGATACAGATTCAAACCAAAGACATCTCTGCTCTAGTCTAGGTGAGATACTCTCAAGATGCAAAGGTAGCGGAGCATCTTGGGGACAGGTTGGATTTTGGAGACTGTCTGTTCCCTACCTCACAGTCCTACTTTTCCCCATTGGAACCATCACATAGAATGGCCTCCACCTTCTCATGGGGTCCAGAGCAACAGAACACTGTGATAGTCGTCAAGCTAGCAGACAGTCTAGCACTACTCTTGCATGATGACATCAAGAGGCCTCAACCATAACCAACAAGGCTTCCCAGAAAATAGGGGCTCATCAAAGTGAACCACTACCAGGTGGTTCTGGAGCAAGAAGCTCCCAGACATTACTGCTAGGTTTTTTTCCCTGGTCCAGGCTACCATAGAGTGCTCTGAGGGCCACAGAACCCTTGACATAGGTACTGTCACTGTTAAAATCTAAATTACCCATACTGTTCTGGGTTGGTGAAAACACCTTTAGGAGATGGGTCAACCACTGATGCCATCCTCTTAAAATGGAAATCTTTTCAGCACCCAGGGAGTCAGTCCGTCTCCCTCCCTGACCCATTAACTAAGTGGGGCCCTGTTGGGGGCGGGGGGAAGAGGCTTGGTGGTCACTTAGCGGGGGAAACATAATCCCCTTATAAAGGAATGTTACAGAACTCGGCCCCTCATTGTTTAAGAGTTCATGGGAGGGAGGACAGAAGGGATAAAATAATCCCATTATAAAGGAATGTTACAGAACTCGGCCCCTCATTGTTTAAGAGTTCATGGGAGGGAGGACAGGGGGGATAAAAGTGTCTGCTGAGAGGTGGGGAGAGAGCGGGAATGTGATCACAGAAGAATAAAGACTCATGACCCACCTCAGGCGCTCTGTCTGGTTCTTCCCCCATCAAAGAGTGGGGGCCGGAGGTACCCCGAAGACTCACCACGCGTTGGACTGGTGAGTAAGAGGACGGACTAGCATAAAGAAGCCGGCGTTGTAAATAAAAACCCGGCAAGTGGTGCCGAAACCCGGGACCTGATTTTGCTAGGGAACGTCTGAATCCGCTGGTCGGATTCTCCAGACAGCCTCGGTCGTTTCTGACCGGGAGGAAGGAGAGGGCGTTTACTCTCAGATATTGCCTGAGGGACATATCCCTATTGTGTTGACTATGCTTCCTTTCTCTCCCCTTTCTCCTTCTGCTCTAATCACGCTCCTTGCCGTGCTGGCCTGTCTGATTGTGCCCTGCTTCCTCCTTCTCTTTTGCCGAACGGGAACTTTGCAGTTCTGCCACCTGTTAGGATTGCAGCCTCGGCTAGTAGACAGCATGGGGGGCCGGAATAGTATTCCCGCCTTTGAGCCGGAGGAAAAAGAGGCCGTTGCAGGGCAGCTTTATAAACTCTGTGCTAAGCATGGCTGTAAATTACCTATCAAGACGTGCCGTGCTTTTGTTGAGAATATCTGGAACATCTGCCCTTGGGTGCAACATAGTGGGATCCAACCAGATAAATGGAAGGTGGTAGGGCAGCAGATGGCCTCCTATGATGACACCTGCCCGGGAAAACTGACCCCCAAGGATTTTACAGTGTATAAGATAGTGGATGCAGCCCTGCATCCCCAGAAGGTGACTTTGGCACGAACAATCAGCACTCAGGTGGGTAGCTCGGTGGCGGGATCGGATTCAGAGGGCTCAGAGGAAGAGGGAAGGCCACTCCCTCCCCTGTATCCGTGGGAGGAACTTAGAAGAAACAATGGGGGAACAAGGGGCCCCCAGGGAGAAGAAAATGCCGCATGCCCCTCCTTACCGAGACAGAAAGAAAAGGGGGAGGGCGATGAATGTGGCGCACTTAGAGATTCAGGGCCGGAAGTTTTCGAGCGCGGGAAGGGAGGGGTGCAAACAGTCCTCAGGGGTGGCAGGAAGAGGAGCGTGAGTAGGTGGGACCGGGAGGCTGCTGACGAGGAGGGAGGAGTCCGCGCTGATTGGACAGCTGCCGCGCCCCAGGCTTGGCGGCCCAGCCAGGAAACAGAGGCAAAAAATCCCCCGTGTTCCTTGTCCGCCCTTCAGAGATCCCCTCAAGGGCTCCGCCCATCCGGCCTACTTGCCACCAGTGCCTCCATAGCAATAGAGAAAGGGGAGGAGGTGGACTGGGATGACTGGGGCCTCTACCCGGTATTTACGGACCCCCTTACCGGAGCCCGAGACTACCGCCCTGTCCCTTTTAAGATGCTTGAGGAACTTAAGGAGGCCGTGACTAAATACGGCCCAAGCTCCCCTTATGTAAAAAGACTGATGCAAAACCTCTTTGCTACGCACCCTTGGACCCCTGCTGACTTTGACGAAATTGCAGCCGCGTGCCTGGATGCCTCCTCATATTTAGCTTTTAAGGCTCAGGCCCGCAGAGAGGCCTCTAAGCTGGCAAAATCCCGGGGTTATACTCCCCTGGATTTAGCCATTGACCTCCTGTGTGGAACTGGAGCCTATACTGACCCCGCTGTTCAGGCCCAGTATGGCCAGTTTGAGCTAGAGACTGTTAAAGAAACACATGTTACAGCTTGGGATAAGATTGGAGCCATGAAAGGGGGGAGAGCCACACAGAAGTTGGTTGGGCTGAAGCAGAGAGCAGATCAGACACCCCTCTCATTTGTGAACGAGGTTAAAGAGACCTTGATTAATGCCCAACCCTACGGGGTGAGAGGAATTTCTTTCTTTTTCAGGCCTTCTGATCATCGTAGGGATCCTTGGAGGTGCTCCATCTGAAAGAAATCCGACATGGGGAATACTCCGAGTTATTCCCTCTCCCCTTCCGGTAGCACGGAACTCCCCGATCTACCCTCGCCTGCTAGTGACCAATACATCGATGGGGCTCCCTTCTGCCTCGGTGGGGCCCCTCATGTGTGGCCACAGGGGAAAACATCGAGGATCCCATACCATGGAGGGATTGCCAGATGGCGGGAGGATACCCCCTTGAGGGTGAACAAGGACGCTGATTCTGGGAATCACCCTACTTGTTGTCTGTTTCTGCCGCCTAGCTAGGCGACAGAGGGGCTATATGCTTCTTACTCAGAAAGCCTTCATGGCCATGGAGACGGGGGAGGATCCCCAAGTCTGGCTAGCCGCCATGCATGACATGTGACACCTAGGGGTAAGACGAGGTAAACCCCAAGACGGGCAACTTCTCCTCACCCAGCCACCTAAGACAGGCCCTGAGGGTGTCGGGCGCCTAGGACGGGCAAGGTCCTGGGTTGAAGGAGATGACCTAAGACAGGGTTCCTCGCCCCCGGCTATCAGAGGCCAGTAGAAATGACACCGCTTAAGGCTAACCTCAGCACCGCTTAAGGTCACACCAAGTGATAACCTTGTAAAACAGAAAGGGGGAGATGTTGGGGGCGGGGGGAAGAGGCTTGGTGGTCACTTAGCGGGGGAAACATAATCCCCTTATAAAGGAATGTTACAGAACTCGGCCCCTCATTGTTTAAGAGTTCATGGGAGGGAGGACAGAAGGGATAAAATAATCCCATTATAAAGGAATGTTACAGAACTCGGCCCCTCATTGTTTAAGAGTTCATGGGAGGGAGGACAGGGGGGATAAAAGTGTCTGCTGAGAGGTGGGGAGAGAGCGGGAATGTGATCACAGAAGAATAAAGACTCATGACCCACCTCAGGCGCTCTGTCTGGTTCTTCCCCCATCAAAGAGTGGGGGCCGGAGGTACCCCGAAGACTCACCACGCGTTGGACTGGTGAGTAAGAGGACGGACTAGCATAAAGAAGCCGGCGTTGTAAATAAAAACCCGGCAGGGCCCACAGCTACATCAGCTGGCAAGTAAAAGGAATCGGGCTTATTTTACAAATGGAAATGCTTTCAGTTCCAGTGTCCCTACTGGATAGTTGTAGCCTTTCACCCTACCAATGTTAGCTCTTTGAAGACTGCTGGCAGAGGCATGTATAAGATGTGAACAGAGTTGAAGTCCATTCACCCAACCATGAGGGACTCATAGAAAAAAGAGGTTCCCTCCACTCCAACCTGACTCCTGGGCAGTTGTCAATGGACCTGCTGTCTGGTCTTGGTCAGTGAATCCATGATGATGATTGGCAGATTTAAAACTGATCTATCAGAGGCATTGTCCTCTGTAGCCCCATAAACTTACCCTGCCACAGGAAGGGTTTTGGAGGAATCAGACCTCAGCCAGGTGGTTGATAAAATTCCCAGGACCAACATCCCAGATGGCCCCATGACTGCATAGGACACACCATGTTGGGAAATGGTCATATGAATGCTATGTATATATGGGGACTGCTAACTTCACAGGATGGTCGAAGAGGCCTGTTGTACTGCCACCACAGCAGTAAAGGAATGGAAGGGAATAGGAAAGCAAGTGTTAATTGTGGAATTTGGTGAAGTATACAGGTGCCATCTTGTGACTTCTAACACATCTAGCTACATCTAGCACAGTTCCCTTTCCATTCAGTTATGGGTCTAGTCCAATGTCTGTTTTGGGAAAGAACCTGATTCAGTTGTGGGAGCTATGAGCAAACTTCAAGGCCTTCTTGGAACCTCACCCAGCATGGCTGGGATATGGAGCCACCTGTAGCTGTAACTTAAGAGAACCTTCTCTCTGGATCTCAGTTAGTCTGAGCTGAAAGATAGATACAAAGACCAAGGTAAGGACTTTCTCACCACTGTACATTTCAAACAGCAACATTGTCTTATCTGAAAACTGGGCTCATATCCATCAATCATTTACTATTTCCATGTTCATTTGATTGTTTATTAACATGGGGATAAGGGTCATCCTCAAGAAGAGGTTGACCTTACAAAGAAACCGGGCCTAAATGAAGAAACACCAGATAAAAGCCTGCTTCTCAACAGTTCCACTGTAAAATTAGAATTTTCGCCAGTCATTTCATCTTTCACCTGCCACAGCACTCACCAACCAGAGCCATAGGAATGCTCCATAGCTGCTGCATTCTACCCTTGGAGACATTGGGTTTCATGGTAGCCTTAAGGACAACATTAGTGTGTTGGTCTTGAAGTCAGAAAACTACTCCAGAGTCTATGGCTCTTGGACATGGATTGCCACACCACAGGCTGTGGACAACAAGGGACTGGTCTCATTCCACCCACTCGATCTGTAATACGACTCTCTCTCCTTCACTATCCTGGAGCTGACTATACTGGAGTCGTATCAGGGGAATGATGGCTTCTGGTCATGTACCCCTACCCCTAGATAGTGGACAATAAGGGACTCAGGATGTCTCCTTTGCCCTGCTTAGAGGCTGATGCTACCTTTATACTGGACTCCATCACAATGTTCCTGGCCTTCAGCACCAGTTACCAGATGCTGACCTGGGTCACTCCCAGGACCACCTGCCAGACCTTCCCCACCCCTCTTACACTGGCATGGCCATGGCTTCTAGTGGAAGGAGGAAGCTCCTTAAATGATAGCATTTACTTTACTTTAAATTAAGTTCTTTTATTATGAACTTAAGAAAAATCAAACTTGTTCATATCATAGAGTAGTAAGATGATTGCACATGAAACTGGAAAAATATTAGATACAACTTCCTGGTCCTTTTAAATACAATAAAGTTATCATGTAATGTTTGTTATTTTTCCTTTTTATTCTTATGCTCCCATCCTAGCAAGAAAAAATTTACTCTTTACCAGTGACCTCCAAAGAAAGACATGTTCCCATTGAGCACATTCATTAGGTTTCTGTCCAGTAAGAATACTCTGGTGTAAAATCAGAGATGATCTCTGACTGAAGGCCTTCCCACATTGAGTTCATGATATGGTTGGTACTCGGTAATTATCTACCACTCAAGAAACTCTGGCCTCCCCTTTGAATGACTTTTTTCATTCATACAGTGATTAGACTTCTATCTAGTATAAATTCTCTCTGAAGGGGAAAAGGGGCTGATTTTAACCTTCAGGTTTAGCAAATTGATTATTAGTTTCCATACGAATTATATTCATAAGATTTCTCTTCAGTGTTTGGTTAACTGATGTATAGCAAGACTGACCGAACCCTCTGAATGAAAGTCTTTCCTCACTGATTACATTCATAAGGTTTCTCTCCACTGTGGATTCTCTGACATACAATAACACTGACTCTTCTTGTAAAAATCTTTCCATATGCATGACTGTCATAAGATGTGCCTCTATTGTGGATTTTCTGATGTCTAGCTAGTTTATCTTTCCTTTCAAAAATCTTTCCACACTGATTACATTTATAAGATTTCTCCCCAGGGTAGATTTTCTGATGTCCACCAAGACTGGACCTGTGTTGGAAAGTCTTTCCACACTGATTACGTTCATAAAGTTTCTCCCTAGTGTGAATCCTTTGGTGATCAGCAAGAGTGGAGCTTTGAATAAAAGTCTTTCCACACTGATTACACTCATAAGGTTTCTCTCCAGTGTGGATTCTCTGATGTCGAACAAAATTGGACCTCTCAATGAAAGTCTTTCCACATTGATCACATTCAAAAGATTTCTCCTCATTGTGGATTCCCTGATGTCTAGCAAGACTGTAGCTATGAATGAAAGTCTTTCCACATTGATCACATTCAAAAGATTTCTCCCCATTGTGGATTCTCTGATGTCTAGCAAGACTGTAGCTATGAATGAAAGTCTTTCCACATTGATTACATTCATAAGATTTCTCTCCAGTGTGGATTCTCTGATGTTCAGCAAGACTGGCCCTCTGAATGAAAGCCTTTCCACACTGATTACATTCATAAGGTTTCTCCCCAGTGTGGGTTCTCTGATGTCTAGCAAGACTGTAGCTATGAATGAAAGTCTTTCCACATTGACTCCATTCATAAGGTTTCTCTCCAGTGTGGATTCTCTGATGATCAGCAAGAATGGAGCTATGAATGAAAGTTTTATCACAATGATCACATTCATAAGGTTTTTCCCCAGTGTGGAATCTCGGATATATGGCAAGCTTGGAGCTATGAATGAAAGTCTTTCCACATGCATTACATCCATAAGTTTTGCTTCTATTGTGGATTTTCTGATGGTTAGCTACTTTATCTTTCCTTTCAAAAGTCTTTCCACATTGATTACCACCAGTGTGGTTTCTCTGATGTTCAGCAAGACTGGCCCTCTGAATGAAAGTATTTCCACACAGATTACACTTATAAGTTTTCACCCTAGTGTGGATTCTCTGATGTTCAGCAAGAGTGGAGCTCTGTGTGAAAGTCTTTCCACAATGATTACACTCATAAAGTTTCTCTCCAGTGTGTATTCTCTGATGTCAAACACGATTGGAGTTATGAATGAAAGTCTTTCCACATTGATTATATTCATAGGGTTTCTCCCCAGTGTGGGTTCTCTGATGGACAGCCAGACTGGAGCTATGAATGAAAGTCTTTCCACACTGATTACATTCATAAGGTTTCTCTCCAGTATGGATTCCCTGATATACAATAAGACTGTCTCTTTTTGTAAAAGTCTTTCCACTTGTATTATATTCATAAGATTTGCCTCTATTGTGGATTTTCTGGTGTTTAACTAATTTATCTTTCTCTTCAAAAGTTTTTCCACATTGATTATATATGTATGGTTTTTCTGCAATGTGACTTCTGTGATAAACAGCACAGATTTCTCTCCTAGTGTGATTATAAGGACCATCATTCATGAATTTTTTTTCCTCTGAAAGGCTAACCACTAAAGGAATTTTTTTAATGTCAAGTCTTATCTCTCCATCTAAAGGAAACAAATATTAAAGATACATACAAACTCACATATGCACAGCTGTATAATACTATCCACTATCTTCCACTGGCTGAATATAAATTCATTTTCATTTTGTTTCCCCAGGGAAAGAGAAAACTCTTCAAACTTAAATGGGCAAAATCAATCATTTAGAAATGTCATAAGCTCACATTAGATCATGTGCAGGATGATTTCATTTACAAAGAGATTCATATATAATCACATTGATATATGACATCAAACTTGTCAAATAGGCATTATATCTCATTATATTCACAACTTGGGGCATCAGCTCAGAATGATTTAGTGACTTGACCCAAATGCCAGCAGCTGAGATGGGACCTCAAACCTTATGACTGGGCCTCAAACCTTGTGACTGAGAATGCTTTGTCCACAGGCTGTGGACAACAAGGGACTGGTCTCATTCCACCCACTCGATCTGTAATACGACTCTCTCTCCTTCACTATCCTGGAGCTGACTATACTGGAGTCGTATCAGGGGAATGATGGCTTCTCTCCACTGTGAATCTTGCTGCTTTGTTTTCACTTTCAATCTCTTCTTCTTAAACATGATGCCATTTGGTGCACAAATACAAAGCATACCTATGATTTCATATTCTAGCTTATCTGTAACATAATGAAATTTCCTTGGTTAGCAATTTCAATTTTATTAATTTTGCATCAATACCTAAGATCACATGATGAATGTCAGCATTTTTTTTACCTGAAGTAAAAGTAATTTTGTTCTGGTTCATTACATTCTTTGTCCTAGTCATTTATAATTTCTTTATAAAAATTATCTATAAATGTCCCTGCTCATTAAAAAAATTCCTTCTAATAAACAACTGTAAAAAATGAATTGCATTTCCCATTTCTGAAAGGATGCGTCTCATAGTAGAACTTTAGTCCATCATCCTTTTATAAGGAAGTAGACAACATGATTCCCTGTTTTATAAGGAAGTGGACAATATGATTCCCTATCTCATTGCAGCACTTCCCATTTACAAAGTCATTGGAGGTTCTAGACAGCAGTCCAAGGAGTTTGTGCTAAAAATGTATTAGTGTCACCTTAAACAGGAAATAAAGGCCCAATTTTCCTTTCTGAAAACAAGACTAGTTTCACATAAGGTTTCTGGGTCCAGTCACCTTCACTGTTCTATAGAACACTGTCAGTCCTATAATACTTTTGGGGATCATCCAGGGATGACATCTTATCTACTTCAGACCAAGTACAACATGATCTTTTTTTTTTTTTGCAAGGCAAATGGGGTTAAGTGGCTTGCCCAAGGCCACACAGCTAGGTAATTATTAAGTGTCTGAGATGAGATTTGAACCCAGGTACTCCTGACTCCAGGGCCGGTGCTTTATCCACTGTGCCACCTAGCCACCCCCACAACATAATCTTTCAACTTAACATCGAGTTGTTTCCAAGCTTTCCAAATTCCACATGCACATTGTCACCGAGATATACAGACATTCCTTACCAGAAGCTAACTTCTACTTTTTGTGACTATTTGTCTCCCTGGCAGTCTCTCCAAGGAATTGTTTGGCAATACAGATTAGCCATTCTGCAGAGGTTCAGTAAGAGTGGAACTGGTTTGCCAGCAATAGGAAAAAGAAACTGAAGCCTGAAGAAATTCTGTCCTAACAAAGGTAATTTGAAAAATAAATAGTTTGAAAAAATAACAAATATGTGCAATTGAACTTCCAATCCACCCATTATCATCAATACAACACTTGTCATGAGTCAAGAGAAAATTAAACATTTAATAAAGTCACCAGCAATTTCATTGTATTGACTGGTTAGGGAGCTAAAAACAAAATCAAAAAAGAAAACTGCAGTTCTGCTTCTCAGAAAGAGAGCTTGCCAAGTTCTTCTTACATTTTTTAGCTGATGCATGTGTGAATCTCTTCAAAGTCTAGTTTAAAGATCAGAATACCACTGGTGGTACAATGAATAGCATGCAGGCCTATTTGGGAAAATTCCAGTCTTTCCACTTGCTAGTCTCTTGATCTTGTTCAAAGACTTCTGATGCCTCAGTTTCTTCACCTATCAAATGGGCATAATATTTGAATAGAACTTCTAATTTCATTAAGGAGAATTCAGTGAGATCATATTTATAAAGTGCATAATACACTACCTCCCTAAATATGTAAATGCTGGCTAGCTGGTAACAGTGAATAGAGCACCAGACCTGAAGTTTGAAAGACTTCTCTTCCTTACTTCAAATATGACCTCAGAACCTCAACCAGCTGTGCAATGCTGGGCAAACCTTCAGTAAACTGATCTATAAAATGAGTTGGAAAGGAAATAGCAAACAACTCCAGTATCTTTGCCAAGGAATCCACAAAAGAGGCCACAAAAGAGGAGCAAAGGGAAAATAACTGAACAACAAAAAAAAGATATGTGCTGTTACTATTATCGATATTTTGATTTCTATTCTTTCCTCTCCTTCTGCTCTTCTTAAACTGTTGGAACACTCATTCCTGTTTCTTCATGTCCCTGCTGAATAAAATGTATTTACATCTGGATCAGCTAAGGGTAACATTTATGTTTCTTCTCATCCTATCTTTTATCTTTGTTTGGGAGACTGTAAGCTTAGGGACAACAGAGACTGACTTTTGCCTTCCTTTGTATGGTCAGGGCCAGCACAGTGTTCTATAGAAGATTGAAGGTGCTTAATCAATGTTTATTGATCAATGGACTGACTGGACCCAGGGTTGACACCAGGTCCCAGGCTCTTGCTCAGACTCTGTTCTATTCCCTCTGCTAATTCTCAAAGGCAAGATCCAACCTCAGGAATATTCCTGTCTCCTTAGACCTAATCACCTCTGTCAGCTTCTAACCCAGATAGAAAAAGACCAGATCCAGCGCTGAAGATCACAGGAGCTTCTGTGTAGGCTCTTGAAGGGTCTCCTGTGATAGATAACCTGGGAATCTCTACCTGCCTGATTCAAGGTGTTGGTCACCTATATGAACCTGGTCAATGATTCTCCAAGAAAGGGACAGAGATGGAATCACAGAGATCAGGAAAGGACTAGAGCTGACAATTTGAACAAAACTAAGCCTTGGATGGCATCCAAATATGGCAGCTCCCTTCACTCAGAGAAAATCATGAAACTCTGCTCCCTGGGTCCACTACAAATCGAGGCTACATTATCTCAACTGGACCTTCCTTGTGGCAAGGCAATCTTTTGACATCTCCCTGAGTGACTCCCTCTGCCACTCTCCACAGCAAATTTTCATGATCTTTTCATCCTCTCCCATTCTCCCTTCTGGCTAACTTGCTCCCCTATTCTTCTGTCCACACCTTGTTGTCTGGAAACCTGGTCTCCTAATTCACTGAAACACAGAATATTCATCAAGTATTAGCTTTTCTTCATCTCACATGTGTCAGAGGCCATGTTTTCCTCTTTGACCTCAATATCAGAAGAGAGGATCATCCTGCTTGCTAAAGAAAGTCCCTTTATAAGTGCAAATAATCCCTTTCTATCCTGTCATCTACCTCCTGGTTCTCCTTTTACTTTGTCCAAAAGGAAATTCATTTTCTTTCTCCCAACTAGCTTTCTTCCTCTTTTTAAAAATGCTATCTGAGGCATCCTGCCAATAGTCCAGTCTCAGAAATGAAGAGTCATACATTCCTTGACTTCCCCATTCACCCTCCCTACCTTGGTGTCCAATCTATTCCAAAGTCCTGTGATTCCTCCTGGGTCACAACTCTCACATCCACCCCCTTTTCAAATTTCAGCCAATCATCAACACCTGGCTGAGCTATTGATGACTTTCTGGCAGTTCCAGCTGCCTCATGGTCATTTCTCCACTGACTTGTCAAAGCTCACCAACCTAAAGTTCTCACTTGACCATGTCACTCAACAACTTCCAGTGGCTCCCCAAAGAATCAAATATACAATCCTCTCTGGAACTGTTACAACATTTTATCACCCATTCCTCTCCTACTCATCCATCTTCCTTCAAGTACTTTCTCTGGTGGTTGGGGTCTCCTTTCTGATCCATGATCAGGACACTCTGCCTCCCTCTCCCTGTTGCCCCAGAAGGCTTACTCTGGCTTTCTTGAAGCCCCAACTAGAGCCCCCTATCTACAACCAGCCTTTTCCAGGCCTCTTTAACTTTGGGGCCTTCCCTTTCTTGATCAGCTCCAATTTATCCTATCCATAGAGGTTTTTTGCAGAGATATTTATGTGTTATCTGCTCCTCCAGACTGGGAGCTCCATGAGAGCAAGGAAGACCCTGACCTCTCCTTATGTCCCCAATTCTTAGGGCCCGGCAAGGAGCAGGCACTTAATGAATTCCAAGGCAGGTTTTACTGCCCACCTCAAAGATGGCACTTGTGTTATCACAACACCACACCACTATTAAATACATCTCTCATCCACCTGCTCTCACCTCACTCACCTGGATGACAACTCCTTGGGTCTTCTTGCTCCAGCATCCAGGGTGTTCCCTTTTGCTCAAAATAAAAGATCATATCTCCTCTGGGAACTGGAAGCCTTGGACAGGAGGAATCAGTTAGGGATGAGCTTGGAGAGAAACTTGGAATTGAGTTCTCTTTAGCACAAGGACTACGGATCCAGAGCTGCTGCATTTTGAGAATCATTCCATCATATTCTAATGTATTTATCAGTTTTCCCCATCAGTGCTGATAATCCAAGTCAAGTAGAGGTCAGACTAATCAACCTCTATGATTGGTTCCCCATCTGAGAAGCTTTCACACTGATTTCATCTTTGACCTGAAGGTTCCTAGAGCTTCAGAAGCAACAAAGGAAACCCTCAGGTTCCTATCACATAAGGAAACAAAAAGCTCTATGACAGGAAAACTGGACATTAGGAGGGTCGTATTACTTAGACAGGAGACCAGCATTCATCTCCTTCAAATAATTGATTAATGCTCCAAATCCTTCACACTAGGGAATGGAGACTCAGATTTGCCAGGGAAGGGCCCTTACCCAGGGAAAGCAGGTTCTGGCCATTCTCCAACATGACCTCTCTGAACAGCTCCTTCTGAGGATGGCCCAAGAGGCCCCATTCCTCCTGGGTGAAGTCCACAGCCACATCCTTGAATATCACCAACTCCTAAATTTTCAAAAGCATAGGACATCAAGCTGAAGGAGACTTTGGAATTCTCCCAGTCTAACCATCAATTTTCAGAAGGCAACTGAAGCCCAGAGGAGAGATGTGACCAAAGGCAGCACCCTATGTGAGTGTTGGAGTCAACACTTGAAACCATCGTCAGGAAAAACCTAATGGTCAGTTGGAAAAAACTTGAGAAATGTCTCCTAACAGAATCAGGGAGAAGATATCTGTGAAGTAGGTGGATCTGTGGAGGTGAAAGGAAGGAAATGATGTGCAATTTCTTTCCCCCTCAGATGGGATATGTTATGTTCTAAAAAAAATTCTGTGAAGATTTTGTGAGAAGTGGAACAAGAATGGATTATTCTGGGTGGGGATGGTGGGAAGGAGAGTTTGATCACTTAAAAGAGAACAAAAGAGGGGCAGCTAGGTGGCGCAGTGGAGAGAGCACTGGCCCTGGAGTCAGAAATATCTGAATTCAAATCGGACCTCAGACACTTAATAGAGACCTGTGTGGCCTTGGGCAAGCCACTTAACTTCATTTGCCTTGCAAAAACCTTAATAAAAAAAAAAAGCCAAAGAAAAGAGATCACTTAAAGACCTAACTGGCTTCCAGAAGGGCAGAAAGGAAATCGTATCTCGATGAAAGCATAAAGAGATAGAATGTTACAAAGAAACAAGAGTTCCAATGATGGAGGAGGGAGGGTTGCTTCACTAATTAAAAAAGGAATATTTAATTACCCTGGGTTTTGTTTGAGGACATTCATCAAAAAATGTTGCCACTTTCTTTGTGACATTTTAAATATGCCCCTAGACCTCTAGAACCTTGGGAGAACAAGAGTCAAGAGAATGAGTTAAGAGACCTTCTGATGGATCATAGACAAAAAAGGTTGACCAGATCTAAAACATCCTGACACTTGGGAGGGATCATCCATATTTCGCACCTACTACATGTCCAATGGGAACTTTGCCAATAGGCTTAGAATTGATATTCTTCCATTTCCATCATAAGGATAAGATTCACTTTACAGAGATTCTGATGTTTGTGTACCATTCTCCATTCCATAAGAAAAATTAACATCATTTTATTCATCAATGATTTCTTTGTTAAAAAAAATCTGATTGAAAAACCGGGAATGACATATATGAACTAACACTTAATAAAGGGAACAGAACCAGGCTAACATGGTACACAGTAAGAGCAATTGTAGGAACTGCAAATGGCTTAATTGTTCTCAGCAATACAATGATCCAAATCTAATTCAAAGGTTTGAAGAAATATAGGTTGTCTCTAGAGAAAGAACGATTATTATTTGAGCAGACTGCAGCGTGCTATTTTTCCTTTTCTTTCATTTGAACCTTCCTGGACAAAATGACTAAAATGGAAATGTCTTACAGGATTGCACATGTAAAATCTAAATCTGATTTTTCACTTTCTCAGGGAGGGGGAAATGGTAGGAAAGAAGGGCAGAATTTGGAATTAAAAATTAAAAATAATGTTAAAAAGGCTTTTAATAAAATTGGGAAAAATTAAAATATATTTTATCATCTAATTTATGGTCTATTTATATTCTATAATCTGTAAGGTTATCCATTTCCTTTATTCTATTATTTTACTTCTGAACAAATGAGAACTTTCTTGCTGAGGTCCACCTTTTGAGATTCCAGAAAACGTTTAAATACCTCCTTTTTGAGTTCCTCTTCTTCATTGCAGAATATTCGTGGTGTAGGTTCTCATTAAAGGAAGGCAGTCCTTTTATTGAAGTTTAACTAAACTCTAATTGCTTCACTCACTCACACTCATCCAAAGCTGCTCCAAACCTCTTTTTTTTTGCCTCAAGTGCCTCTCTCAGCCATCTTCCACCACCCAGGAATGAGGAAGATCTGAGGTTCATTTTATTACAGGAACCATGGACCCTTTCATAAAGAGCTATTGGCTTGAAACTTTGCCTCAGTTTCTTTTATTGTAGACTGGGCAATTCTGAACCCTAAAAGAGGGAGAAAAAGATTGAATTTCTTCCTACATGAGCTTCTTCTCTCAGAGATATTTTGCCTTCTCACAGGGATTACAGAATATAAATCCTGAATGAAATTAGAGTAACATAAAATATAAAATACAGGATCAAGAATTAATTTCCTCACTAATCAAATTATGAAGGAGATGTTCGGGGGGGTAAATAAAATCCTAACAAAATTCATTAGGCAAAAGTAAAGATCCACAATATCAAGGGAAATGATGAAAAGGAGGAAGGATATAGGGGTGGGGAGCAGCACCTGCAGACCTCAAACTCCATTCTAAGTTCCCAAACCATGTGGCACTGGTAATAAGAGAGTTACTTTAGAGTTAGGCAGAAAGCAAATAATTGAATACTGGGCCTTTCTATAGTAGAGTACAACATGGGCTACACTGACTTTTTATTCTGAGAATATGAATTTTGTAACATTCTTTGCAGTTTTCTCTGAGAAAGTCCTTCCTTACACCAGACCTTGAATTGACAATAGTCGAGTTAAGCTGTCTCTGCCAAACAGAGGACCCCTATACCCCAACAGAATTCCACAATAACAGGGAAATAGACAGGCTCTGTCTCCTAAAATGAGCCTGGAACCCCTCAATACCCTGATATAATCCTTTTCACTTTGCAGGTACCCCCTACTTCCCTACATTCTCTCTCTCTCTCTCCCCGTCTGTCTCTCTCTCTGTCTCTCTCTCTCCCCTCTGTCTGTCTGTCTGTCTCTCTCTCTCTTCCCCCATCCGTCTCTGTCTCTGTCTCTGTCTCTCTCTGTCTCTCTCCCCGTTTGGGGCGAGCACCTTGGACAGTTGGCCTCCACCTATAGTTTAAGGTATATCCTAGAGAAGAAAACTTACAGGTTAACCTATGTTTTCTGTCATTTTATTTTAAAGTTTACACAGTCAACCATTAGCACATGAAAGAGTCACTGATTATTTTATGATCCTTTTACCCATCCATAAGGCTGTTCATTGCTATAAACCTATGAAACCTGGACAGTCTTGCCAGTGCCATGTCAGGAAACTGAATCGCTTCCATTTAAATTGTCTTAGGAAAAGTCTGAAGATCACCTGGCAGGAGTAGATACCAGACATTGAGGGCCTTTGTCAAGTAAAACTGCCTGGCATTCCAACATTATTATAAAGAATGTGAATATGATGGGCTGGACACATTGTTAGAATGCCAGATGTATGCTTGCCAAGAAGATCGTTCTATGGAGAACTCCACAGGGGAAGCTCTCATGAGGATGTCAGAAAAAGAGATACCAAGACACCCTGAGGGTCTCACTGAAGGACTTGAGAAATGACTGTACAGAATGGGAGACCCTGGCACAGGACCACCCAGCATGGCATGCCCCCATCAGTAAGGGGGCTGTGTTCTATGAGGAAGGCAGAATGGAAGCAGCTCAGAGGAAACATGACATCTGTAAGTCTAGAGTACCCACCCAGATGCTCACCTGGACTATTAGTGCCCAATCTGCAGGAGAGCTTTCCCAGTTGTATTGCTCTGATCAGTCAGACACACTGTCATTTGTCTCCAACACTGTGATGTTGTTTTGGTCTCCTTTGACAATGAAGGACAAGAACCAGAATGCCTGGTTTTAACAAGGACCCAGGAGAGGGGCTCATTAACTGAGACCCCATGAGTATGAGTTCAAATCTGGACTCAGACACTTCCTGGCTCTGAGACTGGATCAGTCACTGAGTGCTGTTTGCCTCAACTTGTCATTTGTAAAATGACCCAGAGAAGCAGATGGCCAAGTCCTCCAGGATCTCTGCCCAGAAAACCCAAAATAGGGTCCCAAAGACTGTGACATGACTGAATTTTTTTTTTTTGCAAAGTAGTGGAGTTAAGTGACTTGCACAATTAAGTATCTGAGGTCACATTTGAACTCAGGTCCTCCAGACTCCAGGGCTGGTGCTTTATCCATTGCACCATCTAGCAGCCCCTGTGACTGAAATTGATGCAGGAAAAACATGTTGGGCTAAAGGTTCCTGGGGTTCCAGAAAGGTGAAAGATTCCATTTTAAAGATTGACTGACTCAGGAGAGATGTTAGAGACAAAAAGGGTTATTTCCAAATTGCTGTAGCTCTGGAGTAGAGCAGAAGCTAAGGGAAAGAAAGACTGAAGGCAGGAAGCCGTTGATGCTCTAAGGGGATGAGCCTCGGCAGCAGCAGCAGCAGCAGCATGGACATAAGTCGTGCAGACAGAATGAGCAGGAGTGGTTACCTAAGGAGCCAGCTCCCTTCACCTGAAGACACCTCACCAGGGTAGAACCAGTAAGGGAGGGGAAATGGGGTGAGAGGGAAATTTGGGTGATCACCCTCCCTAGAGAAGGTGCCCTCCTGAAGGAAGGTGAGCCCCCCAACCGAAGAGTGAACTTGCTTATAAAGGGGCAAGAAGATGAGGTAATTAGAGAAATGTAGATTGGAGGTGGTGGGTCAAAGGCTTAATCCTCTCAGGCTAAAGCTGAGACACTTTGTTTTGCTCATAGAGGCAGGGATTTATGGGGAGCCCATGCTGGGGGGGGCAAGATCCTTTACTAGAAGTTCAGTGACCTGTCTCATAGCTTAGACAGTGGGATGAGGAGGGGAGGAGCTAAGGGAACTGAGCCCCAAAAGGACCGTGACTTGTCTATAGTCACACAGCCCTTGCATCTTTTCTGTCTGTTATTTAATTGCCTCTTCATCCTTGAGCTTGAATCCAGCACTGGACACTCTTAAAAAAACTGCAAATATCCAGATGCAAACGTGTTTCCCAGTGATAAATGTTCGACTTTCATCCTCAGTCCAAGATGTTGTAGCAGAAGAAACATTAAGCAGGAAAAAATGGTGTTCCACCGAATAAATGGTCGTATCCCCCTGGCTGGGCAGGTCCAACAGTTCATCTCTGTCCTCCAGTCTGGCCCATTGCTGTCTAGACAGAAGCCACCTGGGCAGGATACTTGGTGCTGGGGGGCGCCTATTGACATTTCAAAGATTTCTTAGTAAAGGGCGAAGTTGGGCTCCCATCCCACTGGCACCTCCAAAAGTTATCCCAGCCAGGGGGATGGAAGACCCAGGAACACAGAGAGGATGGGCAGCACCCTACCTCCTCCCAGAATAAATTCTTTTTATCTTTGCTAAATTTCCCTGAGAAATCTGCCCCATTCCTGCTTCATTTCCTTGTTAAGTAAGGGGGAAACTCTTTCCTGTCCCTGACAACCTCTGGCTCAAAAGCTGTGTGAATTCTTTCCAAGTCCCTTGAACCCTGCATCTTTCTCCCCAGCATCACCTTCATGAACATCCCCAGATGACTGTCTCTCCTTCTCCTTCAGGCTCTAGCTCCTGGCCCAGCCACCTGCCCACTAGACCAACAGCATGATGTACGGGAGCTGGGGCTGTCATAGAGATCCAAGGGGCTCAGTGAGTAAACTGAGGCACACCAGAGAGGAAGCAGAACTTGGGAATCCTCCTAGTCTGACTTAAAGAATCTCTTTCCTAGTCTCAGCTGACGTTTGTTCTTCCTTCTCCGAGAAGACCATGACCTCAGGAAGGAGATGCCATGACCAGCAAGTGAAGAAGATTTAAGTGGGGAAGGGGGGAGCCGGTTCTGTGCAAAGTCCCCAGGAGCCAGAGATGCATCAGGGTGACTGCAGGTGGCCCTGGAGGCAGTGGGAATCCTTGGCCTTGTGGGAGCCAAGGTCGTTCCCAGGTCTCAGAGAGATGAAGGGCGCAGGTGAAGGTCTCAGGGATGAAGGGCGCAAAGACAGAAGGGAAGCCTAGAAGAGCCTCTTCTGTAAAGTAAAATAAAGATCAGTCTGGGCGGGAAGACCCTCAGAGTTTCTGGTGGAAACCGGAACAGTTGCTTTTTCTCTTCCCTCTGAACCAATCAGGGCCCAACCTGTGATTAGCTGGGCTTGGCCTGAGCCCCACTGTTGGCCAATCGAGAACCAGAGTGGGATCCCCAAGAAACCTTTCCAGACCCTTTGGTAGACCACAAACAAGTAAGGGAAGGAGGGGGGAGGGAGGGAGGGAGCTGGGAAGCCTTTGGATACCTTAGTGGCTAGAGCACTGGAGGATGAGAGTTCAAATGCAGCCTCAGACACTGGACACTAACTAGCTGTGTGACCTTGGACAAGTCACTTGTCCCTGACTGCCTCCTATCCAGGGCCATCTCCAGTCTCCTGATTCCTATCTGGCCCCTGGACTCAGATGGCTCTGGAGGAGAAAGTGAGGCTGGGGGCACAGTGGGGGTGGGGGGCTGGAAACCAATTCACGTGCTTATCATGGCCTCCCCTCCCCGATATCATGGTCTTCTACAATGAAGGACAAACATCATCAAGGAGGGAAGTGGCTGCTTTGGGGGGGGGGGGGGGCTGCAATACGAGAAAACTTAAAAAGAAATAGGGGGCAGCAATTTGTGGGGAGAGGGGAGACTGTGGGTGCCGGTGCCCAGTATGACCCCCCAGAAACAAAGAGTAGGGCAGGCAGGGTTCCTACTGGCTTCCTTCTGATACCTTTTTTTTAGCAAGTCAATGAGGTTAAGTGACTTGCCCAGGGTCGCATGGCCAGATAATTATTAAAGTGAGGAGGCTGGACTTGAACTCCGGTCCTCCTGAGCCTAGGGCCAGTGCTCTATCCACTGCACCACCTAGCTGTCCTGGATGCCTCTTTTGAGAAGGCCAGGGCCAGTCCAGGGGGTGCTGCCAGCTCCCTAGAGTAGCATCCATGTCTGGGGCCATGGTCTCCATGGCTGATGGGGGGCTGGTATGGAGGGAGGGCACTCACCTGGGCTGGGGCCAGGCCTGGGTCCTCTGCAGGCTGGGCCTGGGCAGGAGGAGGATCCCAGAGGGACTGAGATCTGTCCCTCCTCCTCCTGGGCAGGGGACTGGCCTGAGAGGGTAAACAGAGGGGGGACGTGGGGGGTGGGGTTAGAAAGGCCCAGGTTCGGTCCTCGGACAGAGATCCCCTCCCCAGGGAGGGTGGGGCTTGGAGATAAAGTTTGTTTGAATGGGAAGACCCCTCCCCCTCTCTTCAGAGGCGCAAAGGGGGCCCAGCCTGGGTCAGAGTGCCCCTGCCCGTGGCCTCTGCCCCCCCAACACACCCAGCGGCTCCTGGAGGAGGGAAGCCGGGCAGGGGAGGGTCTGGGAGGGAGTCTCCAGGGAATGACCGGGTGCTGGGGCCTGGGATAAAGCCTGGGGAGGCCCCAGAGAAGGGGTGCAGAGGGAGGGGCTGTAGCCCAGCTCCTGGGGGGGAGGTCCAGGACCCTGGCCAGGGCCGGGAGGGCCCTGGGGGACACTGAGTCTGGGAAGCAGGAGGAGCGAGGAGCTGGGAGGACTCTGGGGACCCTTGGTAGATTGAGGCTTGGAACCCCAAAAGAGGATTGGAGTGTGGGGGTCAGGGGGAGGAGAGCAGAACTCGGGGACCCCCCCGGGGCCCCGTCTGAGGGCTGGTTGGGGGGCTGATGGGCAAGATGGGAGAGCTGGAGCCACGGCGGAATGGGGGGGAAGTGACTGGGGGGTCTGGCGATGGGGGGGCGGGTCCATGAGGGCAGAGGGGGAAGAGGAGCCCGAGGGTCCGGGGGGCTGCGGGCTGGGGGGGCCTGGCGCAGGCTCCCGGGGAGGCCTCAGCTGCAGGGAAGGGCCAAGGGGAGGGGTCCCAGCCGGGGTCCCAGCCCCCCAGTGTGACCTCGGCCAGGCTGGCTCTGCGGGGGGGCGCCTGCAGGTCACTGGCCCCGGGGCGGGGCTCGGGGCGGGGCGCGGGGGGGCGGGGCGGGGCGGGGCGGGGCGGGGGGGGGCGGGGCGGGGCGCGGGGGGACGGGGCGCGCTCCCCTCCCAGAGTTCCCGCTCCGAAGCGGCCCAGCCTGGGCGGGGCCTCGCTCTGCAGCCCCGCCCCGAGGCCGCTCTCTCCAATCACAGGCTGCGCCGGGGCGGCAGGAAGCCGCCCGAGGCCCCCTGGCCCCGCCCCCCGGAGCCGCCGCGCCTGCGCCCTGGCGGCCTTCCGTGGGGGAGGGGCTCCCGGGTCCGGGGCGGCGCGGCTGCTGGGGGGCGGAGTCGCCCCCCCCAGGCCTCGCTGCCCCCCGGGGCCGCCCCCTTCCCGAGGTTGTGACCAGGAGACGGGGGGGGGGGGGGGGGTCAGGAAAGAAGCCGCCCCCCCGCGAGCGGCGCGGGAGAGCCCCGGGCCCCCAGGACGGGCCGCGCTCCCCGGCTGCGCCCACCCACATGCCCCCGCGGGGCCCCGGACCCCCGGTGCCCCCCGGGCCTCTGGGCGGAGGAAGGCCGGCCAGGGCCCCCCGGGCAGCGGACTCGAACCCGCGGGGGCCTCGCGGATCCTCCCGGAGTGGCGCCGGCCCGGCCCTGGGGGGCCCCGGACTGTGGACTGTCCACCTCTCCCCGCGGACCTTCCCCGCCCCGGCCCTCCCTCCCGTGGCTCCATCCGAGGCCGGGGCTGCTGTGCCTTCCTTAGCCCCGGACCCCGGATAATGGCTTGTTGACAGTTGAAGCACCTGGGAGAGAAATCTGATGGTATTTACCTGTGTGACCTTGGGGACGTCACTGATAAATCCTCTGCTTTTGGATCGTTATCTGTAAAACGGGGGGATTAAACGGGGGGATCCCTCAGGACCCTTCTACTTGTGATACACACAGAGGCAGTGAGGCTTCGGGGGCACCTGCCAAGGTTGGGGGTTGGCAGTGGGCAGGGTGAGGAATAATTCCTCAGTCGGCTCTGTCCGGCATGGCCACAAGGTGTCGAGCTAGGCCACAACCAGAGACCACCTATCAGTCCCACCACTAATGGCCTTGGTCCCCCCCAGCCCCCTGACAGCTGCTCCTGGACTGCAGAACTCCCTAGTTGGCTCCAATATACTTTTTCAGGTTTTCTTCAATACTTTGTGTCTTGGGAGCTCATTGTCCCCATCTCTCCTGGCTCCCAGACCGCTTTTGTCTCATTTGTTTTTTTAGGTTTTTTGCAAGGCAAATGGGGTTAAGCGGCTTGCCCAAGGCCACACAGCTAGGTCATTATTAAGTGTCTGAGACCGGATTTGAACTCAGGTACTCCTGACTCCAAGGTCGGTGCTTTATCCACTATGCCACCTAGCCGCCCCTTGTCTCCTTATTTTGACCCCAAATTATCTCATTTATAAATTGAATACATTTTTATGAAAACGAAAAGGACAAGACAATGAGCATCTGATCAGATGTCCAGGTGGACAGCAGCCCCCCTGGCTCTACTCGGTCTTGTTTTCTTCTCCTCCCACCCTCTCTCCTCTATCTGGTTCTTTACAGATACCTGGGAAGCCTTTCCAGGGGTGGGGTGCCCTTCAGACAAGGTCCAGCCCTTCAGGTCAAGGGTAAAATTCTCCTGGGGAAATGTCCTAGCATCTCGCTGGCATCATCTTCCGCTGTCAGTCAATCAACACCTGTGTTCCATGTAACCATGAGCTGTCACAAGTCCTGCAAGGATGAAGAATAATACTCTTCCTTTGGGTTTCCTATCACTCTGTGACCCTGCTGGGAGCCCCTTGGGGAGTCCTGTCTTGCTGTCTCTCCATTACTTGCTCTCCCTGGAGCCACCCCTCCAGTCTCACCCCATGGGGGCAGGTGGCTTCTGGGCATCTTCTCTGGGTAGCAGCAGCTTCTCCTGCCTCTAACCCCCAAGAGAAGGGAGCCCCACCAAGCTCCAATCCAAGCTAAAGCACCCAGCATCCAGCCTACTGGCCTTTAAATCCCTAGGTTGATAAACGGACTCATACCTCTTCTCACAGCCCAGAGTCATTTACCTCCAATTCATCAGAACTTGGAGATGTCAGTGTGCAGAGGGAACTAAATGCTCCCCTGTACAGGAGGAGCCTGAGGCCACAGGGGCTTCATTTCTGATGCAGGTGCCAAGCCATGGACTACTACCCTGAGTGAACTCTGGGCTCCCTTCCTGGGGTCCCCTAGATCCTCTCTCCACTGAACTTTGGGGGGGTCGATCCACCTTCTTTACCCTCACTGCCTGGAGAAGGTATCTTTTCTGGAAGATACTCAACCAGAGGCAGAACCAGAATAGGATAAATAGGGTTTTGCCTTCAGAGAGACCAAATCTAGAGAGTGTCATCTTAGTGCCATGGAGGGTGGTGGGCAGCTGCAGGTTTGTGGGTGAGAAGCTGGCAAGGCTAACACTACCAGCTCCTATTCCAAAGGCTCCTCCCACCCAAGAGAAGGCACTATGAGGGCCTCCTCATATGCTCTAAACCTGGGCAGGTATGGGCACAGGGGTGTGTGTGTGTGTGTGTGTATCTGTCTGTCTGTCTGACTCTTCCATGAGTCTGCGGCCTCCTCAAAGTTAGGACCTTTCTTCACATGCAATTTAGACTCCTAGGTGAAAAAATGGGCAATTCCTGGCAGTTCCCAACATGCCCCAATCAGCATACCTATCAAAGAGAGAGAAATCGTTTTACCCTATCAGAGACATCTGAGGAGAATGTCTTTATTATTCCTGAATGGCTGTGACTTGGATTCATAGACAAATGTTGGAGTGAGCTTCTTAAAGATCTTGTTATGGTCAGCAGGCTGCTGGACACTGACTCTGGCAGTCTGGACCCACCACTTGTATTTGAATAGTTCATTCCATTAGAACTAATTTTGGTCTACTGAAGATGAAGTCAATCAGAATACATGTTGAAACAAGTCCCTAGACCCTCATAAAAGCTCTTGAGCTGGAGGATCTGGGTCTTCTCCACTCCTGGCTGAGCCTCTGTAAAGGCTAGAGGAGGAGGCCTGTGGTTGGAGGACTGGCTCAGGGTCCCCAGGGCCCCTCCATCACGAGAGGCCTCAGCAGTCTTTTCCCCATTTCCTTCCAACCACCCTACTGTTGGGCTTCTCTGGACTCTCCATTGGGCCTCCTTCCCCAGGACTCTTATCATTCTCCTGCAAGACTGAATCAGCTGGGGCAGCTAGGTGGTGCAGTGGATAAAGCACCAGCCTTGGAGTCAGGAGTACCTGGGTTCAAATCCGGTCTCAGACACTTAATAATTACCTAGCTGTGTGGCCTTGGGCAAGCCACTTAACCCCATTTGCCTTGCAAAAACCTAAAATAATAATAAAAAAAAAAGACTGAATCAGCCCCCATCCTCCCATCTTCTCTGGACTCTGTGTCCCCCTGACTGGACCCTCCAACTGCAGAGTGAGGTCATAGGCTCCAGGGCCTCTGGCAGCTACCTCAGTCCATCTTCTCCCCATTAACCACCAGCCCTCCTGCTTTTGGATCTTTCCATCCTGCCCTCCCTGGGAGCCTCCTCCTCTACCCCTCCCTTCCACCTGCACCTCCCCATTCAGCCCCCTTTTTTGTGTTATCTTCCCCTACTATAATCACTTGAGGGCAGAAGCCGTCTGTTTTTATCTGTATTTCTTTTCTCTGTATTTAACATAGTCCCTGGCCCATAGTAGGTGCTTTAGAAATGTCTGTTGATTGACTTCCTGAAATCAGTCCCTGGGTCTCTAGGGACACTGAAGGAAACAGCCTGTGGAGATGCCTCTCCTTCCTAGGACCACCCCCTCCCCACACTTATTAGGGTAGGAAGGATTCCATGGAGGGTGGGCTCCCCTTCCCATCTTAGTTGCTACCCAGGCCCTTGACTACACCCTGCCCAGGGTCAGGCCTCAATACTACGAGGGAGAGATGGAAATTCATAGTCTAGTCTGTACATGGGCACATGGGGGGGGTCCAAGGGCACAAGTGTGGTCAGGGCAATGTTGGTTGGGTTCTCTACAAGGTAGTTTGGGCTAGTTTTCTCCCTAAAAAAAGAAAAAATTTTTGCCAGCTTTTGATTGGTCCTGACAAATTGAGCTATTGACGTGGTTTCCCAGTTTGTTCCCAGGCTGTTGTCCTGGAAACCAAGAGATGTAGATGAGAAGGTAGAGGAGGGGAAGTGGAGGGTTTCCTCTGAGAAACACAAGGAGGTCAAAGTCTCTAGATCTGAGGTGGCATGGTGAGGGTGGTACAAGTGAGATAAAGTGCAGGAATAAGATAATGAGGAGGGATTATCAAGGGTTGAAAACCAGATTATTTTCTCTTTGATTCTGGAGGTGATGCTGAGTGACTGCTCAAACGTGGATTAAAGCTGAGGGGAGCTTGGACACAAACCAGAGTATCAGAAGAGAAAATGGCAGAACATGTGAGAGATTTAACAGAGGTGAAATCAAGTGTCATTGGGAATAGATTGGATAGGGGAGGTAAGGAAGGGGGAAAAGCCCAGCATTGATATGTAGGTTTGGAGCCTAGAGGATCGAGGATGGTAGTGCCTTGGACAGTGATGAAGAATCCTCAAAGGGCTAAGTGTTTGGGGATAAAGCTAATGACTTCAGTTGTAGACATATTGAGTTTTAGAAGTCTACAAAACATTTATTTCTAGATGTTTAAAATAGGCTAGTAGCAGAGTAAGCAGAGAGAGAGGGAGAGAGAGAGAGGTTGGGGGTTGGACAGGTTAGAGAATCATCAGCATTGAGATCATCATTGAATCCACAGGAGTTGATGAGATCCCCAAGGAACAAAAGAGAAGGAGAAGATAAGGCCCAGGATAGACCCCACAGTCATGGGATCTGACCTGGAGGAAAATCCAGCAGAGGAGACTGAAAAGAAGCAGTTGGATAGGTGAGAAGAGAAATGAGAGATTTGTAATATCATGGACACTTAGAGAGAAGAGATTATCAAGGACATGAGAGAAATTAACAATTTTAAAGACTGCAAAGAAATGATGAAGACTGTGAAAAAACCATTAGATTTGGCAATTAAGAGATGGGCAGTAGGTTTTCAAATTCTCTCTCTCTCTCTCTCTCTCTCTCTCTCTCTCTCTCTCTCTCTCTCTCTCTCTCTCTCTCTCTCTGTCCCCCTCTACTGAAAACTGAGAAAAACAAAATCAAATCTCTTGCAAACATATATAACTCTGTAAAACAAATTTCTTCATTAACTAGGTCCAAAGAAAGTAATAAAAAGAAAGAAGATATGCTTCAGACTTCCATTAATTCCCAATCTGGAGATGGACAGCGTGTTTCATCATGAATCCTCTGGAATTGTTGGTGCTCATTGCGTTAGACAGAGCTCCTGTCTTTCAAAATAGATTTCCTTGACAAATTTTTTTACTTAATACATTATTCTGCTGGTGCTCCTCATTTCCTGCTCCAGCAGTTCATGCAAGTCTTCTCAGGTTTTTCTGAAAACATCCCCTTAATCATTTTTTCAATGTTTTTGTTCTTTGAACGTCAATGGATTAAGAGACTTGCCCAAGGTGACACAGCTAAGTAAATATTAAGTTTCTGGGGTGAAATTTGAACTCAGACCCTCCTGACTTCAGGGTCAGTGCTCTACTATCCACTATGCCACCTAGCTGCCCCACCTCTTAGGCCATTTTTTTAAATGCAATGATACCCCATTGCATTCTTATACCATAATTTGTTCCCTCATTCTCCTACTGATTGGATTCTGCTCAGTTTCTAATACTTGCCACCCCCAAAAGAGCTGCTAGAAGTATTTTCACAGGAGCAGCAGGGTGGCACAGTGGATAGAGCACCAGTCCTGGAGTCAGGAATACCTAAGCTCAAATCTTGCCTCAGATACTTAATAATTACCTAGCTGTGTGGCCTTGGGAAAGTCATTTGCCTTGCAAAAACAAAAAAAGTATTTTGACACATGGGGCCTTTTATTCTTTGTTTGATCTCTTTGGGGGCCCAACCTTAGGAACATTTTTTGTAGATCAAAGAATATGCACAATTGAATACATTTTGTGGAATTTGAGGGTTCCCAGCTCCATCAATCCTTCATGAGAGCATCTATTTTCCCACATTTCCTCCAACATTTGCCATTTTCCTTTGCAGTCATCTTAGCCAAGTTTATGGGAGGTGGGGTGGAATTTCAGAATTATTTTCACAGCAATTTTCTAATTACTAATGATTTAGAGATTTTTTCTTATGAATATTGATAGTTTTGATTTGTCTCTGAAAAAAAAGCCTATTCATGTCCTTTATCATTTATCACTAGAGGAATTTCTTCTGTTCTTGTGAATTTGACTCAGTCCTCCATATATTTTAGAAAAGAGATCTTTAACAGAAAAAGTTGCTGCAAAGATTTTTTTCCTCAGGTTTCCTGCTTTTAATTTTAACTGCATAGGTGAAAAAAAATCTTTTTAAACTTTTTTTGTAATCAGAATTATCCATTTAATCTCTTTAGAACCGCTCTCATTTCTGGTACAAAAACTCAAACTGTTTCCCCTCCATATATCTGACACATAATTTCTCTTTTAAAAATTTATTTAAGACAATGGGGTTAAGTGACATGCCCAAGGTCGCACAGCTAGATTAATTATTAAGTGTTTGAGGTCGAATTTGAACTCAGGTCCTGCTGACCCTGTGCGGGTGCTCTGTCTATTGCACCACCTAGCTGCTCCCTACATAATTTCTTCATAAAGCTCCAGTAATTTCTTTAAGTTATTACCCTTTAGGTCTAACTCATGTATCTAATTTGAGCTCATTCTGGTATATGGTACGAGATGCTGTTCTAGGCTGAGTTTTTGCCAGACTCCTTACAAATGTTCCCAAAGGCTTTTGTCAATCAATAGCCGGGATCTTTAGGCTTATCAAACACTAGCTCACTCTGCTCACTCAGTTCTGTAGAAAGTTTACTGAATCTCTTCTTCTGACCAAACTCTGCTTCTTACCCACTACCGAATTATTTTGACAATTATAGTTTCATTGTATAATTGGATAGCTCCCATTGCTCGACCTCCTGTTTCTCTCCCCTTTCTTCAATGTATTCCTTTGCTGTTCTTGACTTTTTTTGTTCCTTCAGATGACTTTGTTAGTATTTTTAAAGTCTATAAAGTAATTCTTTGATAGATACAGAAGATTGCATTAAACTATTTTGAAAGCCAGGAGCTCTGTCTAGCACAAGGATCAGCAATTCCAGAGCATTCATGATGTAACATGCTGTCCACCTTCACATTGGGAACTAATGGATTCAGGGTGAAGTTTGAAGCATTATTTTCTTCTTTTTAGTACTATTTTTTAGAACTAGCTAATGAAGAAATTTGTTTTCTATGGCCATACATATTTGTAAAAGGTTTTAGCTTTTTCAGTGTTCAGTGGAGTGAGAACATGAGAGAGAGAGAGAGAGAGAGAGAGACAAAAGAGAAGAGAAAGAGGTAGAGAGACACAAGAGAGATAATTTAGAACTGAAATAAAATAAAAATTTAATTGCTTTTAATTGCCATATCTAATGTTTTTTTCACAATCTTCATCCTTCTTGATTTCTGTCCAGTCTTTGACACTCTTGATTACCCTTCTGTCCTTGATAATCTTCTCTTTAAGTGTCCGTGGTAAGCATCCGTGACATTACTTGTCTCTTATTTCTCTTCCCACCTATCCAACTGCTTTTTAGTCTCCTCTGCTGGATTTTTATCCAGGTCAGATTCAATAACTGGCTATCCTGGGCCTTCATCTCTTCTCCCTCTATTATTTCACTTGGCAATCTCATTGGATCATCTCCATCCTGATGATTCTCAAATCTGTCCAGTCCTAACTCTCACGTCCTTCAAATCTTGTAGACTTCTTAAACTCAACAATTAAACTACAACTGAATTCATTAGCTTTATCCCCAAACACTTAGCCCTTCCAGGCTTCTTCATCACTGTCCAAGGCACTGCCATCCTCAATCCTCTAGGCTCCAAACCTATATATCAACGTGGACTTTTCCCCTTCCTCACCTCTCATATCCAGTCTATTCCCAAGGACTCTTGATTTCACCTCTTTCAGATCTCTCACATGTTCTGCCATTTTCCCTTCTGATACTCTGGTTCGTGTCACCATTCCTAAGAGATGCATTAGCCTGTCAGGGCTTTGCCTGCCAAGATCTCTCCTCACTCGTGAGTGGGGCTATAACTGAATGAAGCCTCCCTCATGGTTTCAATGAATCTTCCTTTTTCCCAAAGTCACACCAACAAGAACAGCAAAGTTTCCACTTCCCCAAGGTCAGCACTGGACTGACTGACCCCATATATGGAAGGAAACAGAATTATCTCTCTGCAAAGGTAAAAGAAATTATCTCTCTTTGATAGGATAAAACTGAATCTGAACAATTATGCAAATAGGGCTTCAAAATGCTTTGTTCTGATTGGCTAGATGCTTGGAAAGCTTGTGAGCCCCGCGATCTAGCCAGTAGAAATCTGGCCGGGGGTTGGGACTGCATAAGGGACTAGGTTAAAAGGGCTTGTACACCTGCCACTTTGCACTCTCCTGGGGCTGCAGCTCTCTTCTTGAAGAGCAAATAAACTCCTTCTCATTCTCTGGTGCAGTTCTTCTGATTATTCTGTTTAAGGAGAACCAGTGCTATAACACCTAGTTCTGATCCCACACACTCTGGGCCAACCTCCTTCAGCTGTCCCTAAGTCAGGTTTGAGCCATCACTCCTCTAGTCTTTAAATTCCAACCCTTGATAACCCCTCCTCATTATCTTATTCCTGCACTTTATCTCACTTGTACCACCCTCACCATGCCACCTCAGATCTAGAGACTTTGACCTCCTTGTGTTTCTCAGAGGAAACCCTCCACTTCCCCTCCTCTACCTTCTCATCTACATCTCTTGGTTTCCAGGACAACAGCCTGGGAACAAACTGGGAAACCACGTCAATAGCTCAATTTGTCAGGACCAATCAAAAGCTGGCAAAAATTTTTTCTTTTTTTAGGGAGAAAACTAGCCCAAACTACCTTGTAGAGAACCCAACCAACATTGCCCTGACCACACTTGTGCCCTTGGACCCCCCCCCATGTGCCCATGTACAGACTAGACTATGAATTTCCATCTCTCCCTCGTAGTATTGAGGCCTGACCCTGGGCAGGGTGTAGTCAAGGGCCTGGGTAGCAACTAAGATGGGAAGGGGAGCCCACCCTCCATGGAATCCTTCCTACCCTAATAAGTGTGGGGAGGGGGTGGTCCTAGGAAGGAGAGGCATCTCCACAGGCTGTTTCCTTCAGTGTCCCTAGAGACCCAGGGACTGATTTCAGGAAGTCAATCAACAGACATTTCTAAAGCACCTACTATGGGCCAGGGACTATGTTAAATACAGAGAAAAGAAATACAGATAAAAACAGACAGCTTCTGCCCTCAAGTGATTATAGTAGGGGAAGATAACACAAAAAAGGGGGCTGAATGGGGAGGTGCAGGTGGAAGGGAGGGGTAGAGGAGGAGGCTCCCAGGGAGGGCAGGATGGAAAGATCCAAAAGCAGGAGGGCTGGTGGTTAATGGGGAGAAGATGGACTGAGGTAGCTGCCAGAGGCCCTGGAGCCTATGACCTCACTCTGCAGTTGGAGGGTCCAATCAGGGGGACACAGAGTCCAGAGAAGATGGGAGGATGGGGGCTGATTCAGTCTTTTTTTTTTATTATTATTTTAGGTTTTTGCAAGGCAAATGGGGTTAAGTGGCTTGCCCAAGGCCACACAGCTAGGTAATTATTAAGTGTCTGAGACTGGATTTGAACCCAGGTACTCCTGACTCCAAGGCTGGTGCTTTATCCACTGCACCACCTAGCTGCCCCAGCTGATGCAGTCTTGCAGGAGAATGATAAGAGTCCTGGGGAAGGAGGCCCAATGGAGAGTCCAGAGAAGCCCAACAGTAGGGTGGTTGGAAGGAAATGGGGAAAAGACTGCTGAGGCCTCTCGTGATGGAGGGGCCCTGGGGACCCTGAGCCAGTCCTCCAACCACAGGCCTCCTCCTCTAGCCTTTACAGAGGCTCAGCCAGGAGTGGAGAAGACCCAGATCCTCCAGCTCAAGAGCTTTTACGAGGGTCTAGGGACATGATAGGAAGAGGGAAGATAAGGACAAAGAAAATGAGTTTCATTTCACACAGGGCCACTATAAAACATCTCAAATTATGAATCTAGTTTGAAATATCTCAATCTAGTTTGAGATGTCTAAAAGGTTTTGGGGAGGAAAAGGTACTCTGTTATATAATAAGAAAGAAGATACTCAGATGAGTGATCAGGTGCAACTATTAATAGCCAATGTTAAACCTGTCTGTAAATGTGCAGCCTCTATCAGATTACTTGTTGTCATGGAGAGAGTGGAAAGAGGAGGGAGGGAAGTAGAAAATATGGAACTCAAATGCTTAAAAAAAGATGAGTGTTCAGGGCAGCTAGGTGGCATAGTGGATAGAGGACTGACCCAGTCAGGAGGACCTGAAATCAAATTCGGCCTCAGACACATAACACTTACCTAGCTGTATGACCTTAGGCAAGTCATTTAACCCTACTGCCTTGCAACTCCCCCCCCAAAAAAATGAATGTTGAAAACTATCTTCATGTAATTGGAAAAATAAAACATATTCAAAAAATCATCACTAACCAATAAATAGTTGTCAATATACTATGAGTCCAAGACTACATTAAGAGCTAGAGACACAAATATGAAAAACCATACAGTTCTTAACCTCAAGGAACTGACAGTCCTAATGGAGAAAGACAACACACAAAATGAAGATAAAACAGGGGATAGGAGAGGGTCTCAAATTTGGGAGCAGGATAGAGAGGTTCATCTGATAAAGTCCCAAAGTAGATGAGTCAGTTCAGAGATGAGGAGGTGTCTGAGATGAGCTTTGTCCTCAAGTGGAAGTATGGAGTTCAGACCCTGCCTCGGAGTGCTGAATAAAATATATAGAAAGAGTAGGGAGAAAAGAGATTTGGAATAGCTTCTCTTGTGAGCATTTATTTATTTATTTATTTGTTTATTTATTTATTTTTATTAAAGATATTATTTCAGTTTTACAATTTTCCCCAATCTTGCTTCCCTCCCCCACCCCCACCCCACAGATAGCACTCCGTCAGTCTTTACTTTGTTTCCATGTTGTACCTTGATCCAAATCGGGTGTGATGAGAGAGAAATCATATCCTTAAAGAGAACAGAATTCTCAGAGGTAACCAGATCAGACAATAAGATATCTGTTTGTTTTTTTTCCCAAATTAAAGGGAATAGTCCTTGTACTTTGTTCAAACTCCACACCTCCTTATCTGGATACAGATGGCACTCTCCTTTGCAGACAGCCCAAAATTATTCCCGATTGTTGCACTGATGGAATGAGCAAGTCCTTCAAGGTTGAACATCACTCTTGGGAGCATTTATTAGAGAACCAATTTGGGATCAATTATTAATCAATAAAAGGACTGACTGTCCTCCTATAGTGAGAGTCCACATAGAATAAATCTTACACAATAAAGAATATTAAGTCTAGAGACTCTAGTGTAAAGGAAAGATCTCTAAATATATGTAAATCTCAAAAAGAAAAAAATGAAGTCATTGACTATTCAGAAAACAATGAACAAAAATAAAGGTCAAAGATGAAATAGGGCTTCCAAGTACAGTGTGAGCCAGGTGTTAGAAATCAAAATGATGGAAAAGTAGAGACAACTTTATCTATATGATGGAGAATTTCTCCCAAATAACAGAAGTTCAGAAAAGATGAATCATGTTACTATAAGAGAACTGGAAAAAAGTAACTAGAAGGGCATCACATACCAAGTGCTTTGGCTTGACACAGGTTCTGCATGTAGCAGGTTGGAAAAATAGATGCCCCTCCCAAGAATCAAGATAATTTCATTTCTGGCCAAGTTCTCCTCTCTCACGTCTTCCATCATCTGACCTCTTAACTCATTCTCTTGGCTCTTGTTCTACAATGTTCTAGAGCAAGTGTGTCTAACCTGTAACCTACAGTCTGCTTGTGACCCTCAAAGTCCATTCATGTTGCCTGTGGCAAGGCACTGGAAAATGAAGGAATGGGTGAGTACAGCACTATAACATCACAGACAATTATGTGCAGCCCTTGACAAGTCTTCACTGGTCAATTTGGCCCAGAAGAGCTAAAAGATTGAATATCTATGTTCTAGAGTGCTAGGGGTATGGATGGATCATTTAGTTTCTCATTTCTCATAAAGAACCTGGTGAGAAATTCAAATTCATTCTATTTTTTTATTGATTCTACATTGTGTTGATTTCATTTTAGACTTGATTCTATATTGCTCGCATGCCCTTTCTATGTCCTTGAGTTGAGTTCAAAAATTGTTTTCCTTCTGAGTTAGTTTAAAATTCCAAGAAATTTGTTTGTTATCTTTAAAGCATATTTGATATATTTCCACAAGGCATATTGCCCATTCTTGCTTTCCTTGTACAAAAGGAAAGTCTTATCGACCAACCTAAGTTCCCAGGGGGGAGCTGAAGAATCTGCTATCCCTGCTTCACCAAGATGAAGATAAATCAATCAAGCATCCCTTAATGACATAGGTGGGTGGTTACTACCCGTTTGGTTGCTAGTCCACTTTCCTTGACATAACTAATCATAATATACCCACCGTCATGATACTGTCGACCCTGTAACCAATTAAATTATTTTCCCCACCAACTCATTTCAGTTCTTTGTTCTTTTGTACTTCCCCAAACTATATAAAGGCTAATAAGCCCCACCTCAAAATCTTTGGTCATTGAGAGAAGGCATTGAACCGATTTCTTGATTATGGATATCCTAACTAATGAACTGATCATGCTGCAGAACCTTGTCCCTTTGCTTTTCTTGATTTTTCAACAAACATTGGCAATATCTTTCTCATGAATTAGTTCCACCTAATAAAATACTTGTTGCTGTTCAGTCATTCAGTTATGTCTGATTTTTCAAGACCCCAATAATCACAGCATGCCAGGCTCTTCTATCCTCCACTATCTCTCAAAAGTCTGTCCATGTTCATGTTCCTTGTTTCCATGATACAGCTATCCTTCTCATTCTCTGTCATTCCCTCTTCCTCTTCTTTTCAATACTTTCCAACATCATCCCTTTGTCGATGAATTCTTCCTTTTCATTATGTGGTCAAAGTATTTCAGTTTCAGTATTTGACCTTCCAATAAATAGCCTAAATTAATTTACTTAAATATTGACTTATTTGATCTCCTTACCATTCAAGGGACTTTCAAAGTCTTCTCCTCCACCATGATTCAAAAGCATTGATTCTGTGGTATTCAGTATTACTTTTGACCCAATGCTCACAGAAAAGAAAATTAAAGTAGTAATTCAGAACCATTTTGCCCAACTCTTTGCCAATAAATTTAACAATCTAAGTGAAATGCATGAATATTTACAAAAATATAAATTGCCCAGATTAACAGAAGAGTTAATAAAATACTTAAATAGTCCCATTTAAGAAAAAAAATTGACAAGTCATTAATGAACTCCCCAAGAAAAAAATCTCTCCAGGGCCAGATGGATTTACAAGTGAATTTTATGAAACATTTAAAGAATAATTAATTCCAATTCTCTTTAAAAATATGGAAAATAGGCAAAGGGGTCTTGCCAAATTCCTTTTATGATGATGATATAGTGCTGATATGTAAACCAGGAAGAATCAAAACAGATAAAGAAAACTAAAGAGAAGTTTTCTTCATGAATATTGACGTAAAAATTTTAAATAAAACGTTAGCAAAGAGATTACAGTAATTTTTCATCAGGATAATACACTATAACCAGGTAGGGTTTATAACAAGAATGCAGAGATGGTTCAATATTAGGAAAATAACCAGCATGGTAATCGTATCAACAGAAATCATGATTATCTCAATAGATGCTGAAAAACTTTTGACAAAATACTGCACTCATTTCCATTAAAAAGACTAGAGAGGGGGCAGTTAGGTGGCATAGGGGCAGCTAGGTGGCACAGTGGATAGAGCACCGGTCCAGGAGTCAGTAGTACCTGAGTTCAAATCCGACCTCAGACACTTAATAATTACCTAGCTGTGTGGCCTTTGGCAAGCCACTTAACCCCACTGCCTTGCAAAAAAACAAAAAGACTAGAGAACATAGGAATAAATGAATTTTTCCTTAAAATGGATAGATGACATCTATCTAAAACCATCAGCAGCCATTATATGTAATGGGAAATAAACTTGAAACATTCCCAATAAGATCAGAAGCACAAGCTTTCAAACATGATGGGCTGAGCATAATGTTAGAATGTCAGATATCCACTTGCCAAAATGATGATTTCATGGAGAACTCACCCAGGGCAAGCACTGATGAAGGGGTCAGAAAAAGCATTCTGAGGTCACCCTGCAGATTTCTCATTAGAACTTTAGAATTGATTATACAGCATGGGAGACACTGGCCTCAGACCACCCAGCATGGTGTGCCCTCCTCAGTGAGGGTACTATGCTCTATGAGAAAGGTAAAGAAAACATGAGATATGTAAGTTTAGAGGACCCAGCCCAGGTATTCTCTTGGACTATTTGTGCCCGACCTGTGGTAGAGCATTCCGAGCTCCTATTGGTCTGATCAGCCCCAGTCGGACACACTGTCATTTGTCTCAAACATAGTGATGTCATTTTGATCTTCTTCAGTAAAGGACAAGAACCAACCAACTAGAGATGAAACAAGTCTCCATTATCACCATTACTATTCAATATCATATTAGAAATGTTAGCTTCAGCAATAAGAGAAGAAAAAGAAAGTGAAGGAATTCGAATTGGGAAGGAAGAGACAAAACTCTCGCTCTTTGCAGATAATATAGCATTATACTTAAAGAATTCTAGAAAATCAACTAAAATACTACTTGAAACAATTAAAAACTTTAGCAAGATAAAAAATAAACCAACTTAAATCATCAGCATTCTAGATATTACCAATAAAGCCCAGCATCCAGAGATTGGAAGAGAAAGTCCATTTAAAGTAATTGTAAACAACATAAAATACTTGGGTCTCTATCTGCTGAGACAAACCCAGAACCTGTATGAACCAAATTACAAAACATTTTTCACACAAATAAAATCAGATCTATGCAATTGGGAAAATGTCAGTTTCTCCTGTGTAGGCCAAGTTAATATAATAAAAGTGACAATTCTGTGTAAATTAAATTGCTTATTCAGTGCCATACCAGACTACTAAAAAAATCATTTAACAGAGTTAGAAAAGAAAGTAACAAAATATCTCTGAAGGAACAAAAGATAAAGAATATCAAGAGAATTAATGAAAAAAATGCAAAGGAAGGTAGCCTAGCCATAGCAGATCTAAAACTATATTATAACGTGGCTAACAAACAGAGAGGTGGATCAGTTGACTAAATAAGGTACAAAAGAAATAGTTAATGACTATAGTTATCTACTGTTTGTTAAAACCAAAGACTGTAGGTTTGAGAATAAAAACTCTGTATTTGAAAAATTTCTGGGAAAACTGGAGGTATGGCAGAAACTGAACCTATACCAACATCTCATACCCTATACTAAGATAATAACCAAATGGGTAAATGATTTAGATAAAATGAGTGATAACATAAAACGATTAGGAGAACATGGAATAGTTAATCTGTCAGATTTAAGGCAAAGCAAAGAATTTATGACCAAACAAGGCATAGAGAACATTATAAAATGCAAAATGAATCATTTTGATTACATTAAATTAAAAAAGATTTTCACAAAGAAAACCAATGCAGCCAAGATTAGAAGGAAAGTAGAAAGCTGGGGCAGCTAGGTGGCGCAGTGGATAAAGCACCAGCCTTGGAGTCAGGAGTATGGAGTACCTGGGTTCAAATCCGGTCTCAGACACTTAATAATTACCTAGCTGTGTGGCCTTGGGCAAGCCACTTAACCCCATTTGCCTTGCAAAAACCTAAAAAAAAAAATGAATGAATGAAAGTAGAAAGCTGGTAAACAGTTTTTACAGCAATGTTTCTGATAAAGGCCTCATTTCTAAAACATAGACAATTGAGTCAAATTTATAAGAATACATGACATTGTTTTCTCCAATTGACAAATGTTCAAAAGAAGTTTTCAGATGAAGAAATTAAAGCTATCTATAGTCATGAAAAAATGTTCTAAATCACTTTTGATTAGAAAAATGCAAATTTAAATAATTCTGGGGCTACCACTGCAGACCTATCACATTGGTTAATATGTCAGAAACAGGAAAAGATAAATGTTGGAAGGGATGTGGGAAAACTGGAACACTAATGCATTGTGTCTGGAAAGCAATTTGGAACTATGGCCAAAGGGCAATAAACCTATATATATGTATATCTTTTGATCTGGCAATACCCCTGTTAGATCTCTATCCCAAAGAGACCATTAAAAAGGGGAAAGGACCCATGTGTACAAAAATATTTATAGCAGCTCTTTTATTGGTAAGAAAGAATTAGAAACTGAGAGGATGCTCATCATTTGGGGAATGGCTGAAAAGTTGTGGCATATGAATGTGATGGATGCTATTGTTCTGTAAGAAATCCTGAGCAGAGGGTTTTCAGAAAGACTTCCGTGGACTGCAAAAGCAGAACATTGCACACATCAATAGAACATTCACCTACACAAAAACTGACCATGTAGTACATAAAAACCTCAATCATGTGCAGAAAAGCAGAAATAGTGAATACTTCCTTCTCAGACCATAATGCAATAAAAATCATATGCAATGATGGGCCATGGAGAGATAGATCTAAAACTAAACTAAATAACCTCATTTTAAAGAATGCGTGGATCAAACAACAAATTATAGATAGAATCAATCGTTTCATCCTAGACAATGACAATAATGAGACAAAACATACCAAGCTTATGGGATATAGCCAAAGCAGTTAGTAGGGGACATCTCTAAATGCTTTCATGAATAAAATAGAGAAAGAGAAAAATCAATGAATTAGGCATGCAACTATACAAATTAAAGAATACATTAAAAAACCTCCAATACCAAATTAGAAATTCTAAAAGTTAAAGGAGAAATTAATAAAATCAAAAGTAAGAAAACTATTGAACTAATAAATAAAATCAAGAATTAGTTTTATGAAAAAAAACAATAAAATAGTTAAGTCTTTGGTTAATTTGATTAAAAAAAGAAGAAAACCAAATTATTAGTATCACAAATGTAAAAGGTAAACACTGCCAATGAGAAGGAAATTAAAAATAATAATTTGGAACTATTTTACGCAACTGTATGCAATAAATTTGATAACCTAAGTGAAAGTTGCTCAGGTTAAATGAAAAGGAAATTAAAAACCTAAATAACCCTATCTCAGAAAAAAGAAATTCAACAAGACATTATTGAACTCCCTAAGGAAAAAATCTCCAGTACCAGATGGATTCACAAGTGAATTATACCAAACATTTCAGGAACAATTGGTTTCAATTCCATATAAACTCTTTGGAAAAATAACTGAAGACAGAACTTTGCCTAATTACTTCTATGACACCAATATGGTGCTGATACCTAAACCAGGAAGAGTCAACACAGAGAAAGAAATTTATAGACCAATTTCTCTAATGAATATGGATGCAAAAATCTTAAATAAAACCTTAGCAAAGTGATTACAGCAAATTATCACTAGGATAATACATTATAACCAAGCAGGATTTATTCCAGGAATGCAAGGTTGGTTCAATATTAGGAAAACTGTTAGTTTAATTAACCATATCAATAACAAACTTATCAGAAATCATGTGATTATCTCAATAGATGCTGAAAAAGCCTTTGACCAAATTAAAGCATCCATTCCTACTAAAAACACTAGAGAGTGCAGTAATAAATGGATTGCTTCTTGGAATGATAAGCAGTATCTATCTAAAATCATCCAGAAGCATTATATGCAATGGGGATAGGCTAGAGGCATTCCCAATAAGATCAGAGGTGAAACAAAGACACTGCTACTACTCAATATTGTGTTAGAAATGTTAGCTTCAGCAATAAGAAAAGAAAAAAGAAGTTGAAGGAACTAGAATTGGGAAGGAAAAGACAAAAAAAAAACTCTTACTCTCTGCAGATGACGTGATGGGATACCTAGAGAATCCCAAAAATCATCTAAAAACTACTAGAAACAATTAGCAACTTTAGCAAAGTCACAGGATATAAAACAAAGCTTCATAAATCCTCAGCATTTCTATATACATGACTAGCAAGGTGCAGCAAAAAGAGCTAGAAAGAGAAATCCCATTTAAAATAACTTCAGACAATATAAATACTTGGCAGTCTATCTGCCAAGGCAGAATCAGAAACTCTGTGAAAACTATGACACTTTTCACACAAATAAAACCAGATTTAAATAACTGATTAAATATCAACAGCTCATGATAGGCTGAGCTAATATAATAGAAATGACAATTCTCCCTAAATCAAACTATTTATTTAGTGCTGTACCACTCAAACTTCCAAATAATTACTTCAATTGTAAATAAATTCATATGGAAAAACAAAGTCAAGAATATCAAGGAATTTGATGCAAAAAATTGCAAAAGAAAAATCTCAAATTATAAAGCAACAATCATCAAAATTGTCGGGTACTGGCTAAGAAAGAGTGTGGTGGAACAGTGGGAAAGACTAGACTCATGATGTTTGCCCAGATGGATAATTGCAATACACTCTCATGGTGTCAGGGGGCAACCCTGGATACCTATCTACTCTGGTTGCTTTTCTTGTTCAGGACTGTCAATATACTAAACCCACAGTTCTAATTTTCATTTAACAAATCAGCCAAGATAACATTATTCTTCAGTATGGCTCTGAATAGCATAAGAATAATCTTTTGAAAATTGTTCATATGCTTTGGCCACTAAACTACTGGAGGATGGCACTGAGTGAGATACACACACATAATGGGTTTTTTTGCTTCTCTCTCTCTTAGATAGCAAACTCTTTTCAGGAAATTTGATACACAAATGTTTTCCCCTTTTCAACCATTTCCCATTCCCATTTTTCCTCTGGGACTTTGGAGCATTAATCTTGTTTGTGCAGAAGTTTTTTCCCCTTCATTGCCTTTATCCTTGGTTTCTTCAGAATCAATCTCCCAACCACAGCTGTTACAGATACACTATTAGCTTCTCTTCTAAATTTTTATAATATCTTTAATATTAGGGTCATGTATCCATTTCTATGTCCTATGAAAGATGGGATAAGAATCTGGTCTCTAGCTTCTGTAAGACTGTTTCACAGTTCTCCCTGCAGAATTTTGATATCATAGATGGAGTTTTTTCCTAAGTAACTTCCTAAGTAATTCCTAAATAATTGAGTTCTATTGGGTTTGGGTTTTTTGGGTTTGGTGGGGGGGTGGGGGTGTTGCAAGGCAATGGGGCTAAGTCACTTGTTCTTGAGACCAGATTTGAAATCAGATCCTCCTCACTCCAGGGTCAGTGTTCTATCCACTGTGCCCCAATTTCATAGAGAGTTATTCTTTGTTTCCCTACTCTTTGGTCCCACAGTATAGATAGAAGAATTAGGAGCAATGGTTGGAATTTACAGAGGTCAGTTTAGAGTTAAGGATGGTAGAAGAGACTTCAGCAAAGGTGGATGATCATGTTTAGTGGACAGTAGGAACATCTTCATGTATGAGGTTGGACCGGATGGCCATTTAGAACCTTCTAACTCTCCATTTCTGTTCCCATGTTTGTTGCTCAAGTGCTTAAACTCTTATCCACAACAGAAAATGAAGCGAATGAAGACTACTGACTGTCCAGATCATGATACGATATGCACAACTCCTAGAATATTATGTCTTGGATAAAGAGAACAGTTATTGATTTTGGTTTTTTGACCCCATGGTCTTTTCCCATGATTTCAAACAGTCCTGGTGATTAACAGTCTAACATAGTATGCAACATTCTGTCCTAAGAGAAAGGAAACATATCCCCTTGTGGGTCCTTCATCAGCAAACTTGGTTATGATGTTCATTTGCATTCTGATACGCCTTTCTTCAGGTCAGTAGTCTTTTCATGTTGATAGCCAGGTGCATCTCCTGGTCCACTGTATCCTCCAGAGTCAACATTTTGAGTCACTCTTTCTCTTAATGACATAGTCAGAAACTACACAAGATGAAGAAGGAATTGCATAAAAAACAGTGAAAAATACAGAATTACAGGTTGAAAGCTTATCAAGGAGCAGCTCCTCTCAGCAGTCCAGAGAGCTAGGACAACGAACTTATTGGACTGGCTGTGGACCATGTGATCCCCATCCAAAAGAAGAAAAATAAAACAAAACACACAAAAACCAACCCTTCCGAATGTGATGAACATTTTATAAAAATTCGCTTTTAGGTATCTCTTTCCCTAAATCCTAATTCCTCATACTGAAAATTAACTAATCTTCAAATTTATTTATCAAAATATATATGTACAATGCTAACCTGAGGGAAGGGGGTAGAAGGAAATTTTGTACCTTAAAAATATGCACATGCATATGGATGAAAATTAATTTTTTTAGTTTTTTTAATAAGGCAGTGGGGTTAAACGACTTGCCCAAGGTCACACACTAGGTAATTATTGTGTCTGAGATCACATTTGAACCCAGTTCCTCCTGACTCTAGGGCTGGTGTTCTATCCACTGTGCCACCTTGCTGCCCCCAATGAAAATAAATTTTAAAAAAAGAAAAAAAGAAAGCTTGTAAAGGACCTGAGAGGTCACTAACCCAACCTCCTTATGCTATAAATGAGGAGACAGAGCCAGGCAGGTAAAGGCATTTTCCCAGGATTTCACATAAGTAGTCACACACATGTCAGAGCAGACCCCCAAATTCAGTTTCTATTAAATCATCCTACATACCAATGTAACTACAAAAGGATCTGAACCCTCATTCCTCTGATTTGGATCACAGCCCAGTTCAGAGTCATCAGGCATTCTTGGTGCATTTGAAAGGTCCCCAGCATGGACAAGAGTCATCCAAAATGGCAGAGTTTTGGTCTGCCCCATTGGATTTGGCCAATCAGTGACATCTCAGAACTGAGGCAGCTTTTTCCCCTGGCTTTTCTAATCTTTGCCTCACCAAAAAAATAAGAAGGCAGAAGACTGCCTTCACCTTTGTCACTTCCTATTCAGAACTTTCAGGAGGACCATGCTCCACCTGCATTCCCTCATGTGTTTGTTTTTTTGTGACTTGCCAGCCTTTTCCATACCTCATGAGGGGAGGAAGTGGAGACCTTGCTTTGTGATTTAGTGATCAGAAACATTGGGTGGCTTGACAGCCCACCCCTGGAGAAGATAGCTTACTGAACAGCCGCGGTTGTTCAGAAACTCACCATGGTGACAACAGGAGGACTGGAAGTAGGAAGAGACCTACAAGGGGGGGGGGGGGGAATCCCGCCTGGAACCAGATGAGTAAACCTTGAAGGAGCAAGCTGGATTCCTGGGATAAGGGCTGTTGACCTGACCATTTGGCCACCATTATGAAACTTTATGAGGGCCCTGATTTTCTGATCCTCTTTTGAACATCTTCTCTTGGTTTAAATAAACACACTTCATACCACCTTATACCTCTCAGACTGGCCAACATGACCAGAAAGGACAATGATCAATGTTGGAAGGGTTGTGGGAAATCTGGGACATTATTACATTGTTGGTGGAGCCGTGAACTCATCCAACCTTTCTGGAGAGCAATTTGGAACTATGCCCAAAGGGCAACAAAAATGTGCATAGCCTTTGATGCAGCAATACCATTACTGGGTCTATACCCTGAAGAGATGAAGAAAAAGGGTAAAAACATCATTTGTACAAAAATATTCATAACAGCCCTGTTTGTGGTGGCAAAGAATTGGAAATTAAGTGAATGTCCTTCAATTGGGGAATGGCTTAGCAAACTGTGGTATATGTATGTCATGGAACACTATTTTGTATTAGAAACCAGGAGGGATGAGAATTCAGGGAAGCCTGGAAGGATTTGCATGAACTGATGCTGAGAGAGAGGAGCAGAACGAGAAAAACACTGTACACCCTAACAGCAACATGGGGGCAATGATCCAACCTTGATGGACCCACTCATTCCATCAGTGCAACAATCAGGGACATTTTGGGGTTCTCTGTGATGGAGAATATCATCTGTTTCCAGGGAAAGAATTGTGGAGTTTGAACAAAGAGCAAGGACTACTACCTTTAATTTAGGGGAAAAAACCCTGATATGTTCTGGTCTGATCTTGCTCTCTCTCTTATACTTTATGTTTCTTCCTTAAGGATATGATTTCTCTCTTCTCACATTCAATTTGGATCAATGTAGACCATGGAAACAATGGAAAGACTGGCAAATTGCCTTCTGTGGGGGATGGGGAGGGAAGTAAGATCGGGGGAAAATTGGGAAAGTCAAAACAAATAAAATCTTTGAGTACAAATAAACACAGCTCAGTTTAAAATCCTCCATTGACTCACATATGTAATTAAGAATGATAATAGATGCCTAATGTGACAAATATTTGAAATATTAATGAGGGGAGGGAAGAAAAAAAGGGGAAATGTACCTGATAATTCTATTATATATTTAAAAGATGAGGAGGAGGAGGCTGTTTGTCCTTTCTTGAAGTCCACCATGACATCAGGAAGGTCATGCCATGACAAGCACATGAATTGGATTGGAGTGGGGGGGGGGGGGTGTCAAGTCATCAACTTCCCTTTCTCCTCCAGAGCCATCTGGGTCCAGTAGCCAAATAGGAATCTGGACCACTACAGGTGGCCCTGGATGGGAGGCAATCTGGGTGAAGTGACTTACCCAAGGTCACACAGCTAGTGAGTATCAAGTGTCTTTAGGTTAGATTGGAATTCAGGTCCTGCCCACTCCAAGGCCAGTTTGGGAAAGCTAGCAATGATCTTGTGGAGAGTTTATTGGATAGACCTTTGCCCCCCTCCAGGGCAGGGACTGCCTTTTGGCTCTTTGGTATCCGGGCTTGGTTCATCCTAGGTGCTTACCAAATGTTGACTAATTAGTCTCTGTCCCCTCCCCTGCGGTGGCCGGGGGGGAGCTGGTGACAGGGTGGGTATGAGGATGCCGGCCCCCAGCACAAGGTAGAGAGGACCTACCGTTCTGGCACTGAAGCCCCCCAAACCTGACATCCTCCTCGTCACTGCTGCTAAGCAGCTGCAGCCCAGACATGGGGGGCCCAGGAAGCCCCTTGCTTTCTTTAGAGGATGTGATTTGCTTGATACAGTCCTGCATGAAGGCATGCTTTCGTGTGGCCATAGAGCCCCCCCATCTTATTCTAATGCTTCAGTCCTCTAACTTCTCAGAATGATGAAAATGAGAGCTTTAGACTCTGAACAAAGTGAGGTAATTCGTGCGGCCCCAATTCTTCCTCCATCGAGCTATTTAGTTTTAAACTTTTGCACTAAAACCTGCCTTTCCGTACTGGGCAGGAAACTGCAAGTCCGTTATGTCCTGGAGAGAGGCCGGGTCTGAGAGGGGGGGATCTGGCATAGAGCAGGGCCCTGGAGGCAGGAGGACCGAGTTCAAGTCCCACAAAGACACAGAAGGGCTGGGTGACCTTGGCCGAGCCTCCAATGGAATGTTAAAAACAAAACCGCACCGGAGTGAAGAGTGCGTCCGGACAGTGGGGTCCCCACGTCCGGGGGCGGCCAGATCCCGCAGGGGCTTCACGCGGGGGGTGGGGGGCACGAGCAGGGTCATGTGTCACGGCTCTGGAGGCGGCACCCCGAGTGCACCCAGTTTCCTCGAGCGCTGCGGCCTGTCCCGGGGCCTCCGCGGCCGCCGCCCCGCAGCGCGTCTTGTCCCCCAGAAGTTCACTCTGACACGCACGGCGGGGGGCGCGGGGCGGCTCAGACCCGCAGGAGAGGGGCTCTCCGGCCCGGCCCGGGGCTGCGGAGCCCCGTCTGGGGGGCCCTGCCGGGGCCTGAGCCTGGGGCTGCCCCATAGAGACGGAGGCCGGGGCGCCTGGGACCCGGGGGGCCGCGCCCGCCCCTTCTTAGATGGGCCCCGGCTCCTCCCCGGGCAGAGCCGTGACTTCACCCCCAGCGCCCCCAAAATGCGAGGGGGCCCAGGCAGGGAGCCTGGGGAAGGTGGGCCCGGGAGGCCCCCGGGGGGGGCCAGAAGCGGGGCGCTTGGGGACGGCCTTGGAGGAGACTCGGGACGCCTGGGGCCCAACGGCCCGTGGCCCTCCAGAGCCTTCGGGGCCCCCAAAAGTCGGATCCTTCTGGAACGCCCCGCCCCGGCCTCTCCTCCTCCAGCGCCCCCCGTGTGCCTCCGGGTCCGCCCTCGGGACCCCACGGTGCCCCAGGCCGGGGGCTCCGCGCCCCCTCGCCGCCCGCTCCAGCTCCAGGAGGACCCGGGCCGGGGCCCCCCCGGGTGAGGGTCCGTCCGGGGCACGTGGCTGGGGGCGGGGCGGGGGCGGACTAGAAGGAGGAGGGCGGGCCGCGGGCCCCGCCCCCCGCCCCGCCCCGCCCCCAGTCTGTTCTCCGCCAGGCGGGGAGTGGGGGGGCGGTGCCGGGAGTGGTCGGGGCCTGGTGGGGCCGGGAGTGGGCGGGGCCCGGTGAGCGGGGCCTGGAGGGGCGGGGAGTGGGCGGGGCCCGGTGGGCGGGGCCCGGCGCCCCCGCAGCCCTCTGGGAAAGAGGAAGTCCCGAGTCGCGCGGTCCAGCATGGAGGCCCGGAGGCGGGGGCCGCGGGACCAAGTGAGGAGGGGCCCCGGACCGAGGGGCGGGGGGCGGGGGGCGCCCCGCGGACCCCCGCGTGAGGGAGCGGCAGGGGCCCCCCCGGCCCCTCCTCTGACCCCCCGCCCGCCCCTCTGCTCCCCCCACAGGCCCCCCGCCCGCCCGGGAAGACGAGGCGGAGACCCCCGGCCCCGCGCGCCCCTGCCCCCTCCCCCGGCGCGCCCCCGGCCCAGGTGAGTGCCCCCCGCCCCCCAGGCCTCAGGCGCGGACCCCGGAGCGGCTTCTCTTCCTCTGCTCGGGCCCCGGGGCCCCCACTGCGCCCGCCGGGCTGCCAGGCTCCGGCACCGGGACCCCTTCGGGCCGGGGGGCCGCGGGTCGAGAGGACCAGAGTTCGAGTCCAGCCCCGGACGCTGCCGCAGCCCTTGTACGCCCCCCAAGGCCGCCCCACGCCACCCCCCTCCCCAGGATTCCCTCCAGGATGCCGCCAGCCTCGCCTCCCCCCAGAAGTCCCAGAAGCCTTCCCTGACCCCCTCCTCCCCCTCCTCCCCCTCCCCCTCCTCCTCCCCTCCTCCCCTCCTCCCCTCCTCCTCCTCCCCTCCTCCCCCTCCTCCTCCTCCTCCCCTGCTCCCCCTCCTCCCCCTCCTCCCCTGCTCCTCCTCCTCCTCTCCTCCTCCCCCTCCTCCCCTCCTCCCTCCCCTCCCTCTCCTCCCTCCCCTCCCCTCCTCTCCCTCCTCCCTCCTCCCCTCCTCCCTCTCCTCCCCTCCTCCCCTCCCCTCCTCTCCCCCTCCTCCCTCTCCCTCCCCCTCTTCCCCCTCCTCCCCCTCCTCCCCCTCCTCCCTTCCCTCCCCCTCCTCCCCCTCCTCCCCCCCCTCCTCCCCCTCCTCCCTCCCCTCCTCCCCTCCTCCCTCCTCCTCCCTCTCCTCCCTCTCCACACTCTCCACCCTCTCCTCCCCTCCTCCCTCTCCTCCCTCTCCTCTTGCCTGAGCTTGCCTTCATGTGTTTGCAGGAGACTGCAAGCCCCCCGGGGGGCCGGGCCCGGCCTGGCCCTGGCCCCTTGGCCCCTTGCCCTTCTCACTTTGGGGTGTCTGTAGCCCAGCCTGGCCACCAGCCCCCTCCTCCTCTTTCCTCTTCATCCCCTCCCCCCAGGTCTTTTGTTGCATCTCTCCTGTTTGACGGATCCAAGAAGTGACTCCTCTCTTCAGTTCTGGCTTTCTTTCAAAAATATTTCAAACTCTTCTTTCTCATTGAACATCTTTTTTCCCCATATTTTGAACCTCACTTTTGGAGGTAAACTGAGGCACGTTTCCATGCAAGATAACATTCTTCAGCAGGGGCTGGCTTGCCACCGTGGTCCATAAGGATAAGACATCCATAAGGGTTTTGTGGCCCAGAACCAAGAACTGACAGGTTTGATGACATGATAGGACTTGAGGCAAGTTTATTGATAGGTTGAAAGTTGGATAGCGCCTCCTCCCCCCGAGTCAGAGAAGGTATGCAAGGTTGTGGCACAGACCTCCTTGAAGAGTGCCATCCTGGCGGTGGAGGAGGCTGGCTTCATCTCCATTGCGTTCACATGGATGCCCCCAAGGGCAGGAGAGAGCAGTGACTGGCTTCTTATCCAATGTGGACCAGCAGAATTCTGAATCAGGCAGAGAAGAGAAAGAACTAGCATGGCACAGGACCAAAGCAATTCATTGTTACTAGGGTCAATAATGAAGAGACAGATCAATCTGAGGATCACAGACGGGCGGCCCTGGCCTGAATCCTGGGCTCCTCCAGAGTCCCTTCTCCCATTCCCCCTCGTTTCTAGTAGCTTCAGAAGAGCCCTACATCATCCCAGTGTCCTTTCCATCATATTCAAAACTCTTCTTTCTGATGATGGGTAGGAAGTTTTGTTTCTGAATTGAACTGTTAAACGTAACCATTATCTCACTCTCTGAGTTTGTGACCTTGAGTTTCTTCCAGAGGAGATCTGTGAATTCTTTCAATTGGAATTTCCTTTTTTCTGTTCAGAAGTTCTGGCCAATTCCCTCTGATTGTCTCCTTCAATATAGAGTTTGTGTTTTTGGGCCCCCCAATAGGGTTCTCCTGGGATGCCCATGAGCCTTAGGTTGTTTGTGCACATCCTCTTCCAGGACACTGTTTTCTTCAGTAGTAGGTTTTCTTTTAAGATTCTTCTCTTTGTTTTTCCTCTTCTGGGTTGTCCTTCATTTTTGTGCATTTGCATTCTTAAACCATTGTTCTCTCATCTTACACAAGAGATCCAAAGTTTGCTATTCTCTTAGCCTCCGTATCCTGACAGTTTAACAGAAAAAGACCACACAAAAAAAAAGAAGGGGGTTGGGGTGAAAAGAGGATCCTTACTCAGGTGTAATGGAGAAGTCAGAAAAGTCTCTAAGAACCAGGGCCAGCGAAGAAATGAGCTACCTGGGGTGAATTCTCCCAAAAAGGAGGTTTGGTGTTCATGACCTCATCTCATGGTGGTAAAGGATGGACTGAGAGGTACCGAGAATGAGGGTGCTTTGGAAGGACTTCTTTTGGATATGAATCGGGAAGCAGCAATAAAAGGACCATCTTTCTTTAGTTAAATCTCTATATCCTAAACAGTAAAGCAGAGTGACTCCAGAGACCTAGAGGAAAGGAAAGATTTAGAAATTCTAGGCAATCTCAAAAAGTATAAACTAGCAATAAATTCCTCAGTTATTTAGAAATAAAATAAGGAAACGAGAGGTGAAAGAGGGATTACAAATAATCCATAAATCAGACATTTGAAAGAAGAAATCCCAGAGATAAAAAAATGAAATGGCAATTTACTGCATAGGATGGAGAATGTTCCCAAATATCTAAAAATGACAGTGAAGGGGGGTGACCTTTGAGCCAGTCCCTTCTCAGGCTTCCATTTCCTCCTGTCAATGGTTGAGAGTTGGACCATTTAAACCTGAAGGGTCTCAACTCAACATCTTGTGACTTGATGGTTCAGGACCTGGTGACGTTCAAGGATGTGGCTGTGCGCTTCACCAGGAAGGAGTGGGGCCGCTTGGACCAGTCTCAGAAGGAACTGTATGAGAAGGTCATGCTGGAGAATGCCCGAAACCTGCTCTCCGTGGGTAAGCTCCCTTCCCATTCAAAGGGAATATCTTTATTCTGGAAAGTGCAGTCTTCAGAGCATTTATCAGTTATTAGAAAGAGAAATGTTCTTCTGTCTGATGTTCCTATAAAAAGTCTTTGCATTTTGTGATAGGCTCTCAAAGGTTTCCTTTGTTGGAGCTTCAGATCAACGATCAGATCAGTATTGAAGAATGTGGAACAAATCTTAGGTTGTTTAGTCTAACCTGTCTCTGGACGTGAATTTTGCTACCAAATCTCTGTAAATGGTTCAGGCATTTTTTCCTGGTAGCCCCTTCCTCTTGGACAAGCATCAATTTGTTGCTCAGAGGTCTTAAGTTTTGGCCAGTGCAGCAGGATTGACTTTAATCTTCCCATTGCCCTGCGGTTCCAGTACAGATGGTGGGGAAGAAAGGAAGGGGAAGAGACATTTCTGTTTACCTGCTGCTTTTTTTGTTTGTTTATGGGGTTAAGTGACTTGCCCCAAGGTTACACAGCTAGGTGATAAGTGTCTCAGGCCTCCTGACTCCAGGGTCAGTGCTCTTTCCACAATACCATCTAGCTACCCCTGTTTACCTGCTTTTTGCCAGATACTGTGCCAAGTGCTTACTTTACAATATGTCACCTCATCCTCCAAACGATTTTCCAGATTAGGTGATAGTATCTCCATTTGCCAGTTGAGGAAACTGAGGCAAACATTAAATGACTTGTCCAGTGTCTCAGGGCAGATTTCAATTCACCAGGCTTGCCCTGCTTTCCTGAGTCCAGGCCCAGGGCTCCCTTCACCACACCATCAGCTGCCTCTGATTTCTAAGAGTAGAAACTAGGTGTGATTCCATGCTTCTATGAAGAGGCTGCACCACTACCAAATGTTGTGATTATAGATGGTTCCATGATCTTCTCCCCCAGCATCCCCCCAGAGCTCCCCAAAATAAATGCTACAGAGTCCCGAGAATGTTCCTATGTTCCCTGCTTGCATGATGCCCGTGCTGTTGGCAATGACTGACTGACAATCAGAATTTGGACCCATTTTAGGTGGTCCCAAAGGAGCAAATACTCCCCAAAGGAACCATCCACAAGCTTTACATGCGCTTCAGGCAGGGCAGAGCTGGGACTTAATAGCCCCTTTATCTAGTCTTGGGTTAGGAGTTTCTACTGGAAGGGACCATGACAAGATGGGGGACAAGGGGTTTAGCCATTCATCAGCACAGATGGCACAGCAGGATGATGCAGCTCACTCTCTGGGTGAGTCCAGACTCGTGTGTGAACATATCAGAATGATTCTCAAAGGAGCAGCTCTGTGGAGTCCTTGCCTAAAGAGCTAAATTCCAAATTTCTTTCCAAACTCATCCCTCACTAATTCCTCTTGCCCAGGGCTTCCAGTTCCCAGAGAAGATGTGATCTTTTATTTTGAGCAGAAGGATATACCATGGATGCCAAAAGAAGGAGACTTGAGGAGTGGCCATCCAGGTGAGTGAAGTGAAAGCAGGTTCAGGTGAGCTGGGATGACAAGGGTTTTGTATGTGCTGTGGGGAAGCAAGTTCTGGGTTTGGGGACAAGAAGACCTACCTTGGGACTCTTTTTACTTATCTCTTAGCTTCCTGGGGAGGTTCCTGAAAGTGAGTTTCTCCAACTGTAAAATGAGGGGGTCAGACTCCATGGACTTGCAACATCCTTCCAGTGATCAATCTGTAATACTATAAGAAGTCATTGTTTGGGGTCATAGAATTCTCCTGAAAATGTAAAAGGTATTAGGCTACCCAAAATGACTCTTGTCTAGACCTTCAAGTCAAGAAACATTTATGAAATTTGCACCTTGCCAGGCCCTAATCCCTATGGGCATAAGGAGAGGCAAGGGCCTCCCCTGCTCTTCATGGAGCTTTTAATCTGTTGGGGCAGACAACACACAAGCATCTCTGTACAAACCCACTAGGGATAGGATAAATTGGAGTTGGTCAAGAGAGGGAAGGGCCCCAAAGTTAAGGAGGCCTTTAAAAAAGGGCTAATTGTGGAAAGTAAAGTCACTTAATTTCTGTTTGCCTCAGTTTCCTCAACTGTCAAATGGAGATAATATCCCCTAACCTGGAAAATCATTTGGACGATGAGGTGACATATCATTGTAAAGTAAGCACTTGGGGGCGGCTAGGTGGCACAGTGGATAAAGCACCAGCCCTGGAGTCAGGAGTACCTGGGTTCAAATCCGGTTTCAGACGTTTAATAATGACCTAGCTGTGTGGCCTTGGGCAAGCCACTTAACCCCATTTGCCTTGCAAAAACTTAATATATATATATTTTTTTAATATATATACTTTAACTATATATATATATATATATATATATATATAGTTAAAGTAAGCATTTGGCATAGCTAGGAAAGGGAAGATTAGAGTCAGTCCTGCTGTACTGGCCACAACTAAGACTTCTAAACAACATGCTTATTCAAAGGAAGAATATTCTCAATACTAGATTCATCCCAAAGAGGAAGGGGCTTCCAGGAAAAGCTGCCGGAACTGTTTATAGAGATTTGGCATTACCTGTCAAAATACTCAATGAGCTTTTACAAAGTTGATACAGCAAAAACATTACAAAAACTATACTTTCAAACCACACTACCTTTGCATATAAAAGGTCTCTGGGGAAGCAGACATAAAGCCTGTCCTTCCCCATTCTCATCTCCCTAAATCCACAAACTCTTCCACTGAGGCTTTCCATTAGGGATAGGTTAGACTAAAATAAGCCAGGGCAAGCATTCTGGGAACAGGAGAGGGAGGAAAAGTTTCACAGTCAGGAGGTGGAGTGTCCAGATCATGGACCAGAAAGGAGGCCCTGACAACTGGATTATAATAAATGTGGAGGGGGAAATAAGGTGAAAGAAGCCTAGAAGGGAAGGAGAGAGGTTGTTAAAGATTATTATATATCCTTATGCTGGGGAGCCCCTGGAGATTGTTGAGTTGGTGATGACATGGTCAGGGGAAAGCTTTAGGAAGAAGAATTTGACATCTAGGGGAAGAAATATCAGGACTGAAGGGAGACTTGGGCAGCCAGACCAACCAACAGTCTCTTAAATCCTCCCTGGTGTGAAATGCCAGGGACCTGCACAATGAATATGACAATGTTGAGAAAGAAGGGGTGTATGGGAGAGTTATTCCTCCGGAGGAATCAACAGGACTTAGAAAGGTGACAATTCATTTATGAACCTGGACTAGTGGAAGATTGCTTCAGAAAGCATTAGGAAGATAAGAAGAAGGAAAGGTTGGGGGAAAGAGAATGTGTTTTGTTTTGGACATAGTAGAAAAACCAGAGTATAGTAAGTCACTAAAACCCAGAGAGGACAGAACAAGGAAAGGAGATTGACAGTGTCAGAACCTTTGGAGAATCCCAGAAGGATGAGGATGAAGAAATGACCATTAGGGGCAGCTAGGTGGCACAGTGGATAGAGCACTGACCCTGGAATCAAGAGTACCTGAGTTCAATCCAGCCTCAGACACTTAATAATTACTTAGTTGTGTGGCCTTGGGCAAGCCACTTAACCCTATTTGCCTTGCAAAAACTCTAAAAAAAAATGACCATTGAACTGAGCACTTTGGGAATTCTTGATAATTCTAGAGAAAGAACCTTCCATTGAAAATGAAATTGGGAGCTAGACTGCAGTTTCCAAGAAAGCAAGGGCAAGGAGTTGGACATCAGTTATAAAGGGCCACCTCTAGCTATAGCCATGGAATGGAAGAATGATATTGGACAATCACTATGGGGCAATAGGAAGAAAATCATCAGTGGGGGTGAGACTGAAAATTAGTGGGAAATGGAGGAGGGAATTTACTGAGGCGGATGAAGCGATGGAATGGGATTCTTTGCCCAGTTACAGGGGTTTCTTTATCATGTAGAAGGATGGTCTTTTCATCTGAGACTGGGACCATGAAAGATGATGAGGTAAAGATAACTTGACAAATGTCCAATTTTTTTTTCAGTAATAAGAGTAGCACAGGTTCTCAGGTGCAAAAGTGGGGAAGGGGATGGAAGCAGACATAGTAAAGGGTTGGGAAGGATTGGAAAGATCAGGAAAAGCTGCTGTAGTGAATGGCATAGGGAGATGTCAAAGCATTTCCTGGCTACAAGAGGGCCCAGCTGAAATGAAGTACCTAAATTTGCAATGGACCCAGGTGGCTTTTCTCGTTCAGCAACAAAGAAGTAGGAATGAAGGCTGCTGCCTTAATTGGAAGCTATTCAGGACTAAACTTTACATCATTCATCAGTCTGAGTCCCTTTCCTGATCTCTGCTCCATTCTATCCCCTTCTTGGAGAATCATTGACCAGGTTCATGTGGGCGACTGACACCTCAGTTTAGGGAGCTGGGAGGTAGAGATTCTTTCATGTCCCATGTAGAAGAACCTTCAGGAGCCTAGACAGAACCCTCTGGGATCCAATCAGGTTCTTTCTGGGTTAGAAGCAGACAAAGGTGATTAGGTCTAAGAAGAAGACAGAACTATGACTGGGGCCAGAACTTGCCTTTGACAACTAGAGGAGAGAACAGAATGCAGAGATTGAGTCAGAGCCTGGGACCAGTCTGTTCATTAATCAATAAACATTGATTAAGCACCATCGATGATCTAGCCACGTCCTGGCCCTGAGCATCCAAAGGGAGACAAAAGCCCATAGTCTACTATACAAACATGGAGGTGGTTTTAGAAGAAACAACAAATCCAGAACTCTTAGCTGATCTACTCAGAAAGAGTGTTTTAGAATGGAAGGAAATACAAGAGTGAGGATGATAATTTAAGATGGAAAGCAGAATCAGGGAGAAGATAGTCAAAATAATAATCATAAGTATAATAGCTAGCCTTTACATAACACCTAGGATGGGCTACCCACTTTGTAAATATGATCTCATTGAAGATTCATAAAGACCCTCAAGATCCAGGTGCTTTTCTTATACCCATTTTTATAGATGAAGTAACTGTTTTGAAGCAAACAGAGGTCCTGTGGTTTGCCCAGGGACAAAATACTAGCAAGATTCAGAGGTGGGATCACAACTCAGGTCCTCCAGACTCAAGGACCAGTGTTCTATCCACTGTACCACCAGCTATATTCTGATTTTTTTTTATTTAAGGCATTGGGGTTAAGTGACTTGCCCAAGGTCACACAGACAATTATTAAGTGTCTAAGGTGGGATTTAAATTCAGGTCCTCCTGACTCCAGGCCAGTGCTCTAGCTGTACCACCTAGATGCCCCCTGTATTCTGATTTTTAAACAGAATACTTACATGTATATGAGGTAGAAAATGGAAGAATTATATAAGCTCTCCTGCTGAGAAATGGAGACTCCTTCTTTTGTTTTTAGTTCCCAAACCAGTCAAAAAAATGAATTTCTGGTTTCTATATAAAAGATTTACATTTCTATTGACTCATAACAAATAATGTTATCAAACGATAAATATACTGGAAGGTCAGTTGTGCATATTGCTTTTGGGTTTTTTAATATTATTTTAATCATTAAATATTTAATATTTTTTAAAAATATTTATAAAATAAATTTGTAAGGATAGAATTTCTTTATCTATAACCTTTTTTCTATCATGACAAACCAATTACCCTCTCACTAAAACTCTGCTGAATGACTTACCCTTATTGCCAACCAATGCCTTTGAAAAGCTGCCAGATAGACAGATTGTAATATAAGCCTAGGATAAGTTCAAGTTGGAAAACAACCTGAGCATTACAGAGGGTGGCAACTTAAGGTCTGGTTTTGTAGAATGTCTGTGGAGGTCGAGGATGGCTTCATTATGGACTCTACTATAAAGACCGTAGTTTTCCAAGATGCAAACCTATATGACATCTTCATCTGGTGATTACAGCTTTAATGAGAAGTAATAATAATGATGAAATAACCCAGGAATGAGAGAACAATTTGAAACCAAGTTAAAAAACTGAAAGAATATGGTGAATTTAGTCAAAGGCAATCGAGTTTAATATAATCAGGACAGCTAGATGGTGCAGTGGATAGAGTACCAGCCCTGGAGTCAGGAAGATCTGAGTTCAGATCCATTCTCAGACACATAACTGACCTTGGACAAGTCACTTAACTCCATTGCCTTACAAAAACTGGGGGAGAGCATTTAATGGAATCACTGCATGAATTCCAGAAACATATGACTGACCAGGATGGTTTGGAATCACTGCAGAATGAAAATCTATTTTGGTTGGAACTTGCACATGTTTGTTGTCTCAGAGGGAAATATCTTTGTAACAAAATTGGATAATTATTGTTTATGGTGTCACTAACAAATATTTAGCTCAGATCCCTTAGACTATTGTCTTAGATGACTAAGAAGATTGTGAACCACTAAATGAGAAATACAAGAGGACTAATAGTGAAGCATGCTGTCCACTTTCTTACAAAAGGGTGGACTCATATTTTCAGAAAAGGGAAATGCTATGTATTTTTTTTAATTCTGTTTATTATAAGGAACAGAGGTATTTAAAGATAATTTTTCTTAATTATGTAATGGCTATTACAAAGAAAAATGGGCCAGAACAATATATCTTATGCCTCAGGTAAGTACAAAAAAATAGTGTTGGCATTCATCATGTAATCTCAGATACTGCAACAGAAAAATAAGATTAAAAGCAGTTATCAGAGAATACATTAGGCTTACAGATATTATGGTGAAATACTATAAATATTTAATACACCTATGAAGAAAGGATTGATAGTGCAGACAATGCAAATGAAAACGAAAATAAAAGATTGAAAGTAGAAACAATCTGTCTGGTATTGTGAACACAGCCTGCCCAGTCACAAGGTTTGAGTAGTCTCAGCTGCAGAGAACTTGGTCTGGTCACTCAGCCATTAAGGTCAAGGTCTGACTTGTGAATGTAATGGGAATATTAGGCCTGTCTGGGTGTATAGTAAGAATACAATAGGATTGTATGTGAAGGTCTTCGTAGATTGTCGTCCTTTGCATGTGAGCTAATGACATTTTCAAATTACTGATTCTGCCCATTGAAGACTTCTCTTTTCTCTTTTTGGGGAAATAGAATGTAAATCAGTTTACCTTTTGCCAATGGGGAAGGGGACATAATTGTGTGTGTGTGTGTGTGTGTACATATGTTTTATATTGTTTGTGTCTTTCAGAAGGAAAGATCAGACCTGAAACGAAAGAGACTCCTGCAGAGCGAAGCATTTCTGTGGAAGTAACTCAAAAGCAAAGATTCATAAGTGATGGTCCTGGTCGCTTCACTGGGAGACAGATTAGTGTTGTATTGCACAGAATACACACAAGAGAGAAACCTTGTGAATCTAATCATTGTGGGAAAGCCTTCAGTCAAGAATCATCTCTTAGTTACCATCAAAAAAGTCAATCTGGAGGAAAACCACACAAGTGTCATAAATGTGGCAAAGCTTTTAGGAAACACTCATCCCTTATCAAACATCAGAGAATTCACTCTGGGGAGAAAACTTATGAATGTAATCAGTGTGGAAAGAATTTTAAATGGAAAAAGAGTATTGTTAAACATCAGAAAATCCACACAGGAGAGAAACCTTATGAACAATGTAATCAATGTGGGAAAACTTTCAGTTCTAAGACATATCTTAATGTACATCAAAGAATCCACACTGGAGAGAAACCTTACGAATGTAACCAATGTGGAAAGGCTTTTACACAGAAGACCTATCTTATTAGACATCAGAGAATTCATACTGGAGAGAAACCTTATGAATGTGATCAATGTGGAAAGACTTTTCCGTGGAGGACCAATCTTATTGTACATCAGAGGAAAACTTATGAATGTAATCAATGTGGAAAGACTTTCAAATGTAGAAAGAGTATTGCTGAACATCAGAAAATACACACAGGAGAGAAACCTTATAAATGTAATCAATGTGGAAAAACTTTCAGCGCTAAGAAGTATATTGTACAACATCAAAGAATCCACACTGAAGACAAACCTCATGAATGTAATCAGTGTGGAAAAACTTTCAGTTCTAGGACATATCTTGCTCTCCATCAAAGAATTCACACCAGAGAGAAACTTTTTGAATGTAGTCAATGTGGAAAGGCTTTTACACAGAGGGCCATTCTTATGGTACATCAGAGAATCCACACTGGAGAGAGACCTTATGAATGTAATCAATGTGGAAAAACTTTCCTACGGAAAGAGAAACTTACTGAACATCAAAGAATCCACACTGGAGAGAAACCTTATGAATGTAATCAGTGTGGAAAGGCTTTTCCATGGAGATCCAGTCTTATTGTACATCAGAAGAAGATATTTGAATGTCATCAATGTGGAAAGACTTTTAAATGTAGAAAGAGCATTACTGAACATGAGAAAATTCACACTGGAGAGAAACTTTATGAATGTAATCAATGTGATAAAGCTTTCAGGAGAAAGTCAACCCTTATTTCCCATCAGAGAATTCATAGGAGATAGGGTTCTTATCATAACTTGAATAAGGACAGGCAGTGAAATGGGGTGCAGAGGTGCTTAGAAAGCATAAAGTTCATTCTGGTTACAAAGCATCTGTGGACTTAATGTGAGGACACCTTCAACCAGAGATTATCACTTATTTTACATCAGAGGATTCATTCTAGGCAGAAGCCTTATGAATGTGCTCCATAGGGATGGCTTTCTCTGGAAAATGGAGATCACTGGTGAGGAGTTAAATTTTGTTTCTAACAAAATGAGGAAATAAGGTGAAAATTAAAACTTCTGTAAAACTTCCAAATCACTCAAAAAGACAAAGCTCTTTGTTTTTCTAACTCTGGTCCAGTTGAGTAGGCAGACAAGAGACATACAAGAAGGAAAGAAAACTTTTTCTCAGTTGGCAGAAGTGTATGCCATTGTAAAGTAACTAAAAATTTGTCATTCAGCAAGGAGGATGGTGCTATGATGTCAGAGACTTTTCATATCCTTCTGCTGTTTTCATAGCTCAGTCTGGGGACATCACAGTTTGTCAGTGTTTTCAAAGTGATGTGATAAAGGGTGAGGTCAAAGTTCTGCAAGTCCCTGACTCAAATTTGAGTCTCTTGGATAGTGTATGATGGAGTTTCAGTAGATTGCTATTGGATTCCTCTGTTATCTTACTAGGAGATTCTCTAGGTTCAGAGGGACTGAACTGCTAATTCCTATATCTTATAAGGAATCTGAAAGACAGCTTCTGGGTAATTAATCATTTTACTAGTAATGGTAACAAATTGTTTATAAGAGAATGGTTACTTGGTCTTCTCTCTTAGACCAAAGAGGAATCAGGTGCCAAGTTCACAGTTTATATGTCCTTGGAAGAGGGGCAATCAACCCTTAACAACTAAAGAGAAGTAGACTTTACAAAAAGGGGTAGACTCACTCCAGGGAGAAGTTCAGAGAGTGGTATTATGGTATTCTTGGTCAAAGAGTCTTTCTCTACACCAGACCACTCCCAGCCTTTGGCAATCTAGGATCTGCTTACACCCTAGGATCTACTTATACCCAGATTTGCTCAAATGGAACACAGTAGGCAGAAATTCACCCAGATAAGATAGTTTAGGTGGGGCAGATTTTTGGCAGAAATCAGTAATGTCCTTCAAAGACTGGACTTTGAACATGGAATTTGGACAGAGAGAAAAGCCTAGATCTCAACAATATAAATATTGGCTATTTAATAATCATTCCCCCATTTGATTCTATTGAAACAAGTCTCTATGGTAAATATTTCATCAAAGGGGAAACAATATTGGGGGGGTGAAAGACTGATAGGTATTTTGGCAAGATTAAAGGGAACAGTTTGCTTCAATAAGTAAACTTTACAGATAAAAGTGCATAAGTAAAAAGCAGAAAGTTTTTAAGTGTCCACTTAAGGCCCAAAAGTTCCACTTCATAAAGTTTGATTCTTGGGACACCATCTAATGTAGCCCCCTCCTTTGGGCTTGGTCTCAGAGTAGTTTTCAGCTGATTGGCTTCTTAGGTTCAGGTCACTTGTAGAGATAGATCTCTGCTTAATATCTACCTGGCCTGCTTCAGAGTAAAGACTACCTCTCCCATTCAGCCTTGCAGATTGCAGTTGACTAAAAAGATGATTATGTAGAAGCCAAGTCTCATGTTGAACCAGGCACCAGACATGTTGCATAGATTTTATTGAAAGAACTCATCTTATGTCCATAGAGTTTTGAATTCCAGTGGAAAACCAGTTGATGCTGTCTGTGGACAAAAATCCATCAGAAAGCGATGTTCCAAAACTTTACAAATTGTCACACTAAGATGTTATGATCCAGCTAATGGGATTGCTATCTAATACTAACCAAGCATTTTGGAAATTCATGCAGATACTTGAACTTGCATCAGAGGGTTCTGTTATAAACAAATTCTAGGTTCATGATGGTAACTTGATATTAAAGTTAGGTTTTTGGTGGTTTTGTCATTGAATCCCAAGAAGCTAAGGAAGAAGTAGAAGAACCAAGGAAAGGACAGCAGACTTCTGAGGTAGTTCCTGATGACTCTGGAAATTTTTATGACCAGATTTCTCAGCAATGACCTGAAGGAGCACCTAGGGGGAGCCTGTTGTAAAGCTGGAACCAGAGCCTGAGCAAGAAGCTGAACCTGAAATTCATGAAGAAAAGTCTGAATCAGCTTTGGAAGAGCCCATTTCTGAGGAGACTCAAGTTTACCTCCTGTGCCCATGGATTTGCTCCTTCAGTTCAGGAGAATTTGAAAGCATTTTCCTGGGCATCTGTGACCAGCGTCCGGACCCTCATATTATTAAAGTATCAGCTTCACAGGTTTGCCCAGATCAAAACTGAAATCTCAAGACCCACAGAGGCTCTAGAGGGACCAAAGAGAGAGCAATGATCTAATATTTCCCTGGGACTTGGACCAATTCATGAAGGTGGTGAGCAGGGTGAAATGGATATCCAGAGATATCCAGACAATCACCAGCTTTTTGTTGTTCCACATGATGTGACCAAAGAACTAAAAGATTTCCTCCGAAGTTTCTGAGTTTTGTTCAAAAATTAGAGGAATGTTGTGGAACTTTGAATTAATGGTGGTGGGAAGCAACCAGTTTTGGCTTTGTGATGTTCAGTGATCCAGAGCCAGTTCAGAAGTTCCTTGGCAACAAGTCCATCATGTTCAGAGGTGAGGTGCATTTGAATGTTGAACAGAAGACCTTATCTGCCAGAGAAGGTGATCATTGAGATAACAGACCACAGGAACCAAGAGATCCACACAGTGGGATAGGTGGTGGAATAAGAGGGCCTCCTTATGGAAGAATGTTTCAGAAAACCAGAATTTGGAACTGGAAGGAGGGATTGATCAACACCAATAAATTTGGCACATGGACCTTCGCTTAACATTGGCCTTTGCTCCTGCAGCATTGTGAATTTCAATCTTGAAATCTTAGAATGTTTTATATAGATTATATAGGATACAATTTCAGGCCTTTTTTTGTGTGTGCTATTTTCATTTCTCACTGCCCCTCTAAGTCTTTTTCCCCAATTCTAGTTATTTGTGGAACAATATTTTAGGAACAGTCCATTTTGAAAGAAGAAAAAAACCATTTCCCTGCTCCCCTCCATTATACAGACCAGATTTTTTACTTCTTTTTTCTTTTTTTTAAACAGTAGCAGTTTTATCCCAAAGGACTATATCTTTTGCTTATAAATGATATTAAAATAATTTCTTTTTCCTTTTTCACATATTCCAAGAATCTGCCAGAAACCTAGAATTTGATAAACATTTGGAAGGCAGGAAAAAACTCCAGCTGTTCATTGAGGACCATGACTACTCTGTGGTTTGGAGTTGTTGCCACTGAAAAATTGACAAGTCAATTTTTTTTTCCTCTGTGGCATGGTTAAAAAATGGAATAAAGAGTATTCATTGATAAAAAATTTTAATCTCTAAAAACATTGGTCTTAACACAATTTTAAGTTTACTTTGTCAATAACCAGGTCAGACAATGAAAGCTCAAATTTTATGTCTCTATTACTAAAAAATCAAATTTGGAACATTTTAGATGCCAGAAGTTACATTTTTAGTTTAGTCATTTGTCAATGTTGGTAAATCTCAGAAACTCGGAAACCAAAAAAATTTCAAAAACCAAACTAATTTTTATACATTGTTCATTTCCCCCATTAGGAGGATGAGATTCTGCTAATAACAACACTTTCTTGTAGGAGGATGACTTCTAATAAATGTATTCTCTTAATGATTGTTGTAATAATAACAGATGTAGTAAAAGAAGTTGGGATGGAATACTTAAAATATATAATTTGAGAACAGAATTTATTAAATAAATTGTTCATAATAAAACATTTTCCATTTCTAGCCTTATTCAAAAGAATAATCCTTAATAAAAGTGGAGTTTTAAGTGAATTTCTCTTTAAGGCATTTATAAGATAGGTCACAAGCTATTGTTTTAAAATGATTAATTGTACTGAAATCCTTTCCATTAACACAATTAGACTAGTTATGATTTTAACCTCACTAAACAACAAAATTATATCCTGGTTTCACAGATCTCTCCATCATTCTCTAACTGTCCTCTCACTATTGTGAGAAATTAAAGGATTTTTAGCTTAAAACTGAAACAATAGATGACAGTTGTTTGGAATATAGAAAGAACTAAAATTCTAGAACAAATAGCTCAAATGTTATACCTGCATCTTATTATAGTAACTCAGATGTTCTCCAATATTAATCTTTTGAGTTTAATCTACTTAGTAGTTTAAACTTAGTCTATACTGGTCACCTAATATCATTTTAGAAATTGGCTATAAAAGAATTGCCCCAGCAATTCTATCTCTTTAAAGAAATGATAATAACAGTTAACATTCATCTAGCACTTGCTCTAAGCCAAGCACTGTGTTACACACTTCACAATCATAATTCCCCACACTGGGAAGTGGGTACTATTATGAGTGTATATGTGTGTGTGTCTGTGTGTGTATAAAATTATGTATTTTACATATACATATGTTTATATAATGTAACTTGCTTGAGATCATACAGCTAATAAATTTCTTAATGCAAACTAGCAAAAACAGTTTATATTAGGTTCTGATTTATCATAATTATCTTTTGGGGGGACAGCTAAGTGGTGCAATGGATAGAATATCAACCCTGAAGTCAGGAGCACCTGAATTCAAATCAGTCCTCCTGACTCCAAATCATGCCTCTGACACTTAATAAATACCTAGCTGTGTGACCTTGGGCAAGTCACTTAACCCAATTGCCTTGCAAAAACAATTATCCTGATAGATCATACTCAGACCACATTATGATTTCTTTCAGGGCAGATTTTGTATCAAATCAAATCCAGATTTATAATCACTAAAGTGATTTCTGATTTACAAAATGTTGATTTCTTTAGAAAGGATTCAGCCTTCACTTTACAGTCACTTTTGCCAACAGATGAGACATTAAGATCCTTGGAGATCTCCCTCTATGTGGATAGCAAACTCAGGAGGACAATGATCAGGATGTTGAAAGACCAGGAAGAGAGAACAATTCATCAGATATTATTGTTGTAAGGATTATAGTCTCTGAGGAGCAATTGGACCTTAATATTGGGCAACCTGATCAGGCCACCAAGGAGGTTAATGATTTCCCTTTCCTTTGTCTTTGGATAAATATTCCCCTCTCTCTCTCAGTTCTGGGTGATCATCTTGGACAAATAACCTCTATCTATAACAGTTAATCTTAGAAAATAAATCTTCATGTCTAATCTATATTTTCTTTCCTGTTATTTTAATCCTTTAAGATTTACTATATATAAAATATATATTTTCCTAAAAGACAGTTTACAATTCCTATAACCTTTTCCTCTATTTTCTCAAAGAGCTGGATCACTTCTCAATCCTCTGCCTCCTTTCCTTATATTTGAGGCTTCCCTAAGTATTCAGCTCTCCCCATTTTCCCTGGAATTTCATGTTTCATATACTGGGAAATACATATATAAAGTTTTAATTCACATCAGTTATCATTAGGTTAGCTTAAAGCATGCTGGGGTCCGTGTTCTAAATTACAGCTTTTGGATTTCTTACTCTTTAAGATTCTGGATGACTGATTTCTTTTCTCAAGTAGATAATTCTAAGAGGTTTTGCTAATTAGTTTTCAGTTTTCCCAAACAGAAAAGCCACAGAGAGCTTTCACAAAGGGAGTTAAATAATTCTCAATTTGAACATCTAAGAATGTTCAAGGAAACATTCAAGATACTATATAATAATCACAGGGTTTTGCCCTATTCCATTGTTCAATAATGTTAGATTTAATAAGGGCCTCCTACAGATTCTCCTGAAAAGTGGGCGGACACAGTCAGATCTTTGTCTTTGTAGACCAAAGTTTGTTAAATACTGATTTCCAAAAATATTTTCCTTTATAATGTCTTGTTCTTAATTGAAATCAAATTACTGCCCTTTGACCTAAGTATTGAACTAGTTCCTGAAATCTTAAAATATTGTCCCTCTAAACCACTCTGCCACAGTAGCAAGCATACAGTGCTACTGTTTGCTGGGTTTTTTACTTCCATTTTTTAACAAATCCATATATTCCCAAAAGAATGAAAAAAGAACAAACTTTTCTAATGTTTTCAATACAATAAATTATCAAAATTAATGTTAATCACCGTTCTTTGACGCCTCACATAATTGGAACATCTCAGCTTGAAATCACACAGCTAACAAACTTCCCAACCATATAGTATAATAATATGAGAGCTGGTTGGTTCTTGTCCTTCATAATCAAAGAAGACCAAAATGACAACACTGTTTGAGACAAATGATAGCGTGTCCAACTGTGCCTGAGAGCAAAATAAATTTAATTACACCTAGACCTACTTTCCAAATGCTATCATATAGAATCTCAATTTCTAATTTAAATTAGTGTTATATGTTACTTAGGGGCTATTTATTCCAGGCATTTTGTATCATAGAATCATTATTTCCAGGGTTGAATCATAGTAACAAATCCCATTGTATCAAGGATAACTGTGTGGGCCTACATCCTGGAGAGAGCATGAGTCACACATTTTGTGGAGGTATTCACCAAGTGATAAGGCACAAAAATTCTGAATTTTGGAGGAGCCATCCTTGCTGGCAAACTTCTAAGACATCCTCCCAAGATGTGTCTGATATCCAGGTCCACTGGAGTTGAGGAACATTCCCTTGATAAACAAAGTCAGATAAAGTCAGAGGTAATTTTTAGATGCTGTCTTCCAATAGTGAAATTGCACCCCCCAAAAAAAAAAACCTTTTCAAGACTCCATTTTGGATAATCAGGGAACTTAGAGAAATAGCAATAAATGTGTATGTTAATCTAATTCTGTTTTGTTCTTTCTTGAGACCAAAACATGGAGGTTAAAATTTGTCCCTAATTAGGACAAACTCTGGAGGTTAACACATATTTAATATAATATTTTTAAGACCAAACTCACGTAGGTCTTCACTGACTAATTCGTAGTCAGAGTTTTAAAATGATAGTGTAAGAGATTTAAACTATCACACTTGGGAACATGCTGTTTATTAAATTTCTATGGTTTCCTATATTGATTTTAGCAGTAGGTTACAAAATTTTCATTCTTAATCTTTCTATCTAGTTCTTGTCCTTCGTTATCGAAGAAGGCCAAAATGACTTCACTATCAGTGTGACCCACTATGGCTGATCAGATCAATAAGAGCTCAGAATGCTCTACTAAAGGTCAGGCACAAATTGTGAAAAAACACTTCCTCTAAACTTACATGTGTCATGTTTCCTTTGAGCAGCTTCAATTCTGCCTTCCTCATAGAGGGCAGCCCCCTCTCTGATGAGGGCATGCCAAGCTGGGCGGTCCTATGCCAGGGTCTGCCATCCTGTACAATCAATTCTCAAGTTCTTAGGAGAGACCTTCATAGTGTCCAGATATCACTTCTTCTGATCCCCTTGTGAGTGCTTGCCCTGTGTGAGTTCTCCATATAGTCTTTTTGGCAAGGATGTCTAGCCTTCTAACAATGTGTCCAGCCCATCATAATTGCACTCTATAGTAATGTTGGAATGCTCTGCAGTTTAGCTCAAGAAAGGACCTCAGGGTCTGGTGTCTTCTCCTGCCAGGTGATCTTCAAAATCTTTTAAGACAATTTAAATGGAAATGATTCAGTTTCCTGACATGGCGCTGGTAGACTGTCCAGGTTTCACAAGCATAAAGCAATGAGGTCAGTACAACAGCTCTGAGACCTTCAGTCTGGTAGTCAGTCTAATTAATACCTCTTCTCTCCATACTTTCTTTTGTAGTCTCCCAAATTCTGAGCTAGCTCTGGCAATGCATATATCAATCTCATTGTCCATGTGTACCTCCTTGGAAAGGACACTGCCGGGGCGGCTAGGTGGTGCAGTGGATAAAGCACCAGCCCTGGAGTCAGGAGTACCTGGGTTCAAATCCGGTCTCAGACACTTTATAATTACCTAGCCATGTGGCCTTGGGCAAGCCACTTAACCCCATTGCCTTGCAAAAAAAACCTAAAAAAAAAAAGAAAGAAAGGACACTGCCAAGGGAAGTGAACTTGTCCACAGGACTCAAAACTTCTCCATTTGATGTAATCAATAGCTCCACATATGGATAATGTGGTGCTGGTTGATGGAACATCTGTGTTTTCTTGGTATCTGTCAGACCAAAATTAGCACAAGCAGCAGAAATTCGATTCACACTTTGTTGCATCTCAGTTTCAGAGGCTGCATTGAGTGCACAATCATCTGCAAACAGAAGATCATACACCAACATGCCCTCCACTTTGCTCATGGTTCATAGACTTTTCAAGTTGAAGGATTTACCATCAGTGCAGTAGCTGATCTTGATATGGGGTTCATCCTCAGTGAAGACATTTGGTTATATGGTTAAAGAGCCCGGGAATATGAACACATCCTTGTTTCACTCTTGGTGACTGGGAAATCTCAAGAGCATCGTCCACTATCCAGAACCTGGGCAAGTACACTATCATGAGAACGAAGGACACTACTGTTGAATTTCTCCACCAACTACATTTTGGCATAATCAGCCTCATGACTGATGGGATCAAAAACTTTGGTCAAATCTACAAATGTTATATACAGACCTTTGTTCTGTTCCTGGTATTTTTCCTGGAGTTGTTGGCCAAAAAACAGCATATCAACTATTCCTCACACTGACTCTCAGGGAGGTCACCATCTTGCACTTGAAGGATCAACCTATTGAGAAGGAATCTGGCAAGAAATTTGTCAGCAATAACTAAAAGAGAAATACCCCTGTGATTGTCAGAGGGCAGCCTGTTCCCTTTACCTTTATAGAGATGGTCAATGGAGGCATCCTTGAATTCTTGAGGGATAATCCTTCATGCCATACAACCTGGAAAATTTCAGTTTTTTCATGGACAATGGACCACCCCCCCCCCACCTTGTAGATCTCAGCTGGAAGACAAGCAATACCAGGTGCTTTCCCACTTGAAAGAAGCCTAATAGTATTTAAAATCTCTTTTTCAGTTGGAACTTCAGCTAGGGACAGATTCAACTTGAATCAACAGATTCAACAGACCGTTGAGATTGAACGGTCAATGTCTTCTGCATTGATTGATGACTATCTGTTAAGAACACTATGGAAGTGTTCAGCCCATCTCTCTAGGATCATGTCACTATCATTAATCAACATGGTTCCATCAGCACTGAGTAGTTGACATACACCACAGATCTTTGGCCCATAAATAGCCTTCAAGGCATCCTAAAGGCATTTTGGTTTGTTACTATCTGCATAAAACTGAATTTCATCTGCCTTCTTACTCAACCAACATTCCTGCATCTCTCTAAGCTTTTCTAGGACTTTTACTTTTGATGAATTAAATGTTGCCATCTTAGAAATGGCTGAACTAGGGCAGCTAGGTGGTGCAGTGGATAGAGCAGTGGCCCTGGAGTCAGGAGGACCTGAGTTCAAATCCGACCTCAGACACTTCATAATTACCTAGCCATGTGACCTTGGGCAAGTCACTTAACCCCATTGACTTAAATTTAAAAATTAAAAATTAAAAAAATAGAAGAAATGGATGAACTATCCTGTTGTGGAGTTCTCACTTTTCATTTAGCATCTTTGGTTTCCCCATCATTTTCAGCAAACCAGTCTTGATGTTTGCAAGTGTCCTCACCCATATGACTAAATGCAGTGCTGTACACCACATCTCTGAAACCTGCTTACTCTTTTTCTGCTCCACCATTGCCAGTTGTGTATTGGCTGTTTTCCCTCCAAGTTAATAACAAACTGTTCCCATTCAGAGAGACACTCTAATCTCTTGGCATCAATCTCTTGGCCTTGGGGCCACCGCTTTGGTTGAATGTGAATATTCAGCTTCTAGAGGTTGAGTCTGTGATCAGTCCTGCACTCTGCACCACACATTGCCTTTGTCACTCTCACATCCTGTCTCTTCTCCTTACTATTGCATAGTCCATTAGTTGCCAGTGTTTGCCATGAGGGAAAATTCAAGAAGTTTGATTCTATTTAGGTAAATTGAAGACAGTGCTTGTGATGCACGAGATGCAAAAGTCTTCAGTAGTAGGTAACCATTGCTATTTCCAACTCTGTTCCTCCCAAGGACTCCCTACCATGTCTGGTAGTCTGAGCCTACTCTAGCATTAAAGTTACCCAGAATTATAAGGAAGTTCTCTTTTGGTGCATTGAGGATAAGTGTCACTGGGTCTTCATAAAATTTTTCTTTGACCTCATCAGTGTTCATCATGGTGGGAGTAGAGGCACTGATGTGTGATGTTTTCCTGCAAGTGGAAATCTCATTGTCATGAGTCTCTCATTCACTCCTTTTGGTGGGCATTCAAGAAGGTTGACTAAATTAAGTCTTTTTTTTTTTTTTTTTTAGGTTTTTGCAAGGCAAATGGGGTTAAGTGGCTTGCCCAAGGCCACACAGCTAGGTAATTATTAAGTGTCTGAGACCGGATTTGAACCCAGGTATTCCTGGGTACTCCACTACGCCACCTAGCCGCCCCTAAATTAAGTCTTGATTGCAAAACTTGCCCCAGCTTCACAGCTTTCTCCTTCACTGGAGTCAGGCCAGAAAAATGTGAATCCAACTCTGACTTCAGTAAGCTGGCCTTCATCTGCCAACTTTATTTCACTCAGGATACCTTCTGAGGTCTCTCATAAGACCTGTTTGTCTTTCAGGTCTATTGGATCTTGGGTTGTCTATGCACCAGAGATGAATGGAACCTTCTTTGAAGAAGTTTTTGTAGATTTGTTTGTCTTGATTGCAGGGTGGGGTCCTCACCAGTTGCAACAATCCAACCAGGGTTGGCTAAGCAGACAATTTCGGGCACCTTTTCTAGCTCCTTCCTCACATCAGGAGGTGAGCAGTGTGATCTTTAATAAGTGCTGCTCAGTCACCCTGAGGGCTGCTGAATCTCACTGCTGCTTTCAGTGGGGAAATGACCCTCTGGCCCGGGCCACTCAAGTGCAGGGTTGTGGCCACGGCTCCCAGTGTCTCTGCACCTGTTGCTTCATCATTTGCCTGTTGCCACAGGACTTTGAATTAGTTTCCCAGTTTTTCCACATCTCCTCCAACACATATTACTTTCTCCTTCTATCTTTTTGATCATTCTGTTAGGTATGATATCTCAAAATTATTTTAATTTTTATTTCTCTAATCAGTAGTGATGTAGCCGATTTTGTCATATAACTATAGTTTTGACTTCTTCATTGGAAAAACTGACTATTCATATCCTTTGACCATCTATCAATTGGGGAATGGCTGGTATTCTTACAGATTTGGCAAAGTTCTTTATATATTTAAGATAGGACACTTTTATCTGTGAAACTTTATAAAAATTTTCAGTCAGTTTTCTGTTTTTCTAATCTTGGATTCATAGGTTTTATATACATAAAACTTTTAATTTAATATAGTTAAAATGATCTGTTTTATACCTCACAACGCTCTCTATCCCTTGTTTATTCATAAAATGTTCTCCTACCCATAAATCTGATGGGTAATATGTTCTATATTCTTCTAATTTCTTATATCTCCCTTTCCATTTTGATCCTATTTTGTAAGATAATGATCTATGCCCAGTTTCTGCCAAACAGCTTTCTAGCCTCCAACAATTTTTTATCAAAAGAACAAATTCTAATGCCAAGAGTTTAAATCTTTACATTTATCAAACACAAGATTACTGTAATCATTTGCCACTGTGTTGTGTGTCCACTCTTTTCCACTGGTCTACCTTTCTGCTGCCCTGTAGGATGGTGTGAGGGCTGCTTTCCACCTTCGATGTCCACTGAGACACCTAACTCTCACCTGTGGCTCCAAGGATTTGTAGCATGCACAGCAGACACACCTCAGGAAAAAACAGATGGGTTAAAACAGATTGAGGGTCTGTATCCAGAGAAAGAACTGTGGAGTTGGAACAAAGACCAAAGACTATTAACTTTAATTTAGAAAAAAAATCTGCTATCTTATTGTCTGATCTTGCTCTCTCTTATACTTTATGTTTCTTCCTTAAGGATATGATTTCTCTCTCATCACATTCCATTTGGATCAATGTATACCATGGAAACAATGCATAGATTGGTAAATTGCCTTCTATGGCGGGGGTAGGGGGAGGGTAGCAAGATTAGGGGGAAATTGTAAAATTCAATAAATAAAATCTTTAAGTTAACAGATTGAAGATAACAGAGGGGACCTCAAACCCCAGTGAGGTGGGGGGAGGGGGGTATCTACTCTAATAATGTGAAGATTTCCCCTGGTGGAATGGATAGAAATTTGTTCCAACGGTCATGAAAGCAGCTGAAGAAGGTGCTGTGAAGGCCTACAACTTGGTTAGGCATCAAAAATGCCAAGGTCATCCACAGCAACCTAGGCTATGACCAGTCCTCTTCACTTTTGTCTTGCCAGTGATGCTGATGACTTCCCTCTGCCTCACCTAAATTCAATTTCTGCACAAACCAAGACATGATTCCTACCATTTTACCTCCCTAAAAGCCCTGTGTTAACAGATGAGTGGTCAAACAGCTGGTGGAGATACCCTGGAAGCTGAGGTCACAATCCTGCATAGAAATGGCCCAGGCCATAGGGTCATCTCATTTGACTGAAGCAAAATGGAATTCGACAGTCCCCTGTGTGTCTCAGTCACTTTTTTCAAAGATTGGCACTGTTCACCCCCATAGAAGAAAGGGGCTGGAAATTGTACCTTAAATTTGTGAGCAAAGCAGAATTACAGTAGTTCAAAAGAAACATGAGATGCACAAGTTTAGAGCTATCTCCATCCCAAATGTTCGTAGGGACAATTTGTGACCAACCTGACCAGCCACAGTTGGCCACACTGTACTTTGATATGAACGTAGTGATATCGTTTTGTTTTTATTTGATTACCAAGGATAACAAGCAACTAAACTTTCTATTCCTTAACTGGTATCAGGTAGTTTTGGTAGTGTCTTATAGTATAGTTTAAGATCTGTTACTGCTAAACCTCCTTCCTTTACATTTTTTCATTAATTTCTTTGATATTCTTGACCTTTTGTTTTTCCAGATGAATTTCATTATTTTTTTCTAGATTAATAATATAATTTTGGATAAATTAACTGGAATAGCATTGAATAAAATAGATTAGTTGAGATATACCCATGAAAATGAATATTTCTCCAATTATTTAAATTTGATTTTATTTGTATAAAAGGTGTTTTATAATTAGGTTCATGTAGTTTCTGTGTCTGTATTGGCAATTATACTCTCAGATATTTTTATATGGCCTATAGTTATTTTAAATGGAATCTCTCTTCTTGCAGGATTTTCTTGGTGATGCATAGCAATACTGATCATTCATGTGAGTTTATTTTCTATTCTGCTACTTTGCTAAAATTATTCTTCCCATTCATTTTTAGATGACAGGGGTCATATTGGATAAAGCCATTGATTAAAGCTATGCTCTGTGAAAATATTTCAGCATGGTGAAAAGCCCCAGAAAAACTCCCCTTGAAAACAAGCATGCTTCACTCTTCCCAAGCCCTAAATAGGACCATAGGCATCTAGCTATAGAAAAGGAGCCCAGAATTGTCATAGAATCCAATCCCCTCAATTGATGGAGGAAACAGGCCTGGAGAGAAGTGATTTGGCCTCATGTCAAGATGAGGACAGAGAAGACCCAACATGGTAGGTGGGGATTTTTTGTGATGGCAAGTGCCACTGAGTGGGTAGTCCCAGTCAGAGTGGCATCCTTATTCTCCTAGCAAGCTCAGAAGTCTCCTGTTGCCTGGGAAAGAGGATTCTATAGGGGTGGCTAGGTGGCGCAGTGGATAGAGAACCGACCCTGGAGTCAGGAGTACCTGAGTTCAAATGCGGCTTCAGACACTTAACAATTACCTAGCTGTGTGGCCTTGGGCAAGCCACTTAACCCCATTGCCTTGCAAAAACCTTAAAAAAAAAAGAAGAAGAGGATTCTATGTATTGAAGAAGTAGAACCTGAATCTGACCTGATTCTCCCACCTTTCTAAGGGCCTAGCCCTTTCTTGATGGGCTCAAAATGCCCTCTCTCCACTCTTCTCCAGCCAGCAACCTCTGCAATGGGGTGTTCCCCCTGTAGTCATTCTGCACTTAACTATACCATCGTTTGACCTCACACGCATATACCAGATATCCATTGTCAACAAAATCAAGGCTCCTGGTGTGTTCCAGGGTTTGCAGTCCTTCCTCGATAGAAACTAATATCTAGTCAAAATGGGATCTTAACCATTTAAACGCTTCCATGCTGCTTAGATGCACACAGCAGTTGAAGGACAGATAAACAACCCTTCTCACCCAGTAAATGTTGCTGTTCAGTCACAGTCTAAGAAAGAAAAAAACATATTTTTTACAAATTTCCACAGATTCCTACAATGCTAAAGGAGGCACACAATTATGATGACAGTTGCATTTATACGGCAATTCAAGATTACAGAGTTTGACAAATATTTCATTTGATCTTCACAATGGGTGCTACTATTAGCAGTTTAGAGATGAGGAAACTCACCTGGGCTCATACAGCTAATAAGACAAAACTTCCAAGTTCAAGATCACCATTCAAGTCACTGCACCTTTAAATCATGACAGTGTCTACAGGTTCAGGCATGTTTCTAAATTCTCTTCTTTCTTGATTTGGACTCTTTGTTGCTGTCCATCACCCACTTCTGGGGACTCTCTGCTCTCTCTCTAGGTTTCCCCTTGTCTGGATGCTCCGTCCTGGTCTCCTATGCTGGAGTGTCATTCAGGGTCGGCCCACTAACTCTGGGTGTGCCCTCCTACAAAAAGCCATTTTGAGCCCTCCTTTCTCCCCCTCTATTTCATTTGAAGATCATCTCTATACAAATGACTCTCAAAGTCATTTATCCAGTCCTAATCTCTTTTCCAACCTCCAGACTTGAGAACCAACCACCGATTAAAACATCTCAAATTGGATTATTTTAGACATTTCAAATTCAACATGTCCAAAGCTCTCCCCTTCTTCCTCAATTCCCTGTTGAGGAAGCTTAGAGCATTCCCCATCCTTACTCATCCTCAACTCCCCACTCTCCTTCACTTCCCCCCATATCCAACCTACTGCCAAGCCTTCTTGATTTTTCTCCAGAACATCTCACTTAACTTCTCTAACACTGCCACCACCATAGTCTAGGCTCATCATCTCATGGCTGGCTAGTCTTCCTACTCACTCCAGTTCATCCTTCAGGGTTGGTGTTCTATCCATTGCACCATCTGGTTGTGCCTCTCTTTAGCTTTTAAAGCTTTTCACAACTTCCCCTACCTTTCTGGGCTTCCCTATTCCAATGACACTGATGGGAGGAAGCTAGGTGGCACAGTGGACAGAACTGGCCCTGGAGTCAGCTAGGTAATTATTAAGGGTCTGAGGCTGGCTTTGTGACCTTAGGCAAGTCATTTAACCCCATTGCCTTACAAAAACCAAACAAACAAACCAATGACTCTTGTATCCTTGCTTGGCTTTGCCCCAAGCCTCCTTGATCCCCTGCCTGCCAACACCATCTCCAGTGGACAGCACATGCATCCAGGACCATAGAATCACATACATGTGGGTTTTCCTCATTGGGCTGTGAGGTTCTTGAGAGCCAAGCACTGTGCTTAACAAATGATCACAGATGATGGTGGTGATGGCAATGATTGATGTTTGAGGGAATTGTACTGAACTGATTGAGTTTTCTCTTTTTTGAAAGTGTTTACCAATAAGGATAGGTCTCAGTGGAACAGAGGGTAAGTATATGCTTACAAATGAAAGTGATATGAAAGTAAGACACATCAAACATGTTTTTCCTTCAAAAGAACGTTTCTAGAAAAGCATCCTCCTCACTCTTCTCTCAATGCAACACTTTCTGCTCTCTTCCCTGAGTAAGGTTATGAAAAGTTACAAGACATTAGCATTCTGGGGGTCATCACCCAGTCAAAACCTTTGCTTAGGTGGCACAGTGAATAAAGCACTGGCCCTGGAGTCAGGAGGACCTGAGTTCAAATACAACATGCCCAACCTCATTGCCTTAAATAAAATTTTTTTTTTAAATAACCCTTGTTCATGAACTCCCACTGGTATGTTCTTCAAGCCCCCTTCTTCACCTCCATAGGCACACAAATATTTATAGCATCTCTTTTGTAATGGCAAAGATTTGGAAATTGAGGGGGTGCCCATCAATTGGGGAATGACTGAACAATTATGGTATATGAATATTATGGAGTATTATTGTTTTCAACCATGAATGGGAGCAGCTAGGTGGCACAGTGGATAGAGCACAGCCCTGGAGTCAGGAGTCCCTGAATTCAAATCTAGCCTCGGAAACTTAATAATTGCCTAGCTGTGTGACCTTGGGCAAGCCACTTAACCCTGTTGCCTTAAATTTAAAAAAAAAAAGGAAGAAACCATAAATGGTCAGACTCTAGAGAAGCACAGAAAAAATTACAGGATCTGATGCTAAGTGAAGGGACCAGAACCAAGAGAAATTGTACATATTAACAACAACATTGTGTGGGGTGGCTAGGTGGCACAGTGGATAGAGCACCGGCCCTGGAGTCAGGAGGACCTGAGTTCAAATACAGCCTCAGACACTTAATAATTGCCTAGCTGTGTGACCTTGGGCAAGTTATTTAACCCCATTGCCTTGCAAAAAAAAAACCCCAACAAAAAAACAAAAAACATTGTGAGTTGATTAACCTTGATGGAAGCAGGCCCTCAGCAGTTCAGAGAGCTAGGACAACCTTGGGGGACCTGCTATGGGCAATACTATCCACATCCAGAGGAAGAAGAAAAAACACAAAACAAAAAAAATCTACAGAATCTGAATGAACACCATTCACTTTTTTAAAATTTCTTGTTTTTCTTTCCTATTTCATGGTTTTCTTTCCTTTTCCTTAATCCTAATTCTCATACAGAAAATGAGGAATGTTATACACAAATGTGGATGCGCAATATTCACAAGACTGTTCGCCGAGGAGGGGAGGAGTGTGGGAAGGGGTGGGGGGAGGAAATTATAAAACTTAAAAAATCCATATGCCATAGATGAATGTTGAAAAACTTTCATAACATTTAATTGGAAAAATAGAAGAAAATATAATTAGAAAAAATAAGCATAAAGTAACAACAACAAAAAAAGAATCACTTGGTCTTTCCCATTTTGTGTGGTCATATACATTCATTCCCCTTACTTAAAGAGTTTCGTTGTATATCCTGTCACAAATCTCTCTCCTCCTTCCAGTTCCCCTGTCTAGACACCTGAAGAGGATGCTTAATATGTCTGTGAGACACATTTTCCTGTTTCTTCCATGGTTCCTGACCTCACTAAAAGACCTTTTTTTTTCCCCATTTGTTAAATAGATTTGGTGAATCCCAACACAAGTGAGGGAGTGGACCTCAGAATGTCCCTTTGTACCTATGAAGTCTATTTCAGGTTTCTGTAAAAGAAGATTGTGCATCAGGGAATGGGAGAAGAGAGGCTGAAGCAAATAGAGAGGTTAATTGGTACAACTTGGAAGTATTTGGACTCCTAAAGAAGACCCAAAGACAAATTTGGGGAGGATAAATTTGGTAGAAATTGAGGGAAATTAGGAGAAAGAATGTCTCCAGGAGCTGATTTTGGTCTAGATGCATCTTCCAGCTTAGAAGAAACAGAATTAGGATAACAGACATACAACAATAAAAGCAATTTAAAAAAACCAGGGAACACTAGAGAGTAATACCCACCACTTATATATCATCTTAAGTTTTCAAAGAATATTCCATATTACTATCTCTTCTGACTCTCAGTTAGTTGACTTGTAGTTGTCCTTTAGTCTTGAAGAGAACTAAAATGACATCATTATCTTGGGCCCAAAATACTATGCATCCAGCTAAGACTGATCAAGCCTATATGAACTGGTGAGGCTCTACCACAAAGCAGGCACATTTGGGATGGAGATGTCTCTGAATTTGCACATCTCCCATTTCTTTTTAGCTCCTGCAATTTTGCTTTGCTCATAGCGTAAAGCACCTTCTTTGATGCTTTTAAAAGCTTGCTGCTTCTTTGATGTAGGACCACCATGCTGAGCAGTCCTACACCTTTGTCTCCCAATGAATTCCAAAGTTCCGAGAGACCTTGAGAGTGTCCCTGCATTGCTTCTTCTGACCTCCTTTTTCGTTTCTCAGCAAAATCATCTTTTTTGGCACACTCACATCTGGCATTCTAACAATGTGTCTAGCACATTGTAGCTGCACTCTATAGTAATGTTGAAATACTAGGTAGTTTAACTCAAGAAAGGACCTCAGGGTCTGGTGTCTTCTCCTGCCAGATGATCTTCAGATCTCTCATGGGGCAAAGCATCTGATGCTGACTCTATTCCAGTTAAGATTTAAGGGGGCTCGGGACAGCGATTTGGCATAATGGACAAAGCACCGGCCTTGGAGTCAGGAGTACCTGGGTTCAAATCTGGTCTTAGACACTTAATAATTACCTAGCTGTGTGGCTTTGGGCAAGCCACTTATCCCCATTTGCCTTGCAAAAAAAAAAAACAACCTAAAAAAAGATTTAAGGGGGCTCCACTACTCATAAAAAAGCTGACTGAAATTTAAATTCAGTTTCCTGGCATGGTGCTGGTAGACTGTCCATCTTTCACAGGCAAATAGCAATGAGGTCAGCACAGCGGCTCTGTAGACCTTCAGTTTGATAGTAAGTCTATTACCTCTTCTCTCTCACACTTTCTTTCAGAGCCTCCCAAACACTGAGCTACTCTGGCGATGTGTGCATCTCAATGTACAAACCTGAAAAGGATACTGCCAAGGTAGGTGAACCTGTCCACAGGACTCACAATTTTTCCATTTACTGTAATCAGTGGCTCCACATCTGAATGATGTGGTACTGGCTTGTAGAACACCTGGATTTTCTTGGAGTTCATTGTTAGACCAAAATGAGCGCAAGCAGCAGACAATCGATCCTACTTTGTTGCATCAGTGGTGCTTCAGAGCTTCAGAAGCGCTCAATCACCTATTATTAAAAAAAAATCACATCCCAACTCTCCTTCCACTTTAGTCTTGGCTTCTAGCCTTTTCAAGTTAAATAATTTACCAGCAGTATAGTAGCTGACCTTGATGCCATTTTCCTCTTCATTGAAGGCATGTGACAAACTATAAAATCATGCTGAAAATATCATGCTAAAAAGCATGGGAGCAAGTTTACAAACCTGATTCACTTCATTGGTAACAGAGAAATTTTGATTCCATTGTTTATTATTCAGAACCCATGCAAACATGCCACTGTGGCACAGTACTGATGAACTTCTCCAGACAGTCAAATTTTGCCATAATTTTCTACAAGCTCATATGACAAACATTGTGTACAGACCTCTGCTCTGCTCCTGGTGTAGTGGAGCAGTCAACACCATATTGATCATCCCTCAGCCTTTTCTGAAACCACACTGTCTCTCTGGTAGATGACTATCTTCCAGGGGAAGGATTAGCCTGTCAAGGACAACCCTGGCAAGAACTTTGCCAGAAATGACTAAGAGATCCCCCACATACACACATACACACACACACACACACACACACACACACACACTTGATTGTCATAGGACAACCTACTTCCCTTTTTTATGGAGATGGATGATAGAGGCATCCTTTCTCGCCATATAACCTGGAAAATTTCAGTCAGCTTTTTTATGAGCAGTGGACCCCCCCCCCCAAATCCTAACTGGAATAGTGTCAGCACAGATGCTCTGCCCCATGAGAGGAACCTAACAGTAGTCGTCACAAGGTTGGAGTTGTTAACATGAACTCTGTCACAACTATACTAAATGTTAACTCCATAGTAACAATGGACTTACACAATGGCCAGGCAATTAGGATTTCTGAAGTTCGGGACTCAGAAGACATACCAGTGATCCTTTGTGAGTGAACTCTGGCTTAATTTGGAGATGCCTGTAGCTACCAGAACCCCAAAATCAACCTTGACCAGTTCAAGGGCAACCTTGACCAGAAGTTGCAGACTTGAGATCTTACTCCTGCTGTCTGGCCTATTATGACAACAGAAGTCTTCTTCCTTACCTCTCCCCCCCACTCCTATTCTCTATCCACCCTTTTTCCACTCCCTTTGAGCAGCTGAGAACCCCTTCTCCATCTCTACTCCCTTACAGGATCTTCTATTCCCTACAAGCTTTTCTCAGACAATGGACACATTGTAATCTGTGATCAGACTGTTTCATTTCAGGTCCCTGTATGGACCTGGGCGGTCTTTTGTTCACAGGGTAGACCCTGTACAGAACCCTTCGACCTGGCAAAACTGCTGCTAGCACTCTACACCAAGGAAATCAAAGGAAAAGAAACAGCACCCAAAGTTACAAACATCTATAGCAGATTTTTTTGTGATGGCAAAAATTGGAAATTGAAGAGATGTCTATCACTTGAGGAATGGCTGAACAAGTGATGACATATGAAGGTGATGGAATATTACTGTGCTCTAGGAAATGATGAAGGGTCAGATTTCAGAAAAATGTGGGAAGACTTATATGAACTGATGCAAAGAGAATAGAACTAGGAGAACTAGCTATATTGTTGTCATTTCAGTTGTGTCCAACTCTTCATGACCCTATTTAGGGTTTTCCTGGTAAAGATACTGGAGTGATTTGCCATTTCCTTCTCCAGGTCATTTTATAGATAAGGAAACTGAAGCAAATAGGGTTAAGTGACTCAACCAGGGTCACACTGCTAATAAATGTCTGATGCCACACTCTTTCTGAGTGTCTTCCTGATTCCAGGCCCATTTTGCTACCTAGCTGTCCATCCCCATAGTAACAATAATATTACAAAGACAACTCTGAAAGACTGAGTAACTGATGAACGCAAGGACACACCACAATTCCAGCACTTTTCTCCAGTTTTCTTCAGTAGCCTATGAAGAGTAACAAAGGCGAATCCAATACTCTATCCACTCTGCTAATTCACTGCCTCCAGAAGTCAAAATAGGCAAACAGGCAAAATTCAGCTAAATAAACATTAAGTACCTACTACATCCCAGGAACTGTTCTTCCCATTGGAGATACAACCACAGGAAATAAAGGCAATCCCCACCCTCCAGGAGCAGATAGATCATAACTGGGGAAGATCATGCACAAAAGGAACTTGAAAGGGACTGGGAGATCAACAGAGTGCCAGGAGCAAATATGCTGTTCCCTGGGAGCTGAAACCAAGGAGAGCCCCTGATGGAAATATGGAAAGAAACAAACCAGGTTGAAGGGTGTAAGCCTGAAGGGGGAGTCATTTTGACTGCAGACTTGTTGAGATCAAAGTAAGAAATTTGGGTGAGATGGTCAAGTTACTGAATAGTGAAAATCTATGTTTTATCTGGGTGCTTAGGATTGAAATGTAAACACTAACAAATTGATTATATGAGATTGATCATTTCAACCTTGAGGAATATAGTAATTGTAAGAAATTGCTTACATATGCAATGTTTGCAGTTCTGCCATAGCTTAGGGACTAATATCTATGGGTGGAATGTAGGCTTCTGTCTTCTGAAGGCAAAGGACCTCCAAACACAGTTCTCCTCATCCAGGTTGTAAGAGAGAATGAAGTGTTTCTACAGGAAATAGAAACAAGGTTTCAAAGGGACAAAAAGGGATTTGATATGAAGGGGAGATGGCTCTCGTTGGGATGATGGAAAATGGAAGTGTCACATTGAGGAAATTAAGGGGATTGAGACAAGACATGTATTGCAGGAATCAAGGGAACCCCGTTGACTCCATCCTGCAGCTAGCTCAGGTCCCTTTCTGTTCAATCCTGGGCTTAACCCAACTTCTGTCTTGTGGGAATTAGAAAAAAATCTTATTGCATGTTTGAATTTAGCTCTGTGTGACTGGAAAATGGACCACCTCTCCCTTGCTGTTTAGAGACTCTTAACTAAAAAGTGAGGCTATGCTGACCAAAAGCCCAGTCAGATCTAAAGACTGTTGCCAGAAGTATTCTTACACTTGAACATCTCAAGAAATCCATATTTTATCTGAAAACTGGCCCTATGTTGATCAATTACTGTTTCCTTGTTCCTTTGATTTGGGGGTGGGGGCTACCTCTTTTTCTAAATATGTTCACTTTCCCCCTCCCAATATGGAAAGTCCCTAATCTTTCATCCAGTTAGAAATCAGATTACCTAAAGTTGTATTGTTTCTTTTTAATTGGTCTTGGGATTGGTTCTAATATATAAAAGTCTGCCTCCCCCTGTACTCAGGGTTCAGGCCTAAGCTGAGTAAGGGGTCTGGGTCTGGTTCATTGAGCAATTGGCTGAATAAATTAATATGCTCCAAAGATCAAAACTTTGTTTCCTCAATCATTTCATTTTTTTTCACCCTCCACAACACAAAAGAAAGAGTCATCAAAAAACCCTTATAAAACACTTGTCACACAAATAAAATCAGATTTAAATAACTGGGCAAACATCAAGTGCTCACGGTTAGACCAAGCTAATATAATAAAAAACAACAATGCTACCAAAACTAAACTACCTGCTTAGTGTCCTAATGATCAAAATTCCAAACAATTACTTTAATGAGTTAGAAAAAGTGGTAAGTAAATACATATGAAGAAATAAAAAGTCGAGAATTTCCAGGGATTCAATGAAAAAAAGTGCAAAAGAAGGGGGCTTAGCCCTACCTGATCTAAAATGATATTATAAAGCATCAGTCATCAAAACTGTCTGCTATTGGCTAAGAAATAGGGTGGTGACCAGTGGAATAGACTTGGTGCAACAGCAGGAAACAATTATAGTAATCTGCTGTTTGATAAACCCAAAGAGTCCAGCTATTGGGATAAAAACTCTCTCTGCAATAAAAACTGTTGGGAAAATTGGAAGTTTAGTATGGAAGAAACTTAGATTAGACCAACACCTCACACCCTTTACCAAGATAAGATCCAAATGGATACAGGAATTAGACATAAAAAACAATATAAGGAAACTAGAAGATCAAGGACTAATTTACCTGTCAGATCTATGGAAAGGGAAACGGTTTATGACTAAGGAAGAGATGGAGAACATCACTAAAAACAACTAGATGATTTCGATTACATTAAATTAAAAAGCTTTTGCACAGATAAAACCACTGTAACCAAGATCAAAAGAAATGTAGTAAACTGGGAAACAATTTTTACAACTAGTATTTCTGACAAAGGACCCATTTCTAAAATATACAGAGAACTGAGTCAAATTAAAAAAAAATCCATTCCCCAATTGACAAATGGTCAAAGGATATGTAAAGGCAATTTACAGATGAGATCAAAGCAATTCATAGTCATATGAAAAATTAGTCTAAATCATTGCTTATTAGAGAAATGCAAATTAAAGCTTCTCTGAAGTACCACCTCACACCTCTCAGACTGGCCAATATGACCAGAAAGGACAATGATCAATGTTGGAAGAGTTGTGGGAAATCTGGGACACTATGACATTGTTGGTGGAGCTGTGAACTCAACCAACCTTTCCTGGAGAGAAATTTGGAACTACGCCCAAAGGGCAACAAAAATGTGCATACCCTTTGATCCAGCAATACTGCTACTGGGTCCATACCCTGAAGAGATGATTAAAAAGGGTAAAAATATCACTTGTACAAAAATATTTATAGCAGCCCTGTTTCTGGTGGCAAAAAATTGGAAATCAAGTAAATGTCCTTCAATTGGGGAATGGCTTAGCAAACTGTGGTATATGTATGTCATGGAACACTATTGTTCTATTAGAAACCAGAAGGGATGGGAATTCAGGGAAGCCTAGAGGGATGTGCATGAACAATGCTGAGCGAGATGAGCAGAACCAGAAGAACACTGCACACCCTAACAGCAACATGGGGGTGATGATCAACCTTGATGGACTCGCTCATTCCATCAGTGTGACAATCAGGGACAATTTGGGGCTGTCTGCAATGGAGAATAGCATCTGTATCCAGAGAAAGAACTATGGAGTTTGAACAAAGTCCAAGGCCTATTTCCTTTAATTTAGGGGAAAAAAAACTGTTATCTTATTGTCTGATCTTGTTATCTCTTATACTTTATTTTTCTTCCTTAAGGATATGATTTCTCTCTCATCACATTCAACTTAGATCAATATACAACATGGAAATAATGTAGACTGACAAATTGCCTTATGTAGGGGGTGGGGGAGGGAAGTAAGATTAAAGGAAAAAAATGTAAAATTCAAAATAAATTTTAAAAAAAATAGTCAATTGTACAAATAGACTACAAAAACAGATTTGAAAGTCAGAGAAGTCTTCCCTGCCATTGATGTCCCCTAACCTAAATGGATCCTGAAAGACTCGGCAGATGGGACTGAGATACTGTCAATGAAATTTGGAAGTCAAAAGAAAATGGATACCGGGGCGGCTAGGTGGCACAGTGGATAAAGCACCAGCCTTGGAGTCAGGACTACCTGGGTTCAAATTCAGTCTCAGTCACTTAATAATTACCTAGCTGTCTGGCCTTGGGCAAGCCACTTAACCCCATTTGCCTTGCAAAAAAAAAAAACCTAAAAAAGAAAAAAAAAATGGGTATCTTGGGCTCCTAAAGGCTACCCAATGGCAAGGTTGAAAGGAAAGTCTGGACAACAGATCAATGGGTCATCGGCTTACCAAGACTCAGCCCAACTATGCACAGGATAGCTCATCAATGGTAGGCAGGTCAATTGGGTTGAAAGCAAAGACCAAGACAAAATGGACATCAGTCACAAGAGCTGAGGAGCCTTTGCTTGGGCAGGGGCCACACTGGGGCTAAACCTGGATCAGTCTCTTGTTCTTCTCAAGAGATCATTGTTGGTATGTCACTGGAGGCACTGGTTTGTAGCCATGAATGACTAAAGGAACGAAACCAGAAGGAATCTGTAGTTTAAATAGGATGGATCATGGCTTCTTGAAAAGGGAAATAAAAAAACTGGTAGAATCAGGGTATTGGTGTGTGTCCAAAGACAATGAAAAATATTATTCCACAAGATGTGTGCTCATCACCCAGTGTAGGGCTAATGATAGGTAATATAAAATCTGAGTTATAAGTGCTCACAACCTTCATTCAAGGAAGTAACTCCTGAGGCAAAAGGACCAGTCATCCCCGCCTCAGCTGCCCCCCAAAGCATAGACAAGTCAAGTGGAGCATCAGGACACCCTGAGGGAAAAACAGGAGGCAGCATGTGCCAGCTCAATCAGAGCATCCCCATGCCCTTGACCACTTTCTCCCCTCAGTCCAGGATCCTGAACCCAAGAATCTTCACACCATATCTGCTTCTAGTAGTCCTGGCTGCCATCGTTGAAGGGAGAAATTGTTGTGGACAGAATCTCCAAAGCTGTCGACCAATTGCCACTAACAGTCAGATAAGCCACAGCACCCCTCCCAGTCCAGGACCTTGGGACAACACATAACCTGGGGACTAAACACCCAGAATCCTTTTAACCAAAGTCCTCAGCCTAGCTGCCAAAGGGTTCAACATGAGAAGCCAACAGGAGCTCATCAGTGTGAGGTGTGACCATCTGCTTTGCCTCTCCCCAAGGACCATGGCACCTTTCCCTGTGGGTTGCCTCCCCCTTTACAACTTGAGTTCCTGGAGACTCAATAGTTCTGTCTGCATCCTGAGGTTTACATGGTGCTTTGCACCTAAGTGCTTAATAGAGTTTATGCAAACATTTACAAAGAAGAAAATTAGCCAGGAAAAGAACGGCAACTTCTGTGTCCATACCCCTGCTTCTGAGCATAAGGATCTACAGGACAGGATAAGGCCTCCCCAAATGAAACCAGCCTTTTTGATACTTATTAACTTCAATTCAAGTTGGTGTGACCAAGTGGGGATCCTGACAATCGATCTACTGCAAAGTCTGAATCCAGAATAAGGGGTTCACAGAACTATTCTGTTCAATTCTGAGAAAAGGATTTCAGAAAAGAATCAGATGTTAGAAATGACAAGAACCAAATAACAATAACACCAAAACAAAAACTCCAGAGGATGATTGGGACAGCAAAGTTCTTGTGAATGCTAAGCAAGTCCATCCCAGACCAACCGTCTGTTCACATCTTGTTAGAACAAATCTCCAAATTAGTCCAGTGCTCGGAGAAAAGGGCAGGGCCCAATGAAAATGTTGCATCCTCACTTGCAAACCCCAAGAGCAAGACTGAAATCTGGGGAAAGGAGAACCCCGCTAAGAGGGGATGTGGAAGTAACCCCAGAGGGTGCTGTTCTTAGGATTGCTCCTGAAGCAGGGCCCAGGGAAATGAAGGTCACCCCCTTAGGGTTAAGTATGTAGACCACCACCCTACTCTATTAAGTACTGTCTCAGCCACTCCTGGGGGGGGGGTCACCCCTGTGGCATACATATTGGAGAATCCCTTTTGTCAGATGCTAAACCATTCCCCAAGCACTACCCTTGTCCCACCCACCATGTAAATGCATTTAAGATGAGGTGGGGGTAGGGAGAGGGGAAAGGTATCTTTTCCTTCTCTGGACTCTTGCTTTTCTCTAAGCTAGGACCAATGCTCTGGCCTATTTATGCCACTGGAACCATATGGCCCCTTCTCCATGTGTCCAGGGCCACTATATTGATCTAAGCTTTTCTTCTCTGTCCTCAAGAAGAATTAAATCTCTTTGTGGGTTATAATACATTTGAACTTTGCAGGCCTGTGGACTAAAGTCTAAAGCTTTTACAACTCTGGGGTCATTATCACTAGCCAGTTCTAAGTTCAGTCTGCCCTCCCTCCCTAGATGGAGAAGGAACATGGAGCAATGCCTCTCCACACTCCAGATTTTTTATGAGGACATGTTCTGCCTCCACCCAAGGACTTTCTACTCTTCCCCTTCAGCTCCCCTTTTCTGGTTTAGCTTCCTCCATTAGAATGGAAGCCCCATGAGGGCAGGAACTTAGCTTTTTTGCTTGTTTTTATATTCCCAGGGCTTAGCACAGGTCTGGACTCTCCTTAAGCACTAGATAATGCCTGAGCCCCAGGAATGAGCCTCTTCCTCCAACAGCAGCTGGACCTCTTGGGTTCCCTGATCATAGACCCTCCTCTAATCTGTGATGAGATACGGGATATGCAGGGGTCTCTCACTGGAGCAGTCACTATCTCTGGCTCTAGGTAGGGGAGCTTGGAGAGGAGGAATCACCAGCAGTCCTGGTGAGAGAGGAGAGATGCATTTATTGATTGGCTGCAATGTGTCAGCCACTGTGCTGGACATGAGGGTTACAAAGTGAAAAGCTTCCATTCTCTTGGGAAAAACAACATGCACACAGGGAAAGCAGAGGTGCCAGGAAGACTCGTCGGGGTCTCAGGATTCAAATCTGGCCTCAGACACTTCCTAGCTACCCGATCCTGGCCATTTGTCTCAGTTTCCTCATCTGTCAAAGGAGCTGGAAAAGGAAATGGCAAAGTTCTCCACCAACTCTGCCAAGAAAACCTCAAATGAGGTCACAAAGCATTGGACACAGCTGAAATACCAAATATTGGGAGAAAACGGAGGACTAGGAGAGGCATCCTGAAAGATCTGTCATTACTGAACCCAGAATGGAGCTGAAGGGAGGAGATGGGAGGGGGCAGGCAAGCAGTCCAGATACTCAGATGGAGAATGAAAGGGGAAAATCAAACTATCTAGAAATATGGGAGCTGGGGCTGCCACCTCAAGAGAGGGGAGCGGATACAACCACTGGGCAGTAATCTTCAGAGACAACAAATTGACCCATCAGTTCATTCAATAAATGAACTGTGATGATCATAATGGAACAAGCCTGCCTAGAATGGAAAGGGGCACTCCCAGGGGCACTTTCAGTCCTTTCAACACCCCCTTAAGCAGTGAGGGTAAGGACGAAGCTAGGAAAGGCAACCAGGAATGGGAACAGAGCAAAGGAGCAAGTCCGAAGGAAGGAGGGATTAGTCAACAGTGTCAAAGACTTCACAGAGAGTAAGGAAGCAGGATGCTAGGGTCTGAGCTCTGCTATCCCCTTGGTGGCCCTCCAGTGCCCTCAGTGAGATAAAGTCTCTGGTTGATTAGCAGAACCCAGCTGGCTTTTCAATGATTTCATCGAGTGAGTGGGAAAAGCCATGTTGAAGACAAGATAAGAGGGGAGGAGCTGGAGAAGTCCAGAAGTGGAGGGTAGGAAGGGAGACAGTGGTAATGAACAGACCTCTGCGGCCCCTTGGGAAGGAGCCACTGGAGAAATTGGTTACACAAACCTGGGGAGAAAAAGTTGGAACTCAGCTGAAATTAGGGCAACTAATCATAACAGCTTTAACTCGGGGATAAAGACCCTTCTCCCTGTAGGATGCTTTCCAAGTCAGCTTTGTGCTGGTGGCTTGTGGATTACAACATGGGGGAAGAGTTCAGAGAACTGGAAGAGACTCACAGAGAAAAGGAAGCAACACTCAAGAGAAAAATGGATTCGGCCAGATTGGGGGGGCCCCAGAATGGGGCACAACACCCCCAGGTGCTGTGGGTCAATGGACCAAGCCCTGCTTCTGCTGGCCTTCTCACAAGGATGAGTGCTATGGGACAGTGAGGGGGCGAGTGAAGGGAAAATAATGAGTTTTTCTCAAGGAAAAAATGTATGAGGCAACAAGGTCTGCACTCAGAACCTGGAACAGAAGACTTCAAGGGTACAGGGAAAAGAGTAGACCTAAGGAAGCAAGGAGTCTGGATAATGCAAGAGGAGACCATTCCCTCCACATCACAATGTCTCACTGAACTAGCTGGCTTCCAGGAGGGAGAGGATCTGAAGGTGGGTGAGTGGTTACCATGGGAACGAAGCAGGCACCTGCTTCCCTGCGGGACATCCTCCATGTGAATCCCTGATTCCAGTCCAGGGAGGACTGCTCACATTAATTCTACTCCTCAGGCTTGAATTGCTTAAGATTTCTCTCCAGTATCAAGTGTCTGATGTCCTCTAAGTTCAGTCCTCAGAAGGGAGGCTTCCCCACAGTCAGGAGCTTTCTCTCCAGGATGAATCCTGTGATGGGAAGCAAGGGATGAGCTATGATTGAAGGCCTTCCCAAATTTACTACATTCATAAGGTCTCCCCCCAGTATGAATTCTTTGATGTCTAGCAAAGTGTGAACTCAGGCGGAAGGCCTTCCCACACTCCTTACATTCATAGGGTCTCCCCCCAGTGTGAATCCTCTGGTGGGAGGTAAGCTCTGACCTATGAGAGAAGGTCTTCCCACACTCTTTACATTCATAGGGTTTCTCCCCAGAATGTATTCTCTGATGATAAACTAATTCAGTTCTTCGGCCAAAAGCCTTCCCACATTCAGCACATTTATATGGTTTCTCTCCAGTATGAATCCTGTAATGGGAAGTAAGGGATGAGCTGCGGGTAAAAGTCTTCCCACAGTCCTTACATTCAAAGGGTTTCTCCCCAGTATGAATTCTCTGATGACAAATTAATTGTGTCCTCTGACCAAAGGCCTTCTCACATTCATTACATTTGTAAGGTTTTCCCCCAAGATGAATCCAAAAATGAGAAGTAAGTTCTGACTTATGGGAGAAAGACTTCTCACATTCACTACACTCATAAGGTTTTTCTCCAGTATGAATCCTCTGATGGTAAATGAGTCCTGTTCTCCTGCCAAATGCCTTCCCACAGTCTTTACATTCGAATGGTTTCTCTCCAGTATGAATTCTATAGTGGGAGATCAGGGAAGGATTGCGCGTGAAGGCCTTGCCACACTCGGTACATTCATAGCGCTTCTCTCCGGTGTGGATCGCCTGGTGCCGGGTGAGTTCTGCCCGGAGGCAGAAGGTCTTTCTACACTCACTGCACTCATAGGGCTTCTCTCCAGTGTGAACCGTGTGGTGGCGGGCAAGTTCCGCCCTCAGGCGAAAGTCCTTCCCACATTCGCTGCACTTATAGGGTTTCTCTCCAGTGTGAAGCCTGTGATGAGAAATGAGAGAGGAGCTCCGGTTGAAGGCCTTGCCACACTCGTTGCACTCATAAGGTTTCTCTCCAGTATGAATCCTGTGATGGGAACTAAGGGAGGAACTTCGGGTAAAGGCCTTGCCGCACTCATTACACTGATAGGGTTTCTCACCAGTGTGGACACTCTGGTGTCGGTTAAGTCGTGTCCTCTGGAGAAAAGCCTTCCCACATTCTTTACATTCAAAAGGCTTCTCCCCAGTATGAGCTCTGTAGTGGGAGGTAAGCTGGGACCTATGCGAGAAGGCTTTCCCACAGTCTTGGCATTCATACGGCTTCTCTCCAGTGTGAATTCTATAATGGGAAGTTAGGGACGAGCTACGGTTGAACGTCTTCCCACATTCACTACACTTATGTTTCTCTGCAGCGTGAAGAGACTGATGAGATGCAAAAGATGAGTTGCAGTTGAAACTGATCCTACCTTCATGATAACTGAAAAATATCTTTTTGGAACAGATTCTGTTCCATTTCTTTAGATCTGAATTCTGCCTGAAGCTCCTTGTATGAGCCTCAAAATGGCAGACACTCTCTCTCATAGGTCCTTGCCCCAGTCTGAAGCTTCGGCTGTTACCCTTGACCTCCTCCTCTCTCTGCTCCCTCTCTAGGGCAGCATCACTGGACTCCCAGGCTTCTCTCAAGAGGAGCAGACAGGGATCATTCCGTGGGAGCCTCTCTTGGGACGACGGTTCTGTAGAAATGCCCAGCTTTGGATCACATGCCTCAGCTTCCAGGCTAGTCTCCCAAGCTGAAAGAAAAAAAACAAACATCAGTCTCCCCAATCCCACTCTCTCCTTTTGTCCAGAAAAATGAAAGTCACATTTAAAATGGAGAACAAAGATTGTCTTATGGGCATAGGGATTCATGGGGTATCAAATGCTTTCAAACTCATTTTCATAACAACTTCTATAAGGAGATTTCCAGAGGAGGAGACTGAGACTCTCCAGTATATCTAGCAGTGACAGAGGTGAGGTCTAAACTCAGGTCTAGTCCATGTAGCTGTAATAGCTAAACAGACAATGGATCTTAGTCAGAGATGATTAAAGGAGTCTTGTTCATCATTCAGGAAAATCTACTTATTCTGTACCTATCTTGTACACACACAGACAGTCAGGTGTCAACAACAGAGACAGACCTACTCAGTGATCTTGGATAAGTCATTTATAGGAATCCTTCAAGGAGGATTGAAGTCATTGAAATCATAGAAGTAAAAGTATACAATATCTATAATACCCCATCCTTCCTACAAACATCTTCACTTCCAGGTTATCAGATCCCTCTAACTCCCACCTGCAGGGATATGCTCACAGCCATGCTTCTTCTATAGACTTCAATTGCTGACCACCCTTACCACTCAGACAGAGGCAGACTTGTGTCTACATCTTTTCTTCATAATTCGATTCTAATTATCATCCTAATTCCAAGATGAGAACATATCTAAAGGGGGTAGGACCTATAGAGTTAGACAGCCATCAGTTCAAACTTCCTGGAAGGATTCTTGGAGAGGGTACTCCTCAGGAAGGCCCCATTGGGCAAAAGTCAAATAAATAATGATGAAGAGAAACAAGAAGAAACTACTCCAAGTGACTTCTTCCACTCCAGAATAGGAAAAGAGGCAGCAGCAAAGCTAATCCCAGAACAGGTGGTCAAGCCAGCCTAGAACATGGCTCTATCTCTGGAGGCAGAACAAGCCATGGGCCCCCCGGAGAAAGTTCCACAATCATGGAGAACCACAAACAGGGCAACCAACCTGGAAAATGAGTCAAGGAGACATAATCTGGGGAGCTTGCATTCCCTGTTTCTAGACCCCTCAAGTCCTCAAAAGGAAGCACACCCACACCAAAAACCAGTAAGTAAAGCCATAGCCTGGATCATACAAGACCTGGCAGTTACCACCAAGACTGAGAGGAGATCCTGGAATGCAAAATTCCAACAGGCAAAAGCTATGGGGCTAGAAACCAAGAATCACTTACCCCAACATGACCTTTCATAGAATAAAGGGTTTCCATACATTTCTGATGAATAGACCAGGGCAGAGTAGGAACTCTGAAATAAAGACACACGAACCCAGAGAAACCTAATAAGGTACATAAATTTGAACAAGCAGAAGGCCTACATGATGCAGGGTCAACATTCTAACAGAGGTAGGGGACTAAGGTCCCATTGGGATTTAATATCTTCAAGGGTAATGAGGAAGATCAATTAAAAAGCAAATAAACCAGGGATGCTGGAATGGGGTGGGAAGGCAGAGGAGACCAAAATGAAGAAGGATGGGGAGGGTCGGGCATCCGACAAACCTCACTCTAACCTGAAACAGCCAAATTTGGGACAAAAATAAAACAATCTCAAAAGGGAAATCAAAGAAGCTGGATGACAGCTGGAAGGGATCTTGAGGATTGAAAAGCAATAATTAAACTCCTACTGTGTGGGCCCATGCAGGGAAACAAAGAAAGCAAAGACAGTCCCTGCCCTCAGGGAGTGCCCACTCTTCCTCTGGCTTCTGGGAAGTGACACCAGACTGACTTTTCTAATGTCAAATCCCCTTCTGAATATTTGTAGTGGTTTGCTGATATTTAGAATGAAAAAGTAGATGTTGTTACAGAGTGCAAGAATCTAAGCAAATGTAGCTTCAGATTTGTTACTGTTCCTCTGAGTCCCAGACAAGGACCCTCAGAGTCCCAGAGGGACAAAGTCAAGCCATCCCGTCTGCCTTCAGGCCCAGCCTCAGGCAATGACCAGCTATGTTGCTTCTGCCGGCCTCAGTTTACCCAACTGTAAGATGGGGGTAATAAGACAGCCCTTACTCAAAGGGCTGTTGTAAGGATCCAATGAAGTCATCCTACCCCACAAGCTCTGTGTATTAAGGGAACTTCAGACTCCTGCTAGCTGAGCGACTCCGGACCAAGTTGGGTCGGCTCAGGGTTCTCATCTGTATAACAGGGATCACAAGGTATTTGTGAAGATTCAAGGAGATTCTATTGAAGTAAAGGTTTATTTGCTTCCCCCATCAGAGATGTCCAAGAGGAAGCTGAAGGGGATGGGGACAATGTTAGTCACCCCATTTTCTTATCCCTCCTCTGTCCTGCCTTTGCCAGGTGGAGCTCACTACCTACTAGGCGCCATCCCAGACTGGCCTCTCTGCCTCCAACCTCCTCCATGGCTCCCATACCTAGTTTTGACCCAGACTCCTCGGGAAAGTCTTCTCCAAGCTGGCCCAGTCCATCTTTCCAGACTGGACATTACTGACACTTGTGCCCTCTGGGAGCAGCCAAATTGACTGTTCATTGAGTCCCCCTACCACTTGACCAGTCGTCTCTACTGGCCCATTACCTTTCTCTCAATACTTTGTGTACTTGATAATATTAATAATGATATGCGCAATTTCTTCACTTTTTATTCATCCTGTGCACAGTTTTCCAGGTCCTGCCAATCCCCGTTCCTTCAGATGTAAGCTTCCTTTGTATTTTTATCCTCTGAACCTACACAGGGTCCAGCACACAACAGGAACTGCTTAACCACTGGTGAATTGCTTGAAGATTCCATTAGAGCCAGAACAGGTGCAAGGGTGACTAAAGAGAAAGTCTACCCCATCTGAAAGCCCTGAGACTAACAAGAAAGCTGGAAGAGCCATTAGGAATCTCTGTGGAAAATGGTGCACACCCTTTTCTTTGTCCCAAAGAATGCTTTTCCCTCCCTTGGCATGTACCCCAAGTTCTCCTCTCACATATCCTAAACTGTCATAAACTGGTTTGGTTTTTTTCCTCACAACAGGAAAACCTGGGCTGGGTTATGATGGCTTAGAATGGTGGAGTCTATAGTCAACTCAGGAGGGCCAGGCAACAAGCATTATTTAACTTGTGGTGGTTGTTTCAGTCGTGTTTAACTCTCTTTTGGGGGTTTTGGTGGGAATACTGAAGTGGTCTGCCATTTTCTTCTCCAGTTCATATTATAGGTGAGGAGACAGAGGCAGACAAAAGTGAAGTAGATCTACCCAGGTCACTCACCGGGTACAAATCTGAGGCAAGATTTGAACTCAGATCTTCCTTACTCCACGCATGCATTGTATTCACTGTGCTCTCTTACTGCCCCTTCCATCAGACCTTTCCACCTTTAATGGAGAAATCCCAATTTCTTGAGAAGAAAGATGAACCCTTGGGGACAAAGAAGAGGTGACAAACAGTGAAGAAAGGACCAGACCACAAGACCTAGGACAAGATTGGAAACAAAGGATAGTGCCAGGGAAAAGGCCTCATCCAACACAGGTCAGGACATCTAGCTGTGTGACAGGAGAAAGATGAAGGAAAGGTCTGGAAGGAAGAGCTGGAAACAAAGGGAAAGAGGGATATGGGTTCCAGTCCAGGGCTTCCCTCTAGGACAGAGAGACCAGGGCACTGCTGGCCTGCCCAAGGGGTCCGCTTCCAGCCAGTCACAGGATCAGGGAAAGGAGATCCCACTCAAAACGCCAGGATGGCTCCTTGTCCAGCCCGGGATGAATAGTCACCTTCATCTGCCCACACATTCTTTCTCACACTCACCTGCAGAGTTGGCCCAAGAGCCTTCTTTCTCTGGAGTCCAAGGGGCTTCACCTCGCTCCAACTGGTCCATCACACTGGGCTGAGAAACAGTGAGTCCTGGTGATGGAAAATGGGAGAGTAGTAGGAATGGCGAGCCACCTCGAGTCCAGCCTTGGCACCTCGTGCAGAGACAGAGCAGGCTGGCCCAGGGAGCTCAAGAGCAGTGCCCTAGCTTCTGATACATCGTCAAGGGTTTGCCCAGGGACTATCAGGGAGAGCCTTGGACCTATACTTGGGAAGCCCCCCCCATGAGGAGTCCTCAGCTGAGGCCCCTACCAGCCCTCCAAGGGCAGCCTAGGGTCCTCACCCAGGCAGACCACGTTCCTATAATTCTCCAGCATCACCTCGCGGTAGAGAGATTTCTGGGAAGGGTCAAGGTGTACCCACTCTTCACGGCTGAAGGTCACTGCCACATCCCCGAAGGTCACCGATCCCTGAAACACCAAATGCTTTTGTCCAAACCAAGTTACCAGTCCAAGGTCCTAGGAGGAAAGGGAGGCGGGGGAAGATGGTGAGGGGAAGTGTCAGAGTTCTGGCCCCTTGCCTGCAGCACCGCCAGGCGTTGTTCGGCTGGACCAGGCTGGACTCCAAAGGGCCCAAGGCCAGGTCGGAGACAAAGCGGGCCCCAGTCCAGCCCTAGCGCTGCGCCCGGGGTCCTGGGGCACCAGAACCTCCGGACCTCCGGGCCTCCGGGCCTGCGGGCCTCCGGGCCTCCGCGCCTCCGGGCCTGCGGGCCTCCGCGCCTCCGCGCCTGCGGGCCTCCGGGCCTCCGGGCCTCCGGGCCTCCGGGCCTGCGGGCCTGCGGGCCTCCGGGCCTCCGCGCCTCCGGGCCTCCGCGCCTCCGGGCCTCCGCGCCTCCGGGCCTGCGGGCCTCCGGGCCTCCGCGCCTCCGGGCCTCCGCGCCTCCGGGCCTGCGGGCCTCCGCGCCTCCGGGCCTGCGGGCCTCCGGGCCTCCGCGCCTCCGGGCCTCCGGGCCTCCGGGCCTCCGCGCCTCCGGGCCTCCGCGCCTCCGGGCCTCCGGGCCTCCGCGCCTGCGGGCCTCCGGGCCTCCGGGCCTCCGCGCCTCCGGGCCTCCGGGCCTGCGGGCCTCCGGGCCTCCGCGCCTCCGGGCCTCCGGGCCTCCGCGCCTCCGCGCCTCCGGGCCTCCGGGCCTCCGCGCCTCCGCGCCTCCGGGCCTCCGGGCCTCCGCGCCTCCGGGCCTCCGGGCCTCCGCGCCTGCGGGCCTCCGGGCCTCCGGGCCTCCGCGCCTCCGGGCCTCCGGGCCTGCGGGCCTCCGGGCCTCCGCGCCTCCGGGCCTCCGGGCCTCCGGGCCTCCGCGCCTCCGGGCCTCCGGGCCTCCGCGCCTCCGGGCCTCCGCGCCTCCGGGCCTCCGCGCCTCCGGGCCTCCGGGCCTGCGGGCCTCCGCGCCTCCGGGCCTCCGGGCCTCCGGGCCTCCGCGCCTCCGCGCCTCCGGGCCTCCGGGCCTCCGGGCCTCCGCGCCTCCGCGCCTCCGCGCCTCCGGGCCTCCGCGCCTCCGGGCCTCCGCGCCTCCGGGCCTCCAAGCTCGGATCCCAAGCAAGCTTTCAGATGAGAAGGCCCCGAGCTCGCAGCTCGGGCTCGGCCGCTGCCTTGCTCCGGCACCCTGGGCGAGTCCCTGCACCCCGGTCATCTGTGAGGCGAGCTGGACAAGGGCATGGCCGAGAAAAGCCCGAGCGGCGCCGCGGGGCGGGGGCGTCCCTCTGTCCTACCCGGGGTCCCTTCCCCCGGGTGACCCTCCCCACCCTGGGGGTCCGGCGCTGCACGGCCCCCGCGGACACCCCCGGCGCGGTCGGGGCCCAGGGCCCGGGAAGGGGCGCCTTCGTCCCGAGCCCCACCCGGGCTCCTTGCTCACCTGCCCAGAAGCCATGGCGGGTGGCGATGCCTCAGTTTCCCCCTCCGTCAAGGGGCACGGGCGGAGGAGTGGGAACGAGCCCCCCCACAACCTCTGACCTTTGACCTGCATGCAGGAAGAGTCTAGGGGAAACGAACAGGAAATCGATCCCAGGGACGGCAGCGAGAGCAGGGCATTCTGGGAAGTGTAGTACGGAAGCGTCGTCTCGGGAGCCACCAGGAGAGCGCCACCGCGCCTGCGCCGTGGGACCCCGCCCCCACCCCGCGCCTCCCCCAGGGCGCAAGTGCAGGGGGAGGGGCGTCCCACCTCCAGCCCTGGAACGCAGGGACCCTCCGCGAGGAGAAACAAGTCCCTTCCCCAGCTTCAGCCCCAAGACCCCCCCCACCTCACTCGCCCTGCCCGGGCGCTAGGTGGCGCAGTGCACAGAGCACCGGCCTTGGAGTCGGGGAGGACCCGGGTTCGAATCCGATGTCAGGCACTGCATCATGACCTGGCCGTGGCCTTGGGCAAGCCACTTACCCCATTGCCTTGCAAAAAAAAACAAAAAAATAAAATCCACCTGCCCTTCGAGGGGGCCCTCAAATGTCACCGCTGGAGGGTCTCCCGAACTGATGCAGAGAAGTCTAAGGAACGGCCCCCAGGAGAGAGGAGACGCCTCTGGAGGATGCAAGGGTTAGGGTTCTGAGGAGGGGATCTTGGGCATGGTACGCTGTCTTTTGATTTATGTGAAAAATGGATTTTAAGCGAGGCCGAGTTTCACAGTCGTGGGCCCAAGCCATCACAACGCAGGGGAAGAGCCAGAGGGCCCAAGGCTGGATGATCCGCACACTCTGCTGTGCCCTTCGGGGCCACCGGAGCCATGCCTGGGGTGGGCGCCCACCCCTTCCTCAGGTCACCCGTGGGCTCGAGACTCCCTCCCACTCCGCACAAAACCACTCTCCTGCCGTATGGATGGATGCCAGGCGTGCCACAGCTTCCGGGGGATCAGGCGGCACCGAAGGCACAAGGTGCTAGTCTCCCCGGACACCCCCCACCCCTCCCTCCGCTACACAGGGACCCAAGATCAACTCGATAAATGTCCTACTTTTCTTTCAAGCTCCCCCCTTTTTTTAACAGGAAGCAGGGGATCCCCACCCTGTCAAGCCTGAAGGCCAGCTGGCTATACCTATATCATGCAAAGGCCCAGGGCAGACACAGTAGGAGACTTAGAAATGAGTGACTCAGAACTAACCCTTTCTAAGGCATCAAAACACCTCCCTTCTTTTACTCCACCCACTTATCTCCACAGGAAAAAACATGGAATGCTACAATCTAGGCTGTTTCAGCTTTTAGTAACTAATTGATGTGGTTTATAGTTTAGCCTTCAGAGATTTAATTGGGGACTAAAACCAGCCTGGGCATAGTACCTTTAATGGAGGGAACTCAAAAGTTCCTTGAAGAGAAATCAATGAAAGGATGAATTCTGAGAGCACCTCCAAGATGATGTGGACCCTCTATTTGGTACTCAAGAGTTTGACTCCTGCATTAGAGAAACTGAGGCTTCAATAGCCAAGACATTGAGATTGGACTGCAAAGGACAGGGTAGACTAGGCATGCCAAATCTGAAGAAACTACAGAAAATTGTGTGAACCTGGGGAGATTGACTGCCTTCAGACAGAATGCTTTGGACCTGGCTGTGATCAGTCTTCAAAGACCCATTGCTTAGCCCCTGAGCCACAGGACCCCACCTTCATCGAGCTCCCACCTCTCTAGGCAGCTTCTGTTGTCACCCTGTGAAACTGGAGCAGGCTTTCCCAAACTAAAAAGACTCAAACTTGGAACTCACAGAAATGTGCTTCCAAAGAAGAGCTGGGTCACTTCTTCATTGGTGTCTGTGTCTCTCTGCTGACAATCTGGTCACCCACTAAAAACCCTGGTTCTCCTTTTGCATAAATGCTGTTTCCCCAGGGTCTTCCCAATATTGGATGTGGTGCAATAATGACCCTGAACTCAAATCTAGAGATACAACCTCATCTTGATAGGTTGCTCACCTCCTCCTAGATGCCCTCTAGGCATTGTGCCCTCTTGGTCTTCTTTCTATTCAGCTAACCTCTATGTCCTTCACTGGCTCTCTATCCATGACATGCCCACAAATGAATATCCCTTAAGGTTCTAGACTTAATTCCCTGACCAATAAATCTAACCCATAACCTCACTTCCTGATAGGCTCCAGTACTTCATCATCTACAATTCTTGCTTTACACAAATTTGACTTCATCTTAAGAATTCTGAAAAAAATCCACCTTCCCAAAAAACCTGTGTACAGTACTATGCTCTCTCCTTTCCTTTCCCTCAGCTCACTGATCTACCCTTACACATACCCCCCCCCACCAAACAAAAAAAACAAAGAAACAAAAATAACTAAACCCAGTGAAAGAATGGATGAGCAGAAAGACCACTACTACCTGGTTGGCTTGAGACCTCTGGCACAAAGAAGAGACTTTTGCTCTTTTCTGTGTATCCATCAGCATGTTGAGTCCTTTCTATTTTCCTTCTGGTACCAGAGTATGCGTCTATCCTGGTCAGTTCCTCCTGCTGCTCTCACTTCTTTACACACAGACACATTGTCCCAACATTTCTTTAAACCACATGCTAGTCCACGGGTACCTGGTCCCCTTTTTTTCCTCCTTTCCTCCCTCCCCCGCCTGCAAGGTCAAATTCATTTTGTAAAAATCATTTTACATTAGAAGTCTGCAGAAAACTTATGTATTGGCTATTGGATGTCCCATAGGCATCTTCAACTCATTACCTTTTCAAACTTCCCTATTAATTGGTTCAAGGTACTGTTGATCCTCCTTAGGGTTACAACACTATCTGTAACATCATCATTTGCCATGTCTTGTGGTTCCTATTTTCAAAAGCCTCAAATGCACTATTCACCCCTTTGCAATCACACAACCACCACCTTGCTTCAGGCCCTCATCCCTCATTGCAAAGGATGTAGAGTTCACTGCTTTTGTACCATTTACAAGATGTATCTCCCCATCTTGGAATCTCAGTGTCTTCATCAGTAAAATAAGGGATTGAAATGGTCACCTCCAGGTCCGTTCCTGCTCCAACATCCTGTAGCTAAAACATGTAGAAGTATCCTGGGCATCCCTCAAGATGACAGGTCAACCTGTTCACAAGCACTGAGCAACTCCAAAGAACAGGAAGAAAAGCAATAGATGAGTTAATGTTTATATGATGCCTGCTTGGAGCTAGCATGATGCTAAAGGCTTTACAAATATCTCTTTTGAGAGGTAGGTGCCATTACCATTTTCATTTTCCAGATGAGGAAACAGGGGCAAACTGAGGTAAAGAGACTAGCCAGGATCCTAAAACTATTCAGTATCTGAGGCCAGACTTGAACTCAGATCTTCCCAATTTTTGTCCCAGGGATCTATCCACTAGTTTCCAGCTAGTTGGGTGCAGTCCCCTTTGCAAAGAACACATGCAAAAGCTGGGCTAGATGCCCAGGATTAATGTCCCAGAGGTACAGGCCCCTCTGAATTAGGACTGGGTCACTCTCACCTAGCATAGATGACTTGCAATCTACCATTGAAGGGAACATCTGAATCTTTGAGCTCATCAATCCATTGGAAGATCAAAAGCTGCTTTTTGGTAGTTTATGGAGATCTTAGCTCATACACATCTGCATAAAATACTTCCAAAACTTTGACTGAAAAGATGGAGAAAGGAAAATCTGTCCAACTAGATCATTTCAGCGGTTAACTAAAAAAGGAGGAATCCCAGGACAGTGGACCCAGTGAGCACCAACCAGACTGCCTTAAGAGGCAGATGCTTATGGATAGCTCTCATTTGGTCAGGAAGTTGCCACAGGGTGAAGCAGGGTCAATGTCCCGATTTTCAAAAAGGGAAGCTAACTAGAGGCCAAGGAGCTTTAAGCTGGGGGCAAACATTCCAAATTTATTATGAAAGAGATGGGGAATGTAAAGGAAACAGTAACCACAGAAAAACCAAGTCAGGCCCTTAAAAGCTGAGGTCCCAGACCCCTCTGGCTGCCTGGAGATGCCCATAGACCTCTTTATCAAACAATGCTTTTTTTAAGGCATAAAATACACAGGGTGACCAATATATGAACAACACAGAACAGAGACCCCAGATTAAGGAGCCATCTTCTCTAACTTATCACAAGTCCTTTTCTGGCAAGGTCATTAAGTTGTAGTAGGTTAAGAGAAACATTCTGTTGCTTGCCTGGGTCTGATTCTTAAAGTCTTCACATCTCATTTCTATACTGCAGGCATTTCTGGACCAATGTCCCATTCTTCTTGCCCTACCCAATAGAGATTCCACTCCTAAAATCATCCGCTTTGTTGAAGGACTCAAACAGCACAGGCAGTTTCCTGTACCCAAAGTCTGCCTTCCTGAGACAAGACTTGGTATGATTCCTCAGCAGAATTGGGGTTTGACTTATTGTTCTTTTCATTCACACAAGAGATGTCGATGACATTCTAATGAATCAAGTTAAAGCACTGGGTGTCAAGCCCAAGGCGAGACAGTGGAGACTACCCCTACCCTCCCACATCCTAACTGGGGGGAGACAACATACACAAGATGAGTGTTCTGAGCACTCCCAGGCATAGTGACTTGTCAAGTGTGATAAATGATGAGGCATATCAGAAGTGGCTCTCTACAGAAGAATCCACAAAGCAAAGTAGGGTTCAAGAGGTGCCTTGTCCATGATGTCAAGTCCATGACCTACTATAAGCCAGGACAGGTCAGACCCTACAACAGGAGACTAGCAAGAATGAACAGCTAGATAGGACTGAAAGTGTGTAGTCTGGTCTGGCATTGGCTGGAAAGAGCTATGGGAGTTTACAGGACAGCTTACAGGAGAGTATGAATGGCTGGGGTGATGGGTTAATCATTTCCTTTTCTGACAGGTTTATTCAACTAGAGGTAGCTGTTAGCACAGCAGAAGGTGCACTGGACCTGGAGATAACAATTCCTGAGGACAAATCTGGCCACAGACACAAATCTTAGACAAGTCACAACCTCTGTTTGTGTCACTTTTCTCATCTGTAAAATGAGAGCAATGGTAGCATTTGCCTCTCAAGGTTGTCATAAGGATCAAATGAGAGGTTTGTAAAGTCATTTTTAAATGCTGATCAATCTATTCCTAATTATTATTATAGCAGTTATTAAAGGGAGAGACAATGATTCAGTTTCACTAGAGGGCCTCAAAGATTGGGGACCCACCGGTTGCATGTGCTCTGGGATAGTCATGCCAAACTCAAATGCAAACAGGGGCCACTTCCCTACACACAAGAATCCACACAGAAACAGGATCTATGTGGCAGTGTATTCATTTATTTTTATTATTATTATTACTTTTATTTTTTTTGCAAGGTAATGGGGTCAAGTGACTTGCCCAAGGTCACACAGCTAGGTTAATTATTAAGTGAGGCCAGATTTGAACTCAAGTACTCCTGACTCCAGGGTCAGTGCTCTATCCACTGTGCTACCTAGCTGCCCCTGGCAGTGTATTTATTTTACAAAATTCAGGAGTTTCCTGTGCCAGTGGCCCCCATGCCTAAGGGTGGAAGGGGACTGTTGGAAGACTATAGATAGAGCTTCCCTACATCTTAGCAAAACTTTTGAAAAAGTCTTTTAAGCGATTTTTACAGTGAATATGGAAAGATGTGGAGAAGGTAATGGAGATGCAGCCTGACCTGCTTTGGTGGACAATGCAGCCCTACCTCCTCAGCAAGCACAGTACCAGAAAACCCAGAGAGAACACTCAACACCAAGGCTTGACAAATGGTCTGACAGTAGACCTCTATCTCTGTAGGTTTAAGAGAAGAAATAATAGCAAAGGGGAGGCTTGACCATCTGGCTTTGTCATTCCATTGGACTCACAGCTCTTCTATTCATCATCTCCTGGAGAGCAGGGAGGGTCTGCTTGTGTCCTGGGACTTAGCACGGGGTTTTGCATGTTGTTAGTGCTTAATAAATGCCTTTTCTTTCATGCAGTACAACTAGATAAGATTCAGAATTGGTTTAATTTAGTTAAATTCAGAAGTGGCTGAACTTCAAGTGAAGTTATCAATGATTTAATGTCAGCTTGGCTTTATCCTGGGCTATTAGACACCTGGGTTAGAAGACAAAAAGCAAATTCATCATTTTTTCAGACAAGACAAATTAGAGAGGGATCGCTCACATGCTGGAGGACAGTCAGTCTCCCAAAACAATCTAATAAGATGACAATCAATGGGAACAACTGCCAAGACTGACAACTCTGGGTCTGAAAAACTCTTATCACATTGCTTCCCCCCCCCAAGTTTACAGGGTGTGACTTTACCATTAGAGAGCATAGAAGCCTAGCTGATGATGAAGACGGCATGCATCAAAATAATCATCATGATAAGAACAATCATCAGTATTTACGAAGCACTTCAAAGGCATCATCTCACTTTATCATCACAGTCACCCTGGGAGGTCAATGCTCATTTCCCCCAATTTACAGTAAAGGCAAGGAGGCAGGTAGGTGGGTGGGTGATGTGACAACAAAGTGTGGCACAGCTAGAGATGAACTTGGGTCTTCCTGATTCCAGGTCCAGAGCTATCCATGACATCCCTGGAAAGCCAGGACAGAGCTAAGACACGGAGTCCCATCTGCCAGGAACCAGAAGAGGAGGAACATCAAAGAACCTTGGAAAAGCAGGTTAGAGCCATGTGGGAAACTGCTATCAGATTCTAGTAGTAATAGGGAGCCAGTGGAATGCAGCAAATACAGGAGTGCTGTATTCATTATAAAAATCACTTTGGCAGCTGTGTGGAGGATGGACTAGAGGCAGAGAGAACATTGATGAGGCAATGGCAATAATCCAGATGAGAGGGGGATGGGGGCATGAAATGGTTGGTGGTTATGTGAGCAGAAAAAAGGAGAAACACGTGCAAGAAGTTGTGGAATTAGAACAAGACCTGGTCACTCAGTTTGCGAATGATGGATAAAAGCAAGTCAGGATTCAAGTCTGACTCCAAGGACAGTGATGCCTTCAACAGAAATTCAGGGGTTAAGAGCAGTGATCTTAGAGGAAAACAAGGGAAAAATTCTGTTTTGGAAAGGTTGATGGGAGATCCAGTTAAAAATATCCTAAACAGATAGTTGGTAATACAGTGGGGGAGCTCAAGAGACTAAGGACAGGAGTATATATCTGGAATCACCAAGTTGATCATTAACGCCATGGGAGCTGATGAAGTCACTCAGACGGTCAATGCCTATATTTCTAAGGATTCCCTCAAATATAAATTCTCTGATGTCAACTAAAATCTCCATTCTGCCAGAAAGTCCTCCCTCATTTACTACATTCATAAGGGTTTGCTTCAGCATCAGTTCTCCGATGTCAAGTAAGTTGTCCCTTCAGGTAGAAGGCCTTATCACATTGATTGCATTCACAAGGTTTTTCTCCACTATCAATTCTCTGATGTTTAATACAGTCTAACCTACAAGAGATACTTTTCTCACATTCATTACATTCATAAACTTTCTCTCCAGCATCAGCTTTCTGATGATAAATGAGTTCTGCACTCTGGTAGAAGACCTGCCCACAATCATTACATTCCCAAGATTTCTCTCTAGTATGAATTGTCTGATATTCAGTTAGGTATTCTCTCAGGCAGAAGGCCTTCTCACATTCATTACATTCATAGGATTTCTCTCCAGTATGAATTCTTTGTTGTTGAGTACAGTCTGACCTAAGTGGGTAAATGTTCCCACATTTATTACATTCCAAAAGTTTCTCTCCAGTATGGCATCTCTGATGTTGAATAAACTCTCCCACCCAGTGGAAGGTTTTTCCACAAATATTACATTCATAAGGTTTCTGGTCAGCATGTCTTCTCTGATGTTGAATAAGCTCACTCATCCAGAGGAAGGTCTTCCCACATTCGTTACATTTATAAGGCTTCTCTCTGGTATGACTTCTCTGATGTCGAATAAGCTCACTCATCCAGCGGAAAGTCTTCCCACATTCGTTACATTTATAAGGCTTCTCTCTGGTATGACTTCTCTGATGTCGAATAAGCTCACCCATCCAGTAGAAGGTTTTTGCACATTTATTACATTCATAAGGCTTCTCTCCAATATGATTTCTCTGATGTCGAAGAAGCTCTCCCACCCAGAGGAAGGTCTTCCCACACTTATTACATTTATAAGGCTTCTCTCTAATATGATTCCTCTGATGTCGACTAAGTTCTCCCATCCAGTGAAAGGTCTTCCCGCATTTATTACATTCATAAGATTTCTGGCCAATGTGAATCCTGCGAAGGGAAGTAAGGGATGAGGATTTAGGTGTAAATGACTTATCCCATATCTAGCTCATGAGTTTTCTCTTCAGGAGGAATTCTCTGATGCAAAATAGGCATCTTATAAATGTTTGTTGACTAATTTATACTCAATAGAATCTATTATTCAACTGATAGATTTCCCACATTCATTATGCTTAAAAAATTCCTTCTTTCAGTAGATACTACTGCATTTACTTAGGTTTAATTGGAGATGAAAATTCCTATTTTTTCACACTTATGGAGAAGGGATTGGTACAAGCCTGAATAGCCTGATTTATTTTCTATAGTCCTCTCCTTTCACATTATTGGGAATTTTCATTTAGATCATTTTATCATGCTGAAACTGTTTTTCCCAATTGCTCTGATGCCTCTCTTCCATAGCATAAGATTCTCAGACTTTTCAAGCTAAAGACACAGAAATCATACCTTGGGAACCTCTTGAGAAATGTTTCCATGGGAGTACCCAGCTTTGAAGCTGACTCTTTTGTTTCAGTTCTAATCTCTCCATCTGAAAGAAATAAAAAATGTAAATACCTCCTATAGCCTCCAGTATGACAGCTCTGATGTTGAATAAACTCTCCCACAAATAGGCCTGTCCAGTTTGAAAGGGCAGACCAAATAACAATATTACTACCTTTTTTATTTTACAATCATTCATAATTTGTCAAAACCATCATACTGAACTTCATGAGAAAGTTGTGAGGAAGTTAAAAGAGCATCATATTGAGCTTAGTGATTGGCCTAATGTCACCCAATTAATTGGTAGTAAGTAGTTAAGTTAGTCAACATGCATTTATGAAGTTCCTTCTAAGGATGAGGCCTGGTGCTCAGAGCCTCAAAAGGGAGACAACATGCAAATGTCCATGTACAAACACAGATAGGAGAAGCTGAGGAGGCCTCACAGAGGGTCGGCACTGGCCTCAAGGGGGACTGGGATGGGCTTCTTCCAGAAGTAATGGAGAAGTGAGGAGGGAGAGAATTCAAACAGCCAATGAAAAGGAAATGCAGGATCTCAGGAGGCCATGGCCCCTAGACTGCAGTGGGAAGAGCAAGAAACCTAGGAAGGGAGATAGAGAACAAGTCACTGGAGTTGACCTTGTAGGGGGTTGATAGTCCAGCAACAGCTTGAGGAAGAGGTTTGAGGCAGGAAGCCGCCCCTCCCTCCACCCCAAACAGCAAATAGGGCCTGCAGGGCAGAGTCAGAGATACTGCTGTCAGAGAAGTGGCAGGATCTCAGGGTGAAAGAGGGAGGAGTCTGAGGGTCTAGAGGGATGGGAATGCCCTTCACAGGGAATGGGGAGGGGTGAGAGGAAACAACGATATGGCCTGGGTCTCCTGAGTGCAGGGTTGTGTATCTGCACCTGCTGCTTCATCACTTGCCTGTCACTATAGGACTTTGAGGAAAGGCAATGTCTTTTGATGCAGGTGTAAATTAGATTTAAATGGGGTAGAGTTGCATGATGTCATCCACCTCACTCTCTCTTCCAAAGTCAACATGATCCAGCATGACAAGACAAAGTCAAGAAAACTGGGGGTGGCTCTAGATACAGTGGATGATCTTGGCATCTTCAATGTCTAACTGAGCTCTAATAGCTCTAATTGCTCTGCAGCACCTGCTTCAGCTGCCTTCATGGCCACTGAAATGAAGAATTCTCATCTTCCCATTCTACCAGTGGAAGACTTCACATACTTGGGGTAGATACTCCCCACCTGATGATATTGCCAAGTGGAATAATGAAGAGGGAAGTGAGGAGGAGGGTCAGAACAGAGCCATGGGGCACATCCAGAGTTAACATGCATGATCTGGAAAAAAATCAAGAGAAGAAAAGACAAAGACAGGAGGAAGAGCCTGAAAACCCAGAGAAGAGAGTGACCAATACAATAAGGACTGAGAAAAAGTTGTTGGATTTGGACTCTTAAGAAACCATTGGTGAATTTGGAGATAGTGGTTCAGGAGAATGAGGAGGCTTGTAAGGGCTTCAAAAGAGAATAAGAAAAGAAACATCAATAGACAAAAGCTACAGTGAAGGGATTTGGGGAATGGGGAAGACATGGCATATTAGCAGACAGGATGAACAGTAGATATAGGAGACAGTCTACTGGAGGAGGTGGGATAGAAGGGGATCAGTTTTGGAAAGCTGAGTCAGTGGCAAAAGAGTGATGGGAGATGAGGAAGAGGGGAGAGAAGGAATTGGGGAGTTAGGGTTAGCCAATCAAATACTCTAAGTCAGCTCCTCCTGGCCTTTCTGCTGCCCCAACCATGGTATGGCCTCAGAATCTGAGATTCTATGACTCTAGACACTCACCATTCACATTCTGACTCTTTTGCCATTCTCCTTGCTCCCTCTCCTGGCCTCAGAATGGGCCCACGTGTGGATCAAAAGACCTCAGGGGATGTCTTGAAAAGGCTCAGCGTAAAGGACTAGTCTCTAGGCACCACTCCATGTGAGTGGCCCTCGACCTCATGACTTGGGACACCAGGGCTCCCCCTTGAAGATGTTGATGGATCCAACTGTTGAGACAGAGGACCTGGCTGCACCTCCACTATTGTATTCTTTTCCAGTTGTCAACTGAGGCAGGGCTGTTTGGAGAAAGAAGGGCAATTGCCCCATTTCCCACCTGGCTTCCATGAGGCTGAGAATACAAGGTATCTAACATACATGGGCAGCCTGACTCAAGACTGCCCCTTTTATTTTCTCCTGATCTGAGGCGAATGAATATTCTGAGATGGACATGTCCAGGCTTGGAGGCAACTATGGAGAGGCCCAGAGAGCCTCTCAGAGGTCAGATCTGAAAAGAGAGATAGAGAAATAAAGCACTGAATAAGAGCTAATGGGGGAAAGGAGTGCTGGCTAACAAAGTGGCTGTGCAGTAAGGAAATAACCAGGACACTTTCTCATCAAATCAAGTCCAAGGCAGCCACGGGAGGAAAGGAATGGCAGGAATACCAACCCTGGGACCAGCCCAAGTCTAGTCATGAAGTCAAGAAAAAATACTCAAAGACTATCCAGTCCACCCAAGATGGATTGGCTTGTTTGGTGCCCATGTCTGAACCCTTGTGCTGGGATAGGGGATCAAGGAACTAAAGAGAGTGAGAAAAGGAAGCCAAGCCTGGTTAGAGACAGAGAGGAGTCCAGTATCCAAAGACCTGCAGGAGCAGGAGTAGCTTCTTGTAACTGAGGATGACACAACTCTATTCAAAAGGGACAGAAAAAGAGGAAAAATGACCAAGGCCCAGAAGGACTCTGCAAAGGCTGTCAGCATAGTCTGACCCACCAAGGCAGTGAAAACAGAAGGATGATGAAAGAAAGGAAAATACGGATGAGAATGGAAAGAGCTCAGAGACCTAGGACCACCATGGAAATGTCCTTGACTTTCAAGATGCTCCGAGAGAAGACCTTGCAGACAAGACTGTGGTTTTTTCTTGAATTCTTGATGGATGTAGGAATCACACCTGAATCAGCTGAGGGTGGAATTGGGGAGGAGCCCAGCAGCAGAAGATTCAAAACGAGAACAATCAATCCAACAGGATGAAGACAAAGGAAAGCCATCAGCATCCATTACAGTAAGACACAAGGTCACCATCAAAAGAGTCTCAGAGACCATCAGAGCACTAATCAAAGAAAGGCAGTCAGCAGGGTCCTGCCCTCAAGGAGCTCACAGTCTAATAATAGGGGAGATGAGGAAGGCCATGTGAAAGGGGAGGCTCCAGCCATGGCAAGCAGGGATGGGACCAGCAAAAGCCTCCTGGAAAAGAGGGGATCTGAGTCTTGCAGGGAGCCAGGAGGCAACAGGGGCTCCATTCCAGGCCTGAGGGATACTCAGTTTGGCTGGAAGGGTAAGCACAGGAAGGAGAAAGACTGGAAGGTTCAGCTGAGGCTTTAAAATTGAAATCCCAGGAGCAACAAGGAGCCAGTGGAGTTGGCTGAGGAGGAAAGTCACCATTTTGACATCAGACCACCAAACAGAATGGTCTTGAAAGGAGACTCAAGGGCAGGGAGGAGATCACCAGCCTAGACCAACGCTGCTGCTGCCTGCTGCCATGCCTGCTCCAGAGAGATGCATTTCTTCCCATGCTGGGCCCACACCACCAGGTGACTTCTGCGGGGAGTGAGAAGATCCCCTGAATTCCTCCAACTACACTGATCAATGATCAACAAACTGTCCCCATTTCCTTCTCTATCCCAGAGTACCAGAGACTCTCTCCCCAACCCCAACCTCCTCTCTTATCCCCATCCATCACATAATGACCCACAGCTTCTCCCAGGGCTTCCTGAACTCCCTCCCCCTCCTCCCATCTCCCATCTTTCCTGGCCTCCCCTCCCAGCACTGGCTGCTTTATTGGGTTATCAAACTGCACTCATTCCTCAGGCTCTCTCTCTCCTACCATCCCTCAGTGGCCTCTCCACCAAACCAATCATGTCATGCAGGTCCCAAAAGTTCTTTCTTATTGATCCAAAAGATACTCTTCCTTCTTTTTCAATGAGTTCAGTGCCAGCTCACCATCACCTTCTCCCTCCATAGACCAACACCTTCCCTTCCCATGACTCTATTCAGCTCCCGTTGGACACAAGGGCACCATGATCTCAGACCATCTGCACAGTGCCATCCTTTAACCTCAATGAGGCCTCATGTGACAGTTCCTCTTTCTTTCCTTCACATTCCCCATTCATGCTTCATCAAACCCCACTAACTGTATTACTCCCTTATCTGCTTCCTCCCAGAATCAATGAATGACCAATATTACCTGGGCCCTCTCCCGAACTACTCTCTTTCCTATTTGCCACAGTAGTTGTTTTAACTTCTTCTCAAGCCTTCAATGGCTTCTCTGCACTCTAACATCCCCCTTCTCAGCTGAGGTTGCAGGCTCCTATTTTATCAAAAAAAAAAAATCTAGGTTATCCCTCAAGAAGTCCCTCTTGTTCCATCTGGCAATGATGAAGATGGAGGAGAAAGAGGAGAGGAAGGAAAAGAAGGAAGAAGAAAAGATAGAGAAGGGGAGAAGGGGAGAAAGGAAGAGGGAAAGGGGAAAAAAAGGAAAAGAAGAGCACTTTAAGTTGGCCAAGAATTTTACAAATATCCCATTTCATCTTTATTAACCATGGAAAGGGGGCAGTATGCTGATGTTCACTTTGCAGATGAATAAGCTGAGGCATGCAGAGGTTAAGTGACTTGCCCAGGGAAGTAAGCATCTGAGGCTCCTCACCAAAGATGGCACCTCTATGTGAACCCTTGGACCTGTCTCCTCTCCTTTTCTCTAGCACTGCCCCCACTATCATCCTTCCTCTCCCTCTCCCTCACCCCTGACTTCTTCTAATGCCTTCTCACACTCAAGACCCTCCCCAAGACCTTACCACTGCCATGCTCCTAGCTCTCATCTGCTGTCCCTCTTCATCACTCAGTTTGATCACCAAATCTAAGAGCTTCTTCCCAATCTTCCTAGCTACTATCCTCTCCTCACTTGGATCCAGGTCACTGATCTCTCCAAGTACCTTCTCCTACCTGTCCCTTACTTCTCAGGCTCCTTTGCTGGATCTTTATGCACAGTCATGAGGGGAGTGGGATAGCAGGTGGTTAACTTTGGGAATGGAGGAAACCCCACTGATGTCCACTTGTAATTCAATTCTGGAGCTAGTCTCAATTATGGACCTAGCTCATGAGAAAACTTTATTCAAGTATGAAAATCATAAAAATGCCTTATTGCATTATTTGTAACTAACCCTGAGTGGCTGGGAAACTGGACCACCTGCTTGGAGACCCTAATTAAGAACCTCAGCAGAAACTCTGTCAGATTCAAACATTGGTACAAGTTATCTCCCAAGTGCCCATAAGAAACCCATGTGTCTTATCTAAAACTGGTCCCACACTGGTTACTCTGCTGCTGTTTCCATGTTTCTTTGCTTGGGGGGAGCAATCTTCCTGATTTAGGGAATTGCTCCCCCCCTCCCAAATTGGGACATCCAGAATCTTTTCTCTGACTAGAAGTCAGATTACTCTCTTGGTTAATCTTTGAATTAATTGGTCTGAATTGTTTTTTAATATATTCAGAGGTCCATTCCTGATTTGTTGGGCAAATAGCAAAGGTCGTTTAATAAATCAATAGGCTTAGAAGTTTAAACCTTTGTTTTCTCAGTCAGTTCGTCTCTCACCTGCCAGTGTCCACTGAGGCTCCAAGCTCCTTTTGTTGATGTCTCCTAAATCTGACCTTGATCCCTACTCTACCCTGGATGTTCCTCATTGCTGAAGACACTACCGCTATCACCCTTCCAGCCAATGAAGTGTCCGGTTCTCTAGCACATAACTGATCCTCTCCATTCACAAGGCCACCACCAGGGTCACTGTCCCCATCCTCTCAACCTTTTTGGCCTCTTCCCACTCCAGCATATCCAAACAAAGTGATCTTCCTAGGCTGCAGAGCACCACATCCCCACCCCTCAAAGCAGAACAAGATGGTAGAAGAGGAATGGTGGGCCAATTAGGAAGGATACTAGGTTGATTCAATCCAAGGGGCAGAGGAAGGAGGGTTCTGATTGACCCCAGGCTCATGTGAGACAGGACTGATCTGGATTTATGTTCCAGAGCAAGGAGCCATCGCAGATCCAGGAAGGCCTGGCCTGGCTGATTCATCAAGACAGAGAGCTGTAGCTGACTCCTGGACAAACAACAGTCAGGTGACTCCAACCCTGGACTGAGGGATACAGCTGAGTGATCAGGGCAGGGAACTGCAGAGTCTTCCAGTTATCTGACAGAAGCTTATAAAGCTGAGACCAGAAGAGTACTTAGATCCAGATCAGACCCTGAAGAACATGGCATCAGACACAGAGAGAGAACAGGCAAGACTACAAAGAATACAAATGAGCCCCTACACTTCCCCCAGAGTTGCAACAGAAAAGATAAAAAGCATTAGTTGTGCTCAAGACCCAAACTTGGAAGAGAACAACTCCAAAACATCAGAAAATTCAATTCAGATATTAGTACAACTAGAATTCTTGGAATAAATGAAGCAAGGATTCCTGAAAAAAAGAGTTTCAAAAATTCCATTTTATTAAATCAAATGAGAATGTCTTCTGGAAAAAAAGACTGGAAGAGAAATGAGAGACTTCAAGGAAAGAAGTGGAATCCATAAGGGCACAAGGTCTACAAAACCTCACCCAATGAACTGGCTCCTGGAAAAGTCAAGTCAACCGAAAGAGAGATTAAAGGCTCCATGAGAAGTAAATGATTTTAAATAGTTCGGGGGGAACCATCATGATTTCCAGTAGAGTAATAGCAAAAAGAGATCCGCAGTGGGAATTGCACAATGTGGGACAAAGAATTACCATGAATTACGCTGTGGACCAAATGTCATCCCCCAGAAAATGAAAGAAAAGGCAGAGTTACAAGAAGTAGGATGGACAAAGACATGGACACACACACAGAGCACTCACACTCACTCTCTCTCTCTCTCTCTCTCTCTCTCTCTCTCTCTCTCTCTCTCTCTCCTCTCTCTGCAACAACAGAGGACCTCCACTGAACTCCTTCAGGAACTGACAAACCTAACCAAAATAAAGAAGTGGATAAAATAAACAATAAAAAAGCTAAGGACCTGAAGAGAATTTTAGAAAAGTTCTTGATAAATGATCTCTGGCAATTCCTGAATGAGGAAAGAAAGGGGTATCCTTATTCCTAGAACAACTAGGGGTCACCACAGTTCACAGAGCACTGGGCCTGAGGTCTGGAAGACTCATCCCCAGACCCTTACTTGAGGATTGACCCTCAGCAAGTCATTTCAACCTGTTTAGCTTGGTCTCCCCATCCATAAAAGGATCTGGAGATGCAATTTAAAAAATTAGAAAAATAATTTTTAAAAATCAATTAAACAGGAAAATAGAAATTCTGAAAAACCAAGGATAAATCAAACCAAGTGCCTTTTACATAGCAGGAAGGCTGTTTCTGCCACATTGTAGACCAGGTCAGAGGGGACAAAGCCCACCTCCTGACCCAGTTACAAGACTTGAAAACTCACCTTCAGACTATAGATTACTGCAAATTTTTGAGTGAATAAATCATTAGCTAATTTTTTTGAGAAAGATGAAAAGCAAGTTACCAGAAGAAAAAAATGAATAAAAGAGAATACAAATATAATTGCCAGAGACTAGTTTTCCCCATTATATGCCAATAAGACCACCAATACAAAAGAAATTAATGTAATATGCCTAGCTTAAAATAACATGAAACAAGACCCAATCTCAGGAGGAAAAAAAAAACGAATGAGTCATAAATGAGCTCACAAGGTAAAAAACTGGTACCAGATGGATTTACAAGTAAACTCTAGGATCATTCAAAGACTGAATAATGCCAATCAAAAACTGCAAGAAAAACAGAAAAAGAAGGGGTCACCAAATTCCTTCCATGACATAAATGAGGTCTAAATACCTAAATCAGGGAGATTCAAAACAAAGAAAACAATAGACCAATATACCTAATGAATATTGACTCAAAAATTTTTAAATACAATCTTCGCTAATATTTTCTTTATGTCTAGGCTGGCAGAGTGGGATCAGCATTAGAAAAATGATCACATCAATACTAATAACTAAAAAATTATATGATCCGATCAACTGATACAGAAAGTTTTTGGCATGCACAACCCATTCTAATTAAAAAAAAAACCAAACACAACCACAACACTAGAAAACAGGAATAAATGGACCTTTCCCTAAGATCCTAAGTAGTTATCTATCTACAACCAAAAGTCACCATTATTTGTATCAGGAGTAAAAGCCAGGATTCTTTTATCACTACTCTAATTGGCTATAGTGCTAGATACTCGATAAATCAATAGAACAAGGAAAAAAGACCTGAAGGGAATAACATGGATAAAAAAAAGGAAACACTTTTTTCAAATGATATGATGGTTTACTTAGTAAATCCTAGAATCAACAATAAGAGCATCAAGTTTAACAACTTCATCAAAGTTGCAGAATATAAATCTTCCTAAAACATTAGCATTTCTGAATATTACCATCAAAATCCAGCAGTAACAAAAGTAAATTAAAACTTCATTTTAAATAATCATAGATGACACAGTGTATAGAGCACTGACCCTAGCGTGAGGAGGACCTGAGTTCAAATTCAGACATTTGGCACTTATTCACTGTATAATTTTGGGAAAGTCACTGAACCCTGATTGCCTCACATCCAGAGCCATCTCCAGTAGCCCTGATTCATATCCAGCCACTGGACTCAGATGGCTCCAGAGGAGAAAGTGAGGCTGGGGACTTAGTACAGCACCCTCTCACTGCAATCCAATTCACATGCTTGTCATGGCATCACCTCCCTTTTGTCATGATCTTCTTAGAAAACAAATCATCAGCATCGGAAAACCTGTGCATAGTCTTCAATTCAGTCAATACCACTACTGGATCTACATCCCAAAGAGATCACTAAATGGGGGGAAAGACCCACATGAACAAAAATATTTATAGCAGCCCTTTTTATGTAGTAAAGAATTGGAAATAGAAGGGCTGCCCATCAAATGGGGAGTGGTTGAACAAGTTGTGATATATGAATATTATGGAATACTAGTGTTCTGTAAGAAATCATAAGCAGAAGATTTCAGAAAAACCTGTAAAGATTTGTTATGAACTGATACTAAGTAAAGTAAGTAGAACCAGGAGAACATTGAACACAGTTTTTTCCCCATTAGTTCTACTTCTTTGTTCACAACATGACTAATATGAAAATATGTTAAAAACAATTGATTATTTATGTAGAAACTATATCCGAATCCTCACTGTCATGGGGAGGGAGGGGGAAGGGAGGAAGGGAGGAAAAAATTCAAAAGCTAAAAGATGAATGTTGAAAATTACCCTTGCATAAAATTGAAAAAGTAAAATAAATAACTTTCAAAAAAATTAAAAATAACCATAGAATGTATAAAATATTTGGATGTCTACTAACATCCAAACACACACAAAGGAATTTTATCAACACAACTATAAAATGCTTTGTAGAAATAAAGATGAAAATTAATAAATGGAGGAACTTTAATTATTGATGACTAGGTCATAATAACAATTACAACAGCCAAAAATCTCAACAAATGAAACTAAGAAAATTAATGGAATTGAGTAAGGTGGGAGTGAACCTCACTCATCAGCTCTCCAACTATACTTACAAAGAAGTATCTATCAAAATAGAAACATAACATACAGAAGTAAATAAAATACAAAAGCCTAGTGTTCAACATTCAAAGTTCCCAACCCAGCTCCTGGGAAAACAGTCTGGTAGGAATCAGATGTAGACCAATACTTCACCCCACAAGTCAAGCAAGATAGAGGTCATTAGGGGAACAAGGGCAAAAATCCCTTTCAGATCTGAGGAAAGGGCAACCACTCATGATCAAAGAAGGCAAAGAGAGGGTCACAGTTGATCAAGTGAACAATATTGTACAAACAAAATGAATGAAATTAGAATTAGAAGAGACAGTTACTTGGAGAAAAAAATCTTTGAAACCAACTTTTTTGGAAAACTATCCAATATAGGAGAGAAGGAAATATCCACTGATGAAGCAGATTCTAGGTGCCAAGCACTGTACTAGGAGCTGATATCAATCGAGGGAAATGAGTGTCATTATTATCCCCATTTTATAGTTTCAGTTTTAAGCTAAGGAAACTGAGGCAGGCAGAGGCGAAGTCTTACCAAGAGTCACCCAACTAGCAAGTATCTGAGACTGGATCTGAATTCAGGTCTTCCCGATTCCAAATCCAGTGCTCTATCCACTGAATCATCTAGCCAATCCATATATGTAAGAACAGAAACTGTTCTCTATAGTCAAAGGATATCAACAGGCAGTTTTCAAAAGAAGAAATCCAAGCTATCAATAGTCATGTGAAATAAAATTGCTCTAAAAAGAGAAATGCAAATAAATGCAACTCTGAGGTTCCACCTCACACTGTTGTGGGACTATGTTGGTATGTTCTAAGGGCTTTGTTTTTTGCTTTAATTTGCTCAATGAGAATGAGAAGACATAATAGTGGGAGAAATAGGCTTATTTGTTTTTAAACCTGAGATTTGAACAATGAAAAAAAAAAAATTCAAAAATCAAAACAAGAAAACCGGCACAAGGCCTTACTGATGTAGCTATGAATAGATGCAGCCACTTGGAACAATATCCCCAAAAGATGCTACCTACCTTTTGACTCAGGCTACTAACTTAGGGCTATTCCTCAAAGTGATCAAAGAAGGAGAAAATAAGTACAAAAATACTTAAAATAATTCTTTTCATGGTGGCAAAGAAATGGAAGCTGAGGGAATGCTCATCAAGTAAGGAGTGACGGAGCACAGTAATGGAATTCTCTTGTGCTCTAAAGATGATGGAGGGATGGTTTTGGAGAAACTTGAGAAGTTTCTGTAGGAAATGATGCAAAGTGATGAGAGAAGACCCAGGAGAACAATTTCTACAATGACAGCAACACTGAAAGGACTAACAATTTAGAAAGTTTACCAACTGTGATCATGGCAGAGGATGCAAATTCCCCAATTCCTGATCAAGGAGATAGACACAAGATGCAGAAGGAGACCCCTATTTCTGGATACCCCCGACGTGGAATTTGGCTCCTTTTGATGATGCAGAAGTCATACAGAAAAACAAGCTGCTCCTAACCTGACTACACCCCACCTGCCCATCTTATATGCATTCCCTTCTACATAAGGCCAGGCCACACTAGTAGACAACTATCCACATCCCTTCTCTGAGCTCTTGCCCCAGCTGTGCTCCATCTCTGAAATACTCTGTCCTTAACTGCTGCCTCACAAATCCCTGGTTTTATCCAAACTCACCTCAAAAACCTCCTACCAATCTCAAGTTTATCCTTATGTCTCCAAGAGAAAGTGAGTTCCCTCAGAAATGATTTTGTTTCAATTTTGCATGTGTTATTTAACTTGATATAAATTTGTATTAGAGATGTTGAACCTCACTACCCTACGTCCTGTAAAATAGCTCTTTTCCAATTTGAATTTTTATGGCCAGAGTTTGGTAGAGGAGTAGGTGGAAGGAAAGAAGGAAGAAAAAAGGACAGAAGAGAGGGAGGGAAGAATAGAAAAGGAGGAGAGGAAGGAGAATGGAAGGAGGGGAGGAAGGAGGGAGGGAGATTTATGACCAGAAATCAATGTTACTGGATCAAGGTGTGATCACCACAGAAACTTAGAAGGCTTCAAACACAGGAAGAAGCCACACTTCCAATGCCCAACAATGGCACTACAGAAACAGCTTCAGTTAAGGCTCACAACATCTGGAGGGAAGTTACCGTCCAGCTCAAGGCTGCTGAATCACCAACAGGATCCTTGTTCCAAAGCAAAATGTACTCAGAAAAAATGTCAGAAGTAAAAACTCATTTTTAGATCCCAGTCTACTACAAAGGAGTGATGAAAGGGTGTCCCTGAGAATGGACAGACAGAACTCTGGACCACAATAAGAAGCACTCTTGTTGTCAAGGTTAGGGCTCCAGGAGGCTCCTCCCTACTGAAATGACCTGGGAATAAGTCACTCTTCTCTGGACTTGTTTCCTCTCTCATCTGTAAAACCAGTCTAGGATCTGTGCCTCTTCTTTGGCTGAGGCTGGAAGAACACAGATATAAATTTGTGGAGACAAAGTCCAGACTCCAAGAAGGCTCTCCTAGGGGGTGGTCACCAGCTTTTTTGTTGGGTGTTTGGCGATTCACTTTCAACTCACCTGCAGAACTGCCTCGGGCCCCTTCTCCCTCTGGAGTCCAAGGGGCTTCCCCTCGTTCCAACTGGGCCATCATATCAGGCTGGAAAATGGCAAGTCCTAGTGATGGGAAATGAGAGAGTAGTGGGGACAGTGATCCAACCCTGGGACCTCATCCTGGGACAAGGCAGGCAGGCCAAGAGGTCCAGAGAGTGGCACCAAGGACCGCCCAAGGCTGCTCATTATCATGTCACCAGAAAGTATATATTAATACTGATCAATCACTGAAAAGCACCCTACCTGGAAACAGCAGCAAAAAATTTCTATCTTTGGACTGTCAGAGACCTAGCTGCTGTGGGTCCTGAATACCCCGATAACTAGCAGCTAAGCCCTAGCTGCATCTAGTGGTGCCACAAGAGAGAGAAAGAGCCTAGAGTCCACAAAACCTGAATTCAAATCTGTTCTCAGATTCTTCCTAGCTGAGACTAGTCACTTAACCTGTTTCTTCATCTGCATTTAGGGTCAGGGTGATAAAAGGTTCAACTGAGAGAAGAATTGTAAAGTTCAATGGCAGTTCAAAGCCCAGGTCCCCACCCTCCCTCTCCAAGGGCAGCCTCTGGGGTCCTCACCCAAGCCGACCATGTTCCTGTAGTTCTCCAGCATCACCTCCCGGTAGAGGCCCTTCTGGGAAGGATCCAGATACCCCCACTCCTCCATGGTGAAGGTCACAGCCACATCCCTCAAGGTCACCAAACCCTGAAACACCAAACACATTGGTCCAGACTGACTGACCTGCTGGCCCCAGAGGAAAGGTGGAGCTAGCAGGAAAGCTGAACCAGATAACAAGATGATCACTGCTGAGGAAACTGCAAGGGAAAGAGACTTGAAGGAGGAGATAAAAGGGAGGATGGAGTGTTAGCAATACACAGAAGAGAATGCTGAAGGTGATGTCCTACAGTTGATATTATATTTCTTCCCCTTTCGGATCCCTCTCTGATTCAGTTCTCCTTTGGAACTTCCAAAGCCTGCAATCTTTTTCCTCCTATTCAATAGTCATAATAGGAGCTTAACAGATTAGTTAACGACGCCTAAATAAGCTACTGCTTTCTTTGGTCTGGTGTAAATGGTCAAGTTAAAGGAAGCCTCCTAATAATTACCTTTTCCTGCCTAGCTAGGCTACCAAATCTGACTCAAATGTGCTTTGTAAGAGACTCCTCACCAGTTCTCACTCCTGAGTCCCTTAGCTCAAAAGAAAAGTACACACACCTGTCTGTCTTTATCTTGTGCTGGCTTTATTCATGCAGACTTAACAAGGACCCTGACAGTTCTCACAGGTTTAAGCAACCCAGGTGGGACTGTTAGCTTGGACTCTCAGGGTCCCATTTTCAAGATCTTGCAGCATGCACATGAAGGGTGGATGGAGGGGGGGGGTGAGGGCTTACCAATTTGGTGAGAAGAAAAATTGAGCAAGTTGAAATTTTGAACTCCCCATGAGAAAACTACAGGAAAAAAAAATGTTCTGCTTTGTGGTTCTATATCATCAGTTTTTTCTCTAGTACCTGAGAGCTGCCTGATGGGCAAGACTTTTATTTGTGATTACTGCATGATCTTAAGCAGTCTTCCTGTAGAACTGTTCTGTTTGGCTTCTAGGCAAATACAAAAATCCAAGTGGTAAGCAGAATTCTTATCACTAATGATATAAATCTGATAGCAACCCCAATTATGACTTGAGTAGTGATGCTAAAATCTGATACGGAAGCAGTCATCATGGGATCGAATCAGTATGTTCAGAAACAAAGTCTTCTTGATCTTCTAATGGCAAAATGGAAAAAAATCTCAGGGAGGGATTTGTGTTCTATCAGTCTACATGGCCAACAATCATGACTACTAAGTGGTACCTTTTACAACTTCTAAAGAGTAAAATGAAGCGAATTCTGATGCTACGCTCACCTTCCCAATAAAGAAGGGACTTCTCTTGACCCTCTCTGATCAAACTTTAGTTCAGATTTGCTTTAAAATCGGGCAAAAAAAAAAGAATATTTCTTTTGAAAATTTCAAAGCTGTGAGCTCTTCCATTAGACTATGAGAGCAGGGCTAAAGCTCAGTTAGAAGATAACATGAAGTAAAGAGGCTGCTATGTGGCACAATGGAGAGAGTGTCAAATATGGAGTCAGGAAGACTCATTTTCTTGAGTTCAAATCTGGTCTCAGACACTTACTAGTTGAATGACCCTGGGCAAGTCACTTAACCCTTTTTTGCCTTAGTTTCTCATTTGTAAAATGAGCTGTAGAAGAAAATGGCAAACCACTCTAGTATCTTTACCAAAAAAACAACAACAAAAAAAAATAGGATCATGGAGAGTCAGATATAACTGAAATGATTAAATAATTACAAATGAAGCAAGTACTCTGAATTCCCAAAACAGCTGGGAGAGCTATTGGTTTTCACCCAAGTTGGTAAGTACATGTCAAGGAAAATGCCTAGGTTTGGGTAGAATAGCACAGAGAAATTTAAGGAAGCTTTAGCTCTACTTAGATAAGAAGAGAATAGGAAGATTCCCACTCCTGGAAATTGGTGAACTTTACTTGAGAAATTACTATCATTTGCTTGACCATTATGATCAATATAATGAATGATCCAAGACACTTCCAAAGGACTTGTGAGGAAAAATGCTATCCACATCCAGAAGGAGAACTAATAAACATTGCACACATTGAAGCATATTTTTCTTAGAGATTTTTGTTTTTATTTTTTAAAATATGGAGATGTTTTGCATGATTTTACAAGTATAACTGATATATTGCTTGCCTTCTCAGTAGGGGTAAGGGAAAGGTAGAAAGGAAGGAGAGAATCTGGAACTCAAATATAAAAGAAAAGAATGCTATAAATAATAAATAGGGAGAAGAGAAGGAAGAAGTAGAAACAAAGCTCTCTCCAAGCAGAATCCTTGTATGTTAATGAAATACTTCTAATCAAATTACGGATTTGTCTAAAATGAAAAACAGTAGTGTCATTTGTCTGGTAATAAGTTTTGCTTTAGGCCTATATTTTTAAATATCTTGGTTTTTTTACTGTTTAAATATAGTCTAATAATTGTCTATGATTGTCTATATGGTCTCAAGTCTCAATACATGGGGCTCTCATATATAGAATTGCTTTAAGTAGTTATAAAGAAACTTTTATTTTTTTTGTTTGAGGTTTCTGATAACATCAAGAGAAGGATTTATTTTAAAGTTAAATTCTCAAGTTAAATTTTTAAGAAGCTTTCTCTAGCTTACAGATAATTCTTATGCAAAATTTAAGGATCAAGCAAAGACAGAAAGAACAAATGGTATGTGAAAAACTGAAATTCTTCAAATAGCTTAATTTGACTTCTTACTATAGCCTTGATGTTCATAATATAAAAACCATAATATTTCAATTGCTTTCATCATATGAAAATGTCTTAGAAAGTCCTGTGAAATCTGCAGAATCATGGTGGAAAGTCTATTCCAAGTATTGTTAACAACTAGATACCAAGTAATAACAGAGACATTAGGAGCCACTGGTAACAGAGCCACTGGCATGGCCTGCCTTCATCAGAAAAGGTGCTGTGCTCTATGAGCAAAGCAAATTGGAGTAGCTCAGAAGAAACACGATGCACAAATTTAGAAAATTCACATCAAATATTCACATAGCCTATTTGTGCCTGACCTGTAGTAGAGCCTTCCAAGCTCTTATTGATCTGATCAGCCACAGTCAGACACACTGTAATTGGACTCTAATAAAGTGATGATATTTTGCTCCTCTTGGAGACAGAAGGAAAGCAATTACCTCAGGCAGGGAGGGGCCCCCCACAAGTACCCTACTTGATCTTACTCCAAAATCGTTTATTAGAAACATTCTCTTCCATTATACTCTCTGGGTCATGATCATGGATCCACCCCCACCCCCACAACCACATACAGTCCTCTTCTTTGTGGTCTCTCCCCCCTACCCATCCCCATTAGAATATAAATTTCTTTAGGGGTTAGAATTGTCTTTCTTCTTATTTCCACCACTTAGCAGTGTACTTGGAACACAATAAATTCTTAAATGCTTCATCCATCTTTATCTCAGAGAAGAAAATGGCAAATCCTTCCAGTATCTCTGCTAAGTAAACCCCAAACCAAATGGAGCTATAGAATTGGACACAACTGAACAACAAATCTTTACCTCATCTCTGTACTCCCTTATTCATTAGAGGAGATACCCTTATGTTCAGTTTGGAGAAAGGTGTTGATAAGATGGAGAGCAGCCAGAACAGGAAGGCCCCCAAATTCATGATCATGCAGACAGGTTGAAGGATGTTTAGCCTGGAGAAGAGAAGATTCAGGGGGACATATGAGATGCCTTCAAATCTTTGAGGAACCATTTTAGGGAAGAAATGTTAAATATATTTGATAATGAGGCAAATGTAGGCTAGATGGTTAGGAAAATTTCTTGCAGATAGCACAATGTTAAAGTGGCATGGGTTAAAGGGCCACTGGTACTCTCTTGAGGAGAAGTCTGTCTAATTGGCTATTAAGCTGCTTCCAGGTCTTAACTGGCTAAGTTTAGCCTGGAGAAAGCAAATTCAAGGATTTTCCTGAGGAATTTAAACTCATTTTCTAGTTATTTTTATAAATGAAGGGGGCTGGGGGAGAGAATAAAGGAAGAAGGGGAAGAATTGAGGCAGGTTTTGGGAGGGGGGGGCCGCAGCTCTACTTCTGAAAATATTGACTTTGGTTGTTTCCACAGACTAGTTGTCTCAGATGAAGCTCATCAATCAAGCAACAAGGAGTCACTGAGCACTAGACTCCCAAACACAAAGATATTAGTGAAAATCCCTGCCCTGAGTAGCTTATACTCCAAGAGGGTAGAGAACATAGAAATCTATAGGCAGACACAAAAAATATATATAGAACTTTGGGAAGGTAAGTAGGGTGCCAGCAGGAGCAGAAAAGTGCTCAGCAGGGAAGGAGATGGAACACTGAAAGAACTGAAACAAAAACCAGGAATTCCAGGAGGAAGGGGGACACTCACTCCAAAGGTGTGGAGATGGGAGATGAAATGGGATGTGTAAGGAAGAAATGGGATGTGTAAGGAAGAAGGTAAACAGTGTCACTGGACCACAGAGTACAGATAAGGGAATAACACATAAGAAGGATAGGAAGGTGGGAGGGGGCTGCCTATGAAGGGCTTTGAATACCAAACAGAGCATTTTATATTCAATACTGTAAGGGACAATAATCACTGGAGCATGCTGGGGAAGCAGAAGTGGTGATGTGGTCATTCCTATGCTTTAGGAATTTCATTTTAGTGGCAGAGGATGGACTAGAAAGGAGAGTACTGAGGCAAGCAGACCCTTCCCCTGCCCCCCAGAAGCTATGTAATAATCCAGGAGTGAGGTGATGAGGGCCTATACCAAGGGGGAAGAGTCAGAAAAGAAAAGGGGGGCATGTTGGCGAGATGTGGCAAAGGTGAAAAGGACAAAATATGGTGCAGAGGTGAAACTGATCAGAGACAGGGCAAAGGTGAAATGACCTTGGCACCCTACTAGAATGGGGGATACCCTCCTGTGTAGTGATAAAGTTAAGAAGACGGGAGAGTTTAAAGGAAAAAGAGCAAGTTCTGTACTGTAGTGTGTCTGACTACAGGCGCCAGTGTCTACAATGTGGGCCCAGAATCAGTTCAAATGCCATCTCAGATACTCACTGTAATCCTGGGCAAATTACTTTACCACTGCCTCGTTGTAAAATGAGATTATAATTATAAAATGCTTTGCAGACCTAAAAACTGTATATTTGTTGTTATTTTCATTATGTGTTGGGTTATATATGCCAATCTATCATACAGGGTATAGTAAGGATCAGATAAAATCATCTATGGACACATCTCTGCAAACCTTAAATGATAGAAATTATTATCCCTAAACTCCACTGGAAGAATGTGCCTTCCATTCAATGAAAACCATTCTTACACCAGGTTCTTTTACATTCCAGTAACTCCAAATTCCTATAGATCGTCATCTACTCCATATGTCTATCACGAGGTTCCTCATCCTCAACTCTCCCGTCCCAGAGATTCCTCCTAACTCCAACTGAGCCTGTCTGCTGTGACCTTTGGAAAGTCTATTTGTTTGTTCAAAAACTTTTGCTTCATCTTAAATCTTTTCCCCTCCATCTACCAACTCTTTTTTTTGACGCAATCAGGCTTAAGTGACTTGCCCAGAATCACATAGCTAGTAAAGTGATCTGATGCTGGATTTGAATTCTGGTCCTCCCGATTCCAGGACCAGTGTTCTAGCCACTGTACCCCCAGCTGCCCCATCAACTAGTTTTTAATGAAACGACCCTCCCTAAAGACACAATATCCCTAGTTGCCATGTCCAACATTAGCTATCCCTTCACTCACTTTCCTCAGTGCATTGGTCAGTGGAGGTGGAGAGAAGTTGGCATCTTCCTTGCTCCCTGTTGTCACGTTCAAGTACCCCCTTTCCTCCACCACCTCCTTTGCAGTTCAACCTGTTCATATCTGCTACCCAATAAGAAGCTACAGACCCTGGACACAGCCCCTCCTCCCTCAGAAAGCTCCTACCAACATACAACATTTACTCCCCAAATTCTGCCCTCACACAAGGGGACTTCAAAATACACATTGACTCTCCTTCAGACAACCAAACTTCTCAGTTCTTCAACCTTTGTTCCACACACTTCAGCCACATTGGACCTTGCCATTACCCACAAATGTAGCCCCTCCATAGTTACTCACCTCCATGATCTAGAATTCTGAAGTCCTCTTACCTCACTAACTTCTTCCCTCTCCCTTTACATATCATCACCATGAACCTTTACCTCTCACCAATCCTTTAAGCCCCTTCAGTCCTCCCCCAGGCCGTCTCCCCTGTACTAGTCACTCCCTCCTCTTCTCCCATCTGGACCCCTTGGTAAAGCAACACACCTCCACACAGAGCTCCTCTTATGAATTCCTCGACTTCTTATTATATCATGCCACTCAAGCCTGTCTCTCACCTTGGATCATTATCACTATTCATCTCCTTCACATGAAGGTGAATGAAAGTGGAGAAAATCATGTTCTGACTGGGACCACTACAAGTTTTTGCTGCACACTCCACGGATCCTCACTGCTGTTCAGCAATCCTGCTCTACCTCCCTCATCAGCTCTCTCCCAACCTCCCGTTCTCTCAGCTGAGACTCTGTCACCTTTTTACAGAAAAAATGGAGGCCATTCACTATGAGTTCCCTCTCCTCCCTTCTTCCTCCCCTTTCATCACTCAGGTACCCTTCTGCCACTCTCCTCCTTCTCCCCTGTCTCCTGTGATGAGGGGACCTGACTCCTGACCAAGGCTGAACCTTCTCCATAGTGAAATGGCCCCTTCCCATCTTGTCTCCTCCAAGACATTCCCTCAATATGCCTATGTCTCCTCCATGCTATTAAAAACCCTCTCTTGATCCTTCTATCCCTGCTATTATTCTAGTACTCTTAGGCTATCTGTGTCCTCACAAAGGCCACCTACAATCAAGGCATCCACTACTTCTCCTCTCACTCTCTTATTAACCCCTTACAACCTAGTATTTGACTTCACCATTCCATCAAAACTACTCTCTCCAAAGTATCTAGCAGTTTCTTAGTGGTCAAATCCAATGGTCTTTTTTTCAGTTTTCAGTCTCTGACCTTTCTGCAGTCTTAGACATTGTTGGGTCACTCCTTGACACTCTCTCTTCTGATTCTCCTTCCCCCTCTCTCTAACCACACCTTCTCGGTCTCCTTTGCTGGATCCTCTTCCAGATCACACTTTTAACCCTAAGTGTCCCTCAGACTCTGTCCTGAGCCCTATTCTCTTTTCTTCTTCTAAAATATTTCATTCAGGGACCTAATCAACCACCCTGCTGAGCTCCAATCTTGCATCTCCAACTGGCTGTCCAGTAGCCATTTGAATTTCAACATGTCTAAACAGAGTTCCTGGTGCAAGTCCTCATTACCTCATGCTGAGCCTATTGCAACAGCTGTTGGGCACTGCCTGCCTCATGCCTCTAGTTCCACTCCAATCCACTCAATCACTAATACACAAGGATGAATATGTTCTCCATAAACTGGCCCCCTCCTACCTGTCCAAGCTTCTTACACCTCACCCTCCTCCATGTCCTCTTCAATTTAGTACTGGCCTCCTGGATGTCCCAGGAATAAGACCCATCTTCTGCCTGGAGTGCTTTCCTCCTTCACTCTTCCCTAATCCCTCTTAATTCTAGTGCCTTCCATCTGGGGATCCTGAATCTGTTGACATGCTGTATCTCCCCACTAACTTGTAAGGTCCTCGAGAGCAGGAACACACTTATGTCCTTTGACCCAGAGCAGGTGCTAAACAGATGTTTGCTGATTATTCTTATGTCCTCTAGGGCTACCTATTTTAATAGATAAAACAGATGAAGTTAGGAGAAAGGTCAGTGCTATATGTGCAGATCTGGGAATGCTCAAAGCAGAGGACCAAGGAGGGAAGTCACAGGCATGACCTATAAGAACAGCCAACAGGAGAGACTGAGGAGGGCAGTGGACAGAAGCTGCCCAGGCCAAGGATGACAAAGATGGAGAAAAGGCCAGGGAGAGGATGACCAAGAGCACTCTGCCAATGGCCCCCTCTCAAGGTGAGATTTTCAGCTGTGAAAATCCCAGTGGGGCTTGGCGAGGTCTGCGACCTACCAGCATGATCGGGGACAGGAGCCAGCGAGGAAGTGAGCCCTTGGAGAAGCACGCTGCTTGTGAAGAATGCAAACACTGGAGACAGACCATCAACAACCTACCAACACCAACTCAGCACAGCCTCTGGGTGGCATTGTGGAAAAGGGCAGGATCATGTCCCTGCTGAGGGGATACCAGCCCCCAGGTGGAGGAAGACAAACCCTTATTTCTTTGTCTCCTCTCTTAAAAAAAAAAAAATCACTGTATGTTCTTCCACAAGGTCCAGGTCTTCCTGCTGAATGGCCACCCAGCTCCCCTTCAGGAGGTCTGAGCCCGAAGTCCCAGGGGCTTACTACACACCTAGGACATATTTCACAAGTGCCTGCTGCCCAACCATGTCAGCCCAAATGTAAGAGCTCCCTCCTTGGGGCAATGGCTCTCCTCCTGAGAAGAATTCCTAGTCAGTCACTAACACCAGATGAACCAAGTCCTTCTTAGAAGGTGGCCTTGGAACAGAACCAACTGCCCCCCACCCCCCACCCCAGGTGGCTATACTGCCTCCCATGTGTCTATCCCTGCAACAGAAGGTGGCAGTCGCGGAATCCAGAACCCAGGGGCTGTCATGGAGCTATCAACTCACCCACACCCGGGGTCCCCTGATGTCCCCTAACCCGGGCATCTTGTGAACCCCCACCTAGATCTATTTTCTTCCCTCAAGCCTGAGGAGAGACCGATTGGTATGGTCATCTGTGAAGTCTTTCAAGGTCCAGCCTCCCATATTTATTGCCCCTTCATCCTGGGTCAAGCACATCCCCATTCACACCTGATGCCACTTAACAGTATCCATTTAGCACCGAACACCTGGGAAATGCCTGAAGGCAAAGGAAGGTGAGAAAAGGAAGGGGGGTTCAGCGGCATAACTTGGGTGACCTAGAGGATAGAAACATGTGCCCTCATAGGGGAAGGAGAAGCCCCCAGGAGTCTCCCACTCACCTGGGGAGAACCGGCCGCGGGGGGTCCCAGAGCCATGCCTGCTCCTTACAGGCTTGCCGCTCCTGGGAATGGCAGTGGAGAAGAGGGAGCTCAGACCTGGGGAGCCCGAGCGGAGAGTGAGGGGCCATGCATGCGCGATGGAGGCCTGGACCAGAGGCGACCCCCACTCCTGCGGACCGGCGGGGTTGCAGGCACAGTGCTGGATCCAGAGCTGTGTAACCCAGGCGGCGCAGTGGGCAGAGTCCTGGTCCGGGAGTCAGGAGGATGGGAGTTCCAGTCTGCCGCGGGACCCCGATTCCCTCGCACCCACTCACCCCGGGGGTCTCTCCTCCAAGGGTCGCCGCGCGTCGCGCCTTCTGCGCAAGGGCCGGAGAACGCGGGAGGGGACCCTCTGGGAGCGGCAAAGGTCCTGGGGGGCTCTCAAGGCAGGGCCCCTTGGGCTGCCCACCCCCCACACAGGAGGAGCCCACCGAATCTGCCATTCCCTGGGGTCAGAGCGGGCCACTGGTCACTGGGGTGCAAGGAGGGCAAAGCGGGAGGAGAGGAAGGAAGGAGAGAAAGAGAAAGGAAGGAGGAGGAAGGGAAAGGGGAAAAGGAAGAGGAAAGAAGGGAGGAGAAAGGAAAACCAGCGGAGGGGGCAGAAAACGAAAGAAAGGAGAGAGGAAAAGGGGAGGAAGGGGGACAGATGGAGGGAGAGGGGAGGAAGGAAGGGGGTGCGGGCGGGGGAGGGGCCCCGGCGGGCCTGACCTGGCCGGCTCGGGCGGCAGGGAGGCCCCGGAAGTGAGAGGAAGCAGCAGCGGGCGGGAGGCAGGAGAGCGGAAGTGGCGTCAGCCGGCCCCGCCCCTTCTCCCATCCCCAGGCCATGCCGGGAAATGTAGTTCAGTGGCCGGCTGGGGCAGCCTCCCTGTAGGCATGGCCCTCAGGGACTTCTGAGAAGGCGGTGGCAGTGGTTAAAGTAGCCTAGGAGGCCCCGGGGACAAGAGGCCAAAGACTGAGAGTGTTCACGTGTCATATATGAGCAAACGGAGACTGAGAGAGCTTAGAGGACGGGCCCACAAGAGCTGATGGAGATCATGCCGGGTGTCCTTCCCTCTCCGAGAAGCCCGTGACAACAGGGGATCTGAGTGAGGGGAGCTGTGCTAAGGCCCCGGCCTCACTTTCTGCAGAATCACACTGGTCCAGAAGCCAGAGCGGGATCAGGAGGACCAGAAAGGACCCTGGATGCGAGGTAGTCGGGGTCAGACCACCCACCCAAGGTCACACGGCAGTGTCAAGTGTGTCCGATGGCAAATTGGAACTCCCATCCTCCTGACTCCCTGACCAGGACTCTGTCCACTGCACCACCTGGATTACAAAGAACTCTGGTTCTCCAGATTAAAGATCCAGCATTTTATCTACAACTCCACCCATCTGCCTCAAAGCATGCAAAAGAATGGGTGGGACAGAATTATAGATGTTGGGCTGGAAAGACACTTCAAATGCCCTTTTCTCCAAGCCATTATTTTACAGATGAAGAAAGTGAGGTCCAGAATAAGTGGCTTGGTCAAGATCAGATTGATAGTCATCATCAAAGATTGAATTCTAGAGCAGCAGGGTGACACAGTGGACAGAGCACAGGCTCTGGAGTCAGGAGGACCTGAGTTCAAATCCAGCCCCAGACACTTAATAATTAGCTAGCTGTGTGACCTTGGCAAGTCACTTAACCCCATTGCCTTGCAAAAAAAAAAAAAAGATTGGATTCCAACCAGTCAGTGCTCTTTCCATTGGACTCCTCTGCTTCAGTGTTAAGAACAAGGTGAATTGAGGTGCTGGAGAAAGTGAGTGCAACCAGTTTTTTTTTCTTCCCAAAGGAGGAGATGGGCTGGTAACAGATGGTAGGTAGAGCCAAGGGGGTGGTGAAGCTTTTTTTTTTGTAAAGAATCCATAGGAAAAGAAATGAGGTCTGAAGGAGATTGGAGGAAGTAGGAGGGTTTAGCCTGATAGAGGAAAGGTAAGTAATGATGCTAGAGAACTTCAGAGAGCTGAGAGAACAAGTTTCTGTCAAATTTCAATTTCTACCAAGAATTAGGGGTCTCAGCCATTACTGAATATATAGGTAGGAGTAGGGGAAGTTCAATAGGAAATGAAGGAACTGAAGACAGAACTGAGTTTTTAGAAATCATTAGGTGGTGAAGTAGGAAGAGGGCCTTTGTTTCTTCCTGAGGTTTGTCTTTTGTTTGAATTCTCTCATTCAATATCCTCACATCCATAAAATATAGGAAAATTTAACTAGTGTTTTCCTTCAGTGTAAGTTGTCTGACATCAAGTAAGCTGTGTACTCTGGAGAGAGGATTCTCCCCAGTCATTACATTCGAATGGCTCTTCTCAGTATGAATCCTATAATGGGAAGAGACAAGCTCAGGGTAAAGGTCTTCCCATACACATTACATTCAAATCATTTTTCTCCAGTGTGAATTCTGTGATGAGAAATAAGGGAAGATCTGCAATTCAAAAGGTTTCTCTCCTGTAAGAATATTCTGATGTTGAATAAGCTCTGCCCTCTGGTAGAAGGCTTTCTCACACTCATTACACTCCTCGTTTTCTCTCCAGTGTGAATACTCCTATGTGGAGTGAGTTGTTTGCACCAATGGAAGGTCTTCCCACCTTCATGTCACTCATAGGGTTTCTCTACACTATGAATACTCTGGTGTGGGGTGAACTTTCCCACATTCAAAACATTCATGAGGCTTTTCTCCAGTGTGAATTCCCTGATGATACATTAGTTCTGCTTTCTGACTAAAGGCCCTGCCACATTCATTACATCCATAAGGTTTCTCTCCAGTATGGATCCTATGATGGGAAATAAGAGAAGAGTTACATGTGAAGAAGGCCTTCCTACATTCACTGCATACATAGGGTTTTACTCCAGTGTGAGTTCTCTGATATGCAGTCAATGGTTTACTTTGGCAAAAGGCCTTGCCATTTATACGGTTTCTCTCCATTATGTATCCTATGATGAGAACTGAGGGATGAGCATCGACTAAAGATCTTCCCATATGCATCACATTCATAATAAGCCTTCTCTCCATCAAAACTACTCTGATGAGATCCAAGTCCTGTCCTCTGGCAGATACTTTTCTTGAATTCATGATATTCATAAAGTTTCTCTCTGGTATGAATACTCCAATGTCAGGTAAGCTGTTTGTACCAGCAGAAGGCCTTCCCACATTCATGACATTCATAGGGTTTCTCTCCAGTATGAATATTACAATGTCGAGTAAGCTGCTCAGATGGAAAGCCTTCCCACATTCAATACATTCATAAGCTTTCCAGTATGAATTATCTGAAGTCCAGTAAGCTGCTTTCTCAAGCCAAAAGCCTTTCCACATTCATGACCCTCATGAAGTTTCTCTCCAGTATAATGTCTGATGGGAAATAAGGGATGAGCTTTGAGTGAAGGCCTTTCCACATTTATTATATATAAATAATATATGATTTCTCCAGTGTGAATGCTCCAATGTTGAGAAAGTTCTACTCTGGAAAAAGGTCATCCCACATACATTACATTCATAAGCCTTCTCCTCTCCAGTGTGAATTATCTGATGGCACATAAGCTGTTTGTTTGGATAAAATACCTTCCCACAGTCACCACATTCAAATTCTTTCTCTCCAGTATGGATCCTATGATGGGATGAACTGTGGTGAAGGCCTTCCCACAATCATTGCATTCATATAACTTTGTGCTAGTGTGAATCCTGTTAACAGGACATAAGGAATGAACCATAATTGCAGGCCTTCCCACAGTTATTTTGTTCATATAATTTCTCTCCAAGATGGGTTCCCAGATGTTTAGTAAGTTACATATTCTGGGTAAAGGTCTTCTTACATTCATTGTATATCTGAGGTGTGGCTCCAGTGTGAACTACCTGAGGGAGAATAATGGTTGTGCTTTTCCTACATTCATTAAATTGAGAAACAATTTTCTTTGGGTTCAGAATTCAAAGTGAAGCTCTTTCTCTGCATGGTACATAGTCTCTGCTGTGGAAAGAAGATAGGTCCTAGATCAGCAGGGCTACAGTGGAGAGAGAGAGAGAGAAACACTGGAGATACAAATTCATACACATTTTCAAAAAGCCTTGCTTGATTCATGCTATCATACTATTCATGTTTTCATCCTTTATCTCTCTTCCCTTCAATTACTAAACTCCTTGAGAAGGTTACAATGGAGATTCCCTTCCTCTAAACTTTCTCAAATCTGACTTCTAGACTCATCATTCCACTTGAAACTGCTCTCTCCAAAGTTACTAACGATCTCTGGGTTGCCAAATACACTTGGCCTTTTCTCACTCCTCATCTTTATTTTTTTTAAAGATTTTATTTCAGGGGGCAGCTAGGTTGCACAGTGGATAGAGCACTGGCCTTGGAGTCAGGAGTACCTGGGTTCAAATCCAACCTCAGACACTTAATAATTACCTAGCTGTGTGGTCTTGGGCAAGCCACTTAACCCCATTGCCTTGAAAAATCTAAAAAAAAAAATTTTATTTCATTTGAGTTTTACAATTTTTCCCCTATTCTTGCTTTCCTCCCCCCCCCCACAGAAGGCAATTTGCCTGTCTTTACATTGTTTCTATGTTGTACATTGATCCAAATTGAATGTGATAAGAGAGAAATCATATCCTTAAGGAAGAAACATAAAGTCTAAGAGATAGCAAGATCAAACAAGATATCAGGTTTTTTCCCCCTAAATTAAAGGTAATAGTCTTTGTTCAAACTCCACAGATGGTATTTTCCATTGCAGACAGCCCCAAATTGTCCCTGATTGTTGCACTGATGGAATCACCAAGTCCATCAAGGTTGATCATCACCCCCATGTTGCTGTTAGGGTGAACAGTGTTTTTCTGATTCTGCTCATCTCACTCAGCATCCGTTTATGCAAATCCCTTCAGGCTTCCCTGAATTCCCATCCTTCCTGGTTTCTAATAGAACAATAGTGTTCCATGACACACATATACCACAGTTTGTTTGATTTCCAATTTTTTGCCACCACAAACAGGGCTGCTATGAATATTTTTTTGTACAAGTGATGTTTTTACCCTATTTCATCATCTCTTCAGGGTATAGACCAAGTAGTGGTATTGCTGGATCAAAGGGGATACACATTTTTGTTGCCCTTTGGACGTAATTTCAAACTGCTATTCAGAAAGGTTGGATGAGTTCACGGATCCACCAACAATGTAATAGTGTCCCAGATTTCCCACAACCCTTCCAACAATGATCATTGTCCTTGCTGGTCATATTGGCCAGAGAGGTGTGAGGTGGTACATCAGAGAAGCTTTAATTTGCATTTCTCTAATAAGTAATGATTTAGAAAAATTTTACTCATCTTTCTTGACCTCTTTGCAGTCTTGGACATTCTGTAAGCAGATTCTGGTTTTTAATCCACTCTGCTATTCATTTATTTTTTTATGGGTTTTATTTTGCAAGGCAAATGGGGTTAAGTGGCTTGCCCAAGGCCACACAGCTAGGTAATTATTAAGTGTCTGAGACCGGATTTGAACCCAGGTACTCCTGACTCCAGGGCTGGTGCTTTATCCACTGCACCACCTAGCCACCCCAGTCTTGGGCATGCTGGATCACCTTCTACTCCTTGATAATATCTTTTCTCTAGGTTTTTGGAACATTAGTCTCTGTTTCTTCTCTGAACTAATGAACTATTCCTCAGTCTCCAATGCAAGATCTTCATCTAGATCACACTGTCTAGGGTGCTTCCCCCCCACCAATATCGTTCCACTTGATAATTTTGTCGGTTCTCATGAATTCAATTATCATCTCCATGAAGATGATTCTCGGATCTATTTGTCTAGCCCTAACCTCTTTGACCTCATTTCTTATCTGCTAGACATCTCAAACCAGATGCCTTGTAGACATTTTAAACTCACCATGTCCAAAATTGAACTTGTTTTCTTTCCTTCTAGATCCTACCTTGTTCCTAACCTCCCTGTTACTCTAGAGGATACCATCATCCTCCCAGTCATCTAGGTGTCATCCTTGACTCATTTTCTCATCTTCTATGTTCAATAATTTCTACTTTTTCTCCCTTGGAAGCAATTCACATCTATGCCCCCTTCTCTTCTCTGACATTGCTGCCACCTGGATGCAGGCCTTCATCTCCTCATATCTGGACTATTGCAATCGCCATCTCAATAAACTCCAGTACCTCCTTATCACTCCAGAACCAAATCTAAAACCCTTCATTTGACAATAAAATCCCTTCAGAACCTATAGCCCCTCAACCTTTCCAGACTTCTAATACATCACACCTGCCTCCAAGTCCTCTTTGATCCAGGGACACTGGCCTCCAGGTTGTTCTAAAACAATGGTCCATCTCCTGACTCCAGGAATTCTGACTGTTCAGCACACCTGGAATGTTCTTCCTCCATGTTGCATCCCAACCTCCTTGGTTTCCTTCAAGTCCCTGTTAAAATATCACCTTCTACAGCAAGTGCTCCCCAACACCTCTTAATTCTACTTCCTCTCCTCTGTTGATTCTCCAGTTAATTTTATCTGTGCATGGACACCATGTTGTCTAGATTGTTTCCTCCAGGAGGCTGTGAGGTCCTTAAGAGCAGGGACTGTCTTTTGCCTTTCTTTGTCTTGCCAGCTGGGGGATACAGTTCTGGCCCAGAGCTGGTACTTAATATATATACTTGGTGATTTAACTTAAAAGCTGCTGACCTCAAAAAGCCAACAATGCAGTGAGGGAGGGAAATACATGGAGGCAGCTTGAACAGAGTGGGAGAAGGAAAGAAAAGTCACATTCCACCTGGAGTTGCCTAATAACTTACACTTTCTCCCCATATCAATTCCACTTCCCAGATAAGGAAACAGAGGCTCAGGGTGATGCAATAACTTATCCAAGGACATGCATCCAAAAAGTAGAAGGCTAGAACCTGCCTTTTTATCTCTCCTCTCAGCAACCTTTAGTGACCATCTTAGAGGATCAAGATCAGGCTAGACTGTCTACACAATAAGCACTTGGACCAGCCCGGACTGTGTCTACACAGAGTGAGCTTTTGGGCCAGGTCAGAGTGTGTCTATGTAGAATGAGCATTTGGGCTAAGTTGTTCCTCAGAGAACAAGGACAGTAGAATGGGTTTGGGGAGTTCCGTCTTCTCCACTTCCCCCCCACATACTCTTTTTCTGTCTGCTCCCAGGAGTCTAAGACACAGGAAGCACAGCACCTATACTACAACTGGATGCTTGATGTGGAGTCAGAAAGACCTCCATTCAAATGCACTCTGGGTAAGACAGGAGAAGTCCCTCCCCTCAAGGAGACAACCTTCATTTTGGGGGGTGAGGAGATATACCACATTCACATTTAAGCATATGGATGTTTATAGTGGTGGGGGGGAGCACTCAAGCCTGGGAAACAATCAGGGATGGCTCATGCAGGAGGGGATTGTGCTTGAGCTAAAATCTGAAGGAAAAAACTAAGCAGCAGAGTTAAGAAGGGAATACATTCTAAGCATGACAGGTCGATAATGCAAAAGTATGGAAATGGGAAATGCCACCCAACAATCAGAAGGTCAATTTGACTGGATCTTGAAATGCACAAACATATAAGAAAACTGAAACACAGGATGGGGCCAAGTGGTGAAGGATCTAAAACACCAAGCAACAGAATTGATACACGATCCTAAAGGTAACAAGGAGCCATTGGAAGAGCAGTAATAAGATGGAGAGCAAGTAGAAACCTGCACCAGGAGAGCTGCAGTGTCCAAAGAGAGACTGACAACATATTGGAGAAATGTTATGAATGGGAAATCCAAGAGAGATGATGCAAAGGTTAAAGTGAGGAGAGAGAAAGACATTAAAAAGGGGGGGGGGGCATGGGGAAGGACCCATCTGTATAAAAATTTCATGTCATTCTTTTTGTGATGGCAAAGAATTGGACATCCAAGGAATAAGCATCAATTGGGGAATGGGGAATGGCTAAAAAAGATATGGTATATGGCTGGTGGAAATAACCAGCAGGCTGATTTCAGGCTGGATTTACAAAACTGATGCGAAATGAAGCAAACAAATCCAAGAAAACATTGTACAGAAATATTGTTGGATGAAGAATGGTGAATAATTTAGCTCTTCTCAGGAATACAAGAATCTAAGACAATCCAAAAGAACTCATGATGAAGTAGACCACCTCCTTCCAGAGAAAGAACAGCTAGCTTGACTATAGACTGAAGCATGGTATATTTCCCTTTTTTCTTTTGAGGCTTTTTGTACAAAATAACTGATATGGAAATGTTTTACATGATTATACATGGAAAACTTGTCATATTTCCCCATGTATAAGACACACCTTTTTTTTTTAAATTTGGGATCTAAAAACTGGGAGCATCTTATATAGTGGTTGTAGATTTTTTGTCTTGCATTTCCCACTTTTTCGTGTTTGTGATCTTTGTGCTGGTATATTTGTTACTGGTATATTAAGTGATGTTTTATCACACCCTGCCCAGAAATGGATCAGAAAAGATTTTCATCCAGTGCTGAATTCAAGTTCAAAGTGATTCAAATTCAAGTTCAAAGTTGCAAAAGTCAATGGAAATCCTGCTGCTGAAAGTCTGTTTGGTCCTCCTCCAGCTGAGAAAACAATCCAACTGGCTACCGGAAGAAGAAACCTTCCTGAAAATGCCACGGCAGAAGAAGGCCATGAGAGGCAAGGCAGCCAAATGGCCGAGTTCTAGAGGGAATTGAAGAGATGGACAGAAGAGCGAAGGGCCTGTGATCTCCCAATTCTCCACCAAGATGATTCAGCAGGAGGCCAAAGAATTGCTGATGAAAAAGAAGTGACTGATTTCAAAGGAGGACACAAATGGTGCTTCAAGTTCATGAAATGGAGTGGACTAAGCATGCATCCACAGAACCAGACTTGCCAAGGGAGAGCTTGTGGTCAACCACAGATCATAGCACAGACAGGAAAGCAGTCAGAGTCTCTCCTAGGACAATGATTTATCATCAAACACAGAAGAGGGCGGGCTGATAGGTGGGAGTTTTGTTGTAGGAATTTTATGATGAATAAAACTTGAGCTCAATAACTTTATGGAATACATTTTTTTCCAAATTTCAGGTACAAAAATTAAGAAGCATCTTATACATGGGGAAATGTGGTTGGTGTATGTGATTGTTTATTATCTCAGAGAGGAAAGAGGGGAGGGAAGGAGAGAGAGGTAGAATTTGGAACTCAAAATACATATACATTGTAAGGAGAGAAGTTGAAATTTGAAAGCTGATGCAAAGGTGAAAGAGATGTGAGATGTTGGGGAAGTGAAAGCTTTGAGATGATGCAAAGGTGAAATCTAAAGGTACTGTAGAATAAGAAAGAGGAGTTGAGGATGCTCTTACACTGTGAGCTTGAGGGCCTGGAAGAAAGGTGGTACCCAAAATGTAGAGGTGCAGCCAGGGGGAGCTAAAGGAGGAGCTTTAGGAGATAAAATAATAAGCTCATGGAGCTTATTTGCATCATTATAAACAATATGTATTATAAAACTAATAGATAAATAAATGAAATTAATAAGTCAGTCAGAGAGGGTGAGGAGCTGTGTCCAAGGCTTCAGAGAGGGCCAGAAGGCTAAGGATTGAGAAAAGGTGTGGATTGGAGAATTGGGAGATTACTGGTATCTTCGACAGAACAAGCCATGATTCTCTGCTATCTGCTATCTACTGTTCGCAGGAAGTGGTGGCCAGGGATACTGAGTCCCAAAGGAAAGGACTGCCAGGCTCTGTCTAGCCATGGTGGAAGGAGACGCAGAGGGGAGGAGGGGAGGAAGGAAGGAAGGAAAGATCCAGGGGTATCTACAAGATTGGTCTTGTTTCTTGAAGCTCAGAGGACATGGGGGTAGCAGTGGAAGACAGTGGGATCCACTAGGGACTATTATCAAAACCATCTTGTTGGGTCTAAGTAACGACCATAGGAGGAATGTGCTGTTTTGATCTCTACTTCATAACTGAAGAGACTCAGAGGTGAAGTGACTTGCCCAGGGTCACACAGCTGCTAAGTGAGGCCACATTGGAACTCAGGTCTTCCTGACTCCAGGCCTCAGTCCCCTCTGGGAGGGACCCATTTGAAAGGGAGAGCCTACAGAATGGGGCAGGGGTGGGATGATTAAGGACACAATCTGCTGAAGAATATGAGAGTGGACTGAGTACATGTGTAGGTTTGAAGTTGGCAAAGACAAGGGTCTCCTCTAGAGAGCCAAAGGGGAGGGGAGGAAGTTGATAATAACAATAACACTAATAATAATAGATGTTTGGATGTTTGTCCCTCATTCTTAAAGAAGACTGTGACATCAGAGAGGTGATGCTGTGACAAGTGCGTGAATTGAATTTGAGTGGGGGATGCTGTACTAAGTCCCCAGTCTCACTTTCTCCTCCAGAGCCATCTGGGTTCAGTGGCCAGACATCAACCAGGGGATGGTCCTGGATGGAAGGCAGTCAGAGTGAAGTGACTTGCCCAGAGTCACACAGCTACTAAATGTCAAGTGCTGAGGTGGGATTAGAACTCCCATCTTCCTGACTCCAAGGCCAGTGCTCTATTCACTGTGCCACCTACCTGCTGCCTTCTTTACCTCCAGGACAGTCTATCACTACTCTCATTTTGCCATCCTCCAAGTTGGGGGACCTCCACCCCGTCACCTGGCTGAAGTCTCAGAGAAAGGTCCCGTAACCCAGCCAGCTGACCACAAGCCCTCAAGAGCCAAGCTCTCTATCCTTGATTCAATCCTCCAGGCTCACTTCCTCCCCAGGTGAGGACCCTAACCATAATAACTCACAATTGGGGGGAGGGGCACCTCACATTGGGATCCTTTGCTTTATTTTCTCTGCTGGAACATCTACCTAGGAAGAGAGCAAAGGAGGAGGGTGCGTTTCCCCACCTTCAGGGAAATCTAAGGAGGACACAGAAAAGAGGAAGAGGTGCTTCAGGACGGGAGAACAGAGAGGGCCCCCTTCTGTGGCAGATGGCCCCTTAAGGTTAATGTGAGTCCTTCAAGGCCAAGGTGGAAGGAGGTCCAAAGTGAAAGGCCCCAGGGACATGTGGTTGGCCCTGCATCCTTGGACCTTATTATCGATGACCTGAACAAAGGCATGCTTCCTGCCCACAACACTAAGCTGGGGGAAGCAGCTGCCTCAGTCACTATCTCTGATTCTGCCTCTACTTGTCTCTAGTACCACCAGAGGCAGCCCCTATTTTCCTGCCATGGGACTTCCAAAGGCCCCTCGGGAGTTGCATTGCCAGAGGCCTTGACAACCACCCCAGGAGGGAGAGGCTGCCCTTTTTATAAGGAAAGAAATTAAGGCAAGCAGAGGCGAAATGACTTGCTCTGGATCACAGAGATCCTAAGTGTCTGAAGTAAGATTTGAACTCAGGTCTTCCTGACTCATCTGAACAAAGCCCCTCCCCACCTCTCACCCCCCAGTCTTCTCTTCTCCCCACTCAGCCCATGCTCATCTCCATGTCTACATCACTGACCCGCTTCCCTCCATGTGGCAGGTGCCAAATAAGAGATAACTGTTTAAGTTAGAAATCAATAGATGTGACCAGAAACCAGAACGAAGCAGGGAAAACAGGAAGATTGTTTCCTGACACATTGCTTCCCAGGACACACTGCAGCTGACCTGCGGCCTCCAGAACTGACCATTCCTCAGAGGAGCCCTGAGGAGGGCAGAGCTCAGCGGGATTCTGCCCTTGCTCGGCTCTCCCCTGAGCTTGACCCCGCTGAATCCCTTTGTTTCTGCCCATCTCAGTGACCTCCCACCTCCACCTCTGGCTTCATCTGGTCCAGGGCCTGTACAGATCTTGGGGTCTAGCCCTGGAGGGCTCTTTCCATCAGCTCCTGGCTGAAGCTGCCCTATTTGTAAAGTGCTGTACATCTATATCTCCTGGGGGCAGCTAGGTGGCACTGGAGTCAGGAGGACCTGAGTTCAAATGTGACCTCAGACACTTAATAATCCCCTAGCTGTGTGACCCTGGGCAAGTCACTTAACCCCATTGCCTTGCAAAAAGTAAAAAAAAAAAGGCAACTCTATCACCCTGGATTCTCACAAACATCCTGGAGGGAGGGGCCATTACAACCCCCAACCCCCATTTTATGTGGGGGGAACTGAGATAGACAGGAGGATGTGACTTGCCTAGGGTCCCCCAGCAGACTGAGTTTCTGAAACCAGATGTGAATTCATTTGAAGGAATAAAAAATAAAAGAAAAAATAAGGCAATGAAATTCCTACCGAAAGCCTTCCCCACTGACGGGAAGGTGCCTCAACTCCATCCCCAAGGGAAAGAGAACAGACACAAGTTCTGAGGGGCTCCTTGGGGAAAGCAGGGCAGCAGGACCTACCCTCCTTTGGGCTGAGCCAGCCAAAGACCCCCTACCAACCCCCCACCCCACCCCTACCAGTAAAAACTGTACCTGTGGTTTACTCACTCACACCTGCTGAGGGACCTGATGCCAGCCCTGGATCAGGGAGAGGAGATCCTGCTTGGAGGGCCAGGACAGCTCCTTGTCCACCCCAGGATGATCAGGTGCCCCCACCTGCCCACAAGCTCTCTCTCTCATACTCACCTGCAGACTTGCCCCATTCCCTGGAGTCCAAGGGGGCTTCCCCTGGCTCCAACTGGTCCGCCACATTGGACTGGGACAGGGCAAGTCCTGGTGATGGAAAAAGGTTAAGTAGTGGGGACGGCAAGCTATAGTTTGTCCAACCCTGACCCTGAGCACTGGGGCACGGCAGGTGGGCCCAAGGGCAGCACCCTGACTCCTGTCCCGTCTTCTAGGAGCTGCCCAGGCCCCATAAGGGAGAGATGGGACCCACCTTCAGGAAGGGGCTGCCAGGTTGAGTCCTCAGTCGAGCCCACAGTCAAACCCCTCCACTCCCTCCAAGGGTGGAAGGGTCGAGGTGACCCCCACTCCCAATGGCCAAAAGTCACCACCATGTTCCTGAAGGTCACTGATCCTTGAGACATCAAATGCTTTATCCAGATGACCAGTCCAGGCAATGCCCCCGTTTGGTCTAAAACAGGGTGGTCCAAACTGGGACCCGCGGGGAGATTTTATGCGGGCCCTTGGGTTCACAAGCTACAAATCCAAATATTTGAAACTGAAATGAACAGGGCAGCTCCGTGGGGTCTGGGAAGAAGTCCTTCCCCCCAGACCTCCCTCCTCTGAGCCTGCACCCCAGCTCCTTCTCAAGCCAGCAAGGTAGGGAGGGTGTCCCCTTCCTGGGGGAAGGAAGCCCAGATCCCATGGGTCTCCAAGGCCATCCCCCATGGTCCACAGCAGTCAAGGATCATCTTTGCCTAAAATCCTCTGGCCACAAACAGCAGCTGGCAGCACAGGGGTGGGCAAGAGGGCCTGGAGGACTATGAGGAAGCAAGAAGGGAAAAGGCCCAGGGTGGGAGGCAGGGGTCATTCAGGCCCCAGGAAAATCCCCCTTCCCTGAAGGGCTCTAGGGATCAGAGGCCAAGGGGCTAGGGCAACTGGGGAGGGGTCCACCAGGAAGAGGAAAGGGCAAAGGGGAGGAGAGAAGAGAGAGGGAGAGAGGAGACAGGAGGAATGAGAGAGGAGGAGCAATGAGAGAGGAGGGAGGGGAGGAAGGGAGGGGAGGAGGGAAAAAGGGCAGATGAGAAGAGTAGGAGGAGAGAGGAGGAAGAGGAACAAAGAGAGGAGGAAGAGGGAAGGGAGGAGAGGAAAGAAGAGCAATGAGAAAAGAGCTAGGGGAGGAGGGAAAAAAGGGCAGATGAGAGTAGGAGGAGAGAGGAGGAAGAGGGGAGGAGGGGAGGCTGAGGCGGGGCTGGAAGGGCAGGTACAGCCACCTGGGGGCCAATGGGGGCGCAGATGGACACAGGAGAGGGAGCTGGGGAGAAGGGAGCCGGGGGGCATGCCCAGGGGTCAGAGGTTGGAGCCTCAGTGACTCCCTCAGGAAGTGACTCCCACCCACCCACCCATGGTGACGCGGACTCCCTGGTCTCCTCAGTAAAATGGGCCCAAGGCTGGGAATTGGGGGGTAGAGGAAGGGGCTCCCCTGCCCTCCCTGGACTAGGGGCTCTCCCATGGCTGTCTGCTTAGAGGAGAGCCTTTAAGGAGGCCATTTTACAGATGAGGGAACTGAGGCCCACTGCTCCCCTCCTTGCTGTCTGTCCATCCCAGCCCCTTGCTCTGTTGGTCACCTGTTTCAGGGAGAGCATTGGGGTGCAGGGAGGATCTCTGCCCGCTTTCAGTGATTTCTAAGCACTGTGCCCACCTTGCCCCCCCAGCCCCAATTCCAGGCTTCCTGCCAGTTCTGTTGATGAACTGAGCCACCTACACACCCCAAGGCTCGGGCACCCCCACCTGTCCCCTCCCACCCTCTGCCCTTTTTTGAGGAATCTATGGTGGGCACCTCCCCCCTCTTCGAGGGGCTAGGAGGAGGCGACCTCCGAAGGCCAAGGATGATCCCCAGGGTGGTGGTGGCACCCCTCAACCTGAAGTGGCACCAGTGACGGGGGTGTCCCCCTCCCCTGGCGGGGGTCTGGAGCAGCAGCAGGTCGGGGTGGGAGGGTCAACAAGCATTTATTAGTTTCCTCCTGGGTACTGAGGATACAGATGCAAACGGAGCAAGCTCAGGCCTGACCCGGGACCAGACCGCATCATGGGGGCTCAAGGCCCGGGGCGGGATGAGGTCACTTGGGGGGGCGCCCTTTCTCCGCCCAGTCACACTTGGCAGCTGAGGCCCCGTGCTCCCCCACTTCTCCAGAGCTTCGCCCGGCGGGGCCCCCTCCCCGTCAGTCCGTGTCCATCTTAGGAAGGGTCCCAGCCCCGCGCAGCAAGGCTCCAGAAGGCCCGAGGGGGTCAGGGGGCCGGGTGGGCGCTGAGGTGGCGCTCCAGCAGCGTGCGGTGAGAGAAGACCTTGGCACAGAGCGGGCAGGGCACGCGCTCGGGCCGGTGGGTGCGCATGTGCACGTTCAGCGAGCTCTTCTGCGTGAAGCGCTTGCAGCACACGGAGCACTGGAAGGCGCGGACACCCGTGTGCGTGACCATGTGCTTCAGGAGGTAGTCGCGGAGCGAGAAGGAGCGCCAGCACACGGAGCACTGGTGGGGCTTCTCCCCTGGGGGCGGCACACAGGGAGGGGGTCGGAGGGGGCCCCCAGGCCCGGGGCCCCCCTCTCCACCCCCACCCCGGCGATCCCCCCCTCCCCGCCGGGCCCGGGACCCTCACCCGAGTGGATGAACATGTGCTTCGTGTAGTTCTTGCGAGAGCTGAAGGTCTTCTGGCAGTGGCTGCACTCGTAGGAGGGCAGCTCGGGGGGCCGGGGGCCCGGGCCGGGGGGCGCCGGCGGCCCCGGGCCCTCCCCGTGCTGCATCTGGATGGGGCCCAACCCCCCCAGGCCCGCGGCGGCAGAGGCCGAGGCCGCGGGGCCCCCGGCCCCTCCCCCCGCGGAGCCCTCGGCCTGGAGGGGGCTGAAGAAGGGCGGGGGCTGGGGGGGCCCCGGGGGAGGGGCCCCCAGGTGGAAAGGGAAGAGGCCGGCGGCCCCCGCGCCCTTCACCCCCGCGCTCGGGGGGCCCGCGAAGCCCAGGGCCCGGGGCTCCGGGGGCCGAGGTCCGAACCCGGTGCTGGCGGGCGGCCCCAGGCTGCAGTCCGGCCGAGCGGGGGCCGGCGGGGGGCCGTCCAGAGCCGAGGGGGCCGCCTCCCGGGGTCCCCCCTCCGCCACCTCCTCGCCGGGCCACACGGAGATGAAGCCGTCGGGGAACACCTCTTCCGAGGCCCCGCCGAAATAGTCTCTCCCGGCGGCGGCTTCGGCGGGGGCCAGGTCGGGCAGGGCGGCGGGGGGCTCCTTCCGACCCTCCTTCAGGCCCTCGTAGAAGCCCCCCACACACGGCGCGAAGCCGCCGGCCGCCTCCTCCTCCTCCGCCGCCTCCTCCTCCTCGTCCTCGTCCTCGTCCTCGTCCTCCTCGGCCGCCCCGTCCCCCGGGGCCCCTTCGGCCGCGGCGGCTGAGCCCGGCCCGGCGGGCCCGGCGGCGGCGGGCGACGCCTCGCCCTCCTCGTCCTTGACCACCACGGGCAGCGGCTCCAGCAGCTGCAGGCGCACCGGCTGCCTCTGCTTGCGGCTGTGGCAGCCGTGGGGACCCCCGTCGGGGGTGGCCCCCGGGGCCCCCGCCGCGCCCGGCCGCTGCTGCTGCTGCTGCTGCTGCTGCTGGGCGGAAAGCAGGTCCCGGAGCTTGTAGCGGACCTCGGAGGCCGGCCCGGGGCCCGCGCCCGGCGCGCACAGCTCGGCCGCGGCGGCCGGCCCGGGGCCCCCCTCGTCGGCGCCCCTGGGCCCGGCGCCCCGCGCCTGCGAGATGATCTGCGTGCACTCGTCGATGACCGTCTTGATCTGCAGGATGGAGGCGGCCGTGAGCACCTGCAGCGCCTCGCTCTGCGCCACCACCAGCGAGCCGCTGTAGAGGAACTCCACCAGCTGGCGCACCGTCTGCGCGGGCACCACGGGCGGCACCAGGATCTCCGAGTGGCCCAGCAGCAGCTTGTCCTGGAAGAAGGGCGAGCCGGCCGCCAGCACGCAGCGGTGGGCACGCAGCGAGGCCTCGCGGATGCGCACCGTCACGTCGCAGAAGTGGCCGCCCAGCCGCTGCCCGTTGAGGGTCTCCAGCAGCGAGCGGGAGAAGTTCTGCAGGTGGATGTAGTGGACCGCCTCTGCCGCCGCCGCCGAGGAGGCCGAGGCCGCCGCCGCCGCCGCCGTGGAGCCCGCCATGGCCTGCCGGCCGGGGAGAGCGTCAGGGGGCGGGAAGGGCCTGTGCATCCCGTGCCCCGACGGCCCGCGGGCATCCCGTGCCGCCCCGACGGCCCCGGGGGCATCCCATGCAGCCCGACGGCCCCGCGGGCATCCCGTGCTGCCCCCATAGCCCCGACGGCCCGCAGGCATCCCGTGCCGCCCCGACGGCCCGCGGGCATCCCGTGCCGCCCCGACGGCATCCCGTGCCGCCCCGACGGCCCGCGGGCATCCCGTGCTGCCCCCATAGCCCCGACGGCCCGCAGGCATCCCGTGCCGCCCCGACGGCCCGCGGGCATCCCGTGCGGCCCCCATAGCCCCGACGGCCCCGCGGGCATCCCGTGCGGCCCCCATAGCCCCGACGGCCCCGCGGGCATCCCGTGCCGCCCCGACGGCCCCGCGGGCATCCCGTGCCGCCCCGACGGCCCCGGGGGCATCCCCATGCCACCCTGACTGCCCCACGGGCATCCCCATGTCATCCCTACATCCTTGACTGCCCCACGTAACTGCCACATGCTTGACTGCCCCATGGGGATCCACATGTCATCCACAACTGCCCATGGTGATCCCCATGTTACCCATACCATCAGCTGCCCCACGTCACCCCATGACCACAACCACCCCATGGCGACCCTCACGACCACAACTGCCCCATGGCGACCCTCACGTCACCCCATGACCACAACTGCCCCATGGCGACCCCCATGTCACCCCATGACCACAACTGCCCCATGGAGACCCCCATGTCACCCCATGACCACAACTGCCCCTTGGCGACCCTCACATCACCCCATGACCACAACTGCCCCATGGCGACTTCCATGTCACCCCATGAGCACAACTGCCCCATGGCGACCCCCATGTCACCCCATGAGCACAACTGCCCCATGGAGACCCCCATGTCACCCCATGACCACAACTGCCCCATGGAGACCCCCATGTCACCCCATGACCACAACTGCCCCTTGGCGACCCTCACGTCACCCCATGACCACAACTGCCCCATGGCGACTTCCATGTCACCCCATGAGCACAACTGCCCCATGGCGACCCCCATGTCACCCCATGACCACAACTGCCCCATGGCGACCCCCACGTCACCCCACAGGCAACCCTGTGTGCACACAACATTCCCTGGGTAGGGGTTCTATGGCCCGGGCCCGCGGCGCCCCCTCTGGCCCTGCCCTCTCCCAGGGGCCCCCGCATCCCGCCCTGCAGGTCCCCCGGGCCCGCGGCGCCCCCTCTGGCCCTGCCCTCTCCCAGGGGCCCTTGCGACTCACCCGTCAGGTCCCCCGGCCCCGCAGCGCCCCCTGTGGCCGGGTGGCCGCCGCCCCGGTCCCGCAAGCTCGCCGAGCGCGGCCTTCTCCGCTCTGGCCCTCACTTCCGGCCTGAGAGGGCGGTCTGCCGGAAGTGACGTCACCGGCAGGGCCCCGAGCCGGCGGCACCGCCCCGCCCTGACCATAGAGATGAGGGGCTACGAGGGCCCTGAAGCCGGAAGGACCATAGAGACGCGGCCTTTCTCTCCTCCCGGAGGAGCGCGGGCGGCGGGGCGGGGCGGGGCGGGGCGGCGGGGCGGGGCGGCGGGGCGGGGCGGGGCGGGGCGGCGGGGCGGGGCGGGGCGGCGGGGCGGCGGGGCGGGGCGAGGCGCCCCGAAATGGCGGGAAGCCCTCGGGGTTCCCCCCAAGTGCCGACCCTACAGGGGGCCCCGCCCTTCGCTCCCCCACCTCCTGTCACCGGGCCCCCGCCCCGGGGAGACCCCGGCCCACCCGAGTACAGAAGCCAGCCAGAGGGCCCCCCACAAGGGGCTGGGGGCCCGGGTCGGATGCTGGAGGCCCTGGGAGGAGGGTCCGCCCGAGGGGAGGGGGCTGTGTTGGCAGCCCCAGGGCCGGGGACCCTCTGGGATGGGGGGAGGAAGAGACGTTGTGGGGTGACTCCGGCCCTTGGAGGAGGGGACGGGGCTTGGGCCACGTGGGGGACAAGGGTCTGGCGGCCCCCCAGTTTGAAAGGCCAGTGGAACGAGCGGTAGAGGCTGACAGCTTGGGGTCCAGGGCACCCCACTTCCCGAACCCAGGACCCGTCCGGCCCAACTGTCCAGCTGGGCCCGATCCCCCACAGCCTCCCAGGAGGCCCCCTCCTCAGGGTGACCGAGGCTCCGGTTCCCTGGCTGGATCAATGTCCACCATTTGGACCTTTACCCATCGGCTCTAAAACGTTCCCAGGATCAGCAGGGCCTGTAGAGGGGGGTCCGTGTCCTCCCCCAGGTCTGGGCCCTGAGAAGGGAGGACGGAGATAAAAGTAACCGGCGGGAGAGAAAGAAGATAAGGGCATGGAGGAGGGAGGCAGATCCGTTCCTCCTTGGCCCACTAGGAAAAGAACACGAGGGAGCTGCAGAATATCCCCAAACGCCCCCAAAATGGTCAAGCACCCCAAGGTTGCTCCAGGTAGCCGGAAGAAGGGAAGGCTGGAAGGGAGGGAGCGCTGCCCCCAGACTCATGCCAGAGGGCAGTTGGCTACTTCTCAGTACTCTAGGAAGGAAGCTTTCTTATGCATGCCACCCCCAAAAGTGTGGAGTGCGCCTCCAGAGTTCTGGGGAAGTCTTCAGCCTCCCAGGCAGACACTGCTGTCTGTCTCTCTTTACTGCTCAGGAGGCACTGCCCGAAGACTGCGTCATCCCAACTCCCAAGGCAGCCAAGTCTTCTTCTGGCTCTTGCCCCTTCTTATGTTGGGGTTTTCTTCGTAAGGATATTGGAGTGGGTTGCTGGTTCCTTCTCCAGCTCTTCTGACAGATGAGGAAACTGAGGCAAACAAGGTAAAACGACTTGCCCAGGGTCTTCCAGCCACTCAGGATCTGAGGCTGGAGTCTTCCAAACTCCAGGCCTGGCACTCTATAGACTCTGTCACCCTGTGGCCAGGATGCCTTTTGGGAAATGGTCAAACCTGCCACCTGCCAAGTGCCCCACACCTGCCCTTGGTACACTCCATCTGCCCTTCATTCTGCAACTTCATGCTTCATTAAGCCATGGAAACAGCCTAGAAGCTTCCCAGCCTCCTCCTTTGGGGGGGAGGAAGTGTACCCCACCCAGATAGAGGTCCAGGTATGCTGGGGTGACCTCTCCAACACCTCCTTGCCCCTCCCAGGGAGATCTGCCCTCCTGCCATGAGGGGAGCAGGAGGCTGCTGTACTCTCCTCCTAGAGGGGGGGATTCCAGGCCACTCCCTTAAAATGGGGGATGCTCCTTTTAACTTACCATCGCCTTGTCATTTCAGGGGTGGGGAAAGGAGACCCTGGCTTTCTCTCCAAGTCTGACCCTTTCCCCACCAAAGACCACACTGGACCCATTGAGAGAAGACCCAAGGGATTGGAGAAGTTTCCTGGCAGGATCTCTACCAGACAGGGTGGAATGAAGGAGCTCTCCCACTGGGAGGGGATAACTTGGCTACCTGCAGAGGGGCTGGGTTTCCCCAAGGGGAGACTCCCCAAAGACCCCAGAGCAGCTGGATGGGGCAGGGCCGGGAGGGAGGCTGGCCTCCCCCATCATCCCTCTGGTGCCAGAAGTCAGATGTACCTGAGCTCTAGGAAGGTTTGGAACTGTACCAGGGAACTGACTCCTGCCAGCCCTGTGAGGGCAGGCAGTGCCAATGGGCATCCAACAGCAGGCATGTTCCTCTCCTGAGCTGAAACTCTGCTGTCCCTTGCAAAGATAGGGGGTTTATCCCTTTGAAACAACAAAAATGATCTTGACATCCCAGGTAAACAAAACAAATAGTCATCAGCAGTGTCATTGGATCCTTACAACATCCCTGCCAGCTCAGAGCCACAATTATCCCATTTTACAGATTAAACAAAAAAAAAATGAGTTAGATGAAGTGACCTAATGGTTGGATCTGAACCCAGGTCTTTCCGAGTCCAGGTCCCACTGTGTCCCCTGGAGCCCTTGGATAAATCAGTTAGCTCAATGGGAGGTCATGGGCCTATGGTAGTAGGGGCTTCACACCCTGGCACCATGAACCCGCCCACATGAGTCCTTGCGGTCAGAGTCTGGCCATCAGCTCACTCTCCTTTGTTCTTCACTGAGGGAAGTGTTGAATTTACTGGCCAGTGGTGACAGATGCCAGAGATTCTCCATCTCCCAGCTCTTTCTCTGAATCCTGGGCCTCAAGTGCATGCCACAGGCATAGCTGGAGAAGGTGACCATGGCAGGAGAAGACCACTGGCCTTTCATTCCCCTCTGGGGGGGCTGCCCTCCTCCCAGTCCAACCCCTCAGGGTCCACCCAGAGGCCCCTGAAGCTCTTGTGGGCCTCTGCACAGACTTCTTGGAGGGTCCCAGGGGACAGAAGCAGGGCCCAACCTGTCACTGTGGCAAATGCCCTGCCAGAATCAGGGAAAGACCAGAACTTGTTCCCACAGTACCAATACTTGCCAGCATTGAAGGGTCTGGACTGAGAAAGTTTAAGAACTAGATTCAAACTAGATTCCTGGTTAAAGACTGATTTCTTTCTGTTGTAAGAAATAGAATGTTATTTCCTGAGTTCACTACTGGAAGCCAAAGATAAGAAGAGCAAGAAAACTTGTCCAGGAAGAGATAACTTATCAGATGGTGTTGGAGAAGGAGCATCCCACATGGTGCCCCCTTCTCCAGGGTGCCTAAGGCAGTAGGCTGGTATGGTGGTGAGAGAGCAGGGCCCAGAGTCAGGACCACCTGAGTTTAAATGCAGCCACTATCTAGCTGGGCACGTCATTTCACCTGTCTGCCTCACCGCCAGGCCCATCTGGTCTCCATTCCTATCTGGCCCCTGGACCCAGGTAGCTCTGGAGGAGACTCTGAGGCAGGTGCCATCGCACAGTCCCTCATACAGATCCAATCCAGGGCTCAGCTCCTTGTGGCATCACCTCTCTGATCATCTTCCAGAAGGCTGGACAGACATCATCATCATCATCAATCATCATCATCATCATTAGGCCAAGGAGGTTAGAGATTTATTTATGGATAAATGGATGGCTCCCACTCCTAAGTCTCCTGGTGAATCCTAGAGAATAAAACTTCATATCTTACCTCTTTTCTGTCATTTTATTTTATTTTTTAAAAGATGTTATTTAAGGGGCAGCTAGGTGTCATAGTGGATAAAGCACCAGCCCTGGAGTCAAGAGGACCTGGGTTCAAATTAGGTCTCAGACACTTAATAATTACCTAGCTGTGTGGCCTTGGGCAAGCCACTTAACCCCATTTGCCTTGCAAAAACCTAAAAAAAAAAATGTTATTTATTTTGAATTTTACAATTGTTCCCCTAATCTTGGTCCCCCCCCACACACCCTGTCATTTTATTTTAAGGTTTACAGGATATACTAGAGCCAGTGTCCACTTACCACTGACAAGATTCCTAAGGTAGCCCAGGTGTGCATTGTCTTTGTCACTCAAATCACCAAGTGCAAGCCCTTTCATTGACTTTAAAGGTATTTTACCCAAATACTTGTCATAAAAAAGACTGGAGCACCAGTGTATAGAGCATGGGCCCTGGGGGCAGGAGGGCCTGAATTCAAATTCAACCTCAGACAATAATTGTCTAGCTGTGTGACCTTGGGCAAGTCACTCAACCCCACTGCCTTAAATAAAACAAAAGACTGGAAAGTAATGGTAATGAGTTTGCACTACTGCCCAGGCTCTCTTACCATGAAGTCATGGGGTCCTCCTGTGGTCCCAGGGTGACCACCTCCCTTGGCCATGTTCTGGTGACCCAAAGCTGGATGAAGATTGACCTTCATGACCAAGGCTGCCCTCTCTTTGCCAGTACATGGACATCAGGAGGTTCATCTAATCCACAGTGTACAAGAGGAGGCTGTTCCTCTGGTGTCCATTCCCTGGCCAAGAGAATGGGGGTGTTCAGGATGGTTCCACATCCTCCCTGGGGCTCATCTCAGCCCTGGTGGTGAGGTTGCCTGGAGTTATGCTACCTCCTCCCTTTGGGTTGGCATTGTGTCTGCATCCCTTGGATGTCATTGGCCACCTGAGGGTCATGCCCCTCCCCTAAGAACAGGCTCTGCAGTGCAGTGTTTCAGCATCCTTGGGGTCCTCAGCCCTTGTCTGTAGCAGTGATCTTGAGGAGGAACTCGGGAGGCTTCTCACCTTCATTCTGTACAGTGTTAGAGAAAAAATTAGTGTAGGGGTCTTCTGATCCACCACCCCCCCCCAAACATCTGAGTGCAAGCCTCCTGCCTGGTATCTACTGGCCTTACCTCTAAGAAGGCAATCACATCCTTGGCAGCCGGAGACCTTGGGCTCCCTTTGTCTGCTTGGTGTGGTCTCCCAGTGTCCCAGGCACACTCATTTTCCAAACCAAGTCTCCCAGGGCTGTTCCTCTGGAGGACAGGACCCCTGTCCACTACTGAGTAAGCAAACAGCACAGGGGTAAGGCCCCTGCTTCCTCCAAGAGTGCCTGAGGCTTAGGGGTCTTTGGGAGTCTGAATGACTTCTCATTGCTCAGGTATTATCTCCAGAATCAGACAATCTCAGTGGGGTTGATTGTACACATTTCCAATCCTTTCCCTTTTTTCCACAAGTGTCCTGTTCCTGGAGCTGGGATCTCCTCCCGAGGGGACCTAGTCCCCTCAGGTATCTCAGCTCTCCTCTTTTCTAGAGATTGTGCATCTGTGGAAAGGGGGGAATGCCTCCTCTTTGGTTTTTGTGAGGTTATTGCTGCCAAAATTAATCCACCTCATTGTGGAAATTATGGAAATAAAAACCCAGATTTTCTTATGCTTAAACTCGGAATCAGAATTCAAAACAAAACAAAACAATCCTTAGCCAAGCTAGGGAACCTCTCTTATTCTATATTTCTAATCAAAAATTGGTTTCTCGGCCTCCAACTAAAAATTATAAATCTGAGTAAAAATGTCAATCTGCCCTGTCAAGGTCTGTCTCCTCCATCTGAATGTTGACTTGGCCTGTGTTGATCCTTTCTAGGGCATCTTTGTAATAGTACCAATAAAGTCCTTCACCTGAGCCCACATCTCAGAGGAGGAGAGAAATCCATGTTTGTAAACATATCAGTAGGAATTTTTTTAGGGTTTTTTTTTTTGCAAGGCAATGGGGTTAAGTGGTTTGCCCAAGGTTACACAGCTAAGGTTAATTAAGTGTCTGAGGTCCTATTTGAACTCAGGTCCTTCTTGACTCCAGGGCCAGTGATCTATCCACCATGCCACCTAGCTGCCCCATATCAATAGGAATTTGAAGCAAATAAGATAACTTACGAGAGGATCATAATGTAGAACTATGTCATCTACATGAAATCTGATTGGCTGCCTAACTCAGTTTTATGATTCTTTGTCCTTTCTGTATAAAACCCTCCCAACATTTTCCATCAGGATTGGCATTTTTAATGAGACCCTCCAAGGACCCATGGGTTTGGTAAGATCCCAGAGAATAAAGCTTCATGGATAAAGCTAACTTTTTGTATCTCATTTTTAGCCCCAGAAAATTAGGGTTTAACAGGAGTTTGTACAAGGTCTTTCTAGAGAAAAATCTTATCAGTGACAGAAAAATAGTTTTATTTTGTTTTTTTAAAATATATAATGATATCCATAAAGGCTTAGTCAAATGGATTCATCATCTCCTGCTTCCTTCCTTCCTTCCTTCAATTAAGGAAGAACAAAGTTAAGTTGGAATGAAATCATTATCTCCTACACCCCCCAAGGAAACCAACCCAGTTAGTTTTCAGATTAAATCCCACACTTTTTAAAGAAGTCACAATGGGTTAATTGAGAGGAAGGGTCTTCCATATCATGGAGAGGAGCCAGAGTTGTCAAGGCAAGGAAATGAGTCCACAAAGTCTCCCTCTCCTTGGGTTACTTATCTCAGGAATGTCTAGTCTTCCCTTTAGAGCCACATTCCATAACTCAGCTTTGTTGTTGGTTGTGGTGCCAGTGGAGGTTAATATTAACAGGAAACAGATTTCAGGAGGCAGCCAGATCTTCAGGAGAAACAGCACAATTCAAATTAAATAAAAGGAAAATGAATAGTCATCATTAGAAAATCAGAAAACCAGTATCAATTGTTTTTTTCACGGATCCCCATTTGGCAAGTAATTACCCTTTCAGTGGCATTCAGACTTTTAAAGAAATTCACCATATCAATAAATGCAGCACGATGCTATCAAGCCCTCTGAACAAAACAGGACAAAAAAAATTAAATAAAATTTAAGATTTAAAATTTGAAAATAAAAAATGAAAATGAAGGGCCCTTAGAATTCCAAGTTTTGTCAGCTTACAAAGACAAAGGCAAAGTAAGCACCTCACTTTTTTTAAACAGCTTTTAGAAATTCCAATCTAAAGCTTCTCATCTCCTTTTCAAAACTTTACTGGATGGAACCAATGTAAACACTAACAGAATACCTTCTGTGTGGGGTGGGGTGGGAAACAAGAATGGCGGAAAATTGTAAAACTCAAATCTTTCTTTAAAAAAATAAAATAAAAATAATAAAAAAATTAAAAAAAAACTTTACTGGAATGAGTCTTTGACTAACTCATTGACTCCCTGAGGGCAAGGATTGTTTTTTACCTTACTCTTCCAGGTTGGGGTACTCAGTAGATGCATAATAAATGCTTGTGGACTTTAAGTATTTCTTTTGTGGTGGAGAAAATAGTTGTCTTTGTTCTTAATTTCTGAGAGATGACACTGGCCTTGGAGTCAGGAGGAGAGAGTTCAAATCCAGCCTCAGACATTGTCTAGCTGTGTAACCTTGGGCCAGTCACTTCTCCCTGGTTGCTTGGCATCCAGGGTCATCTCTGGTCATTCTGATTCATATCTGGCCATAGGAAAAAAGCCTCTCACTCCAATCCAATTCCAGTGCTTGTCTGGGCATCACCTCTTTGAGAACAAAGGATAACATTATCATGCAAGTTCCTAGTTTGTACTTTGTGACCCTCCCTAGGAAGGACCTTTTAGTCACTTTATTTAGATATTTAGATGAGCCCCTGGCTCTGTGATCTTATCAAATTGGAAGTTAGCCCTCCTCCCAAGCAGAACCACCAGAACCTTCCTGGCTTGAGAGGACACCTCTCTCCTGACCCCCAGAAGCTCTCTGTCACCCCTCTCTGACATGTCCCATCCATGTCTGCCATGCATCTCTCTATCACCTGCTATGGATAAACATTCATTTTAAACTCTTCAGTTCGTCAGAAGGCCTGGCCTCCATTGCGATAGATCCCTCACTTTCTCCAGTTTTTCCTGGAGGAAGAGAGCAGCCTGGCCTTCCTCAAAATGAATCCGGGAGGATTCTGGAAAGGCTAGAGATGGAAACCTCTGAAAGCAGCCTCAGGTAGAGCGGTGAGAATGCTGCACAGATAGAAGGACAGAGAGATGAGGAAAAGGACTAATGTTTTTCCTTCATCAATGAAGAAGATCCTGAAGTCAGGGAGGTGACACCATGACAAGCACATGAACAGAATTTGAGTGAGGGGAACTATGCTAGGTCACCAGCCTCACTTTCTCCTCCAGGGCATCTGGGTCCAGTGGCCAGATATGGATCAGGAGATTGGAGATGAAGTGACTTGCCCAAGGTCACCCAGCTAGTAAGAGTCAAGTGCCTAAGGCTGGTCGAACTCCTGCCCTGCTGATTCCAGTGCTCTCTCTATCCACTGCACCACCTGAACATGGGTGGAAGTATCAGAAAAGCCAGTGCTAACCCTGACAAATATCCCCAGCTCCAAAAACTGGGAACCTGACCCCAAAAGGAAAGGCTCCATTGGGTTTTTCTCGAAGAGCTACACTTGGACACGAAGGCAGGAGACCCAATCCCCTGGTGACAGGAGATAGGACCCTCAATCCTAAAAAGAGCCCAGCATAATCCTTCATTCCTATGTAAACTGTTTGATTATGCCTCTTCCTCTTCCTCCTCTCCTTCCTCCTCCTGCTGCTCTTCTTCTTCTTTCTCATTCTCTTCCTCCTAATCTTTTTCCTCCTCCTCTTCTCCTCTTCCTTTTTTTTGGAAGCCTTTGGTGTTCATTAACATGTCCAAATGCATACAGCAAATGTCATCTAGATTTGAACTCAAGTCTTTCTGACTCCAGGACTGGTGGTCTCTCCACTGTGCCACCCAGCTGCTCCCCACCCTGTGCAGGAAAGACAGTCCCTAACCAGGTCTACCCAGCTCATCCAAGATTGGGGAGGGGCACAGACCAAACCAAAAGCTGAGGGTGAATATAGAGCAAAAGATGCCTCCTGGCACAATTAAGTTAACACCGATGCTTCTGAGCATACATCTCAGTCTGTTCCAATGGTGACAACCCCCACTGGCAACTTATCCACAACCGCAGAAACAAGTGACAGGTGATGATGGAGATGAAGTATTTGTGGAGACAGAACCTGAAGGAATTAGTTCAGAAGCTGGATTAGAAATCGATAGCCAGCAGGAGGAAGAACCTATTCAGGCATCTGATGAGTCCGATCTTCCTTCTACCAGCTAAGATCCTCCGTCAAGCTCCTCTGCAGACACTAGCAGTTGTTAACCTAAGCCTTTTAGACAAGTTAGACAAGTTAGGCTGCAGCATCAGACTTTGAGAACGGGAGTCGGGGTCGTCAGTTTAATAGACAAAGGTATATCCCATGCAATGGGAGGCAGAGGAGGACTAAACGGAGGAAATATTAATTAAAAGCTTTGTAAACTATTGTTGTAGTTGTGAATAAAATGTCAAATCTGCTGTTTTAGTGTAATGATTACTAAGGTTAAAAGTGCTTTGTTCTTAAATTAGTATGCACACATTTCAACAACTTTATTAATAAAATCGTTTCCATGTCAAAAAAAAAAGACACAATGGTTAAGAGAAGCCCTCAGTGGAAATCTACTACATGAGACAGGTGCCACAACTTCAGGGGGAAATGGCATGGCTACCAGGACCATGAGAGTGGATGCAAGAAATGTAGTGAGAGACAGAAATGAAATGAGGAATGAATAAAAATGTTCAACCCTGGGTTGAGCCGGGGGAGACCAAGAGAGGCAAAAGCCAGGCCTGTTCCCAGTGCTTCCCATGGCACAGTCAGACAGCTGGTCCACAACCCAATGAAAGTGCCCACTTTGTGCTAGGTGGTCTCACTCCAGGGGCTCAGTCTCACACTAGTCAGACAGATGAAGACAGCTCTTCTTTGGTATTAGTCCTGTTCACAAACATAGACTTGTTGCTGAATTGGACCCTTGGATAGGGCTGGGACCTTGTGGGGGAAGAGAAGATGCTGCTGGAACTAGCCCACTTCTCCCCAAGATGCTTCCCTGAAATATGCTGCAGGGGACATAAAAGCCAGGCTGGGGGTCTGCTTTAAAGGGCTGCTCTTGTTTGGAGAAGAGGACTGGCAAGCTTCTTCCACATAGGTTACTCCCTTGAATAATGACTGAGCTTGAGCTGGAAGCAGAGCAAGGAGAATAAGTAACTTTTTTTTCCCCATTTTTTATTATTTTTTTCTTAGAAAGATTTTGAGTTTTACAATTTTCCCTCCATTCTTGCTTCCTTCCCCCCAACCCCCCCCACAGAAGTCAGTCTGTTAGTCTTTCCATTGTTTCTATGGTATACATTGATCTAAGTTGAATATGATGAGAGAGAAATCATATCCTTAAGGAAGAAAAATAAAGTACAAGAGATAGCAAAATTACAGAATAAGATAACATTTTTTTTCCCTAAATTAAAGGTAATACCTTTCTCTGGATACAGATGGCATTCTCTATCGCAGACAGCCCAGAATTTTCCCTGGTTGTTGCACTGATGGAATGAGTGAGTCCATCAAGGTTGATCATCACCCCCATGTCATGTTGCTGTTAGGGTGTACAATGTTCTTCTGGTTCTGCTCATCTCACTCAGCATCAGGTCATGCAAATCCCTCCAGGCTTCCCTGAAATCCCATCCCTCCTGGTTTCTAATAGAACAATAGTGTTCCGTGACATACATATACCACAGTTTGCTAAGCCATTCCCCAGTTGAAGGACATTCACTTAATTTCCAATTCTTTGCCACCACAAACAGGGCTGCTAGGAGTATTTTTGTATAAGGGATGTTTTTACTCTTTTTCATCATCTCTCCAGGGTATAGACCCAGTAGATCAAAGAGATCAAAGAGAATAAGTAAATTTTTTTTTTAGTTTTTTGCAAGGCAAATGGGGTTAAGTGGCTTGCCCAAGGCCACACAGCTAGGTAATTATTAAGTGTCTGAGACCAGATTTGAACCCAGGTACCCCTGACTCCAGAGCAGGTGCTCTATCCACTGCGCCACCTAGCTGCCCCGAGAATAAGTAACTTCTAAGGAAGATGGGAAACCTAGTTCAAATTTTGGGGTCCCCCAAAATAGAATGAAACAAACAGAATTTAATCATTCTAACAAGAAATAAGAAATATTAGGGGAAAAAAGTCAAAAGATTGAAAAATAGAAGAAAATATAAAGTATCTTTTTAAAAAATGGAACCCTGGGGTGGCTAGGTGGTACAGTAGATAGAGCACCGGCCCTGGAGTCAGGAGGACCTGGGTTCAAATCCTGTCTCAGACCGACACTTGCCTAGCTGTGTGACCTTGGGCAAATCACTTAAAATCAATCACAAAAAATGGACCCTGAAAACAAGCTGAAAGGAGATAATTAAAAAATGATCAAGTTGAAGAGCAGCAGATTTCTCATGACCACTAAAATCTCTCTAGAATGGATATTGTACACCAAAGGAAAAGGAACTTCAGTTGGTTAAATTAAAAACCTGATAAATTGATCCCCCATCCCACCCATGGCATGGGCAGCAAGATTGACCCTATTAGCCCAAGGCTTGTGAGAACCAGAAATGGTTCCCCTCCCTCTGCCCAATGCCATGGAGATCCTAGATTCAAGAGGACTAAGTTTGTTCAGCCTGTAGTGGAAAGCTGTGGCCTCTCTTTAGGCCAACTGGGGGCTAGGATAGACAACCAACATGAAGCAAGCAGCCCCTGGCACAGCCTAGCAGTTCTCTAGCCAGAGAGGCGGGGAGCAGAGAGAATGGGATAGCCCCCCAGGACAGGATCCTGGGGTCAGGGGAGGGGTGGGAAGGGGCAGTATTGGTACTCCAACAAACCAAGGAAGAGCGCTAGGGCAGGTCGGGGCCAGATCTGACCCCCGCATGGGCCGGAGATCTAGTCTGGGGTGTCTTTAATTGCCCAGAGTAGGAGGAGGTTGAGAACTTTGAGATTCAATCCCAAAGGAAACTCCAAGAAAGGAAGGAGTCAGAAAGTGAGCAATAGGAGGGAAATAAAGGGGAATGACTAAGGATTTCAGGAAGAAGAAAATTTAAAGACCTTGAACATAACCAGATAAATTAACAGTGAAAACAAAACATTATCAGCAGAAGGAAATATGGCAATAATGAACAGATGATGCACTGAAGGAGAGCATCTGACACGAGATGAGACAGAGGACTCTATGGAATTTAGAGAGAACACAGATCCACATTTTGTAGGCTGTTCATAAAAGGAATTAAAAAGAAATGAGAAGGGGCAGCTAGGTGGCGCAGTGAATAAAGCACGGGCCCTGGAGTCAGGAGTACTTGGGTTCAAATCTGGTCTCAGACACTTAATAATTACCTAGCTGTGTGGCCTTGGGCAAGCCACTTAACCCCATTTGCCTTGCAAAAACTAAAAAACAAACAAACAAACAAAAAAAGAAATGAGAATGAGGACAGCAGAATTTATAGCCTGCACAATAAAATTAATGAACAGAATAGAAAAACTTGAATCTATGAAGGTAAATTTCACCAAAGAAATAAAAGAGAAAAAAAAATAGATTGGGTATACAAATACACAGAAGTGAAAGACAATTCAGAACAAGAGAAGGAAAAATCAATAATTAAAAGAAAATATGCTCAATAGTTAGCAAAATGATTGATTTCCAAGTCAGGATGCATAGACAACCTAAGGAACCTAAGGATCAAAGGTCACCCAGAAGACCATGCTAAGACAAAAAAGCCTGGAAAATATCATGGAAGAAAATAATACAAGATAACCACCCCACACTCTGAACACAGAAAATAAAATACTAATTGAAAAAACAAACAGATTCTCTCCATAAAAAGAAAAAAAAAAGCCAAGGCTGCAAATGCCAAGAGACCAGTGGATAAATTTAACCATTCAATTCAGAAATAAGACAGCAAAAGACCTTCAAATACAAACGAAAAGAGATTTGAATAATACAATGCAATTCTGTATCTACAGAACACACAGGAAGAAATGGAATAATATGTTCTGAAGAGCAAGGGAGATCAGGATGCAGCCCAGGATGACCTCCCCTGCAAATCTGTGCTTAACCAGAAATGACAAAAGATAAATCTTTAATTACAAAGAAGAGTTTGAAAGCTTTTATGGAAAAAACAAAATAGAACATCCCTAAAGGAATCAATTGCTCCATGAACACTCCAGACAACCCTAAAATGCAGGAACCAAGGACAATCACAGCAACAGGGGGAACAGCAGAAATCATTAAGGACCACAATGGAATAAAAAGAATAATTCATTTAAGGACTACAAAGAGAATATGGAAACTTAAATGGAGACTTAACAATGGCATCCTAAATAATGAATGGGTAAATAAACAAAGCATAGAAGTTATTAATAAGTATATATAAGAAAAATAATAATGATGAAAAATAGCAAAATTTCAGGAAAAATCATAGCCCTTCCAACATATATTGCCAAATAAGAAAAAGAGAAGATAAATGACCTGAATATGCAAATTTTAAAATTAGAAAGCCAACAAAGGATTTAGTGTAAAATAATCACAAAAGAGGAGATATTAAAAATTGACGGGAAATAAATAATTTGGAAATAAAAAAACATAGAAATGATGAATAAAACAAAAAAAAGATTTCTCTGCTAAGTTCTTAGCTAATCTGATGGGAAAGAAGACCACAGAAAATCAAATCAATCACAGCAAAATGAGAATAAAAATAATCAAAACATTATGCACAGTTCTATGCTAACAAAACTGAGAAATAGGAAAATTAAAAATATGGCATGGAGCTTCACCATTTTCAAAACCAACAAAAGACCAGATAAAGAACTTAAATAGCTCAATTTCAAAAAAAGGAAACAAATGGAGGTGTAAAGGAAATATCAAAGCGGGGAGAAAACCACCTGGTCCTGATGAAAATTCTCCACAATTGGGAAACAAAGAATCCAACCAGATTCTTTTGAGACAAATATAGTCTTAATACTTAAACCAGGAGAGGATAAACACAAAAAAGAAAACTATAAGCCCACATCATCAGGGAATATTGGCTCAAAATTTTAACATACTACAGCAATTCATCAAGAAACAAGAAATTATTCATTATGACCAAATAGGCTTTATACCATGGAAACATGGATGGTTCAAAATGAAGAAAATAATCAACATTATCAATCATATTAATAAGAATCACTATCCTAAACCACATGAGTTTCTCAATAGATGTAAAATAAAGGCCTTTGATGATGTTCCACTTATGCCCAAAACCCTAAAGTCTGGGTATGGAAGGACATTCTTTAATTTCATAAAAAGCATCGATTTAAATTAAAAGTAAGCAAAAAAACACAATGGGGATTCTCAAAAACCTTTTAAAAGAAATATGGCCTCTTGGGGCATCTAGGTGGCATAGTGGATAAAGCACCGGCCCTGGAGTCAGGAGCACCTGGGTTCAAATCCAGTCTCAGACACTTAATAATTACCTAGCTGTGTGGCCTTGGGCAAGCCACTTAACCCCATTTGCTTTACAAAAAAAAAAAAAACAGACTAAAATAAACTAAGAGAAATACAGGAGTGCAGCAAGGATGCCCATTCTTCCAGTTAATTCTTTGATCTGATTTTGTAAATGGTAACAGCAGGAATGAGACAAGAGGAAGAAATGACTGGAGTACACATAGCTAAAGAGGAAATAAAACTATCCCTCCATGTTGAGGCTATGATGGTTTACTTGGAAAGTCCTAAGAGATCAGTAGGTACTGATTAAAACAATTACAAGCATGAGCAAAGTTGTAAGTGACAAAACAAATCCCTTAAAATCAATAATATTCCTATAAAATGATAAGAAAACGTAAGAAACAATAATGAAAGAAAAAAAAAATTCCATTCCAACAATGACAAATTGAAATATCTAGGGAACAACCTCCTAAAGGCACAAAAGACTTCTCTAGGTTCAATTACAAAATGCTCTGAAAGCAAATCTACAAAGAACCCTTAAATAGTTGGTGGAAAAGTCAGTGCTCAGGACTGGGTCACACCAATAGAAGAAAAACAACAGTATTATTAATTTGCACTTTTAATGCAAGACTGATCAAATTAGCACGGGAACGCACTATAGAGCATGCTAAAATAATTTTTAAAAATTCATTTGGAAAGAAGGATGGAGGAGGCAGAGACTGTGCAGCCACATCCAGACCCCAGGTGATGATGGTACTGTGCATAAGTGACCATCCTCAAAATCATGTGGTCTTATGGACTGGAGCAGACAGCTCTCTGGAGCAAACCAGGGAGGGGTGAGACTAGACAAAGTCCAGTTCTTGGAATGTTATCGGAAGTCACCTGGCCACATGGAGCCAGGTAGCACTTGAACCCAGATTTTGGGATGGTGCTGGACAGTGTGAGTTTGAGAGGCAGAACTACTGACAGGAGGCGGATCAAAGGGGGCAATGATGTCTTGTGTAGGGAGACCTGGAGTCTTCCCCCCCCCATCCATGTGCTTGGTGCTAAAAGATCCAAAGGAAAACACCAAGAAGAGACTAGGGACTTCTAGGTGACTCAGTGGATGGACCTCTAAGTTTAATTGTGGCTTCAGCTATTTCCTCACTGTGTGACCCTGGCTAAGTCACTTCACCCCAACTGCCTTAACAAAGACAGGCTCCAGGGCCACATCCCAACATGTCTCCCTAAAGCCAGGCTCCAGTCCTTTTGGGGGGCCAGAATCCCAGTGGATGCTCCTAGGGGTGACTGTGGATCCCAGGAGGGGCTTCAAGATGTTTTGGGTTTGTTGAGCAGTGTTCTGCACTGGTGCCTTTTTATTCTATGGGCCTTAGGGCTCCACGAGGCTAGAGAGAATCCCAGGAGTTGCCGGGGGGGGGGGGGGGGGGGGGGGGGAGGCACTGGTGCTCACAAAGAGCCAGGGGCTACCTCGGCACAAGGGGGCAAAAAAAGAGGGGAGAAGAAGAAGGTGGTGTGGGAGGGGGCTGCGTGAGACCCCAGGGAGGTGGGGAGCAGAGAGACTAATGGAACCTTGCTTACTGGAAGCTCCAAGCTGTGGATTCTGTAAGTCCCTAGTTTTGCAAAATAAAAAACTGCCATTCTCCTTCTCTGCTAGAGACCAATAGTCTATAAGCTGCTCGGTGACCCCATCGATCAGTAATTGATCCTGCTCACAAGCCTGTGCCATGGCTTCTCTTTATTGAAGACATTTATCACACATTTCATCCCTGACCCCACAGCTCCAGTCTCATGTGGAAAGCTCTCAGATCACACTCCCAGATTTGTCTTCATCCTGGAAACAAAGATTTGATCACATTTAACAAAACAAAAAAAAAAAAGGGCAATTCTAGCAAAGTCTCAAGCTAAAGAGTCTGGGCTTTATGGAACCTGATAGAAACATCAAACCCAAAGGAGGAGGTCCCCACCCCAAAAGCGTTTCAGTACGATCCCTCTGATGACCTAGTTATTCTCTGGATTTAGGGGACTCCTCTGGATAGATTCTGCCTTGCTCCTGCATGGACCCCAGAGCCTTTCCCCAAGACCCCTCACTCTCACCCATGGGTTGAGAAGATTTTACAAGTGTCAGTGGGTGATCCCACTGCTTGGGGTCCCTTGGTCAGAGGCACCGCAGACATCCTTATGGGAGACAGAAGAAACAGGAAGCCTTTGACCCAAAGCACAGCGGCAGAGAGAGGGTCAAGACGCTGGGCAAGTGTGGGCCCCTGACCTTGCAGCCCCCCTTGCTTTGGAGGCTCTGGGGGACAGGGTGGTGAGCCTGGCCTGCAAAGTGCAGGCTCTGTCTTTACTGGTTTTGTCAAATTGTAGCCGGGCCTCCGGCGCGAGGGCGGGCAGCGGGTGGCCCACCCAGGTGTCTGTGTGCCTAAGCTTAGGGCTGGCAGTGCCATTCGGCCACGGCGGGGGGCGGGTCTTGGCTTCTCCCTCGCCCCCCTCTTTCTGCACTCATTCTGCTCTGCCCAGCCTGCGTGGCACAGCGCTGGCAGCCGGCCGCAGGAACGTGCCTCGGCTTCCTCGGCGTGTGATGACTTGAGGGAAGGGTAATCATCATTCCTTCCTTTGGCAGAGGCCCGGGGCAGCGGAGGGCCCAGGCCCGACAAGGGGGGGCTGTGCCCAGTGCCGTGCCCTGCCCTCGGGGCGAGGCGTTCCTTCAGGCTGGCTTCCCCAGGGCGGGCTCCGGGCTGCCCGTGGGGGGCAAGAGCCAGAGGGACCACCGCCCGCTGGGGACAAAGAGGGGAGCGGAGCGGGGCGCGGAGGGGGCACAGGAGCCCCGCAGGGCGCACAGACAGGCCGCGGGCGCGCGCGCACGCACCCCCGGCCCAGACACACCCACCCACGCAGACACAGAGCCGGGACACACCCACCCACGTACACGCGCAGCGGCCGCACGCGCGCCGCCCCGCCCCCTCCCCGGGGCCCAGGAGTCCAGAAGGCTTTCGGCCCCGCCCCCCCTCGCCCCGCCCACGTGGCCTGGCTCGTGCGCAAGCGCGGAGAGCGGGGGAGGGGCGCCGCTGCGTCGCTTCTGGCGTCGCTCGCTCTCCCTCCCTCTCCGTCTCCGTTCCCGCCCCGGAGCCCCCCGCCCCCACGGGCCTGCCGCGTCCCAGGCCGCCCAGGCCAGTGCGCACGCGCCCCCGCCCTCCCCGCCCCCTCGGGCGCCTTTCTTCTGGCGGCCAGACCCCCCCCCGGGGCCCGCCCCCGTGCGGAACGCGGTGACGTCAGGGCGTCGCAGCGCGCGGGGGGGCCCGCAGCGAGGCGGTTGGAGGGCAGCGCGGTGACGCGCGTTATTTAGCCCCGCCCCCTCGGCGTGCGTTCCTTTCTGCCCCTCCTCCGCCTCCTGCTCCTGCTCTAGCGTCGGCTCCTCTCGCTCCTCCCGCTCCCACTCGTGCTCCTGCTCCCGCTCGCCTCGCCGCGCGGCCCGACCGCGGTCCCCTCGCCTGCGTCGGGAGCCGCCGCGGCACCGCCCCCTCCCCCTCCCCCCGGCCCGGCCACCCTCATCTCCCGGCCCGGGCGTCCGCGGGCCCTCGAGGCGGCTCGTGGCGCGGGGCCTGGGCCGTTGGCGAGAGCCGAGCGGAGCCGAGCGGAGCCGAGCGGCGGCGGCGGCGGCGGCTGCGGCGGCGCGCTCCGTGCTGCGCCTGCGCGAGGCGGCGGCGGCCCCTCCCCTCCCCCCCGGCGGCGCGCGCGGCCCGCCGCGCACGCGCAGGGCCCCGTGAGCGCGCCCGCGCCCGCGCCCCAGCCCGCGTCCCCTTGGGCCCGGCCTTCGGCGGGAGCGCGAGCGGAGCGGCCGCGTGAGGCCCGGGAGCGGCGCGACATGGCGGCGTCGGTGGCGGCGGGCGCGGGCGCTGGCAGCCCCGGCTCCGGGGACGGGCCCGCGGGCGCCGACAAGCGCGGCCCCGGCGGCCCCGGCGGCCCGGCCGCCGCCTCGGCCTCGGCCGCCGCCGGCGGGCCCTCGGCGCCCGGCCCCGCCGCCGCGGCCTCCTCGGCCCCGGCCGCGGCCGGCTCGGCCTCGGCGGCGGCGGCGGCGGCGGCCTCGTCCTCGGCCGGGGCCGCCCCGGGGCCGGCCGCCGCGGCCTCCTCGGGCCCGGCCCCGGGCGGCGCGGCGGCGGGCGGCGGGCCCAGCGAGGCGGCCGAGCTGCTGGAGCACTGCGGCGTGTGCCGCGAGCGCCTGCGGCCCGAGCGCGAGCCGCGCCTGCTGCCCTGCCTGCACTCGGTGTGCGGCCAGTGCCTGCTGCTCGGGCCGGCCGCGGCGCCCGGCGCCGGCCCCGCCAACAACGGGGGCGACTCGGCCGGTGAGGGGCCCGGGCGGGGGAGGGGCGGCGCGGGCCCTTTGTTCGGGCGGCGGGAGGGGGCGGGGAGGCGCGGGCCGGCGCCCCCCAGCCTCGCCCTCTGCCCGCCCCCCGCAGTGGTGGACTGCCCGGTGTGCAAGCAGCAGTGCTTCGCCAAGGACATCGTGGAGAACTACTTCATGCGGGACAGCGGCGCCAAGGCGGCCCCGGACCCCAAGGACGCCAACCAGGTGAGGCGCGGCCCGCGTGCGGGCGGGGGGCGGGGCCTCGGGCCTGGCGGGCAGCCTCCAGCCCCGCGGCCCTCTGCCCCTGCCCAGTGCTGCACCAGCTGCGAGGACAACGCCCCGGCCACCAGCTACTGCGTGGAGTGCTCGGAGCCGCTGTGCGAGACGTGCGTGGAGGCGCACCAGCGGGTCAAGTACACCAAGGACCACACCGTCCGCTCCACCGGTGGGACCCAGCTCCGGGGCGGGGCGGGCAGGGGGGGCGGGCGCCCGGGTGGGGAGCGGGGCGGGCGCCCCCGCGGGAGGTCCCCTCAGCGTCTCCCTGTCCGCCTGTGGCTGGCACGCCTGCAGGCCCCGCCAAGTCCCGCGACGGGGAGCGCACGGTGTACTGCTCGGTCCACAAGCACGAGCCGCTGGTGCTGTTCTGCGAGAGCTGCGACACCCTCACCTGCAGGGACTGCCAGCTCAATGCCCACAAGGACCATCAGTGAGTAGGCCCCAGGGGATCCGGGGCTCGGGCTGCCAGCCTGGGGGGGGGGGGCGAGGCCTTTGAGGAGGCTGACGGGGCTACCTTGGGGCAGGTACCAGTTCCTGGAGGATGCCGTGAGAAACCAGAGGAAACTCTTGGCCTCCTTGGTCAAGCGTTTGGGTGACAAGCACGCCACCCTGCAGAAGAACACCAAGGAAGTGCGCACCTCGTGAGTCTGAGGCAGTGGGGAGGGCAGGAGGCGGGCTGGTCCGTGGCTGCTTCTAAAACATCCTCCCCCCCCCAGGATACGCCAGGTGACCGACGTGCAGAAGAGGGTGCAGGTGGACGTGAAGATGGCCATCCTACAGATCATGAAGGAACTGAACAAGCGGGGCCGCGTACTAGTCAACGATGCCCAGAAGGTGACGGAGGGGCAGCAGGAACGCTTGGAACGCCAGCACTGGACTATGACCAAGATCCAGCGGCACCAGGAGCACATTCTTCGCTTTGCCTCCTGGGCCCTGGAGAGCGACAACAACACGGCCCTGCTGCTGTCCAAGAAGCTGGTGAGACGCCAGGCAAGGGGGGCAGAGGGAGGGCTGGCCAGGTGTGGGGCGGCTGGGCCCCACGGCCTCACCCAGCTCCGTTTCCCCAGATTTACTTCCAGCTGCACCGTGCTCTCAAGATGATCGTGGACCCCGTGGAGCCCCAGGGGGACATGAAGTTCCAGTGGGACCTAAACGCTTGGACCAAAAGCGCCGAGGCCTTTGGTGGGTGCTTGCCCGGCTGGGCCTGAGTAGCCTGTCTTGGCGAAAGGGGAGATGGGGGTATAGCCAGGGGCTGAGCCACTTTTCTTCTTCCACAGGCAAGATTGTTTCAGAAAGGAGTGGGCCTGGCTCCATGGCCCCTCCCCGCCCTCCTGGCAAGCCTGGAGGGAATCAGGTAAGGCCCTCTCCTGGGTGGTAGGGGGAGGTGTTCTTGGTGGGACAGTGTTCAGGTTACTGATCAATGATGTTCTGTTTTCCAGGCCATGGACCTGCAGGAAGGCTATGGGAGTTATGGTCCAGGTGAGTGGTTTAGTGAGAAGGAAAGGGGGGGGGGGGGACACCCATGGTGACACCATCTTGACCATATCTTTCTGCTTCCCAGATGACCCCTACAGTGCTGAGCCCAATGTATCCGGGATGAAAAGGTAAGTGGCTGAGACTGAAGAGTATCCTTTGTCAGGGGTGGGGGGGTGGGGGTGGCCTGGCAAGGCCCGATCATCCCTGGCCGCTCTCCTTCCTCAGGTCCAGATCCGGCGAGGGGGAGGTGAGCGGTCTCATGCGGAAGGTGCCTAGGGTGAGCCTGGAACGTCTTGATTTGGACCTGACGGCAGACAGCCAGCCCCCCGTCTTCAAGGTCTTCCCGGGGACCACCAATGAGGACTACAACCTCATCGTCATTGAGAGGGGTGGCCAGCCCGGGGCCCCTGGGGGTCCTCCCATGCCCCCCATGGCCATGGTCAAGGTGAGGCAGGGGGAGGGAAGCCTGGCCTGGGCCAGCAGGAGCTGTGGCAAGGCAGGACCCAAGTCTCATCAATCCCCCCCCCCACCCACAGGAGGAAGAGACAGAGGCGGCTATCGGAGCACCCCCAGGAGTGGAGGGGCTGGAGACAAAACCACTGCTCCTGCCTCCCCTGGAGGCCTCGGGGGCTGAGGGCCCCCACCTGGCCTCCCCCAGTGGCAGCACCGGCTCTGGCCTGGAGGTCCTGGGAGGCCCGGACGGGGCCGGGGCAGCCACTGCCGCCACCGGACCTGTGGATGACAGCGCCACCATCTGCCGTGTCTGTCAGAAGCCCGGGGACCTGGTGATGTGCAGCCAGTGCGAATTCTGTTTCCATCTGGAATGTCATCTGCCAACCCTGCAGGAGGTGCCTGGGTATGTGGGCAGAGAAAGAAGGGGCTCCCTCCCTTGGGTGGGCCATCTGTCTGTTGGGGTGTACCCCAAGGGCCTCTCTTGAGCACAGCTCCCTTTCTTCCCCCTTCCAGGGAGGAGTGGAGCTGCTCCCTGTGTCAGGAGCTGGTGGACTGCAAAGACGAGGTCCCTCTGCCTGGCCCTGAGAGTGGGGCCTTGAACCCCGATGGAGATGCCTGCCCTGCCAAGCTGTCACCCATTAACCAGCAGGTATTGGGCAGCCCCGGGGAGCCTGGTGGGGTGGGGAGGTCAGCTGCCTGGTCAGGGTGAGGTACCCCAGGCATTGGCTGAGGCAGCAGCCCAACTCTGGCTCCCCCCCCTTAGAAATGCGAGCGTGTCCTGCTGGCCCTGCTCTGCCATGAGCCGTGCCGCCCTCTGCACCGACTGGCCACGGACCCCACGCCTTCAGCCGAGCAGCCTGGCACCCTGGATCTCACCCTGATCCGGGCCCGCCTCCAGGAGAAGCTGTCGCCTCCTTACAGCTCTCCCCAGGAGTTTGCCCAGGATGTGGGCCGCATGTTCAAGCAGTTCAACAAACTCACGGAGGTGAGGAGGTGGAGGGGGGACTGGGGAGTTTGGGGGGGCCTGGGGGTACCGGACATCTTGTTCAACCCCCCCCCCCACCTCCACTCCCCCCAGGACAAAGCTGACGTCCAGTCCATCATCGGCCTTCAACGCTTCTTTGAGACTCGCATGAACGAGGCTTTTGGAGATACCAAGTTCTCTGCAATTTTGGTGGAGCCCCTCCCTGCCCCACTCCCAGGCCCGGGCCTGGCCCCTCCTGAGCTGGTGGGGGGTCCCAGCGACGCTAACTGAGCCCTGGCCTTGTTCCCCCCCATGGCTCCATTCCCCCCTCACTCATCTCTCCTTCACCCCCTGGTCCTTCTGTATTTCCCCTCCCCCCAGATGCGGTTTTTACTTCTTGATTTAATAAAAACATACCCCAGGAGCTGAGGGCCCTCCCAAGTCATGGTAGACCCCCCAAGCCAGCAGGGCATCCTGGGAGCCCCTGGCATGGGGCTGGTTGCTGGGCATGGCTGCTTGCTGGGCCACCCTCAGACCCCTTCCCCCTTTAGTGAGGCTTCCCTTGGATGTAGGCAGGGCCCTCCATGGCTTGCAGCCCTGGGAGGGGAAAAGTGCCCCCCCAAGCCCCAGAGGCTGCTGGGACCCCCTCCCCTTTAGACTAGACAGTCTTCCCTCTTAGGGTCCAAGCACCCACTTCCTTCTGGGAAGTAGGGTTAGTTTTTCCTGACAATCGCTCCCTGGAGAAGTTGGGGGTTGGAAGGGCCTTTGGGGGGGAGACATCCCCCCTCCAGAGGAGCCCTAGGCTGCCTTGATTTTGTCTTTGTCATCTGCTTCTTGTCCTGAGCTTGGAGATCACTGAAACACCCATCCAATAAACTTGCCAGCCATGCCTCTCCCTGCCTCTATTCTCAAGTTTTGTTATTGATGGGGGTGGGGGTCCAGGGTGCTCCCATCCTCCCCGCCACCCTCCCTTCCCCCATCACAACCAAGCCTGGTGGGTGTCTTAAAAACTTTTATTTTGGGATGGGGGGGGGAGTCCCCTGCACCTCCCTGCTGGCTCAGTCCCTCCTCAGGTTCTTGAGGCGCTCTTCCAAGTCTGCATCGGCATCTGCCAGGGCGGTGGAGGGCTCGGCCTTCTTGCCCCCCGCAGCCACAGAGAGGGAGCCGCCGGTGGAGGGGAGATCTGTTGGAGAGAAAGATTGTTGGGTGCACTGGGGAGGGCAAGGGGCTGCACCCCAATTGGGAGAGGTAAGGTCAGGGTACTTACTGGAGAGTTCATCGGTCAGGCTCAGGCCCAGCTCGTCCAGCACCTGGGACACGACTGCATCACTGAAAGGCCAGAGGACAAGAGATGAGGGAGGGATGGAGACCGGACCCCCCCACAGGGCCCCTCCCAGCAGCCCTAGCACCTCTCCTCCTCATCCTCCTCGTCCCCCATGGCGTCGTCGATGGCATCGTTCATCATCTCTTCCTTCATGTCCATGATCTCGGCCTGGCGCTCAAATTCCATCATGATCTTCTGAATCTGGGGTAGCTTCAGCTGGGGGAGGAGAAGGGGGACCCACCCAGCTGGGCTTCGGTGTGGGAGGCCACCTGCCCCAGGCCTGGCCTCTCCTTTCAGGCCCCCAGAGGCCTCCCTCCCAGGTCGAGCCCGGCCAAGTGCTCACCTGCCTGTTCATGGTGCCCATGGCCTTGGTGACGCCCTTCATGGCCTGTGCCATGGAGTTGTTGGACTTGAGCGTCTGGATCTTGAGGGACACGGCCTGGATGTTGGCTCGCATCATCACGAATTTACTGACGTAGCGGCGTGTGCGCACCAGGTCTTTGGCCATGATTTTCACAGCGTCCTGGGGAGGGGGGAAGAGGGCATAGGGTTAGGGCGGGTGGGAGGCTGGCCCAGCCCCGGGGAGCCCACCCTTGGGGAGCCCCACGCCAGGCGGGTCACCATCTGGCCCTGCTTGGCCATCTTCTTGATGTCGGCGATGATCTTCTTCTCCTGGGTCTCCAGTTTCTGGCGCTCCCTGTCCAGCTCGCGCATGGCCCGGGTCAGGGCCCGCTGGTTCTGCCGCAGCAGCTCCTCCGGGGTCTTCCTGCGCCCGAACAGCAGGTCCATGGTGGAGCTGCAGGGAGCCGAGCCTAGCCTGAGCCCCGGAGCCCGGCCTGAGCCCCGGAGCCCGGCCTGAGCCCCAGGGCCCGGCCTGAGCCCAGGGGACCAGCCTGAGCCCCGGAGCCCGGCCTGAGCCCAGGGGACCAACCTGAGCCCCGGAGCCCGGCCTGAGCCCAGGGGACCAACCTGAGCCCCGGAGCCCGGCCTGAGCCCAGGGGACCAACCTGAGCCCCGGAGCCCGGCCTGAGCCCGTGGGAGGTGGAGGCTGGGGTCTCTGCCCACGGCGGGGCCCCAGGCCAGCGTGGGCCTGGCCCTGCAGGGCGGGCGTAGAGAGCCTTCCCGGGGCAGCTGAGGAAGGGCCTGGAAGGATGGGCACCCGGGGGTCAGAGGGAGGAGGAAAGGGGGGACGCGGGGTCAGAGGGCAGAATCTAGAGGCTGCCCCTTCCTTCGCGGCCCGGCCCCCCCCCCCCCCCAAGCAGCAAGATGTGGGTTCGACTAGCGCGGCCCCCGTCCGCCGCCGCTGCGGGCTGGGCCCGGGCTCCTGGGGGAGTCGCGTTCCAAGGCGGGGAGGGGGGTGGCCGGGGGTGGGGTCCGGGTCCTCCCCTGGGAAGGGGGCGGGGGCGGCGCCTTGACTCACCCGGCCCCGAGGGAGGCCACACAACCGCCGTGTCCGGGAAGGCCCCCCACCCCGGGTCGCGCTGGCCCCGCCCGCCGCCGGCCCCCACACCCCGCAGCCCGCGCCGCCGCCGCCCGGGGTCTCCTCGCCGCCTGCTTTCTCCCAGAACTCGCCGCTGCTTCCGGATTCGGGCGCCCTGACGTCACTGCCGCGCGCCCGGCCGGACGCCGAGCGACGTCGTGCGCAAGCGCCCGGGGCTCGGACACACTGCGCCTGCGCCGAGCCAGCCGGGCCCCGCTCCCCCGCGCCGGGGCGACCGGCTCGGCCCAGCCCCGCGCCCCGCGCCCCGCCGCCCCGGTCCCGCACGCACGCACGCACACAAGGCAGGAGGCGGGAGCACTGCATCAACATTCCCCTTTAATAACCTGACACAAACTCGAGTGGGAGGGGGGGCGGGGGCCGGGGGCGAGCCAATTCATTTCCCTTCTCTGATCCGGACGGCGGGGGCGGGGGCGGGCGGCGCCCGGGGGCACGCGGGGCCCCCCAACCCCAGCCCAGAGACCGGGGGGCGGGCCGGGAGCCCCCCCTCCCCGCCGGGCCCGGCCCCCAATAAATACGCGGCCCGGGGGCCGCCGGGGGTCCGCCGCCCCCTTCTACTTGAGGCAGCGCTCGAAGTACGTGGAGCCGATGTAGCCGCCGCGCATGGAGCGCTGCACGTTCTGCTCGAAGAGGCGCCGGTTGTTCTGCAGGACCTCGGCCGCCTCCTTGTTCAGGGGGTCCTCGGGGTTGGGCTCCTGCGGGGGCGGGGCCGGTCAGGCCGCGCCCCCGCCGCGCCCCCCGCCCCCCGCCCGCCCTTCCTCGGCCTCTCACCAAGAAGAGATACTGCAGCCCGTAGATGATGGAGTTGATCGTGAGCACTGGCTTCCAGTCCTCTCTGCGGGGGCACGAGGCCGGGGGGGGGGGGGCTGAGGGCTGGCCCCGACCCGAGGGGCCTCTCAGCCTCCCCCGGCGATGACCCCCCACCCCACCCCACCCCGCGCCCGCTCCCCGCCGGGCTCCTGGGGCCAGCCCAGCCCGGCACCTCACCTGAGGATGTTAAGGCAGACATTGCCCTCGAGGTCGATGTTGGGGTGATAAACCATGGTCTCACACTTCACCTTGGGGGGGTCGTGGGGGTAGCCCTGGCCAACCTGGGGCGGGGAGGCACAGTCAGCCCCCTCCAGGGCAGGCCCCTGCCCTCGCAGGGCCTCCCTTCCGGCCCTCCCCCTCCGACTTACCTTAAAACTAAACACGAACTTGCCGGCCTTGTAGAAGCCCTGGAAAAGAAGGGGGGCGGATTGCTCAGTGGCCCAGCGGCCCCGCGCCCGGCGGCCGCCCCCGGCGGGGTGCTCACCTCATCGGGGCAGATGACCAGCTTGAAGTTGAGGAGGTCGTCCTGGTCCGAGAAGTCGATCTCGCACGTCTTGGGCAGGTTGAGCTCGTTAATGTCTGCAGGAGAGCGCGGGGAGTTCGCGGGGCGCCATCGCGACACCCCGAGACCACGGCCCCCGGGGGAATGGAGGGGCTGCGGGGGGGCGGGGGCCCGGGGGGAGGGGCGGCGCCGCGGGCCGGGGGGGAGGGGCGGCGCCGCCGGGCCCCGGCGCGGGGGGCCCCCCACCTTTCTGGATGCGGAGCTGCGCGGCGGAGGCCTTCTTGCTGCTGCCCTTGGTGCCGCCCGCCGACTCCTCCTCCTTCTTCTGCTGCTTCAGCGAGAACAGCTTGATCATCCTGCCGCCGCCGCCGCCTCCTCGGGGCCCTGGCCGGCCGGCCGCCCCCGCCCGCTGTCCGCCGCCTGCCCGCCCCAGCCCCGGCTCCGGCCCCGGCCCGGCTCCGGCTCCGGCCCGGCTGCTCCGCGCTCCGGCCCCGGCTGCTCCGCTCAGCGCCGCGCCGCGCGGCCCGTCTCGGCTCCCGTAGCTGGCTCGGCTCGCCTCGGCAGCGCTCGGCTCCCTCCGGAAGGCTTCGGCTGGGCTCGGGAGCTTTCGGAAGGTGAGTGCGGCTGCGCCCCGCCCCCGCCCGGCGGCCGCTGCCGGCCCCGCCCCCTCCCCCGCCTGGCCTGCCCCAGATCGCGCTCCTGACCGCCCCCTCTCGCTCTCTCTTCTCGCTCTCCGCCTCCCCGGCTTTCTCTCTCGCTCACAGGCTACCTGCCGGCCTCGGGCTGGACCGGGGCCGCAGCCCGGACGGTCGCGGAGGCCTTGACGACGGTCTCGGGGCGCCCCGCCGCTTCGGTGATTTCCGCCGCCGCCTCCCCCGATTCGGCTCTGGCCGCTGTCGGCCCGCGGCGCGCATGCGCAGACGCGGCGCGCAGCCCGGGGCCGCACTCGGCCATTTCCGGGCGGGGGTTTCGGGCGCTTCCGGAGCAGATCGGCCGGCGGCGGCGGGGGGGGGGAGGGGTACGAAGGGAAGCTGGTGTCGGACTTGGTGGGGGGGGGGAGGGAGAGTGGCTCGGGGACCGCCCGCCCCCTCGGGAAGAGGGAAAAGGCAGTTACGATTCTCCCAGGAACCCCGAGGGCACACGCCGCGGGGCGGGGGGGGGGGGGCAGAGGAGAAGCGCTGAGAGGGACCGGGCTCTCGGCTGTCAGTTTAGGCCGGCCCCGCCAACGTGGGAGCCGCTCGCGAAAGGCCGCGCCTGCTCATTGGAAAAGGCCCAGAGAAGCGGCCCGGCCGGCCAATAGCGGCCCGGCATTCGGCTCCGGGGGCGGGGCCCGGACGCCAGCCTCCCACTGAGCGCTCGGAAATGCGGAGTAGGCGGGCGTGCCGGAATCCTGGCGGCAGCTTCCGGCCTGCCCGTCCCCATGACGACCGCGGCCCGAGGGGCGGTGCGGACAGCGGCGGCGCCGCGGCCTCCCCGCCTCACCATGGCAACGCGCCCGCCCCGGGCCGCCCGGCAGCGGTTAGGCCCGGGCCCGCGACTGAAGGTGAGCGGGCCGCGAGCCCGGAGGGGCGCGGCAGGGGGCGGGGCCGGGCCCTGGGGCGCTCCGGGGCCCCGCCCCGTGCTCGCCCTCTTTGCCCTTTGGGGGAGGGGCCGGAGCGTCATTGGCCGGCTCTGGCCCCGCCCCCGAGGAGCTGCATCACAGGGGGGGGCTGCCTTGTGCCCGCCTGCACCCCGGGACGGAGGCCCCCGCCCTCCTCTGTACCCCAGAGGTGAGCTCTGGCCCCCGGCCCCCCCTTCCGGGAGGGGACCCCGCCAGCTCTTGCCCCCCCAGAAGGATCCGGGCCCGGCCCCCGGGAGTCCTGGGGTCCCCCCAGCCGCAGTTCTCGTCTCCCCGCCGTTCCGGGCCAGGGTGCTGGGCCGCCCCCGGCCCCGGAGCCACCCCCAGAAGCAGGCGCCCCTTCCCTGTGCCCTGAGCACCCCCAGACCAAGCCCTGCTCCCTCTGCATTGCGCCCACTTCCCTTCAGCCGCAAGGGCCCCCCTGCACCCCGCCGCTGGAGGAGGTTGCACCCCCTCCCCTCCAGGGCCAGCGCCCTGCCACCCAGATCCTGCCCCCTGCAAGGGGCCCTGGGCACTCTGCTGACTTCCCCCGGGCCTAGCTTCCAGCCCCAAATCGGCTTGGAAGAAACACTCCCCCCCCCCCCCCCCCCCCCCGCAACCTGCCCTGTCTTCTGTCCCTAGTCTGCCCTGCCAGGGAGCTGCCCTTCCCGGGGGGCCCACCTCTCTTCTCTGCTGGGCATCGCCCTCTTTGCCTTGTCTGGACTCTCCGGGCAGGGGACCTTGCCCCACCCTCCCATTCCCTGCTCCCTCCAGCCTGGCCCGGACTCCCCTAGGCTGCCCACTCTGGGTCCTGGACTTGCCTGGGCTAAGCGGGGAACCTGGAGAGCCCCAAGTCGCTTTGCAGGGGAATGCGGTTACAGTTGAGACTCAGAAATGGTCGCTCTGCAGCCACGTTCTGAAGGATGGTGTCTCTGGGTGAGGTCCTGGTGCCCCCCACCTCCTTGGCACTCAGGGCCTGGGCTGCGTGGGATGAGAAGCCCACCAATCCCTGCTCTTCTCTGCTCAGGCCTGCCTTCTTCATGCCAAGGCCATCCTCAGCCTCTGCTCCAGTCACCTTGTCCACCTGGGTGCCCCGGGTGGGTTCTCCTCCCCAAGCAGAGCTTTGGCCGTTCCCCCCTCCACACACTATTCAAGCCTCAGTAAAGTGGGGGGTGTGGGAAACTAGGACTCGCTTCTGGTTCATTGCAGGGTCCTGGCAGAGCTAGGATCCGAAAGGTTTTGGATCCCAGGGCATTCTGGCTGGTTGGTGGGAGGGGAAGGAAGGGGTCAAGGGTTGGGGTTCCTCTTTGAGGGAACCAGGGGCCTGGGCAGGAGGTCAGCCAGAACCTGCCCCTGAGGGTGAGATTATGAGCTCTGGTAGCAGGTTCTCTGTGTGGGGTGCCAGGGTGATGCCCTGGGTAGGAGCATCAGCAGAGACCCCAAAGGCTTCTGCCTGGGTTGGCCCAAGAAGGATCCCTAGAGCCTCAGAGCATCGTACAGTTAGGATGACCACCTCGGGGGGCCAGGAGAAGTCTGGAAGGAGGAGGGTTCAGAAAAGGCCCCCCAGGCTGGGTTAGGCTTGTAGGTGGTAGAGAAGAACAGGGGTCAGCCTTCCCCCATCCTCGGAGGAGCCTCTATAGAAGGGGGGGGGGAAGGGAGGCTCCCAGGGTCCCTAAGTCAGTGAGCTGTCTCATGGGAGATTCCATGGTGGGCACAAGTTTCCAGGCTCCCTCACATGTGCCTGCCCTTTGTGGAGGTCAACAGAGAGGGGTCTGCAGGGGCTGACGGAGCCCTGGGGGCCACTGTCCTCAGGTCTCAGGCCTGAGTTCCAGTAGGTATAGGCTTCTTCCAGTGACTCAGAGAGCTCCTGCCAGGGCAGGTGCAGGAGGGGCCCTGGCAAGGGCAAAGGGTTCTGGCCCCTCCCAACAGTAGAAGACCCACTGGACCGTTGGATGGGATGCTGAGCTTAGAATCTGGAGGACAGTTCAAATTCTACCACAGATAGGTAGAGCTGGGTGACTGGGCACCTCAGTTTATCCTCTCTACCTCAGGGTCGATGGCCCTTGTCTCTCATGGGGCTCCAGTGAGGGACACTCCATGTAAGTGTAATTGGGCAACCAGGGACAACTCCTTATTCTACACAGAAGGAAACCAGGGCCTGAGACAGTTGAGACCCTTTAGAAGTCAAGTTCTAGACAGCCTAAAGAGCAGAGCTGATAGAATATCCCTGTTCAGTCTCCCTGTGCCCATCCGCCTGAGCGGGAAATATGCCTCCTGACTCCAGCCAGCATGTGGGCTAATAGCTGCTGCCCTTCTGCCCAGCCAGATCCTGGAGGGACACTGGCTCTTCATGGGTGGGCACATGGTGCTGGCTGCAGGAGAACCCCAGCTCTTCAGAAGACAGAGCCCTCTGCTCCCCCCTCCCCCGGTCGTGTTATGAGGGATGCCATGGCTCAGTGCCAGGGGTGCCCGGCAGGTTGGGGTGGAGCAGCTGCTTCCCCTGGAGAGGGGCAGCTGACTCCATCTTCGGTCCTTCCCACACACAGCCCTGGGGAACATCTGGATGTGACTTTTTAAAAAAATGAAGAAACAGAACATGGAATGTTAGTAAGATTTATGACACTTGGGAACTGGTAGGCAAATGCTTCCTATGCCAAGCTGGAAGGCAAGACCCCAGAGGGAGGGCAAAGGATGAAGGTGAGCTGGCATTGGGACAGCTGGGAGGCAGCCACCTCCAGAGGAGCTCCCCAATGGGAGAAGGTGGCAGGTCTGCTGCTAGCATGTGCCAGGGGGTGAGGCTGCCCCATGGAGAAGGAGCTTCTAAAAAAATTCTTAAAATTTGTTTTTGTAAGTAAACAAAACTTTTCTTTCCCACTAATTCCCTCCTCCTACTGGAGGAAGAAAACAACCCAACTTGTGAAAAATACCAGTCAAGCCAAACTAGTGGCCATCAGGACTCTGCTTCTCACATAGCCTTGGGATCAGGGCTGGTCATTGGCACTATCGGTGTTCTTTCAGCTCCCAAAATTTGTTTCAAGAAGGGACCTTGGGAGAAACTTATTTTCCAGCCCTTGCTCTAGGCTTCCAGCTGAGTGGTCGGGGTCCTCTCCACTTGCTCATGCTCTTAGCATGGAATCTGTGTCTGTCCTTGACTGGTGAACAGACCCCAGTGGATCCAGCAGGCTCGCCATTGTTGGCTGTTTAGGGGGCGCCTAGTTATTGGCCAGTAAAAAGAACGCACCAAGAACATGAGAGGAAACGGCTCCCTTTTGGTTGTTTTTAATGACACTAAGAAAGCATGTTCCCAACCATGGGAAAATTTGGTTGGAGTCTTTTCCTCTCTACCATTGACCCTCAAGCTAGAGAGCTGGGGGGTGGTAGTGATGTTTGGCAGGTGGCTGCTAGACTGCAAAAAAGGAATAATGAGGAGGAGCAAGTATCCTGGGAGAGATCAGGTGGCCTAGTCTGGACACAACTCTCCATCAAGAGCTGATGATGCACCCTGGACGATGGGAGGCAGGGCCAGTGCTTAGCTGGCCCAAGGCTTTTCAGGGAAAGGGGCGAGGGGACACTCTCAGGAAGGGCATGAGTTCGCCAGGAGAAAGCCCAAAATAAATGTATGTTCATCTGGTCTTTTTTTTTTCTTCAGGTTTTTGCAAGGCAGTGGGGTTAAGTGACTTGCCCAAGGCCACACAGCTAGGCAATTATTAAGTGTCTGAGGCTGGATTTGAACTCAGGTACTCCTGACTTCAGGGCTGGTGCTCTGTCCACTGTGCCACCTAGCCGCCCCTAATCTGGGCTTTTCTTGAAGACCTCCTTGGCAGCCTGTTCCCCTTTGGGGAAGCTCTCCAAGATGTTTCTGAGCTCAGGCTTGAGGGATCAGTAGGGATGTTTGGGGAGAAAGAGAATGAGTTCATTTTGGGGGTTTAAGATGTCTACTGGATATCTGGTATGAGATATCCAACAGAGATGTGAGATTGGCGGTCAGCTGAGAAGGTGGCTCAGAGTCATCTGCTTAGAGTTGATGATTAAAGCCATGGAAGGGGATGAGGTCACCAAACTTTCATTTAGTGTAACATGGAGAAGGGAGGGAACCTTGAGGGGTCCAGCCAAGGATTCAGGTAGGAGGAGACCCAGGAGAGGGAGCCTGAGGGCAGGAAAGACCACAGGGGCCACCGAAGCCAGCAGTGGGAAAGGAGACGGGGCAGGAGGTACAGGAGGGATGGGAGATGAGACTCCCTGGACATGGCTTCTGCTGTCCAATCTGAGAGGGTGGCCGAGCTCAGGGGGAGCCCCTGGCGAGAGTGGTGGGAAGGGGTGGCCCATCTGGAGTGGATGCGGGCAGTGTGGTTTTTTTGGTTTTGTCCCAATTCCTTTGATGGCGCAGGAGGAGGAGTAGGGTGGGCACAATCTAAGGCTGGGCACCTGAGGGCCAGGCCAGGGAAGTGAGGAGACTGGGTGTAGACTGCCCCATGGTACCCAGTACCTCCAGGAACAAGGGCAAAATGTCTCTTGGGCTTGGAAAACCTTTTTTTTTTTTAAATCAGATCAACCAAAGGTTTATCTATTTGATTCTTTCATAAAACCAACTCTTCATTTTATTGCTTTCAATTTTATTTCTCCTTTGATTTGCAGAATTTCTGATAATTTCATTGGGGCTTTTTAATTTGTTCCTTTTCTAACTTTTTTAGCTGCACGTCCAGTTTACTGATCTCTTTATTCACATCAGAATTTAGAGATAGAAAATTTCCCCTAAAAACTGCTTTTGACATCACATAAATTTTGATGTATTTCATTTTCTTGGTTGAAATTGTTGATTATTTCTATGATTTGTTGTTTGATCCATTAAAAAAAAGTGGTTTTTTTGCAAGGCAATGAGGTTAAGTGTGCCCAAGGCCACACAGCTAGGTAATTATTGTCTGAGGCTGGATTTGAATTCAGGTCCTCCTGACTCCAGGGCTGGTGCTCTATCCACTGCACCTCCTTGCTGCCCTTCCTTTTTTTTTTTTTTAAGGTTTTTGCAAGGCAAACGGGGTTAAGTGGCTTGCCCAAGGCCACACAGCTAGGTAATGATTAAGTGTCTGAGACCAGATTTGAACCCAGGTACTCCTGACTCCAGGGTCGGTGCTTTATCCACTGTGCCATCTAGCCGCCCCCCTTCGTTCTTTAAATTAGGTTATTTAGTTTCCAATTTTTGTTTTATCTTTCCTTTATAGCATGTAATTTTTATAGCATTAGGATCTGAAAAGCATACATTTATTATTTCTGCATCTGATTGTAAGGGTTTTATGCCATAGTACATGGTCAATTTGGGTCAGTTAGCAAGTGCTCTAGAGAAAATGGTGTAGCCCCCTCTCCCTATTCAGGTTTCTCCCAAGGTCTAGCACATCTACCTTTTCTATGATTGAAAGCCCCCCAAGCCCACCCCTTCAACCGTTGGACCCCCTGCAATCCCACTAGGAGATGTGCCTTGGGCCCCCTTGCTGCCGTCTGAGGGCCTGACCTCTATGGGAAGTCCCTTCTGTGAGGGCAGGGTTCTCATCCCTAGGGCTGGCACTCCTCCATAAACGTCCACATGAGGTTTGCTGGGGGTACAGTCCTGAGAGGTGCCACCCTCCTTAATCCAGAGTAGTTGTTTCTGGCTTTTGTAGAGGACTTTAGAGAGGTGAGGGAATTGGAGCAGAGCCAGCCTGTGGGCCAGCTCCCACTTCCTGCCAGGATGGATGCCAGGGTGCCCCAAGGTCAGATTTCAGGACTCCGGAAGGTTGGAGCAGGACCAGCTAGGAAGGGCCAGTTCTGGCTCCTGACCACAGGAGCTTCCCTGGCAGCAAATGCCCTGGCAGGGTACCAGGATGAGGAGGACTCTTGGCACCGGGCCAGGGGAGTGCCACCCAGAGTAGACAATGGATTGAGACAGGATTCTGGGCCCCTGGGGCTGACATTTGAGGCTTGGGGAAAGGGAGGTGGGGCCAGGCCTAAACCTCCTTCAGTAAGGGTCCAGAGCTTGCCATCTAAGAGAACAGACGGCACTTGAAAAGGAAGGTCCCTCTGTCCTTGGGGGCAGAGGCAAAGGCAGCCATCAGCTGCTGATTCCTGATCCTGGCCGTTGGACAGCTCTTCCCATTTCCACAGGGGTCTGGGGGTGGGGTGCTACCACCCCAGGACTCTCAGGCTTCTCTGCCTGCCCATGCCTGTGGTCTAAGGGACATCCCTTGTCCCAAAGGGCTTGGCTTCCTGACTTGGAGGTCCTGAGCTATCTCCACCTAGAGTCTCCCAGACCCAGAGGTGGAGGGGAGGGGAGGGGTCCCTGGAGGGCAGAGATTGTTCCTCCTTAGAGTGAGTTCTGGAATGAATGGGGAGCCAGGTCTGCATGTGTGTGCATGCTGCTGCCCAGAGAGAGCGAGACAGAGACAGACAGACATAGAAAGGGGGAGAGAGAGAGGGGTGGTGTGGCTAATGACTGTTCGAGAGGGAAGTAACCTGGCTTTTTCTTCCCAGGTCTGTGTCCTGACAAGGTTGACCTTCCCCTCAAAGAGAGTGCTTCTTCAGAGTCTTGACCCTGTGCTCTGACATTCAGGGCCCTCCAGGTGAGTGAGCTACTTGTTGCTCGTGGGCCCTCCATTCCTGGCCCCCATGCTTGGGGGCCAGGTGGCTTTTTATCCATGGATCCTCATCTCTCAGACTTTTTGTGCATTTATTTCTTTAGTCAACTCTTATTTTTCTATTTTTCCCAATTACAAGTAACAATTTTTTTTTTTTTAGGTTTTTGCAAGGCAATGGGGTTAAGTGGCTTGCCCAAGGCCATACAGCTAGGTAATTATTAAGTGTCTGAGATGGGATTTGAACTCAGGGGCTCCTGACTCCAGGGCCGGTGCTTTACCCACTGCACCACCTAGCTGCCCCGTAAAAACAATTTTTAACATTAATTTTGAAAAATGTGGTTTCTCTCCTTCCTCATCCCCTGTCCCTGAGATAGCCGGCAGTTTGCTATAGATTCACTTGTGCAATCAGTCACATTGTAAAAGAAACTACAGACTCAAAAACCCATGCAAAAAATAGTGATCTCTCTGTAGTGGGATCTTTTCCTACCCTGGCAGTGCCTGCCTTCCTTGAAGAGGTATCTCCTTCTCTTGAGTCCCTTCCCAATTCGGCCCATCACTGAGCCCACCTTCACTCAGTTGGATTCAGTGATCCTCCCTACTCTCCCAGCTGACCCATTGGACATCATCTCAATCATGGTCAGAACAGAAGTCTTTATCTTTCCCCTTTCAAACTTTCCTACTCCTATCAAGAGCACAGTGATGGGGCAGCTAGGTGAAAGAGAATCATATCCTGGTATCACAAAAGCTTTATCATACTTGCTTAAATATCCCCTTAGCATTTCAAAAAGTTAAAGGATCTTAATTCTCATGGTAGCATGTAGCTGACTGTAGATGCCAAGGCTACATACTAGCCTAGCTGGCTGGTAGAATTAGATAGCCATAAGCAAAAATGGTATAAATTCATATTATTATTGTTATTTTTTTTGTACTGATCACCTGACATGATTACAGGTTTTTACCACAGGGACCAAGGACAAAAGAAAGAACAACTTTTCTTTTTATTTAGATGATATTTACCAGGTACGGGTAAGGATGACCAAATGCCTTGAAATAGATTTTAAATTGGCCTGGTGAATCATTTCCAAATTTCATGTTTGGGAAATCAAGTTGGGAAATTCTAGCCTTAGAGCTAGCCAAAGACCTCCTTTTCCCAGCCTTTCTCAGTGAGCCTGTCACCTCCATTGTGTCTAACTCCCTTGGACTGCCAGCCTCATAGGACCTTTAATCTAACATAAATTTCTTTTATACCTGGACTCAGATTCAGATAGTCTCATGAGGTCTTTAATGGCAAATTCCTATGATCAAGAATGAATTCAGCTCTAAACTTTGGGGATCAGGATATGTCATGATGTCTGTAATTTTACAGTGGCAACAAAACAAAAACAAATTATTTCATCAAAAACTACATAAATCCCAGACACTGGATTATGCTTAAAAAGAAAAAAACTAATATAAAAATGTTTTCAGAAACCAGTGTTACAAATTACGTTAATCATCTTCCTTATGGATTGGAGGGGTGCATGTTACAAAGAGAGAAAAAAACTAAAAAGGGAAGTAACAATCCTCATTCTTCCTCAAAGGGCAAGAAGAGAAGTTCCTTCAAACCTGTTTAATTTGATCAAGGAGTCTCTGCCTCTGCTCTTTAAGGGGAAAAGACCCCAAATACCATTTCATTCACCAGGATGGTGAAACATTTTGGGGGAAATGTTGACCCTACCTGGACTCCAGGTAGGATAACAGCAGTGATAACTCCTATCCTGGTAATGGATAAGGGAGAGATCTTATCACACTCCCTGTGCCTGAGGAAAGGGAATTAAAAATATGAGGGAAAATGAAATAGGACTTGGGGTCTTTTTGTATTCTGGTATCCTCCCCCATTGGGTTAGGGTACCATTCTTTGGATCTCTAGAAGTATCATTATATATAGAAGTCAGCTGTGAGAGAGCTAATCCATGGAAGGATTTAGGCAAGGATTATTGATATTGCCATTGGAAACAGGCCCACATCCTTTTAAACAATAAGAACATCTCAGGTGACCTTAAAGTAATTTCAACAGGAATTTCTAATTCCAACTGAAACAAAACTGTCATAAGAACAATCAGATTTCCAGATAGAGTGACGCATATTATTTTTCGCTAAGCTTATTATTTTCTTACTAAAATCTAATTTTTTAGAACAACAGCAAGGCAACATAGAGCTTTTCTGAACTTTAACCTTATAAACATAATTAGTGACTTTACATATTTTGTTTGATAGGTTTATTTACTTCTACCCAAATATATTCATATCTTCCTAAAAAAAAGGAAATGTGATTCTTCAAGAATTTGAATGATATACTTGTGATGACTTCAACATATTAACTTTATTCTTACCTATGCCATGCAAATGGCAACAAATTCTGATCAAAATCAGCAAAGTCCTTTCTGCTGACAGTAGTTTAGATGTTTTTATCCTAATGACAAAATGTTTCACAAATAGTAAATTGTCATATTTTTACTACCTTGGAAAACAGGAAAATTTTCTGAGAGCTATTATCAGGGACATAGCTGATCAGGTGGACAAAACTTAGGAAAATTCCAACAGAAACTTTTCATTCTGGTAGTTTGGAGTAAGAGGGGATCCCTATTTTTTGAGTCACATTCATTGAGAAGAGAAGAACATTATCATCAGTTATGCTAAAAGATCTCTACTCACATGGAGGTAGGTCTCATCCTTTGGTCTCCAAACATATATCTCCAGAACAAAAATCTATACCAAAATAGCAAAATCTAGCAAAGAAATTTCAAAAAATCAGGGTCTTCAAGAACTCATTCATTAAATAAGTTGGACAAGTAGTTGCCAATATCAGATTATTGAACTTACAGGTTGGAAATTAAAGTCGCATACAGAATTTATCTTAAATTACATTGGAAAAATTTCTCGTTCATAAAGTACCATACATAAACCCTCAAAAGTCCTTTGAAACAACAAGTTTCTAAAAAAGGGTAGTTTTAAAAGGGGTAAAGTTTTCTTAAGATTAATTAAATTAAGGGTGGCTAGGTGGCGTGGATAAAGCACCAGCCCTGGAGTCAGGAGTACCTGGGTTCAAATCCGGTCTCAGACACGGAATAATTACCTAGCCGTGTGGTCTTGGGCAAGCCACTTAACCCCGTTTGCCTTATAAAAACCTTAAAAAAAAATTACCCTTATCACAAGACTCCATCTATTTTTTTTCTAAATCACTTTTCCCCAAATTTACCCACATATGAAAGCTTTTCAGTTGTGTGTATGTGTGTGTGTGTGCGTGCATGCATACAGCACACCCTAATTTTGTATGAAGGTTTAACACAGAATTTTTTTTTTAAGATTTTTCAAGGTAATGGGGTTAAGTGACTTGCCCAAGACCACACGGCTAGGTAATTATTCAGTGTCTGAGACCGGATTTGAACCCAGGTACTCCTGACTCCAGGGCCGGTGCTCTATCCACTGCACCACCTAGCTGCCCCTCCACAGAATGCTTTTTTTTTTAAGTTTTTGGTTTTTTGCAAGGCAAACGGGGTTAAGTGGCTTGCCCAAGGCCACACAGTTAGGTAATTATTCAGTGTCTGAGGTTGGATTTGAACTCAGGTAATTCCTGACTCCAGGGTTGGTGCTCTATCCACTCTGCAACCTAGCCACTCCAACAGAATATTTTTGATGAGACAATTACAGGTTTTGAAAACTCCCTTTTTTAGGATTACAAGATTTTCTTTGTACTTCAGTTAATGATCTTAAGACTGTTATAAACTACAGTTAAAATAACCTTAAATAAGTTTCCTTTTGTAAAGAAATATTGATAGAATATTAGCTTTTTTTTCAAACCAGGTAATGATTGTTCCTTTTAGTAGGGAAAATGGACGTGTGTCTCTGATTGAGAAGAAAACTGGGACATGATTATTACACATAATTCAGTTTTGTCACTAATTACAACTTAGGACCACATAGAATTTTCAGTTTATTCAGTTAGTATCGATGGAATTGCATCAGAGATTTATTTCACTTAGATTTTCTTTATTCCTTCTTTTTGTTGTCAGCAGCACAATTTTCAATTCCCAAAGATTTTATTAGAGAAGCCATCTTTACTAATAATCCTAGCTGTTACAATTATTTACCAATAGTTCTTTTTTTTTAGGTTTTTTTGCAAAGCAGTGGGGTTAAGTGGCTTGCCCAAGGCCACATAGCTAGGTAATTATTAAGTGTCTGAGACTGGATTTGAACCCGGGTACTCCTGACTCCAGGGGTGGTGCTTTATCCACTACGCCACCTAGCCGCCTGCCAATAGTTCTTAATAGTAGAACATTTAGGATATTAAAAATACCATGATCACAATTATGCATTTTAAAATTTAAAACTTTCTTAATTTAATAATTTTTAAAATGACAAAGTCAACCTATTGTACGTATACATATTTAAAAATTAATCTAATTAAAATATCATAAAGCTTTAATAAATTTCTTAATTTAGGTGATCCTGTTCCTTTTCTCTTCACTAAAATTGGTCTTATAAACCTGGACTTATAAACAACGTAATTTTCATAAATATTTTCCTCTCTTCATTATGTGTACATGGTGAACCATAGTTCCCAAGCTCCCTTTTTGGTCCAATGAAAATTGTTTTTCTACTAAGCCAAGGTGTGGTTAGCTTCAAAAATCTTCCTGCAGAGTTTTTATTTTTTTAACCTTTTTCCTATTTCAAACCTGATTTACTAACTGATTTCTAAAGGGAAAGATTATCTCTGCAATTTCTCACAGAAATGAAATCATTGCATCTTCCTTTAAAATGCTCTAGCCTAGAGCTAGGCTCTGACATCCTAAATTAAGTGATGCTCTATTATTGAATAGGGCAGCCGGGTAGTCACAGGAGAGAGCCCTGGCCTTGGAGTCAGGAGGATAGGAGTTCAAATCCAGCTGCAGACACTTGATACTCACTGGCTGTGTGACTTTGGGCGAGTCATCTCACCTTGATAACCTCCCCATCCAGGGCCATCTCCAGTTGTCCGGATTCCTATCTAGCCACTGGAACCAGATGGCTCCAGAGGAGGCAGTGAGGCTGGGGAGTTAGCCTAGCACCTCTTTACTCAGGTCCAATTCACGTGCTTGTCATGGCATCACCTCTCTGATGTCATGGTCTTCTTCTAGAAGGAAGGACAGTATCATTATTGCTTATAAAATTTAGTCGTTTTAAAGAATCTCAAACAAATAAAAGAAATAATCCATATTTTAGAACTTTCATTTATGTAAACTGGGGTTAAAAATTGAACTCAGTTGCCCATGGATCTTATTTTCCCAAATGTCATATAGAGAAACCAGATTCAACCAAGGGCTCAGAATGGGACTTTCAGCTTCCTTCCTTTATTCTGAAACCAAAGTCTCCATTATTCCCAGGAGCTTTTCAGACCCGTACTTTGCTTAACTTCATGATGCCAGGGTTCAGTCTACTCTCCTAAATTTCAAAAATAGAAAGATTTCATAACTTTTGATTTATCATTCTAATTTTGATATCTAGATGTATTTGCTTATTTATGTGTATAAACATGCATACATACCCATATAGACCTATATTTTCTATTTATACCTTAAGAATCAAATTGCAAAAACTTCCAGTATCTGTTCAAATTGCAGTCAGCTTCTGATAGATTATTCACAGAAGTAGCCACACATTTTCAAGTTGCTTCTTGTCTTGTATGATGAGGACCAAAACATTTTCCAAGATACAATTTTAAAATGGATAGAAGTCTCATATATAATTTGCAACAAAATTCAAAATTTTGGAAAAATGTCCTTCAACAGTATATTTTGCATTAATTTAACTTGTAAAACCTATAAAATACCCAATGAAAACCCAAAATACTTTTCTGGGTTTTTGGGTCCCTTTATTTTCTTATTAATTTTATTTATTTAAGGCAAATGGGATTAAGTGACTTACCCAAGATCACACAGTTAGGCAATTATTAAGTGTCTGAGGCCAAATTTGAACTCAGGTACTCCTGACTCCAGGGCCAGTACTCTATCCACTGTTCCACCTAGCTGCCCTTTTTTAAAAAAAAGATTTTATTTATTTTGAATTTTACAAATTTCCCCCCATTCTTGCTTCCTTCACCCTACCCCCCCCCACAGAAGACATTCTGTTAGTCTTTACATTGGTCCCATGTTATACATTGATCTAAGTTGAATGTGATGGCAGAAAAATCATATCCTTAAAGAAGAAAAATCAAGTATGAGATAGTAAAATTACATAATGTAACTTTTTTTTCCTAATTTGATGGTAATAGTCTTTGGTCTTTGTTCAAAGTCCATAATTCTTTCTCTGGATACAGATGGTATTCTTCATTGCATATAACCCAAAATTGGCCCTGGTTGTTGCACTGAAGGGATGACCTAAGTCCATCAAGGTTGATCATCATGTTGCTGTTAGGGTATATGATGTTTTTCTGGTTCTGCTCATCTCATACAGCATCAGTTCATGCAAATCCTTACAGATTTCCCTGAATTCCCATCCCTCCTGGTTTCTAATAGAACAATAGTGTTCCATGACATACATATACCACAGTGTGTTAATCCATTCCCCAATTGAAGAAATTCACTTAATTTCCAATTTTTTGCCACCACAAATGGGGCTGTTATAAATATTTTTGTACAAGTGATGTTTTTACCCTTTTTCATAATCTCTTCAGGGTATAGACCCAATAGTGGTATTGCTGGGTCAAAGGGTATGCACATTTTTGTTGCCCTTTGGGCACAATCCCAAATTGCTCTCCAGAAAGGTTGGATGAGTTCACAGCTCCACCAACAATGTATTGGTGTTCCAGATTTCCCACATCCCTTCCAACATTGATCATTGTCCTTTCTGGTCATATTGGCTAGTCTGAGAGGTGTGAGGTGGTGTCTCAAAGATGCTTTATTTTGCATTTCACTAATAAGCAATAATTTGGAACAATTTTTCATTTGACTGGATTGCTTTGATTTCCTCAACTGAAAATTGCTTTTGCATATCCTTTGACCATTTGTCAATTGGGGAATAGCTTGTTTTTTTGAAAATTTGACTCGGTTCTCTGTATATTTTAGAAATGAGTCCTTTGTCAGAAATACTAGTTGCAAAAATTATTTCCCAATTTACTACATTTCTTTTGATCTTGGTTACAGTGGTTTTATCTGTGCAAGAGCTTTTTTAATTTAATGTAATCAAAATCATCTAGTTTGTTTTGAATGATGTTCTCTATCTCTTCCTTGGTCATAAACTGCTCCCCTTTCCATAGATCTGACTGGTAAACTACTCCTTGATCTTCTAGTTTACTTATAATAATGTTTTTTATGTCTAAATTCTGTATCCTTTTGGATCTTACCTTGGTATAGGGTGTGAGGTGTTGGTCTAATCTAAGTTTCCATACTAACTTCCAGTTTTCCCAACAGTTTTTATCCCAATAGCTGGATCCTTTGGGTTTATCAAATAGCAGATTATTATAATCATTTCCTACTATTGTACCTAATCTGTTCCACTAATCCACCACCCTGTTTCTTAGCCAATACCAGACAGTTTTGATGACTGATGCTTTATAATATAATTTTAGATCTGGTAAGGCTAAGCTGCCTTCTTTTGCACTTTTTTTATTGAATCCCTGGAAATTCTTGACTTTTTATTTCTCCATATAAATTTACTTACAACTTTTTCTAACCCATTAAAGTAATTTTTTGGAATTCTGGTTGATAGGGCACTAAACAGGTAATTTGGTTTTGGTAGAATTATCATTTTTATTATATTAGCTCAACCTATCCATGAACAGTTGATGTTGGCCCAGGTATTTAAATCTGATTTTATTTGTGTGAGAAGAGTTTTATAATTGTTTTCAAAAAGGTTTTGAGTCTGCCTTGGCAGGTAGACTCCCAGGTATTTTATTTTGTCTGAGGTTACTTTGAATGGAATTTCTCTTTTTAGCTCTTTCTACTGTATCTTGCTAGTTATATATAGAAATGTTGAGGATTTATGAGGGTTTATTTTGTATCCTGCTAATTTGCTAAAGTTACTTATTATTTCTAGTAGTTTTTTAGATGATTGTTTGGGATTCTCTAGGTAGACCATCATGTCTTCTGCAGAGTGAGAGTTTTGTCTCTTCCTTTCCAATTCTAATTCCTTCATTTCTTTTTCTTCTCTTATTGCTGAGGCTAACATTTCTATTTCGATATTGAATAGTAGTGGTGATAATGGGCATCCTTGTTTCACTCCTGATTTTATTGGAAATGCCTCAAGCCTATCCCTGTTGCATATAAAGCTTGTTCATGGTTTCAGATAGATACTGCTTATTATTCTAAGGAACAATCTATTCTTATGCTCTCTAGTGTTTTTATTAGGAATGGGTGCTGTATTTTGTCAAAAGCTTTTTCAGCATCTATTGATATGATCATATGATTTTTTGGGTTTTTTTTGTTTTTTGTTTTTGTTTATTTTGCAAGGGAAATGGGGTTAAGTGGCTTGCCCAAGGCCACACAGCTAGGTAATTATTAAGTGTCTGAGGCCGGATTTAAACCCAGGTACTTCTGACTCCAGGGCCGGTGCTCTATCACTCCACCCAGCTGCCCCGATCATATGATTTCTGATAGGTTTGTTATTGATATAATTAATTATACTGACAGTTTTCCTACTATTGAACCAACTCTGCATCCCTGGGATTAATCCTACTTGATCATAATGTATTATCCTAGTGATAACTTCTTGTAATAGTTTTGCTAATATTTGATTTAAAATTTTTTGCATCTATATTCATCAGGGAGATAGGTCTATTAAGTTTCTTTCTCTGTTTTCACTCTTCCTGATTTAGGTATCAGCACCATATTGGTGTCATAGAAAGAGTTAGGCAGAATTCCATCTTCACCTATTTTTCCAAAGAGTTTATATAGAATTGGAACCAATTGTTCCTTAAATGTTTGATAGGAAATTCACTTGTGAATCCATCTGGCCCTGGAAATTTTTTCTTAGGGAGTTCAGTAATGGCTTGTTGAATTTCTTTTTCTGAGATAGGGTTGTTTAGGTTTTTAATCTCCTCTTCATTTAACCTGGGCAACATATATTTTTGTAAATATTCATCCATTTCACTTAGATTGTCAAATTTATTGGCATAGAGTTGGGCAAAATAATTCCAAATTATTACTTTAATTTCCTCTTCCTTGGTGGTGAGTTCACTTTTTTTATTTATGATACTAGCAATTTGGTTTTTCTTCTTTTTTTTAATCAAATTGACCAGAGGTTTATCTATTTTATTGTTTTTTTCATCAAACCAGCTCTTGGTTTTATTTATTAGTTCCATAGTTTTCTTGCTTTTGATTTTATTAATTTCTCCTTTAATTTTTAGAATTTCTAATTTGATATTTACTTGAGGGGTTTTAATTTGTTCTTTTTCTAATATTTTAGTCACATATTTAGTTCATTGATTTCTTCTTTTTCTATTTTATTCATGTTAGCATTTAAAGATATAATATCCCAGGGTAGCTAGGTAGCGTAGTGGATAAAGCACCGGCCCTGGAGTCAGGAGTACCTGGGTTCAAATCAGGTCTCAGACACTTAATAATTACCTAGCTGTGTGGCCTTGGGCAAGCCACTTAACCCCGTTTGCCTTGCAAAAAAAAAACCTAAAAAAAAAGATATAATATCCCATCCCATTTTCTTAAACTTGAAGTTTCAAAATAGCACTGTCCCATGCTCTATTTTTGATTTATAGAGAAATAGAGGGAAGGGATCCAGGAGAAAAGGCTCCAAAGTGAACAAGGTTATAGCAGAATTTAAGAAATGAATGGACCATGAGGATTTGACCCAAACTTAGAGCTAGGAATAGGAAAAATAGGCTTTCCTCTTTCCAAATTGCAGTTCCTGGATTAATCTGATCCATGGTGCCTAAATTGCAAATTTTGACAGAAGAATTCTAATTTTCCCCCCATTTGCCCAGCTGGAAAATCACAGGAGAGGAAATGACAGGTAGCTGGAAGCTACTTCTCTTGCAGGGAAAGGGAAAAATATGGAATGGATTTGGCTACTCAGGACAGATCAGTACAACAGATAACTGACCTAACACTACCAATCAAGACACAAAAAACCCCCAAACCAGGCAGAAACATGTTTCAGAGAGCAAAGAGAATTTTTCTTTTAACTGTCTCACCATTCACCAGCCCCCCCCATAGCTCCAAGAGAAAAAAGGTAGGATCCAGGAGCCTTCCTAGGAGCTCACTGCCCCTCTGGGCGGGGAGATGGGAAGGAGAGGAGGCCAGGATTAAGAAAAGCAACAGAGAGACTCAAATACCAGCACATGCGAACAAAGAAAGGGTACCCCAACAAAGTCTCACACAAGTCTCACATATTGGGGGTCAGAGGCACAAATTCCAAAACAACAAACATACACAGAGCACACCCAAAAGTATCAGAAGGGCACCAGAGGCCATTGGTCCTCAGAGGTCAAACAAAATTCCTACCCCCAAAAGAGGCTGGAATTCCCATTAAACTCAGAGGTAAATTCCAGAGAATATTTAACTTGGACAAAAGAAAAGTTTGAAAATAGAGCCACTGAATTAAAGTGGTAGACACACTTCATTACTAGCTTTGGCTTAGCTTAAAATCTACTCTAGCTTTTTTTTGGGGGGGGTCCCATAGGCAGTGTTTTAAAAAAAAATTTTAAATTTCGTTTTCCAATTATATACAATAGTAGTTTCTACCTATCTTTTTTTGGGTAAGGTTTTGAATTTTGCACTTTCCCCACCCTTCCTTTGCAGTATGGTTAAAAGGGAGTTCACCACCTTTCTGAAATTGTCTAATCCATTGTTATGTCACCAAAACTGGAAACCTTAAAATATTAGGGTTAAAAAATAACAAATATAAGTCAAACATGAATCTCTGATTTACTATGAAACCTATGTAGGTGGAGGCCATCTATCCAAGATGGCTGTCCTCCAACCAAGAGAGGGGAACCTTTATCCAAAAACCAAAAATGGGGGGAAATCATTCCCTTCCTTGGTGACCTGCACAATATTGGGTTGGCCAGTCACTCTTCTACAAGACCCTCTGCTGAAATACTAGCTCTTCCTGGACTTGGAGCTTCCTGAGGGCAGGCTAGGTATCCCAGCTTTCTAATCAGTCATCTTCTGAGTTTGTAATGAATATAGGGGGAGATGGCCATGGATGGGGACTCGAAAGGGAAGGCTGAGGATTAGCTAAAGACCAGGAGTCAAGTTTGAGGAGAGGAGGCCTGGAGCCCTCCTGGGCTTGGGCCTGGCAACCTGGGCTCTGGGACAAGACTGGAGTGGGGGGGCAAGGGGAGGGGGAGGCCTGTGGCCACCACGGGACCAGAGCTCAGAGGGAAGAGGGGGGCTGGAATGGCCAAGACTGGGCTCTGCTCCATTTCAGAGTTCACCAACAAGCGAGGGAAGTGGCAAAGTCAAGGGCATGACAAAGCGGTGCCTCATGGAGACTGAGCAGATCCAGAGTCTTTGGGGGAGGTGTATGATGTATGTGTGTTGTGTGTGGCTGTGTTTGTATGATATATGCGTGTGGATGTGTCTGTGTGCTTTTGTGACATGTTTGTGAATATAGTGTGTGTGTGTGTGTGTGTGTTGGGGCCACTGGACCCAGCCCCCTGCACTCCAATCCAATTCATTTGCATATCATGTGTGAACCCTAAAACTGTAAGAAACCCTTAAAAATATAGGACTAAAACAAAAATGGACAGAAAGTATCGATTACACATGAAGTTTTATTCTCTGAGATGTACCATCAACCCTTAAGGTGGAAAACATTAAGGTAATGACCAGGCTCAGACTGAGAAAGTGGGGGCAAAAACAGAGATGAGGAAAAATACTTTCTTCTGTGGCCAACCATGAAGGCTACCCAGTAGGGAGCTCCCCACCCTGCTCGTCAGAGACCATCATCACCCTTGGATGATGCTCTCTGGTCTCTTGTCTTCTCCGGAGCAGGACTCAGCTCCCTCCATCCTAGGCCTTGTCCTCCTGAGTTTAGAATGAACCTGGGGGAGATGCCCAGAAGTCTTCATTTCTTACTGATATGTCAAGACTGAGTACTCTTTTTTTTTTGTTATTAAAGATTTATTTGAGTTTTACAATTCTCCCCCCAATCTTACTTCCCTTCACCCCCTCCCCCACCACGGAAAGCAATCTGTCAGTCTTTGTTTCCATGCTGTACATTGATCCAAATTGAGTGTGATAAGAGAGAAATCATATCTTTAAGGAAGAGACAAAACAAGATCACACAATAAGTTATCTTTTTTTTCCTAAATTAAAGGGAATAGTCCTTGAAGTTTGTTCAAACTCCACGGCTCTTTATCTGTATACAGATGGCACTCTCCTTTGCAGACAGCCCCAAGTTGTTGCAGATGGAATGAGTGAGTCCTTCAAGGTTGAACATCACCCCTATGTTGCTGTTAGGGTAAGACTGAGTACTCTTAAAAAAATCAATCTTTTAACCTGGAATGTAGTTTTGAGACTTTGACACACTTCCCTGATATCATGGTCTTTTTTGAAAAGGGACAAAATATCAACATGTGCAATTAGTAAAACATTTCCTTATTAGTTATTTTGTTCAAGAAGACAGGAATAAAAGAAAAATAAAATGAAATATAGCAGATAGTATGCCTTGTCTTCAGTCCTTTGGGATTGTTTTGGAATAACAAGTCATTCATAATTCATCAAATTGTTACTGTGTACAATATTCTTTTGGTTCTGCTCATTTTACTATGTATCAATTCATAGAAGTCTAGGTTTTTCTGAAATCATCCAGCTCAAGAGAACTCCAACACATTCATATACCATAATTTGTTCAGCGCTTTCCCATGTGATGGGCATCCCTTTGATCTGATTCTTGGCCACCAGTAAAAGAGTTGCTATAAATATAGGTACAAATAGGGTCATTTCCCTTTTTTTGTATGTCTTTGGGGTATCAGTATCCATATAGTTTAACTGTGCCTCTTTTATTCTAGGAATTGTTTTTAAAATCCATTCTATTTTAAAAAAATGTGTTGATTTAATCCATTCCCATTTAAGGTTAGGTTGTAGCTATCAAGTTGTAGTTGCTGCTGTTTGCTTCTGCTAAAACCAATCTAATCTTGGTCTCTTCCTACCCATAGTCCCCCACTTTGCCTAATCTCAAATTCTTTGAATTTCCTTTTTACCATTTTCCTAATTGATCTTTCCTTATCCTAATTCAAGTAAGAATGTCATTTCAAATCCTGTCTTTGGCCCCCAACTTTCCTCTTAATGTCCATGATAACTTTGTAACATCTATTTTCATGAAAAGTGATTCCTCCCTGTCTCCTTCAGGCAGCATCCCCCCATTCCTTACTCTTTGATTTCCTAATTGGAGGTTTTATTCTTAAAGGTGTACCTCTCATTCTCTTTTGAGGACCTCCTGAGAGACCCACATATCAGTTTTTCCACCACTTTTTCCAGCTCCTTTTTGGGGGAAGGAGGAGCCCCATTCCCAGTCAGATAATTTCAAGGAGTATTTCTGTTGTCATCTCATCCATGGTTCTTCAGATTGTTTCATTCCCTCTGAATCCAGAACACCTTGTCATGTTTCTTGGAATCGTCTATTCACTTATTATACTCCCTTGTTATACTTATATTCCCCTTTTTTCCTGCACACTTTTCCTCTTTTTCTTTCTTTCCTTTCTTTCCCTTTCTTCTGTCCTTCCTTCCTCTTATAAATGGCTCATAATTATAAAAACTTAGTCCAGTGATTAAAATATCTTTTTCTTAGCTTTTCTGCAGAAAACCATCTTCCCTAGTGTGAAGGGCCCTGAATTGTGACATTGTTTAGTCTTACACAGTTTGAAAGGCTCTCTCCTCCCCTTGGAGCCAGTCACAGGTTTGAATCATCAGGGGACAAGCTAATCAATATGCCCACCACATACCTCTCTAATATGTTTTCCCCACCTGGTCAGTGTACTGGTGAGCCCAGAGGAGTGTATAGTAATACATGTATATCATTAGAGTAATTTAAATTATATTCTTATAGTAATATATATAATATATAATAATAGTAATATGTATGGAATTCCTTAAAGAAGCGCTCTTGCAGAGGTCAGGCCCACTCTTGACTAGTTGGACCTAGTTTTTGACCACCTCCCCACTCCCTCCCCCCAGTGAGGTAACTTGATGGGGACTGCACTCAGCTCAATGATTGGTCAGGGCCATTTCTTTTGTCTTACACTCACAAAGTGGCAGGTAAGCACAATAGCCACAGGCAGGCCCCAATCTTTATGATGTGTATTTTTTTTTAAACAATCCCTTATTCTGTGGAAACCAAATGCCCTGCATTCCTTACAATTTCTACCTCTTTTCTTTCCTTTCTTTTTTCAATTAGCTTTCGACATTCATCCTTTTGCAAGCTTTTGAGTTCCACATTTTTCTAACATCTTCCCTTCCCTCTTCCCTCCCCATGCCAGCAGGTAATCTATATTTCCATATTGTTGTGTGCCCGCCCTTCTTGAAGACCATGACTTCAGGGAGGTGATGCCATGACAAGCAGGAGAATTGGATTGGAGGGAGGGGGTGGGGGGAGCTGTGCCAAGTCCCCACCCTCACTTTCTCTTCCAGAGCCATCTGGGTCCAGTGGCCAGATATGGATCAGAATGACTAGAGATGGCCCTGGATAGGAGGCATACTAATCATTCCCTATTAGTTATGTTGTGAAGAAAGAATTAGAACTAAAGGGGAAAAAGCAATGAGAAATAAACATAAAAGTTTTACAAAGTGAACCCAGTATGCTCTGCTCTGCATTCAGACATCAGTTTTTCCTCTGGATGTGGCTTGTCCCTAACAAGTCTCTCAGGATTGTCCTCAACACTGAACAGCTGGGAGGAGCAGTGTCCATCCTCAGGGATCGGATCATCTCACAGCATTGCTGTGTCTGTGTCCGATGTTCTCCTGGTTCTGCTCCCTTCACTCAGCATCATTCATGCAAGTTTCTCCACAGACCAATAGGACCTCATCACTTTCATATACCCCAATGGATGGGGTTCCCCTAATTTCCAGTTCCTTGCCGCTACAAAGAGCTGCTCTTCCTATTTTTGTACATCTGGCTCTTTTTATTCTTTTTTATGGTCTCACTGGGATAGAGACCTAGTCGTGGTACTGTTGGATCACACCACAATGCAGTTTTCCTGTCCCCTGGCCATAGTTTCAAATTGCTTTCCAAAATGGTCAGGTCAGTTCACAGCTCCAACATCAGCTGCCTACACTTTATGCAGCCATTCCCCAACTGACGGGCACGTGCTTTCTCAGTTCTTTGATACAAATGCTGCTATCTATATATAATGGTGGGCAGTTCCAGATGGCTTTCCAGAATTCTCTTATCAATAAACAATGCATTAATATGTGTCCTTCATTTCACAATCCTGCCCCCACTTTTAATGATTTTCTGCTTTCCTCTTTTATCTTTGCCAATCTGATGGGTGTGAGGTGGTTTTAATGGGCATTTAATTATTAGCCAATAGAGGCATTTTTCATTATGACTTTTGGTAGCTTGTATTTTGTTATTTGTGGGGAACCTTTCGATTTGATCACTTATCGGAGAATGGCTTTGAATCCTTTTAAAAATACTTTATTTTCCTCCTTTCTCTCCCACTCTTTGGAACGGTAAGCAATCTGACATGTCATACATGTGCAATCATGGAAAACTACTTGAATCAATTCTTCGGGAGGCAGGCTGTGGCTCAGAGGCATGGCTCTCCCCAGGATGATTCTGGCTCTGAGTTCCTGACTGTCAATTCCACTGCCCACATCTAGCCCCATCCCCACCAAGGCCACATCTGTGGCCTCGACCAATCCTCAGCCTAGTTTTCTAACCTTTACCTAGGTCTCTTACTTCCTGAATAGGACCCTCCAAGTTTGAACGGGGGACTCAGGCCTCGTCCTCTCGACACTGCAGGTGTGTGTGTGTGTGTGTGTGTGTGTGTGTGTGTGTGTGTGTGTGCGTGCACGCGCGCGCACGCGTGTGCCACCCTTGGAGCAGAGCTGGAAGCGTTCTGCCATTTGCTCCACTGCCAAGGCCCAAGTGTCCCAGTGCTCACAGACTTGGGGGCTCCTCTAGGAATTGCTGGCCGTGCACCTTACACAGGAGGGTGCCCCCCTGCTAGATTCTAGGCACTGGATCAGTGTGGGTGTGGGTCCCTGGTGTCAACTAGGGGCTCTTCCCTGGTAGAAGCTTCTTCCACACACTCTGGGGTGGGTGCAGAACCTCCTGAGCTGCTGATGTGGCTAACAGCAACTCCTTCCATCATTTTTCTCCCACAGATTTTTCATGTCAGGTATGACTGATTGAAACCTGGCCCAGCAGCCTGTGGGACTGAAGACTTTTAGGCAAGTTGAGGCCCAAACCTTTTCCCAGTTCATGGCCTTTTCTGACCAGGAGGCTATGCCTCCTAAGTATTGCCTGGATGCATCCATAGCCTAAGGATACTCTGGGACTCTGGGTGCACCTATCCAGGAAATTATGGGATTTGTTTTCAGAAATTTCTTGTTTTATTCTCCCTACCTTCCAATTCTGAAAGACTAATAAGAATATGGAAGTGTCACCTGGTCCCCTGCTTACCTTGGGGTGGACAGGATCTTCCTCACCATTTACCTTGCTGCTTCCCCTCCTCCCATGTTCTTCCCTGTCCCCAATGGCATCTGCTCTCTTTACCTGCCTCCACCACCCTGCAAGCACCTCATGGCTTTCAAAGTCTCTTTATTACCATAAGACATAAGACCTTAACTCCTCTGGCCTCAGTTTTCCACAGTGCAAGGAGGCAATTGGTGACACAGTGGAGAGAGCATGGGCCCTGGAGTCATGAAGAACTGAGTTCAAATCTGTTCTCTGATCCTTACTAGTTGGGTGACTTCAGGCAAGTTACTAAACCTCTGTTTAATATTTATAAAGACCTTAAAACTGCTAGTTGGTACTGTATAATAGAACAATAAAATTTGTCTGGTCAGATCCATTCCCAAACAAGGCTGTTGGCATGAAAGGCACTCATCATCAAAGAGGAGGGGGCTATAGGAGAGGGGGGGAGGGGGCTGATCTGAGAGAAGCTGAAGATGTGGAGTTGACAGCCTCTGGCACCCGGTTGGATGTCATGGGTGAGAAAGGGGTGGCAGCTGAGATGGCCTCAGGCTTGCCAATGTAGGAGCCCAGAAGGATGGTGATCTTTTGGAGAGAGGTGGGGGAGATATACAGCAAAGCTTAAAGATGGACAAAGCCTGTATGGTTGATAGCAGTGGATTGGCAAAGATCCCATCATCTGGAGAGAGCCCAGATGAAATGGGGCCAGGGCACAAGTGGAGGAAAGGCCGATGCTTCCTGAGGTTGGTACAAAGGAGGTGAAGGTGAAAAAAAGAAGCTGGTGATGCATGGGCATCTGGGCAGACCCCAGACTTGGAGTTCATAGGCACACCAATGAAAAAATAGGGCATACTTTATTTTCCACCCAAACTACAATGTAGAGAGCTTCTGATGAAGATCTCTAGCTCTCAGCAGAGGCTAGCACCTTTCCTCCGAGGCAGCCTGGTCTTAAAGAGTAACCTAGACTCCCAAGATCGGGCCAAGGAGACACAGAAGAGGCAGAGAGATAGGAAGAGAATAGGGGAGAAGGTTGTCCTGAAAACCTAAGAGAGGATCGAAGAGAATCTGTGGGAACCAAGGCTCCAGAGAGGACTGACAGGAGGCCATTGAGTTTGGCCACTAAGATCATGGGTCACTTTGAAGGGAGCTGTGTGGTTGGAATGTTAGCTTGACCAGGGTCAATGGAGCTACCAGTGCAGGTGACCTTTTCAAGGATTTTAGGCACAAAGGGCAGAAGAGACACAGGATCAAGTGAGGGGGTTGTTGAAGATGGAGGAGACTTGAGCATGTTTCTAGGCAGTAGGGAGGGAGAGACTGAAGAGCAGTGAAAGACTGGGAGGGACCCAGGTGGTCATCAGAGGGAGGAGACGGTAGGAAATGAGATCATGTATGCACATCAGAGGAGAAAGGAAAGGACTGGCAGATTCACGTGCCAGTCACTAGGTTAAGTACTTAACCAGTATCTTCACTTGGCCTCACAACACCCCTCAGAGGGAAGTGAGAACAGTATCAACCCCCTTTTAAAGTGGAGGAAGAGGGGAAGTGACATAGCTAGGAAGCACCCAAGGTTGGATTTGAAATCAGGTCTTGACTCCAGACCCAAGGCTCTCTCCACTGCACCACCCGGCTGTGGCAAGAAGACTTGCTAGCTCTTCATCCAGACAAGGATGAAGGAAGAGCTCCTCATCAAGGAAATATTTGCCAGGAGGAAGACCAGAGTCTGAGGTATGAGGGGGTGGACCAGCCCGAGGGCTTCCTGAACATAGTGAGATCCAGATGAGGAAGGCAAGAGAGGGCAAGGGCCCCGCCAGGAAAGGCAGGTGGTTTACATCACTCCAGGGAACTCCTGAATCTTGGAGCGTCCTAAATATTAGTGGAAAGAAGGAATGGGAGTTTCATGCACAACAGAGAAGAGACAATGAGGAGACTTTGACAAGATGGGTGGGAGTCAGGAAAGACCATAAATTGCCAAGGGGTGCCATGGAAAAGCTTCATGATTTCCTTCAGCTCCATTTCTCAGCATAAGGATAGGAACTCGAGAAGGAAATGGGGAAATAATGTAGGTTTGAGCTTTAGAAAAGGATGAGAGGCAAGAGGTCCAGGGCAAGGGATTTGTGGGTCCAGGGCAGGGCAAAAGGGAAGATGAGTCCAGAGTAGGGCAACAACCTGGCTCAGTGTACAGTGAGCACAGCCTGGTGAAGCTCTGGGCTTCCTTCAGACCACGGTGGCCACCCCTGCCATGAAGCTTTGCTTCATTTCTCCAGTTCCCCATTCCTGCAGCGAGCTTGCCGTCCTCATACCTCTGCAACCCAGAGTGGCAGGGCCTGCAGCTCTCAGGATGCCACACTCACTTCCTCAACCGTTCCCGTGCCTTTTTGAACCATTCTTCCCAGACGCTCTCTCCCCAGCTGCCTCCCCTGGCACCCTCAGCTGCCTGCCTCCTCTCAGAGAGATGCCAGCCTCCACACTCTTCCCTTTTCCAGCTGCAGCTCTGGCACTCCCCCCCCCCCCCAATAGCTGTCCCGCCTTCTTTTCCCATTAGATGGGCAACTCCTTGGGCTGAAATTTTTTCTTATTTGCATGTCCAATGCTTAGCAGGGTTCTGGCACCTACAGGCATTTGAATTTTATAGGATGCTTTGAATCTGCAATGTGCTTCATGGGTATCTCATCCTCTGATCCCCTTGAGAGGCAGGTGCTATGACCGTCATCTGTCCTGAGACCCGGGCCCGTGTGTCTATCACACGATATAGGGATTCAGAGATTCTTTTCGTATCTAGAGGCGGCCCCCGACTCTGAGCCCAGGAGGATGCCCCCTGTGCCTGGCCCAGCTCTACTTTGTCTGCTCATCCATCCCCAGAGCCACCTTCAGCCCAGGACCAAAGCATAAAGGCAGGCCCTCCGCACCTAGCTGGCTAGGGGACCCTGGGTGGCTCCCCAGTCTTCCCCTCCTGCACCCCCTCAGCCCCCTCCCCCCGTCCTCAGGCTCCCTGCCTGGCTTTGGGTTAGAGAACGAGCCTCAGCAGCCGACGGAATCCGCAGCCCCGGCCTGGGCCCCTGGTCCTGACCGTGGCCTGGGCCGCGGCCCCGAGGGCTGAGGAGACCCCTCGGTGGGCCGCGGAGCCCCCGCCCAGGCTCAGTCCCCACCTGGGGGCCGGGGCTCCTGCCCTGGGGCGGCGGACAAGTCCGAGCCCTGCCTCGGCCCCTTGCCTGCTGCTGGCGGTGCGGCCCCGCAGTCCTGACTCCTCTGGCCCCGGCCCTGGGGGCTCTGGGGGGCAGCCACCCCCAATCTGGTTCCCTCGCTGGCCCTGGGCCGCCTTCCTGAGGCTGGGGGCCCCCCCGGGAAGGTGGGCGCTGTGCTTTATGCGTCCCCGGCCTTGGCTCGCCAGAGGACGGGGCATTCCGCAACGTGGCTCCCCGCAGCCGGCCCTGGCCGCCGAGCCTGGAGGCCGCCGGGGCGCAAAACCCGCGGAATGGCGGGGGGGGGGGCGAGCGTGACGTCACCAGCGGCGCTGAGCGCATGCGCGCCGGGAGGCGGCCGGCCCTCGGACGCTAGGCTTTCTGGGAGACGGCGCGCGGAGGGATCGGAGGGCCTGCGCTCAGCCTATATTTCCCAGCAGCCCGCGAGCGGCGGAGGAAGGCCCGGCTGCGCGCCTCGCCGGCCGCGATGGCGCTCCTCTGCCGGCTCCCCGCCTCGGCCGGCCCCTCCGCTTCGCCCCTCTCCTCTCGGGGCCCCCGGCTCCGCCGGGAGACGTCGTTTTCCGACGGAGAGTGACGTGAGCGTTCCGGAACGGCAGCCCCGCCCCGCGCCGGCGTCGCCACGGCAACGCGCCGCCCTCGGCCGCAGGTGGGGGCTGCGCCATGGAGGCGTGAGGGCTCCGGCTGCGCGTGCGCGTGCGCGTGCGCGTGCGCTCCCGGGCCCCGCGGCCCGCTCCGGAGCCGGCAGGTGAGGGGGGCGGGGGCGGAGGAGCCGGTCCAGGGGCCCGACCCGAGGGACGGGGGGCGGGGCGGAGGCGGCGGCCGCTGCGCGCGCACCCTGCGGGGCGGGGCGGGGCCCTGAGCACGGGGCGCCCCCCCACTGCCCTCCCTGGAGCTCGGGGCCCCGCGACGTGCGGCCGAAGGCTCCCCCCGGCCCCCCACGCCTCTGCCCTGCCGCGCCGCCTCCGCCGCGGACCCCCCAGGAGCGCGCCCCGCAGCTTCTCCTGTGTCCGAGGCGGGGCCGGGGCGGATGCCGGACTTGTGTTCATTCGCCGCCCCTTCCTTCGTCTGATAATGGAGGAACCAGGGGGCTCAGCCCCAAAAGTGGGATTTGAACCCACGTCTTCCAACTCAGAGCATCGGGCCTGCTGACGGGAGACGTGAGTTCAAACCCAGCGCAGACCAGCCGGGTGCCCCCCTCCTGCCGGGGCACACAGCAGGCTCTTGCGCCCCACCATCGTATCGAGTTGGGTCATTTGGAGCGGGGGCAGAGGCCGTCCTGGGCAGCGGCCGGGGAGGCAGTCCGACTGGAGGGCAGTGTCCAGGAGCCAGGGTGCAGTCCGGGGCCGAAGCTCCGGACAGAAGGTACAACGGAATCCTGGGCACGCAGGAGGGAACCCCAAGAGAAGGAAACCAGGCTCAGTGGGAAGAGCCCTGCCCAGTCCTCAATTCTGCCTCTGCCTCACCTTGGCCAAATAATCGCTGGCTTCAGTTTCCTCTTCTGTCAGCTTAGGGGTCTTTAAGGTGTTTTACAGTTGTAAATGTGTAAAATGGGAGAGGGTCCCCCATAAAGAGGCAAGACCCAAAAGGCGCTCAAGACCCCAGAGGTCAGACATGGAGGAGGAGAATCCTAAGAAAGGAGGATATCCAGGAGGAGAGTGGTCAAAAAGAATGTGGAAACACCATGATTATTCAAATAATTATTTAAAAAAATGTGCTTGCAGGGGCAGCTAGGTGGTGCAGGGCATAGAGCACTGGCCCTGTAGTCAGAAGGACCTGAATTCAAATCTAGCCTCAGACAATTACCTAGCTTTGTGACCTTGGGCAAGTCACTTCATTCCACTACCTTGCAAAAAGTCAGAAAAAATATACTTGCAGTAACCCTTTTTTGAAGGGCTCAGCAGTCAGGGAATGGGAAAACTCTTGATTCCAGGGTGCCCCCATCACCCTGAAGTTGAGTTACAGATCGTTACAGTCTTAGTCTGTGTATCTATTCTAGGTCCCAACATGCAGCAGGATCAGTAAGCATTGTTTAAACACCTACTGTTTGCCAGGCCCAGTGCTAAGAGCTGGAGATCTATAATGGTGGAAACCCCTTACAAACAACTATGTAGAGAGAGAGCAGCAATTTACAGGGTAACTAGGAGATCCTTGCCAGAGGGAAGGCACTCATTTTAAGGGGTATCAGGAAAGGCTTCCTGCAGGAGGCAGAGAGGAGAAAGGAGAGTATCCCAACAATGAGGGAACAGTCTGAGAAACTTCCCAGACAGAGTTGGGAGAGGTGCACAGATGTCCCATGGAGGAACTTCTCAAGAGGAGAGTTCATACTGGCCAGCTGTGCTGGTTTGGAGGGTGGGGAGAACCCAGGGGAGGTCTGGTTCCTCTCATGCCAAGGACCCTATGTCTTTTTCACAGAGAAGGATACCCAACAAGGCACCAGGAAGGAGCGGGGGAAGGAAAGCTTGGAGGCTCTCAGGGCCAGCGGAATGGAGAAAGGGTCTGGCCCTAAGGTGCCAGGGAAGAGACCGCTCAGGGGCCCCAAAAGAGACCGCAAGTCGATCACCCTTCACGTCAAGCTGGAAGTCCTGAGGCGCTTTGAGGAAGGTGAGAAGCTCACACAGATCGCTAAGACCCTGGGGCTGGCTACCTCCACAGTGGCCTCCATCCGAGTCAACAGAGAGAAGATCAAAGCTAATTCTCAGGCAGCCACTCCCATCAGTGCCACCCAGCTGACTCGGTGCCGAGGTGTGGTGATGGGCAACATGGAGAGACTGTTGAGCCTGTGGATCGAAGACCAGAAGCAGCAGCACCTGCCCATCAACACCATGCTCATCCAGGAGAAAGCCAAGAGCTTGTTTGAGGCCTTGAAGCGTGAGCATGGGGAGAGCGCCCAGACAGAAACCTTCGGAGCCAGCAACGGTTGGTTTGCCCGATTCAAGGCACGGCACAACGTCCTCCTGACTGACGAACCAGCTGTGGCCGACACAGAGGCAGCCCGCAAATACCCTGCTGTGCTGAGAAAGATCATCGAGGATGGTGGCTATACGGCCCAGCAGGTTTTCAACATTGATGAGACGGGGCTGTTTTGGAAGCGTTTACCCGAGAGGACGTTTATGTCTCTGGAGGACAAAGCCGGGCCAGGGTTCAAGGCATCCAAAGACCATCTGACCCTGCTCCTCGGAGGCAATGCTGCTGGGGATTGTAAGTTGAAGCCCTTGCTTGTCTACCCTTCTGAAAATCCCCGAGCTCTGAAGGGCTGCTCTAAGCCCAACCTGCCAGTGATCTGGAGATCTAATCGGAATGACTGGGTGACCATGAGCATCTTCCAGGAGTGGTTTACCAATTTTTTCTGCCCTGCTGTGGAGAGGCACTGTGCTGAAAACAATCTCCCCAATAAGGCCCTGTTGATTCTGGACAGTGCCCCATGCCATCCAGTGTACCTGGATGACCTCTCTGCCAACGTGAGGGTAGAGTTTCTGCCCAAAAACACATCGGCCCTAATTCAGCCCATGAACCAAGGAGTGATTGCCACCTTCAAGGCCTTTTACCTGAAGAGGACACTCTGTCAGCTCATTCAAGAGACCGATGGGGAAGAGAAACCCACCATTCGTGAATTCTGGCGAAGCTACAACATCATGACTGCTGTGGACAACATTGCTGAGTCCTGGAAGGAGCTTAAGCCATCCACAATGAATGCTGTCTGGAAAAAGATCTGGCCGGAGTGTGTGCACGCTTCCTCTGAGGCCGAAGCCCTGCCACAGATCCATCAGAACATAGTGACGCTCGCCAACCATAGTGGCTTTGAAGAGGTCGTGGGAGATGATGTTGTCCACTTGCTTCAGTCTCATGGGGAAGACCTATCGAGGGAGGGACTGATGGAGCAGGACAGGGAAGAAGACACACTTTTGGAAATGCCCTCCCCGGCAGCAGGGCGGGACAAAGCCCTGGCCACCTCACCGGGGCTGACCACAAAGCACTTGGCAGAAGCACTCTCACATTTCGACAGGGGGCTGCAAATCCTCATTGATAACGATCCCAATCGGGAGAGGAGCCTAAAGGTGTGTCGAGTGGTGAACAGTGTGATCAGCTGCTATCGGGAGCTGTATAAAGAGAAGAAAAGGAGTGCAAAATAGAGAAGGATCACAGAGAAAGGAGGACTTTCCAAGCCCCCTCACTTCCTTAGTTCTTCCACCTTCCTTGGCTCCATCGCTATGCAGATGCTTTCTTCACCCCTTGATGAGTTAGTAGATGGCCTTGGAGTTCTGTAGTCAATCTTGGTGATGAGCTTGATCTTCAGACATATCCTCTATCCATCCTCTGAGGTCTCCCAGTATGAGAGGACCCGCCTGGCTTGTGTTTCCTGGGCACAGCTTCAGAGAGCTTAGAGTCTCTTTTATGGTAGGGGCATGGGCATGAAAGGAGAAAGCCAGTGTACAAAGCAGGTAAATCAGGGGGAGGGCCCATATGGAAGAGGTGGGAAGGGCGGAAGGAACCACGGTGACCAGTGGAAGGTGGGGGGAGGGTGTCTGAAGGTGTGTCTCTAGGGGCCATGATGACGGTTCCATAAACCACTCCAGACTTTGCTGTTAAGTCAATAAACTCATGTTTGGTTGACCAGTCTGGCTTCTGAGACTCGGCCCATGTGTTTGCTGGGCCCCCGGGCCATCTGCCTGGTAGGCTCCAGAGCAGAGAAATAGCCCTAGAAGCGCTCAGATCTTTGGCTCTTAAGGAATTGGGATAGTTGGATGACCACCTGCCTAAAGGAGCAGGGGAGGTAGAGGGAGCCCCCCCCCCCCAGTCTGATGGGAGGAAAATCAGGGTGCATCCACGAGGGAAGGGCACTAGGCGAGGTGAGGCCAGGGAGCCCTCGTGGAGGGTGTGACACCTGGGCCGAACCTTTCATTTCACTAATGAGAAGGCCGTTCGCCACCCGAACTACATTTCCCGTCAGGCCTCGGGCCCTCGAGCGTCGCCTCACTTTAGAGATACGTTGCCCTAGCGACGGTGCGTGGAGCCGGGCGCGGAGGTCCAAGCTCTCGGAAAGTGACGTCAAGGCCGGAAGTGATGACTCGGGCCCAGGGCGAGGGGCGGGCCCAGGGCGAGGGGCGGGGTGGGGAGGAGCGAGGTCGAGGGCCGCCCCCCTCCGGCGGCAGGGCCCGCCCCCAGCCTCCCGTCCCGCGCGTGGCCGCCAGGTGGCGCCAGGATGCGCCGAGCTGGGTGAGCCTCCGTCCTGGTGCCCACTGAGCCCACCCCGTGTGCCCCAAAGTTGCTCACCTTGTGACGTCATTCCTGCGGTCCAACTCTTCCAGAAGGACAACAGAGGCGTTTAATAAATGCCCCCTTGTTCGTGGGTAGAAGCCCCTCCCTCCAAGAGCCTTGGTTTGGGCAATTGGGTCCCCAGTGCCCAGGGGGCTCCCAGGAAGCATTTATGAGCCACCTACGGTGTGCCAGACCCTGCTGATGGCCGGTGCCTGGGAGTCCCCTCCTCCAGTCCCCCATCTCGGATCCTGCTGCAGCTGGTGGAGCTCCTAGGCCTGGAGTCTTCTGCCCCCTCCCCAGACCAGGAGGCCGGTGGGTAGGGGCCCGGGCTTCCCAACATAGGGTCCCTGGCAAGAGGAGGAATCCTTAGTAGATGCCTACTGTATGCGGCCCTAGACCCCTTCTCAGCTCTAGACCAGCAGAGGGACTTCCCTCGGAAGGCTTGGGGGGGGCTCTCTGGCAGCGCCCCTCGGATAAGGAACTTCACAGGGCCTCTTTCGCCCCCCTTTCTCCCCATGCGTTCTGGGTATCCCCACAACCAAGCAGGAGAGACCATCGGCCTCAGGCTGGACAGAGGCCCCCTTGGGCTTGAGCCACCCCCAGCCCTACCCTGGTTTGTGCTCCCCCATAGATGATGGGAGCCTGTCTCCTCCACCCCTTCAATTTCTGGGCCATCCCTCTATCTGCTCCCCTCTTTAATCATGCACTAGCCACTGATTCCTCCAATAGCCCACGTCTCCCCATTCTCAAAGTACCTTGGCCCCTCAGTCCTTGCCCCTTGTGGCCCAAGGCCGACAGTGCCCTCACTCTCTTAAACCCCTTCTCATGGAGCTTCTGACCTCACTCCACCCAGGCTGCTCCCTCAGAGACCAGAGCTTGGGGCCTAAGCCAATGGCTTCTTCCCAGTCCCCAGCCTCCTGAGTGCTGACCTTCCCAGAGAGGGTCAGTCCCTCAACTGGTCAGTCCCACCATCTCCTCTTCTTTTTCCCAGGTCTACCCCAGTCTTCTTTTCTTATGTGACTCATTTGAAGACCAGAAATGTTCTCTAGGACACCGGATTTTTCTTTGGGTAAGGATGTCATCACTCCCTCACCATGCAAACCTTTTCAGACCCCTGATTAAATGGACCTTTTTGGGTTTGTCTGGTACTTTAGAGTCCTCTGCTCAAAATCCCCCTCTTCCAATAAGGGCTCCCTTTTTTGTCCATAGGACCCTGGTCTCCTCTGCAGAGCCAGCTACTTTTGGCTGCAAGGAGGATCATTCTCCAAGATTTCTTGTCCTCAGTGACAGAAGCTTCTAGTCATACCTGACTACGATCTTTTTTGTAGGACTTCCTGTGTGTGTGGGGGGGTCCTTTTAGGAGGGGATCAGCAATTTTCTTTTTACTTTGCCCTCTTCTGGTTCAAATAGCTAAAAAAAATCATGTGACCCTTAAATCGCCTTTCTTTGTTCTGGAGAGCAGACTCCCAAGCTGTCTCCTGTTTTCTGATCTGGCTTTTGGATGATATTTGGACAATGCTTTTTTCTTTCCCATTCTTTCCTCCAGAGGCTTTATTTCATTTCTTTATCTTTTGCTCCTTTCTAGATATTCATCAAGGTCTTATGCAAAAAAAAATCTTTTTGAGTCTCTCCTTAGAGTTATCAGGAATTATTTTTTTTTCCCCTCTGCTGTATTTTGGGGGCATTAACAGTGATTATAATTGATGATGTCTTCTTTAGGCTGAGTGCAAGGCTCAGGCTCCTTCCCTCACTTCATTTTTGATTATGGAGTTCAGGGTTGGTCATGACCTGGGTCTCTCCTGTGTTCCTATGCCAACCTCCTCCTCTCCCAGGATGGACTTCCTCCCAGCCCCCCATCTTTGAGGTTGACTCTCTCTGGTTTCTGAGGATCTGAGGACAGAGGGACCTCAGAACACTCTGGGGCTGATTACCTTGGAAGGCTACTGTTTGATCTGCCTTTGAGGGAGATTCTGGCTGGTTTTTTTTTTTTTTTTTTGTGCAGTTTTGGAGTGGAAGAAGTCATTTAGCATGATTTTTAATTGGATTGCTTGATTATGGTCAGGTGCAAATTTCCGGTGTTTTATATGAGGCCTCGGTGGCCAGTCTCTCTTCACATGGCCAGATGTCAGTCCCATTGGACTTCGCCCCATCTTGACCTGCACAGATTTCTGGGGACTCAGCCACACTGTGTGTCAGCTCTCCCTCTCTAATGGTCATTCAAGTCACTGATAACAATCTAGTTCCCCCGTCTCCTGAAACTTTTAAGGAAGCTCAGTAGCCACTTGAGGGGATCCTGCGGAGAGTTCCTTCTGCATCATGGCGTTGCTTGTTTGGGTCTGGAAGCTCTGCTCAAGGCTGGAAGTTTTCAAAAGGCAGATGATCCTGTTGGGGAGCAGTGCCAAAGATCAGTAGCCCCACACATCTCCACATCTGGGTCTCTTACCTGACCTCCCCAGAAGGATGGAGCCATTCTCCCAGGCCTCCCCCTCTGTAGGTGCTCTTCAGCCTGTGGATTGTAGACATCCCTTCCCTTGTTGCAGAGAGTCCTAACTGCCTCCATCCTGCCTTGGGTTGAGGGAGGCCAGGAGCTGGGCCTGTCTATGCCAGACACAGGCTGGGTCCTCACCAGTCCTTATCAGACCCAAACGTACCTGCTCTTGTTGCTGCCCTGTCACCCGTTCTCCCGGATGCCAGAGAGCTGAGATCATTATGAAATCTGGAAAGAACCCTGGTCTTGGAAGTTTGGGTTGTCACTAGAACCTACACTCTGTTCCTCATTGTTGCTTTGACTTTGAGCTTGACCTTGCCCCCCCCCCCCCCAGATTCAGAGACAATCTTGCTATTGGCACCTCCCTCTCAGAGAGGACAGTACCCTAAGAGACCCCATCAGCCATCTCAATTGTGCTACTCCAAAGGGAACTGGACCTTGGGCCACAGAAGTGGAGCAGGTTTGCTCTCGTCTTGTTCATACTCCACCAGTAACCAGTTGTGTCTTGTGGAGGCTCACCTTCCCCTGGAGGTGTGTGGGTCCAGCGTTCCAGGGCAGGGACCTGCTGAGGAACATGAGAGCTGTGCCCAAGGAGTTGGAAGAGGAAGGCTGTCAAGAGACCATAGGAAATGTCTTCACTGGTCACTTCGGGGAGGCTTAAGATGGGTTGGACCAGACAGATGCTCATGTACACCCAGCTTTGAGATTTGGTGATGCCCATGGCCTAAGGTGTAGCAAGTCTTTAACCAGAACAGGGCAGATTTAGAGTCAGATCTGGGTGATCTTGGCCTGTTTTCTTACCTAGAAGATGAGGGGGAAATCAGGACCCCTTAGGTCCCTTCTGGCTCATTTCTACGGTCTTGTGATTGATGAATCAACATTTCCTGAATGAATGAATGACTTTTGGGAGGCCCAGACCAAAAGGAACACCATTAGTTGGTCCTGGTTCCTAAGTGACTACAATTTCTAATCTCATGACTTTTAAACAATCCTTTTTTTTTTTTTGCTAAGAATTTTATTTATTTGGAGTTTTACAACTTTTCCCCAATCTTACCTCCCTCCTCATCCCCCCACAGAAGGCAATTTGTTAGTCTTTCCATTGTTTCCATGGTATACATTGATCCAAATTGAGTGTGGTGAGAGAGAAATCATATCCTTAAGGAAGAAACATAAAGTATAAGAGATAACAAGATCAGACAATAAGATCAGTTTTTTTTCTAAATTAAAGGTAATAGTCCTTGGTCTTTGGTCAAACTCCACAGTTATTTCTCTGGATACAGATGGGATTCTCCATCACAGACAGCCCCAAATTGTCCCTGATTGTTGCACTGATGGAATGAGCAAGTCCATCAAGGTTGATTATCACCCCCATGTTGCTGTTAGGGTGGACAGTGTTCTTCTGGTTCTGCTCATCTCAGCATCAGTTCATGCCAATCCCTCCAGGCTTCCCTGAATTCCCATCCCTCCTGGTTTCTAATAGAACAATAGTGTCCCATGAAATACATATACCACAGGTTGCTAGGCCATTCCCCAATTGAAGGACATTTACTTGATTTCCAATTTTTTGCCACCACAAACAGGGCTGTTACAAAGGATTCATTTATTACCTTTAATTTAGGAAAAAAACCCTGATATCTTACTGTCTGATCTTGTTATCTCTTATGCTTTATGTTTCTTCCTTAAGGATATGATTTCTCTCTCATCACACTCAATTTGGATCAATGTATACCATGGAAACAATGGAAAGACTAACAAATTGCCTTCTGTGGGGGGATGAGGAGGGAGGTAAGATTGGGGAAAAGTTGTAAAACTCCAAATAAATAAAATTCTTAGCAAAAAAAAAAAAAAGGATTGTTTAAAAGTCATGAGATTAGAAATTGTAGTCACTTAGGAACCAGGCCCAACTAATGGTGTTCCTTTTGGTCTGGGCCTCCCAAAAGTCATTCATTCATTCAGGAAACGTTGATTCATCAATCACAAGACTGTAGAAATGAACCAGAAGGGACCTAAGGGGTCCTGATTTCCCCCTCATCTTCTAGGTAAGAAAACAGGCCAAGGTCACCCAGATCTGACTCTAAATCTGCCCTATTTTGGTTAAAGACTTGGTTCTGCTCATCTCTCTCAGCATCAGTTCATGCAAATTGCTCCAGGCTTCCCTGAAATCCCATCCTTCCTGGTTTCTAATAGAACAATAGTGTTCCATGACATATATAGACCACAGTTTGCCAGGCCATTCCCCAATGGAAGGACATTTACTTGATTTCCAATTCTTCACTATCACAAACAAGGCTGCTATGAATATTTTTGTACAAGCAATGTTTTTACCCTTTTTCATCATCTCTTCAGGGTATAGACCCAGTAGTGGTATTGCTAGATCAAAGGGTATGCACATTTTTGTTGCCCTTTGGGTGCAGTTCCAATTTTCTCTCCAGAAAGGTTGGATGAGTTCACAGCTCCACCAACAATGTATTAGTGTCCCAGATTTCCCACAACCCTTCCAACAATGATCATTGTCCTTTCTGGTCATATTGACCAGTCTGAGTGGTGTGAGGTGGTACCTCAGAGAAGCTTTAATTTGCATTTCTCTAATAAGCAATGATTTAGAGCAATTTTTCATATGACTATGGATTGCTTTGATCTCCTCATCTGTAAATTGCCTTTGCATAGCCTCTGACCACTTGTCAATTGGGGAATGGCTTTTTTTTTTTAAATTTGACTCAGTTCTCTGTATATTTTAGAAGTGAGTCCTTTGTCAGAAACATTAGTTACAAAGATTGTTTCCCAGTTTACTACATTTCTTTTGATCTTGGTTACAGTTGTTTTATCTTTGCAAAAGCATTTTCATTTAATGTAATCAAAATCATCTAATTTGTTTTTGGTGATTAAACAATCCTTTTTTGAGCCACTTTGTATTCCTTACCATACTTGGACTCATCCAGTTTGCCTTGTTTTCTCCTAGCCCCATAAAGGGTCTCCTAGGGAGTCCAGTCTTCTGCTCTCCCACTTTAGACTTAGGACCCAGGAAGGAGAATTGGCAGAGTGTCACAGATTTGAAGGCAAAGTCTCAGTCCCCCACCCCCCATTTGTTGCATGACTTTCCCAAAGGTTTGTTCTATTTTGAAATAGGACTTTTATCTAAGGTCATTTGGAGAAATAGACCTATTTAAAGGCTTTTCTAATAAGCCCCTCAAAATTTGAGGTCAGTAAATGGTTGTCTCCTCATTTTACAATGGAGCAGAGATGGGGCAGCTGTGGGAAAAGGATGGGAAAAGAACTTTTCAGTAGAGGCCCCCCGAAATGTTGGCATTAGAACAGGCCACCTTGTCTTCCGTCAGTAGAGCCCCCCCGAAATGTTGGCATTAGAACAGGCCACCTTGTCTTCCGTGTTGGGTCCAAAGATCTCAGCCAAGAGGTCCCTGAGTGGGAGCATCGGGAGGGACCATCAAGCCATTAACTTGCATATCAAACTGGAAGTGCTACACAGGTTTGTGGCTGGTGAGAAGCTCAGCCACATTGCCAAGGCCTTGGCGCTCTACACCTCAACAGTAGCCACTGTCCAAGACAAGGAGAAGATCAGAGTGAACTCTCAGGCAGCTAGGCCCCAGGTTGCCACTAAGCTGATCCAGAGTAGGAAGCTTGTGATGGAGAACATGAGCAGGACCAGCGTGGTGTACCCACTAATGTCTTCACAATCCAGGAGAAAGCGAAGAGCCTGTTGGAGGACCTAAAGAGGAAGCAAGGGCAGAGTGCCAGGCTGCAGCCTTTGGGACCAGCCGGGGATGGTTTACTGGGTTCAAAGCCCACCATAGCCTGCCCAAACTGGGGATGAGCAGTGAAATGGTCAGCATAGACCTGGAGGCTGCAGCCACGTATCCTGGGGTACTGAAGTGGGTCATTCAGGAGGGTGGCTACATGCTCCTGCGAGTGTTCAATGTGGATGAGACAGGGCTCTTCTGGAAGCACCTGCCAGTCAGAACCTTAATTTCTGGGGAGGAGAAATTGACATCCAGAGGCCTTCTGACCCTCCTCCCGGGGGGCAATGCCGCTGCTGACCTACCATGCAGAGAATCCACATGCCCTCAGGGGCTTCTCCAAATCCAACCTACCTGGATTTGGTACTCCCATAAGAAATGCTGGGTGACCATGAGCCTCTTCCAGGAATGATTTGTTCACTTTTTTTGTCTGGTCATCAAGAAATACTGCACCCAAAACACCTACTGACAAGGCTCTGATGATCCTGCACAGGGCTCCAGGCCACCCAGGAAATTTGGATGACCTATCTGACAACGTGTGGGTGGAGAATCTCCCCAAGAACACCGTGATCCAATCCAGCCCATGAATCAAGGACTGATCGGCACCTTCAAGGCTCGCTACCTATGGACTATCTTCCACCTGCTCCGGCAGAGAGCCAACAAGGATGACAAAAGCCCTATCTGGGAATTTTGGCAGAACTACAGTAGCCTCAATACAGTATACAAAATGCTTTCCTGGAAGGAGCTCTGGGTGAAAGGAATTGTGGCCTGAGGGTGTCTCCAGAGACCAGGGGGCTCTGCCATTGAGGCCACTGGGAGGATTGAGTCAACCTGGACATAGGACATGATGAACCTCAACTGGACTTTAGAGACATCACAGAAACTGATGTGGCCCAGCCTCTCCAGAGCCATTGGGCTGACTGCCCAATGAGGAGCTGATACAGCAGGAGCATCCCATCCCTTGCCAGCTGACGATCCAATATCTGGCCAAATGCTCTCCCATTTTGATGGAAGACTTTTGGATCTTCATTGATAATGATCCCAGTCTGAAGGTGTCCTGAGGTGCCCATGGCTGTATCAACTGCTCCTGGGATATGTAGCTGGAGAAGAAGCAAGGCTCCAAGTTAGGGGCCTGCCCTCCCAGAGCTTCTGTCCCTTCTACACTGACCACAGTTGTTTTATCCTGCAGCTTCTCCTGAGGAGACTTTTTAATCCAAGCAACCAGTTGGTTTTTAAAAATACATGCTTTTTGAAAGTTTGCTGCATTCTCAGATGTGATTTTGTTGCGTAAATCCATTGTCCCCAGGCGCTCCTGGGGATGGTAGCACAGTTGGACCCAAGCAGCCCTGGGCAGGTGGGGGGCCTTCCAGTTGAATTGGAGAACAGACTTTGCTGGACCCTCTCCTCTTCCAGCTTCATGAGGGAGGCCCCTTAGGACAGACTGTCTGCTTGAGAGGTTTACCTGAAGCTCTATGGGGAGGGAGGAGGGGGAGGCCCCCCTCCCCATAGAGTCCTCCAGTCTTTCTTCCTGCCTTGATAGGAAAGGGGAGAATGGAATTGGTCAATTCTGAATCTCTCTCAGACCAGTAGAAGGAAAGGAAGAGGAGAAAACCCACCTCAGGACCAGTGCCTATATCTGCATGTGTGTATTCATGTGTACATATGCTCATGCATGTGCTCCTCCCCTCTGTTTCCAGCCCTGCCTATGGCCACCTTCACGTTGGATGCTTAGCCTTACCCCCCCCCCTTCCTTCCCTCCTCTTCTCTCTTTCCCTTCTTTCCACCCACTCTGTCTGCTTTGTGCCTGCCTTGCGCCTGCCATCTCCATCAATCTGTTGGAATTTCAGGCCATTGTGGCATTTGGAGACCTGGCCATGGACTTCTCCCTGGAGGATAGGGGCATCCAGATGACTATTTTCAGGACGTCCCATGGGAGAGCCTAGGACCTGAGCCCTCTGGGTAAGGCCTCAGCCTTACTGCACAGCATCTCGGGTCCCCTCCCACACAGGTGGGCCTCAGCTCCAGTCTCCCTTTCCCTGGACCCAGGGGAGGCACATGCAACTTGATGGCTGCATCCATGCACAGCTCTGAGGCCTTCTTCACCCCTGATTGAAGGCAGTTCCCAGGACCTCCATGCCTCTGTCATCCCTCCCTGGGTTTCCCTGTCTTTCTGAACCAAGGTGGTGCCCTCCTCTCCAGGTCCCCATGTCACTTCCTGTCATCCTTCCTTCTTTGGGACATGGTGGATGGTACCTACAACCCACCCTCATAGTTCAGTTCCAGGACCTCAGACATTTTGGGGACAGTGAACTGGGGGGCTGAGCAGTCTTTGTGACCCATGGAACTTGAGTGTTGTCCACACTCCTCAGTACTCTCCCAAGCCCGTGTGTGTGTGTGTGTCTTTGTGTATGTGTGGCCCAGCCATGCTTGCCCCCAGCCAGAGAACCTGATGAATTCTCTATCCTGGGTCCCCATCAACTCACTGCCCCTGCCATCCGGGTCCTCTCAGCAGTGGCCAGCAAAGACGATGCCCCTTCAGATGCCAAGCAGTAGTTTATGACTGCTTCACCAGGGACAGATAAACATAAATGGAGCCAGTACAGGCAACTGTTCTTGGGGCAGTGGCCAAGCCCTCCCTTGGTGCCACCCACATTGGGGGAAGAGGAAATGCCCTGTCCATCTTCTGCATGGGCTGTGGCAACAGGAAGCATGAGCTGTAAGCTCAGGATGGGACCTAGGAGTTCATCCTTTTAACAGGCTGTTTGGACCCTATGGGTGGGCAGTTGCTGAGACCACTGGCCACCAGGCACTCAAAGGCAGTGGGGTGGGGCATCTTCTGGGTCTTTGGGCCCATTCCATCCTTCAGGCTGGTTTTGAGAGAAAGAGCTGAAAAGCAAACTAGCCTCATTCTGGGAAGTGCCAGGGACATCTCCCCTCCTTCCTACCCAATGATGCCAGCTGGAAAGAGGAAAGCCTGGAAGAGCTATTCGTGAGGGTGTCCCAGTGTGGAGGCCTCTGTAAATGGGCCATCAAGAAATTGGGTGTGTGAGCTGGGCAGGACTGGTTGAAGAGGATGAGGTGCAGACTGTGTTGGGGAAAGCTTCTGTCCAAGGAGGATTCCCAACTTCAGGACTCCAGTAAAACTCTTCCCAGGTCTCCATAGTGGAGGGGGACTTATCTTAAGCATGTCCTCTGTGTGATTCTTTCAGTTCCATTCAGAATGAAACCCTTCCTGGAGGTTCATCAGAAGTCACTTCAGGGTCTGGCCATCAGTGTCCACTGATGAATATCCCCCTCTAAGGAGTCTCTCATTGAAGCAACTGAGACTAAATCTCTGTCCAGGGGCCCAGGAGCCAGCCAGTGTGCCCAAAAGCCCCTGGTGGGCTTTAGAACCCTTTGTAATTCCAAGTGCCACCTCATGTATTCTGCTGTAACAAGTGACCTCCAAATAAAATACTACTTTTGTTCATTTGAACTGATTTATTCAGGGTGGGTGATGCCAGCATGGGGTGAAGGAGCTCTAGGGTAGGCTAAGAATAATTTACAGAGTGTTTTGAGATTTACTAAGCAATTTGCTTCTGTTGTTTCATGTGGTCCTCTCAACAAGCAGAAGGTAGATATTATGATCCCCATTTTACAGCTGAGGAAACTGAGGCAGGCAGTGAGGGAGTGATTGCCTGGGGTCACATGGCCAGGAAGTGTCTGAGGCTGGATTTGACCACAAGTCTAGTCCTGGCACAACTATTGCCTAGGTAGTTTGAAAGGAGGTGAAGTTAGAGATGCCCTAAGTGGATCCAGAGTCCAGCAACTGAGGAATAATGGAACAGGAACCTGGATGGAGACAACAATTCTGCCCAGCTACTCTGACTTTTTGCAGCTGTGCCATGACTGACTTCTTCCATGTACACTCTATTGTTCTGGGTGGCTAACCCTCCAGCAGATGACAGGGAACCTCTGGCAGGCTGGAGTAAGGGCCCAAACACCATCATGACCATGGCTTTGGAAGTGGAGGAACAAGTACACAAGCCTAGTCAATATGGATTTTGTTTTATGAGGAGGTGCAAGATACTGAGGGAATCTGTTTCTCTTCTAAGCTAACTACGGTTCCTCATAGGTTCTGCTCTCCAATTCTTTCAGGGCAGACACAGATCCCTGTCATGCTTGGATATTTATCGGTCAGTCCTTCTTTTGACCCCAGGGGAGGAATCCTCACACTCCTGCTGCTCTTCCCTATCTCCCAATCTCTTCACAACCCATTTGTGGGCCCTTATCTTCCCTGCCCACTCTCTGGGACAGGCAGAGGTCAAGGTGAACAGAAAAAAAGCACCATTTGCCATCATAATGTGAAACTCTATTATTTGGTGGAGGAAAAAACTGAACTGCAGAGAGAAACACAGAATTTGAATTGGAAAGGACCTCAGCAGCAACCTAGTCCAGTTCAAGTCTATAAAGAAAATTCCACAAGAACAGGTCTCTTTTTGGAGATCTCTCAGGAAGGGCAGCCCATCCCACCTTCACATAAAATACTTGCTCCGATGGTTGGGAAGTGTTTCTACACTGGGCAATAAGCTCACATTGCCAGTCAGAAGCAGAGCTGGAGTCTGAATTCAGATTCTCTAGCCCCTTATCCTTCCCCTTCCAATTGGGGCACTCTCTCTCTAGGTCAATCAGTGGGTTCCACCTGTAATTTGGGAAAGTCAAACTAGCTAAAGGTAAGGTCTTAGGTGTAAGACTTGAGCCCTCTCTAGGTGCTGTCTGTGTTTCAACTCCTTTCTGGGCATAGAAGAATTCCTGAGGTTCTGAAGGGAGGGAGCATAGAGAAGTTGCCATATTATGTTTGGCTTCCAATTCCTAGGCAACCTTTAAAGGCTTATCATTAGATTAGCCCAGGCCTGGCTCTCCAAGTCTTACTTTCTCTAGAATGCCCTTGGGGACTATTTCTCTGATTTATTTTGACATCTCCTATAATACTTTGTCTTGATTAACAACGGGTTGGTGAAAGCATGGAGACCAGCATTTTAAGAAAATTACCTTGGTGGTTGAATGCAGTTTGGATTGCAATAGAGATTTAAGGCAGGAAGACCCACCCTATTGCAATGATCAACGGGTGTGGTGATGGTCTGCACTGGCCTTGGGGCAGAGGAGAGAAGGGAGAGTATTTTGGAAATGCTGCAGAGGAGAACTGGACCAGAGAGGCTTCTGACCGGAGAGAGAGGCCAAGGCCCAGAGAGGCCATGGACCAGAGAGAGAGGCTGAGGCCCAGAGAGGCCGTGGACCAGAGAGAGAGAGAGAGAGAGAGGCCAAGGCCCAGAGAGGCCACGGACCGGAGAGAGAAGTCAGCAGATGTTGGGGGGTGCTGCAGAAATTGACAAGTGACACCCACAAGCCTTGGCCCTGTGTTGGGTGGGGGGGCGGAAGATGAATTCCATTGTTGTTGCCAACTTTTTGTCAATTCTTCCTCTATAATCCTCCAGGAAAATCCTTCCTTAGAAGTAGCTAGAGGGGACACTCGGGGGTGGAGCCAAGATGGCGACATGAAGGGATCGAATCTTAGGCACTCTCTGATAAAAACTCATAAACTAAGGACTCTAACTAAACTTTCGAGAGACAGAACCCACAAAGGGACCCAGTGAGGCAGTTCTCCTACTCAAGGTAACCTGGAAAAGAGCAAAAAGGCTCTGCTCCCGGGGGTCAGAGGGGAGGCCCGCCAGAGGGGTGGCCCAGCAGAGCCAAAGAACTTCAGCCTCCCAGAGGCAGCCCCAGGGCTCTGGGAGCCACAGCTCACAGCAGCGGTGGAATCTCCTGAGCTGCACCCCGGGGGGCACCAGGCACAAAGTGGGGGAACAGCGGGGGACCTCTGCCAGAGTGAGCACGTGGAGCCCAGCCCTCAGGGCACACAGCCAGCAGCCTGGTCTTTGGGCAGCCTAGACCCGGAAACAGAAGCAGGTGGAGCCTGTAAGCAGGAGCCCCCAGGGCATGAGCCCATTGAGCTGAGGGAGGGGAGTGAAGAGAGACTGCAGAGCTCTGTCCTCTGCCCCTGGAACAGGACTCTGGGGCTCTGACCACATTCAGATCCTGATTGCAGTCTAGGCCCCCCCATAGAACAGCAGGGCCCCCCCCCCACCTCAGTCCCGTGGCAGAGGGGGGCGCTTATGGTCATTCACAGACCAGGAGGGAGGACAGAGCCTCACACACTGAGACCCTTGTGGGAGTGTCCCAAAAGCTCAGGAAGCACCCCCCAAAAACAGGCTTAGGCTGGGAAAATGAACAAAGAAACAAGAGGAAGACCATTGAGAAATATTTTGCAAATGAGCCCAAGAAGGATCAAAATACTCAGTCTGAAGATGAGGAAGCACAAGCTCCTGCATCTAAAGACTCCAAGAAAAACAGAAATTGGGCTCAGGCTATGATAGAGCTCAAAAAAGACTTTGAAAATCAAATGAGGGAGTTACAAGAAAAACTGGGAAAAGAAAGGAGAGAGATGCAGGAAAAACATGAAAATGAAGTCAGCAGCTTAGTCAAGGAAATCCAAAAAATGCTGAAGAAAATAGCATGCTAAAAACCAGCTTAGGTCAAATGGATAAAACAGTTCAAAAAGTGATTGAGGAGAAGAATGCTTTAAAAAGCAAAATTGGACAGATGGAAAAAGAGATAAGAAAACTCTCTGAGGAGAATAAATCCTTCAGACAAAGAATAGAATTCAGGGAGATTGATGAATTTACCAGAAATCAGGAATCAATATTTCAAAACCAAAAAAATGAAAAATTAGAAGAAAATGTGAAATATCTCATTGAAAAAACAACTGATATGGAAAACAGACTTAGGAAAGATAATTTGAAAATTATTGGAATACCTGAAAGTCATGATCAGGAAAAGAGCCTTGACATCATTTTCAAAGAATTACTACAAGAAAATTGCCCTGATATTTTAGAAGCAGAGGGCAAAATAGAAATGGAGAGAGTCCACCGATCCCCCCGAGAAAGAGATCCCAAAAAACCAACCCCCAGGAATATTATAGCCAAGTTCCAGAACTCCCAAGTCAAAGAGAAACTATTACAAGCAGCCAGAAGGACACAGTTCAAATATCGTGGAGCTGCAGTCAGGATCACACAGGACTTAGCAGCAACTACATTGGAAGCTCGTAGGGCTTGGAATATAATATACTGGAAGGCAAAAGAGCTTAGAATGCAGCCAAGAATGAACTACCCAGCAAGACTGAATGTCCTCTTCCAGGGAAAAAGATGGACTTTCAATGAACCAGGGGAATTTCAAAGTTTCCTTTTGGAATGGCCAGAGCTGAACAGAAGGTTTGATCTTCAGATACAGGACTCAGGTGAAGCATGGAGTTTGGAAGAGAGGGGGGAAATATGAGGGACTTAATGAGGATGAACAGCATGTATAGAAAAATGATACTGATAATATTTATATGAACCATCTCAGTTAATAGAGCAGGTAGAGGGAGCTTTTATAGTTGAAGCACAGGAGAAAGCTGAATTCGAAGATAAAATATGGTGTAAAAATGGAGTCAATAAGAAAAAAAGGGAAATGGAATGGGAGAAAGAAAAAGGAGAGGGGGAATAGTCCAAGCTATTTCACATGATAAGATTTTTTTTTATTACAATGAGCTATTGCAATGATATGGAAGGGAGGAGGCAAGGGGGAATGAGGGAACATTTGCTCTCATCAGAGATGGCTAGGAGAGGAAACAGCAAATATACTCAATGGGGTATTGACAACTGGAGTAAGAAGGAGGGGGGAGCAGGGGGAAGGGGTGGGGATGTAAATAAAGGAGGAGAGGCTGGACCATGGGGGGACAGTGGTCAGATATAACACATTTTTTTTTTTTTTACTTCTTGCAAGGGGCTGAGATTGGATAGCCTGCCCAGGACCATAGGGCCAGGTGGATTCTGGGCCTAAGGGGTGGTATGGGGGCTCAGGGCATCTTGGCCCCAGGACCAGGGATCTGTCTGCTGTGCCACTCAGTGACCCTACAGCAGACTCACAGTGAAAGGAGAGAGAAAATATAGTACATGGTAGTGGATAAATAAGAAAGGAGGGAGTTGCGATCAGCAATGGCAACGTTGGAAAAATATGGAAGTAACTTTTGTGATGGACTTATCATAAAGAATGTGATCCACCCATGACAGAGTTGATGATGTTGGAACAAAGACTGAAACACATTTTTTATTATTATTATTTTGGGGAGGGTGCAGGGCAAGTGGGGCTGGGTGGCCTGCCTAGGGCCACATAGCAGGGTGATCATTGGGTGTCTAGGGCCGGATTTGGACCCAGGTGCTCCTGGCTCAAGGGCCAATGCTCTGTCTGCCACCCAGCCACCCCTACTATTATTACTATTTTATTTTATTTTGGGTCTTTTTTTTTCTTCTTTTTGGTTTTTGCAGGGTAGTGGGGATCTGGTGGCTTGCATGTCACATGGCTGGGTGATTATTGGGTTTACGAGGCTGGATATGGACTCAGGTGCTTGGGCTGGTGCTTCGTCCATTGCACCACCTGGCCATAGCTACAATTATTACTATTATTTTTTTTATTATAATTTTTTTCTCCCCCCTTTACTTTTTTGCCCAAGCAAGTCTATCTATATTCATGGGGGGAGGGGTATTTTGTTTACTTGTAAACAAGTATATTTTATTAATGTAAAGAAAAACATTTGTACAAAATGAGAATAAAAGACAAATTTAAAAAAAAAGAAAAGAAAAAAAGAAGTAGCTAGAAGGTTCAGTGGATAGAGTACTAGATCCTGGGTTCAAATTCTGCTTTAGACATTTACTAGCTCTGTGACCCTGAGCAAGCCTTTTAAATTTGCCTCAATTTCCTCAGCTCTAAAATGAGGATAATAGCCCTCCATCCTTCCCAAGGTTGCTGTGAGGATCAAATGAGATATAATTTGTAAAACCCCCAACACAGTGTCTGGCACAGAATAATTGCTTAATTAATGTTTATTTCCCTTCTATATCTACTATGGGTCATGGCAATGGTCTTAGGATCTTGAGGTTTATTATGATTTTGGCAGATTCTTCTGAGGAAGAGAGATTATAGGTCTAGTTCTGGATTTAGATTGTGTTGTGATCTAAGAACTTGCCTGCCCAAGAATGGCAAGTTTCATCATCAGAAGGTTGACTCCTGAGTGATGAAGTTTTTGGTCATGATGATCTGTGAACCAGATAAAAATATATTAAGGGTCCTTTGGTCTTATGTACCCCTTCCTTTCCCCCTTTTCCAGAATAGTGGCAAAGGCATGGTAAAAGGCTAAGAATCAAATGGTTTTTAGGGTATCTAAATTAATTTCCATAAATGTACATTTAAGGGTTGATACTTTGTGGAAGCTCTGTCCGTTGATCATACAGGTGAGAAACAAAACCACACTAGCAAGATAATGTTGGTAGCCTAAAGAAATTGCAGTAGGACACCCACATTTTCCTCAGGGAGGTAAAAGAATAAGTTAGTGGAGTCATCTCATTCATTGGCAACAGGAAACATAATTCCATGGGACCTTTGGTTACCCAGACTTGCAGGACCATAGTAAGCTTATCATAGGTGATACTTTTTACCAAAATAATAGAATCAAGTAATAGATATACCAGTAGTTGCTCAATACAGGCCAATCTTATTATCTCTATAAAATCTCTTGGACAGATCAATCAAGGGACTTCAAGAGACCATCGAGTCTAACCCTCCTCATTCTGATTTTTACTATTCAGGAAGCAGGCAGGATTCAACCCATGATCTTTTTGCTCCATCATGGAATCCTCTTCCTTCACTTAAGAGCATACTGTTTGTCAGAGAACTGCTAGCTCTAGGTAGTTATCAACTGGATTAAATTCAGGGTCTTTCAAATTAGTGTGGAACCCTAGAATCTAACCTCTGTTCAGAAAGGAGAGAGAGAGGGAGAAGGAGTGAAGGGGAAAGAGAGGGGAGAAAAGGAAACATGTGTGAAGCACCTACTATATGTCTGACACTTTTTGAAGCACTTTACAAATACTTATTAATTCATTTAATCCTCACAACAATCCCGAGAGAAAGGTGATATGATATTTCATAATTTGTCTTCTGCAGAGGTCCCAGTTAGGAAGTGTCCGAGACCATATTTGAATCCAGTTCTTCTGTGGAATCCCTATCTGTAGAAGGGTAGAAGGTGCAGCCACTCCAGGTAGGGGGAGAAGAAGAGGAAAATTCTACCCTCTCCTGGCCACATTCCAGTCAGGACATCACAGGAGAAAAGAGGGGCCAAACCACTTCTCAGTTTTACAGTTGTACAGACTAGGGGAGAAAGAGATTTATCACTAAGGAGGTCTTGTGGGGGTGGTGGGAGCAATTTACCTCCCCCCCCATCTCTGCTGCTGGTTCTTTAAATGGTACTGAAACCATCTTCCAGATTTGATTGGTATAGGGGCTATTGATATCATTTCCTGATCCTTTTTCTGATATTTGGCTGGCAGTCCATGAGGGGTTGATCCAGTCAAGTCTTCTTGTTGCACATCCTCCTTCTGGGTTGGCTAACAATATCTCTTGCAAGACAGACCCAGAATTCACTCTCTCTCCCACCAGAACCTTGGACTTTGTTGCATCTGGAACTGAATTAATCCAGTACTTTCTTTTTTTAGATTATTTTATTTTTTCAATTACATGCAAAGCTAGTTTTCAACATTCATCTTTTTGTAAGCTTTTGAGTCATGTTGTGAAAGAAGAATCAGAACTAAAAAAAAATAAGGAAAATATAAAAGAAGTCTTAAAAAGTGAATGCGGTATGCTTTGCTCTACATTCAGATTTGGGAAATTCATTTAACCCTGATTGCCTTGCATCCAGGTCCATCTCCAGTTGTCCTGACCCATATCTGGCCATTGGACCAGATGGCTCTAGAGAAGAAAGTGAAGCTGGGGACATAACTCAGGACCACATCCTATTCATTTGAAAGTCATGGTATCACCTCCCTGATGTCATAGACAAATATCTTTCCCATCCTCCATCTCCACTGGAAAAGATGCCTTTGAAGGCAGGGAATATCTTACTTTGACTTACAGCAGTTTTAATAAATAATCAACCTTTCTTATTTCTCTGTCTCTCTGTCTCTGTCTCTGTCTCTCTGTCTCTCTCTCTCTTTCACATGTAGACAGATACACACACACTACAAACTGCTTGGTGAAGCAGTAGAGTACTGGTATCAGAGTCAGGAGACTGAGTTCAAATTTGATCTCAGACACTCAAGAGCTGTATGAACATCCAACTAACCTTTTTGGGCTTCAGGGTCTTCGGCTGTAAAATGGGGATAATAATAGTGCTGATTTTCCAGGGTAATTGTGAAGATCAATTGAAAAAATATTGCTAAAGTGCTTAGCACATGGTAGGTGTTCCATAAATATTAGCATCTACCTACCTATTTATAATTGTCCGCATACTTTTCCATTATTTCTCTCTATATATAATCTTTTTTTTTTAGGTTTTTTTGTAAGGCAGTGGGGTTAAGTGGCTTGCCCAAGGCCACATAGCCAGGTAATTATTCAGTGTCTGAATCCGGATTTGAACTCAGGGACTCCTGACTCCAGGGTCAGTGCTCTATCCACTGTGCCACCTAGCCACCCCTCTATATATAATAATCTTTTAAAAAAGTTTTTGCAAGGCAATAGGGTCAAGTGACTTGCCCAAGGTACTAAGTGAGTATTAAGTCTCTGAGGCCAAATTTGGACTCAAGTCCTTCTGGCTCCAGGACCCATGCTCTATCCACTGTACCACATAACTGCCCCATTTAAATAATCTTTCTATCTACACTCCCTCCATCTATCTACCTATATCATCTACTTTTGTACCTATCTTTTATCTACCACTGGTCCTGGAGTCAGGAGGACCTGAATTCAAATCTAAACTGAGACACTTAATAACTATCTAACTGTGTGACCTTGGGTGAGTCATTTAACCCCATTGCCTTAAATAAAATTAAAAAAATAGGATTTCCTAAAAATAGACTGGGAAATCATGGTCACATAACTAAAAGTGTAAAAGTTCCACTGTGTGAATTTTTTATTCATGACCTGGTAGCCTTGATCCAGTTTCTAGAAGTCTCACTCCCCCAGGGAGTGTCTCCCTTCTATGTGGTAACATATAAACTTCTAGGACAGATAGAAGTTGTACACTGCCAAATGAACCTTCTTTTCTTGCTTGTCAGTAGTGGGTGGGAGGACCTGGATTTCATTGAAATAATCAAAGAGCAGCCATAAATGGTTCCATTTCAGCAGAGAAGGAGCTCTTCATGGTAGTGCCTCAGGGTTATCTCTTTTGCCCTTAGAGGCAATATTTTTGTTATTGATTTGGATGAAGGTGTAGATAAAATGTATGTCAAATTTCCAGTAACACAAAACTTAGAAATAGGATTCCCCCAGGGCTGACAGTCTTGATTGTTGGGTGAAATCTTATGAGATAAATATACAGCTCTACATAGTTTTTTTAAATAGAGAATTGACCAGTTATGATGGTGCCCTCTTGTAACCTCTGTTATTAGGGATTTCTGTCTTTCAGTAAATCTTTATTAATCACTTATCTGTCGAGTTCTGGGGATGCAAAAAGTAGCAAAAAAATAGTCTTGTCCATAAAGAATGTATAGTCTAATTTGGGAGATAACAAGCAGCTGCACAAAATAAATTCCTGAAGGATAATCTTCAGAAAATAAAAGTAATTAGAATGAACAGAGATTGAGAAAGGCCTCCTGTAGAAGGAGAGATTTTAGCTGGGGTTAGAAGGAAGCCAGAAGATCAGAATAAGGAGGGAGAGCACTCCAGGCCTGGGGGAACAGCCACAGAATATTCTCAGAACAGAGATAGTGTCTTGATCTTGGAAAGGTTAGGTGAGGCCAGGGTGGCTGGAATGTAGGGTTGGATTCATGGAGTGGAGTAAGATAGAAGACCAAACTGAGTCAGGATGGAACCAGAGCAGGTCAAAGGTTCTGTACCATTCAGTAACAGGACCAGGTCCAAGAGCCGGCACTATATTTCCAGTCAGGGTGAGTTAATCCAGAGAGAAAAATATGTGTACAACAAAGACAAAACAGCACCAATGAGTTTGGAGTGGAAAGCTATTTCCTGTAAAAAAGAAATGAGGATTTAAGTAGAACTAGTACAGGAGAAGAACTAGTATGGGATAATGAGGAGACCAAGCAATTGACTGAACAGACAGACCTGGGGAGGAGGTTGGAGGAGAGCTGAGAACTCAGAAGGCAGAGCTGCAGAATATGAGGCTTGGAAGCTCAACCTCTCCATTCAAGCATAGAAGGAATTTCTCAGTCTTTGTGATTTTTTTTAAGTTTTTGCAAGGCAAATGGGGTTAAGTGGCTTGCCCAAGGCCACACAGCTAGGTCATTATTAAGTGTCTGAGACCGGATTTGAACACAGGTACTCCTGACTCCAGTGTCAGTGCTCTATCCACTGCACCACCAGCTGCCCCCATTTCAAACTCTTTGATGAAAGTATACCAGGAGGCACAGGAGGTCTAGAGTCAGAAAGATCCATATTCAAATTAAGCCTTGGACTAATTATTCCTACCTGTGGGACCCTGGGAAAGTCACTTAAACCTGCTTGTCTTGGTTTCCTCATCTGTAATATGAGCTTGAGAAGGAAATGGAAATACACCCCAATTATCTTTGCTAAGAAAAAGAAATAGTCATGAAGAGGTGGACATGACTGAAAACTGAACAGCAAAAACTGCAAAACAGATTTGAGATGTGAAAACAGAAAGATGCCTTGAGCCTTCAGCTGTTCACTTTAATCCTTGAATCCTTGATGGTGCTAGTTATGATGCTCTTTGCTAAATCTGGGTTGCAGCATCAAGTCAAATTAATTGATAATGGCCATCTTTTGTGAAATCCATCCCCACCCCAAGCAATAAATACATTTTGGTTGTGTTTCTGGACAAGACTCATGCTATGAGACTTTAGCAAAGAGCAGTACCTGAGACATGTGCTGGTCAAAAGAGTGAGAAATGCTCATTTTTTTCAGTAACTGGTGGAAGGTGGATTGTGTTGGGGCCAGAGGTTGACCTGGGTTACCATCTAGAACTTTCAGACAAAAATAATTATATGGAGATTACAAAGACCTGGGGGTCATGATTTCAACAGCTTGTCACCCCATCGAAAACATCAGTATGTCAACTGCACGAAGAGAGATTTTTAAGGCTCTGAATATCATGGTAGAGGTTGAATAAAAAAGTAGATCATGTGAAGCAAGAAATTAAATTATTTGAAAAAGTGGTTTCTAAGAGGAAATCTCCCTCCTCCCCCTTTTTTGCCTTCCCATGAATAGGAGGCCTGGTGAAAAGAGGCATCTGCCTTAAACGACATGGATTTCTCTCCCTCACCCTTTTCTGCCTCTCTCCCTTCCTTCCTTCCTTCCTTCCTTCCTTCCTTCCTTCCTTCCTTCCTTCCTTCCTTCCTTCCTTCCTTCCTTCCTTCCTGCCTGCCTGCCTTCCTTTCTTCCTTTTTAAGAGGAAAAATTTGCTTGTTATCACTAGAAGGTCCCAAAGAACTCTGAAGAGACTTCTTGCCAACTGTTTTGATGTCAGCAAGGTAGAGTTTGGGCCTTTTTGCTGCTCTTCCAACTCACTACTCCATCTCTCCCCCACCCCCAACTGCAGTGTTTCCCACTACCAGCACCCCTCCTTTCAGGTCTCAGCTCAAGCATCAACCTCTAACTCCAGGAAGCCTTTCTGGATCTCTCAGCCACTAGTACTCTGCCCTTAGAAATGATACCATATGACTAATTTTTAAGGAGGTTAGACAAATAGCCCTTTGACAACAGGGACTCACATTTTTGCCTTTGTATTTCTAACTCTTGGCCACACAGCAGGGGCTTCACAAATGCTTCGGTGAAACAGAAGTATAGATGACTCCAGAGAAGACCCTCCTGACTGAGGTGGTGCCTAGTCCTGGTCCAGGATTATCCTTCTTCCATCTTAAGAGACCTCTAATTTGGGCAAGAATAGAATTAGGAGGGGTGGCTAGGTGGCACAGTGGATAAAGCACCAGCCCTGGAGTCAGGAGGACCTGAGTTCAAATCCGGCCTCAGACACTTAATAATTACCTAGCTGTGTGGCCTTGGGCAAGCCACTTAACCCTGTTTACCTTGCAAAAAATAAAAAAAGAGTAGAATTAGTAAACCTGACAGTGGGACACTGGGAAAGTGGACTCTGTGGACAAGCAATAATGCTAGGTCACCCATTGGGTGACAAGATCCTGCTCTTCACAGAGTTGCCTCAGTCTCCTTTTTTGTAAAATGGAGATAACAGCTCCTGGAGTCAAGTAAATACCACTCGCCATTCTTTGGCACGACCTAGTAGACCCCGGAACCATCTATTCTCATAACCCTGCTCTATATAGACCTGCCCCAGGGCTATTGCTAGGAGGGATCGGATCATACCCCCATCCCATGCAGAGAGGAGTGAGGCAGGCAGCCTGGGAAGCACCCATAAGGGTGGGAGACAGAAAACCCCTCCTACAAGCCTCTAGGATCACAGCCACCAAGTATTCACATGCCTGCTATGTTCCAAGGGGCTGTGTCTGGCCTGGACTGTCAGTGCCCGGTCTCTATTCATACACACATACATTGCCCATCTGTCTACTTAGGGTGGGCTGTTCCCCCTGCCCCCCACTCCAGAAGCGCTTAATGCTCCTTGTAGCCAAGGGCGCTCTCCGTGGTGCTGCCCGTTGTCACTAAGGGCGCTCTCCGTGGTGCTGCCCGCATCCGCTTCCACAGGGGTCTGGCGACTTCCTTAAGTTTGGGCAAACAAAGCAATATCCCTGCAGGCCTCTCTGCCTGCAGAGGGAGCCCCAAGAAGGAAAGGCCCCCAAAACAGGTGATTGGGAAGTTGGAAACATCCTTTCCCTCCTCCACCCAAGACCTAGTAATGGAGTCGGGCTCTCTGGGGTCCAGTCCAGCTCCATTTTATTTGGTGACCAATTAGCTGGGCTAAGTGAACAATGTTGACAACGCATCCTCCTTAGATCCCCAGTAGACACAGACACAGACACAGACACAGACACAGACACAGACACAGACACAGACACACACAGACACACACACACACACACACACACACACACACACACCAGTTAATCTCTAACACACAAAGACCCAAAGAAACCCCAAAGGATCTTCCTAGCGGGGTCCATTCATCCTCATAACAATTCGGGTAATCCTCAAGTGGGGGAAGTCTGGGACATCCAGGGAATAGCCTGGACTGTGCTACAAGAGTCAAGAAAATAATAGAGACAGAGCGAGGCAGACAAATGAATGGATTGAGCCAAAGCAGGCAACCCTATTGACAGAGTGCCTACAATGGAAACTAAGTCGACCATTAAATGAGCCCTGAGAAAGCTGAGCCCCATAGCGGTTTGTGCAAGTGGGAAAGAGAGAGCTAAGAGTTTGGGCCTTCAGCATCTGCAGAAGTGGGCTCCTGTACACATTTACCGACACCCTTAAGCCACAGAATGGCTTAATTTCTTCCCTTTTAAAAATGTATTATGAGACAGGGCCTGGTGGGCAAGGAAGGAGGGAGGGGCTGCTAGGTTTAAAAATTAAGTTTTTTAATTGATATTTTATTTTCCCAGTTATGTTTTGTGAAAGTTTTTCAAATTCATCCACTTGCATATTTATAAGATACGTGATTTTCTTCCACCCTCTCTTCCCACCCCCCACCCCTTGCCTCAGTGGCAAACAATCTAGTGAAAAAATTAAACTTTTAAAAAAAGGCAGTGATAATTTAAAATTTGTAAAAATCTGGGCACACATCAGCAGGGAAACTCAAACAAAGGGCCTCAGCTGTTCATGAAACTTCCTTCCTCCCAGATGTCCTGGTAAGCCCTCGATGTTAGAGCTGAGGCATATCAGAAGCTATTCTCCCTTGACTGCTCCGTATCCCCACTAAGCTTCATTCTGCACCCTTAAAACCGTCTTTTGGGGAGGCAGCCTGGAACAGCAGGAAGCACGTCTGGGAAGACTCGAGAGGATAATAGTAACTTTCCTCAGTGTCACACAAAGCTTGAAGACTTGTCTAGTAGACACAGGTACCAGTCCATCTCTGACACACAAAGACCCAAGGAAACCCCAAAGCATCTTCCTAGCAGGGTCCGCTCATCAGGTCCCACAATCCTCAAGTGGAGAAAGACTGAGTGGACTGGAACATCCAGGGAACGGCTCCAAGAACCAATAAAATAACAGACACAGAGCAGGGCAGGTAAATGAATGGACTGAGCCAAAGTGTCTGAAGGCACCCAGCTAGTAAATGACTGAATTTGAACTCAGGTCCGACTAATTGCAGACCCAGTGCTCTATGCAACGGTGGCCCTGGCTGCTGGTATGTCAAGCCTTAAACTACTATTGCAGTGTCAGGGCAGTGGCAGCTACAATAAGACCTCAGCTGGGGGAGGGAGGCTGGGTCACAGAGTGAAGAAAGGCATATGACCTGGCTTCCTTTCAAGGAAAAGCGGGTTTCACAAATGTGGCCTTTCTCTGGACTTGAGATCTCAATGAAAGTTCTAGAAGCCTGCCCAAGGATATAGCCAGGAGATGCTCCAGAAGGGAGCCAGAGGCCTGATCCTGTTTCCCCGGGGAAGGAGGTTCCCCGCTGGGCCATACTGCCCCTGGTGCATTCATGTGGTGCCCAGGTAGGGGAGGGAGCCACTTGGCTAGGCATGCCCTGGTCAGATCACCCCATCTGGAGCCCCGAGTGTTCCACGAGAGAGCGTGGACTGAGGACGAACCCATGGAGGGAGGGGCCGCAGGGCATCAAACAGAAAAGAGAAGCCTGCGTCGTGGGGGAGGGCACGGCAATCTTCCCACAGAAGAACCGGGAGGAAGAGGGGGGCAGCCGTGGGGGACATCCGCGGGGGCAGCCATGGGGGGCATCCGCGGGGGGGCAGTCATGGGGGCAGCCGCGGGGGCAGCCGCGGGGGGCAGCCACGGGGGGGCATCCTCGGGGGCAGCCACGGGGGCATCCGCGGGGGGCAGCCACGGGGGGCAGCCACGGGGGGGCATCCTCGGGGGCAGCCACGGGGGCAGCCACGGGGGCAGTCATGGGGGCAGTCATGGGGGCAGCCACGGGGGCAGCCGCGGGGGATAGCCGCGGGGGGCAGCCATGGGGGCAGTCATGGGGGCAGCCGCGGGGGGCAGCCACGGGGGGGCATCCTCGGGGGCAGCCACGGGGGCATCCGCGGGGGGCAGCCATGGGGGGCATCCGCAGGGGCATCCGCGGGGGCAGCCACGGGGGCAGCCACGGGGGCAGTCATGGGGGCAGTCATGGGGGCAGCCGCGGGGGGCAGCCACGGGGGGGGGCATCCTCGGGGGCAGCCACGGGGGCATCCGCGGGGGGCAGCCACGGGGGCATCCGCGGGGGGGCAGCCATGGGGGGCATCCGCGGGGGCATCCGCGGGGGGCAGCCATGGGGGGCATCCGCAGGGGCAGCCACGGGGGCAGCCGCGGGGGCATGGCGGAGGCTGAGATCCCCCTACAGGGAAGCCTACAAGCACAGTGGGGGGAGCAGAGGGGGGTGAAGGAGCTGACGCCCTCCACCCCCAGGGCCATCGCCCCATGTGCCCCCCAAAGCTGCTCCATCGCTCCCTGCCACCTGCACCCCCGGGCCGGAGGACTCGCACCCCTAACCCCGGAGGAGGCCCTCGGCGAGCCGGCTCCTCGCCCTCGTGTCTGCCCCCTGGGGCTCTGCGGACACCCCGACCCTGGAGGGGTCCCCGAGTGGGGGGCTTGGGCTGAGGCCGGGACCGGGGCACAAGCAGGGCCCTCCCGGGGCCCGCAGAAGTGGGGGGCCGGGGCGGGGCAGAGCCCCCCAGAGCCCTAACCTGCACCCTGGGGGGCCTGGCTGGAGGGGGCGGGGCGCGGCCCACCTGCCCCGCCCCGCTCCTTACGAGCATGCGCGCTCGCGTCCCTGGAACGGGTCACCGCGGACTCCATCTCCCAGAGGCCTCAGCGCCCGAGGGCGGCGGCCCATGGATCACCTGATGTGCGGTGCGGGGGGGGGCGCCCTGGGAGGGGCCGGGGGCCCCGGCGGCCTCTCCCGGAACCGGGCAACGAACCTCGAAGTCAACGGGGGCGTCGCGGCGGAGGGGAGGGCGGGAGGACGGAGAAGAGGCCGTCTGCGCCTGCGCCGAGGGGCGGCGCCAAGGGCCCGAGGGCCGCGGGGGGGGGGGACTGAGGCCGAGGCGACCGTGACCGTGAGGCCGCCCCGGCACTGAGCCCCGGCCCTGCGGGCAGGAGGATCCGAGTTCAAATCCGCTCGGACGCTGCGTAGTTACCTAGCCGTGTGCCCTTGGGCAAGCCACTTACCCCATTTGCCTTGCAAAAACGGGAAAAAATAGCAAAGAGGATGTGCGTAAAACCATCCACAAATGTTATATGTAATGGGGAGAGGCTGGACCAGGGGCGAAGCGGGGACCCCCGTGATCACCACGGCTGTTCTGTATGGTCCTAGGAACGCTAGCTGTAGCAATCAGAGGAGAGCAAGGAGTTGATGGAAGTAGACTGGGACGGAGGCGAGGAGACAGAGCTGGCACTCTTCGCCGATGACATGTTTAGAAAACCAGAAAATCATCTAAAAAACTACTTGAAACACATAACAGATTCAGCAAAGTAGCAGGATGTAAAATAAATCCACATAAATCATCGCACTTCTATATGAACAACAAAGTCCAAGGGCAAGAGAAAGAGAAATTCCACTTCATGTCACTGTAGACACCATGAAATTCTTGGGAACCTACATCCCAGGACAAACCCAGAAACTGAACACAATTGCAAAACACTTTTTTTAAAAAATTAAGACAATGGAGTGAAGTGACTTGGCCAAGGTCACACAGCTGGGTAATTAAGTGACTGAGGTCACATTGGAACTCAGGTCCTCCTGACTCCTGGTGCTCTATCCATTTTACCACCTAGCTGCCCCCACAAAACACTTTCCATACAAATAAAGTCAGATCCAACAACTAGAAAAAAAAAGATCAATTGCTCATGCTAAAGTGAAGCTATTATAATAAAAATGACAATTCTACCCAAACTGAATTACTTATCATGTGCCACACCACTCAGACTACCAAATAATCACTTTACAAAGTTAGAAAAAATAGTAACAAAATTCATTTGGAGCCACAGAGGTTCAAGGATATCCAGGGAACTGAAGGAAAAAATGTATAGGAAGGTGGCCTAGCTCTGCCAGATCTAAACCTATACTATAAAGCTGCAGGCATCCAAACTGCCTGGCAATGTTTAAGAAATAGAGCAAAGGATCAGTGGATTAGGATCCGTCCAGAAGAAACAGGAAATGTTTAGAATAATCTATTGTGTGACAAACCCAAAGACTTCTAGATTAAGAATTCTCTATTCAACAAAAAATTGACAGGAAAACTAGAAAATGGTGTGACCAAAACTAGGTATAGACTCACATCTCACATCCTATACCAAAATAAGTTCAAAATGGGTCCAGGATTTAGACATAAAGGGTGACACCAGAGCAATGAACAGATCAAGAAATACACTGTAAGGTCTATTCGAAGGGGTAAATTTATGACCAAACAAGAAATAGAGTTCATTATAAATTGCAAAATGGATGATTTTGACTACATTAAATATAAAAGAATTTGGACTTATAAAATCAATGCTCCTAAGATTAGAAGGAGAACAGAAAGCTGGGAAACAATTTTTGCAGCTGGGGTTCTGATAAAGGTCTCATTTCTAAAATATACAGAGAATTGCATCAATTTTATGAGGCAATAAGACATTCCCCAATTGATAAATGATCAAAAGACATGAGCAGGCAGTTTTCAGATGAAGAAATTAAAGCTATATATAATCAAATGAAAAAATGCTCCAAACCATTGCTGATTAGAGAAGTGCAAATGAAAACAGCTATGAGGTACCATCTCACACCTCTCAGATGAGCTAAGAGGACAAACAGGGGAAATGACCAATGTTAGGTTGTGGGAGATTTGGGATATTAATGCACTGTTGGTGGAGTTGTGAACTAGTTCATCTGTTCTGGAGAGCAATATGGAACTTTGTCAAAGAGCAATAAAACTGATCATACCCTTTGATCCAGCAATATCAATACCAGGCCAATATTCAGAAGACATCATAAAAAATGGGGAAAGTTCCACATGTTCCACAATATTTATAGTTTTTTTTTAGTGATAAAGAATTGGAAATGGAACTCATCAATTAGGGAAATAGTTGAACAAGTTATAGCTATGAATTTTATATTGTTCTATGAGAAACCATGAAGGGTCTAGAGAAGCAAGGAAAGAATTACAGACTTGCTGCTGAACAAAGGGAGAAGGATGCTTTATTCTTTAACAACCACACTCAGCTGATCATCTTTGAAGAATGCTGCTCCTCTCAGAAGCACCAAGAGTTCAGACAGCCCTGGGAGACCTGTTATGCTATCCACATCCAGATGAAGAAAGCAAAATAAAAACAACTGAATCTGAATGAACTGTGTTCACTTAAAAAAAAAACTTCTCATGCTTTTCCTTCTTATTCCATGGTTTTCTTTCTTTCCCCTTAATCTTGATTTCTCATATAGAAAGTGACATATGAAAACATGTTAAACACAAATGGACGTGTACAGTGTTCACCAGACTGTTCACTGCTAGGGGGAGGGAGATGGGAAGGAAGGGGGGAAAACATTATGTAAAATATGCATGGGGATGAATGTTGAAAAACTTTTATAATATCTAATTGGAAAAAAATACCAATAAGACAACCCCCCCCACAATAATTTATCTAAAAACAACAAAAAAGTGAGACTGGTGATTTAGCACAGCTCCCTCACTCAAATCCAATTCTTGTGCTCATCATGACATCACCTCCCTGATGTCATGGTCTTCTTCAAGAATGAAGGACAAACATCATCATCATAGTTTAAAGTCTGCTATTGCTAGGCTTCCATGACTGGAGATGGCCTTGGGTGGGAGGCAATCAAGGTTAAGTGACTTGTCCAAGGTCACATGGCTAGGAAGTGTCAAGTGTTGGAGGCTGGATTCAAACTCCACTGCACTGCCCTGTAACATCTGCAAGGGTGATAGTTCTCTATCCTCATTGTTGACTTTTGTTCCTGGAATCTTCCCTGTCTTATCACTACAGATAGCATTTCTGGTACAACACTGAATGCTCGTGGAGATAATGGACAACCTTGATTCACTGCAGATCTCATTTGGAAGGCTTCAAATTTATCCTAAGTAGAGTTTTTTTTTTAATCAAGCACCAAAACCCAGCACTTTTATGAGAATTGGCTATAGGGTAAAAAAACCCGAGCGGTCCTTTATTTTGTTCACTGAATAACAATCTTTTGATTACTGCTCCAAAAAACCGACACACAAAACCCAGCAACCTGAGGGTGATTTAATCCACTAAGTCTACTGGAATAGGAAGTGGTGCCATTTCAGAGAAATGCTCTTGAGAATGATATTTCGTAAGTCATAGGATACTTTGGAATAATTTGAAATGCCTTCCTAATTATAATTTTCACTCTCTTGAAATCCTTCAGTGCTGATATTTGAATTTTAGGAATGAAAAAATAATAAGGTTTAGAAATACCAGATTTAGGTAAACCTCAGGCACTTAGGCCACGGAACATGAACTGTGTTTCTCATGACTTATTTCACTATTGATACTGCTTCTGTATTCATTATATTTTAATTTACAGATGGATCTAGCAAAGACCCATTTGGACAGAGAATCTGTATTTGTCCAATCAAGGATCTGTGAGAATTATTCTCATTTTGTAGTTGTCCAATTCTATTTTCCAATGATTTTTTTCTTGTTGCAAGGTGTTAATTGACTCTCCCAAATTTTCCAGTTGATTTTTAAACTCCTTTCTTATTTCTTCAAGGAAGTCTTTCTGTGCTGGAGACCAGATCATATTCTCCTCAGAGGTTCTAGGTTTCTCTGAGTTAGGGTCTTTTCCTTCCAAGAATTTTTCTATGGATCCACCTTTCCGCTGACCTTTCTTCATTTTGCTAGGACCTTGTGTTGGGGAGGGGCTGGTTCATAGAGGTTTGGTGTGGGATCCCTAGAGGTTTTACTCACAGTGCAACATCTCCAGCTGGCCAGTAGGGATGCTGGGTGCTTTCTCTGGAGTGTCTGTGACCTTATTTGAGGCCCTCTCCCTTAGCCTAGGACCTCGGAAAACAAATCCTGAGGTAGATGTTCTTTCTCCTGGCTTTTCTTTCTGGATTTTGTGGATTGGATTTCTGTTAAGAGGTTTGTTTCATATCATAGATGGGAAAAGATCAGGAGACTTTAGAACTCTGCCTGTCTTCTCTCCGCCATCTTGACAGGAAGTCTCCTAGTTCTATTTACTTCAGATTTTTCTGAAACTTGCCTTTTCATCCTTTCTCAAAGAAAAATAGTATTACAGATGTGCCCCAATTGAGGGGCATTCCCTCAGTTTCTTTTCCACCACAAAAAATTGGCCATAAATAGGTTTGGAGATGTGGATCCTTGTCCTTTTTTTTATGATCTCTTTGGGATACAGACCTGGTAGTGAAATTACCATACTAAAAGATAGGTACAGTTTGATGACCCTTTGGGCTCAGTTACAAATTGTCCTTCTTAATAGTTGGAATTCACAATTCTACCAACAGTCCCTTGGTGTCCCAGCTTTCTCATATCCCCTCCAACACTTATCATTTTCCTTTTCTGTCATATTGACTCTCAGAGAACAACTCTTTGGAAGTTGATGGTCTTGGATATTTACTTATCTGGGATAGTCTGGGGATTTAGTATTGAGATGTGATGACTCACTTCGGGTCATATAGTGTCAGAACCTAATCATTCTTACATCGAGGTTTGATGGTAAATGATGTCTTTTTGAAGCAAGGGAGGGAGGAAAGAAGGAAGAAAAAGAAAGGACATACAAAAACTATTAAAATACATAAAAAATTAGCAAAGGATGCAAAATGATACTTTTCCTCTATTATTGCTAAGTTTAATACCCATTGTCAAAATTATATTCCAGTTCTTTGGTCATTTTGTCAGTTTCTCCTCCACTATCAGAGCTCAGAGGAACGAGAAAGGAATTTTTAACCTGAAACGCAAGAAGAGAAGGATGGTGCAGAGGTCCAAGACTGTTGACTGTCCTAAGGACAGAAGCTCCATGAGTAGCGATGAAATGGCAAGTCTTTGTTCCTAACTAGATAAAACCTGTAAAAGATAGCATCCTTTAGAAGTGTATTCTGGTAAATGTTAAACAACTAAGTCTCCAGAATATAAAAAAAACATACATGACCCACTTTAAGTTTAACTTTATTATTATTTACATTTTCTCTATCACTTTTTAAAGGCTAAACAGTTCACAAGATAATAAATCAATATGAACTGAAGTGTTGGCTGATTGCTGATTTAAATATTCTTATATGGAATAGTCATTTTTCATATGCCAGTATCAACTGAATCCAGTAGGCTCTGAACTTATGCAGTAGGTTACCAGGTCTCCCACCCTCTTACCTCTACTGTCTGATAAATGACACTTACCACCTTTTGGATGCTTCCTGATAAGTGATGTTCAATGCTTTCATGCAAGGTCCACCTGTCTAAAATCAGTTCAATTTGCTGGGTAGTAGTGTGGAACTTTCTGTCATTTAGAATGGATTTTTTGGTTTGACTAAAAGCATCATTTCTATAATAGATCATCTAATGCTGTTTGTCAGTCATTTTCTTCGGTCTTGTCTGATTCTCCATGATGTCAGAATCGTGACAGAGGTCCTGGAGTGGTTTGCCTTTCCCTCTTCAGCTTACTTTATAGATGAGAAAACTAATACAAATAGGGTTAAGTGACTTGCCCAGGATCACATGGCTAGAAGCTTCTTGGGTCAGATTTAAACTCAAGAAGGACATCAGATCTAGCACTCTGTCCATTATGCCACCTTTGTGCCCCAAATCATCTCTATTTTGCTGCTGCTGAAAAAAATTGTTTAACAGAATTTAAACTTATATACAGGCTTATTTAAAAATTATTTGTTTAATGAAATGTTCCTGTTTATTTTAAGATTATTTTTTTAATGAGAGAGAAACAAGGTTCTAGAAAATTATAAATAGGTCTCATTCTATTTCAAAGTTCATGTTCAAGTGAGAAGTCTCAACTGACACCTAAGGAAAAAATGGAGCATAAATGTAGGGATTTATAAATTTAGGAATAAATAATAAAATCCCAACAGCTGTTTCCTTTTCTTAAGGAAATATAATCAATTTAAATCAATTGAGAGCACATGGAAATCACTTTTACAAGCTAGCACATACTTCAGTTCTTTAAAAGACATGTAGATTCGGGAGCATTCATCTTGAGCTCCCTTTGTCTCTTTTTTTTAGAAGTAAATTCAAGCATTCCCCAATTGTCGTAAAGGAATGATTTTAAATTTTTGTTTACACCATATTTTTACTTAATTAGGATTATGATGAGCCTCAAATATGCTGAATTTTTACATTTGTTAAAATGGCTATATTTGTCCACATAGATCTATCTGTAACTCTATTGATCTACATCTGTCTGTAACCTATATCTAGCTCACCCGGTTCTTAACACTCTTTCCCTTTCAAATTTATTTCACATTTCTTTCTATTTAAAACTTATTTTAAATTTACTTACCTCATATGTCATTTGAATATAAGCTTCTTGAGGGAAACCTTGTTTCATTTTAAGTTTATCTCTAACATTTCATTCAATATTTTACACATAGCAAACTTTTAAATGTTATTAAATTGAATTCCTGCTCAAGGATATTATCTTACTGTTAATCAAGAAGAGCCTCTGATAAGTTTTATAACTCTAAAAATTTGTCCATGTTTTCTTATCCTATTTCTATTTTTTTTTTTGCAAGGCAAATGGGGTTAAGTGCCTTGCCCAAGGCCACACAGCTAGGTAATTATTAAGTGTCTGAGTCTGGATTTGAACTCAGGTCCTCCTGACTCCAGGGCTGGTGCTCTATGCACTGTGCTACCTAGCTACCCCTTTTTCTATTCTTTTTGATACATCCCCACCCCCACTCCTTCAACATCCCATGAGAGATCATGTTTTTCTTCAGGTCTTTTGAAATCTTTAAAAAAAATTTGTCTGTCATTCTAGTAACATAAATTACTATCCTTCTTGACTGAAGAAAATACCCAGTGGCCATATTATCAAATGCACACATGAAAAATATCCTCCATTACAATATAACTGATAGGTGCTCATCCAAATTCTATTCAAAGATCTTCAATGAGGGGAAAGTCTACTGGCTTCTAGGATAGACCATTCCTCTTTAGGAAACTGATTTTTTTTTTTTTAGGTTTTTGCAAGGCAAATGGGGTTAAGTGGCTTGCCCAAAGCCACACAGCTAGGTAATTATTGTGTCTGAGCCCGGATTTGAACTCAGGTACTCTTGACTCCAAGGCTCCTAGGAAACTGATTTTTAGGAAAGTTTCCTTCCCTCAAGTAAAAATTTGCAGCTTAAAAGATTTAGACATCATTTTCTTCAGTTATAGAACTCCTATATTATAGTGCTTTTCCCATTGTCCATGTTTCAAATAACCTTGACTGTGACTCAGGAATCTCATTTGCTGGCACTTTCAGGACCCAAGGAATTAGTTCATCTAATACAGATGACTTGAATTTCCAATGGCAACCATTTTCATTGACTTTTCTAATAGTATTTTCTGTTCAGTTCCTTCAAGTCCTAATTTCCCTCTACTTGGAAGAGAAAAAGAGAAAATTGAGTTTCAAAAGTTTGGTTTTATTTCTCATAATAGTTAGAATTTGTATAGAACTTACTCTTCTCCAGATACAGTGCTAAGTATATTACATTTTAACCTTTACAAATCCCTGGGAAGTTGGTACTGTTATTATCTTTATCTTACAATTGAGGAAACTGAGACAGAGTTAAAGTGACTTGTTCAGAGTCACACAGCTAGCAACTGTCTGAGGTCCCAACATTCTATCATCTGCACCCCCTAACTTCTGGGTCAATGAGAGCTGAGAGCAAAACATTGACCCATTCATCCCAAACGACAGCTAACTCTCTCTTCTTTGAGTATCCTTTCCCCACAGTTATTAGTGTCATAAAACAAGCACATCAAACACCAAAATAAACAACTCTGTTGTGGCCAGCTTTTGTTGCCACATTCTGAACACGCTAAGCCTGTCACTGTCCTTGGATGATGGTGCTGAATTTTCTGTCTTCTGGTGTCTACCCTTGATTTAATGTTCTGCTTTTATGTGAAAGTCCTTCTGTATTTGAAGGAATATTCCATAGCCCCTGAAAACCTAAAGAACAAAGGTACTTTCCTTGAGCATTTTCATCTTTTTTTTTTTTTGAGGTCTGTGATAAATTTAAACTTTGAGGATTGGTAACTAACCTTTGTATAGTATGTTAGGGCAGATAGGTGTCAACAGTGGGTAGACAGAGTACTGGTCCTAGTTTTAGGAAGACTCACTTCCCTGAGTTCAAATGTGACCTCAGACACTTACTGTGTTACCCTGGGCCAGTTACAACTATTTGCCTCAGTTTACCTATCTGTGATATTTGTCCTTTGGTTTTGAAGACCACCATGAAATCAGGGAGGTGAATAAGTACATGAATTGAGTGAGGGGCTGCTCTACTAAGTCCCCAGTCCCACTTTCTCCTCTAGAATCACCTGGGTCCAGGGGCCAGAAATGAATCAGGATGATTGGAGATGGCCCTGGATGCGAGGCAATCAGAGTTAAATGACTCACCCAGCTAATAAGTGTCAAGTGTCTGAGGCTGGATTTGAACTCTCTTTGCCTTGAATACTGTCCCCTTTTCACCTCCAACATTTGAAATCCCTCAGTTCCTTCAAGTCTCATCTGAAATTTTGATCACATATTGAGCTTACAAAAGAATTGTGAAATCAACCTTAAATGACCTATAAGAGTTAGTCACCTGAACTTCTCCATTTAGTCACTCAATCCGATCACAAATGGGACCTAAAGATGGATGAGTCCCAGGTGGCCTTACTTAATTACCCAGGAAAAGGAATATCAACTGGGTGTAATAGGAAGAATGATGTAATTGGCTGATGGAAAAAAAGTGTTCTTGACCTATGGGTTTATATAAAAGAGCAAGGCAGTTTGGAAACCTCATTCCATTGGCAGCATTGAAGCAAGACTGGTTCTAGAGAATCCCCTGAGAGAGAACTCTGTTGATGTAGACTGGAGGGAGTCTCTATCTCCTGCTCCTCAATAGAGAATACTTTATGACCTCCAGAGGCTCCAATGACTGAAACCTCTCTGACAACCCAGCAGAATCCTCAGGATCAGACTAGTGACAGCATCGTAAGCCGAGGTAATGTCGATATGTAAGAGAAAGACAACTTCAGGACTCCCTGGGAAGGTCAGAAGAAAGCCCCACTTTACCAAGGAGAAACACCTTGAGGACTCCAGAAAAGTGAATTTGGGAGGATCTGTAGTTATCCCCTCTTCTACATATGCACTCTAAACTTGAGGTTACTTTCCTTTGGACTACATGTGTGTATACTTGTGGAGAAAGTATCTCAGACTTGCATGTGTGTTTTGGACCACAATTACTTCTAGTTGAATAGCTTCTATTGGCTGATAATCATAGGAGAGGCACTAGGATAAAGGTAAATAAACCCTAGCTCTAGAAAATACTTGGCTTCCCTCTCCTCCCTGAGGAACCTGAGAGGAGAAAGAGCCTATGACTTCTGGAGACCCAATCTGCCACTTCTGCATGAGTCTATGCTCTAAAGAGCTTTGATTCAGATTATATACAATTTTAAATATCAAATAGGAGAGTCTTTTTTTTTTTAACCTTAGAGGGCTTAAGGAGGCATTCTTGGCCAAGAAAATAATCAAAGTGGTGTTTAGAAATATGATTTGACTGCTATGTGGAGGATAGACTAGTTTTCTGAACTAAAGTTTCTTGTCCAATCAAGAGATTATTGAAATAACTATTGAAATTGTGCAGTTGAGACATAAGAATGCACACATTATGGGGGAGGCTAGGTGGCGCAGTGGATAAAGCACCAGCCCTGGAGTCAGGAGTATCTGGGTTCAAATCCGGTCTCAGACACTTGATAATTACCTAGCTGTGTGGCCTGGGGCAAGCCACTCAACTCCATTTGCCTTGCAAAAAAAAAAAACTTAAAAAAACAAAGACTGAATACATTATGGTGGAGGTTCTGGGAGTATAGAAACCAAGAAGCAGGGAAGAGATACTGTTAAAACTCCTAATTCCTGAAAACTGAGTTGATTGGGGAAGATGATGAGAGTGGGGTTAACAATAACTTGGAGTATAAGAACTGGAATGACAGGAAGCTTACTGGTTCTTTCAATACAAAAGGGATGAAGCTGAGAAGGGTTAGGGAGGAAGGAACATGTGAATTCCATTTTTGGACATGGGTTTGCTGTTGGAAATTTCCAAGGGATAATTGGAAATGTTCAAGATAGAGAATCGGTTATGATATATTGCTCCTGAAGTCATGGGTCTAGGAGGCCTTCATTAATGTGTCACTGATTCTTTAGCAGTTTGGGGATACTCATCCACCTCATCTCCGAATCGTGTTTAAGTGAATAAAATAAAATCCATGTGTTTCAAATCAGTCAAGTAATACAAGGGCTAAAATACTAGACCTGGTGTAGGGAAGGATTGAGTTCTGAATCCAACTAAGTCTGTTTATGTGACCCTGGCCAATTCGGGAATCTTTTGTCTGAGTTTCTTCACCTATAAAATAAAGATAACAATGGGACTCAACTCCCCTGCTTATTACAAAATTGAAATGAAACGATGTCAAGTATTATTTATTATTAGCAAAATTTGCAACACTTAAATGTTAGAAATGCTATTTGATAATGTCTTATATTAATATGATGATGATGTGGTATGTGTTAATATTTGTATCTTACAGATGAGGAAACTGAGGCTGAAGGGTTAAGTGAATTGTCTTGGGTTGTCCACCTCATGCCAAAGATGGTATATGAACTCCAATTTCTAAACAGGTACAATATCAGACACACACAAACCCAGTTAGGCTCTATTGTTGATTTTTGTTTTAATGGAAAGGGGATTTCTCTCAGTCTGAATAAAACTTGAGCTTATAGAAATTAAATATCTCTTAGCAGTTTGCTTTGAAGAGTGGCATAGTCATAGAAGGAACCTTTTCTTCCCTTACATGAAACAGATCCTGGCACATCTTTGCCATCCTCCTGAGATGAAAGGGGAAAGTGTAAGACTAAGAATCCCTTATTCTGGCTAGCTAGCAGATGAAGTGCTCCAGGTGACACCTCAATCTCTATTTTACTGCCCATGATTTGGTGACCAAAAAATAAAATCATAATAAATGTTTACAGCTTGGGATCACATTGAAAACAGTTTATATACTAAGTATACCTGTCTTTTAGTTACTGTAGACAGCCTGCCTTTTCTCTTTTTTAAAATTTATTTTCATCCATGTGCACATGTATATTTTTAAGTTACAGAGTTTCCCTCCAGTCTCCCTTCCCACCCCCCACCCCCAGGGGCAAACAGGTTAGCAAGGCACATACATATTTTGATAAAAATGTTTGCAAGTAATCGGGAACAATTTTGGGCTGTCTGCAAAGGAGAGTGCCATCTGTATCCAGATAAGGAGCTGTGGAGTTTGAACAAACTTCAAGGACTATTCCCTTTAATTTAGAAAAAAACAGATATCTTATTGTCTGATCTTGTTACCTCTTAGACTTCTCTCTTCTTTAAGGATATGATTTCTCTCTCATCACACCCAATTTAGATCAAGGTACACCATGGAAACAAAGACTGACAGAGTGCTTTCTGTGGGGGGGTTGGGGGGAGGGAAGTAAGATTGGGGGGAATATTGTAAAGCTCAAATAATATCTTTAATAAAAATAAATTTTAAAAAGTTTGCAAATTAGTCACTTTTAGTATGAAGAATTATGATTTAAGGGAAAGAGATACATAAGAGAATTTTTATGAAGTGTTCATCAGATTCTGAAAGGTTGTCCTTTTTATTTTTGTTTTTCCTTCCTCTGGATGGGGATAACCAGTCCATAGCCTGTTTAATACAGTTGTCTTAGCTCTCTGGACAGCTGAGAGGAGCTGCTTCCATCAAGGTTGTTTGTCTCACGAGGTGGTTGTTGATGTGGATATTGTTCTCTTGCTTCTACTCCCTTCTCTCAGCATCAGATCCTGTAAGTCATTCCATGTTTCTCTACAGTCTAACTATTCATGGTTTCTTATAGAATAATAATCCATAGCATTCATGGACCATAACTTGTTTAACCATTCCCCAATGGATGGGCATCCCCTCAATTGCCAATTCTTTGCCACTACAAAAAGCTGCTATGCATGCTTTGGAACATGAAGGACTTTTCCCTTTTTAATGATTTCTTCTGCATATAGACTTAGAATTGGAATTGCTGGGTCAAAGGAAATGAACAGTTCTATTGCTCTTTGGGCACAGTTCCATATTGCTCTCCAGAAAGGTTGGATCCATTCACAACTCCACCAGCAACGCATCAATGTTCCAATCCTCCTACAACCTCTCCAAAATCAATCATCTTCCCTTTTTCTCATCTTGGCTAATAAGTGTGAGTGTCTCATTGTTTTAATTTTCATTTCTCTAATCAATAGTGATTTGGAACATTTTCCCCATATGATTTATATAGCTGTAACTGTGCAGCTGTGCAGCTATATCCAAGAATTTGCTGACCTGCAATAATTCAGCTTATTCTGATGGTGGAAAATTGATGCTCATTGATATTGACTTGCCAGATTTCTATGTTTGAAGTCAAGACCCAAGAGATGCATAAAACTGTGAATGGAGAGTGGAGGAAAAACAAGTTTGAGTCATAACATTAACTTGCCTATGACCTTACAAGGAAAGATAACACTTGTGGCTCTTGAGGATTGTATTTCTCTATGGATTGTTAATGGGTTGAATATAGTTGAGGAGAGTGTATCAAAAGCAATGTTGCTTATCAGTCATTCATCCTTTGAGAATGGTACTTCGACCAGGTCAGATAAAAGGAGTGTATTTTGACTAAGGGAATGTGAGTCTAAGACGGGGTAAAAAGGAGTATACTAGGAGAAGGCTAGGCTTTAGTGGATAAATGACACCTGGTGAAGAGGATCAAAGACCTATTTTAGTAGATGGAAGGAAGTGAGGGTGTGAACACTGAATAAATCCTACTCTACAGATTTGGCCCAGAGAGGGAATAATAAACATTTCTAATTGGATTTAAAAAAATCTATTCTGTGCAAAAGGGAAGGAGGGGAAAGAAAGGGGAAGAAGAAACTGATAAAAAGGAAGGCAAGGGTGAGTAAAAGTACAGTTAAAGTTAAAATTTAAAAGAAAAGTTAAAGGGGAAAGGGAGAAAAACATTTAAGAGACATAAAAGGAAAGTCATAGAAAATACAAATGGGGGAAAATAACAGGGGTGGGGAAGAGTTAGTGATCTTAACTATAAATGTGAATAGGATGAACTCTGCCATAAAATGGAAGCAAAAAAGAATAGATTGAAGAGCATAATTCTGCAATATATTTAAAGGAAGTACATTTGGAACAGAGAAATACACAGGGGTCAAAGTAAAAGAGTGGAGCAAAATTTATTAAGCTTCAACAGAAGCAAAAACATGGAGGGGTAGTAATCCTGATCTCAGATAAAGGAAAAGCAAAAATAGTACAAATGGTATAAGGTAGGAAACTATATCTTCTAAAAGGCACCAGAGGAAATGAAATTATAACATTATTAAACGTATAGCATCTAAATTCTTATAGGAAAAGCTAAGTGACATACAAGGAGAGACAGACGGAGAAACTATAATAGTGGGGGACCACAACCTCCCTCTCTCAGAACTAGATAAGTTTAATCACAAAATAAACAAGGAAGTTAAAGTGAATAAAATCTTGGAAAACTTATGAAAAAATAAAATAGATAAACCTTTGGATAATTTCATTTAAAAGAGGGAATACCAAATTACCAGTATCAAAAATGAAAAGGGTAAACTTGCCACCAATGAAGAAGAAAATTAAAGAAAATTCAAAGCTATTTTGCCTAACTGTATGTCAATAAATTTGATAACCTGAGTGAAATAGATGAATATTTACAAAAATGTAAACTCCCCAGATTAACAGACGAGAAAATACTTAACCCCATTTCAGAAAAAGACATCGAAGAAACCATCAATAAATTACCTAAGGGAAAAAATCTCCAAATCCAAATGAATTTATAAGTGAATTTTACCAAACATTTAAAGAACAATTCATTCCAATTCTATAGGAATCATTTTTAAAACTAGGAGTTCTGCTAAATTCCTTTTTTGACACCAATATGGTGCCAATTCGGAAGAATCAAAACAAAGAAAATTACAGACTATTTTCCCTAATAAATGTTGTTGCAAAAGTCTTCAAATAAATTTTAGCAAAGAGTATAGCAAGCTAATACTAGGATAATATACCATGGTCCAGGTAGGATTTATACCAGGTAGGTAGGGGATACTTCAATATTAGGAAAACAACATAATTGAACATATCAATAACAAAACCAAGAAACATAGGAATATATCAATAGATTCTGAAAAAACCTTTGACAAAAAAATCCATTCCTATTAAATGCTCCAGAGTAGAAGAATAAATCAAGTTTTCCTTAAAATAGCAAGCAATATCTAAAACTATCACCAGAAGTTATGTGATAGAGAAACTAGGAATGTTTATAATAAGATCAGGGGTGAAACAAGGATGCCCATTATCACCACAACTATTCAATATAGAACTAGAAATTTAACTTTATCAATACAAGATGAAAAAGAAATTGAAGAAATTAGAATTGGCAATGAGAAAGCAAAACTTTCACTCTTTGCAGATATGATAGTATTTGGGAATTCTGGAATTTGGCTGAGATAGTCCTTAGAGTTCTTAGGCACTCTTTCTTTTTTATTTATTTAATATTTATTTATTCTCATTTTGTACAATGTTTTTATACATTAATAAAATATTCTTGTTTAAGAGTAAACAAAATACCCCTTCCCCAAAAAATAAAGACCTATTTGAGCAATAAAGTAAAGGGGAGAGAAAAAAATTAAAATTAAAATTAAAAAAAATAATAGTAATAATTGTAGGTATGGCCAGGTGGCGCAGTGGATGGAGCACCAGCCCTGGAGCCTGGAGCACCCGAGCCCATATCTGGCCCCAGCTGTGTGACATGCAAGCCACCCCAACCCCACTGCCCTGCATAAACCAAAAAAAAAAAAGATGGGGGGGAAAAAGAACCAAAATAAAATAGTACTAATAGTAGGGGCAGCTGGGTGGTGGACAGAGCACTGGCCCTTGAGCCGGGAGCACCTGGGTCTGAATCCAGCCTCAGAAACCCAATGATCACCCTGCTATGTGGCCCCAGGCAGGCCACCCAGCCCCATTTGCTCTGTACCCCTCCCCCAAATAATAATAATAATAAGAAGAAATGTGCTTCAGTCTGTGTTCCAATACCACCAACTCTGTCGTGGGTGGATCACATTCTTTATGATAAGTCCATCACAAAAGTTACTTCCATATTTTTCCACCATTGCCATTGTTGATCACAACTCCCTCCTTTGGTATTTCTCCACTACCATGTACTGTATTTTTCTCTCTCCTTTCACTGACTCTGCTGTAGGGTAGCTGAGTGGTGCAGCAGACAGATCCCCGGCCCTGGGGCCAAGAGGCCCCGAGACCCCCTACAACCCCTTAGGCCCAGAATCCACCTGGCCCTATGGTCCTGGACAGGCCATCCAATCCCAGCCCCTTGCAAGAAATAAAAAAGAAAATGTGTTATATCTGACCATTCTCCCACTATGGTCCATCCTCTCCTCCATCACTCACATCTACCCCTTCCCCCTGTCCACCCCTTCCCCCTGTCCCCCCCTTCTTACTCCAGATGCCTATACCCCATTGAGTATATATGCTGTTCCCTCTCCTAGCCACCTCTGATGAGAGCAAAGATTCCCTCATTCCCCCTTGCCTTCCCCTCTTCCATATCATTGCAATAGCTCATTGTAATTAACAAAATCTTATTATATAAAATATCTTAGCCTATTCCCCTTCTCCTTTTTCTTTCTCCCATTACATTTCCCTTTTTTTCTATTGACTTCATTTTTACACCATATTTTATCTTCAAATTCAGCTTTCTCCTGTGCTTCACCTATAAAAGTTCCTTCTACCTGCTCTGTTAATTGAGAAGGTTCATATGAGTATTATCAGTGTCATTTTTCTGTACAGGAATATATGCAGTTCATCAGCAAGTCCCTCATATTTTTGCCTTCTCCTCCAATATCTATGCTTCACCTGAGTCCTATATCTGATGATCAAACCTGTTCAGCTCTGGCCATTCCAACAGGAACATTTGAAGTTCCCCTGGCTCATTGAAAGTCCATCTTTTTCCCTGGAAGAGGACATTCAGCCTTGCTGGGTAGTTGATTCTCAGTTGCATTCTAAGCTCTTTTGCCTTCTGGTATATTATATTCCGAGCCCTATAAGCTTTTAATGTAGTTGCTCCTAAGTCCTGTGTGATCCTGACTGCAGCTCCATGGTATTTGAATTGTGTCCTTCTGGCTGCTTGTAATATTTTCTTTTTGACTTGGGAGTTCTGGAACTTGGCTATAATATTCCTGGGGGTTGGTTTTTTGGGATCTCTTTCTTGGGGGGGATCGGTGGACTCTCTCCATTTCTATTTTGCCCTCTGCTTCTAGGATATTAGGGCAATTTTCCTATAGTAATTCTTTGAAAATGATGTCAAGGCTCTTTTCCTGATCATGACTTTCAGGTATTCCAATAATTTTTAAATTATCTTTCCTAAATTTGTTTTCCATATCAGTTGTTTTTTCAATGAGATGTTTCACATTTTCTTCTAATTTTTCATTCTTTTGGTTTTGAAGTATTGAGTCCTGATTTCTCATAAATTCATCCATCCATCTCCCTGAGTTCTATTCTTTGTCTGAAGGATTTGTTTTCCTCAGAGAGATTTCTTATCCCTTTTTCCATCTGGCCAATGGCGTTCTTCTCAATAACTTTTTTGAACTGGTTTATCCATTTGACCTAAGCTGGTTTTTAGCATGCTATTTTCTTCAGCATTTTTTGGATTTCCTTGACTAAGCTGCTGACTTCATTTCCATTTTCATGTTTTTCTTGTATCTCTCTCATTTCTTTTCCCAGTTTTTCTTCTAACTTCCTAATTTGATTTTCAAAGTCTTTTTTGAGCTCTGTCATAGCCTGAGCCCAATTTCTGTTTTTCTTGGAGTCTTTAGATGCAGGAGCTTGTGCTTCCTCATCTTCAGACTGAGTGTTTTGATCCTTCTTGGGCTCACAGGCAAAATATTTCTCAGTGGTGTTCCTTTTGTTTCTCTGCTTGCTCATTTTTCCAGCCTTAGCCTGTTTTGGGGGTGCTTCCTGAGCTTTTGTGACACTCCCACAAGTTCTCAGTGTGTGAGGCTCTGTCCTCCCTCCTGGTCTGTGAATGACCATAAGTACCCCCCTTTGCCATTGGTGGGGGGGCCTAGACTGCGATCAGGATCTGAATGTGGTCAGAACCCCAGAGTCCTCTTCCAGGGGCAGAGGACAGAGCTCGGCAGTCTCTCTTCACCTCCCTCCTTTTCTGCTCTTTTCCAGGTTACCTTGAGTAGAAGAACTGCCTCACTGGGTCCCTCTGTGGGTTTTTTCTCTCAAATTTAGAGTCCTTAGTTTAGAAGTTTTATGAGAGAATGCCTAAGACTAGATCCTCTCTTGTCACCATCTTGGCTCCACCTCTTTAGGTACTTTTTCCAGGTTTTCCCTATATTTGTTCAATTGATTTCCCCCCCCCAGCGATGTATAGATGTACATCATCAGCAAGAGTTTGCTGCACTGCAGAATTCAGAATATTCTGTCAGGGGAAATGACTGATGTCCAATGATGTTGAGGATTTCCAAAATTTCCAGATAAAAAAGGCCAGAATTGAACAGAGAATTCCATTTTTGTACACAAAACCCATGAAAAATAAATGGAGAAGGGAAAAACAGATGTGAATCAATGACATTTATTTGTATACATCCTTACAAGGGAAAATAGCACTTGTAACTCTGGAGGATTGCATTTCTCTTCGAACAGTTAGAAGGTTGAATATGGGTGAAGAGATTGTACTTAGAAGATATGGATATGGTTGGTTCTTGTCCTTCATTATCAAGATGTTATTAGATGTTATTAGAAGCAAGGCTTTTTTTTTTTTTTTTTTTTAGGTTTTTGCAAGGCAAATGGGGTTAAGTGGCTTGCCTAAGGCCACACAGCTAGGTAATGATTAAGTGTCTGAGACTGGATTTGAACCCAGGTACTTCTGACTCTAGGGCTTGTACTTTATCCACTGCGCCACCTAGCCACCCTGAAGCAATGCTTCTTAGCAATCAATCAACCTTTGAGAATACTACTTCTACCAGGTCAGATAAAAGGAGTGTATTTTGACTAATGCAATGTGAGTACAGGGTAGGGTGAAAATAATAGAAACAAAGAGGAGTGTACTAGGTGAAGGCTAGGCATTAGTGGATAAATGACACCAGGTAAAGAGGATCAAAGACCTACTACAGTAGGCAGAAGGAAGTGAGGGTGTGAACACTGAAGAAATCCTACTCTGTAGATTTGGAACAGAGAGGGAATGATACACATTCCCAATTAGGTTTAAAAATTTATCCTACCAGGGTCAGCTAGGTGGCGCAGTGGATAGAGTACCAGCCCTGGTGTCAGGAGTACCTGGGTTCAAATCTGGCCTCAGACACTTAATCATTATCTAGCTGTGTGGCCTTGCACAAGCCACTTAACTCCGTTTGCCTTGCAAAAATCTAAAAAAAAATCTACCCTACCCTGAAGGGAAGTGGGGGGGGGGAAGTCAAAGTAGATTTAAAGTTATAATATAAAAGAAAAGTTAAAGGGGAAAGGGAACAAAATATTGGTAAAGAGGAATAAAAGGAGAGGTCAGAAAATTACAAATGGAGAAAGATAATAAAGAGAGAAATAAAGAATTAGTCATCTTAACTGTAAATGTAAATGGGATGAACTCTCCCATAAAATGGAAGTAAAAAAGACTGGATTGAAAAACCATAATCCTACAATATGTTGCTTAGAAGAAACACACTTGGAGCAGGGAGATACACACGTGTAAAGATAAAAGACTGGAGCAAAATATATAAAGCTTCAGCAGAAGTAAAAGAAAAAAAAATTAGGGGTAGAGATCCTGATCTCAGACAAAGCAAAAGGAAAAACAGATTTCCTTAAAAGGCATAAGGAAGGAAACTACATCTTATTAAAAGGCACCATAGGCAATGAAGTTATAACATTAATAAACAAATATGCACCTAGTGGTATAGCATCCAAATTCTTAGAGGAGAATGACACAGAAGGAGACAGACAGCAAAACTATAATTTGGGGGGACCAAAGCTTTCCTCTCTCAGAACTAGATAAATCTAAACACAAAATAAATGAGGAAGTTAAGGTGAATGAAATCTTAAACTTAGATATGACAGACCTCAGGGGAAAACTTGATGGGGGATAGAAAAGAATATGCCTTTTTTCTCGGCAGTACAGGGCACCTTCTCCAAAACTGACAATGTATTAGGGCACAAAAACTTTAGACTCAAATGCAGAATGGCAGAAATAATAAATACACAGTTCTCAGACCATGATGCAATAAAAATTACATGTAATAAAGTGTCAGGGAAAGATAGTTATTTAATTTCCAATTAGTCCTTGGTTTATCTTAAATAATGGGTGTATCAAACAGCAAATAATAGAAATAATCAATAATTATATCCAAGAAAATGATAACAACAGACATCAGGCCAAAATTTATGGGATGCAGCCAAGGCAGTTTTGAGGGGAAACTTTATATCTCTAAATGCCTATATGAATATAATAGAGAAAGAGGAGATCAATGAATTGGGTATGCAACTAAAAAAGCTAGAAAAAGAACAAATTAAACATCACCAAATAAATACCAAATTAGAAATTCTGAAAATCAATGAATAGATTAATAAAATAGAAAGCAAGAAAACCATTGTCAATAAAATAGACAAACCTTTGGTTAATTTGATTTTTTTTTGGCAAGGCAATGGGGTTAAGTGACTTGTCCAAGACCACCCATCTAGGTAATTATTAAGTGTCTGAGGCCGGATTTGAACTCAGGTACTCCTGCCTCCAGGGTACGGTGCTCTATCCACTGCCACCTAGCTGCCCTAATTTGATTTAAAAAGAGAAAGAAGATGACCAAATTATCAGTTTCAAAAATGAAAAGGATGAACTAACCACCAAAGAGGAGGAAATTAAAGAGATAATTCAGAGCTACTTTGCCAAACTGTATGCCAATAAATTGGATAACTTGACTGAAATGGATGAATATTTACAAAAATACAAACTGCCCAGATTAACAGAAGAAAAAGTAAATTACTTAAATGACACCATGTCAGAAGAAGAAATTGGAGAAGCCATCAATAAACTCCCTAAGAAAAGTCTCCAGGCCCAGATGGATTTACAAGTGAATTCTACCAAACATTTAAGGAATTATTAATTCCTATTCAATATAAACTATTTTTAAAAATAGGAAAGGAAGGAGGTTCTGCCAAACTCCTTTTATGACACCAACATGGTGTTGATACCAAACCAGGAAGAACCAAAACAGAGAAAAGAAATTATAGACCAGTCTCCCTAATGAATATTGATACAAAAATCTTAAATAAAATTTTAGCAATAAGACTATAGCTAGTTATTACCAGGATAATACACCATGATCAGGTTGGATTCATATCAGGCAGATGGGTATGGTTCATGCTGTTTGGGCTTTTTGGTTTGTTTTTAATTTTTTTGCAAGGCAGTGGGGTTAAGTGACTTGCCCAAGATTACCAGCTAGGTAATTATTTAAGGATCTGAGGCTGGATTTGAACTCAGATCCTCCCGACTCCAGGGCTGGTGCTCTTTCCACTGCACCACTTAGCTGACCCCAGGGATGGTTCAATATTAGGAAAGAGCTCAACATAATTAAACATATCAATAGCAAAACCAATAGAAATCATATGATTATCTCAAAAGATGCTGAAATAGCCTTTGATAAAATACAACATCCCTTCCTACTAAAAACACTAGAAAGTTTAGGAATTAATGGAGCTTTCCTTAAAATAATATATAGTATCCAAAAACCATCAACAAATACTATATGTAATGGGAATAAACTCAGAACATTTCCAATAAAATCAGGGGTGAAATAAGGATACCTGTTATCACTATTATCATTCAATATAGTATCAGAAATGCTAGCAGTAGCAATAAGAAAAGAAAAAGAAATTGAAGGACTCAGAATTGGCAATGAGAAAGCAAAACTTTCACTCTTTGCTGATGATATGATAGTATACCAAGAGAACCTGAGAAAATCATCTATAAAACTCCTTGAAACAATTACCAAATTCAGCAAAGTAGCAGGATATAAAATCCACATAAATCAGTAACATTTCTATATGTGAACGACAAAGCCCAAGAACAAGAGATAGAAAGATAAATTCCATTTAAAATAACCATAGACAACATTAAATACTTGGGAATCTACCTCCCAGGACAAATCCAGAAACTATATGAACACAATTATAAAGCTCTCCTCACCCAAATAAAGTCAGATCTAAATAACTGGAAAAATATCAAATACCCATGGTTGGGTCGAGCTAATAAAATAATAATGACAATTCTACCCAAATTAAATTACTTATTTAGTGCCATACCAAGCAAACTACCAAATAACTACTTTACCAAGGTAGAAAAAATAGTCATAAAATTCATCTGTAGCCACAAAAGGGCAAGAATAGCAAGGGAACTGATGGAAAAAAAAATGTGTGAAGTAAGGTAGCCTGGCTCTACCAGATCTAAAACTATACTATAAAGCAGCAGTCATCAAAACTGTCTGGTCCTGATTAAGAAATAGAGGAATGGATCAGTGCATTAGGATGGGTTCAAAGGAAACTGCAGTAAATGACTACTGCAATCTACTATTTAACAAACCCGGAGACGTCAACCTCTGTGTTAGGAACTCACTGTTTTGACAAAAATCGTTGGGAAAACTGGAAAATAGTATCGCAAAAACTAGGCATAGATTTTATACCTTCTACTAAAATAAGATCAAAATGGGTCCAGGATTTGTATATAAAGGAAGACAGCATAGATAAATTAATAGAGCAAGAAATACTCTATCTGATCTATGGAAAAGGGATAAATTTATGACCAAACAAGAATTGGAGCACGTTATAAACTGCAAAATGAATGACTTTAACTATATTAAATTACAAAGTTTTTGCACTAATAAAATCAATGCTGCCAAAATTAGAAGGAAAGCAGAAAGCTGGGAAATAATTTTCACCACTAGGGTTCTGATAAAGGTCTCATTTCTGAAACATATAGAGAATTGCATCAAATTAATAAGGTCAGAAGTCATTCCCCAATTGGTAAATGGCCAAAGGATATGAATAGATGGTTTGGTTTTTTTTTTTTTTTAGGTTTTTGCAAGGCAAATGGGGTTAAGTGGCTTACCCAAGGCCACACAGCTAGGTAATTATTAAGTGTCTGAGACCAGATTTGAACCCAGGTACTCCTGACTCCAGGGCTGATGCTTTATCCACTACGCTATCTAGCCGCCCTGGAATAAATGGTTTTCAAATGAAGAAATTAAAGCTAGATGTGAAATCATATAAACAAGTACTCCAAATCACCAATGATTAGAGAAATGTTAATTAAAACAACAATGAAGTATCACACCTATTAGATTAGCCAAGAAGATAAAAAGGGAAGATGCTCAATGTTGGAGAGGTTGTGGGAGGATTGGGACATTGATGCATTGCTGATAGAGTTGTGAATGGATTTAACCTTTATGGAGAGCAATATGGAACTATGCCCAAAGAGCAATAAAACTGTTCATTCTCTTTGACCCAGCAATTTCAATTCTAGAACTATATCCAGAAGAAATTATAAAAAAATGGGAAAAGTTCCACATGTTCCAAAATATTCATAGCAGCTCTTTTTGTAGTGGCAAAGAATTGGCAATTGAGGGGAGGCCCATTAATTGGAGAATGCCTAAACAAGTCATGGTATGTGAATACTATGGAATATTATTGTTCTATTAGAAACCGTGAATGGTTGGACTCTAGAGAAGTATGGATTAATTTATGGAATCTGATGCTGAGCAAAAGGAATAGAGCCAAGAGAACAATGTCCACATTAAGATTATGAGATGAACAACCTTGATGGACACGGCTCCTCTTGGCAGTCCAGAGAGCTAGAACAACTGTATTTGACTGGTTATGGATGATGTGATCCCCATCCAGAGGAAGAAAAATAAAACAAGACCAAAAAACCCTTCAGAATCTGATGAACACATAAAAATTCTCTTATGTATCTTTCCCTTAATCCTAATTCCTTATGCCAAAAATGACTCATTTGTAAACCTGTCTAACAAAATATGTATGCAAAATGCTAATCTGAGCATTCCCTGCTGAAGGAAGAAGGGTGGGAAATTTTGTAACTTGTAAATATGCATGTGCATATGGATGAAAATAAAATAAAAAAAAAAGAAAATTGCTACAAGGTAGGATTCAATAAATTGTTCTATTGATTTTCTAGACTTAAGTAATGAAGAAAATATTAATAAACAGATTAAGTTTAAAAAGAGTGGGAGAGAGGGGGAGGGAGTGGGGGAGGAGAGAGGGATTGTGTGTGAGTGTGTGTGTGTGTGTGTGTGGAATAGGACTGAATGTGAGTTTTAGGAAAATCACTTTGTTGACTAGAGCATGGATAGAAGAGTGGGGAGGCCTGAGGCAGACAGAGCTAATCCCACACCCCATAACAGTTATTGCAATTAGCTAGGTGTGAAGGGATGAGAGCCTGTACCAGGGTGGGAACTTTCAGAGGATATAAGGAATAATGTGGAGTTGGAAATGATAAGCTCTAACAAGTGACTACATGTGAAGGGTTCAAGGGCTAGGAAGATGGCAATGTGATGTAACAGGAGTGGGAGGTTAGGGGAGAATCTGTAAGAAGAGATGAGTTAGGGTCAGCTAGGTGGCTCAGCAGATAGAGCACCGGTTCTGGAGTCAGGAGGACCTGAGTTCAAATCTGACCTCAGACATGTAATAATTGTCTAGCTGTGTGACCTTGGGCAAGTCACTGAAGCCCATTACCTTAAGTAAAGAGATGAGTTGTCCTGGCCCACAGTCTGGGCCTTCTTGGATTGAAGGTGAGAGGAGAAAGCCTTAATGAAGAGGCCTTAAAGGGACTATACACTAAAAACCTTCACTAGCCCTGTCATCCCCTTACACTGTCGTCCTCTGTATTCCCTCTTTCCTAGTCAAATTCCTCCAAAAGGCGCTGGTGCCTCCTTTTTGTCTTCTTCTCTCACTTTCTTTTAGCTTCCTCTCATCTGGCTCCTGGCCTTATCATTCCATAGGTACTATTGTCTCCCAAGTGACCGGTGCCCTCTCAGCGGTGCAATCCAATGCCCCCGTCTCAGACCGTATTGTCCTTGCACTTTGGACACTCTTGATCCCCTCTTCTCTCTAGGTTTTCAGGACGGCCCCCTCCCTTCTCTCTCCCAGCTCTCTGACCAATCCTCCTCTGTCCTCTCCTAGGCCGGCCCCTCCAAATCATGTCCCTCGGGGCTCTGTCCCGGACCCTCTTCTCCCTCTAGTGCTTCGTTTCGTGATGTCATCAGCTCCCACGGATTTAATCTCTGTGCCGATGATTCTCAAGTAAATCTTTGCTGCCCGCCGCTCACTGGGCCTCCAGCCTCGGGCCGGCCGCCTGCGGACATCGGAAGCTGGGTGTCCGGGGCACAGCCCGAACTCAGCTCCTCTCCCCCTGGGGTCCTCCCCACCTCGTCCCTTGCCCACCCCTGCGGTGCCAGGGCCGGGGTCCGCCGGAGCCCCCACTGCGGCGCCCAGCTCTCGCTCAGCCAACAGGGTGCTGAGGCCACAGGTCCGGCGGCGGAGCGTCCGGGGGTGTCCCCTGGCAGCGTGGCACCGGGGGCCCCTCCGCCGTGCGGGCCCTCGCCACAGGTCACGGCCGGGGCCCCCGGGGGCCCGCCTCAGCCTTGACCTCGAGTCCTCCGCTTCGCACGTGGTCCGCAGGTGATGGGAGGGGTCGGAGCGGGGCCCCCGAGGAGGGCGGGCGTGGAGGCGGGGCCTTTCCGCCGGGTGCGTTCTGGGGCGCTGCTGGCTGGCTCCGGGGACCCGCGGGGTGGGGGTGAGGACGGGGCCGCGGTCGCCTTGCTTCCCGGAAGGCACCGCTGGGGACGCCTTGCGGTAGTCATGGCTACGCGGGGGGCGGGGCGGACGCGCCGGCGGTTTCCATGGAGCCGGCCGGAGGAGGAGAACCGCGGGCTCTGATTGGCTGATAGCTCCCGTGCGTCCCGCCCACCCCTGAGCCGCGAGCGTGGGCGCACATGCGCAGTGGGAGCTCCCTCCCTCCAGGCCCCCACGTATCTGGTGAGTGCGCGGTGTGCGGGCTGCGGCCTCCGGGCGCCCAGGGCCGGCTGGGGGCGGCCGGCACCTGCCCTCCGGCCCGGCCGGGTCCGCCGAGAGCCCTCGGCAGCCCGCTGCGGCCTAGGGAAACGGGCTCCGCAGCGGTGGGGGTGTGCGTGGGGGGAGGGAGTGGCGTGGTGCCTTCTGGGAAACGTAGTCTGTGGCCCGCTCTGGGCCCCGCTTTCGTCCGCGCAGGCGCGGTTGCGCGCGCAGCTCGGCCCGCCTTTCGGGAAGTGTAGGCCGGTGCAGGCCGGGAGGGGGGCGGGGAGACCCCCCGAGACCTGGAGACCCCGGACCCCGAGAGCACGCGCTGGCAGCGGGCAGCTGAGGCGCCGCAGGCCCCCCGAGGGGCCTGAACCGGAAACAGGCCGAGGAAGGCCCCGGCCCCCTCCCCGCAGCGTCCCCCCTTTCTGTGAGCCGGGAGGAAGCGCGCCCCTCGGAGGCCGCCGCCGTGGGGCCCATGTCCCTGGGAGCCCCCTCCAGAGGCCCCCCACGGGCTCCCGCCCCCGGGGAGCGGGGGGACCGCGCCTACGCCCACCAGGGCCTGGTGAGTGCCCCCTGCCCGCTTCCCTGCGCGGGGCCCTCCCCCTCCGTGCCCAGGCCGCAGCGGGGGGCCCGGGCCGGACCCCTGCGCCCTCCCTCCGCCGGACAGCGCGCCCCATGCAGCCCCCTAGTCTCCCCCGGGGGTCTCCCCCATCCCCTGGCTCCGTCACCCGCCCCGTGCCGCCCCTTCCCCTCCCACTGCCCCAAGCGGGAGGGGGGCTGCCAGCTGGCCCAGGCCTCCCAGGTGGCCCCCCGACACAGAAGGATTGTTGGGGGGAATCAGGCCACCCCACCTACTTCTGCCCCCGGGGGCTCTCCGTGAAGGGACAGGTGGGGTTCCTCAGGGAACGTTGAGGAGGTTGGATGGCAGCCCCCCACCCCGCCAGCTGGCGGGCAGACTGGCAGCGGGAGGCAGGGCCAGACCTCTCCTCCACGACCCTGTTGTCTTCCCGTTCCCTCCTTCAGCGGCCTTGGGAGGAGAGAGAGGCCAGGGGCCCGAAGTTCAGGGGGCCCTGCAGAGCGGAGCCCCGCGAGAGTGTACCGAAGCCGGCCACGCCAGGCCCGGGGATGGGACCCCAGCCGGAGAAGGAGGCGGCCCGGGGCCGGGCCTCGGGCCCGCAGGGGGACCCCGCCAGCCCGGAGGCCTCCCGCCAACGCTTCCGGAGGTTCCGCTACCAGGAGGCCGCCGGGCCCCGGGAGGCCCTGAGTCGCCTCCGGGAGCTCTGTGATCTCTGGCTCCGACCGGAGGTCAGCCCCAAAGAGCGGATCCTGGAGCTGCTGGTGCTGGAGCAGTTCCTCAACATCCTCCCCATGGAGATCCAGGCCTGGGTGCGCATGCAGGGTCCCCAGAGCGCTGAAGAAGTGGTGGTGCTGATGGAAGGCTTGCACAGGAACCCTGCCAGGCTGATGCAGTGGGTGAGGCTGGGTGGTGGGTGACATTGGGCAAAGCTGGGGGGGGGGGGCAGGTGAGACTGTGGGTGAGGACAGGATGTGGGGCTGGGGTTGCAGATTGGGGAAAGCAGGGTGGGGTTCAGGGTGGACAGGACCCCCTCCTCCTATGCTCTCCTTAGGTCTACAAAGGGGGAAGCTTTGGGTCCAACCCCCACAATGCCCATGGAAGCTCTGGCCAAGGGGGAAGCCGTGGCTGGATGCCCCAGCGAGGCTTAGGGCTCTGCCCATCTCCCAATTGCTCAGATCATGGGCCGTATCCTGAGACAGGAAGGACTTGTGGCGAAGATTGAGCCCCTGGGCCTCCAGGTGGGCACCAAGGGCCTCCTGAGCAAAGTCCCAAAGGAGAAGGAGCCATCACTGAAACCCCCAGTGGACACCCAAGAGGAGGCAGGCCAAGAGGTCAAGGAGGAGCCCAGTGGGCCTCACAGAATGAGTATGTGGTAGAGGGGCTAGGGCTGGGGGTAGTAGATTGACCTTTAGAGGGGAAGATCTAGAGGTGGGGGAGGAGGAGGGAGGAGCCCAGGCCAACTGAGGCAGGGGCTAGGCTGAGCAGGTTCACTCTCCATCCTTTGTCATGGCAGGAGCAGGAGGAAGGCTCCCGGGTTCTATGCCCTTAGGAGTAGATGGACAAGCTGGGCTGGGCCCCCTCTTGCTTGCCCCTGGAGCCATCCAGGCAGGGCACGTGGGGAGGCCTCAGGCCATGCCTTGAACCTCCCATCTCCTCCCCAGCTTCCCCCACTCCCCAGGATGGGAATGGCCCCCAGCCCGAGCCAGCAGCCTCCTTCCTGCCTTCAGGATACCAGGTGAGCTCTGCTAGGTGACTCCGTCTCTGTTGGTGGGCAGGGCCCTGGGCACAGCCCTTCCCTCCCTCTCTCCTTCCCTTCCACTCCACTCAGAATCTGAACTCCAGTTCTCCCCCTATCACCTCTCCTGGTAATCGAGGCTTCAGGGTAGGCCAAGGAAAGTCTCTGCCTCTGGTCTGGCTGACTTGTGGTGGTGCACCTGAGAGGAGCCATAGAAGGATAGGAGAGACCCAGGGAATGGGCCTTGGGATTCTGGACCAGTGATCTGTCCTGGGGCCTCAGAGGAGGCCCATGAGTGTCCTCTGACCCAGCTTCCAGGTCACTGCTGCCATTTCTGAGCCGGGGGTCACTGGCCACAGTTTGTGCCTCAGTTTCCTGGGAGTGGAGAGGGCAACCCCACAGCTGATAGATATGGGAATGACCATTTTCAGGAGCCCTGGGTCCACTCAGTGATAGGATTAGTGATTAGTGATAGTGATTAGAGGGGGGACTGGATGGAAGCTTGGAGGTCAGTTGTTGGGAGGAGGAGCATGGAGATGGAGGTTGGAGCAGGGGAGGAGGACTTGGGAGGCCGACAATGCATTGGGCAGAGGGTGACAGAGTCACTTACACAAGTGACTGAATGAAGGCTGGATTGGAGGGGGAGAAGTCCCCCAACAGTGGTTGCCATCCAGATGTGAGGTGATGAGGGTCTGCTCTGGGGTAGGGGCTGGGTCAGAAGACAGATGCAGCAGAGGTAAGGTGGACAGGCCATGGAGCTTCAAGGGGGTCGGGTGAGGGAGAGTGAGGAGTCCAGGGGGACTGCAGGAGGATGGGGGAGGTAGAAGGAGAGATGATGAGTTAGACTTTGGGCCTCCTCTCCCAACATGGGAGATACGGGATCAGAGGGCAGCAGGGTGTGGCCTGCACAGTCTCTGGGAGAGGTTAAGATCTCCAACTGAAGGGGTACAGAGGGAGAAGGAAAGGGGGCCCAGGACCAAACCCAGAGGAACCCCCAGGATTGGAGGGTGGATCTGAAGGAGATCCAGACACAGAGCTATCAGAGGAGCAAGGAGGAGGGGGAGGGCCAGGAGAGAAGTGTGACTCCAGAACCTAGAGGGAAGAGAGGATCCAGGAAAGAGTGACTGGCAGTGTCCAAGGCTGCAGAGCTGTGAGAAGAGGCCATTGGCTTTGACCTCTACGAGACCCTAGTCATTTGAAGGGGCAGAATGGGTGGAATGAGGAGGGGTGAGGGAGATGGAGAAGGGAAGGTGAAGGCTTTGGGGTTGAGCTACAAGGGGCAGAGGAGATTCAGGACAGCAGAAGTGGTGGGGATGGAGGATACGTGGGCATGTTTGTAGTCTATGAGTGAGAGATGAAAGATGGGGGAGAGATGGGAGAGGCAATCTGCTCAGGGGAGATGGGGAAGAAGGAGGGGACAGAAGACACCTGAACAATGGGAGGAGACAGAGCTCCTGGCAAATGGCCTCCATTTTTTTTATGAACAGGCAGGGTCTTGGCTGAGAAAGGGAGGGAGGGGATGTTGGGGAGAGATGTGGATGGGGGAGGCAGAGCAGGAGTGACCAGCAGTCGTGAGGGCCCAGTGGGGGGTGTTGCATGAACTTATGGTGGACCCCCGTGTGGGGGAGTATAGGCACTAAATGGTGGGAGGCTGAGGCTTGGGGTCCATGACTGGGGTTTTGGAAAGAGGTGGAGGGATTCATGAGAGAAGCACAGGGTGGAGGTGAGCTGGTTCACCAAGGGGTCCAGATGGGGCAAAGAGGAGGCAGAGGGTGGGTGGGGGGGTGAATAAAGAGCCCTCATGTGAAGGGAGCCAGAGGGGGAGGGGAGAAGCCACAGGTTATGGAGGGATTAGGGGATTTCAGTGTTCTAGGCATGGAGCTGAGCAACCTTGGAGGGGCTACATTTGTGGGGGAGGGCAAGATTCAGGGGTGACCGTCTTGTGTGTGGCTGAAGAATTGAGAAACTCAGAGGTTTGGGAGTAAATATGTATGTTGAAGTTCCCTGGTATGCAGGTAAGATTTCTGTAAGGGGTCAAGGTCACTGAGGAAGGAAGGGTTGTGTCCAGGGGTCTGCAGACTGACCGGGTGGCAGATATCACAGCAGGAATCACAAAGGAGCCATGCAGGAAGGGGAAGAAGCCAGAGGCTCCTGGTGAATCTGGAGGGGGGAACTAGCTCTGATGCCACCAGCGCTGTCCAGGGAGGCCAGGGAACTGGGTCTCGGGGAGCTCACAAAAGTGGAAAAGCCTGGATGACTACTTGTTACATTTGGAGAAGAGCAAGGACAGCCACCAAGGCCCTGCTGACTGGCCGGAGGAGGGGGTGCCCACTGAGGAAGGTCCTGGGCACATTCCCATTGTCATTTTATGCCAAAGGGTCTAATGGACAGAAAACTGTCCTTGGGCCCAGGAAGACCTGGACTAAGCCCTGCCTCTGACATGAAGGTCATTTCTCTTGACTATGTGACCCTGGGCAAGTCACTGCTGCTTTTGGTGCTGGGTCAGGGGCTCAGACTAGTGACAGACAGGGACAGAGGCAAGGTCGGGGTCCAGGGCAACCACGGCTCAAGATTCTGCTCTCCAGTAGTGCTGCCCTGCCCTTTACCTCGGCATCTCCATTGGTGCCCTGTGGGGGTGCGGCCACAGGTCCAGAAAAGGCAGAGCACCCACTGGTGTATGTTGTGAGCCAGTCCTTCAAATCCCTCCATGTAGACTGAGAGAGCTGAAGAACTGGAGAAGGCTTCCAATTCCTGGAGCCTCAGTTTCCTTGGAGGTCCCCTGAGTCTGAGTTGTGGTAGGGGGTGAGTGGGAGCTGCCGGTATCTGTCCAGATGTCAACAGACCAGAGCTGACACCAGGCTGGTGTCCTTGGGACCAATGGAAAAGACAGATGGTGGAGAAGCCTCTGAACATGGGTCTGAGAGGGAAGAAAGGCTGCAGGGGCCATCAGACCAGTGCTCAGTCACCCCAGTGCCCACCACACAGACGGCTTCCAGTCACCTAATGAAGTGACCAATGAAGACTCATGGAGGGGTCTCATCTGGGGGCGTGGTGGGCACAGGCAGTACCGTGGATGGATGGGAACTCGTGATGGGAAGAGCCTGCATCCCGACAAGGGTTGAAGCAATGCTGGCAATGGAGGCAGATCCAGAAGGGGTGTTCTCCTGGGCAGGGCAGTGAACTATTTAAGGGGCTAAGAGAGTGATAGCAGGACAGTCTGACTGGTCTCTCCTGAGCCTCTTGGATACTGCCAGCTGGACCCAGTCCAAAATGAACAGCTTTCTCTCTCCCTCAGTCCTAGAAACACCCTCCTCAAACACAAAGCCTTTCCTGCCCTTTCCACTGCCTTGGTTGAACCACCTTGTGTTTACATTTATTCCCTTTGTGCTGCTCCCCCCTTTAGACCCCTTCTGAGGAATAATTGGTGCATTCCTTGGATGCACTGCTAGGGGACCAGAGTGGCTCATGAGAAATGTTTATTGCTGATTGGTAAATGGAGATCAGTGTCGACGGAGGCCAGAAAGAGAAGTTGAATCTGGACTGAGATGGTCTTCCAGAGCTAACGAGAGGGAGTCCCAGGCTTAGACTGTTGGCAGCAGCGGGGGGGTGGGGTTGCTGTGAGACGAGAGAAGTGGGGCTGGAGGCCAGAGGTGGAGCAGAAATGGCAAGATTTAGCAGTAGATTGGATCTTAGCTTGGGGAGGAGTCTGAACCCCTGGAGTGGGTGGAGAAGAGGACCCAGGGTACCCTTGCCAGATACCCATGGAGCTAAGGAAATGAAGAGGGAGTAGTAACTGTGACCTCGGCAGAGCTTGGCCCCTTGTCTGGCCCATGGCAGGGGGAGGGAGGTTAATCAGGGCTGTATGAAGGACACAGGAGAAGGTGCTTCTTGGCTGCTGCTTCCCCAGGGCCCCTCAGGAAGGTGGTCTCATTCCCCTCAGTCTCGTGGGGGCCTCTGGGGTCCCCTGGGCTATGCAGTGGCTTGTGATCCTTTCCTCCATGGTGGTCCTCAGCTTTCTCAGTCCCTCTGGTTGGCCATCCATTTGACCGAAGGCTCTTGAAATGCAGAAGCTGCAGACCCAACGAATTGTAGAATTGGGATTGTAGAAACCAGGCTCTGACCCCAGGACTGCCATCTTCTCTGTAATTGGGCCTGGGCAAGTCTCAATCCTCCTTCCTAGTCCCCCAGGCCCCATACTAGGCAGCCTCTGATCCAGGGATGTTTCCCCAGGAGGAGTGGGGCCTGCTGGACCCCTCCCAGAAGGAGCTGTACTGGGACGTCATGCTGGAGAAATACGGCAGTGTGGTCTCCCTGGGTAAGGACAAGTCTTCCTCTTTGGGCTGGGTATGGATGGATCATCCAAAGGCTGGGAGGTGTGAGAGCAGATTGGTGGGAGGTCTGCAAACTGGAGCTTGCTGAAAAATGAAGCCAGGGGCTGCAGAGACCCCATGTGATGGGGCCAAGAGAGGAGAGTTGCAGCAGGGTCTTCAGCAAGAATCACAAACTTGTGGCATGGGGAGACCAGGGGCAGCCATGGTGGGCTGGAACCAGGCCTCAGGATTCCCCAACTTGGAACTACGTGCAATGTTGGGCACCTTTGTGGAGAGAAAAGCTCAGATAGCCTTTACTGCTGAGCCAGGAGGAGACTGGGTATGTGATACTTGCTTGTCTCTCCAGCTCCACTTGGGTGGGTCAATGAGTGTGTCTGGGGTGTAGCCCCTCCCCCCCCAGGGCTTGGGTCCTGCTGGGCCAGACCTGCCGGCCTGGGGGGGTGGGTCAGTGTCTCTTGGAGAAGTGGCATGACAGGCTGGCTCCTTTTGCCAACAGCCATCCTTTGGTTCACATAGCTCTGTGGGGCTTGCCCAAGAGCGCCACCATCACATGGGGGTGGGTTAGAGTGTGTGGGTGGAGGAGCAGCCTTCCCTGGAGGTCCTTTAGCATGGCCAGATGACCCCTGCCATAGAAGTTGCCTTGGAGATGCTGATTCATGGAGGAGTGATCAAGTGGGTCAGAGATTGGCTCAGGGTGCCCTGCGGTAAGCAAGGTTAGCTTCCTCTTGGAGAGGGGTGTGAGGGGCATGGCGTGTTCTGCAGATCTCACTGCTTGTGGGGTTTTAGCTTTCCATCCACACTTTGTGGTCACAGAACCCATCTAAGATGGCAGGGAGCTTTCCTGAGCCAAGCAGAAATCTTCCAGATTTGTCCCTCTCCTCCCTTGGACCAAGGTCTTCTACCGTGTAAGACTTAGGAGACCCCAGTTTTGAGGAGTACCTTGAGGACAGTGTCCTCTGGTACTGAACTCCAGGAAGAATGACTAGCAACTGAGGAACAATTTATCATTTCCTCTGACCTTTCCGTCAGATGGTGACTTAGCAGTGTGGTCACCACTATCCTCTTTCCCAAAGATGACTTTGATCCAGTGGCAGTTCTACCCATGAAGTTCTGAGAGAGAGGAAGACTTCTGTCTTCTCCCTGTGACTCCTCTAGATTCCCTGAAATAGTGCCAGCCTCCCCCTCACACCCCCACCCACGCCCCAGGGCTCAAGTTGAGTTGACTTGGTGGGGATGCTCTGGGTTTCTCACTCTTAGAGGATGGTATGTTGGGAAACGGGTTCTTGGGCACCATGCCCATGTGGATGGATAGTAGCAGCAAATTCTGGCCCCAGTCTTGTATATGGTCCCAAGGACTAATCTTACTTAATGGAGAGAGATTGGTCTCCACTAGGTTAATCTGGAGAAGAGATTGGGGCAGACACAATGAGGACAATGACAGTTTGTTCAAGGCTCAGAAGGGCAGTCATTTGGAAGTCGGATCACATCGTTCTGCAGAACCATTGGGGGCAGCAGTTAGAGCTGTGAGGAAGAGGCTGGCCCCAAGTAGAAAAGGCTGCCTCAGCATCCTGAGGACCCCACTGAGTGTCTTACGTGAGGGATGAGCAGAGAGCAGTAGCATACTGGATAGGTGGGACTCCCATGTCCTTGACCCCAAATGCTATGGCAGATTTGGCCTCTCCACTGAAAGGATCTTAGGAGGTCTCAGCTGCACCTTCCACAGGTCATGTGGTGTGCATTGTCCATTATTCCTCAATTCCTCCAGCACCAGCCTCTGCTATCATGGTGATTTAGCCATGGCTAAATCATTAATGAAGAAAAAAGGCAGCTAAGTGGTTCAATGGGTAGAGCACCAGCCATGGAGTCAGGAGGATCAGAGTTCAAATGTTGGATATTGGGCAAGTCACTTGCTCGAAAACAATGCCATCTCCAGTTAACCCAATTCCTATCTGGCCAATGGAGCCAGATGGCTCTGGAGAAGAAAGTGAGACTGGTGACTTAGCCCAGCACCCCTTCACTCAAATCCAATTCATGTGCTTGTCATGGCATCACTTCCCTGATGTTATGGTGGTCTTTGAGAATGAAGGACAACGATGAAAGTAAGAATCCTGTCATTCATTATCTCATAGGGACTTCAGGAGTGGAGACTCACAACTCAGGATTTCTGACTTCTTGTCTCACCCTCTCTTTTCTGGCGGAGTGGTGGTGAGCAGAGTTAGCATCTGTTCCCCTATCCCTTTCTCATTGAGCAGTTCTGTGCACTAATAAATGTTTGTTAATTGACTGACTGGTCAGATCTCCCTTCTTAGATGATCCTGAAACGACTTGGATCTAATTACAAAGTTTTTTTTGGTCGATCAAATGTAGTTCATTTTATTTTTTGTGATATTTAGTCCTCGCTATGTCTAGTGTGCCCAACTCTTCTGAAGACAGAATACCTGGTGTCTTGGCAGGTGGCTCCCAGGAGCAGATTACTCTTTGGTACTCATTTCTCAATGCCCAATGACTTTATTTCCAATGCTTCTCCCTCCTGTGCCCTCAAGACAGATAATTCATTAGGGACAGAGGAGCTCATCCAAATTTTCATAACATTTCTTGGTCTTATGCTCTTTTGGTCCTTATGAAATGAAGACCTTTCCCTGGAGCCCCTACTTCTGCCTTCACCGCTTGGAGAACCTGTGAGTTCTAGCTTTCTTTTAGTTCCTGGTTTTACTTGTAAGGAGAAAGTCAGGCTTGCCATGCATCCAGTCTGTCAGTCCTCATCTCAATTGAGACAAGGAATGTATGGTTAAAAGACTTTATTCGAAACCCAAATGTGGGTTCCTTGAACCCACAGGTCCTCTTTAGAAAAATATGAACTAGCAAAGTTATCAACAGACTCCCGACATTTCCCTACACAAAAGAAAAACACCATTAGAAGCTGATTATTTTAAACTTGGTTTTAAAATAATCTGTGTTTAATTTTAAAAAGTGGTACAAACATTCCCCTACTATGCTGTAGCCTTTTAGAAACCCTGTTTTTAAATGCTTTGTGGAACCTCAGCTCTCCTTTGTTTCATCCCTGTCACCTTCTTAATGATGGCCCAGGTGACCTCTGGACGGGGCCCTTCTCTTTTGGTCCCACTTTCTCCCTCAGTCTCTGGCCTAGACTCTCATCTTCTGAGACATCTTAGAAGTAGGCATTGCATCAGTGCCTGCTGATGAGGTATGAGATATTAGGTATCACCCTCATATCTTTTCTTCAACCCTTTGACTTTGATCTCTCTTGGCCCCTTTTCTTGATGATGTCACTTCCTGGTACCTCTGTCCACAAAGCTGCCCAGCAGTCCTAAATAATGGATTTGAAGCATCCTTCTCAGCCTGGCACTTGGCAGGCTGTCATTGCCACCATTCTAATTTTACTTACTTCCTGTCATCCATATACCGAACCATGTACATGTTTAACTGGTTGTTGTCTGTGAGTGCTGGGCCATCTCACACCTCCTGGCCTTCATTGAAGCTGTGCCTCACAACTGGTGTGCCTACCCCCCTCTTCTCTACCCTCAACTTTTTCCTGACTTAGAAGTCTCTTGAGAGCAGAGGAGTCTTTACTTTTGTCTTTGTCTCTTCTGCACTAAGCATATGGGAAGTGTTTCATGAATGTTGACTGAAATTACTGTTGAATAATGTTGAATACTCTTTGAGCAGGTATAGGGAGGTCTAAAAAATGAAAGTTGTGGTTATTGTATGGTGGTCAGGTGGGACTGAGGCTTAGATCAGGTGCATGGTTGGAAGAATGGATGGAACATTTATTGGGAACTAACTGACCCCATGGAGAGGGGACTGTACTTGGAGACAGAAAGACCTGAGTTCAAATCTGTCCTCAGGTACTCACTAGCTGTGTGAGACCTTAGGCAAGTAACTGAACCTCTGTCTACCTCAGTTACCTCAACTGTAGAATAGGAAAAACGACATCCTCTTCCTAGGGTTATTGGAGATCAAATGAGATCATATTTGCCCAGTGTTTTGCATGCTATAGGTATATTGTATATTGTGTACAAGTAGGCGCACAGTAAATGCTTATTTCCATGCTTTATTAAATTCCTCTTATTTGCCAGGCACTTTATCAAGTCCCTGGTCTCAAGGAGCTCACAGTCTAATAGAGGGAAGGGGGAACATCACAATCCAACAATTATCTTGTACAAGCCAGCTGGGAAGTTGTGTGTTGGAATGAAGGGAAATCTGGAAAGGCTTCTCCCAGAAGGTGGTGTTTTAGCTGGGCCTGGCAGAAAGCCACGTAAGTCAGAGGGGTGGAGATGAAGAGGGAGAGCATGCCAAACATGAAGGATAAACAGCCAGAGAGAATGCCTGGAATTGGGAAGACTCAGGTAGGCCCTTAAATAGTAGGAAATGAACCAGGAGAGGGGAGCAATCTGTTGGAAGAGGTGGGATAGAAGACAATCACCTGAGCAGGTGGAAGTTCAGCTTTGATCAGGAGTTGGACCACCTCATCTTGGGAGATGGGGGAAGGAGGAGAGAGGGGCAGAAGGAACCTTAATGATAATAGGAGAGGAAACTCATGGTGAACAGCCTCAGTTTCTTTTATAAATTATGAAGCAGAGTGTTGATATAGTGGGAGGAAGGAGTTTTGGAAGAAATGCTGGGGGGGGGGTAAGAGAATGAGCAGATGAGAGTAGAATTACCTGGCAGCAGTGAGGGCTTAGTGGGTATATGGAACATCGGTTCTTGAAGAAGACCAAAATGACATCACTATGTTAGAGATGAATTAGAGTATGTCTGACTGATAGAGCTATGACAGCTAGGGATCTTCTATCACAGGTGGGGCACAAATTGTCCATTTGAGCACCTGGTGCATCTCATTTTCCTTTGAGCTACTTCAGTCCTGTCTTCCTCATAAAGCTCAGTCCCTTCTCTGATGAGGGTACATCGTACTGGACTGTCCTGTGCCAGTGTCTCCCATGATGCCCAATCAATTCCAAAATTCTTTTTTTTTAAATTTTTATTTGAAGCAATGGGGTTAAGTGACTTGCCTGAGGTCACACAACTAGGTAATTATTAAGTGTCTGAGGCTCGATTTGAACTCAGGTCCTCCTGACTTCAGAGCTGGTCCTCTATCCACTACACCACCTAACTGCCCCCAGTTCCAAAATTCTTAAGAGAGACCTTCAGAGAGTCGTGGTATCACTTCTTCTGACCCCATTGTGAGCGCTTGCCCTGTGTGAGTTCTACATAAAATAAGTCTTTTTTTGCCAAGAGTATATCAGCCCATCATAGTTGCACTCTCTGAAGTAATGGTGAAATGCTCTGCAGTTTAGCTAGAAAGGTCCTCAGTATCTGGAATCTTCTGCCAGGTGACCTTCAGAATCTTCCTAAGACAATTTAAATGGAAGCAATCCAGTTTCCTGATGGCACTGGTAGACTGTCCAGGTTTCACAGGCTATAGTAATAAGGTCAGTACAACAGCACTGAGACCTTCAGTTTGGAGGTCAGTCTAATAATTCTTCTCTCCTACACTTTCTTCTGGAGCCTCCCAAACACTGAGCTAGCTCTGGCAATGCATGTGTCAACCTCATTGTCAATGTGAACCTCCTTGGAAAAGTCCCTGCCAAGGTAAGAGAACTTGTCCACAATATCCAAAACTGTTGCTGTAGTCATGGTTCTACATAAGGATAGTGTGGTACTCACTGATGGAGTACCCATCTCAGCTTCAGAGGCTGCATTGAGGCACAATCGTCTACAAAAGCAAGGCCATGCACCAACACTCCTTCCACTTTGGTCTTGCTTGCAGCCTTTTCAACTTGAAGAATTTGCTATTAATGCAGTAGCTGACCTTGAGACCATGTTCATCCTCAGTGAAGGCATTTGAGAACATGGCTGAAAACATACTAAAAGGCATGGGAACAAGGCTACAACCTTGCTTCACTCTACAGGTGACTGGGAAATCGAGAGAATCATCCACCTTCCAGAACCCAGGCAGGCACGCCATCATGGAACTTATGTATAATACTGATGAACTTCTCCAGGCAACAAAATTTTGACATAATTTTCCATAAGCTCTCATGACTGATGGTATCAAAGAATTTGGTCAGATCTACAAATGTTGATATGCAGCAGACCTTGGTTCTGTTCCTGGCATTTCTCCTGGAGTAGCTGGGTAACAAACACTATATCAACTGTTCCTCAACCCTTTCTGGAGCCACACTGGCTCTCAGGAAGATGACCATCTTCCAGGTGAAAGATCAGTCTATCTCTGGCAAGAATCTTACCGGCAAGGAATAAAAGAGAAAAAAACACCCCTGTGATTGTCTATTCCCTTTACCCTTATAGAGGCAGGCTTGAACCTCCTCTTGCCATATAACATGGAAATTTTCAGTCAGTGTTTTGTGTTTTTTGTTTTGTTTTTTTTTTTTTGCAAGACAATAGGGTTAAATGGTTTGCCCAAGGTCCCCTTGTAGATCTTAGCTGGAATAGAATCAGCACCAGGTGCCTTGCCATATGAAGGGATCCTAATAGCATTCAAAACCTTCTTCATTTGGAACTTCAGCTATAAAGGGATCGACTCCAATCTAAGGTAAATGGTCAGTGACTTCAGCATTAATTGATGATGGTCTATTGAGAAAACTATATAAGTGTTAAGCCCATCTCTCTACAATCGTGACCTTATCACTAATTGATTTGGCTCCATCAGCACTGAGTAGTTGAGAATGCACCATATGGCTTTGACCTGTAAATAGCCTTCAGGACATCATAAAAGTTCTTTATATAAAACTGAATTTCATCTTCCTTCTTACTGAATCAAGAATCCTGCATCTTTCTAAACTTTGCTTTTAATAGAATTAAATTCTGCCTTCTTAGAAATGGATGAACTATCCTACTGGTAAACCCTGTGGAGTTCTCGTTTCTTATTTAGCAGCTTCTGTAATTCCCCATTATTTTCATCAAAGCCCTCTTGATGTTTGAGTTTTCTGGCCCAGATGAGCAAACACAGTGCTGTACTCCAGACCTCTGAAAGCTGCCCACTCATTTTCTGTTCCACTGTTGCCAACTGTTTATTGCTTCAGTTTTCCCTCCAAGTCAGCAACTTGGACTGTTTCTGCTTGGAGAACCACTCTAATCTCTTGACATTAATTCATTTGGGGTCTTTTTGCCTTGGGGCCACCACTCAGGGTAAATGTGAGTATTTATCTTGGAGAGGATGAGTCTGTGATCTATCTAACATTGCACCATACTTTGCCTTTGTCATTCTTATAGCCTGTTTGTGTCATCTCCTTATAATCACATCTTTACTATTAGATAGCAAATTTGTGGTGAAGGTGCATCCAGAAAGTTTTATTGTGTGTTTGTGATGAGGAGGTCATGAGACACACAAGTCCTCAGTAGTTGGTGATCATTGCTGTGGCATTTCCAACTCCATTTCTCCCAAGGACTCCCTGCCACGTCTGGTACTCTGAGCCTATTCTAGCATTAAAGTCACACAGAATTATAGGCTTGTCCTCTTTTGGTACAATGATGGTAAGGGTCCCCAGGTCTTCATAAAGTTTTTCTTTAAGTTCATCAGGGTTTGTCATGGTGGGAGCCCAGGCACTGATGATGATAGTGTGCTGTTTTCCTGGAAGTGGCAATCTCATTGTCACAAGCCTATCATGCCCTCCTTTGGGGAGGCATTCAAACTTGTTGACTAGATTAATTTTTATTGCAAAACTTGCCCCAGATTCAAGGCATTCCCCCTTCACTGGGGCCATTCTAGAAAAACGTGTCTCCAGCTGACTTCAGGAAGCTGGCCTTCATTTGCCAGCCTTGTTTCACTCAGGGCTGCTATTTGGATATGATATCTGCTGAGTTCACTTGCAACAAGAGCTATTCATCTTTCAGGTCTATTGGATCTTGTGTTTTCTGTGAATGTGCACACATTCCATGCTCTGATGGTGAGTGAAATCATCTTTGAAGAATTTTTTGTACATTTTTTGTGTTTTGTGTAGGTGGAATCCCTGCCTGCCATGGTAATCAGGCCAGGGCTGGGTAAGCAGACAATTTTTAGGGCACCTTTTCTAGCCCATTCCTCATACCAGGAAGGGAGCAGTGCAATCCTTAGAAGGGTTCTCAATCACTTAGGGGGCTACTGAATCCTACTGCTCCTTTCAGTGGGGAAATGACCCTATGACCTGGGCTGCCCATGTACAAGGTTGTGACTACAACTCCTATTGTATCCACACCTGCTGCTTCCTCACTTGTCTGTTGCCACAGGACTTTGAGACAGGAATGGTTAAATGGTATGTGTGAAGTCTTTTGATTCAAGCATAGACTGGATTTAAGTGAAGCAGACTTCAATGTACAACCAAAGCTCTAAGTGCTCCACAGCCCCTATTTCAGTTGCCTTCATGGCCATTGGAACAAGCTGTTCTCATCCACCCATTCTATCGAGGAAACCTTCACATGCTTGGGGTAGACATCCCCCTAGCTTACTGAAGGATTTTAGACCCCTCAGTTTCCTTCAGCTTGGTTTATTCTGTTTGCCAAAATATTTTACCAGGGTATGGCCCCTGGGCATGCTACAGCTTCTTGGAGTCATAGGGGGGAATTAGATGGATGGAAAGCAGGCCTTAGATCAGAGGTACTGGTCCTTCTTGAACACATCCTATTTTGCCCTGGTGTGTCACATAAAAATTATAGTCAACAGTAAGAATGTGATTTCCTCCACCATCATGTATGTATGCATGAAGATGGATGGTGTTAGTGATCCTAGTCTCAGACATGGGATACGTGATTAGGGCTATGTTGAGGTTGAGGGAATCATGAGAGAAAGACAGGGTAGAGTTGAGCTGGTTCACCAAGAGCTCCAGAAGGGGAGAAGAGGAGGGAGTGGCTAGTGCAGGGGAGACCCTTGGGGGTAGACTGAGAAGGTAAGGAATTGGTGGTCTTGGTGAGAATGAAGAGTAGTTATGTAAGGGGAACCAGAGGGAGAGGGAGAAGCCAAGTGGTTATAGTGGGATAAGAGAATTTAAGATTCTGTATTTGTAGGTGATGGCATGGTCCAGGGGTGACCATCTTTTTGTGTGGCTGGGGTGGGTGGAGATGAGCTGGTTGAGGAACTAAGAGGTGTGGGTATCTGAGGGAAAGTTAATGTTTGTATATTGAAGTCCCTTGGTATGAGGGCAGGATTTGGGGAGGAAGAGCTGTGTCAGGGTAGTGAACTCATGGAAGAAGGAAGGAAGGAAGGGATGAGTCCAGGGATCTGTAGGTTCTTGTATGGTAGATGTGAACAATATGAACCACAAAGAATTACTGAGTGTTGGAGGAAGGAAAATCTGGAAGCAATGGGGGAGCAAAGATGGTTCCAGTTTCCCACTGCTTTCTCCCCCCACATCCCACCCTGCTCCCTCCACCACATTGATGAGCTAAGGAGAGTGAGGGCAGGGGTAGCTGACACTGAATGAAGCAGCAGCTAGGGAAACTGGGTCACTAGGGAGCCAGTTCTCAGCAAATGAATGAATGAATGAATGAATGAATGAAACATTTCTTTGGAGCTTCCTCTGTGCATGTGGGCATATCTTTGTGTGTCATTGTGCGTCTGTGTGGTACAGGGCCTGCGCACAAGTAGGTCATTACCTGGGCTGGGCAGATCCCGGATTCAGCCAAGGTCTGGGGAGCCTGTGTAGCTGGAGAGGAGCCTCAGGTGGCAGCCTGGGGATATGTCCACCTGGGAGACAGGTCAGAGGTTGAAGAAGTGGGGGAAAAGGCCAGGAGGAACCTGTACAGTGGCAGCAGGCATTTCTCAGAGGTATCTTCTCCAGAGTTTGACCCTGAGATGCCTGGGGGAGGAGGGGCCCCTGCTTTGAGCAAGTGCCCATCATCTTTGACTTGGTACCTCTGATGTGACAATCCCTGTGCTAAGCAGGCATGGGGACACAGAAAGAGGTGAGCATAGCTTTGGGGCCCCAATCCTCCCCTCTCCTCCCTCCCCTCCCCCCAGGCTGTGCCTTTGGCGGCCTTTCTCATCACCCCATTGCAGTCTAGGCCACAAAAATCCCAGGCTGCTCTCTCCTCATTTCTTGGGCCTGGGGGCATTTTGCCATCCTTCCTGCTAGCTCCTTCAGCCCTTCCTCCAGCTGGTTGCTCACCCATCCATCCTTGGGCCCCTTTTCTGGTCTCCATGCTGGAAGGCTTCAGACTCTCATCCTTGTGCTCCCTAGAAGATGAAGAACCCTTTGATAGTCTCTGGACTCCCTGACATACCGCAGGGTGCTTCATGATACAGGAGCATCTTTAACACTCAATTGAGTTCTGATCCTCCCCCTTCACCCCGACCTGGAGCAGGCCAGGGGAGGGGGGCAGGTGGGATAGAGGGGACCCTGATACAACTGGAAGCCCCCAGGGCTGACCCCTTTCCAAGGTGAAGGTGATGGTAGTCCATAGCGACTGGCATCTTGTTCAAAGGAGGCTCAGCTTTGGGTCCTGGACACCCTGGTCCAAACCCCTTCTTACTAGCTGTGCCATTCTCCTCCATGGTCCTTTGATTATTGTTAATTGTCATTCATTCCTGTGACTGCTGTTGAAGAGCTGACCGACTCCTCTCTGTGACAGGGATCTCTGCCCCCAAACCAGACGCCAAGGCCCAGAAGGAGCATGGGGAGGAGCCCTGGGGACCGACTCTGTGTGCAGCAGCTGAGGACAAGGCCAGGCTCAGAGGCATAGGCCCCCCAGGTGGGCCTGAGAAAGGCTTCAGAGATGGGAACCTTGCGGAAGTGGTGGCTGGAGTCAGGAGGGCCACATACTGCCCTGCTCTGCCCCTCCAACCCCACCTCCACCTCCTTGTCCCCACTAAGGCAAAGGCAACCCCTGAGCTTGGCTGGATGGCTTGGACTCTCTAGTGGAGGTGCCAGCAGTGGGCGCTCCTTCCAGGAGCTCACCATCTGGCTCCCCGACCCCTGACAGGATACTTTTCCCAGTTTACTGAATCTTTTAGAGGGGAAGGGGCAGTTCTGTCATCGCACTGATCCCCAGGCCTACATTCCCTCTTCCCTTTTGTTGGGGTGTGGGGTAGGACAAGTCATCAATGAGCACAGACCTGTCCCTAAAGCCTTTCTCTTTGGCTAGGCGGCAGGAGCCAGAACCACAAGGAATGCCTTTCCAGGGATGGTGCCAGGCCCCAGGCGTCTCAGCACCTGCAACAAGTCCAGGGAGATGGCTCATGTCCAGGTTCCGGGCAAGGCCTTTGGACTCTGACAGACCCAGGAAGTCCTGGAAGGAAAAGAAAGGCCCCCTCGGTGGCCTGGGAAAGTCCTCCAGGCAGAGCCAGCCGTGGGGGTCTCCTCCCCGGGGGAGTAGCTCAGCAGGTTCCCCCGGAGCAGGCCTCCCTGTGGATGGAGAGGGACAAAGGCTACTTTCCCCAAGGCCCGATGAACACCCTGCCAGCCACAAGAGAGAAACCCTACGTTTGTGACGAGTGTGGCAAAGGCTTTGACTGGAAGTCCGTGTTTGTCATTCACCAGAGATCCCACACGGGCCCAGCCGCTGGCCAACTCGAGGAGAGGAGGGAGCCCCGAGACCCGAAGGCCAAACCAAGGCTGGCCCCGGGAGAGAGGCCCTACCGATGCAGCGAGTGTGGGAAAGGCTTCCGAGAACTGGCCATGCTGCGCAGCCATCGCCGAAGCCACACAGGCGAGAAAAGCTACCAATGCCAAGAATGTGGCAAGGCATTCAACTGGAAGTCCCAGCTGGTCATTCACAAGAAGGCTCATGTGGGTGAGAAGCAGCACACGTGTGGGGAGTGTGGGGAGAGCTTTGACTGGAAGTCCCAGCTGGTCATTCACAAGAAGGCACACCGGAGGGACACTCTGTAGGCAAAGGATGATTGGGGTGTCCACAAGGGCAGCCGTGGCCCCCAGTTGCCACTCACTCCTGCCGGGACTCTACTTCGGAACTGCCGGTAGCCAGACCTGGCCACCTGGAACCAGATGAGCCAGTGAGGCCGGCCCTCTTCCCAGACTCTTTAGCCATAGTGCCCAAGGGGAAGAGGGGTCCTAGGCTTTCCCAGACCTTCCCTGCCCTGCCTCCAGAGACACTAATCACTAATCTAGGACTAGGTAATAAACTCCAGTGACATCTTGAAACTTGTGTATCTCATTTCTCAAGCTTTCCTCTCCTCTTCCCCACCCCCAAGCTTCCCATTTCAGAACCACAATCCCAGTATTGGGGAGCACAAGTGGGCCTAATCTGATGAACCACATCATCAAGTCTGGATGACAGAGGGAGCCTGCAGTGGAGACATGGGAAGGGAAGGAGATAGGCCCAGCCCCACAGCCCTCCACACCCCCAGAGGCCTTAGCCCAGCAGAGGGCCCCACAACAGACCCTCTTCCCCTATCCCCAGCAAGCTGTCCTGTGCATGGTCTGCTGTAGACATTTGTGTCATATGAGAACACATATGTGTTCACTGTGTATCAAATGTCAACAAATACAAGCATGTTGAGGGACAGAAGAAAATCTCAGATCGGTGTTTTCAAAGGCACAGTTAGTTTGAAAACTGTCTGTTGGTATCTACCTCCAAATTTCTGCTGGCCTTGGCTGCTTTTCAAAAGGCTTCCATGGGGATGGCTATCCATCTATCCAGTGGATAGAGCACTGGCCCTGGAGTCAGGAGTACCTGGGTTCAAATCTGGCCTCAGACACTTAATAATTACCTAGCTATGTGGCCTTGGGCAAGCCACTTAACCCCATTGCCTTGCAAAAACTTTAAAAAAAGGCTTCCATGTTTCTTTCCCCTTCCCCCTTTCCTTCCTTTCTCCCTTCCTTTCTTCCCTTTTCTCCTTTCTTTTTTCTTTGCCTTCCTTTCCCCCCCTCTTCCCTTTCTTTTCTTTTCCTTTTCCCCTTCTTTTCCTTTTCTTATCACTATCAAGTAGCCCAATTTTCCTCCAACTCTCTCTCTCTCTCTCTCTCTCTCTCTCTCTCTCTCTCTCACACACACACACACACACACACACACACACACGACACAAGTCAATGAAGAAATATCACCTAGAGAGACATCTGCTTTCCTTGTCTTGGCCTCCTCCATTCCATTCCTTCCCTGGGAGAGCTTTGGTAGTATGCAGGGTATCTCTCATTCTCCTGACTCTTCTCCTATCCCTCCTGCATTCTCTTTTGTCAGGACATCATCACCCACAGACCACCCATCCTGACACATGTCTTGCCACTAGACTCCTGCCTCACTCAAATCCAACCCACTTGTGAGTTAAGACATCCCCCTCCTGATATCATTGGTCCTCTGAGAATGAAGGTCAAACAGCAGCCACAGATACACACTTGGTTTTACATTTTATTCTCTGTTTCATAGAGACATGTGTGGGCACCACAACATCATGTCTAAATTTGCTGAGAATACTCTGCATATCATCCATTCCTTCTCTTCCTTCTGTGAACCTTTCCTGTCTGTGTATCACCTCTGCGTTTTCTGACTAATATGTGCCTTCTCGCCTTTTCTATGAATGATAGACCCCTTCTTTCCATTTTCATATCATCTGTCCTAGCTTCCCAAGAGATCACCTTCATCCAATCTCCCCTCTCCAGGTGGCCCACCACACAGCAAACAAATTTCTAAATCAAATGACATCATCACTTATTAAAAAATTTTAGTAGGTACTTCCCTTTGAATTGTCTTTCTTGACAAAGATTGAAGATTAGCATTAAAATGGTGATGATATGGGACAAAGGATGCAGGTGGAGAGGTCAGCCCTGGTCAGGAGTCAGGCCATCTTATGGGATACAGAGGGGAAGGAAGAGGGGGCTTAAGGCACATGAATGATAGATGAAGAAGAGGGGAGGAGAGGGAGCCCCTGGTGAATGACCTTAACTTTTTCTGCAAAATAGAAGGGAAGATCTCAAATGAGAGAGTGGGGCGGGGGGAGGGAAGTGATGGCAGGTCTGGAGAGGGTTGAGGAGGTTTGGGAGAGTGAGCTGATGAGGGGGCTACAGTAAGATTGCCTGGCAGCAGTGAAGGCCTAGTGGAGGCTGTGTAGCATAAATTCGTAACAGACAGACGGAATGTGATTTTCTCCACCTTCATTTGGAGGGTTGTAGACAACAACTATCAGAATCTTGATTGGGTGCAGATATAAGGTGAATGAACTTCAGAGAAGAAGTCAGTGAGCAATGATTCTAGGAGGAGGGGCTGCATGTGATCATGGGGAGCAAGAATTCTGGCTCTCCCCCTTGGACTAGTGCCTGTGGAGAACTATGGAGAGCACTAAGAGGAGGGACTGAGAAGAAAACGATTTCAGACAAAAGCAAGTCTATTCTCCGTAGAACAGTCAACACACATGCGATGAAGTGTTGCTCTCTGCCAAGCACAGCTGGCCAAAGACAGTCCCTGCCTTCACAGGGGAACCACATGCCAATGATTGAATACAAATAGGGTATAGATGGAGTGCATTGGAGTCAATCACTAAAGGGAAGACAGTCACATTGAGAGGCATCAGGAAAGGCTTCTGATTTAAGGTTGAATTTTAATGGGGACTTGAGAAAAACCAGGAAGCAAAGATGAGGGGGGGGGAGGCATTCCAGGCTTAGGACACTTGTCAGTAGAAATATCCCAGATTTGGAAGATGTGCCTTGTGTCAAAAGACTATTAGGAAATATCTTTTTTTTTAAATGATTCAGTCTCTTTAATGAGTACATAGCAGAAATTAGAGTTCTCCTTAACAAATACCATTTAAGATTAGAGTTCTTGAGCCTTTCTCCATTCTCCCACTTAGCTGAACTCTCCTCAACCATCTATTTGTCTTGGTGCATTTGTGTTTCTTATGTGTTATTTTCCAAGGATGATGTTTCCAGGGCAGAATGTGACAGGAAGGAAGAAACTGATTCAGCAAGATTAGCCTGAAGGTCCCCAAACTTTGCTCGTCATCTCTCCAAGGTGATAGTTTTCAGTATAAAAGTCCATATGATGAGAAGTCAAAAAGGAGCTGCTGCTCAAGTTAGACTGGGACTATCCAGATCTTTCTATGGGTCCAAGGCACAGCTGCTCCTCAGTTTGCTAGGTGTCTGGAGTCTCAGGCCACAGTTTGGACAAGACCTATTCATGTTTCCAGATAGACCCAATTCTAAGTTGATAAGTGTGGGCCAGGCACTACTAGAGAGAAACGGAAGGCTTGAAATCCCATAGTTGCTCTTTTTTCTGCCTTAACTTAATAACCTTATTAATCTTGGTAAAAATCTGCTTGCATTAATGTCTTAATCTTGATCTCTGGGCTGATGAAGTATGTAGAAACTTTAGTGAGGAGACAGGCCACACAAAAAAATAATGAAGCTGTAAGGCATCCAGATCCTCCTGAATGAAGGGAAAGTTCAGCCCCACAGTGAGCTGGAGAACCAATAGACAGTGCCTCTGACCATAATGCAAGTGGATGGGATGACTGCAGGAAGATTTCAATGATAATGAATGACACTGGGCCCAATGGAATGACCTACAATACAGGAAAACACACATGCAATGTTTATAGGAAGGTGTCCTATAGTGAGAGGATGACTGTTAACAATAGGCAGTAAACACTGAAGTCAATCAAATAAGCAGCCTCCTCCCTGAAAGCTCCATAGCGATCACAGCTAAGAAAGTTGTCACCACGTTGACTGTGCCCATCCCTATTGTGACATCCTGGACATCATAGTTGCTCACTCATGCCTCCCTGCATGTCTGGTCGGTATGGTAGATGGCATTGACTTGGGAGAGTGGCTGTTCAGCCATTAAGACAATAATAGAAATGAGCTGCCAGTTGAGGGACCTTGTGGTAAGGAGTTTTGGCACAGACTGCCTGCAGCCTTCTCCTCTATCTTGGCCTCAACATTATCAAAGCTTCTCAGTTTCTTTAAAGCTTTTCTTTAAAGCTTATTTCCATTCTGAATTCAAGGTGTTCTGGGAACTCACTGTGAAGAAGAGCAGCAAGGGAAGTTGCATTGCTGTGGAAATCCCGGTCAGCCTAAGGAGAACTGACCCTCCTCCATCTCTTACAAGGATGTTTTCTCCAAGACTTTTAACCCATAGCTGCTAGTAACCTTACTGTGTGTTATTGTGTTCTTGAGAACAAGCTCAAACCTGAAATGAGGTTGAGAGAGTGAGAGAGATGGAAAGAAGGGGTGACTCCCTTTCCCAGATGAGGATTTTGATAGTTATTACATGAGTCACATATGAATTACCTGATGGGAACCCCAAAACACAAACTTGAGTAGACCCTGAATAAGAATGTTCTTGAAGGATTTTGGGGAATACAAAATTCCATCAGCAGTACTAGAAAGTTACTAGGAGCAGAATGATATTTTGGGTTCAGAGTCTCTACTTAGATTTAAACAGTATTGTAATTAATACATTTCCCAAAATTTAATAACTAACCTGAAACAACCAGGAGGCCAATGTCATTAGGCCCATTTCAGGAGTGAAAAGCTTAGAAAGGTCAGAGGGCAAGTTATGAAGGGCTTTGAATGCTAGACAAAGCATTTTAAATTTGATTATGGAGATGATAGGGAGCCACAGGAGTTTGTTGAATAGAAGAGTGACAGTATCAGAACCTCAATGGAGGAAAACTACTTTGGTAGAGGAATGGAGGATGGATTGGAGTGAGGAGAGTCCATAGGTAGGCATATCTCCCAGTTATTATTGCAGTAATTCAGGCATGAAGTACTGAGGGCCTGCAATGGGGGGGGGTTGCTGAGGTGGGGGGGGATATTGAAGACATGCTGGAGAGGTGAAATCAACTAAAGACATTGCAGACTGAAACTGACAGAGAGGAAACCGATCAGAGATGCGGGAGGTGAAATGGACCAGAGATGGGGGGGGTGAAATGGACCAGAGATGCGGGAGGTGAAATGGACCAGAGATGGGGGGGGGTGAAATGGACCAGAGATGCGGGAGGTGAAATGGACCAGAGATGAGGGAGATGAAATGGACCAGAGATGCGGGAGAGTGAAATGGACCAGAGATGTAGCAGAGGTGAAATGAACCAGAGATGCGGAGGTGAAATGAACTAGAGATGAGGGAGATGAAATGGACCAGAGATGCGGGAGATGAAATGGACCAGAGATGGGGGAGATGAAATGGACCAGAGATGCAGGAACAGAGATGCGGGAGGTGAAATGGACCAGAGATGTAGCAGAGGTGAAATGGACCAGAGATGTGGGAGGTGAAATGAACCAGAGATGGGGGAGGTGAAATGGACCAGAGATGAGGGAGATGAAATGGACCAGAGATGCGGGAGATTGAAATGGACCAGAGATGCGGGAGGTGAAATGGACCAGAGATGAGGGAGATGAAATGGACCAGAGATGCGGGAGAGTGAAATGGACCAGAGATGTAGCAGAGGTGAAATGAACCAGAGATGCGGAGGTGAAATGAACTAGAGATGAGGGAGATGAAATGGACCAGAGATGGGGGAGGTGAAATGGACCAGAGATGAGGGAGATGAAATGGACCAGAGATGCAGGAGATTGAAATGGACCAGAGATGCGGGAGGTGAAATGGACCAGAGATGAGGGAGATGAAATGGACCAGAGATGCGGGAGAGTGAAATGGACCAGAGATGTAGCAGAGGTGAAATGAACCAGAGATGCGGAGGTGAAATGAACTAGAGATGAGGGAGATGAAATGGACCAGAGATGCGGGAGGTGAAATGGACCAGAGATGCGGGAGGTGAAATGGACCAGAGATGCGGGAGAGTGAAATGGACCAGAGATGTAGCAGAGGTGAAATGAACCAGAGATGCGGAGGTGAAATGAACTAGAGATGAGGGAGATGAAATGGACCAGAGATGCGGGAGGTGAAATGGACCAGAGATGCGGGAGGTGAAATGAACCAGAGATGGGGGAGGTGAAATGGACCAGAGATGCAGGAGAGTGAAATGGACCAGAGATGCGGGAGATTGAAATGGACCAGAGATGCGGGAGGTGAAATGGACCAGAGATGGGGGAGATGAAATGGACCAGAGATGCGGGAGGTGAAATGGACCAGAGATGGGGGAGGTGAAATGGACCAGAGATGCGGGAGATTGAAATGAACCAGAGATGCGGGAGGTGAAATGGACCAGAGATGGGGGAGATTGAAATGAACCAGAGATGCGGGAGGTGAAATGGACCAGAGATGGGGGAGATGAAATGGACCAGAGATGCAGGAGAGTGAAATGGACCAGAGATGTAGCAGAGGTGAAATGAACCAGAGATGCGGAGGTGAAATGAACTAGAGATGAGGGAGATGAAATGGACCAGAGATGCGGGAGATGAAATAGACCAGAGATGGGGGAGATGAAATGGACCAGAGATGCAGGACCAGAGATGCAGGAACAGAGATGCGGGAGGTGAAATGGACCAGAGATGTAGCAGAGGTGAAATGGACCAGAGATGTGGGAGGTGAAATGAACCAGAGATGGGGGAGGTGAAATGGACCAGAGATGCGGGAGGTGAAATGGACCAGAGATGCGGGAGAGTGAAATGGACCAGAGATGCGGGAGGTGAAATGGACCAGAGATGCGGGAGGTGAAATGGACCACAGATGCGGGAGAGTGAAATGGACCAGAGATGTAGCAGAGGTGAAATGAACCAGAGATGCGGAGGTGAAATGAACTAGAGATGAGGGAGATGAAATGGACCAGAGATGCGGGAGGTGAAATGGACCAGAGATGCGGGAGGTGAAATGGACCACAGATGCGGGAGAGTGAAATGGACCAGAGATGTAGCAGAGGTGAAATGAACCAGAGATGCGGAGGTGAAATGAACTAGAGATGAGGGAGATGAAATGGACCAGAGATGCGGGAGATGAAATGGACCAGAGATGGGGGAGATGAAATGGACCAGAGATGCAGGACCAGAGATGCAGGAACAGAGATGCGGGAGGTGAAATGGACCAGAGATGTAGCAGAGGTGAAATGGACCAGAGATGTGGGAGGTGAAATGAACCAGAGATGGGGGAGGTGAAATGGACCAGAGATGCGGGAGGTGAAATGGACCAGAGATGCGGGAGATTGAAATGGACCAGAGATGCGGGAGGTGAAATGGACCAGAGATGAGGGAGATGAAATGGACCAGAGATGCGGGAGAGTGAAATGGACCAGAGATGTAGCAGAGGTGAAATGAACCAGAGATGCGGAGGTGAAATGAACTAGAGATGAGGGAGATGAAATGGACCAGAGATGCGGGAGGTGAAATGGACCAGAGATGCGGGAGGTGAAATGGACCAGAGATGGGGGAGATGAAATGGACCAGAGATGCAGGAGAGTGAAATGGACCAGAGATGCAGGAGAGTGAAATGGACCAGAGATGCGGGAGAGTGAAATGGACCAGAGATGTAGCAGAGGTGAAATGGACCAGAGATGCGGAGGTGAAATGGACCAGAGATGTAGCAGAGGTGAAATGGACCGAGATGTGGGAGGTGAAATGAACCAGAGATGGGGGAGGTGAAATGGACCAGAGATGCAGGAGAGTGAAATGGACCAGAGATGCGGGAGATTGAAATGGACCAGAGATGTAGCAGAGGTGAAATGGACCGAGATGTGGGAGGTGAAATGAACCAGAGATGGGGGAGGTGAAATGGACCAGAGATGCGGGAGATTGAAATGAACCAGAGATGCGGGAGGTGAAATGGACCAGAGATGGGGGAGATGAAATGGACCAGAGATGCAGGAGAGTGAAATGGACCAGAGATGTAGCAGAGGTGAAATGAACCAGAGATGCGGAGGTGAAATGAACTAGAGATGAGGGAGATGAAATGGACCAGAGATGCGGGAGATGAAATAGACCAGAGATGGGGGAGATGAAATGGACCAGAGATGCAGGACCAGAGATGCAGGAACAGAGATGCGGGAGGTGAAATGGACCAGAGATGTAGCAGAGGTGAAATGGACCAGAGATGTGGGAGGTGAAATGAACCAGAGATGGGGGAGGTGAAATGGACCAGAGATGAGGGAGATGAAATGGACCAGAGATGCAGGAGATTGAAATGGACCAGAGATGCGGGAGGTGAAATGGACCAGAGATGCGGGAGGTGAAATGGACCACAGATGCGGGAGAGTGAAATGGACCAGAGATGTAGCAGAGGTGAAATGAACCAGAGATGCGGAGGTGAAATGAACTAGAGATGAGGGAGATGAAATGGACCAGAGATGCGGGAGGTGAAATGGACCAGAGATGCGGGAGGTGAAATGGACCAGAGATGCAGGAGAGTGAAATGGACCAGAGATGTAGCAGAGGTGAAATGAACCAGAGATGCGGAGGTGAAATGAACTAGAGATGAGGGAGATGAAATGGACCAGAGATGCGGGAGATGAAATAGACCAGAGATGGGGGAGATGAAATGGACCAGAGATGCAGGACCAGAGATGCAGGAACAGAGATGCGGGAGGTGAAATGGACCAGAGATGTAGCAGAGGTGAAATGGACCAGAGATGTGGGAGGTGAAATGAACCAGAGATGGGGGAGGTGAAATGGACCAGAGATGAGGGAGATGAAATGGACCAGAGATGCGGGAGATTGAAATGGACCAGAGATGCGGGAGGTGAAATGGACCAGAGATGCGGGAGATGAAATGGACCAGAGATGCGGGAGAGTGAAATGGACCAGAGATGTAGCAGAGGTGAAATGAACCAGAGATGCGGAGGTGAAATGAACTAGAGATGAGGGAGATGAAATGGACCAGAGATGCGGGAGGTGAAATGGACCAGAGATGCGGGAGGTGAAATGGACCAGAGATGCGGGAGATTGAAATGGACCAGAGATGCGGAAGGTGAAATGGACCAGAGATGGGGGAGATGAAATGGACCAGAGATGCAGGAGAGTGAAATGGACCAGAGATGCAGGAGAGTGAAATGGACCAGAGATGGGGGAGATGAAATGAACCAGAGATGGGGGAGATGAAATGGACCAGAGATGCGGGAGAGTGAAATGGACCAGAGATGTAGCAGAGGTGAAATGGACCAGAGATGCGGGAGGTGAAATGGACCAGAGATGCGGGAGATGAAATGAACCAGAGATGGGGGAGATGAAATGGACCAGAGATGCGGGAGAGTGAAATGGACCAGAGATGTAGCAGAGGTGAAATGGACCAGAGATGCGGAGGTGAAATGGACCAGAGATGTAGCAGAGGTGAAATGGACCGAGATGTGGGAGGTGAAATGAACCAGAGATGGGGGAGGTGAAATGGACCAGAGATGCGGGAGATTGAAATGAACCAGAGATGCAGGAGGTGAAATGGACCAGAGATGTAGCAGAGGTGAAATGAACCAGAGATGCGGAGGTGAAATGAACTAGAGATGAGGGAGATGAAATGGACCAGAGATGCGGGAGATGAAATAGACCAGAGATGGGGGAGATGAAATGGACCAGAGATGCAGGACCAGAGATGCAGGAACAGAGATGCGGGAGGTGAAATGGACCAGAGATGCAGGAGAGTGAAATGGACCAGAGATGCGGGAGAGTGAAATGGACCAGAGATGTAGCAGAGGTGAAATGGACCAGAGATGCGGAGGTGAAATGAACCAGAGATGAGGGAGATGAAATGGACCAGAGATGCGGGAGGTGAAATGGACCAGAGATGGGGGAGATGAAATGAACCAGAGATGGGGGAGATGAAATGGACCAGAGATGCGGGAGAGTGAAATGGACCAGAGATGTAGCAGAGGTGAAATGGACCGAGATGTGGGAGGTGAAATGAACCAGAGATGGGGGAGGTGAAATGGACCAGAGATGCAGGAGAGTGAAATGGACCAGAGATGCGGGAGATTGAAATGGACCAGAGATGTAGGGAGGTGAAATGGACCAGAGATGGGGGAGATGAAATAGGCCAGAGATGCAGGAGAGTGAAATGAACCAGAGATGGGGGAGGTGAAATGAACCAGAGATGGGGGAGGTGAAATGGACCAGAGATGAGGGAGATGAAATGGACCAGAGATGCGGGAGATTGAAATGGACCAGAGATGCGGGAGGTGAAATGGACCAGAGATGAGGGAGATGAAATGGACCAGAGATGCGGGAGAGTGAAATGGACCAGAGATGTAGCAGAGGTGAAATGAACCAGAGATGCGGAGGTGAAATGAACTAGAGATGAGGGAGATGAAATGGACCAGAGATGCGGGAGGTGAAATGGACCAGAGATGCGGGAGGTGAAATGGACCAGAGATGCGGGAGATTGAAATGAACCAGAGATGCGGGAGGTGAAATGGACCAGAGATGGGGGAGATGAAATGGACCAGAGATGCAGGAGAGTGAAATGGACCAGAGATGCAGGAGAGTGAAATGGACCAGAGATGGGGGAGATGAAATGAACCAGAGATGGGGGAGATGAAATGGACCAGAGATGCGGGAGAGTGAAATGGACCAGAGATGCAGCAGAGGTGAAATGGACCAGAGATGCGGGAGGTGAAATGGACCAGAGATGAGGGAGATGAAATGAACCAGAGATGGGGGAGATGAAATGGACCAGAGATGCGGGAGAGTGAAATGGACCAGAGATGTAGCAGAGGTGAAATGGACCAGAGATGCGGAGGTGAAATGGACCAGAGATGTAGCAGAGGTGAAATGGACCGAGATGTGGGAGGTGAAATGAACCAGAGATGGGGGAGGTGAAATGGACCAGAGATGCGGGAGATTGAAATGAACCAGAGATGCGGGAGGTGAAATGGACCAGAGATGGGGGAGATGAAATGGACCAGAGATGCAGGAGAGTGAAATGGACTAGAGATGCGGGAGAGTGAAATGGACCAGAGATGCGGGAGGTGAAATGGACCAGAGATGCGGGAGATGAAATGGACCAGAGATGCGGGAGATGAAATAGACCAGAGATGGGGGAGATGAAATGGACCAGAGATGCAGGACCAGAGATGCAGGAACAGAGATGCGGGAGGTGAAATGGACCAGAGATGCAGGAGAGTGAAATGGACCAGAGATGCGGGAGAGTGAAATGGACCAGAGATGTAGCAGAGGTGAAATGGACCAGAGATGCGGAGGTGAAATGAACCAGAGATGAGGGAGATGAAATGGACCAGAGATGCGGGAGGTGAAATGGACCAGAGATGGGGGAGATGAAATGAACCAGAGATGGGGGAGATGAAATGGACCAGAGATGCGGGAGAGTGAAATGGACCAGAGATGTAGCAGAGGTGAAATGGACCGAGATGTGGGAGGTGAAATGAACCAGAGATGGGGGAGGTGAAATGGACCAGAGATGCAGGAGAGTGAAATGGACCAGAGATGCGGGAGATTGAAATGGACCAGAGATGCGGGAGGTGAAATGGACCAGAGATGGGGGAGATGAAATGGACCAGAGATGCAGGAGAGTGAAATGGACCAGAGATGTAGCAGAGGTGAAATGGACCAGAGATGCGGGAGGTGAAATGAACCAGAGATGCGGGAGGTGAAATGAACCAGAGATGGGGGAGATGAAATAGACCAGAGATGGGGGAGATGAAATGGACCAGAGATGCGGGAGAGTGAAATGAACCAGAGATGGGGGAGGTGAAATGGACCAGAGATGGGGGAGATGAAATAGACCAGAGATGCAGGAGAGTGAAATGAACCAGAGATGGGGGAGGTGAAATGGACCAGAGATGGGAGGTGAAATGAACCAGAGATGGGAGAGATGAAATGGACCAGAGATGCAGGAGGTGAAATGGACCAGAGATGGGGGGGTGAAATGGACCAGAGATGCAGGACCAGAGATGCAGGACCAGAGATGCGGGAGGTGAGATGGACCAGAGATGTGGGAGAGTGAAATGGACCAGAGATGGGGGAGATGAAATGGACCAGAGATGCAGGAGAGTGAAATGGACCAGAGATGCGGGAGATTGAAATGGACCAGAGATGGGGGAGATGAAATAGACCAGAGATGCAGGAGAGTGAAATGAACCAGAGATGGGGGAGGTGAAATGGACCCGAGATGGGGGAGGTGAAATGGACCAGAGATGCAGGAGGTGAAATGAACCAGAGATGGGGGAGATTGAAATGGACCAGAGATGGGAGGTGAAATGAACCAGAGATGGGAGAGATGAAATGGACCAGAGATGCAGGAGGTGAAATGGACCAGAGATGGGGGGGGTGAAATGGACCAGAGATGCAGGACCAGAGATGCAGGACCAGAGATGCGGGAGGTGAGATGGACCAGAGATGTGGGAGGTGAAATCAACCAAGAGATGGGGGAGGTGAAATGGACCAGAGATGGGGGAGGTGAAATGGACCAGAGATTTGGAGGTGAAATGGACCAGAGATTTGGAGGTGAAATGGACCAGAGATGGGGAGGTGAAATGGACCAGAGATGCAGCAGAGGGGAAGTGGACCAGAGAAAGATGCTACAAAAGTGGAATTGACTAGAGCTGAAACCAACAGGTCTGTTGAGATGATACTGGATGTGGGATAGTGAGGAGAGCAGGATAACTCCTAGGTTGGAAGTCTGTGGGCCTGGAAGAGTGTGTTGCCCTTTATAGTGATAGGGAAGTGGTGATTGGGGTGGAGTGTTGGGGGGAAGAGAATGAGTTATGTTTTGGCCATGTTGATGTTAAGATGTCTGATAATTGGATATATGAACCTAGAGTTCAGGAAAGAGAAGACTAGATAAATAGATTTAAGAATCGTGGGCATAAAGATGGTAATTAAATTCATGGTAAATTATATGCTCACTTAGTGAAATAATATGCAGAGGGAAGAGAAGAGAGACCAAAACAGAGCCCTGAGGGACACCTATGTTAAAGGATGAGATTTGGGGGACAATGTGGAGCAAGAAAATTAGGGATTGTTAGGATGGGAGGGAGAAAAGCCAGAAGAGAGGAAAACCTAGATAGTATTCAGAGGGAGAGAGTGATCAACAGTGTTTAAGGCTACAGAGTCTCAAGAGACAGAGGACTAAGGGAAAAAAAAACATTGGAAGTGGCAACTAAGAGATTGTTATTAACTTTGGAGAAAGCAGTTTTGATGGAATGATAAGGTCAAAGTCCAGATTATAAAGGAGAGTTTATTTAAAAGAGAGTAAGAGGACAAAAAGTAGAAGCACCAATGGACCTAAAGCCAATACTTAGCAGAGATGGAAGGATCAAAGTCAAGATTTTTCCCTTCAGAATGGACATGGAAATAAGAGAAGGAAATAAGGGAGTAAGCATTTATTAAATACCTACTATATAAGAAGGCACTGTGCTAAATACACTTTTTACATATTCGATTTCATTTGATACTTGCAACAATACTAAGAGGTAGATGCTGTTATTATCCTCATTTTACTATTAAGGAAACTGAGCAAGCTAAGGTTAAATGATTTGCCCAAGGTCATACACAGTTAGAAAACTGTGGCTAGATTTGAATTTAGGTCTTTCTTATTCTAGGCCCAGTATTCTATGTCCTTGTAATAGCAGGAAAGTAGTCAGTTGAGAGGGTCAAGACAGAGGGGATGATCTATTGGAGATGATGGAATTCAAGATCACCTGCATAGGTTGAGGGGTTGGCCTTGGTCATCCTGCCACCTTTTTATGTGAAATGGGTTCAGATGTGTAGATGAGAAGAATATTATGGAAATGGTCAATGATCCCCCAGGACATCAGCCCAGCACACTGAACGTGACTGTCAGCAAAGTCAGCACAGTCATATTGTTAGTGCCCAAGAACAACAGAATCAATGCAAGTGAACAACTTGAGTTGTTCTGATTGACAGATAAACAGTTTACAATGCCCATGCAGGACATCTACAATTGATTGGTGAGGGCCTGAGTGAATCCTAGTTCTCAGCCTACTATATGACTATATGGTGCAATGAATTCAGAAACAAGAAAACCTGGGCTCAGATCCTGACTCAGATGCTTAACTAGCTGCATGATCCTGGACAAGTTACTTTGATTGTAACCGCCTCCTCAATGGGAGGGTCACCTACTTCATAGAATCCCTTTCAGCAACATAGACAGAGCAGCTGTATTAGGACAGTGTGGCTTCCTTTCAGCTAAGCCATCCTAGGTCCACCTGCTATTGACATCGCTCATCACTGAGCTATCTTCTTGACTTCTCCCATCCCAAGCCTTCCATCTCTCCCTGGCCAAGTGGACTCCATCATGGCATGGATCATTTTCTCTCAAGTCCTTAGCACAGTCCCTGGCACACAGAAAGGATGTAATAAATACATTTCATTTTTTTCATTTTTTTATTCAGTAAGTCAAACTGGAGCCTGACCAAATTCCATAGGAATTAGTGTTAGCAATTAATGTTTGCCATTATATGTATTACACCTCCTCCTTTGGGAGTGGAGCAGCTCCCCAGATTGCTGTGGATATGTGCATAGGAAACTGTGATGACTTCAGTTTACTAGAGGACACTCCAGAGGAAGGATCTGAGAGGAGATCATGAGTTTTCAATTTGCAGAGATGTCCCCAGAGGCACAAATATGGGGCAAAGCTGGCCCCCAACATGGACCTTGGTTCCAGCCCCCACAACCTGAGGGACTGTTTCCTTTGATTGAATGGAGATCTTGTCTTACTCCAAGTTGAGGATTTTGTTTATTCTTCAGTCTCTTTTGATTTCTGTTGACTGAATCCTTTGATAAGAAGTTGGCTAGCTGTTCATGATTATCCCTTGTGTTAGAAGCATTGGGTGACAAGAAGCTAAGGGTTATCCTCCCCTTAAGAGCGACTAGGGAAAGCCACTTTTACTTTAAACCTCCTAGTGCTTCTAGTCTGTGCTTGCTAGATAAATATTTCTAACCGTTTTATTCTTGATAACAGGTAGAAGAGACCACCTAGCCGCAGCCTCATCCTGGCTGCTGCTCCCTTGTCACTACTCCCACCTTGCAAGGGAGTAAGCAATTCACGTACATGTATCCTTGGTAACATGGCATGGGTCTAAATGGAGTAGTGGATAGAGTATCAGGTCTAAAGACAGAAAGACTCCTCTTATGAATTCATTTCCAGCCTCAGACACTTACCAGCTGTGTGATCTTAGGTAAGTCACTACCCTGTTCGCCTCTGCTTCTCATCTGTAAAATGAGCTGGAGAAACCAGGATGTCTGCCAAAAAAAAGCCCAAATAGGGTCATGAACAGTTGCACACAACTAAAAAAAAACTAAAACATAACAAGTAATCGGAGTTTTCAGAAGTCCAAATTACGAGGGTTCATGTTGGCTAGCAGTATCACTGTGCTCTGACATTTTGGGGTTCCCTCAGTTGAATTTCTTTTTTTTGTTAGGTTTTTTGCAAGGCAAATGGGGTTAAGTGGCTTGCCCAAGGACACACAGCTAGGTAATTATTAAGTGTCTGAGACCAGATTTGAACTCAAGTACTCCTGACTCCAGGGCCTGCGCCACCTAGCTGCCCCTCCATCAGTTGAATTTCTAAAGGAAAGAAAGCAATTTCCTCTGGGCTTAATCTTCCCCACTGGAACTGGGTGTTGGATTCTAAAACACCAATTCTTTACTTGAAATATCTCCTTCTGAGACATAGTCTGGGTCAGGTAGTCACTATACACCATCCCTTGTCTCAATCCTTGGAAATAAGTAGTTGCAAGTGGCAACCAGGTGGCACAGTGGATAGACCACTGGCCTTGGAGTCAGGAGGACAGGAGGTCATACTCAGCCTCGGACAGTTGACACTTCCTGTCTGTGTGACCTTGGCAAACCACTTCACCTTCATTGCCTCACATCCAGAACCATCTCTACTTGTCCTCATCCACATCTGGTCCATCACTGGACCCAGATGACTCTGGAGGAGAAAGTGAGGCTGGTGACTTAGCACAGCCTTCCTACTCAAATCTATCATAGCATCACCTCCCTGATGTCCTGGTCGTTTTTGAGAATGAAGGACAAATGGTCATCACCTGGATCTGCAGGGATTTTACATCCACATGAAATTGCTCTGTCCCATGAAAATCAAGCCAATTCAGAAAAAAACGCCTCCTTGTTGAATGTCTCAACATCAACTCAGGTCTTATCATTTCTTTCTGCCAGCATACTTCTGGACTTAAAAGTTAGGGGGTTCCCTTCTCTCTGCTTCTCTGTCTTGATGATGCTTGTGAGTCTCTAAATCTCTCCTTCCTCAGAAAGTCCGAGGCATAAGTAAATAGGCAGGCATGGTCTTTCACCTAAACATATGGAACAGCCATTTATTTCTTCCATGCACAAAAAAAGATGCTTAACACAAAACAACTGGGCAACTGGTTATGCATACAGCTAGGGAACAATGCTCATGCTGCTTGGGTGCCTTGTGGATGTGGGTTCAGGGTCCCAACCCATTAGAGAAAGGAAGAGTGTCAGTAGCTCTGAACCCACCAGGGATTTTGTTTTGTTAGGCTACAAAATGATCTTTGAAATGTAACCATTTATAGGAAGAAAGGAAGGTTCAAGAATTCACTTCAACATTGATGAAATGCCTCTGATGAGGCAGTCATTGTTCTGTGATGGATAGAATAACAATTACTGGCAACAGAAAAAACAGAATTGTTCCATTTTTAAAATTTTGCTTCTATTTTCTGCTTAGGGCAGTACCTGGCTCTTAATGGACACTTCCATCAGTGTTGATTGATTGGTTGATTTTCTCTATCAAGGACGTCAATGGTGTCAAGGGCTGTGCTCCCCTGGTATGCTTATGGTATCATCCTTTTTTGTCTAAATCATGTACTCATTTCGATCTTATCTTGCTATACAGGATGAGATGTTGGCCCAAACCTTGTTTCTTTCAAACTGTTTTCTAGCTTTTCCATTCATTTTTTAAGGATTTTTTTTTTTGCAAGGCAATGGGGTTAAGTGGCTTGCCCAAAGCCACACAGCTAGGTAATTATTAAGTGTCTGATGCTGGATTTGAAGTCAGGTACCCCTGACTCCAGGACCAGTGCTCTATCCACTGTGCCATCTAGCCGCCCCTTTTCCATCTATTTTTGACAAATAGATCTTGGATCGTTGGGCTTGTCCAACACTAGATTACTTTGGTCATTTACTACTGGGTCTTATGTGCCCACTCTATTCCACAGGTCTACTCAATTTCATAGTCAGTACCAGGTTATTTTGATGATTACCACTTTAACAATACAATTGGAGATCTTTCTCCTCATTTTTTCCGTTGATTCCCTTGATGTTTTTCCAAATGAATGTTGTTATTTTTTCCTAGTTCCACAAAATAATATTTTGCTAGTTGGATGAGGATGGCACTGAATAAGCCAATTAAATTAGGTGGAATTGTTGTTTTTATTATATTGGCTTGACCTTCCCAGAAGGAAATCATTGGATATTATTGAAACTCACCCAAAAGACTAGGAAGACTGACAGATTTGAAATGCCACATTGAATTTTTTAATACCTCAAAGTACAAATCAAGTAAAAAATAGAAGTTATTACATGTGCAATCCTCTTTTTATATGTATATATGTTTACTATGATCCTTTTATCTTATGACTGTGAATTTTAAAATAAGAAAATGAAATACTGATAGATTCTTTTTGGTCATTTTTGCCAATTTTGAAGCTATTCTATTTCTTGTATACAACAATTGATTTAATTTCCAAGGTATAATTTTTTTTGTCTTATTTGATCTTCAAATGTATGCAGAGTTCAAGAAGACTAGCACCTTTAGTGTGAGGATGTGATGAGCCCCTTTCAGGACTGCTCCTCCACCTTTGGTATCTATTTGATTCACCCAACTCTCATATGTGGCTCCATGAACCCTTTTGGTAGACAGACTAAACCAGGTTGAAGGCAACTGACAGTTCTCAAACCCATAATGGGGGGGGGGGTGTCTACCCAAGCATGTGAAGACTTTCCTTAATGGAATAGGTGGATGAGAATAGTTAAGGCCAATGGTCCAATGGCAGCTAAAGGAGGCACTATGGAACTTTTGCTGTTGTCATTGTTCATTCTTTATTCTTGAAGAGGACCACTGGCATCCAGAGGATGATGTCTTGATTTGCAAGTGAATAGGATTAAGTGAGACAGAGCTGTGCAAAGCCATCCAGAGTCACCAGAGTCCAGTGGCAAGACAAAGGTCAAGATGACTGGGAATGGGGGGGGAAGTTAGGTGATGCAGTGGATAGAGCGCCGGCCCTGGAGTCAGGAGGACCTGAGTTCAAATCCGGCCTCAGACACTTAATAATTACCTAGCTTGTGACTTTGGGCAAGCCACTTAACCCCACTGCCTTGTAAAAAACAAACCAAAAAAATGACTGGGAATGGCCCCAAATATAGTTGGGAAGCCTTGACCTTTTTAAGCTAATATCTTTCTCAGGTCTCAGTTGGTTTGAAGCAATATCCATTTAGTAATTAAGGTATAGGTAAGAATTGAGGCAGAAGGTAAGACATGCTTAGAACTTGGTCAGACATAGAAGATGCCAAGGTCATCTTCAGTCATCTTGAGTTTTATCCTGCATTGGAGTTTGATAACTCAGAAATAGAGAGTGAGGCTAAGGAATCTGTACAACTCTGCCTTGTGCTCATTTTGGTCTAACAATGAACACCAAGAAAACTTGGGTGCTCCATCAACCAGCACCAAATCATCCATATGTGGAACCATTGATTATGGCAAATGGAGAAGTTCTGAGGACTATGGACAAGTTAATTTCCCTTGGCAGTGTCCTTTCCAGGTAGGTTCACATTGACAATGAGGTTGACACACGCATTGCCAGAGCTAGCTCAGTATTTGAGAGGCTTTGATTATGTGAGAAGAGAGGTATTAGACTGCTCAAGGGACTGAAGGTCTACAGAGCCATTGTGCTGACCTCATTGCTATATGCCTGTGAAACCTGCACAGTTGGCTAGCATGTCAGAAAACCGAATCACTTCTATTTAAATTATCTTCTGAAGATCCCTGGCAGGAGAAGATCCCAGATACTGAGGTCCTTTCTCAGCTAACCTGCCTAGCTTTCTAATATTACCTCAGAGAATGCAACTAAAATGGGCTGGACGTGTTGTTAGAATGCCAGATGTTTACCTGCCAAGAAGATTCTTCTATGGATAACTCACAAAAGGCAAGTGCTAATAAGGGGGTCAGAAGAAGCGATACTGAGGCACCCTGAAGGTCTCATTGATGAACTTTAGAATTGATTGTACAGCATGGAGGACACTGGCATAGGAGTCTCCAGCATGGCATGCCCTCATCAGAAAGGGGGCTGCACTCTATGAGAAGGCAGAATGGAAGCAGCTCAAGGGAAACGTGACATTCCTAAGTTTACTCACCCCAGGTGTTCCCTTAGACTATTTGTCCCCAATCTGTGGCAGAGCATTCTGAGCTCATATTGAGCTGATCAGTCACTGTCAAACACACTGTCATTTGTCTCAAACATAATGATGTTGATAAGGAAGGATAAGAACCACCACTACTAAGTCTAAATTCCAAAGAGGTAAAATAAAAGGGAAAAGACTCATGCATACAAAAATATTTTAGCAGTTCGTTTGTGACAAAAAATTGGAAATTGAGAGGATACTCATCAATTGGGAAATGGCTAAACAAGTTTTGATATATAATTATGAAGGAATACTATTATTCTGTAAGAGCTAATGAGCATGAAGTGATCCAGATTGAAGTTGAGTCAAACCAAGAGAACATTGTACACAGTTACAATAATATTGAATGATGATCAACTGGGAATGACTTAGCATTCTCAGCAATACAATGATCCAAGATGATCCCAAAGGATGCACTATCTACTTCCAGAAAAAAAAATGATATTGTTTGAATATAGACTGAATCATGCTATTTTTTTACTTTCTTTCTTTCTTCCTTCCTTTTTTCTTTTTTTCTTTTTTGTTTGTTTTCTTCCACAAAATTATTAATATGGAAATGTTTTACAAGATTGCTCATGAATAACCTATATTAAATTGCTTGCTTTCTCAAGAGATTGAGGGAGAGATAGAATTTGGATTTAAAATTTTTTTAAAAAAATGTTAAAATTGTTTTTACATGTAATTGGAGGAAAAGAAAATATTTTAAAAAATAATCTACACTAAAAAAAGATTGGGATGAAACAAGGATGCCCATTTATAGGTGGCTAGGTGGCACAGTGGATAAAGCACCGGCCCTGGAGTCAGGAGTACCTGGGTTCAAATCTGGTCTCAGACACTTAATAATTACCTAGCTGTGTGGCCTTGGGCAAGCCACTTAACCCCATTTGCCTTGCAAAAACCTAAAAAAAAACTACAATAAATAAATAAATGTTCAATACAAAAAATAAAATAAAAACCATAGACATATAAAATACTTGGGAGTCTATCTGCCAAGACAAACCCAATAATTATATTAACATAATTACAAAACATTCTTTACACAAATAAAGACCTCAATAATTGAAGAAATGGGCAGCTAGGTGGCATAGTGGATAAAGCACTGGCCCTGGAGTCAGGAGTACCTGGGTTCAAATCCAGTCTCAGACACTTAATAATTACCTAGCTGTGTGGCCTTGGGCAAGCCACTTAACCCTGTTTGCCTTACAAAAAAAAACCTTAAAAAAATAATTGAAGAAATTTAAATTGCTCATGGATTAGGTAAGACAATATAATAAAAATGATAATATTATCTAAATTAATCTATTCAAGTGAAACAACCAAATTTAATTAATTTAATTTAAAATCAACTTAATTTATAAAGTCAGGAAAATAATAACAAAATTCATCTAGAAGAAAGAAAATTCAAGAATCTAAAGGAAACAAATAGGGAAAAGTGGAGAAAAAATTATCAGATCTCAGACTATACTAAAAATGTATAATCATCAAAAGAATTTGATGGCTGAGAAATAGAGGACTTGGTAGAGCCTAGATAGTAAACGCCCCTAAATTCCTCTTTGAACAACTTTAAAATAACTTCTCAAATTCAACTCTGGAGTGGCAGAACCAACAAAAGAATAGGTAAAACAATTATCCATCCCAAGACAACCTAAGAGGCAAAAAAGGAAAGAGGTCTTTCTCCTCAGGGTGATGAAATGTAGCATGAGCCATGCTTCTAAGTGGACTTGGAGCTTCACCAGTCCAGAGCTGGTGAAGGGGTCAGTCAGACAATTGGTAAGCAGGAGAGTCAGAGCAGGATTCTGTTGCAGTGCTCACACACAGTTCCAGTTGTAGTCCCAGAATGAGGAGAGGCACAAGGACACTTTAAGAGAGCAGGTACCCTAGATATCTTCACAAGGTAGAGAAGAGAGCTTATCATCACCCACAGAACCAAGAACAGGTCACAAAAGCAGTTACTACATCTCTCCTAAGAAACCCACTTGAAAGAACCAGACATATTCCCCATCCCCATCCCATTGTCTCTGAAAAACCTGAAGCCTGGGAGAGTGCCCCTCCACCCTGAGAACAAAGCCCAACTTTAATATAAAGTCAAGAAAAAGGCTGTGTAAATGAGCAAACAACAAAAAGAATCTGACCAAAGAAAGTTACTATGGTGACAGGGAAGACCAAGATACAAACTCAGGACAAGTCAATGAAATCAAAACAGCTACATGCAAAGTCTTAAAGAAAAATGTGAATTGGACATAGTCTCTTAAAAAATGTTAGAAGAGTTCAAAAAGGGATTTTAAAATGAAAGAAGAAAGGTAAAGGAAAAAATTGGAAAAGAAATGAGAATAAAGCAATAAACTTATGAAAAAAGAGTAACAGTCTGAAAAAGAAGGTATTAAAAATTACTGAAGAAAATGATACCTTAAAAAACAGTATGGGCTAAATGGAAAAGGAGGCATAAAGATTCACTGAAGAAAAGAACTGTATAAAAAAATGGAATTGGCCAAATGGGGAAAGTGGCATGAAAGCTTGATGAAGAAAGTATAAATATCTTAAAATTTTGAAGAAGTTAACGATTCCATGACAACAAAAATAATAAACAAAATTAAAAGAATGAAAAAAATAGAAGAAAATGTGAAATATCTCACTGGAAAAACAATGGATCTGGAAAATAGATTAAAGAGAGATAATTTACAAATTATTGGACTCCCTAAATGCCATGATCAAGAAATTGCCAAGAAAAACTGATATTCTAGATCCAGAGAAATGGAACGAATCCACTGATCACAACCTAAAAGAGATTCCAAAATAAACCTTCCAGGAATATTACAGACAAATTTAAGAGTTCACAGATTAGGGAGAAAATACTGTAAGCAACCATAAATAAATAATTCAAATATCAAAAAGTCAATAGTCAGAATCACACAATATTTAGCTGCTTTCATATTAAAGGAGCTTAGACTATTATATTCTGGAGGACAAAGAAGCTTGAATTACAACCAAGAATCACCCATACAGCAAAACTGAATATAATCCTTAGGTGGGGAAATGGTTTATTTAATGAAATAAAGGATTTCTAGGCATTCCTGGTGAAAAGACCAGGGCTGAAAAGAAAATCTGACGTTCAAATACCAGATTCAAGAGAAGCATAATAAGGTAGACATGAAAGAGAAATCATAAGGGATTCAGTAAAGTTAAATTTTTTACATTCTACATGAGAAGATTATACTTCTAATTCCTAAGAATGCTAAGGGTTGTTAGAAAGAATACACACAGACAGAGGACATAGCTGTGAGTTGACTATGATAGGATGATTTAAAAAAAATAAAATTAAGAGATGAGAAAAAGAGGTGGACTGGGAGGAGAATGGAGAAGTAAAAAGGGATATATTATTTTACATAAAAGAAGCATGAAAGGAAGAGCTTGTACAATGATAGACAACACATGAATTTTACTCTTATCAGAATCACTCAAGGAAGGAATAATTTATAGATAAGTATAGAAATCTATCTTTCCTTACAGGGATGCAGGAAGGTAGGGGAATAAGAGAAGGGAAGGCAAATTTGGGGAGGTGATGGTTAGAGTTAAAAACAATAACTTTTGAGTAGGGACATGGTGAAGAAGAGAGAGGATGAAAAGAGGAAAAGAGGGAAATATAGAATGGAAGGAAAATATAGAATGATTATACCTGTGAATGTGAATGGAATTAACTTATCCATAAAATGGAAGCAAATGGATCCTAATCTCAGATAAAGTAAAAGCAAAAATCATTCCCATTAAAAGTGATAAGGAAGGAAACTACATCTTCTCAAAAGGCACCATTGGTAATGAAGCTATATCGTGTATACACCTAGTGGAATAGCATCCAGATTCCTAGAGTAAAAGCTGAGTGAATTACAAGGAGTCATCGACAGTAAAACTTTAATAATGGGAGACGTTAATCTCCCTCTCTCAGAACTAGATAAATCTAGCCACAAAATAAACAAGAATGAAGTTAAGAAGGTGAATGAAATCTTAGAAAACTTAGCTATGATAGAAAACTTAATGGGGATAGAAAAGAATATACCTTTTTCTCAGCAGTACATGACACCTATACCAAAATTGATCAAATGCTAGGGCACAAAAACCTTATAATCAAAAGCAGAAAGGTAGAAATAATAAATACACTTCTCAGACCATGATGAAATAAAAATTATATGTAATAAAGAGTCATGGAAAGATAACCAAAAACTAATTGGAAATTAAACAACTTTAATAATCAATAATTATATTCCAAAAATGATACTGATCAGACATCATACCAAAATTTATGGCCTGCAGTCAAGGCAGTTTTGAGGGGAAACTTTATATTTCTAAATCCCTATAAGAATAAAATAGAGAAAGAGGAGATCAACTAAATCAACTAAAATCAACTAAAAAAGCAAGAAAAAGAACAAATTAAGGATCCCCAATTAAATACCAAATTAGAAATTCTCAAAATCAAGGGAGAAATTAATAAAATTGAAAATAAGAAAACCATTGATCTCATAAATTAAATTGAGTTGGTTTGATAAACCTTTGGTTAATATGATTTATTAAAAGAAAGAAGATAACCAAATTACCAGTATCAAAAATGAAAAAGGTGAACAATGAGGATGAAATTAAAGAGATAATTTGGAGTTATTTTGCCAAACTGTATACCAATAAATTGGAAATGGATGTGAATGGATGAATATCTACAAAAATACAAACTGCCCAGATTAACAGAAGAGGAAATAAATTACTTAAATAACCCCATTTCAGAACAAGAAATTGAAGAAACCATCAATAAACTCCCTAAGAAAAAGTCTCCAGGTCCAGATGGATTTACAAGTGAATTCTAACAAACAATTAAGGAGCAATTAATTCCTATTCTACATAAACTATTTTTAAAAATAGGAGAGGAAGGAGTTCTGCCATACTCCTTTTATGACACCAACATGGTGTTGATGCCTAACCAGGAAGAACCAAAAAAAAGACAAAGAAAATTATAGACCAATCCCCCTAATGAATATTGATGCAAAAATCTTAAATAAAATTTTAGCAATGAGACTACAGCAAATTATTACCAGGATAATATACCATAATCAGGTTGTATTTATACCAGGCAAGCAAGGATGGTTCAACATTAGGAAAACACTCAACATAATTAAACATATCAGTAGCAAAACCAACAGAAATCATATGATTATCTCAACAGATGCTGAAAAAGCCATTGATAAAATACAATATTCATTACTATTAAAAACTACAAAGTTTAGGAATAAATGGAGTTTTCCTTAAAATACTAAATTTATAGTTTTTACAATACTAAATTCATAGTTTTAGATCTATCTAAACCATCTACAAATATTATATGTAAACAGAATAAACTCAGAGCATTTATAGTAAAATCAGGGGTGAAACAAGGATGTCCTTAACACTATTACTATTAAAAATAGTATTAGAATTGCTAACTGTGGCAATAAAAGAAGAAAAAAGGAAGGAATTGAAGGAATCAGAATTGGCAATGAGGAAGCAAAGCTTTTACTCTTTGCAGATGACATGATGATATACTTAGAGAACCAGAGAAAATCAACTAAAAAATTCCTTGAAGCAATTAACAAATTCAGCAGAATAGCAGGATATAAATACCCACATAAATCACCAGCATTTCTATATATAAAAAACAAAGCCCAAGAGCAAGAACTAGAAAGAGAAATTCCATTTAAAGTAACTATAGACAGCATTAAATACTTGGGGATCTATCTCCCAGAAACCATATGAATACAATTATAAAGCACTTCTCACCCAAATAAAATCAGATCTGAATAATAAGAAAATATCCATTGTTCATGGTTAGGTCAAGTTCATATAATAAAAATGGCAATTCTACCCAAATTAAATTACATATTCAATGCCACATGAATCAAATTACCAAATAACTATTTTATCAAACTAGAAAAATTAGTAACAAAATTCATCTGGAGCAATAAAACATCAAGAATAGCAAAGAAACTGATGGGGAAAAAATTTAAAGGAAGGTGGCCTAGCTCTACCAGATCTAAAACTATACTATAATTTGGCAGTCATCAAAACTGCCTAGTACTTGTTAAGAAATAGAATAATGAATCAGTGGATTAGGATAGGTTCAAAAGAAAATATAGTAACTGACTACAGCAATCTATTGTTTGACAAACCCAAAGACATCAGCTTCTGGCATAAAAACTCACAGTTTGACAAATATTGTTGGGAAAACTGGAAAACAGTGTGGCAAAAATTAGGCACAGATCTACATCTCACACCTTATACCAAAATAAGGTCCAAATGTTTGCAAGATTTAGACATAAAAAGTGATACCATAGATAAATTAATAGGTTAAGAAACACTGCATCAGATCCATGAAAAGGGGATAAATTTATGAACTTATAAGAATTAGAGCACATTATAAACTGTAAAATGAATGATTTTGACTATATTAAATGAAAAAGGGTTTACACTAATAAAATCAATGCTGCCAAAATCAGAAGGAAAAGTAGAAAGCTGGGAAACAAACTTTACAACTAGGATTTTTTTTTAGGTTTTCACAAGGCAATGGGGTTGAATGGCTTGCCCAAGGTCACACAGCTAGGTAATTATTAAGTGTCTAAGGCTGGATTTGAACTCAGGTACTCCTGACTCCAGGGCCAGTGCTCTATCCACTGCGCCACCTAGCTGCCCCACAACTAGGATTTCTGATAAAGGTCTCATTTCTAAAATAAATAGAGAATTGCAGCAAATTTATAAGGTCACAAGTCATTCCCCAATTGATAAATGGCCAAAGGATATGAACAGGCGGTTTTCAAATGAAGAAATTAAAGCTATATATAATCATATGACAAAATTCTCCAAATCACTTTTGATTAGAGAAATGAAAATTAAAACAACAATGAGATATAACCTCACATCTATCATATTAGCCTAGATGAGAAAAAGGGAAGATGATCAATGTTGGAGGGGTTGTGAGAGGATTGGGAAATTGATGCATTGCTGGTGGAGTTGTGAATGGATTCAACCTTTCTAGAGAGCATTATGGAACTCTGCTCAAAAAAGCAATAAAAGTGTTCATTCCCTTTGACCCAGCAATTCCAATTCTAGGATTACATCCAGAAGAAATTGTAAAAAATAGGAAAAGTTCCAAAGTATTCATAGCAGCTCTTTTTGAGATGGCAAAGAATTGGAAACTGAGGGGATGCCCATCAAGTAGGGAAGGGTTGAAGAAGTTATGGTCCATGAATACTATGGAATGCTATCGTTCTATTAGAAACAATAAATGGTCGGACTCTAGAGAAGCATGGAAGGAATTACAGGAACTGATGCTCAGTGAGGGGAGTAGAGCCAAGATAAGATTCTAATCCTTAACAACAACAAAGGAATGATAATAATGAAACACTATGCAAATATTTATGGAACTCAGGTGGAGCAGAACATAGAAGAAAATTTATATCTCTAAATAGATATATCAATTTGGCAGATCAATGAATTGGGCCTGCAACTAAAAAAAAACAAACTAGACAAAGAACACATTAAAAATCCCAATTAAACCTAAAATTAAAGGTGAGGTTAATAAAATTGAATGAAAGAAAACCTTTGAATTAATAAAACTAGGGGATATTTTCATGAAAAAAAATAAAATATATAAATCATTGGTTAATTTTATTTTAAGAAAAAAAGAAAGAAAACTAAATGACCAATATCAGAAATGAAAAGGATGAATCACCACCAGCGAAGAGTAATTAAGCAAATATTAGGAACTATTTTACCAATAAGTCCAAGTAAAATGAATATTTTCAAAAATGTAAATTGCCCAGATTAACATAAGAAGAGATGGAACATTTAAATAACCATATCTTAGAAAAAGAAAATAAACAAATCACAAATGGGTTACCTAAGAAAAAATCCTCAGGATCAGATGGATTCACAAGTGAATTCTACCAAACATTTAAAGAACAATTCATTCCACTGATGCTGAGTGAAGGGAATAGAACCTAGAGAACATTGTACATATTATCAACAACACTGAGATGATCAGTCAAGATGGATGCAGTTCCTCTCACCTACAACACCATCTACATTCAGAGGAAAAACTATTGAGTCTTAGTGCAGAGCAAAGCATACCAGGTTCACTTTTTTAGAACTTCTTTTATGATTTTCCTTTCCTTCTCATGATTTTTTTCCTTTCCCCTTAGTTCTAATTCCTCTTTCACAACAAGACTGATAAGGAAATCATTAAACACAATTGTTCATGTACAACTTTTACCAAACTGTTTACCGCTATGGGAAGGGGCAAGGTAAGAGAGGATGGTAGAAAATTGTGGAACTCATAAATTTGCAAATGAATGAATGTTAAAAAAAAAACTACCTTTGCATGTAATTGGAAAAATAAAATAAAATTTCAATAAAAAAAGGATAATGCATTCCAATACTATATAAGCTATTTGGGAAAATAGGCAAAGAAGGAATCCTTCCAAATTCCTTTTACAACCTAAATATGGTGCTGATACCTAAATCAGGAATAGCTATAACAGAGAAAGAAAACTGCAGACCAATTTCTTTTTTTTTTTAATTTTTATTAAAGATATTATTTGAGTTTTACAATTTTCCCCCAATCTTGCTTCCCTCCCCCCACCCCCACCCCACAGATAGCACTCCATCAGTCTTTACTTTGTTTCCATGTTGTACCTTGATCCAAATTGGGTGTGATGAGAGAGAAATCATATCCTTAAAGAGAACAGAATTCTCAGAGGTAACCAGATCAGACAATAAGGCATCTGGTTTTTTTTTTTTCCGAATTAAAGGGAATAGTCCTTGTACTTTGTTCAAATTCCATAGCTCCTTATCTGGATACAGATGGTACTCTCCTTTGCAGAGAGCCAAAAATTGTTCCCAATTGTTGCGCTGATGGAATGAGCAAGTCCTTCAAGGTTGAACATCACTCCCATGTTGCTGTTAGGGTGTACAGTGTTTTTCTGGTTCTGCTCATCTCACTCAGCATCAGTTTGTGCAAATCCCTCCAGGTGCAGACCAATTTCTTAATGAATATTGATGCAAAAATTTTAAATAAAATACTGTCAAGGAGTTTAAAGCAATTTTTCACCAAGATCTTATACTATGCCCTGATGGAATTTGTACCAGAAATGTAGGTACATTGCATTTCTAATTCATTACAGGGGGAACTATCAACATAATTGACCATATTAATAAGAAACAAGTAAAAATCAAACTATTATCTCTATAGTTGTATAAAAAAGTTTTTGACAAAATACAACTCATTTTTCTATTTAAAAAAAACCACTAGAAATCACAGGAACAAACAGAACTTTCCTTAAAATGATAGGTAGTATCTATTTAAAACCATCAAGAAGCATTATCTATGATGGAGACAGGCTAAAAGCTTTCCCAATAAACTCAGGGTTGAAGCAAAGTTAACCATTATCACCACTATTATTCAGTGTTTTATCCAAAATGTTAGCTATAATGATAAGAGAAGAAAAAGAAATTGCACATATTAGAACAGGCAATGCAGACGATATGGTGATATACCTAGAGAATCCTAGAGAATGAACTAAAAAACTAGTTGAAATAATAACTTTAGCAAAGTTGCAGGATAAAGAAAATAAATGCACATAAATCATCAACATTTCTATATATTATCAATAGGACTAAACATAAGTAAAAATTCTTGGGAATCTATCTGCCAGAACAAACTGAGGGATTATATAAATACAATTACAAAACTTTGTTCACACAAACAAAAACAATTCTTAAAAACTGGAAAAATATTAATTGCCCATGAGTAGGCTGAGCCAATAAAATAAAAATGAGAATACTATCTAATTTACTAATTCAGAGCTATACCAAATTACCAAAAAATATTTTTGTAGAGCTAAGAAAAATAATAAATTTAATGTGAAAGAAAAAAAGATCAAGAATATCAAGGGAATCAATGGGAAAAAATGTGAAGGAAGGTAGACTAATTGTACCAGAACTCAAAGTGGTAAACCTCAAAACAATCTGGTACTGGCTAAGAAAGAGAGTGGTGCATTAGAGGAATAGATTAGATACATAAGACACAAGTAAAAGACTATATAGTGTTCGATAAACCCAAAGACCCACGCTTTGAAAGAACAAGAACTTGCTATTTGACAAAAATTCCTGGGAAAACTAGAAAGTTTGGCAGTAACTAGAGAAAGACCAGCATCTCAAAAAAAAAAAAAACCAAAAGAGTATGATTTAGACATAAAGGGTAATACCACAAGAAAATTATGAGATCAAGAAGTACTCAACTCTATTGAGAAGGGTAGAATCTATGATCAGAGAGAGAAAATTATGGGATATAAAATGGGATATAAACAGGCAGTTTTCAGACGGAAAAAATCAAGGCTATTTCTAATTATATAAAAATGCTTTAAATCACTGTTGATTTAGAGAAATACAGATTAAAACCACCCTGAGATACCTCCTCACACCTATTAGATTAACTAATATGACCCAGAAAATTGTCAAATGTTGGAGAGTGTGAGAAAATTGGGACACTATGCATTATGGAGGATTCAACCAGTCTGGAGAGTAAGTCGGAAGTCTGCCCAAAGGGGTATCAAATTGTGAGTTCCCTTTGCCTCAGCCATACTACTAGTGTTGCCTTTAAAGATTGAGAGTTCCTGTGAAAATGAAAGAGTTTATGACTACCCCCCTCCCCGAGTTGAAATAGCTCAGGATTTATTTCACAAACATGTAAAATTCACAGATTAAAGCCTTTTTTTTTTACTGGAAAGACAGCAGCTGCTTGGAAGGGCTTGAGGACATGGTGAATACCAATGTTTTAGGCCAGGGGTCTGAGGGAAAGAGCCATAAAAGAATAGAGGCCATAGTTCTCCATTTGTGACCAGGAGCATGTGGTTCTATCTTAGAGAAAGTGGCCATCCTGCAAAGGCGGGGGGGGGGGGGGGAGAAGGAAGTGGAACCCTCATTTAAATGCATTTCCACAGTGGGTTGGGCAAGGGTGGCTCTTGGGGAATGGTTTAGCACCTGCTCCAGATACTCTCCACTACACAGGCGGTCCTCCAAAGAACGGCCAAGTACTCACTGTGCATGGGCGACCCATAGGTGATGGTCTACACATCAGTCATTCCTGTCCCAAAGGGTGTGACCTTCAAGTCTAACATGTCATTTTCTGGGTAAGGTGATGGCCCACCTGTGTAATCTAGCATCACACTTGACCCACCAGTGAAAGCACGGCCAGGGTCAAAATGAAAATCACGAGGAAGTGTTTTAACAGGACAGAGCTTACAAGGATCAGTAGGGGACAGGATTTTTTTTTTTCTAGGTTTTTTTGTGCAAGGCAAATGGGGTTAAGTGGCTTGCCCAAGGCCACACAGCTAGGTAATTATTAAGTGTCTGAGACCAGATTTGAACCCAGGTACTCCTGACTCCAGGGCCGGTGCTTTATCCACTGCGCCACCTAGCCGCCCGCGGGACAGGATTTTAATGGTGCAAAAAGATTACAAAATTTGTTTCCAATTACAATATTCCCTATACCCATAATTGCCTGTCTTACTAGGACTATATTCCAAAGAGATTTTTAAAAAGGAAAGAAAATGACCCATATGAATAAAATTATAACAGCACTTTTGTGGTGACATAGTGTTGGAAACTGAGGGGATGCCCATTGGCTGAGAAATGGTTGAATAAGTAATGCTATATGATTGTGATGGAATATTAGTTATTGTGCTATAGGAAATGAAGGTTTCAGAGAAATATGGGAAGATTTATTTGAATTGATGCAGAGAAAAGTAAGGATAATACTTTATAGAATAACAACATTGTAAAGATAAAACAAATTGAAAGACTTAGAAGCTCTAATCAATACAATGACCAACCACAATTCCAGAGTCAGGATGACTTCCTTACTGGCCAGGGCCAGTGAAGAGTGGAAAGTGATAATAAGTCTCACTGGTTTAGCCCTTTAAGATTTACAGAACAGTTCTCTCAAAACCCGAGCTGACAGGTAATACTTAAGATTGTTTATATCATCTTTCAGGGGAGAAAAACTGACACTGAAAGGGATTATAAATGTGAATTTTAGTTAGGAAGAACTATAGCCCAGAGTGGGTCAGAGTCTGCCCGATGTCACACGGCTCCCTACCTCCCAATCCTGGGCTCACTCCATCTCCCCTGCACCCTCCCTCAGGGTCTACCTCAACAGAAAAGCCAACATTTCTGATATGTCTACTGGGGAGATGAAAGAAGATATGGTGGGAAGATGCCTCAGGGATTGGCATGAATGGACCTATCTTAGGTGTCACCTATACAGAAATCCCTGCCTCAGTTTCTTTCCATGTTGGAGGATGAGGGTTGAACTGATTCATCTGTTATTCTTTCCAGACTTCTTGTCTCCTGTAGACAGCCCCTCCTTTGGACATAGGGAGCTTACAGTGTTTAGGAAAGGATCAAATGGGAGTCTAGGAAGTCCTTCATGGTGGGGGGGGCAGAGCCAAGATGGCAGCATGAAGGCAACAATTCCCAGGAACTCCTTCCCCCCAAAACTCCAAAAGCCATCAAATCATGACTCTAGTCAAAATTTAGAGGGGCAGAACCCACATGAAGACTGAGTGATACATTTTCCCAGTCCAAGATAACTTAGAAGTTCCACAGGAAAGGTGTGTTTCACCAGGACTGGGAGCTGGAAAAAGCCCCAGTCACAGTGCAGCCCAGGAACAGCTTGAAGGGTCAGGGAGAGAGTTCTGCTACACCAGAATGGGTGTGGAGTGAGGAGTACGAGCCACGGAACCTGCAGTGAGAATCAGGGGGAAACCAGTCTGCACCTCCAGAACACAGCCCACAGATGGTAAGGGGGTCAAGGGAGACTGCAAAAATTTCTCTGCTCTCCCTGGGGGCAGGACTCAGCAGTTTGCCCACACTCAGATCCAGGTTGCAATTTGGGCTTCCATACTAAGATAGCCTAGCAGGGCCCCTCCTTACAGCTCCAGGGCAAAGGGGAGTGCTGTGGTCATCTACAGTCAAAGCACAGGCAAGAGAGCATAAGAACTTAGAGGAATAAAGGTCCCAGTGGGGTGTCCCCTACCAAAAAAAACCCTGAAAGCCTTGGAACTGCTGTAAATTAGTCTTGGGCTGAGGAAATGAGTAAATAACAGAAAAAGAAGAATCTGACCATAGAGAATTATTTTAGTCCCACAGAAGATCAAAACACATACTCAGATGAGGATAATATCAAAGCTTCCATATCTAAAGTCTCCAAGAGAAATAGAAAATGGGCTCAGACTATGGATGGGTTCAAAAAAAGACTGAAAAGTAATTAAGGGAGGTGGAGGAAAAAATTGGGAGGAGAAATGACAGTGATGCAGATAAATCATGAAAACCAAATCAACAGCTTGGTGAAAGAAATACAAAAAATACTGAGGAAAATAATATCTTAAAAACCAGTTTAGGCCTAATAGAAAAAGCAAAACAAAAGGCAAATGAGAATGCCTTAAGAAGCAGAACTGGCCAGCTTAAAAAAAGCTCTCTGAAGAAAATAACTCCTTCAAATGCAAAATGGAACTAAAGGAAGCTGATGACTTTGTAAGAAATCAGGAAGAAATAAAACTCTTCCAAAAAAAGCCAAAAATTAGAAGAAAATGTGAAATATCTCATTGGAAAAACAACCAACCTCGAAAAAAGATCCAGAAGAAATAATTTAAAAATTATTGGGCTATCTGAAAGCCATGACCAGGAGAAGAGCCTAGACTTCATTTTTCAAGAAATAATACAGCAAAATTGCCCCGAGATCCTAGAAGCAGAGGGTAAAATAGAAATTGAGGGAATTTACCAGTCACCTTCTGAAAGAGATCCCAAAAGAAAAACTTCCAGGAATATTATAGCCCAATTCCAAAACTCCCAAATCAAAGAGAAAATACTAAAAGCGGCCAGAAACAGACAATTTAATTACTGAGGCTCTGTAGTTAGGATGACACAGGATCTGGCAGCATCTACATTAAGGGCTCGTGGAGATTGAAATATGATATTCTAGAAGGCAAAAGATCATAGAATCAACTACCCAGCAAAACTGAACATCCTCTTTCAGGGGAAAAGATGGATTTTCAATGAAACAGGGGACTTTCAAATGTTCCTAACGAAACAACCAGAGCTGAACAGAAAAGGGGTGGAAGAGAATGAGTAACTATGAGGAATTTAATGACATTGAACTGTTTGTATTCCTGCACAGGAAGAAGATATTGATAACTCATATGAACTTCCTCATTTATAAGAGCTATTAGAAGGAGCATATATAGACAGGGCACAGGAAGGAGCAGAATATAATGGTATAATTTAGCAAAAAGATGGAGTCATTGGGTGATAAAGGAAAGAACTGGGAGGAAGGGAAAGGAGATGAAGAAAAAGCTTTTTCAATGGAGTGGAAAGGGGGAAGGGAAGGGGAATGAGTGAGTCTTCATTCTCATCAGAAATGGCTCAGCGAGGAGATGACACACACACTTAATAGGGTGAGGAAATCCATCTTACTCTAGAGAAAAATGAGAGGATAGGGATGGGATAAGAGGAAAGGGGGGGGGGAAGGAGGGAAATAGGTGATAGAAGAGAGGGAAGATTGAGGGAGAGGGTACTCAGATACAACACACTTTTGGACAGGGCCAGGATGAAAGGAGAGAGGAGAGAGAGAATAGAATAAATGACAGTGGGGAGAAATGGAGTGGAGGTACAGCTAGCAATAGCAACTGTTGGAAAAATATTGAAGCAACTTCTCTGGTGGACTTATGATAAAGCAAGCAACTCACCCAGAGACAGAGCCATTGGAATCTGAACACAGACTGAAGTACATTTTTTTCCTCCCTCTAACTATTCTTGAGGTTTCTCATCTTCTTGGGGGGGGGGGGGGAGTTGTTTATGTTTACTCTTATAACAAAATTATTGTAATTATATAAAATAAATCCTTAAAAATAAATAAATAAAATTAAAAAAAAACAAGTCCTTCATGGTGGGTTGGCCCCAGGGAGACACCAATAGGCCGGGAGTGCCATACTTGGTGGCACAGACACAGGACCAGTCTTCCAGTGGAGCTGGAGCTCAAGTCTGGGAAAGTAAGACTCAGAAAGGTTATCACCACATGGTGGATGGCATCAAATGCCAGGATCAGGATTTGGGAAGTTCATTTGGAAGGCCATGGGGAGTCATCCAAAGGCTGGAGCAGGGGAGAGACACAATTAGAGGGGCATTGGGAGGGCACAGAGGCTGGAGACTGGCTGACCACTGAAACTAGTCTTTGGCACTAGAGAGATTTAGATTAAACAGAAGGAAGATGATGGGAGAGGCAGGGACTGGGAGATCCCTGGAATACCCTGATTTCCCTGAGCTCTCTCCCTTCTCCCTCCAGCCCCAGGGGTCCAACTGGGTCCCATCAGTCTTAATGAGACCATGGGGACAGGGACCCTAACAAGGCTCAAAGGGGTTCATTAGTGGTTCCAATTCTGCCCAGAGATCCAGGGAATTGAGACTGAAAGATTCCCTCCCTGTCTGCTCCCCTCCTGAGACCCCCTCGAGTCCCTAAGCCCACAGCCCCCCCCCCCAGACTCTGGGGAAGCACAGGGGACAATGAATTAGATTGGAGTGGGGAGATCAAGAAGGGTCGTTCCTCTACTCAGTTCAGAGCTGACATTCCCCACCCATTGAGGGCAGGCAGAGTCTGAGGGTGACAGTCCAGAGGTGGCCAAGGCTGAAGGTAGAGAAAGAAGAGAGAGGTAAGGATGGAGGATCAGGGCTGGTGAGGAGCAGGGAGCTGGGGGCTAAAGGCCAAGAGATGAAGACAGAGCACAGTACCCTTCTGAAGAGACCTCTGCACCTATGAGCATAAGGGTGTGTGCCTATGCTTGGTCAGGTCCAGGCAGGCTGAGCCCCCCAGGTCTAGGCAAAATTTGCCATGTGGGAGTCTTGGGACAGGGGCTCCCTCTCTTTTGCAATTCCTGTGTCTCCATGTCTCTCATTTTGTTTATGTCTCTATTTTCCCCCCTTTTCTCCTTCCCTCTGACTTATTTTCTTTCATCCTCTCATTGTCATTTCTGTCTCTTTGCCTCCCGTTTTTTCCCCTCTACTCCTGCCTCCTGTCTGTGTGTCTCTCCCACTGTGTGACTCTTAATTTTCTCTTTAATCCTTGGCTCTCATTTCTCTTTGTGTGTCTCTATGTGTGTCTCTTCCTCTCCTCCTCCCTCCTGTCTCTGTCACTCTACCTCTCTTCTGTCAGTTTCCTGTGTAGCATTTGCTATAAGGCTGGCCCCAATCAGAGCAAAAACAGACACCAGAGAATGGGTGAAAGGACCCAGGCCTTAGTTACTGTGGATGCCAAGTTCAGGGTCTGGGCAATTCCTTGGGTCATCTCAGTCACTGAATCCAGGCAGAGTTCACAAAAGGGTCAATAGTTGGGAGAGCAGACTAAGCCATACTCCCCAGAGCTGGTATTTGAAAGCCCCTTCCAGGACTTATTCTATACAAGGTTCCCTTGGTACATCCTGGGAATGGGCAGGGGACCCTAGAGAAGCAAGCCAAGTTTTCAGAGAGGATACAGGTGGGCACTGGCAGTGCCCACTGACAGAAACAACTAGGAGCAAGGATGTCTATTGAGGTCTGATAGAGCTGCCCCATAACAGGGGGCTCCTGACAAATCCAAATGTCTTTCAAAAACATCATTTGATCTCAAAAAGAAGAAAAGCAGCCCATATCCCTTTGCTGAGTCCAGCATAAAATACTACAAACTGAGGGAAGAGGATATGTTTGCTTGAGTACTTATTAAGCCCCAACTATATTTAAGATCCTATGCTAAGCACTCAGAACTGTGATTTTCATTGAACTAATTGAAGCATGAGTCCAAGAGCTGGCAGTAACTTCAATGGCCAGCCAGTCCATCCCATACCTCAAAGGAATCTGCAGTGTAGCATACCCTTGTTGCAACCATCCAGCCCCTGCTTGAAGACCTTCAAGGAAGAAAAGCCACCACCTCTGGAGGCAACCCAACTCTCTCTCTCTCGGGGCAATGATTCTTGTCAAGGTGCTTTTCCTCTATCAGCATTTTTGCCACGTTTTTTACCCATCACCTCTCCCTTGCTACTGACAGAACTAATTCAATCCACAGGGTAACCCTTCAGAACCAGCTATCAGATTCCCCCTTTTTGACTCTGGACTAAACATGCCCAGCCCACAGATTCATAAACTTCATAGCTCATAGATTGAGTGAGGAAAGGGAGCTCAATTAAAGGTTGGAGAGTTAGGCCATTTGCAGTCCACTGAACAGTAGTCATGAATGATTGGAGGTCTGGGAGGGCCCTCAGTGGCCATTTAGTCCACCTTCTATCAAAGTGAAATCCCTGGCACAAACAAGTATCTAGCCTTTTCTGGAAGATCTCCATGAAGGGGAAGTCATTCCTTTTAGACAGTTCTTTCCATGAAGTCTGAACTGATCTCTTGGCATTCAAGCTGGTTTGACCCTCTAGGATCAATGTGGAAAAATCCAGGGATCTGCATCTGTCCCCGAGTGGTGAAACATTTTTTCTAGTCTTGAACAGAGGCAGAGATATCATCTGTATTCAATCTCTAGGGGAGAAATTAGGAAGGATCTCTAGGATAATGGTCAAAATATGGGCAAAGACTAGGACAGCTAGTTGGCACAATATAATACATATTGGTCATTATCTATGTATGTATGTATGTATGTATGTATCTATCTATCTATCTATCTACCTACCTACATATATAAGACCTTGGCAAGCTTGAGCACTGAAAAAGGGCAGTGAGTCAAAAAGCATTAAGAATATAAAGAAAGACAAAAACCCCTGTTTCTGTCTTTAAGATCCCTTAGCCTAATGATAAATACATATGAATAAGCTACCAGTGGGGTGAACCTAGAGAACATCAGAGAGAAGGCATTAGAATTAAGGGGGAAATCAAGAAAGTCTCCAGGTGAGAGGTGTTATTTTGAGACTTAAAGGAAGTCAGGGAATGAGTCAGGAGGCAGAAATGGGAGGGGGAGGAGGGCACTTCAGGCATGGGGCTCACCACTGAAAATGCTAGGTTAGGTCTGGAGGGTGGTAATCAATACCTTAGCTATTAATAGAGAAGGCTGAAGTGAGGAGAGTTTGGGGGAAGGGGGACTGGATAAAAATTTATATGGCAATGGGGTTAAGTGACCTGCCCAAGGTCACACAGCTATGTTAAATATTGTCTGAGGTTGGATTTGAACTCAGGTTCTCCTGATGCCAAGGCTGGTGCTCTCTCCAATGCACCATGTAGCTAGCCCCGTGCTAAATCTTTTAAGAAACCCTGGAAAGGGGTGGCTAGGTGGCGCAGTGGATAAAGCACCAGCCCTGGAGTCAGGAGTACCTGGGTTCAAATCCGGTCTCAGACACTTAATAATTACCTAGCTCTGTGGCCTTGGGCAAGTCACTCAACCCCATTTGCCTTGCAAAAACATGAAAAAAAAAAAAAAACCCTGGCCAAAGAGACCATTTTACGGAGAAGTCACACAGGACAGATGCTCACAGAGGAGTCAGAAGAAGGGTACTGGGCCACCTGAAGGTCTCTCTTAAGACCCTGGCTCAGAGTGGAAGCAGCTCCAGGAAAGGGGAGATGCTCAAGTTCAGGGTCAGCCCAGGTGTTCCTGTGGCACCTGCGACCAGCCTGTGCTAGAGTCCGGCCCAGCCGTGCAGCCTCAGCGGGATACACTGTAACTTGCGTCTGCCACCAAAGACAAGAACCAAGCCCTCCCGGCCCGTCACCGGCTACTTAGTATCTGAGGCCGGATGGGCGCCCGTCCGGTGCCCGGCGGGGGCTTTCTAAACGGGGTCGGTGGCCAACAGTGGCCAGAGTCCCCAACAGGTGGGGCCGGGGCCGAGGCTCCTCCGGGAGGAGTCAGGGGAGGGGGGTGCGAAGAGTATCCCGCCCCCCGCCCCCAGCCCATGAGGGACCGGAGTCAGGGAAGGAGGTGGCCAGGCTCCAAGTCCGGGGGTGGGGGTGCAGCCTGGGCCCCCTGGGGAGACCAGGGGCAGGCGGAGGCGGCGGGCCCCCCGTTCCCCCGGCCGCCCGCTCCCTCGTGTCCCCTTCCTCCGCAGGGCCGGCGCCATGAGCCTGCGGCCGGAGGCCAACTGGACGGCGCGCCCGGCGGCCGACTTCGTGCTGCTGGGCTTCTCGGGCTGGCCCCGCGGGCTGCGCCTGCTGCTCTTCGCGCTGGGGCTGCCCCTGTACGCGGCCACGCTGGCCGGCAACCTGCTGGTCGCGGCGCTGGCGGCGGCTGACCGCGCGCTGCGCACCCCCATGTACTTCTTCCTGGGCGCGCTGTCGGCCGTGGAGGCGGCCTACACGCTGGTGCTGACGCCGCGCACGCTGCGGGGCTTCGTGCTGCCGCCGGGCGGCCAGCGGCTGGCGGCCGCCGCCTGCGCCGCCCAGATGGGGCTCTTCGTGGCGCTGGGTGGCGCCGAGTGCCTGCTGCTGGCCGCCATGGCCCTGGACCGCTACCTGGCCATCTGCCGGCCCCTGCGCTACCCGCAGCTGGTGACGCGCGCCTTCTGCTGGCGCCTGCTGGCGGCCTGCGTCGCCGCCGGGGCCGGCCTGGCGCTCGGCCTCACGGCCGCTATCTTCCAGCTGCCCTTCTGCCGCGGCCGCCTGGTCAACCACGTCTTCTGCGACCTGCCGGCGCTGCTGGAGCTGGCCTGCGGGGACAAGGCCCGGCAGGAGCGCGCGCTGCTGGCCGCCTGCCTGCTGCTGCTGGTGCTGCCGCTGGCGTTCATCCTGCTGTCCTACGCGCGCGTGCTGGCCGCCGTCCTGGGCCCGGGCGCCGCAGCGCGCGGCCGCCGCAAGGCGCTGGCCACCGTGGCCTCGCACCTGACCGTGGCCGTGCTGCACTACGGCTGCGCCACGGCCATGTACGCGCGCCCGCTGCGCGGCCGCTCGGCCGAGCGCGACAAGCTGCTCTCGCTGGTCTACATCTACGTCACGCCGCTGCTCTACCCGCTCATCTACACCCTGCGCAACCGAGACATGCAGGGGGCACTGCGCCGCGCGCTGGCCTGCCAAGCCGCCCGGGCCTAGGGAGGAGGAGGCGGCCCGGGGCGCTGCGCTGGAGGCTGGCCTGTGGGCCGGCCAGGCCTAGGGGGTGGAGGGCCTGCCGGCCAGGCCCCGAGGAGGAAGCGCACAAGCACGAGCGCCCACCGGGTGCCAGGCCCTGCCCATCCAACAGGGGGAGATGAGGGGGACCAGAAAGGACTTTGGGGAGATGCCAGAGAAAATGCCATGCCCAGCGGCCTGCGGGAGGGAGAGGGAGCCATGGCGGAGCGGGGTTCTGGGGTCCTGGGAAGCCCAGAGAGGCGGGGCTTAAGGAACGGTGGGGCTTCATTTGAGGCAAAGCAGCCACCAGAGCCTCTGCCTCAGCCAGGTACTCACCAGGTCAGGCTCTGGAGAAGCAGCGGGGGTGGGGGTGGGGGGCAGGTAGGGAGCCTCCAGGATGCCTACCCCCGAGGGCCCAGAGTTTGGGGCATCAGGCTCCGCAGAGCCCACAGGTTTCACAGGAAGAGGAGCAGCCCCACTGAGGAGCCAACTGGAGAAGTAAGTGGGAGCAGGTATCAGGCTAAGGCAGAAATCCTTGTTTTATTAATAGGGGCTTGTTCTCTGCCTGGGGGGAAGAGAGGGTCGTTATTAATTCTAGAATATGCTTCTCCAACATTTCCCTTACTTCACTGGGAGGTAAGCCTAAAGACGGGGTCTCTCCACACTTGAGAGTCTAGTGAACAGTGTGCTTTGGTCCTTGGATCTGATCTTTTGGGGGCATCTAGGATGCACCAGGCTCTCTGTGTTCACCATTGTGTATAGTCTCTGCCCTCCAGGCCCTCACCACCTAACAAGGCAGCTGAGTAAAGGAAATTATTGGTGCTGTTATGAAGTTAACCAGGTAGTACTGACATAGGCCAAGGCAACATTGAGATGGAGAGCAGGCATTGATGGCAGATTGACATCTTTACACACTGAGATAATATGCAGATTTATAACCCTTCATTGGATTTACAACTCTTCTAATCTACATTTAGAAACTTAAATTTTCACAGACACCAATATGGTGCCGATACCCAAAGCAATAAGGGCAAAAACAGAGAAATAAAACGATAGACAATTTCACTAATGAATATTGATACTAAATGCCAAAACTAGGGGACTATAGCAATAGATACCAAAAAAAAAAGGAATTCATATCTGGAATGCAGGCATGAATATAAGGAAAGGTATTAACAGATTTGATTATATCAATTACAAAAGCAAAATATTCTATCAATAGAGGCAGAAAAGGCTTTTGAAAAATACAACACATTCCTATTAAAAATACTTGAAAGCAAAGATATAAATGGATTTTTTTCCTTAAAATTATAAGTATCTACCTAAAGCCCACAGCAAGTACTATTTGTAATGGGGATAGGCTGGAAACCTGTCCAATATCAGGAGTGAAAGATGACTATTACCACCAATATTATTCAATTTTGTAATAGAAATGCTATCAATAGCAGTAAGAAAAGGAAGAGATGAAAGAAATCAGAATGAGCAATGAGGAAATAAAATTACAGACAGATGAGTGGAAAAATGGTACAGTATCAACTAAAAAAATAGTATATAATTAGAATAGAAAATTAGAATATGAAATAAAACCACCTAAAACATCAGCATTTCCATACAACACCAACAATGCTCTACAAGAAGAGATAGTATAAGATGTTTCATTTAAAGTAGTAGCTATTGTTTGGGAGTATGCCTACCAATATAAACATAAAATGCTTGGGAATGTACCTGCCAAGACAAACCAGGAATTATGCAAACATACTTATAAAACACCTTTTATACAAAGTCAAATTAGAAAAACTGGAGAAGTATTAATTGTTCATGGATAGGCTGAGCCAATATAAGAAAAATGACAGTTCTGTCTAATCCACCTATTCAGTACCTCTCCAAATAAATGAACAAAAAATTATTCGATTGGACTAGAAAAAACTAAATTCATTTGGAAGAACAAAAGGTGAAGAATACCAAAGGAATTATTGAAAAAAGCATAAATGAAGGAGGTTTAACTGTATACATCTTAAACTGTATTAAAAGGCAATAATTCTGGTACTGGCTAAGAAATGGAATGGTGGATCAGTGGAAAAGAATAGGTATACAATATAAATGATCAACAGAACCTTGTGTTTGATAAACGTAAAGATTTAAACTTTTGGGATAAGATCTTACTGTTTGGTTAAAAATAAACTTGGGAAAACTGGGAAGTAGTCTGGCAGAAATTGGGTATGGACCAATATCTTACACCATTTACCAAGATAAAATTGAATAGATACATGATCTAGACATAGAGATAACATGAGTAGATTAGAGAAACATGGAACATACCAGTTATCAGATTTATGAATAAGCATAAAATAGTATAGGGGATATAAAGTAGATAATTTTGATTACATTAAATTGAAAAGGTTGAATATAAATAAAATTAACATAGCCAAGATTGGAAGGAAAGCAGAAAATGGGAGGGGGGATTATTTACAGTCCGCTTCTCAGATAAAGACCTGATATATAGAGAAGTGAGTCAAATTTAGAAAAATATGAATCACTCCTCAATTAATAAATTTTCAAAGGCTATAAACAGGCAGTTTTTGGAAGAAAAAAATCAAAGTTATAGTCAAAAGGAAAAAAATGCTCTGGGTCATAAATGATTAGAGAAATACAAATTAAAACAAGCTCTCACACCTATCAGGAAAAAATTTCTCTAAAAGGGGAAAAATGATAAATGTTGGAGGAGATATGGAAAAATGAGAACACATACAACATTCTGGAATCATGCCCAAAGAGTTATAAAAGTATACAAACCCTTTGATTCATTTCCCAAGATGAAAAGAAGGACCTCTATGTTCTAAAATATTTAGAGCAAGCTCTGTGGTGGCAAGGCATTGGAAATTGCAGGGAGGCCTGCCAACTAGGGAATGGCCAAAGTTGTAGTATGTGATTGTGATGAATACTGCGCTATGTTGAGCAAGGAAAGACTAGCATGAGATAATTCAGAGAGAAGTGAGCAGACCCAAGAGCTTGCTGCCTACAATCACAGCCATATTGTTTAAAGAGTATCTGGGCTATTCTGAGTCTTAGGAAGTTTCAAATCAACAAGAGTGGGCCTAGAAAGGGAGATGTCGTCTGCCTCCAGGGAAAGAGTCCATCTCTGGTCAGACGGATTACAGGGTTCCACATCATTCTTAGCCAAATGTTTACCTTCTCTAGTGTGTGTTGCGAGGGAGGGCGACCACTCAGAACTCCAAATGTAACCAAAAATAAGATGGGGATCACTGAAGGATCTGGCATTAGTTTGTCAGAACAACGAACTGGGGGAGTTGGGGTAGGACAAGCATGGAGCCTGCAGGAGCAGAGGAGACAATAATCCCACTCTGCTTTACCATCCTCAGACTTTATCGGTGGGCATGGTATTTCAGGAAGGATATCAATGAGCTAGGAAAAGCTGATGAGAGAGTGAAGAGCCTTGGACCATGATCCATGGAGCAACTTGGCATGGGGAAGAGAGAGCTCAGGGGGTGGGCTAGACAGACAAGACAGCCATCTACAAGGAGGGCCTTGAATGGACTGTTTAGCTCCAGAGGGCAGAGGCAGATGGAACAAGAAGTTCTAGAAAGGTAGATATGGGCTTCATTTTAAGAAACCATTTCTCCCACAGTGGAATAGCTGCCAGGGGAGGAGGTGGCTGCCCCTGCTGGACAGCTAGTAGAGACTGGATGACCCCATATATCAGGGATGGGCAGAGAAGGGAGGCAGAGCTGTGCCTCTTCTCAGATTGGCAGTGCCACACCAATGCCTTTCTGTGCAAATGCCTCTGTTAGCTTGCAATGTAGGGAATTATGGGAACTGAGAAATAAAATACTGTCTATAGAAACAAAGTTTTGCAATCTTTTCTGCACTGGTAAAATATTTAAGTCCAGTAATCTTATGTATATGGATATGTGTCTATGTGTATGTGGAGTATATTGTCAATCCTATATATGTGGAGATACGTGTATATATGTGTAGTAGGTCACCTTAATCTTACGTACATGGATGTGCATGTGGGTACTTATATGTAGGCTCTCGTCTTAAACCAGGCAGGAGGCCTCCCCACAAGCACCTCCTCTCACAGTGACCTCTCCAATATGAGAAGCCAACCACTCCCCAAACACCTGCTTCTTCCACAGACCCTGGAGGGGCATCGAAGGAGAGTCTGGCCAGGATCTTTCTCTTGGCCAGTTAATGCACAGCTGAACTGTCTAAGTTATCAAGCCCAAACCCCACATGGCCCTTAAAGAATTCTTTTTTTTTTTTTTATCTTTGCAAGGCAGTGGGGTTAAGTGAGTTGCCCAAGGTCACACAGCCGGGTCATTATGAAGACTGAGGCTGAATTTAAACTCAGATCCTCCTGACTCTGGAGCCAGTGCTCTGTCCACTGCACCCATTTCGCTGCTCTGAAAGAACCGTTTACTTCTCACTTTCTCATTTTTGTGCTGTCACTACTTTTTAATAAATCTGCTCTTTACACCCATACATCAGGGTCAGAGGCCGTGAATTTTCCCCTTAGGCCGACCCAATCACCCATCATCAATTTGGGCACAGCTGACTCGGATCCCGTTTAGGCCACCCCAGGCATGGATCCGGTGCCACCTCGCTGCCTTCCAGAAGGGCTCCAGCCGGAGGGCCCCGAGGTCTCGCCAGCTCTGTGGACAGCTCCTCACCTGGTGGGAACCCAGCCTTCCTCCAGGCTAAGTCAACTTCGAGCTCGGGCAGCCCCAAGCCTCCTTTGCCGTGGATTCCATCTCTGGGGCCCCCGGCCTTGAGGGGCCACCCTGGCCTGCCCCCCACACCCTGCCCAGCAGCTCCTGAGGCCACAAGAAATGTGCCCTAGACTGGAAGCGGCCAAAGGAGGCCAGGGCTGGAGGGGTTGGCCCTCCCCTCGGAGAGGAAAAATAAGAACCCAAAAGGAGATGGGTCAAAGCAGAGCGCCCTGGCCCTGGGCTGCCTCAGTTTCTTCCTCTGTAAACTGAAAGGCCATAGTGTGGAGGGCAGGAATCTGAGGGGCCTGGTGGATGCCCACCCTGGCCTGGCTCGGCTCTGCTGGCTGGGAGGGGGCAAGGGAAAGCTACAGAAAGCCTTTGTTCAGGGGGTCACCCTGGGCTCCCCCTTCTCTCTGGAAGTCTGGGGGTGGCCACCCTGGAGGAGGGGTCACCTGGGGGGCAGCCACCTGGAGGAGGGGTCACCTGGGGGGCGGCCACCTGGAGGAGAGGTCACCTGGGGGGGTGGCCACCTGGAGGAGGGGTCACCTGGGGGGCGGCCACTGGGGGGGAGGTCACCCTGGAGGAGGGGTCACTTGGGGGGATGGCCACCTGGAGGAGGGGTCACCTGGGGGGGCGGCCACCTGGAGGAGGGGTCACCTGGGGGGGCGGCCACCTGGAGGAGGGGGTGGCCACCTGGAGGAGGGGTCACCTGGGGGGGCGGCCACCTGGAGGAGGGGGTGGCCACCTGGAGGAGGGGTCACCTGGGGGGCGGCCACTGGGGGGGAGGTCACCCTGGAGGAGGGGTCACTTGGGGGATGGCCACCTGGAGGAGGGGTCACCTGGGGGGGCGGCCACCTGGAGGAGGGGTCACCTGGGGGGAGGCGGCCAACCTGGAGGAGGGGTCACCTGGGGGGGGGCGGCCACCTGGAGGAGGGGTCACCTGGGGGGCGACCACCTGGGGGGGCAGTCACCCTGGAGGAAGGGTCACCTGGGGGGATGGCCACCTGGAGGAGGGGGCGGCCACCCTGGAGGAGAGGTCACCTGGGGGGAGGCAGCCACCCTGGAGGAGGGGTCACCTGGGGGGGCGACCACCTGGAGGAGGGGTCTGCCCCAGGCCGGGCACACCCCTCCGCCGAGGCGCCCCGTGGAAGCCGGCTGCTGCGGGCAGGGGCCTGGCGGGGACCGGGCAGGAGGGGCCAAATGAAGCCCGCCCGGGGCCCCCAAGCCATCTCGGGACGGGGGCATAAGCCGAAGCGAGGGGCAACCCTGCTGCCCCGCCGCCTGCCCGGACTTCGGGCCGGCCTGGCCTCGGCCCTGCGCATGCGCCCAGCGCCCCACGCCGGCCAGGGCAGGCCTCGGGCTTCCCCGCGCGCCATTGGCTGGAGGGCGGACAGACCCGGAAGTGCAGTCGCTGCCATTTCCGGCCTCCGCCGCGGCGCCACTCTAGCCGCCTGGAGGACCGGGCCCTGGCTCTGACCCCGGGGTGCCCGGTTCCCTCAGCCGCTTGCTCCCCGGGACCCGGGCGCCCTCTCGCCTTCGTCCCCGTCCCTCCCCCGTCCACCCCAGGCCTGGGCCTCGAACCCAGTCGTTTCTATGACAACTGAGGGCGCGCGCGGGAAGACGACGCCTAGCACGCCTGCACCTGCGCGGTCAGTCCTGGCTCGCGCGAAGACTCCTGGGACTTGTAGTCTGGGGCCGAACCTGAGGCAGCCTCTGCGCAGGCGCCGCCCCCCCCAGGCCCTCGGGGGCGGCGCCGCCAGAGCCCGGGCCGTGCCCCCGGGAGGGGCAGAGTCTCGAGAACGGGCTGGCACCACCAGGTAGTCAGTCAACAGGCATTTATTACAAACGCTCACGTGAGCACCCTGAGGGTGGACAGAAAGGGAAACTGAGGCACGGGGGGGCAGGCAGGGTCCCGAGCCAGCAGCACTCTGCAGAGGGGTGGGTGAGGGCAAGCCGGGGCGGGCGCCAAGGGGGGGCCCCCCTTTCAGATGGGGAAACGGGGGCTGCCCTTCTCTAAAAAGGGGGAAGGGGCGTCGTCCTGGGCCATCCCCGGGATCACGGCGGGGGGTCCAGGCCGCGGCTTCCCCCTGGCGGAGCGGGGGTCCTCCGCACCTCCAGTGCGACCGTGGGTCGCCCCCTCGGGTCTCCGGCCTCAGTGTCCGCATCTCCGGGACCCAGCCCGGGCCGGTCACCGTCCGCGCCAGCCGCGGGCTCCGGAGGCGGTGTCCCCGGCGGCCCGCGGGGGCCCGGGGCTCCGTCGGGCTCGGGGCCCGGGGCTCCCTCGGGCTCAGCGGCCGGGGCTCCCTCGGGCGCGGGGCCCGGGGCTCCCTCGGGCGCGGGGCCCGGGGCTCCCTCGGGCGCGGGATCCGGGGCCGGGGCCGGGGCCGGGGCCGGGGCCGGGGGCGGCCGCGGCAGGACGAAGGTGCCGGCGGCGGCGGAGCGGGGGATGAGGAAGAAGACGTAGACCCCGGACAGCACCAGGCCGGCCGCGACCAGCACCGCCAGCGCCACGGCGGTGTGGAAGGCCCAGGCCGAGCGGTCCCAGCCCAGGGTCCGGCTGTGGGGGCGGCCCAGCCGCAGGGGGGGCGGCGCCGGGGGGCCCGGCCGGGCCTTGGCCGCGCCGGGCCCCGGGGGAGGCGGCCGCAGGTAGAGCAGGCCCCGGCGGCGATCGAAGCGGACGGCCGAGGCCCGGCAGAGGCCGCGGGGCAGCAGGTGGGCCTCGGTGGGCAGGGCCGGGGGGCCGCGGCCCGCGGGCAGGCGGGTGGGCGCCCGGCACACGGGGCAGGCCACGGCCTCGCCGCCGCCCAGCGTGGCCAGCGACAGGCGGGCCAGGCACTCGAGGCAGAAGACGTGGCCGCAGGCCAGCCGCTTGGGCAGCTTGAAGGCGCCGTCGAAGGGCGACACGCAGATGAGGCAGTCCGTGGGGGACGGCGGCGGGAGGATGGGGGACTCGGCCCGCGGGGCGCCCGGCCCGCCTCCCGCTTCGTCCTCCTCGTCCTCTCCCTCCCCCGTCGGGGAGCGGCCGTCGGACGCGGCGGCCGGAGAGCCGGGGACCGACCAGGAGCGGGAGGGGCCCCGAGGCCAGCGCAGGCAGCTCAGCGGGCAGGGCATCGGGGACCTGCGGGGGGGAGCGCAGAGACACAGGGGGTCGGAGGCTGAGATGGGGAGATGGACACTACCGGGGGGCAGAGGCAGAGACACTGCAAGGGAGGGGGCAGATGGGAGACAGGGTCAGAGATGGGGAGACACATTCCCAGAAGGGGGTAGATGGGGGACAGGGACAGAGCAGAGACGGCATCGGAAAGGGGGCAGAGATGGGCAGCCCGGCGAGGGAGAGATTACCAGAAAGAGGCAAGATGGGGGAGAGTCGGGGGGTCAGAGATGACAGGGAGACATTACCACAAAGGTGGCAGGGATGGGAAACTATTAGAACCAGGGCAGAGGGGACAATTGGGAGGCGCAGTGGATAGAGCACCCAGACCTTGAAGTCAGGAGGACTTGAGTTCAAATGTGACCTCAGATGCAATTACCTAGCTGTGTCAATTTGGGCAAATCACTTAACCCCACTGCCTTGCAAAAACAAGAATCATGGGGGGGGGCAGCAGAGCTAGAGACAAACATAAGAAATGGGGTGATGCAGTATCAGGGTAGAACTGGAGACACCAAGCCAGGGTCAGAGTCAGAACCAGAATATGGTACAGGGGGGTTAATCAAGTCAATTCCAACAGCAACAGTGACAACAGAGGCCTGGGTCAGAAGCCTCAAATTCAAAGCTAACCCCTGACTCTAGCTAAATCGCTGAACCCGGCTGCCTCAGTTTCCTCCTTCCCATGGGAACCCCTCCCCTACACAGTGGGTGCTCAGCTGGCCAGACCCAAGAAGAGTCCCCTCCCAAGCTAGAGCAAGGGTGCCCAGAAGGGGGGATGGAGATAGGCAGAGGTAAGGAAACACCCATGCAGCTGATCCAGAAATGAGGGACTGGGGAAAAGCAGCCCAGCAGGAGGTTGTGCGGGAAGAGGCCTCCTACCTGTCCTGGAGGGGGAGCAGCCAGAGTGTGGCCCCTCCTGACTGGCTGACTCCCAGACTGCTCTGGTTTTAGGGTGCCTCAGCTCTAACCCAGCTCAAGCCCGGTTTTCCGGTCTCACCAGGCTCATCCTCGTCAAGGGGGCGTGGGGGGGTGGGGCCCCCAGGTAAACCCAGCTTGGCTCCCCAGGCTGGGCCAGACCGGTTCCTCTAGCTCCCGCCCCAGAGCCCTGCCCCCCAGTCTATGGTGGGGTGGGCACTAGCCGGATGGCGGGGGTGGTCAGGAATGTCTGCCCTTCCTGGAGGTGTCACCTTCTCCCTTATGGGGTGGGACCCAGGCTGGCAGCAGCTGCTCTGTCCTGTTTATTGTTGCCTAAACTGGGGGGGGGGACAACAGTACCATGGAACAAGAATTCACTGGTCCCCAGATGAGGAAGACTCTTCCCTTCCTCCCAGCCAGGATGACCCAGGTCTGGTCATAACCAAGGCTGGAGAGGAATGCAGGGAATTCAGGCAACCAGCTGGGGGGGGGGGGGTACCCCTGGTATGACAAGGATGCCCAGAGGTCCCTGTGGGTCAGGTCTCTTGTTGTCTATGTTCCATGTGTGTGATCAGTGTAAGCATGTATGGGAGGCCCAGGACCCCCCTCCCCAAGACCACACAGGAGTGATATGGATCCTGCCCCCACAACAGGGGGAGGGGGCATTTATTAGCAACAGGTGACACAGCAAAAATCAGCGGTTGGACTTGGCCACTCGCTCCAGCTCGTCCTTCTTCTTGATGGCATAGGAATTGGAAGAACCCTGGGAAGAGGTAGCCAGGCACTGGGTGAGAAAGGCATGAACCCCTACCCTGCTGCCCTCCCCAGCAGGACCCCACTGACCCCACCACCAACCCCAGCAAGACCCCACTGTCCCACTGCCCGCTCACCTTGGCAGCATTGATGAGTTCATCGGCCAGACACTCTGCAATGGTCTTGATGTTGCGGAAGGCTGCCTCTCGGGCCCCAGTACAGAGGAGCCAAATGGCCTGGGGAGGGAGGGCCGGCCAGATTAAGAGTCAGTCTGGGCCTCAGAGCCCACCTTGGTTCCTGTTGCCCCCCCAACTCCCCCTCTCCCAGGAAAGCCTCCCACCTGGTTGACCCGCCGGAGGGGGGACACATCCACAGCCTGGCGCCTCACAGTCCCTGCCCGCCCAATTCTGGTGGAGTCTTCACGGGGACCGCTGTTGATGATAGCATTCACGAGAACCTGCAGAGGGTTCTGGAGACAGGAGGTGGCAGTTCATGGGTGCAAGGCCTCACCCAGGGGCCCCCAACCAATAACCACAACTGTCACTTGAGCCCTGGACCTCCCCCCATGACAACTGGGACACCTGGGGTGGCCACGGTGAGGAACACAAGGGAAGGTGGCTGGGGGCTGCTCCCTTTGACCCAAGATAAAGTCAAAGGCTGGTATAACCTGTGCCCCCTGTGGGGGACACAGCTCCAAATCAGATTGAATTGGGAGCCCTAAGCAGCATGACCTGGAAAACAGGACCCCCCCCCCAGCTTCCAGGGGATGGAGAAACACCTCCCCATCATACCTCTCCAGTGAGTGGGGGGATGACTCCTAGGAGGCACCCTGAGCATCCAAGGCACACCCCCAAATGCTTCTCCTGTGAGCAGGTGGATGATCTCCAAGTACTTGCCAATGGCTGTCCAGGGAACAGCCCAAGGAAGTCTAGGTCTCAACCCCATACCTGCCCAGTGAGCAGTTGGATGACCTCAGATCACCCCCATTATCTCTCTAGACTCCCCCCACAGAACCACCCACCTCGCCAGTGAGCAGGTGGATGATCTCAAAAGCATGTTTGACAATGCGCACGGTCATGAGTTTCTTGCCATTGTTGCGGCCATGCATCATCATGGAGTTGGTGAGGCGCTCCACTATCGGGCACTGCGCCTTGCGGAAACGCTTAGCGGCATAGCGTCCTGCACTATGGGGAAGGTACTTGGCATACTTCTCTTTTACAGCAATGTAGTCCTGAAGAGTAAAGGTGGGGGGCCAGGGTCATAGAGTGCAGAAGGGCCAGGGGGGAGAGGGCAGGGATGGAGGGGGTGTGGAATCAAGGTGAGAGCACCCAATGTCATGGGGAGCAAGTGAATGTAGATGGGGGGGGAGAGCAGAGATAGAGAGGAGCAGGATCATGGGAAGATGGGCACCAGGATCATGGGGAGAGGGCAGAGATGGAGGGAGCAGCACGGGGTGGGGCAGGTCACCTGGGGTCATGGGGAGAGGGCAGAGATTGAGGGGGCAGCGGGGGGGGGCAGGACAGAGATGGAGAGGGCAGCAGGGTCACCTGGGGTCATGGGGAGAGGGCAGAGATGGAAGAGGCAGCGGGGGGGGCAGGGCAGAGACGAAGGGGGCAGCAGGGTCACCTGGGGTCATGGGGAGAGGGCAGAGATGGAAGAGGCAGCGGGGGGGGCAGGGCAGAGATGGAGAGGGCAGCAGGGTCACCTGGGGTCATGGGGAGAGGGCAGAGATGGAAGAGGCAGCGGGGGGGGCAGGGCAGAGACGAAGGGGGCAGCAGGGTCACCTGGGGTCATGGGGAGAGGGCAGAGATGGAAGAGGCAGCGGGGGGGGGCAGGGCAGAGACGAAGGGGGCAGCGGGGGGATCCAGGGTCACCTGGGGTCATGGGGAGAGGGCAGAGATGGAAGGGGCAGCACGGGCTGGGGCCGACCTGCAGGGAGATGTCATTGATCTGGACGTCGTCCGTGCTCCACTTGCCGAACAGCTTGATGTCGGGGGTCTCGGCCACGGCCGGCGCCACCGTCTCCCATTCGGTCATCCTGGGGCAGAGCTGGGGGTCAGGGCCCGGCGGGGGGGGGGGGCGCCCTTCCAGAGCGGAGATGCCCCCCCGGGCCGCAGGGCCAGGCCGGGTCCCCCTCCCCCCACTTCCCCGGGCACAAGGCGGGGGGCGCGGCCGGCAGAGGCCGGGGGCTCGCACTCACCTGGCGATCAGTCTCCGGGTCTCTGGCCGCGGGGGCTCCGAGTCGCCGCTCCGTTGGCTCCACGCGCCTCTCTCGGGCACCGGAACAGGAAAGGGGCCGCGCCCGCGGGGGCCCGCCTTTTATAGGCGTCACGACTGCTTCCGGGTCGCCGGTCGGGGCCGGAGGGCTGTACGCAGGCGCACGGAGCAGCCCGGAAAGGCCCCGCCGGCCCCCGGCTGCACGAGGGAGGGGCGGCCGGGAGTCTGCGCACGCGCGGAGCCTGGCCCCGCCCCTCCCCGGCGCCCCTCGGCCTCCTCCCCGGGCCCCTCCGCCTCCTCCCCGGCGCCCCTCGGCCTCCTCCCCGGCGCCCCTCGGCCCGCCCTCCCCGGGCCCCTCCGCCTCCTCCCGGGGCCACCTCCGGGGCTCGCGGCGTGCCCGGAGCCGGGGGCCCAGGCAGCCTGCGCCCCACCCCGAGGACCTGAGCTCCGCGGCCCCAGACTCGGCCCAGTCACCGGCAGCGGGAGCCGGGCCGCCCCACTCGCTTGGACTGAAGGGGCGCCGGGCCGATGACGGAGGAGCCGTCGTGTCCCCCCACCGGCACCCAACCTCAGCAGGGAGCCCCCAGAGAGAGGGGAGCCCACTGACCTCCCCAGGGGCCCGGTCCCTTCAGGCTGGGCCTCAGCCCGCCCTCCCTTGGCACCCAAGGAGGCCCTCACGTGCCAAAGCAGGGACAGGAGCTGCCCAGGACCGGGGTGTCCTCCTTCCTGCCCACTGACAGCATAAGACTTGGACCCCCGCCCCAAGCCTAGCCCCAGGTGTGGGGACCAGAGGACTTTGGGATCCATCTGCGACCGTACTCTGTTCAGTGGCACTCAGATGTCGGGGCAGCACAGGCCCCTATTCCCTGGTCCGACTGGGCCCTTGGGGTCCTGAGCCTGCTGCACCCTGCCCAGCGTTCTGCTTTGACCACAGGCTGGAGCACAGGTGTCCAGAGGGACGCACGAGCGACCCCAAGCTTCCTAACTACAAAGAGGGCTGCTCCGAGCAACTGGCCTCGTTGTGGGAATGCCAAGCATAGCCTTGCCAAAGACACTACTTTTGAGAGAACTCACAGGGGGCACAGAAAAAGGGACACCGGGACCCTCTCCAGGACTCTGTGAAGAGCTTAGAATTAGTTGTTTACTTCTCTAGCCCAGCTGGGCCTCAGTTTATCCCTCTGTCCAGAGAGGTCTGTCACCCAACCAGGCCTCAGTTTATCTCTCTGTGCAAGAGATGTCTCACAGTCCAGATGGCCTTGAATTTGCCCTTCTGTCCAGAGATGTCCAATACCTAAATGAGCCACAGATTCACAGCCTGAGGGGCCCCAGATTCAGATGGAATAAAAAAGATGGCCCGTGTGTCCCTGGAGATACCTCCCAACCTAGATGTGTCTCACTTTACCCTCTGTCTAGAGACATCTCAAGACCCAGCCTGACTTCACTCTACCCCTCAACCCAGAGATGTCAAAAGACCCCAGCTGGGCCCCAGTTTATTCCTCTGGTCATAAACATGCAATACCCATCCAGGCCTTAGCTTACCCTTCTGATCTCCCATACCAGCTGGGTCTCAGTTTGATGATGCTGGTCATTCATTTCTTTTTTAGTTTTTTTTTTTTTTTGCGAGGCAAATGGGGTTAAGTGGCTTGCCCAAGGCTAGGTAATTATTAAGTGTCTGAGGCTGGATTTGAACCCAGGTACTCCTGACTCTATCCACTGTGCCACCTAGCCACCCCCCATTCTTTTTTTTAAGTTATTTATTTTGAGTTTACAATTTTTCCCTTATTCTTGCTTCCCCTCTCCCCCCGAAGGTAGTCTGTTAGTCTTTCCATTGTTTCCATGGTATACATCGATCTAAGTTTAATGTGAGGAGAGAGAAATCATGTCCTTAAGGAAGAAACAAAGTATAAGAGACAGCAAAATTACAGAATAAGGTAATGGGTTTTTCCCCTTTATATTGAAGGTAATAGTCCTTGGTCTTTGTTCAAACTCCACAGTTCTTTCTCTGGATGCAGATGGTATTCTCCATCACAGACAGCCCCAAATTGACCCTGATATAGTTGCACTGATTTGGTCATTCATTCTTGAAGAAGTCTGTGACATCAAGGAGAGGAACCATGACATGTATGAAATGAATATAAATGAGGGGGTGCTGTGCAAAGTCCCTAGCCTCCCTTTTTCCTCCAGAGCCATCTGGGTCCAGTGACCAGATATGGATCAGGATGCCAGAGATGGCCCCAGTTCTGGAGGGAAGTCTTGGCTGTTTGAAGCTAAGGCCTTTCCCAAGTCACAGTTCAATTGAGACAATTGCCCTTCCTAGGATGCTATGGTCCCTGGGGTTATGAAGAGTCAGAAAGTCGGAACAACAACAACACAGGTGATAAGGGCCTGTAGTAGGTGAGGGCAGATTTGAGAGAGGTTGTGGAGGACAAGATTGGCAACATGTGCCATCTGGAAGGGAGGTGGTGGTGCTGGTGAGAGAGAGTGAGGTATCCAGGATGACTCCTAGCTTGGGAGCCTGGAGGCCCAGAAGGATGGGGTTGCCTTTCACCATAATAGGGAGGGCAAGAGCAGGGAGAGTTTAGGGAGAAAGGGAATGAGTTCCATTTTGAACATGTTTAGTTTAAGATGACTAGCAGCCATCCAGTTGGAGATATCTCCAAACTGGTTGGAGATGCAGGCATGAAGGCCAACAGACAGCTTGGGCCAAGAAAGGGAGATTTGAGAATCACCAGTGTAAGGATGGTCATTAAAACTGTTATCAAGTAAAGTCCCCATGTCCAGCTGCCTAGGGGTAATATTGAACAGAGTTGTCCCATTGGCATCACCAAGTGAATATCTCTGACTGTATATCTCATCTCTTCCTACAAATCCTCCCATTTCTGCACCTCATTCTTCTCATCCTAACCCTCGAACCCTTCCCATTCAGTTGGCTACTAGATCTTGTCATAGAACAGCTTTTTGGATGTGACCATTTTATCAGGGTCTCAAATCCACCATCTTTTACCTGTAGTTTCCCAGGCTCACTGTTCAGTCAGCCATAACTCCTCTGCCTCTCTCTTTCTCTCTTCCACCTGCCCAATTAGATGCCAACACTAAGCCATTTGTCCTCCATATCTCTGATTCCAGCCTCTTTACACACTCTCATAAATGACTGTCATTTAGTGCCTCCTTCACCGGCATTACCCTGTCTTTCTAGAATCATTACACCTGATTCAGTCTACAATCTAATGGGGAAAGACAATTCACTGGGGAGTGAAGGGGAAGGAGTTCAGGGTTGGGGAGGAAAGATCATAGGTATCTGGATGGAGGATGGAGAAGTCCAGGAGACAGCCTGCTCTGAGACGAAGAGATGGCTAAATGTTCTGGGAGATGCTTCCATTTCCCTGGGGAAGCAGAGAAGGAACAAGCCACTTATAAACCCTTCCCTCCCCATTTCTTGCTAAACAGATTTTTTTTAAAGGGGAAAGTAGAAGGAATGTGAGGAAATCCTGTTCCTCCCTCAACCCTGGTCTATGTTGAAATATCATAGAATAAATATTTATGAAAAATGCTTTATAAATAAGTAAAATCCCAGTAATAAGAACACAGTTTAGATAAAATAATTTTAATAAAATCCTAGGGAAAAGGACAGAGCAGTACAGAAAAAAGTATTTGCTGTGATCAAATTGAATTTATTCTGATGATTGCAAGGATGTTCAACATTAGTAAAACATAATGTTAAAAATAACCCAAACCAGATGATTCTATCAATAAATGAAGGGGAAAAAAACCTTTGACAAAGCACAGTTCTCAAAATTTCTTCCCTAGTCCCTACAAATCACAAGTATAGAGAATACAGTTTTTAAAAGAATATATATTTAATATATTTAAATTTAAAATTAGCATTATTTGGAATAAAATAAGGTTCTCTCCTTTCCCCATCATTACTTGATATCATTCTATAAATGCTACTCACAGCAATAATTGAGATAAAGGAAAGATATGAACAAAGGAAAAAAAGGGGGGGCATCATCTCAACTTGCTGATGGCAAGATAATTCCTTTAGTAAGCCCTAGAGAATGACCAGGAAAGAAAAGTAGACGGGTCCAAATTAGCTCTACAGAAATCTAAATGGTGAAATCCAGAAGGGTTGAGGGGGAGAGAGCAACCTGGAGAGAGCAAGACTCCCAAGACTGTGATTCTGTATTTTTTGGAGGGGACAGTGCTAATAAAGGCCAGGTCCTTTCTCTGGGCATTGGGGTGATATGCAAGGAAGGAAATAGTCAAGGAATGGAGTACCCTTACCAAGCAACAGAATTACATAATCTCACATGGAAGGGATTGGGAAGGCTATAGGATCTAGGCAGCATGAGAAGAGGTGAATTGCTTTCTCTGTCGCTTCACCTGTGTTGTCAGTAAGATCCATGAGGCAGGAAATTGTGGGGAGACAGCAGCACATTTGGACATTGAGGAACCCAGATTCCCCCAGACATTCCAGTACCCCTCAGCAAAGAATAAGGAGAATCCTCTACAGACTTCTCCACCCAAATCTGGGACCCAACCCAGGGAAGAAAGGAGGAAAAACGATTGGGGATCAGTACTGTAGAGTGGTGGTTCCCATGGTGAATATAGATCACCCTGACAGGAGAGATGAGGATAGCAGGAGCAGGCATCCCTTCCATGGTCTCTCCTGGGTAAAGGAAGAGTAAATTAAATAATCACTCATCTTCACATGTGTCAAGATGGTAGGACTGATGATGGGAAATGTCTTCAGAGAATGGGGAGGATGGGGGGGGCCTTAAAGATCCAATTAGTTCTAAGGGACAAACTCATAGACAGATCATCTGATGCTGGAGGTAGGAGAGGCTTAGAGTTTCATTCACAAGATGCCCAAAGGTTCACAGATTACTATAAAGTCTTCACGAGTGACTCAATGTTCATAAAAGCTAATAGCAAGGACATTTAAGAAAGGGAAAAGAGGAAAGGGAAAGATGTAAATGGGCTTAGACCCACATGAATCCAGCCACATGGAGCTAGGGCTACATTGGTAGTTACAAGCCGGGAAGGAAAGTCAAGTGAAAAAGGGAAAAGAGAAGAAAAGTTTAGATGAGAGAAGAGAGAGAGAAGAGGAGGAAAGCTTAGGCCAACATAGATCTAGCCACATGGAGCAGGGGCCATGTTGTTCCAGCCTCATGGCCAAGCCATGCAGGGAGAGAGAGAGAGAGAGAGAGAGAGAGAGAGAGAGAGAGAGAGAGAGAGAGAGAGAGAGAGAGAAGCAAAGACAGAAACACAGAGAGACAGAGACAGACAAAGAAACAGAGAGAGAGAGTCCAACAGGGCTTAGGAAATGGAAATTGGATGGTGAAAGCCCACCACAGTACAGAAAAGCCTCAATAAATTGCAACATTTTTTGCTTTCTGATTTGGGGAATGATGAGCAGTATGCTTTCAATAAAAACTTACAGGAGCAGATGCAATGTTGCAGCAGAATCTTCTGGGAAGGCCTCACCTTTGCTCAGCAATGCCATGCCCCAAGAGCACTCTGAAGGACTTAGGATGAAGAATGCTCTCCATCCCCAAGACAGAGCTGATGGAGACATATTGAAGCGTGCTTTTTTTTTTTGTTTTCACTTATTTTTCATGATGTTTCTCTTTCTTGTGGGTGAGTGTTATGTTCACATTTACAACCTGACTGTTGTAGTTATGTTTTCCATGGCTACACAGTTTGAACCTATATCAAGTAACTTGCTTTCTAAATGAAGGGGAGTGTGGTTGGAGGAAAGGAGAAAATTTGGAACTCAAAGTTTTGGAAGTAAATGTTGAAACTTGGTTTTGAATGTAATGGGGGGGGGGATTAAATTAAATTAAATTGCAAAAGAAAAAGTTTACAGCATTTCTCTGGGTCCTGCCTCAGGACAAGGAAACACACTAATGAGGTCAGGGAGTAATGACAGGGAGAGTGAACTCCAGTGGCAGTGGGGGAGACTGAGGTGTGGATGCCCAAGATCAGGGGGAGGGCAAGGGGACAAGGAGCAGTGGTCAGTCACTTGGTAGAGAGAGCAACTTCTCACACCTCTGCCAGGGAAAACCAAGTGGGGACAGGCAGCTCCCAGGAGGGGGCATCAGCAACAAAGGACAAGATGGGGAAGTCCTTGATCCTCAGTTCTAAGGAGATGGTGGATGGGTGCTGTCCTGCCCCCAAGGCTGTGGAAATAGTTGGCAGAGAGCAAATTGTTAAATCCCGGGCTTTTTTTTACAACAAACTCAACTTTCTTTAAGCTCTGCCTTGTGGAAAGCCAGTTAGAGAACAAACTGTTACCTCATTCCTGGGAATTTGTCTATTAGAGAAACAGTGTTAAGTCTTGACTCTGAGTGTGTCTGTCCCAGACTTTGAATGGCTAAGTGATCTGGGTGTCCTCCTAACTAGATACAGGCCTCAGGCCTCTGCAAGGACAGGGAGGCAGAAGCAAGAGGATCCTGATGAGAAACTTCTGCCTCACTCTTCCCCAGAAATGAATCTGCTATCCTTTGGCTAAGTGTAACAGTAATACTTTTTCACAACTCTATTCTCAGTCAAAGGCTGATTTTCTTAGCTATTGTGAGGAATGGAATATGTCCTCCTTTAGACTTGGAGAGGAAGAGGCATCCTGCCCTCCTGATAATGAGGTCTGTCCTTTGTTCCTGAAGAAGATGCTGACGTCAACAGAGGTGATGCTGTGAAGAGCACTTGAATTGAATTGGAGTGGGGGGAATGTGCATCTCCTCCAGAGCCATTTGGGTCCAGTGGTCCTGGTCCATAAACTCAAGAAAGAATGAGACCTCCCTGAGACAAGATCCAGAGTGGAAGGTTGGCTCCTTTGGATGAGTGTAGATCAAATGATACAATGGCCAGGGAAGTTGAAGGTTTTGTCTACTCTTGGGATGTATTTTCTATTTCCCCTGTCTTAGGATCCCGATCTCCCACAGCTTGCTGTGGTCATGACCATAATGGAGTCTCCACCTAGAGGTTAATGGTAAATTCCAGAAAATAAAACTTCATGTCTAAACTATACCTCTGTCATTTTATTTGAAGGTTTAGTTTTAGGGTTCTCACCTTGAACATCCCGCCATCATTCTTTCCACTGGGCCTTAGCAGACCCCTATCCCTTTCCCAGCCAGTATGCCATCCCTGACTTTTCCCCTTAACCTCTAGAGATAAAGCCCATATGCAATGACCTTGTACCTGCATCTTAAAATTCATCCGTCCTTAGAACTCTGGGTTGGGAGTCTTCATCACTGTTCTAACCTTAGCTCACCAGATGAATACCAAATGCATCTGCCTCTGCCCAAGGGACCTCTTTGGGGGGCTCTTCCTAGGAGATTGCCAGCTCCTTGAGGGCAGGGACCATCCCCAGGCTGACCCACTAGTACATTAAAGACATGTTCATTGTGGCATTGTCTTGCCCCAGCTAGAGAGAGTGAGGTGAAGGATGTCTGGCAGCTCTGCCCCATTGATAGTCGATTCACTTGAGTGTCTTGGTGCCAACTCCCTGATGTCATGGTCTTCTTCCAGAAGGGCAAATAGCAATCTCTGTGATTGTCCCCACTGCTGGCAAGTTGGGCTCCATAGATCCTTTTCTTTCTTCCTTTCTCTCTCTCTCTTCCTTCCTTCCTGTCTTTCTTTTTCTTTCTGTTTTTCTCCCTTCCTCTTTCTCTCTCCCTTCCTTCCTTTCTTTATCTCTTCTTCCATCATTCCTTCCTGTCTTCCTGACTGTTTCTTCTTTTCATCTTTCTCTTGCTTAACCTTAATCACTGGATGGGTCTTGTTTCAGTTATAGTCAAACTGTGACCTGGGAAAGATCTTAGGGCTGGGAACCCTAAAACTGTCAAACCCTTAAAAATATAGGGTTGAGATAAAATGGACAGAAAGTATAGACTGGACATGAAGTTTAATTCTCTGAGATTTATCATCTAAGGTGGAGGCCATTTCAGGAAATGATGTGCTTGAAGTGGGAAAGAATTGATCTTTTATGCAAAAAACAAAGAATAGGGGAAAATCATTAACCTCCTTTGTGGTCTAACCATAAAAAACCATTTCTTCTTAAAACTGCTCCTCAGACTCTCATCCCTGTACAATCCCATCAGATCTCTTGTTTTTCTTCCAGCCTCCTGGTCATCATCCTCTGAGTCTGCAATTAATGAAGTGGGAGATCCCAGGAGTCTTCATTTCTTAATAGGTTGGCAAGATGAGCCATAGGAAAGCTGAGTACTCTAAAGAAATCAATTTTTTAAAACTAGGATCACAGTTTTGAGAATATTATACTTTGATGAGCCTGAGTGTCTCTGGAGGAGAAAGGGAGGTGAAGGACTTGGCACAGCCCCTTCACTTAAATCCAATTTACTTACAGGTCATGGTGTTACCTCCCCCCCCCCCACCACCATGTGGTGATCTTCCAGAAGGAAAGACATATTTAATCATTTAAATCCTATTCACTTAGAAAGTCAATACATGACCCCCTAATGTTATTGGTCCTCTTTGAAGAAAAAGAACAAAAAGCTAGGGTTCATAAGTGTGAGGAATATGGGGGTGTTTGGGTTCCACAAGAATATGAAGGGAGAACTGTTAGTTTACAATGACAAAGACTGAGGTCTGCCTCTATTGTTATGAGCAGGTGGCCTCCATCTGGTCAAAATCTGATGAGATTTTAAATTATTTTTTATTTTATTTTATTTATATTTATATTATTTTAAATTAACCTGGGGTCTTTTTTCCTTTGCCCATGCTCAAGGAGGTAGCTGTCTTTGCTCATTAGTATAATGAGCAGGGAGGGGAAAATGGATGGGGACCAGTGTATCCATTAGATTGTGACCCCAGCCTATGATTGGCACAAGGGAGCAGAAACATGGCCTTTCAAGGTGCATAAAAGACCTAACATTTTGGGATTTCCTCCCCCTTCTCCCGCCTTGAGAGAGGTGTGCCATTTTTGTTAAGTTATCTTAATAAAAACCATTTTAATCACTCTGGACTAAGTATTCATGAGCCATTTATAACAATAAGCAAACAAGAAATAGAGAAGTTTATAGGAAGTAAAAATGGATGATTTGGGGCATATAGTTTTAAAAGGTTTTGTACAAACAAAACCAATGCAGCCAAAATGAGAAAAGAAGCGGGAAATGGGGGAAGGGGGGGTCTTTTTTTTTTGCAAGGCCATGGGGTTAAGTGACTTGCTCAAGGCCACACAGCTAGGTCATTAATAAGAGGTCACATTTGAACTCGGGCCCTCCTGCTCGGGAGGAGGCCTTTGCAGCAGGTGCTTCTAAGATGATGATGATGATGATGATGATGATGATGATGATGAAGACGACCCCTGTCCAGCGTGGAGACATGGGGGGGTGCCAGGACAGGTCCCTGGACGGATGGGGCGGGGGGCTGTGCTCAGTCCCCGGCCTCCAGTGGCCAGATGTGGACCGGGACTTGCCCAAGGTCCCCCAGCTAGGAAGTCCGGCGGCTGAGCAGGATTCGAACCCCCTGCACGGTGCCACTCGCGCCCAGGGCCTGGCGGCCGCTCTGCGGGCACTGGGCAACGTCACGTGGGAGGCGCCCGTGGCCTGGGGGGGGCTGGGGGAGGGGAGGGAGAGCCGGAAGCCGCGCGCCGCCCACACTTCCCAGAAGCCTCCGCGCGCAGCCCGGAGCATCCGAGACGCGGCTCCTCCCGGCGGCCCAGAGCGGCCGGCGCGGGCGTGACGTCACGGGGCGGGGCGACGCCGGGCCACTTCCGGCGGCCGGGGAGAGGAAGGCGGGGTGCCCTGCGCTCGGCCCCGCCCGCCCCGCCCGGCCCCCCATGGGCCCCCACGAGCCGCCCCTTCTCTCTGCGCTTGCCCAGGCCGCCCCCCGGAAGGACCATGTCCGCGGCGTGGGGGGCCGCGGGCCCCGAGACCTGCCGCCGCCGCTTCCGGGCCTTCCGCTACCAGGAGGCCGCGGGGCCGCGCCAGGCCCTGGGCCGGCTGCGCGAGCTGTGCCGGGGCTGGCTGCGGCCGCAGAGCCTCACCAAGGAGCAGATGCTGGAGCTGCTGGTGCTGGAGCAGTTCCTGAGCGCGCTGCCGGCCGGCCTGCAGGCCTGGGTGCGCCGCCAGGGCCCCGCGTCGGGCGACGAGGCCGCGGGCCTGCTGGAGGGCCTGCAGGGAGGCGCCCCGGTGGGCGACCGGGGGCTGGGGGCTGCGCGCGCACACGGGGGCCGGGGTGAGGAGGGGCGCCACCCCCCGGCCCGGGCCCCCCGGCCCGACGGCGACCCCGCAGCGCGCCCCGAGCCCCCCGGGCTGCCAGGCCCTCCCGGATGCCCACCAGGTACGCGCGTGCTGCCCGGCCCCGGGGGCACGGGGCCCCCAGCCTGTAGAGGAGGGGTCGGGGTTGGAGCCTCCCCCGGGCCAGGGGAGGGACGGAGCCGGCTGCTCAAGGCCCGTGGGGGGGACGGGGCTGCCTCTTGCAGATCCGGGGCTCTGGGGTCCCACAGACAGCGCCTCCTGGGGTGCTTCCTGGGGGCTCTTGGGTGACCTGCTTGGCCCCCAGCCGTCCCGAAGCGTTCAGCTCAGTCATTCAGAGCCTGCTGGAGGCCCAGCTCCCGGGACCCCATCGCCCATGTCGGGCAGGTTGAGTCTCCCCCACACCCGGGCCCAGGGGCCTCCTTGGGAGCCTCCCTGACGCCGCTCCTCTGACTCTCCTGAACTCTGCCTGTCCTGGCCTCCCGGGCCCTGCCTCCCTCTTCTCCCTCCTCTGATGCCTGCAGGGTGGGTCCGTGGGTCTCTGCCCGCCAGGGCCCACTTCTGGGCTTGGACCTGGGAGGTCTGCTCTCCCTAAGCCAAGGGGGCTCCCTCCCCTAGGGAGGGGGAATCCTTCCCCCGGGGCTGCCCCAGCAACCAAGGCCATCCTTCCTGGGAACAGGCTTGCTCCACTACTGGCTCTGCTTTAGGCTCAAGAAGAGTGGGAGGGAGAGGAGAGGACAGGAGAGCGGAGAGGGGAAAGAGGTGGAGAGAGGAGAGAGAACAAAGAAGTGAGTGGGAGAGACTGGAAAGGAGAGGGAGAAAGAGGCATGACAAAGGGGGGAGAGACTGAAGAGAGGGAGAGAGGAGAGAAAGGGGAGAGAGGAAGAGACAGGATATAGAGGGAAAAGAAAAGGAGGGAGAGGAGACACAGGGAAAAACAGGAGAGGGAAAGAGAGGGAGAGACAGACAAGGGGAGAAAGGAGGAGGGGAAAGAGGGTGGTTGGGTCTTGTTCTTCATTATCAAAGAAGACCAAAATGACATCCCTCTGTTTGAGAATGTGTGCCTGACTGTGGCTGATCAGACCAATACAAGCTTGGAATATTCTAGGCTTACAAGCACAGCCCCCATACTGATGAGGGCATGCCATGCTGGGCGGTCCTGCACCAGTGTTTCCCATACCGTACATGTAATTCTAAAGTTCTTCCATGAGACCTTCAGGGTGTCCAGTCATCGCTTCTCCAGACACCCTTGTGAAAAAAGAAAAGCAGAGATGAATGAGGGAAGAGAGAGAGAAGAGAGAGAGAGAAGAGACAGATGAGGGGAGGGACAGGAAAGAGGAGAGAAAGGGTGGGGAAGAGAGAGAAGAGGGGAGGAAAAAGTCTCAGGCTGGGGCTAGGCTGGGGCCCGATGTCTCTGTCCTCCCTTCTCTGCAATGATTTAGGCTCTTCTCTTGCTGCATGCCACCCCCCCCCACCTTACCCCATGCCAGGGTCCAGCCATGGCTTCTGGTCACCTAAAGTTTTGTCCTTTGTCCTCAAACCCTCTTGGGCTGTGGCTCCTGTCCACTCTCCATGGTAGCACATCCTACACTTGAGCTGCCCTACTTTGTTCAAGGAGGGAGATGTTAGAGGTGGAGATCAGTTCCTTCCACCCAGAGGTATTGGTCAAGTGCCTCCTACCTACAGGAACTGGGGATCCAAAGACTAAGGAGGCAGCCAGCCTCACTCTTGAATCCCAGGGTCCTATAAGGGGGACACCAGCAGCTGTGGGGGAGGGTTGGTAAAGACCACGGTGAAGGTGGGGCTTGGAGCAAGGAGGAGATGCTGGGACATAAGAGCTGGCCAGGAACCCAAGCTGCCCGGTCTGATGTCCGAGGAGCGGCTCCTCTGGTAGGCTGGGCTGAGGCTGCCAAGAGTGGGGTACTGTCACTCCTCTGAGGGGATCAGGGCCTCTGCTTGACCTGGGCTGGGTGACTTTGGAAAGAAGCCCCCCCTCACCTGGTGAGGCCCAGTCCCCACCAGGTGTTAGGCAGCACGCTCAAAGAGGTGAAAACTGACTTGTCAGGGAAATCTTTTATCTCTTACACAGTAACAAAAATGACTGGACTAAGATTGTGTCCTGTCTGAGAAAGCAGTCTCCCCACTGGGAGGGCCTGCTGTTTCCAGGTGCAATGACTTGTCATTGAGAATAGGCTCGGCATGGTCTTCTGGCCTCATTTGGGTTCCTGGAGCCCTTGACCTGGGGCTGGCCATAGCAGGGCCAGGTTCAGGGATGGACACGCCCTGGTCCTTAGGCCTGGCTGATGAAAACTGCTGCCCCAGAAGCAAGGAGACAATGGGGGCTCCACTCAATGCTGCGCCTACCTCAAGGGGTCATGACCACTTACCAGAGGGTTTTGGGAGACCTGCAGGGACACAGACTGGGACTCTCAGCCTCTCCCTGTCTGTAATGACTGGAGCCAGTGAGTTTGCAGGAAGGGGGTCACTTCAGGACCAAAGAGGAGACATATGACAGATGGCTGGTTATGAGTGTTGGACATGACTTCAGCAGCTCAGCCCGTGGGAGAGTTTCTTTTTTTTGGGGGGGTGTTATTTATTTGTTTGTTTTTGCAAGGCAGTGAGTTGGCCAAAGTCACATAGCCAGTAATTATTAAGTGTCTGAAGTCAGTTTTGAACTCAGGTCCTCCTGACTCCAGGGCTGGTGCTCTGTCCGCTGTGTCACCTAGCTGCCCCCTGTAGGAGAGTTCCTTACCAGTGTGGGACGATGGGGACAGCCCCATCCTCCTCCAATCCCTTCTTAGCCATGCTGTGGTGCCTTTTGTCTTGGTCTTCCTCCCCAGGGCCTGTGCTCCCTCCCAACTGCTGAGTGAGCTCTGGTTGGGTTATTGGATTGCCCCCCCACCCCCACCCCAGCCTCAGGATCCTAACTTGGGTGCATTCATTCTCGCTGTGCCCTGAGAGTCCCCCAATCTCCTGTAGCTCTAAAACTCTGCAGGTCCATCGAGGGTCACAGTATTCTCTCTTTTAACCCTTATTTCCAGTTTCCAAATCTGAAGCAATCCCTAGTCTGGAAGAAGGGGACAAACCAGGGGCTCTGGACCCACCCAGAGACAGGAGTGCAGGTGGGTGAGAGAGGAGAGAGAAGCGAGGGCACCGCTGTGGAACCACAGATGGGATTTTTTTGGGGGGAGTCAGACAGGGATCTTCCCTGTCACCAGCAGCCACTACTTCTTACTGGCTGTGCTGGGTTTTTGCCCCTTCTTGCCTTCCTTAATGTGAGCGTTATGAGGGTAGGGACTGCTTCCCTTTTGACTGGGTCCTCAGCCCTTAGCCCATAGCCCCGATACCTTCCTCCCAACCCCCAAATTTCCCACCCCTTCCCTCTTCTGTACCTCAAATTCTTGGGACCCAGTATTATCTTCTGTTGTGAACACTCTGACAGACCTCTCTTCCCTCCCCTGACTTCTAGACCCTCTGAGAATTGGCAAAGCCACATTCTTAGGGCTGATTGTCCTTTAACTTCATTCTTGGCCTACTGTTGCCCTTTTTGATGTCCTTCCCCGCCCAAGGGAGCCTTCTTTTTTGGGGGGGGGGGTGTTATTTATTTATTTATTAGTTTTTTGGTTTTTTGAAAACATTGAGTTAAGTGACTTGGCCAAGGTCACACAGCCAGTAATTTTTAAATGTCTGAGGTCAGTTTTGAACTTCAGCTGAGGCTGAAGAGCCTTTGACGGCTTCTGTTGTTACTTTCAGATCCTGAGACTGAGGCCAAGGACCAGAAATGGACTCCCAAGCAGGAAGTGTCTGAAGAAGATTCCCAAGGGGCAAAGGTGGAAGCTTCCTGGGGCCTGGAATGTGGAGAAGCCTGGGATTGTCCGGGCAGGTCAGAGAGACTGCTGGGGATCTTCACCGAGGACAAGCTGAAGAAATCCCCTTCTGCAGGACAAGATCCCAGGAACATGTCTACAGAAGACCAGAAACCTGCCCCGGAGAAGCTGGAGAAGGCACGTGCTGAACTTGCGCAGAGCATTGGTAGGGACCCAGACCCTGTTTCCCGGAGGAGACCTCCCCTGGAAGTCAGGCCCCATGCATGTGACCTGTGCAACCAGAGCTTTGACCTGAGTGCAGATCTCATGAAGCACCAGAAGATCCATGCAGGGGAGAAGCCCTGCAGCTGTCGTGAGTGTGGGAAGGTGTTTAGCCAGAGCTCCTACCTGCTCCAGCACCAGAGAGTCCACACTGGAGAGAAGCCTTACCGGTGCGGCGCATGCGGGAAAACCTTTGCTTGGAGCTCCAACCTCATTCAACACCAGAGGATCCACACTGGAGAAAAACCATATGAGTGCAGCGAGTGTGGGAAGGCCTTTCGGGCACACTCACAGCTCATTCACCATCAAAAGATTCACACTGGGGAGAAACCCTATCAGTGCCACGAGTGTGGGAAAGCCTTTGGTCGGAGCACTACCCTTATTCAACACCAGCGAATTCACACTGGGGAGAAGCCGTATCAGTGCAACGAGTGTGGGAAAGCCTTTAACTGGAACTCAAATTTCATTGAACACCAGAGAATTCACACTGGAGAAAGACCTCACGAATGTAATGAATGTGGCAAGGCCTTCAGCCAGAGCTCAAACCTAATAGAACACCTGAAAATTCACACTGGAGAAAAGCCCCACGAATGTAACCAGTGTGGGAAATCCTTCATGAGGAGCTCGGGCCTTCGGCAGCATCAGAGAATTCACACAGGAGAGAAGCCCTATCCATGCCACGAATGTGGCAAGACCTTCAGGGAGAGCTCGCAGCTCATTCAGCACCAGAGAATCCACACTGGAGAGAGACCTTTTGAATGTCCTGAGTGTGGAAAAGCCTTCATCTTGATCTCCAATCTTACCGAACATCAGAGGATTCACACTGGAGAGAAGCCTCATGAGTGTAACGAGTGCGGGAAAGCCTTCAGTCAGAGATCTAACCTCATCAGCCACCAGAGAATACACACAGGAGAAAAGCCCTATGAGTGCAGCCAGTGTGGAAAGACTTTCAAGGGGAGCTCTGGCCTTGTGCATCACCAGAGAATTCATACAGGCGAGAGACCATATGAGTGTAACGAGTGTGGCAAGACCTTCCGAGGGAGCTCTGAACTGAGGCAGCACCAGAGACTTCATTCTGGGGAAAAGCCCTACGTGTGTAATGAGTGCGGCAAAGCCTTTGTTCGAAACTCTGAGCTCATCAGCCACCAGCGCATCCACACCGGAGAGAGACCGTATAAATGTGGCATCTGCGGCAAGCCCTTCAGCCATCGTTCCAACCTCAATGAGCACCAGAAAAGACACATGGGATCCAAGGGGAAGCTGTGATGCTGCAGAGCGCTTGGAGCATGAGTCGTGGCTGACGACAAAGGAACGGCCACAGAGAGGGAGGCAGGAGCTTGTCTCATGGAGTGAGGCCCCCACAAATCCAGGAACAGTTGTGGTTATGCTACTCCTACAAAAGAGAAGCCTGTATCAGCTTAGTGTGAAGGGATGGGTGAATGACGGATGTGGCTCTCCTTTGATGGCAGCCGAAGGGCAGAATGTGTGTGAGGGGTCACTCCTTAGGCAGCAGTAGATGGGACCCCAGGCCATTAAGGCAACTTCTGCACAAGACTTTGGATCGAATGCGTCCCTTACTCAGAACTCCCCTTCGAAGATCTACATGTCCATCCACAGCTACCCTAGGGTCTTCCACAGGTAAGGTTACCCCATGGAGCCCAGCTCCAGAGAAACTTGCCCTATTCAAGTGCCACTCCTTCCATTTCATTGGCCTCAAAGTCTGGGTTAGAGCTGAACCCCAAGCTTTGTGGCTCTGATCCAACCTTTTCCTTTGAGCCTCTGGGGCTTCCTGAAGGAATGAAGAATTTAGGGCCCCAAAGAGCCTCCAGAACTGGGAGTCTCCATTCCAATGGGGGAGATCCAGAACCTTGATCAAACCTGCCATTGTTCTTGGAAGGAAAGTCCCTGATCAAGGTTCTGGGTTCCAAAGCTGGGAGAAAGGGTCCCTGTGGCAGCAGAGGCAGAAGGGAGGGAGTGACGGTGTCAGGGGGATAACTGCTTGGATGTTCTCCACTTGGTCATTGTATGCATTTTGGAGCATGGTTCTTGGAGGGGTCCAGAAAGCAGACAAGGAAGCAAGTATGGGTCAGGCCCTGTGCTCAATGTTGGGGATACAAAGAAAGGCCAAGGAGGGCACTCCCCTCAAGGAACGCCCAACTTAATGGGGGGAGATGAAGCAAATCACTGTGCTAACTATCCCAGACATATGAGAAGATCCTCTGATGAAGGGTGGAGAAGAGAACAAGAACAGTGATAGAAGTACCACCTCTCTGGGACCTTCCCTCCCTCCATCCCCATGGCCGCAGGAAATGGGCTCAGGGAGTGTGGAGTTAGGATTTGAATCCAGGACCCCTGATCCCAAGGACTTCTGTTAGAAGAACTACAACTAACATTTGTAGACCACCTGAAAGTATTCACAGTGCTTTCTAGGCATCACCCTCGAAGGAGGCCTGAGAGCCAAAGCAAGGCCACACAGGAGGAGAGGAAGAGCAGAGTGGCCAGAGCAGAGGGGCTGCTGAGCCCTCGAGGCAGTGCAACCAGCCTGTAGGTCACAAGGACTAGGAAACATTGAGTCCCTATGGGGTGCCTGGGGCTGGGGGGGGTCAGATGGATGGGAATTGCACCCAAACCCCAAAGTATTCTACAAAGCAGAAAACAGCTGGGGGCGGGTGGCTTTGTGTGGTTCTAGAGTTGGGAAGTTCTGGGCTGCTCCCCCATCATGCTTTCCCAGTTTCTGTTGGCTCTTGCCCTTGATTCCAGTAGACTGTAGTTATATTTAGCTGGGGGTGGCTTTGGTGGACAACCTTTGTGGAAGGGGAGGGGGAGGACCCCACACACCCCCCTTTGAAGGCCAGTGTGGTTCAGGCCCTCAGCCCTTTGCTTTTCTCACAGCCCCTCCCTCCACTCTGCTGTCACAAGCCCTGCCTAGAGATAGGGACTTGATGCTGGGGACCCCCACCCCAGGGGACCCCACCACACTTCCTTTGACCTGAGGATGCTGCGGATCCCTCTCCTCTCACTAGCAGATGGTTCCTCTTCTCTGAGATTCAGTAGGGTCTCCTGTGGGGGAGGGAACCCTTCTTGCCCCCTGGGAGCTTCGACTTTAGTGGGGGAGACATCTCCAAGTCTGTGGAACTCAGGGGGCTTCCCAGAGGAGGTCCTTGACTCCCCACAGGCGTGCCTCCACGGTGGCCCCTCTGCGGTTTTCTCTCCACTCGCCACTTCCCACACCCTCTGTGGAGAAGCTGTCGTCCCATGTTTATTTTGGGGAGCTTCAGCCTGGAGGCCCCAGAGGAGGGTCCCCCCTTCTCTCCACTCCCCGCTGCCATCTTGCCAGCCCTCTTGACTTTCCTGCACTCCCTGCCCGGCTTCCTGGCTGGTCTGTACCCTGGGTCTCTCCACCCATCGTCCACATAGCTAAGGGCATGAGGCAGGTCCATCCAGGTCCAGCACAACCCACACCCCTCCCTCACTTGGTGCTCAGAGTCCTCCCCAGCCTGACTCTCTGACCTGGCCAGGCTTCTTGATCCCCCACCTCATCCCTACCCACTCTCCACCCCACCTCCAGATCCTCCCCCCATCTGAGGGCACCTTCTTCCTCCACAAATCCTGTGTCTCTGTCCCCTATCCCCCTTTTCCTACTTTGCGGTTTGGGTACAATTCCCACCCATCTGACCCCCCCCCCCCCAGCCCCGATAGGGACTCAATGTTTTCTTGTTGGCCCCTGGCCTCTGGGGACTGGGGCCTGGCCCCTCCACCCTGGCTACTCTGCTCTTCCTCTCCTCCCTCTTGTGGCCCTGCTTTGGCTCTCTCTGGCCTGGCATAATGCTGGTTGACTTGACCACCTGGCCTTTCCTCTACCCCTCACATTGCCAACTTTGGACGAGCCGTGCCATCCACTCTGCGCCCCTGAGCCCCCCTTCCCCGGGTTTTCTCTGGGCCAGGGGTTGCCTCCCTGCTGCCTACAGCACCCCCACAAAGAAGGGCCAGGCTGGATCCTGGGGTGCAGCCCCCCTTCTCAGTGAGACTCCCTGCTTGGCCGTACTTTCCTCCGCTGTTTCCACCTCCCTAAGTGGACCCACTCTCCCAGGCTGCCTACTCTCCCAGAGGCGCAAACCCCAGGGGTGATTTCATTTGGGCTGCGACAGCCCCTCCCAGGGTGGGGGTCCTAGGGCAGAGTGCCGAGAGCAGCCCCTGAAAATGCTGCCCAATCAGTGGCCCAGGCTTGGCATAGTGAGCCTACCTGTGGAGTTCTTGGAGGAGCTGATCCCCTCAAACCAGGAAGGGGTACAGCCTCTAGTACTCCCCTAGTAGAGGAGTTGAAGGAAACTATGGCCCCTCTCCCAAGCCCCTGTCCGAGGTCGGGGTGAGGCCCAGAGCCCAGCTCTCCTGTGGTATCTTCTGAGTGAGTTAGCAGGGTGGCCTGGGCCCCCCCCCCCAAGGCCTCTCCCCTTCCTGGGCTTTTCTTGTGACTCAATCTGAATGGGCCAGAGCAGACCCCTGGGCCCAGGTGCCCCTCAGCCTCTAACTAGCCAGGTGACTGGCCCCCAGCGGGGTCAGGGCCCCAACCCTGGCTTCTCTCCAGCTGCCGGTGCTGAGGGAGGGGGTCTTAGCCTCCCTTACCTCTAGGGGAACCTCTCACATTATTGGGGGTTTTTGTCTCTGTTTCTAGACTGACCACAGCTTCGCGGGATGCAGACCAGGCCAGATTGTGACCCCGGTGCACAAATCCATCACGGAGGCTGGGTTCCACCAGGGGTGGCTGGGCACAGCTGGGAGGTGGGTCCCCCGGTCAGTGACCCTCTGTGCCACCATCTGTGCCACCCCCAGGTATGAGCCTGGTCAGAGGATGCTGCGTGGCAGGCTCCTGTCTCCCAAGGACTCATGCCGGGGGACAGGGTGCTGGTGGGTCCACGGCTTGGGTCACAGGCTGAGGTGTGAGGAGACCCCCAGGACCTGGCCTTCATGGATGTGGCATTGTACGCAGAAGGTACTTAATAAATGGCTAGTCAGCATTTCTTGAGCTTTGCGCAAATTGATGGAGGTGGCGCCTACTGGGTGCTGAGCCCTGTGGGGTGTATGGATCTTTCTCATCCCAGGGCCACAGGGAGGGGAGCTAGGGATGGAAGTGGCCTCAGGGCCAACTTGAGCTATGGCCTCAGGTCAGAAGACCCCAGACCCAGCTGTCCTCCATCCAGGTTTGATCTTGTCTAGAGAAGGGCCAGTCAAAGAGCAGGGTTGGACCACTGACCCCTCCAGACCGCACCCCACCTCCAGTCAGGGCCTGAGCTTGTAAGGGAGGCCGCCCGGAATGGCAGCGGCTGGCCAGGCCTGGGTCTGCTTGGGGTTTAAGGGCTGACCTCATGGAGGAGAAAGGCTTAGGGGTTACACACACACACACACACACACACTCACACAGGCACACATACCACACACGAGTCACAAGCTTTGGGCCATGTCTGGTCCCACATGCTTCTGGAATCTGACTCCTCCTGTATCCATGTGAGGGGAGGGATCCTGGGTGGGCACTTCCTTTTTCTTCATGGAGGGGGTCACTGAGTGCGGCTCTCAGCTCTCCTCTGCCCCCTCTGGTATTGATAGGGGAGTGCTGGGACCCTGGAAGGCCACAGCCCCTTTCCCCATCCCTTGGTGGGGGGAGCCCGTAGCTCCTAAAGGGAGGGGCCCTGGCCCTGGCTACCTCCAAAGACAATCACACAAAGTTCGGGAGAGGTTGGGGGGCTTCCTGGAGAAGGTGGGGGCCTGGTGGAGGAGGGTCACTGGGGAACAGTGGTTGAGAAGATGCTGAGAGTCTGGTGATGGGGGCCATTGTGGCAGGACAGCCAGGAGGCCCGGCCAGGCCGGGGTGTGTAGGCTGCGAGAACACTGGAGGGGTCCAGGGGCTCCAGAGGCTGAGGGGGGATCTCTTCTGCTCCTGGAGTCATGGAAGGTGATGGGAGGAGAGGGACACGATCCAACCTGTGTTTTCAGGGACATCCCTTTGGAGGGTGGAGAGGATGGATGGGAGGGGGCAGAGGCCGAGGCAGGCGGACCCCCGGCCCTGCTGCCATAGTCTGGGGGAGGGGAGGAGGGACCAGAAATCTCCAGGCCTTGGTACCATATTGGAGCTGGGGTGGGGGGGATGAGAGGGAGGGACCTAGGATAAATACCCAGGTGGGGGCCCGAGGGCCTGGATGCAATGGGGTGCCCCCACAGTAATGCCAAAGGGAGGAAGGGTGCAGTGGTAATGGGGTCGGTGACAGCTCCTGGCCGTCTGTTGGTGCAGGACAGCTGAGATGCAAGAGGGAACTTTGGCAGAAAGATGGGGACAGTAAGGAGTCTGGGGGGCCAGGACAGGCCTGAGGGCCACCCTGGGTCAGAGGGCACAGTCTGGAAGAAGATCCAGCCAAGGAGGCCGGAAAGGAGGAGGATTGGGGGGATCCAGGGGGTCCAAGGAGAGACCACTGGTCGCTTTGGAGGGAGTAGTGTGGGGGTGGGGCAGAAGCTGATGGGGCGCTTGAGCCGGGAGAGGAGAGGGAGTGGAGGCAGCCCCTGGGGTCAGCCTTCCAGTTCACTGGACTGTGGGGACGACCTTTGGGGGCATTCTGACCCAGTGATACCTGAACGGAGCATGGGGGGAGGGGAGCAGCTGACCAATGGCCTCAGTTTCTGTGGATTAGGGCAGGAGCTGGCTGAGAGGGTGGGGGTGGGGGTCGGGAGAGTGAGTAGATGAGCGAGGGTCTGGTGGGGGGTGCCCCAGTGTGTGTGTGTGTGGGGGGGCAGGTGGTAAGTGACCTCATCCCCCCAGGGAAGAAGCCTCAGTGGGAGACCTCCCCAGCCCCATGGCCAGGCAGACCCTGCCCTCAAGGCACATCCTCTGAGGAAGGAGGGGAGTTCCTCCCCCCATCCCCCCCACCATGTTCCCATGGCCCATTGTTCAAAATGACATGGGTTGGGCGGCTAGGTGGCACAGTGGACAGAGCACCAGCCCTAGAGTTAGGAGAACCTGAATTCAAATCCAGCCTCAGATACTTAATTGCCTAGCTGTGTGACCTTGGGCAAGGTACTAAGCCCCATTGCCTTGAAAAAAAACAAATGACATCTAAGACCCCCACCTTCGAGCCTGGTCATTGTGACAGATAGGGAAACTGAGGCACAACCTGACTTGGGGGGAGGGGGCTGAGCCGGTGCCCAAGCCAGGCTTTGCTCCAAGATCCACCACCACAGGGAGCTTGCCTGCTCTCCTGGGAGCTCCTCTCATGGATGACTGGCTCCTGGGTCTCCTTGGGGACCCCCAAGGTATCCCCCACACCCCTGAAATCTCAGCATGATGATTGACCCAGCCCCCTCAGCTGCTTCTGATTGGAGGGCTGGGGATCTCCAGCTGTGCTGGGTCTTCCATCAGCTGGTCCCATCGCTTCCCACTCCCCCAGTCAGGTGCCCCCTTCAGGTCATCCCTGGGGACTGTAAGCCCCTTGAGGGCAGGGAATGGCTTTGGCTTCCCTTGTGTCCCCATCTCTTAGGACGTGCTTAAGGTGTGAGTTGAGGGGCTCTGCTGTGGCTCCCAAGCCCCACTGGTGGGCTTCCTGCCATGATGACCAGTTAGTAGCAATTAGCCAGATCCAAGAAGTGTTTCAAAGGATGGTAGACCATAAGGCTAGCTTTTACAAAGCATCCCCCCCAAAAGTAGCTCCACCAGGACCTCCAGGGTCTAGGGAAAGGTGGACACTGGGCAGGAGCCCCCTTGGGAAGCGGGTCACCTCTGCCTCACAGATGACTAACCTTGACTCCTGCCAGCCCACCCTCAACTGTGGGATGGGAAGAGAGGGTCTGGGAGAGGCTGGGGCAGGTGCTGTTCAGAGGTCCACCTGGAGGGGACGCCGGGTCCCTCCTATACTGGAATCGTTTCTTTTTTAATTGATAATTTCTTTTTATTTTCCCAATTACATGTTATACAGTTTTCTGACATTTCTCTACATGCGTAGTTTGAAGTTACGTGATCTCATCCCAGCCCCCTCTCCTCAGGGGCGACCAGTCAGGTGACCATTGCCCATGTACATGTGTTTGGCATGTTTACACATGAGTCATTTTCTGTGTGAGGAATTAGGACAAAGGGAGAAGAAAGAAAACCAGGTAATGGGACAGAAAAACAAAGAGAAATTCCTTTTTTTTAATTTTTTTTTTTTTTAGGTTTTTGTAAGGCAAATGGGGTTAAGTGGCTTGCCCAAGGCCACACAGCTAGGTAATTATGAAGTGTTTGAGACCGGATTTGAACCCAAGTACTCCTGACTCCAAGGCCGGTGCTTTATCCACTACGCCACTGAGCCGCCCCCATGAGAAATTCTTTTTTCTAGAAAGATTTTATTTTGAATTTTAATTTTCCCCCTAATCTTGCTTCCCTCCCCTCCCCAGAAGGCAGTCTGTTAGTCTTTACATTGATGTTATTTGATCTAAGTTGGATGTGATGAGAAACATAAAGTATAAGAGATAACAAGAGATAGCAAAATTACAAAGTAAGATAGTGGGTTTTTTCCTAATCTGATGGTAATAGTCTTTGGTCTTTGTTCAAACTCCACAATTCTTTCCCTGGATACAGATGGTATTCTCCATCATAGATAGCCCAGAATTGCCCCTGCATGCATCTGCTGGTAAAAGTGATTAATTTTGCTTTTTTTGGGGGGGGTAGTTTAGGACTATGATTTGCTAAGTATGTATGGAGACCTCCTATAGGATGGATCTTAGGGAGAATCTATGTTGCTTCTATTATTTTCTTTTTGTTTTTGTGGGGCAATGGGGTTAAGTGACTTTCCTGTCCAAGGTCACACAGCTAGTAAGTATCAAGTTTCTGAGACTGGATTTGAACTCACATCCTCCTAACGCCAGGGTTGGTGTTATATCCACTGCTCTGCCTAGCTGCCCCTCTATGTTTCTTCTACAAATTTTCACCTTCATATTTCAATGTGTAGACCTTTTAGTCTCTGTTAGACTCTGACAGAAGTCTCCCTGCCTTCCCCATCTACTCACTACACATGCACATATCACCTTCCCTTCAACCCCAAATGAGTAGAGGGGAGAGATGAGGACTCTGAGGCTCAAAGAGATAACTGGTTCCTAGGTATCTCCCAGCTGGGAAATGATTTGAGACCAGGTGCTTCTCAGCCTGGCATTCCAGTCACTGCCTTAGGTCCTAGATTCTTCTAAGGATCAGGGAGCTTTATCAAGAAACATGATGGCTCAGGAGGGAGTGCCATTGGGGTTGGGACAGGGTTGACTTTGGGCAAGTCCTCTCTGGGTATTCCCATAATCTCCTCCAGGACAGAAAGCCCCTTCCAGTTCTGCTCTGTTTAGAGATTGGACATTCCCTCACTCACTACATCACTCTAACCTCCTCTCTCATGCCTCATCCCCTTAAACCTCTCCCTTCCCCTGGATTGCCATTTATCCACCTATCCCCCCCCCCCCCAGCTTTCTCCTTCCCTTCCATCAGTCCCTCCGCACCCTACCTTCCTGCCCCAGTCTGAGACAACTGGAACTCAGAGCAACCTGGGGAAGGAAGGCTCTAAATAGCTTTGCTGGGGTCTGAGGCAGCCCAGCTGTCAACTTCAGAGCCTCAGTTGTGTGTGCCAGGGCAGGTTACTGGAATGGGGTGAGGGCTTTTGGGAAGGATGTTCAAGAAGCACAGTGATGGGTGTGAGGAGGGACTGGGGTTAGCCAGTGGGGAGGATGTGGCTCCAGAAGGCCAGGGTTCAGGGACTTGGTTATTCATCTGAGATCCCAGAAGGAGAGTCCCTAACCTTGGGATTCCCTGAGACTGGCCCTGAATCCCAGCATGTTATGCAGGTCAGTTCTGAGTGAGGCAGCCAAGGCTGAGCTGGTAGCTGTGGCCAGAGCCAAGTGTGGCCTGGAGATCTCCTACCAGAGCAACTATAAAGCTGAGCATTAGAATATGGGAGGCATAGACTCAGGGTGCCTCTATGTTAGGGGACAAGATCCACCACCACAATCCAGCTGCAAGGTGGAAAAGTTTGGCCCTATAGAAAAGATTGGGAAAACCACATATCCCTGATTCTTAGCAGAGGTGGGAGCCCATGGGTTTTGTGAAACAGTGCATACAGCACCAGCTTTTTCTTTTGAATTGGTTAGTATTGAAATTTTTCTGCTTTTAAAAATTCTTTCCAATAAAGGAGGAGAATGGAAAATGCAGGTGAAGTCAAAACAAAATAGCAATACAATATACTTTTAAAGAGTTCTAGAGTTTGGGCTGCCCCAGTTTTTCATCCCAGAGAGTCCTCCCAGTAGATGAAGTGGGTAAAGAGAAGACAAGGTCATGGTCTCTACACAGCCCCGTTCCTAAGCTAAATGAACTTGAAAGCCACTTTGCCCCCACCTTTTGTCTGAAAAACAAGCCCATTTTGATGTATTTCCTTACTTGGATCTTCACAAGAAGGCTGTAAAGTGGGTACTATCATTGTTACCCTCCATTTACAAAAGAGGCCATTAAGACCCAGAGAAGGCCAGGTGGCAATGCTAGCTCTGTGGACCTCCCTCTCCCTGAGGAGTGACTACCTTCTCAGATCATTACAGTGTTTTCTTCCACAACTTGTCAAGAGGACAGGTGGGGGTGGTGGCCCCTTGGGATTCCTAGTGGCAGGAATCTTCTCAAAGAACAAATGACATTACTACATTAGAGATGAGGCATGGTGTGTGTGATTGTGGCTGATTAGACTGATAGAAGCTCAGAATACTCTACCTCAGGTTGAGCATAAAAAGTCCATGTGAACATCAGGGGTGCTCACTCTAAACTTATAGATGGCACATTTCCTTTGAGCGACTTCCATTCCGCCTTTCTCATCCTCAACGCCATGCTGGGCCATGGTCTCCCAGGCTGCACAACCAGTTCTAAAGTTCTTCAATGAGACCTTCAGGGTGTCTCGGTATCACTACTTCTGACCCCTTGTGAGCATTTGCCATGTGTGAGTTCTCCCTAAAGTAGCCTTTTTGGCAGGCGAACATATGGTATTCTTAACATGGCCAGCCCATCATGGCTGTACTCTCTTTAGTAATGTTGGGATGCTCATCAGTTTAGCTAGGAAAAAACTGTGTCTGGGATCTTCTGCCAGCTGATCTTCAGAATCTTCCTAAGACAATTTAAATGGCAGCGATTCAGTTTTCTGACCTGGCACTGGTAGACTGTCCAGGTTTCACAGGCATTCAGCAATAAGATCAGGACAATGGCTCTGTAGACCTTCAGTCTGGTGGGCAGTCTAATACCTATCCTCTCATAATCAGAGCCTCCCAAATCCTGAACTAGCTCTGGCAATGAGTGTGTCAACTTCATTGTCAATGTGAACCTCCCTGGAAAGAACACTGCCGAGGTAAGTGAACTTGTCCACAGTTCTCAAAACTTATCTATTGGCTGTAATCAATAGTTCCATCCATGTAGGGTGTGGTGCTGGCTAATGGATCCATACTTTGCTGAATCTCAGCTTCAGAGGCTGCACTGAGGCACAATCACCTGCAAACAGAAGATCCTGCACCAACCCTCCGTACACTTTGCTCTTGGCTTATAGCCTTTTCAAGTTGAAGAATTTGCCATCGGTGTAGTAGCTGACAAAGGAGACAAGGCTCGTCAGGCCTGAGATGGCATAAATGGATGGATGGATGGACAGACAGACAAATGGATGGTCCTAGTGCGTTCATTGATACCCAATAACAATAAATAATAGTAACACTGATAGAGAGCTGCCTTTGTCTCAAGCCTGGGTTGGGCTCTTCATGAGTATGTCTTGTGATCCTTACAAAGACCTTGAGGCAGATGCTGTGATGATCCCTAACCCAGGGTCCTAGAGCTAGTAAATGTCTAAAATTGGATTTGAACTCAGGTCTCCAGGTCTCCAAAGCCTGTGCTCTGCAGTCCCCCCTGGGGCTGAGTCTCTTCAGCGGTGTAGGAGGGAGAGGGAGAAGACAGCGGGGGTGGGGAGCCAAGAGGAGGGTGGGCAGACTCCTGGGCGAGGACTGTGACTGGGCAGCGCCACCCTGAGCATGCTCGGAAATGTAGTTGGGAGCAAGGCATGCGGCTGTCTGGGTGCAAGGCCGGGGCTGGGTCCTGGATAAACCAGTCCCCATCCCCAAGGAGAGAAGAGGGTCAGATGCACATGGTGAGGGGGGATGAGAAGGGGTACAGAAAGGGGCCTGAGGGGCCTTGGTGGGGGCGGGGGAACAAGGATGGACCACTACCACCATGATTATCTAAAATGGTATTGGAAATGCAAGAGAAGAAAAAGAATTGGAAGGAATCAGAATAGGCAATGAGGAAGCAAAGCTCACTCTGCAGATGATAGGACGGTCTACCTAGAGAACCTGAGAAAATCATCTAAAAAACTCCTTGAAATAATGAACAAATTCAACAAAGTAGCAGGATATAAAATAAGCCCACATAAATCATCAGCATTTCTACACATGAACAGCAAAGCCCAAGAGCAAGAGATAGAAAGAGAAATTGCATTTAAAACAACTATGGATAACATTAAATACTTGGAATCTTCCCCACCAAGACAAACCCTGGCACTGGATGGACACAATTATAAAGCTCTTCTCGTCCAAATAAAGTCAGTTCTAAATAATTGGAAAATGTCAAATGCTCATGGTTAGATTGAGCTAATATAATCAAAATGACAATTCTAACCAAATTAAATTAATTATACAGTGCCATACTGAGCAAACTACCAAATAACTACTTTGTAACAAAAGTAACAACATGGAGTAACAAAAGGGCAAGAATAGCAAGGGAAATGATGAAAAAAAAAATGTAAAGGAAGGTAACCTAGCTCTAACAGGTCTAAAACTATAGTAAAAGTGGCAGTCATCAAAACTGCCTGGTACTGATGAAGAAATAGAGGAATGGACCAGTGGATTAGGGTAGGTTCAACTGATGCTGAGTGAGATGAGCAAAACCAGGAGAACATTGTACACCCTGACAGCTACATGGGGGTGATGATTAGCCTTAATGGACTTGCTTATTCCATCAGTGCAACAATCAGGCACAATTTTGGGCTGTCTGTGATGGAGAATCCCATCTATGTCCAGAGAAAGAACTGTGAAGTTTGAACAAAAACCAGACATTACCTTATATTAAAAAAAAAAACCCTGTTATTTTTGCTATCTGTTAACCTTAGGGATGTCCTTAAGATAAATACAAGATATAAGGATATCTTATCCTTAAGGACATGATTTCTCTCTCATCACATTCAACTTAGATCAATGTAGACCAAAGACTAACAGAATGCCTTCTGGGGAGGGTGGGGAAGGGAAGGAAGATTGGGGGAAAAACTGTAAAATTAAAAATTAAAAAATACAATATTTTTTAAAAAGAGAAAAGTTAAAAAAAAACTAGTAAATGACTACAGCAATCTATTGTTTGACCAATCCAAAGACATCAGCCTCTGGGATAAGAATGCACTATCTGACAAAAATTGTTGGGAAAACTGGAAAATAGTATAGCAAAAACTAGGCATAAACCCATATCTCACACCCTATACCAAAATAAGGTCCAAATGGATAAAGGATTTAGACATAAAGAGCCATACCATAGATAAATTAATAGACCAAGAAACACTCCATCAGATCTATGGAATGGGGGGACAATTTATGACCAAAGAAGAAATAGAGCAGATTTTAAACTGAAAAATGAATGATTTGACTATATTAAATTAAAAAGGTTTTACACTAATAAAATCAAAGCTGGCAAAATTAGAAGGAAAGCAGAAAACTGGGAAACAATCTTCACAACTAGGAGTTCTGATAAAGGTCTCATTTCTAAAATAAGTGAAGAATTACAGTAAATTTATAAGGTCACAAGTCATTCCCCAATTGATAAATGATCCAAAGATACAAACAGGAAGTTTTCAAATGAAGAAATTAAAGCTATATATAATCATATGACAAAATGCTCCAAATCATTATTGATTAGAGAAATGCTAATTAAAACAACAAGGAGGCATCACACACTTATTAGCCAAGATGAGAAAAAGGGAAGATGATCAATGTGGGAGAGGTTATGGGAGGATTGGGACATGGATGCATTGCTGGTGGAGTTGTGAAGGATCCAACCTTTCCAGAGAGCAATATGGAACTATGCCCAAAGAGCAATAAAACCGTTCATACCCTTTGACCCAGCAATAGGCCTATACCCAGAAGAAACTGTAAAAAAAAGGGGAAAAGCCCTACATATTCCAAAATATTCATGGCAGCTGTTTTTGTAGTAGTAAAGAATTGGAAATTGAGGGGATGCCCATCAAGTGGGGCATGGCTGAACAAGTCACGGTGCACGAATGCCATGGAGTATTACCATAAAGACCATCATCATACCATAAGTGTCCGGAATGACTGATGGGCTCTGATGCTGACCGGAGGGAGCAGAGCCAAGGGCAGCAGTCCACAACCGCGCTGTGAGATGAAGGAGGCTCCTCGAGTCCAGGGCCAGGGCAGCGCTGTCAGGCCGACTCTGGGCCACGGGGTCCCACCCAGGGGAAGAGGAAGCAGAGCAGCCCCAGCCTTCGGGATCTGATGAGCACTTGGCCCAGGGGGGTCCCTTCTGCCCCAACTTCCCCTAGTCCTAATTCCTCGGACGGAAAATGACCACCTGTAGACCTGGTCCCCAGAGCCGCGTAGACACGACTCAAGGCGGGCGGACTCACCAGGCTCCATGTGCCCTGGAGGAAAAGAAGAGAAAGAAGAAGGCAAGGCCTTCCCGGGCAAGGCTTCTGCGGGGGCCCATCCCTGGGTTGTGGGGGGCCCCGCATCAACGAGCTTGCAAGAATTGGGGCGCAGGCCTCTCACTCTGGCCGAGGCCTTTCCTGTTTCTCTTTTTAAGGGTTCCCCCCAACCAGCCGTCTTCTGGAACGCCATGCCAGACCGAAGGGCGGCCCTCTGGGTCCAGGGCCCCCCACTTTTCACCCGGGGGTATCCCCTTATGTTGTAGGCAGAGCTGCCCCCTCCCAGCACGGACAGAAGACCTTGGTGGGGGGGCGGTGGCGCACGGCCTCCCCGGAGTCTGGATTTGAACTCGGGCCTTCCCCTGGGCTGCCCCCCAAACGATCTGGGAAACTTAGGGGGGCTGCCGGGGAGAGGCTGCAGAGGGGGCCGCGGTGTGCGCGCAGTGCGTGCCCCTTAAGGAGGGTCAGCGGCCCTCTCCCCGCCTCCCCGCGGCGGCCTCTGCGCCTGCGCCCAGCCTGGCTCGCGGGACTCCATTTCCCAGCAGCCCTCTCTCCCCGCCTCCCCGCGGCGGCCTCTGCGCCTGCGCCCAGCCTGGCTCGCAGGACTCCATTTCCCAGCAGCCCTCAGAGCCTCTTGGAGAGTGAGGTCCCCTGGTTGGATTTGGAGGAAGCGATCCGCTTGCCTCTCCTGAGCATGCGCGGGCCCGGGGCATGCTGGGGGTCGTAGTCCGTGCTTCCCTGGCCGCAGGCGCAGTGCGCTGGGAGGCCCGGAGCTGTCCGCTTTGTCCCGCTCCGGGGCCGGGGCGGGTGAGTCCGGGTGGGCTCGGGGTGGGGTGAGGGTCTGGGGAGGTCCCCCCAGGGGACCCCCTGACAGCCCCGGACCTTCCCTCCTTGACCCGCAGCTGCTGCCTCAAGGCGCAGTGAGCATTTATGAAGTGCCTGCTGTGTACCAGGCGTGGGAGCACCCTGGGTAGGGGGTTCCGGGGCGGCCGCCCCCTCTTCTGGGGAGCCCCCTAGACCGCAGCATCCCGGGGGCCGGAGCGCGGTTCGGGGTCTGGGGGTCTCCGCCCGCCTACTCTGAGCGCGGCCCTGGGGCAGACCCCCATGAGGAAACTGGGGAGGGTCACACTGCCAGACCCCCTCCGACTGATGCCCCCTCCGGACCCCTCTTCTGGAGCCCCCCTTAGACCGGCAGCACCCCAGGAGCGGGAGCACGTAGTGGGCCCTCAATCGAGGTTCCGAGCCTGGGGGCTTGGTTTGGATCACCCCGCCAGGCAGTGGGGTCTCCCTGCAGGTCTTGGGGTCTCCAGGAAAGGTCTCCCCTCCCTGAGACTTCCTCTGCTCTCTTAGGACTGGCCCCTGAGCTCCAGCTGGAGGAGGAAGAGGAAGGACCTGCCCAGGTAAGTCCTGCTCCTCCCTGCCCAGCCCCCTCCCCCCAGGGCTGGCCCTCCCCAGGTGGAGATGGCTCCTGGGCCCTTAGCTTGGTGCTGAGGGTGGGGCTGGATTCTCAGCTCTCCTCTCAGTGTGTCTTTGTGGGGTCTAGTTCTGTTGTCTTTGGGGAGCCTCTGTCTCCCTGGAGGGGTTCGGAGCTGGACCTCCTCTGACTTCAGGCCTGGGATGGATGGAGGTCTGTTCCCTGGCGTCCCCCTTGTCCTCTGTTAGTTTATTGGGTCCTGGCTGTCAGGCCTCGTCCCCCGCTGACCCTGCCCTCTCCTCAGGAGCCAGTGGGCCCCATCCCCTGAGGAGTTAGGTCAGAGCGGGGCACACAGGCTCCTGGATTTGAACTCAGGCGCCGCTGACTCCAGGGCCGGTGCTCTATCCCCTGTGCCACCTAGACACCCTTATGGTGGGTATAGAACAGATGCCCAGCGATTGGCATTCTGAGGGAGCGCCCCCTCAGAGGGCAATCCAGGCTGGAGGCCAGGCTGGCCAAAGGGGTAGAGGTGGCAGATGAGATACCAGTTCAGGGTCTAGCAGGTGGGAAGGGGGTGGGTCTGGCTGGCCCAGGCTGTGACGTGCCAACAGGATCCTGGAGCTTCAGCCCAGTGAGGTCTCTGCCTTGGGGTTGCCCCGGGGATGGTGGGAGAGGCTGCTAGAAGGAAAAGCAAATGGTCAGGTTCTGGCACCGATCATTAGGAGCCAGGACCTTTCCTTCTGGGCCCCTTGGTCATCTCTGTATAATGGGGAGCTCCTGGGAGGACCGTGTTTTCCAGAAGTCGGGGGTGACTCTTCACAAGAAGTGTCCGCAAAGAAGGGGAGAGGGAGTCTGGGGCAGGGGATGGGGGGAGGACCCAGAGTCTGTGGGCAGTGCCCTTTCTTCAGTCCTGACCATCTGCTGGGTCCCCAGACCTGGACCAGGGAGGTGGGGGGCTGCTGAAGTAGTCCCCGAGTGGGAGGTAAAGGCCTGGGAGCATTTGAGTGGTGCCCAGGCAGTAGGTACAAGGAGACAAGAGCGCCTGCCCCTTGCCACTGAGAAGCCCGCACCCGGACGATGATTCCGTGAAGCCATCTGAGTCATGGCAGCGGCTCAGGAAAGGTCTCAAGGAGGAGATTCCTGGAGCTGCCCTTTGAAGGGAGGCCGGATGTGGGGTTCCAGGTGTGGGGCCCCAGTCATGGGACACCACGCGTGGCAATGGGGGCCAACTGGAGGAGCGGCCACAAAGCCTGTTTGGTTGGATTACAGACTGGATAAGGGGGAGCAGTTCAGGTTGTAAAGGAGTTTGAACCTTGGGGATTTGATCCTGGGAATGAGAGGAAGTCCTTAGAGATTACTGAGTTGGGGGACAAGGAGACAGAGTGAATGAGGGAGCCAGCGTGGGGGAGTGTGGTGGAGACACGGGAGACCTGGGCACCAGATTGGCGAGAACAGGCTCAAGGAGAGAAGGGTGGTTCTGTAGGATCCATCTAGGACTCACAGACGTGGGGGGGAGCCCCACATGTGACAACTGTCCCTGGGTCCTTGCTTTCTCCCCTGCTTATGGGACCCCAGACTCTTTTACTGGGAGTCCGCAGGGTCCCGTCCCGGCCTCTCTGGCCCCATTGAGCCGTCCTGAAGTCCAGTTGTCTGTCCTGGTTCCTTCCTGTCGGCTCCTCTGCTGGCGCTCCAGAGTTTCCATGATTTCCTTCTCCTTGAGAAGTTACTATCCCCTCAGAGGGAAGCTGTTTCAGCCCTCCCCCAACCCCCAGGTGGTTTCTAGGGGGACAGCCTCAGCTGGAGACCTGTCCCCTCTCCTTCAGGCCCACCGTGGTGCTCTGTGCCGGCTCTCTCTGCTCAGGATGGCTGTGCAGATGTCTGGGGGTGAGGAGGCGGTCTCACCCCTTCCCTTTCCTCCCCCTTGTTGATAGCTGACTTTGGGGTCCGCTGCTCAGCAGTGGAGTATCTGGGCATGGGATGCCTGGAGGATGGGGCACCGGGAAGCGCTTGAGGTACAGTTTCCAGAACCCAGAGGGTTTCTTTGGCTGGGACCTGTGACCATGGGTCCATTTGTCCAGTGGGGGAAGCGGAGGGGAAAACTTGGAGGGGGGGGTGTCTCAGGAACAAGATGGCTGGTCGGGCTTGGCCCCATGGTGGGACAAAGCTGGGAGGCCGGGGGGAGTGCAGCCATGAGGGTCAGAGTCTAGGGAGGAGCCAGGAGGATGCCCACCTAGGAGGAGGTCCAGGCCACAGCCGCTGCCCCTTTGAGTGGGGGGCCTGCACACACCAGGAGGGCCTGGAGTGTCTTGGGTAGGCTGTATGTGGGGGGAGCAGGACTGAAGCCCCTCCATCCAGAAGGTGCCTAATGGTGCTCATGACTCTGTGGGAATCAACATTTATGCAGTGCCTACGATGCACCAGGGACTGTGAGGGGCTTTATAAATATCTGATCCTTGCAAGGGGCTGGTGTGATCCCCATGTGACAGTTGTGGAAACTGAGGCCGGTAGCAGTGTGTGACTTGTCCAGAGCTATTGAGTATCTGAATTTGAACTCAGGTCTTACTGACTTCAGTCTCAATGATCTCTAGAAGATGGGGGCCTGGGCCCCCAAGGCACAGCCTGACTCTAAATCCCTAGAAGGTTGTCTTTGGGGGGGCCATTATGGTCCAACCATGATGGGGAAGAAACATAACTGGCTTCCCTAGGATCTCGGAAGGCTCTCCCCTCTGTCCAAGCTTCACTTCCCACTAGACCGGACCCTCCTCAAGGCCCACTCTTCCCTGTTCCCTCCTCCCCCATCATTACCCAGGGTGGGTGGGGGCAGTGACCAAGACCCTCAGGGAGCCCTCCCTCCCTCCCAGGTCCCTTCGGCTAGTTGAAACCAGACTAAAAGACCAAACATTGAAGGAAGTGGAGAGCAGTGGAGCCGAGAGAGAGAGAGAGAGAGAGAGAGAGAGAGAGAGAGAGAGAGAGAGAGAGAGAGAGAGAGAGAGAGAATGAATGAGAATATAACAGACAGACAGACAGACCTGTCGGCTAGTCAGAGTGTCTTCAGGACTCTTGTCAGGAAAGAGGCTCATGGCCAGGGTGGTAGACTCAGGAGTTTGATCCTTCAGTCAGAGCATGTGCTAATCACTGGCAGTACCAATAGAAGCTCACAGAATCGTGGCTCCTGTCCCCCAATGGGAGAAAGTAAGGCAGGGAAAGTGGGGAGGAGGTGACCCCATGGGGCAGGAAGATGAAGACTGAGGGACTGCTGGCAGGTGGTTCAGCCTCAGCTCCTTCACTGGACCCCTGGCCAGTGGCTACCCCAGCTCCATCCCCTGGGCTTTCTCTCCCTTCTGGGGGCCAGCTCTACCCCACCATCACCACGTGGGATGACTGCCCACATTGCCACCTGCTTTTCCTTCATTCCTACCAGTCCAGGGAACATGTGTGGTTTTTATGTCTTTCAGACTGTCCCCAAGGGGACAACCCAAGTGCCGGTCATTTCTAAAGACTCAGAGGGGATGTTCCCCAAGACCCCATGTTTGGAAAAGCCTGTAGTGAGAATACACCTCCAGGGCAGGATTTAAAGTTTGGGTGAGGAGGACTCAGAGGGAACCCAGTGCCCAGAACTTATGTCCTGGTGACACCCTGGTTGGGGAGATCCGGGAGAAGCTCAACCTTGTTCCCCAGGAGACGGGGCCTATGGGAGAGGAGCCCCAGACTGGGAGATAAGGTGGGGAGAATTCCACACTGAGTTCACATCCAATTGAAAATGCCTGTGAGTGTGAGGAGCGTGGAAAAATGTTCAATCTTCAAGTTGTCATCTGCCCTTATTGGCCACTGGAGAATTCACACTGGAGAGAAGCCCTCCACACAGAGAATGTGGGGACACCTTCCGGGGAGCTCGGACTTGAGAAAACACCAGAGGACTCACACCAGAGGACTCACACCCTATGAATGGGGTGAGTGTGGGAAGACCTTCAGGTGCAGCTCCCTTTATCAGACTCAGAGAACTCAGTGGAGAAAGGCTGAATCTAGGTGGAGAGCGTGGCAAAGCCTTTGGCCAGAGCTTGTCCCTTTATCTAGGGCCATAAGGACCACACTGGGGAGAAGCCCTATGAATGTGAAGAGTGTGGGAGAGCCTTCATGTGGAAGACAACCCTCATCACTCATCAGAGGAGCCACAGCAGGGAGAAGCCTGAACTGTGGGAAGGCCTCTTCAGAGCAGAGAACTCACATCAGGGAGAAACCCTACGAATGCAAGGAGTGTGGGAATATCCAGAGATCACCAGAGGACACACACCAGGGAGAAGCCTTACAAGTGCAGTGTCTGTAGTAAAGCCTTTGGTCATATCTTCTACCTTATTCAGCATCAGAAGCTTCACACCAGGGAGTAGCTACCCTTGGTAGGCAGCCTGGCAGTGCCATTGTCCCTTCCCTTGTCTTGATGTAGATCCTAAATCAGCTGGGAGATGCCAGTCCTTTCCAAAGCTTTCCTTCACATCCTCTGTCTAGAAATTAGGTGATCCAGTGGTTAGAGCACTGGAGTTAGGAAGACCCGAGTTCAAATCCAGTCTCAGACATTTACTAGCTTTGTGATCATGACTACTACACTTTTGTTTTCTTCATCTCTAAAATGGGGATCGCAGCAGCACCAGCCCTGGCTGGTCTGAAATGGCCAAGGTCTCGGGCTGGTGAAGAAACCTGAGAGGGTGAGAATTCAGACCTTATCTGGAGTGCTGGGCCCTGTTTGAGAGGGGCATTGGAGGCTTGGAGCAAATCCAGGAGAGGAAGTTTGGAAGGGCCAGGAGCCCATGCTGGGAGGGATGGGGGAGGTGATCAGTGGAAGGAACAGGTCTTCTTTAGAATGGAAAGACAAAGAGATAGAGCAAGTACCTGAAGGGTGGTCACTCGGACACCAGAGCCAGGAGTCAAGGCAGGATGCTTTGGAGAGATTGAGGCTCCAGGGCAGACAGCACCTAACCCATCTGTTGTAGTGAGGAAGGGATGTCCTGAGGAGAAGGGAGGGGGGTCTTCTCCTTGGAGGCCTACAAATAGGAACCCTTATTGAGGAAGTATCTGTGTGTGTGTGTGTGTGTGTGTGTGTGTGTGTGTATGTGTGTATGTGTGTATGTGTGTGTGTGTGTGATGAGGCTGCTGAGTCAAGCCCTCCCAATTACAGGAATTCTTTTTTAAAAGTTTTAATTATTTTTCTATCAGGAAACATTGACTTGCTCTCCTTCCTTGAAAGACATGCATAAAAGACATGTACCTGTGTCTCAGAAGGCTGCTGGGGCATCAGTGCCCATGGCTTACCCCAACTCCAGAGCTAAGCAGAGTCAGATGGTAGAAATGCAGAGAGCGCCAAATGAGCCTCCAAGATTCTAAATTTGTAAGATGATTATTCTTCCTATTGCAAAAGAAGGAAAAATGAAATCTTGTTTTAACCAAATAATTTCCACATGTCAAAGCAAATGAATGACAGGAGGTCATGCTCAAGCTGAGACCTGTGGAATCCTTTGGCCATATCTCCTACTTTATTCAGCATCTGAAGCTTCACACCAAGGAGTAGCTACCCTTGGTAGCCAGCCTGGTAGTGCTATTGTCCCTTCCCTGGGCTCTCAAGGTCTGAAGTCTTACCCCATTCGTCACATACAAATGGCTTTCCTGCTTCTGCTCCCTTCCCTCTGCAAAGTCTTCCCAGGTTTCTCTGAAATCAGCCCCTTCCTTAATCTACCTGCCCCCCCCCCTTCTGTTTCCTCCAGTGAAATCTGTCTCTGATTGAGGCTGGGTGAGTTCTTCCCATCTCTGACCAGTTTACCCCCTCTCCACACCCCCTTCCCTTTCCCATCCCTCCTCTTCCTTTCTCCATAGTTAGACTTCTTCCCTTCCCTTTCTTTTAAGATATTATTAAAGAACCACTCCCAGCCTGAAGTCTAATCAGAATCCCTCCAGAGTTCTGAGGGGACGACAGATCATTTCCCCCAGCAGAATGTAAATTCTCTCCTCCTTCTAGTTGTTATGATTGCTCACTTAGCATTATCTTATGTTTCTCTTGAGTCCTGTTTTTTCATTTCAAAATTTTTATGCATTCCTGTTTTTTTTTTTATTTTCAGGAATGTTTGATCTCTTCTATTGCATTGAAGATCCATTTCCCCTCCCCTGTAGGATTATACTTAGTTTTGTTGGACAGGCTACTTTTGCCTTCTGGAGTATCATATGGCAAACTCTGTCTTTATTTATAGTAAGGATGGAGAAATCCTCTGTGATCTTGACTGGGATGCCATCATATTTGAATTATTTCTTTTTTGGCTGCTGGCAGTAATTTTTTCTTTAATCTAGAAATTCTGTGATATTCTTGGGAAATTTCTTTTGGGGGTTTCTTTCAGGAGGACTGGGATTCTTTAAATATCTCTATTGCCCTCTTTTTCCAAGCAATTCCAAGTGATCTGGGTAGTTGTATGATTTCTTGAAATATGCTGTTTGGAATTGGTTTTGTTCATGGATTTCCCATTATTCAGTTATCCTTAAATAGTCCTCAATCTCTTAAATTATCTCACAGGTTTTCTTTGAGATACTTTACGGTTCCTTTTGATTTTTGCTTTAATACTTCTTATTGTCCCATGGAGTGATTTGGTCCATTATAATTTTCAGTGAATTTGTTGCTTAGTCAAGGTTTTTCTGCCTCTTAAGCCAAGCAGTTAATTCCCTTTCCAGTTCTTTCTTCCATAGCTCTTATTTCTTTCCTTTTTTTTCCTCTAGCACTCTCATTTCATTTATGACAAAAAATTCTTACTTTTTTTTGCTTTAGTTTTTTTGCAAGGCAAATGGATTTAAGTGGCTTGCCCAAGGCCACACAGCTAGGTAATTTTTAAGTGTCCAAGGTCATCTCCCCCAGCTCTCAGCTTCCCCTTACGCGGTGCCCTCTGGAATGCCTGCTCCTTAGCTAGCAGGCTGGCTCTGCTCTTACATCTTTTGTCTCCTGCTCCTTCCATCTCCTGGTTCTGAATGGACCATGGCTCCCTCAAGATGACCACCCTCCCTCCTCAGTCCTGGACCCCTAATCCACCTCGGTTCCTCACTGATGGGAGCAGGAGCCGGGACTCTCCTTACTCCCAAAGTTCTCTCCTTCCATCACTTGGTGACCTCTCCTCCTTTGTGCTTCTTACTGTTCACATCTACCCATATGCACCCCTTCCTTCCTCAGTGAGATCATACCCCACCTAGCCTTTGCTCCCCAAATCCTGCCCTGAAGGGGACTTCAACATACACATTGACACCCAAACCTCCACCCACTTTGACACAAAGATGGTCACCCCTGGATCTTGCTATAGCCTCTCCATGGACTAGAACTCTGAAGCCCCCTTATCCTACTATAATTTATTGGCTTCTCCCCACTCCCTCTGGCTCCTCTCACATGACTTCATCTTCACCAGACCTAGGCCCTCGACCCCTCCCCAGGCCCTCTGCCTCCTCTTCTCCTCAGCTGGACCCCCTTGGTGAACCACTTCACCTCCACCTCTAACTACAAGCCCAATCAAGCCTCCCACCCTTAGGTGCCTTTACTCCCCCACACATGGGCCCACCATAAGTTCATGTGACAACGCCACTGGGCCCTCACTGCTGCCCCACAATCCTCCATCTCCCCTGTAAGCTCACCCTCCCAAACCTCTGCCCCACTCTTGGAGCCAAGACCCTGTCTCCTGTTTTATAGGAAATGGCCATTCACCATGAGCTCCCCCTCCTCCATCACTCAGGTGTCTTCTATGGAAGAAGAAGACTGACCCCTGACCCCTTCACCTGCTCAGGTGATCCTTTTCTGTGCCATCTCCTCTAGCAGATCGCCCCCCTCCCGTCTCTCCCTTCTCTTTCATCTCTCACTCCTACTACGGACATGGCCACACCTCCTCCATCCTGTAAAATCCCCACTGCTGTCCAGATGGGCGCCTCTCTCTCTCTCCTGAGAGCTCCTCAGCTTCCCTTAGGTCCCTAAATCTCCCCCTTTTCAGAAGGAAGCCTGTTCCTGTTCTAGGTGGTGGATTTGGGCAGAGACAGGTTTCTGCCTCAGTATCCTCAGGGCTTGCCTGGCACAGCCTACTCTTGGACGTCCCCAGGGACCACAGGCTGTTCTGTCTCCCGATGCCAAATTGGGCTGGCGTTTGTTTCCCAGGTCAGGACTTGGTCTGGTTTGGAGGATTGGCTCCGGGTATTTCGGACTCTGGTGGGAGAGTGGAGAGATCCCGGACATGAGCCAACCACTGACCCTTCTCGGCTTAGGTCCTGGATGTAGGCTTACCTTCAGCCTGCCCTCTGTGAGGAACAGGTTGTCCAGGAGGGGGACCCTGCATGGGCACACACAAGGCAGGTGGGAGGGGCCCAGGGGGAAAGATTGAGGCCAGGTGAGACAAGCGTCCCTGAGGGTTGGGTGCTGCTTGGGGAGGGCTGTGTGTGGTGATTTCCCAAATCTGAACTCTTGAGCCCAGGAGAGCCTGCTCAGGGCTGGGGGGAGGGGCAGGGATGGAGGAGAAAACCCTGACGCCTGGTCTCCTCAGTCCAAGGTCTCTGCCCCAGCCTTGCTTGGAATCCGCTGCTCTGGGCGGGGTACAAGGCCAGTGTGACTCCAGAGAGTGGCCAGAGCCCAGGAGACTCAGTCCCTGTCCTGCCCTGCCCTGCCCTGGGAGGTTGGGGCCAGGGGCTGGTGGCTGGGGTTGGCCTCAGAAAGGGGGCTCATGACATTTCCTGCTTCACTGGGTACTCCAACCCTTAATTTCACAAAAGGGGAAACTGAGAAAACCTAGATTCACATCTAGGACCTCTGGTCCCCTGCCCTGCTGCCTGGGAAGCCTCAGTTTCTTTCTCTGTAAAATGTGTCTCTCTCCCAGCTCTGGAAAGGAGGCTGGCTCTGAGCTAAGGATCTGGTCTTGAACTGTGACCCAGCCACCAGGCTCCTCAGTTTCCCCTTTTGACGTCAAGGGTCTCGGTGTCTTTCCTGCCCAAGTTCCCATCCCCTTGCCAGGGAATCCAGAAGGGAGCCGGGAGCCATGCTTTGGTTCCTCTGGACCTTCTCCCAGTCCAGGGAGCAGGACATTGTGTGAGGGAAGGCCAGGGGGGCCAAGGTCTGAGAAGGGTGGTCAGTGACCTGCAGAGAGACCCTGACTTCCCATTGGGAGGTAGGACTTCAGTCTGCACCCAGAAGAGTCAGTCCCTCACTCTTCTGATCTCTCTCCCCTCACTGTGAGCCCCCACTCCAATTCCTCTGGAAAGGCAGCCCAGCCCTCATAGCAAGAAGTCTCCAGCCTGGCTTGAGGCCCCCAGCTTGGCCACTTGCCAGTCCTGTACCCTCAGAGAATCAGTTTTCTTATCTGTGAAATGGGCACAATAGAACCCCAGAGTCCTGTTAGGGAGGTGGTTGTCCTAGAATGCCTGAGAAGGGGATGCTTTGTAATCTGGAGACCTTTTTTCTTGCCCAAGGTCACACGGCTATGTAATTATTAAGTGTCTGAGGCAGGACTTGAATTCAGGTCCTCCTGACTTCAGGGCCGGTGCTCTATCCACTGTTCCACCTAGCCACCCCATCTGGAGACCATGGCAGGGGCTCCCCCTTCCTACTGAGACCACCCAATACCCCTCTGCTGTGGGACAGGAGTGGCCATCTTGGTTACCACCCACCTACCCATCTGCTGCTTCTCCCTCCTTGGGCTCGTGAATCTTCTGCCTGGCAGCCCCCCCCCACTCCTGGACAGCTGTGTCCCATCCAGCTCTGCCCCCTGTCACCAGCTCCTGTGCCCCTGGAGCTGCTTAAGTTGCCTCCCCTCCCTCTTCCCGGTGCCGGAAACGGTGACATGTGCATTTTCAATCTTTTTCAGACTGGGAGGCTAGGACTGAGACCAAGGCATCCACTCTGCGAGAGGACATTTCTGAAGACCCAGGGACGGGAATGGAAAGACTAGAGGGGATTGGGCCCCTGGGGCCCATATTTGCTGAGGCATTTGGACACGAGAACTCAGTAGGGAGGCAGAGGGAAGGCCCTGGTGGGGAGACTCCAAGGTCACCTGGTCCCAAGTACACAGCATGGACCCTGGCAGCATCCTCCTCCCCAGGGAAGAGCCCCAGTGGGGAGGAAGGCCACTTGTGTCCACAGCCTCCCAGAGAGAGAACCCCTAGCTCAGAGGCTGCAGGACAAGAGGGGCAGAGTCTGCCCTCCGGGACCCAGCAGAGTCGGGGTGGTGGTGAGTGCAGGGAAGCCTTGCCGGGGAGCCTGGACCCGAGCCCAGACCGGAGGGTTGGCCCTGGAGAGAAGCCCTTCGAGTGTGGTGAGTGTGGGCGAACCTTCATGCAGAACTCCTCTCTGGCCCTGCACCAGAGAGTTCACACTGGAGAGAAGCCCTACACCTGCCCAGAGTGTGGGAAAGCCTTCCGCTGGAGCTCGGACCTCCGGAAGCACCAGAGGATTCACACAGGAGAGAAGCCCTATCGGTGCGGAGAGTGCGGCAAAGCCTTTGGCCGGAGCTCATCCCTCATCGAGCACCACAAGGTCCACACAGGCGAGAAGCCCTACGAGTGTGCCGAGTGTGGGAAGGCCTTCAAGGGCAGCTCCGATCTGAGCCAGCACCGGAGGGTTCACACCGGTGAGAAGCCCTACGAGTGTGATGAGTGCGGGAGAGCCTTCATGTGGAAGACGGCCCTCCTCACTCACCAGAGGAGCCACCGTGGGGAGAAGCCCTACGAGTGTCCGGACTGTGGGAAGACCTTTGTCCAGAGCTCACACCTCACCCAGCACCAGCGGACACACACTGGTGAGAAGCTCTACGAGTGCCAGGACTGTGGGAAGGCCTTCAGTGTGAGCTCCTACCTGATTGAGCACCAGCGGACGCACACTGGCGAGAAGCCCTACGAGTGCAGCGTCTGTGGAAAGGCCTTCATCCAGAGGTCCCACCTGACCCAGCACCAGAGGATCCACACTGGCGAGAAGCCCTACGAGTGTGGCCATTGTGGGAAGGCCTTCCGCTACAGCTCAGACCTGACCCAGCATCACAGGCTGCACTCCCGAGCCTAGATGGAGGGGCTCTCTTGCCTCGCCAGAGGTCACCAGCCTCCATCGCTGGCCTCCACCTCCTCCTCGGTCTGCACCCCTCCTCTCACTGCCTCTTTGTCTTTTACAAATCCACTTAGATCTCCTTAATCTAGGAGCGAGGGCTCAGCCCTGGTACTACCTCAGGCTCTCCCTAGGTCTTCCCTTGCCCTCCTTCCCTTCTCCTTCCTTCTCTCCCTCTCCTCTCTCTCACTTCCTCCTTGTCTCCCTCTTTCCCTCCCTCTCTGGCTTCCTCCATCCCCCTTTTCTCTTCTTTCCCCCTTCTCCCTCCCCCCTCCAACCTTCTCCCTTCCTCCCTTCTTCTGCACCATCCCTCCATCCTTTCTTGCCCATCCAACCTGTTGGTTTTTGGGCATGGCCCCATTCTCTTCTTGCATTTTCTCTTCTCTTGCCTCGATGCTTTGGGTTGCTGCACTCGTCTGGCTCCTTGTCTTGCGCTCTAGCTAACCAAGTCCGAGGCCCCATCTCTGACCAACTTCCCTCTTTTCTTGAATTCTGTCCAGGGTCCCAACTTCCTTGGTCCATTCAGACCATTATTTCCTGTTGGTGACCCAGGCTGGAGTGGGACTCCAGACCCCTGCTTATGATGGTTGGGTCCTCTCATTGCCTTCTTCTACCTTCCCTTTTGGTCTCAGTCCCTCAAGCTTTTTCATTTTCTCAGTGCCCTTCCATGGTGGGTGAATGTATATGGATCTCTGGAACCTGCCACGAGGAACCAGAAAGGGGACTGCCCCTTTCCAGGGTTCCTGCCCAGGGCTGGGCTGGGCTAGCTGGCCACTGTAGTCCCCACCAGCTCAGAGCTTCAAAAATCTTGTGTGTGGTCACCTGGAAGGCAGCCCACAGATGGATGGTCAGCACATGTGTGTGTAGACCACCTTGGGGTCCTCCATGGCTTCAGCCAAGGCCAGCAGATCATCCATCTTTCTGTTCCTGATGAAGGGGTGGAGAGTTGGAGCTGGGGAGGGGGCTTCTTCTACTTGAGCATCCCAGATTCCAGAGGCAACCCATTTGACAATGAGCCCAAAGGGGCCTCCACCATCCCCCTCCAGATACTCAGAGGACCCTTCTTCTCCAGTCTAAACTTCCTTTTGTATCTTCATGGAGCATGGGTGCCTAGGCCTGCCCTGGCTGCCTAGTCTGGAAGTCCTCTGGACACTAGAGATGGCCTTTACTTCTGGATGTGCTTAGGGTCAGCAGTAGGGTCCTGGCACTCTGGTGCCTGGCAGCCTCTCGTATTCCATGGACACTGAGGCCCATGAGGGGAAGCCCAGGTAGCCCCAAGGCAGCTCAGCTGCTCAGCTCAGTGTCTGGCATACAGTTAGGACTTAATAAATGCTTAGCCTCTCTGGGCTGCTGGATGTCAATCTAGAGTGAAACATTTCTTTCATCCCTCCTCAAGGAACTGGGGGGGGGGGGAGGTTGGGATCCTTCCCTTCGCCTCTCTTCCTCCTCTCCCCTCTCCTTCCCTGCTTCCTATCTCTCCTCTCCCCTTTATATTTTCCCTCTTTCTTCTTTTCCCCCTTTTTCTCCCCCATCCCTCTCCCCCTCCTCTCCCTTTCCTTTCCCCCCTCCATTTCTCTTTCTTCCCCCCCCTTCTCTCTCTCCCCCTCTCCTCTTTTGTCTCTCCTCTGTCTGTCCTATCTATCTTTCCCCCCTTTTCCAGATCCTCAGGTTCATAATTAGTCTTCTGGGGTTCAGCAAGTGACCGGCATGGGGGGCAGGGCTCACAGCTATGACTGGAGCCAAGGGCCATTGCAAGAGTAGGGAAGATTGGGAGACAGTCACCTCAGCAGCAGGGTCCCCTGGGGCTCCTGAATTCCCTACCCTGGGGTACTGTGGCCTACTTGGGAAATGCCTGGCCTCCTTTGGGACCCCAAGATCAATGATCTGACCCAGCTTTTCCTGAAGGAATAGATGAAGGGGCTGAGCCTGCTCCAGTTGGTCATGGTGCCCCCCCCACTCCCCTCACCTCAAGCTTCAGCCCCTGGGCTAAGTAAGCACTTTGCCATTATTATCTCCTTCGAGCCTCACAATGATCCTGGGGGGAGGTGCTATGATCCCCATTTTTCAGATGAGGCAACTGAGGCAGGCAGAGGGGAGCACAAGACAGAACAGGGCCGATCCAATCTGCTTCTGACAAGTCTGGGTTGAGGGAGGTGGGATGGACTGATGCTTTCTAAGAACACTGGGGTTGCTGGGTGACTCTGGGGCTTCCTGCCCACTCTGGGCCTCCCATAAAATGGGGGAGTTGAATTTGGGAGGAAAGGGGCCAGCAAGAAGCTCCAAGTTTGAGTCCTGATTTTTGTCTGGAGGACCTGGCACCTTCTGGCTCCCAGTCTGAGTTTCTCCCTTACCCAACCTATGAATGGGGGAGAGAGCCCCTGGCCTCTAGTTCCCAGCAGCCTCCCTGTGACTCTTGGGGTCTCTTCCTACTCTTTGAGGAACCATGAAGGTAGGAGGCTGAGGGATGATGCCCCTCCAGCAGCTCCCCAGGTCCCTGTGTCCCCCATCCTAGTGGCTGTGCACTTGTGCGCACTTCTGTCCTCCCTGGGGAAATTGGGCTGGGTCCCCACTTCCCCTTCTCCCCCCCACCGCTCCCCTTCTTCCCTGGGACTGCCTCAGTCTTTTCTGTTTCCTGAGGGCAAACAAGATCTAGGTGTCCAGGAATGAATACTGGATCTGGTCACCCCCCTCTCCGGGGCTGCCTCCATTGGGGGAGCTGCCTCTGAAGGCCCTCCCTGGTCTTGATGCTATGATTTAGGCCCAGTTTGGCAGCCTTGGTGGGCTGGGTGGGCATGGGGAGTGGCCACCTCTCATCACCTCCCCCCCCAGTTTTCCTTCTGGCTGTGGCCCTCATCTCCTTTTAGGTCTCAAATTCATCCCTCCAGGCTCCAAATCATAGACTTGGAAGGTACCTGGAGGCCCACAGTGCTCCTCTCCTCAAATAGGTCAGTGGGCCACTGTCCTTTCTGGGGCTCCCAGTGTGATCAGCTTGACCCCTCATTCACAGGCCAAGCCTTCAGAAATGGGGTGACCCTTTCCCCCCTCCAGGATCTGCTGCTTCTCAGCTCTTCTGAGACCCGCCTCTTGGCTTCCCAGTTCACCATCCCACCCTGAGTTGAGGTATGGAGGAGAGTTGCAGACCACCCAGGTGTGATATTACCCATGTGACCCAGGACAGTTTGTGTCTCTCTCTGGGCTGCCTCAGTTTCCTTCTCAATAAAATAAGGATGAGGAGCAGCAAGGTCCTGCAGTGGACAGAGCACCAACCCTGAAGTCAGGAGGACTTGAGTTCAGATCCACCCTCAGACACTCACTAGCTGTGTGACCCTGGGACAGTCACTAATCCTAATTACCTCAAAAATATAAGATGAGGGAGTTGCCGAGGTATCTTGGAGCCTGATGATGGGTGCTCTCCTAAGGATGGCCAGTGATGAAGTAGAGGATCTGAGAGACTGGGGCTCGGGTCCTTTAAGAGACTACTAAATGCTCCTCATCCTCCTGTGCCCCTGATATCTGCATCTCTTCATTTTTTTCAGGCTGACCACGAAATGCCCCATCCCCAGCCAGCCCCTGAAGAGGGTGGCCCCCAGGGCCCTGTGTTGATGGGAGCCAGGGAGGACATAGCAGGGAAGCTGAAGGAAAGTCCCTCCAGGGAGCCCCAGAGAGCCGGCGTCTCCCCCCAGGACAAGGACATGCAGGGGTGCACAGAGGATGGGGAGAGCTCCTGGCCCGACTCCAACCTTGTCATTCAGGAGAGCCTTTGGGAAGAGGAGAGATCACTGCCAGGCTTTGGTGTGGCTGCCCAGGGGAGGGTCTGTGTCAGGAAGGTCACTGCTGGTCAAGGTGGTGATGCCCTGAGAAAAGAGGACTTTGGGTCAATCTCAGCCCTTAGGGAGCGGCCGAGAGCTGGCTCTGGGGGGAAGCCCCACGTGTGCGGCCAGTGTGAGCGGGGGTTCCGGTGCCGGTCAAACCTCCTCGAGCACCAGAGGATTCACACCGGGGAGAAGCCCTACACCTGTCCAGAGTGTGGCAAGGCCTTCATCCAGAGCTCCACGCTCACCAAACACCAGAGGGTCCACACTGGCGAAAGGCCGTACGCCTGTTCCGAATGCAGCAAGGCCTTCAGGGGAAGCTCAGACCTGCGCAAGCACCAGAGGGTCCACTCAGGCGAGAGGCCCTATGCCTGTCCAGAGTGCGGGAGGACCTTCTCCTGGAGCTCAGCTCTGGTCACACACCGGAGGACCCACAGTGGGGAGAAGCCCTATGAGTGCCAGGCCTGCGGCAAGACCTTCACCCGCATCTCCTCCCTGACTGAGCACCACAAAGTCCACACTGGTGAGAAGCCCTACGAGTGTCCCTCCTGTGGGAAGGCCTTCAAGGGGAGCTCTGACCTGAGCCAGCACCGGAGAGTCCACACTGGCGAGAAGCCCTACGGCTGCAAGGACTGTGGTCGGGCCTTCATGTGGAGGACAGCGCTCGTCACCCACTGGCGGACTCATGTTGGGGAAAAGCCCCACGAGTGCCACCAGTGGGGGATGACCTTAGTCCAAAGCTCTCCCCTGACTCAACCCCAGAAGGTCCACAGTGGGGAGAAGTCCTTGGAGTGCGGTCACCAGGGGAGGGCCTTCCGCTAGGGCTCCCACCTTCTCCAGCAGCTTCATACCTGAGAACGACTCACCAAGGAAGTTGAGGCGTCTCTCTCTACCATGCAGCACCCTGTCTCTTATTCATCCCAAAGGAAGGGGAAGGCCGAAGACCCCATCCCAAGGCTCTGCCCTCCAACTCTTCTCATGTGGCCCACCCCTGCCTGCCTTTGTCTCCTTGATTCCTCCCTCCCTCCCAACTCCTTTCTCTCTGAGTCTCCCCTCTGCCAAACCCCGACCCCTTGGACTGTCCCAGTCATTGTGCAGCCCCTGGCCCCAGAGTTGGCTCTGGTCCTCATTTCCTCCCCCCAGCCAGCCCTCTTCTCTTTTTTCCCTCCCCCTCATGACCTCCCCTTGTTTGCAGCCTGCTTTCAGCCCTCACCCTTGACCTCTGTCAGGGTTGAATGCCTCCCTGCTTTGCATGGACTCCATGCTGTGGACCTGCCCTGTGGCACCCCTCTAAAACCCCTCAAATTGTTCACCTGTGATGCATCTCCTTGCCCTCCCTGCCTTCTGTGACCTCTTTTCCCTGCCCTTCTCTCCCTGAGAGCCTGGCCACTGCCCATGCCTCTATCTCAAGGCCTGTCCAGCCCGAGCTGTTATCTGGCCATCAGGGGCAAGCTAGTCTGCTTCCCTGGGACTTCTCCACTTCTGAGCCCAAGGCCCATAACTCCCCTGCTCTCCCTGCTCTGGACGCTGGGAGGTTGTCCACACTATCCCTCCCCAAACAGCCCAGAACCAAATGCATCCCTTAAGATGTCATCTAGCTAAGCAGACTGGAAGAGGGCCATTTCCCCTTCATTCCTGGAAGCACTTTCCCCTTATGTAACCCAAGAACCCATCCACTCTTGGGATGCCTTTATATGGTCCTCAACTCATCTTGGGTCAACCAGGACGGGCAGCTGTTCTGGGGGAGGGAAAGGCTCTTTCTTCTTAGATATGAATGGTGTGTTCTTGGTGGCAGAGGCCTCTGTTTCCCTCAGGTGGGCTCCCTGTCCTGACTCCCTGTTTTTACCCCCACTCTGTCCTTTCAAGGCCCAGCCTGGTCATTTCCTGGCATGTCCTGGAGAAGACTTGAGTTCCAAGGGCACAATGGAGGTCATGACTCCCCTCCTAAGGAGGTGGCGACAGGCTGGGGCCGGCCCCCTGGCTGCCTTCTGGAGAAGAGACTGGCTTTTCACCCAAGGGGACCAAGCTTGAGACTTATCTAGATCTTCACTGGGCGGGGGAGGGAGGGCAAGAACAAGACACCCCTTCACCCCTAAATGCTTTCTCCTTGAACCTTCTCTGAGCTAAATAGACCAGTTAGGCCCCAGACAACCCCCCCCCAGTCCTCCCCTTTGTTATTGGGCCTGGTGAGAGGCAGCTTTGCCCACATCCTTGGGGGATGAGGTGACTGGATTTCCCACATCCAGCCTGATCAGTTCAGACCCAGAGTGATTCTGGGTCAGAGGCCATATATAGAGGAAGAAACAGGGATCTGTGAGGGACCCAGTATTATACAGGCCTGGAAAGGAGGGAGCTGAAAGGGCTAAGGATAGAGGAGAACTCCTTGGCAATGGGGGTTAGGCCTGCTCTCCCAAGGCCCGGGAAGCTGGCACTGGGAGCTCCCCTGCCCCTCTCATGGGGAGTCAAAAAGGACCCTGTGTAGGAGAGATAGAGAAGGTGGAGAGAGGGAGTGGGGAGACCCAGGGAGACAGCTGAGTTCCCCTGTTAGGGGCCCAGGGACCTGGAGTCCAGGATCAAGGAGTGCAGGGAGCTGTGGAGGTTGGACTTGAGAAGAGAAGGCTTGGGATGGGGGCAACCATTGGGTCCTGCTCCAGGGGCTCAAACCAGATCCAGGGGAATGGGGGCAGATTCAGGCAGGAATCACAGTTGTCTTATTCCCCAGGGGCTATTTCTGATGGTCCCAGGCTCAGTCATGACCTTGAGCCTCCTATCTTTGGATCATCACCCCTGGGTTCAGTTAAGAGGGATGGAGTGCCAGCCCCCAGGGCATGTGTGTGGGGGTGAGTAGGGCCCAATTGCAGTGGGTCTTGAATGTCAAGGCTAGACCAGGCTAGACAGCCTTGGCTTTGGTTTCTTTTTTCTCTAGCCTTCCTCAGTTTCCCCTTCTGTAAAACAGCACCTCCCTCGAGCTATCTAGCCCAGGCTCCTGCTGTTCAGGGCCCAAGTCCAATAAAGGCCCGCACAGATTAGAGGCAGGTGAGGCTGCAGAAGCCTTGAGGAAATGGAGGTGGCAGAAGGGTAGAGCAGTACCTGTAGGGATGTAGTCCAGCCCCCTTTCCTCGGAGCTACCAGACCCATATGAAAGTCAGTGGGAGGTAGAAGCCCCTGCATGTGTTGGGGGTGTGAGCCTGTGGGTGTAGGCTTTCTAGGGGAGGGGAGAGGCCTGCGGTGGACAGGGTTGGTTATCCTGGCCCTGGTTGAAACCCCTTAGACTGTAGCCACCACCCCTTCAGATGCTGGACAGCTCCTGTGGTCAGAATTGGGGAAAGTCCTTAGGGGAGTGAATCATTCAGCTGGTCTCCAGTCCCTTCCTCCAGGGCCTCCTTGCCCTCCTCACCAATCCAGAGGCACTCTAGTATTTCCAGGATCATCCTGTTTGGGTTCCCAGTCTCTCCAGGCTTTCTCCAGCTTCCTTCTGCCCACGATGTCCCATCTCGAGCTTCCATGCTTTGTATTGGCTGTGCCCCTTCCCTGTGATGCCTGCCCTCCTCTCCTTTGCCTTACTCTCTGCAGGAGGCCTTTGGGGTTCCCCTTACTTCTAGTGCCTTCTTCCTTTCCCCTGAGGCACTTCCCTTTTACCCTGTGAATGTCTCATCAATGTCTAGCTGTCTGCATGTTGTAGCCTCCATTAGACTGTCAGCTCCCTGAGGGCAGGGACCCTTCTTTGTATGCTCCACCCCAGCCCAGTGACTGGCTCAAGTAAGTGCCCAATAAATGCTTGTTGGTTACCTGTCTGAATACAGGAGACAAAGATTTTGGGGAGCTGCTGAGCCTGCAAGGGCAGGGGAGTTTGTTTCCCTCACCCCATGGCAGATGTCAGGCTGGGAGGAGGGGTTCAATTAGGCACATTGGCAAGGTCTGAAGATCTCACCTTTGCAGCCTCTCCAGTCCATTTCGCCTCCTGCATCTCTGGTCCATTTCACTTTCTGCATCTCTGGTCCATTTCACCTCCTGCATCTCTGGTCCAGTTCACCTGCATCTCTGGTCCATTTCACCTCTGCACTATCTCCCCAACATGCCCCTTTCTTTCCCCTGACCTGTCCCCTGCCTTGTCCAGGTCCTGCTACATCACATTTGCATTATTGTAGTAACTGTTTGGAGTAGGGCGGAATCTGCTTGTCTCCCTCAGGTTTCTCCCTACTCCATCACGTTCTACATTCAGCCAATAACATGATTTTCCTAAAACTCAGGTTTGACCATGTCACCCATCCTCTATTCAGTAACCTCAAGTGGCCCCCTATTGCCTGATCTTGCTACCACTCTGTTGTTCCTTTCCCCTTCCCCTGCCATACATTTAGAAATCTACAGTAACTTCCTCTTTAGGATTAAATATAAACGTTTCAGGCTACATTTAAAACCTTTCCCATCTTTGCTACCCCCTGCTCTTGCAGTCCTTCTTCATATTTCCTCTCTTCATATGCTTTCCATTCCAGCATAATCACTAACTGGCTGCTTCTCTCATCAAGTACTCCATTTCCCACTGCCATGCCTTTGTTCCTTTGCCTAAAATGCCCTCCCTCTTCCTTGCTTCCTCTTAGAATCCCAAGTTTTCTGCGAGTCAACCTCTTACATATGGCCTCCCATGACCACCTCCCTTTCTTTGCCTTCCCATTATTAGCAGTGCCTTCCTCTTGAAAGAATTTTCCATAATTTTATTATTTATCTATCTGTGTACACCAGATTGGAACCTCCCAGAGAATTCACACTGGAGAGAAACCATATGAATGTAATAAATGTGGAAAGAACTTTGCTGGAATACACACCTTACTCAATATCACATAATTAATAAATCATGAATATAAGGAACTATGAACTATTCATCCCCTACATCCCTATGAACTATTCACACACACCCATTCCCCCATGAGTATGACAAATGTGGGAAGACTTTAAGGCAGAGTTCATTTCTTACTAAATATAAGAGGAACTATACTAGAGAAAAACCTCACAAATGTAATGAATATGGAGAGACATTCAAACAGAGCTCACCCCTTTTTAATTATCAGAGAATTCATACTGGAGGGAAGCACTATAAATTTAATAAATATGACAAAAACCTTCAACCAGACGGAGCTCATCACAATCAACATTAGAAAATTCATACTGGAGAGAAACACTATGAATGTAACACACTTGTGAAAATCTTTGATAACTCTTCAATCCTTAATTATTTGTTATTGTTCAATGATTTTTAGTCATGTCCAGCTCCTTGTGACATCTTTTTGGGTTTTCTTGGTTCATTCTACAGATGAAGAAACTGGGGCAAACAGGGTTAAGTGACTTGCCAAGGGACAAAGAGATTGATGATTTTGTCACCCAAATGAATCACAGCTGTCCCTCTTTCTGACAACACTTAATCCTTAATAAACATTTACTAAGGGCCTACTATATGCCAATCATTGAGTTAAATGCTGGGAATAGAGTGGAAAGAATAAGTCTACTAATGGGAGAGACAACCAGCAAATCAATAGGTATTGCTAACCTTAATTTTCATATGCTAAAAATAAAATAACAAAAATTTAGGTTATATAGGAAGTTTCATTCTCTAGGATCTTACCCAGAAACCTATAGGTGGATGGCATCATTAAAGATATCAACCAAGAGCTTAGTGAGAGAAAAGTATTTATGATGTTTGTCCATTTTTGTTTTTGTTTTTTGCAAGGCATTGGGATTAAGTGACTTGCCTGCCCAAGATCACATAGTTAGGTAATAATTAGGTGTCATGAAGTTGTATTTGAACTCAGGTTCTCCTGACTCCAAGGTTGGTGCTCTATCCACTGTGGCACCTACATGCCACGTTGTCCTTCACTCTTGAAAAGTCCATGAAATCAGGGGAGTGAAGCCATGACAAGCACCTGAATTAGATTTTTAGTGAAGGGGAGCTGTGCTAAGTCACCAGTCTCACTTTCTGCTCCAGGGTCCAGTAGGAAGATATGAATCAGGATGACTAGAAATGGCTTAGATTTATAAAAATTTATCAAAATCACACAAAGAGTAATGAAGTTTGGTGACCAAGCAATCAGTTTATACATTAGTACATAAAAGTAAATAAAGTACATAAAAACCATTAATTTGTGATTCTCTAACCCAACCATAAAATCTGTCCTATGTTTTTCAAGAGGGAGGCATTGTTAATAATGGGGGGACATAGAGAGGAAGGTGGTCATGAGAGGCCATATGTGGGAAACTGGCTTGCAGAAAACTTGGGATTCTAAGAGGCAGAAAGAAAGAGGGAGGAGTGGTTTAACACATGGTGTAGGTGTGGTTTTCCACTGCATATGCCACAGCTGGTCCCTAAGGAATGGCCAACATCTGCCCTAAGGCAGCCATCACTGTGTATGAGTGGCATTCATTAGTATTACTGTCCCAAAGGGTGGGACCACGGTCGGGCTTGAAAGTCCATAGCAGCTTAGGAAATGGGGTTCACAATAAGCCAACATATATAGAATACTCTCACAGTACAGAATCCCCCCCAACAAGATTTGTTTCCAACATAAAATTGTTTACAACACTTCTCTATGACTAAAGTTTTCCAGCTTAATAGGTATACTAATCTTGGCTTATTGTAGAAGTTTGGGGATACCGAGGCTTTCAAAAAGTATCAGATGAGCCTGGGAATCCAAGAACAAGAAAAAGGTTCTTAGTACCAGAGGGAAGACAAGAGGCTTTATGGGATTCCCTATGACAAGAATAGCAGGAGACCTGGAGGCCACCAAAAGAAGAGGAGGCCATCACTTCCTCCTCTCCTTTTTGTTCTCATCTTTATAGTTGCAGCTACCCTTTCTCAAGTTGGAGCTGGAGCCCTGGTCCATCTCCTTGACCAGGAGCAAGATGAAACCAGAGCTGGTCCCTTCGACTCCTGCAATGGGGCAATTATGGAAGTTGGGACAGGGCAGGATCCTTGGTATTGGTGTCCAAGGTTACCATCCTGGTGTCATAGATAGAAGTTGCCAAGGACTGCCTCTGGGGCCCAGCTGAGAACAGTTCTAGCCTGTGGAAGGCTCTGGTCATAGAAGATCTGGTCCTATGCCTTTCCTGGACCCAGAAAAGGGTCATGACAACTAATATGCAGAAAAGTCAGGATTTGAACCTGGAGCTCTGTTGTCAAAGGTAGCTTGGCTTCTGTCATCCTTGCAGCATGAGGAAACAGGCTTCTGATTATGAAGTAAGAAATAAAGACACTGGTTTTGAGGAAAACTACTGATGAAATGCATTCTTTCTATAACAGTCCAGGCCTGGGGTGATAAAAGTCTATACCAGGGTAGGCAGTTTCAGAGGAGAAGAGGGTACTTATTGAAAAAAAAGCTAACATGCTTTTGGGTTTACAACATATTTATTGATATTTGATGTTGAGAACTTCTGCTAGCCTGCATGGAGTGGGGGGCGAAGTCTGAGGAACAGACCCTCCATTAATGGGAGTCTACCCTTAACTTAAGTAGCACTATCCATCAGAGGTGCAATCCAAAATGTTATCCCTGGCTCATCCAATGAAAGAAGAGCATGGCCCTTGAAGGATGGGGGCCAAGAGAGGCAGAGGAAAGGGAAGAGAGAAGAAGTCATTCCAGTAAAAGGGGAGTCCAAAAGACCTTCAAATCAAAAGTGTGCCTCAAGGACCTATGAATAGCATTAGAAGGTGAGCCTTTTGTTTTATTTTACTATTAAGAAATTGGGGTGTCTCAGACACATTGTTGAATTGGGGGGTATCTACTCTAAACATGTGAAATCTTTCACTGGTGGAATGGGCATAACACTTTGTTCCAGTGGTCACGAAGGCAGCTAAAACAGGTACTGTGGAGTGCTTAGAGTTTGGTTAGACATTGAAGACACCAAGGTCATTCACTTCATCTAGAGCTCTTACCAGTTGTCTTGACTTTGTCTTGTCACTGGATCATAATGACTTTGGAAGAGAGTGAGAGGTGTATGGATTCCTGCAAATCTGCCTTACTTAAATCCAATTTACACATGAATCAAGACATCATACATCATCTATACCACTTTACCATTTCTACCTCAAAGTCCTTTGGCAACACGTGAGAAAACAGCAGATGTGAATACGCTGGGAGCTGCAGTCACAACTCTGCACCCAGAAGACCCAGGCCATAGGGTTGCTTCCCCACTGAAAGCAGCAGTGGGATTTGGAAGCCCCCTGGGTATCTGAGCATCCCCTAAAAAGATCATACTGCTCACCTCCTTATGTGAGGAAGGGACTTGAAGAGGTGCCCTAAAAACTGGCTGCTTACCCAACCCTGGCCTACTGCAGTAGGCAAGGGATCCCACCCTGAGGTTGAAACACAATTTAAAAAATGTAAAAAACTTCCTCAAAGAAGATCCCACTCATCGTCAGAGCATGGAATACGATCACATTCATAGACAATACAAGATCCAATAGACCCAAAAGACAAACAGCTCTTGTTGCAAGCGAACTCAACATATCCAAATAGCAGCCTGGAGTGAAATGGCTGGCAAATGAAGGTCAGCTTACTGAAGTGGAAATTAGAGACACATTTTTCTGGAGTGGCTGAAGTGAAAAGGAGTGCCATAAAGTTGGGGTAGGTTTTGCAGTTCAAACTAATCTAGTCAACAAACTTGTCTGCCTATAAAAAGAGTGAATTGCAGTCTCATGACAATGAGATTACCATTTCCAGGAAAGCACCATGCCGTCATCATCAGTGCCTATGCTCCCACCATGATGAACCCTGATAAAGTCAAAGACAAATTTTATGAAGACCTAGAGACTCTTATCATCAATGTACCAAAAGAGGACAAGTGTAGTGCTAAAATAGGCTCAGACTACTAGACATGGCCGGGAGTCCTTGGGAAGAATGGAGTTGGAAACAGTAATAGCAAAGGTCACCTACTACTGAAGACGTATGCATCTCATGACCTCCTCATCACAAACACTGTCTTCCGTTTACCTAAATGCAATAAAACTTCCTGGATGGAGCCTTGCAGCAAACCTTGGCATCCAACAGACTACGTGATTATAAGGAGAAGAAACAGACAGGATGTGGGAGTGACAAGGGCAAAATATGATGCAGAGTACTGGACTGATCATAGACTCATCCTCTCTAAGCTAAATATTCAACCTAAGCAGTGGTCCCAAGGCAAAATGACTATCAGAAGAATTAATGTCAAGAGATAAGAATATCTCTTTGAGTGGGGACAGTTTGCTGCTAACTTGGGTCAATATACAGTTGGCAACAGTGAAGCAGATAAATAGTGGCAGCTTTCAGAGGTCTGGTGTACAGCACTACATTTGCTCATTTGGGTCAGAACACTGGCAAACACCTAGACTGGCTTGATGAAAATAATGGGGAAATACAGACGCTGCTAAATGAAAAACGAGGGGGCGGCTAGGTGGCGTAGTGGATAAAGCACCGGCCTTGGAGTCAGGAGTACCTGGGTTCATATCAGGTCTCAGACACTTAATAATTACCTAGCTGTGTGGCCTTGGGCAAGACCCCGTTTGCCTTGCAAAAACCTAAAAGAAAAATGAGAACTTCACATGGCTTACCAGCAGGATAGCTCATCCATTTCTTTTTTTTTAAATAAAAGAAATATTTTATTTTGAGTTTTACAATTTTTCTCCTAATCTTGCTTCCTTACCCCCCCATCCCCACAGAAGGCAGTCTGTTAGTCTTTACATCCTTAAGGAAGAAAAATAAAGTATAAGCGATAGCAAAATTACATAATAAGATAACAGTTTTTTTTAATTAAAGGTAATAATATTTGGTCTTTGTTGTTGCACTGATGGAATAAGCAAGTCCATTAAGGTTGATCATCACCCCCATGTTGCTGTTAGGGTGGACAATGTTCTTCTGGTTCTGCTCATCTTGCTCTAGCTCATCCATTTCTAAGAAGGCAGCATTACTTCTATCAAAAGCAAAGTACAAGTAAAGTTTAGAAAGATGCAGAATTCTTGACTTGGTAAGAAGGAAGATGAAATTCAATTTTATGCAAATAGTAAAAACTCAAAGAACTTTTTTTGATGTTATGAAGGATATTTATGGGGCAAAGACATATGGTGCATCTCAAATTCTCAGTGCTGATGGAGCCATATTTATTAGTGATTGGGTCATGATTGTAGAGAGATGGGTTGATCTCTTTCATAGTGTTCTCAATAGACCATCATCAATCAACTATTGCTGAAGCCACTGTTCACTTACCTCAGGTTGAAATCAATCCTTTCATAGTTGAAGTTCCAACTGAAGAAGAGGTTTTGAATGCTATTAGGTATTTTATGTGACAAAGCACTTAGTGCTGATTCTCTTCCAGCTGAGATTTACAAGGTGGGGATCCATTGTTCATGCAAAAGCTGACTGAAATTTTTTCAGGTTATATGGCATGAAGAGGTTATCCCCCCACATTTAAATCCATCATTCATCTCTATATAGATAAAGGGAATAGATTCTTGCTAAAACCCTTCTACAGGCTGCTCCCTCACCCAGAAGACCTCTTTGAGAGTCAGTATGGCTTCCAAAAAGGGTTGAGGAACAGTTAATATGATGTTTGCTGCTCAACAAATCCTGGAAAAATACCAGGTGCAGAACAGAGGTCTGTATAGAACATGTGACTAAGGTCTTTGCTACCATCTGTCTTCGGAAGGTTTATGGAAAATTATGTCAAAATTTGGTTGTCCAAAGAAGTTCATCAGTATTGTGTTTCAGTTTGATGATGGTGTGCTTGCCTGGGTTCTGGAGAGTGGATGATGCTCTTGAGATTCCTAGTCACCAATGGAATGAAGCAAGATATGTTCTTGGTTTTTAGCATGATGTTTCCTGCCATGTTATCAAACATCTTCATTGAGGATGAACATGACATCAAGGTCAGCTACTGCAGTGATGGTAAATCCTTCAACTTGAAAAGGCTACGAGCCAAGAACAAAGTAGAGGGTGCGCTTGGTGCATGGTCTTCTGTTACAGATGATTGTTGCATCTGAGATGCAATAAAGTATGGGGAGATTCTCTGTTGCTTGTATCAGTGACAACAAATGGTGAAATTTTGAATACTGGGTGTGAGGATACTTGGGTTCCACAAGAATGGGAAGGAAGATTTATTAGTTTACATTACAGAGACTGGGGTCTGCCTGTATTGTTGCCTAGTTCTGAGTCCTCTTTTGTGCATGTTCAAGATGGTGGCTGTTCTTGCTCGTTAGTATAATGAGCAGGGAGGGTAAACATGGGGTTGAAGTATATCAATTAGATTGTGACCCCAGCCAATGACTGGCATTAAGGGGTAGAAACAAAGCCTTTCAAACTGCATATAAGATCTATCATTTCTGGGATTCCTTGCCCCCCCCCCCACTTGAAAGAGGTGTGTCATTTATTAAGATGTCTTAAAAACAATTTAACCACTCTGGATTAAATATTCACAAGCCATTTCTAACACTGGGAATAAGTTTACTTCTCTTGGCAGTATCCTTTTCAGGCAGGTACACATTGATAATGAGGTTGATACATGTATGACGAGAGCTAGTTCAGTATTTGGGAGACTCCAAAAGAAAGTATGGGAGAGAAAAGGTGACTGACTACCAAACTGAAGGTCTACAGAGCTGTTGTGATGACCTCACTGCTATATGCCCAGATAAATCTACCAGCGCCATGTCAGGAAACTGAAAGTGTCTTAGGAAGATTCTGAAGATCACCTGGCAGGAGAAGATACTAGACACTGAGGCCCTTTCTCCAGCTAAATTGCCAAACATTCAAACATTACTACAGAGAGTGCAATTATGATGTGTTAGGCAAGTTAGAATGCTAAAGGGAGAGCTCTGACAGGGTAAGTGCTCACAAGGAGCTCAGAAGTGATACTGGGACCCTGAAAGTCTCTCATGAGAACTTTAGAATTGACTTTGCACCATGGGAGGCACTGGCACATGACTGCCAAGCATGGCGTGCTCACATCAGAGAGGGTGCTGCAATATATGAACAAGAAAGAATCGAAGCCTTTCGTTTTTTTTACGGTTGTCATGGAGACAGAACGCTGGCCCGCCCCCGTGGAAATGGGATTGGATTAGCCCTCTGTGACGGACGGGCGCGAGTTCCCCGCCTGCGGCCAGGGCATGCGCGGTGGGCCTGCGGCTCTTGGAGGATTCTGGGAAGTGTAGTCAAAGGCCGCCGGGGCGCAGGCGCAGCGCGGCAGCCGAAGCTGGGAAGCGCGCGCGCAGCCCCGGCCGCCCCGGCCCGTCTCCGCCCTCTGGGCCTCGTCGGGTTTCCCGCGCCCGCTCCGCCGGCGGTTCGCGCTTCGGGCCACGGTGCCTTCTCCCGCGCGGGAGGTCACGCGGACAGGTCCTTCCGGGCCCCAGAGGCGCGGCGGGACTCGTGACGTCACCGGTCGCTAGGCCGCCTCGGCAGACGCAGAGGGGGCGGGACGGAGGAGGAGGAGCCGGGGCGTGCGGCGTCATTGGCTCCCAGGCAGAGGAGGGCGGGGCAGGATGATGTCACCAGTTGCTGGGGCCTCGGAAGCCCCCGGGCTGCAGGTGCTTCTCGGATGCCTGAGGCCCGAGGTCCCTGTCTGCGCCCTTGGAAGCCCCCGGGCGCCTTTGGCTGCTGGCCGGGCGACCTTGGCCGGGGGCCTCTTGGACCTCGGGCTCCTCTTCTCACCCCAGAGCTAATAGCCGCTGCCCTTGGGGTCCCCGTCGCCCTCAGGTGGAAGGCCTCCCGGGGGCCTTGGGACCGAGCCGCGTAACGGAGGCGCTGACGGCCCCCCTTCTACCCGCAGCAGCCCCTCTGGGAGGGACAGCCCCCAAGGTGTCAGGCTGGGCCCCCGCGGATTCCCAGAGCCATCTCCTCGAGGAGCCCCCGCGGCCGGGGCCCAGCTAAGGACTCGGACCGCGGGACTACAGGGCAGAAAGGACCCGCGTCCCCGGGTCGCCCCGTGAGCCCCCACTGAGGACCGCTTAGCCGTGGTGGTCCAGATGTTTGAGGAGGGAGGTAAGAAGGGGAGTTGGAGTCCAGGGCCTTGGGTTCGAATTATTATGATGTGTTCCTTCTTTGGAGCCTCAGTTTGCCCACCTGTGAAATGAAGGACTCTGAGCTTTGACAAATTGTGGAGTGGAATGGAGAAGCAGATCTTCAGCTTTCATTGGGCCTCGGGTGGGGTGAAGAATTGGGGGTGCAGATAAAGCAGGACCTTCCCTGCTCTCCAGCTTAGAGGGACACCACGGAGGAGGGGTAGGGTTTCCACTAAATTCCAGGGAAGGGAAGGGAACAGGTCTCTATGCTGCCCTCTTCAGGCCTGATGGAGCTGGGAGTTGGAACCCCCTTTGCTCCCCAAAGTGACCTCTCCTTCTTTGAAGTTCATGCTGTTTATATCTACCATCCAATCAGAGTTGACAGACCCCTGCACATGCCCCTTTCTACCTCAGTCTAGCCTTTCCACCCCAAATCCTGCTCTCATACCAGGTGACTTCAACATACACATTGACACCCAGACCTCTAGTTCCTCAACCAACTTACCTCCAGCTACCGGGCCTCTCAAAAAAGATAGTGACCCCTTGGTTCTTGCCATCACCCACAAGTATAGCCCCTTCGTGGTTACTCATCTCCATGGTCCAGAACTCTGAAATCTGCTTATCCCAGCATAATATTGGCTTCTCCCCTCTTCCTCTCTCTTCCCTTATCTAACTATTCTTCATCCTCATTGGGATCACTAATTCCTTGACCCCTCAGTCCTCCCCCAGACCCTCTGCTCTGCACTAGACATTCTCTCCTCTTCTCCCCATCTGAATCCCCCTGGTGAACCGGCTCACCTCTACACTGTTCTTCTCCGATGAATTCTTCTACCTCTTACCATCTTCCCAGTCATGTTCCCCAAACCTTAGTCTCCCGCCATTTGATGCCTTTACTCCTGGATGACTCCCTCTACCCCTATAGGTTCACTATAAGTTCACGTGACACCTTTCCACCAGGCCCTCACTGCTACTAGGCAATCCCACCCACCTTTCTCATCAATTCACTCTTCTAAACATCTCCTACTCTCTCAATTCCTGTTTCATAGAAAAAAACAGAGACCATTCACCATGAGCTCCCTCTCCTCTCATCACTCAGGTGCCTTCTGCCCCTCTTTCCTCCTTCCCTATCTTCCATGATTAAGTGATCTGATCGCTGATCAAGACTGACCCTTCCACGTGCTCAGATGATCCCCTTCCAGACTGCCTCCTCCAGATCTCCCCCTTCTATCACTCCCCTCTCTCACTTATCTGAAATCTCTCCCTCTCTCCTAGCCTACAAACATGCTCACTTCTCTTCCATTCTGTAAAAACCCACTCTTGATCCTTCCATTCCTATGAACTGTTGTCCTATAGTTCTTCTGCCCTTTGTAGCTAAACTCCTCAAAAAGACCATCTACACTAATCTCTGCTTCCTCTCCTCTCACTTCTTAACTCCTTATGGTTGGACTTCTGACCTCATCATTCCATCCTATTGCCCTCTCCTGAGTGACTGCTCAATCCAATGGCCTTTTCTCAGTCCTTAGTCTCTGTGTATCTGCCCAGTGTTAGACGCTATTGATCACTTTTCTCTGAATACTCTCTAGGGTTTTACACTTTCATTGCTGTTTCTCCTCCTCCCTCTCTTACCTCTCCTTCGAGGTCTTCTTTGCTGGATCCTCCTCCAGACTGTGTCCTCTAACCTTATGTGGCCCTCAGAGGTTTGTCCTGGTTCCCTTTCTCTATAAAGCTTTACTTGGTGACCTCTTTGGCTCTCATGGATTAAATTACCATCTCCATTCTGATGATTCTCAAATCTCTCTCTCTTGCCCCAAACTCCCTACTGATCTCAATTCTTGAATCTCTTGAATCTTGTCTTTCAGACAAGAACTGCATATTCAGTAATCTTCTTACTCATCATGTCCAAATTCAAACCCATTATTTCTCCCCCAATCCCTCCCCACTTATCTCTATCACTGTAGTGGGCACCCTCATCCTCCTAGTCCTTCAGGATCACAACCCAGGAATCAGCCTGGACTCTGTACTCTCACCTCCCAGATCCACCTCTGCAGCATCCCTGGTCCATTTCACCTCGGAAGTGTCCCTGGTCAGTGTCCCCTCTCTAACCCTGATATGCCCCTCTATTTCCTCTGACATTGCCCCATCCTGGTACAGGCCTTCATCCCCTACATCTGGGCTATTATAATAGATGCTGGGGAGGGACAGGTGGGTATATACCTGCCTCTAATCTTTCCTCACACCTCCAACAACCAGAAGAATTTTCTTAAAGGGAAAGTGTGACCATATCTCCCTCTTTTACCTTTCCCCTATCCCCAATAACCTCATATATATATATATATATATATATATATATATATATATATATATATATATATATGTATGTATATATGAAATAGCTTATATATTAAGTGCCTACTATGTGCCAGGGTATTGGGCTAGAGATACAGAAAGAGGCAGAAGACCATTTTCCTGACCATCTGCTCAAGTGCTATGGCCTCAGGCATCCCTGTTTGGGACTGTCCCACCTGGATTAAACAGCTGGTGATGTAGTAGATGGAACACTGGACCAGGAAAGAGGAAGAACTGAGTTCTGAGCAAGTCACTGATCCTCTGCTGCCTCAGTTTTTTTCATCTGTAATAAAGAGATAATAGAATAGAAATGATAATGATAGCTACCTTGAAGATGCTATGAGGATGAGATAAGAGAATATTTTCAGTCAGTAAATATTTCAGCTCATCTTATATGCCAGTCCCTGCTCCCAAGAGTTCACATTCTAATGGAGAAGACAACAAACACATGTCTACAAAGCCAGCTCTGTCTGGGCTACAGAGGAGAGAATTGGCAGAGGGGAGTCACTGGACAGTTGGGGAATGTTTCCTGCAGAAGCTGGGGAGCCCAGTAAGATAAGGGGAGAGAAGTTACCTAGGCTCTAGTTACCTACTGGAGAGGGGGAATAGGTTGGGTATATTATTATCCAGCCTCCATAAGAACAGGACAAGGATAAGAGGCAGAGGAAAGGAATGGATTTCTATGACTAGTGTGAGTTGAGCCTTGACTCTGGGCTGGGGTCTGAGAAGCAAACCAGGCTCTCCTGGGCAGGGGAAAGAACAGAATGGGGAGATTAGAGGATGGAGAGATGCCACTTGAAGACCCTGAGGGTCAGAGGAACACAGGCTTTGGGTGGCTTATGCTTCTCTGGCTCTGGTGCCCTAATTGTCCCCTTCCTGCCCTGGCCTCATGTCTCAGAGTCATTATAGTGATGACTAGCTCTGTGAGCGTGTCACTGGCTCACTCTGAACCTCAGTTTCACAACTTGTAAAATGGCCACTTGTGGGTCTATACAATGTAGAAATGAGTCTTCAGCCTCACCTACGGCAGCCCATAAGCTCATTAGGCCTCCCCATCCTGGGACATCTTGTCCACAACTATCCTTCTCCCTGCCCCCTCCAAGGGGCTCCAGATGGGGCATGGGGAGTAGGTGGGTCTGAGGCTGCCCTCCCTCATGGGCCCTTTGTCCTTCTCCAGCTCTGCCCTCTGGTGGCCCAGCCCATACCCATATCCCAGGGAAGGAGGTGGATGAAGGCATGGCCCCCACTGAGTTTCCAGCTGACACTTTCAAGGTGAGTTGGAATTTCCTCCTTCCTGAAAAGTCATCGGGTCTTGTGCCTGCAGTATCTCTTTCTGCTCCAGTTGCTCCCCAGGGGACCTCATCCTTCCTGAGGTGGGACAGGCCCCATAACCCCTTGCTATCCCCTCCTTGTCTATCCCCTGCTTCCTGACTTGGAGGACATGGGAGATTCCTTGCCCTTCATGGTTGTTCCCAAGCTTCCTCATCTGATGTTCACCCTGGATACTTCAGAGTAGCCAGATCACTCTCCCCACCCCTGCTAAACAGGGCCATGCCTTTTTTTTTTCCTGACTCCCAGGCCAGTCTTCTTCATATCCAGCCTATTCTGTCTGGTCTTTTTGTGACTGAATCTTCTCTTCCTTGAGAAAACCGTCAACTCCTCAATGCAGAAAGTGTTATGTCTCCTTGGATCTGGACCCTGTAATCCTTCCCACAAGAAATCCTTAGTGCAGGACCAGGCCCCCTGCCCAGCCAGGGATCATTCTGGTGGTCTCTGTCTGTCCACAGGCCAATAGGAGTGTTCTTGATGTTTTAGGAGCCAGTGACCTTCAGGGACGTGGCTGTAGATTTCACCCCTGAGGAATGGGGGTGGTTGGACCCCTATCAGAGGCAGTTATACTGGGACGTGATGCTGGAGACCTACCACAACCTGGTCTCCCTGGGTAAGGTGACTTTTCCCTTGCTCCCAGTCCCATCATTCAGTATCTTGGGGGACATTAGGGGAGGAGGGTGGAGATGGGGTTGGGGGTCTCTGGGTTCCTGAAAGATCTAAGCCCTATGGTTGATCAGTCAAGTCTCTCTGCGGTTCCTGTTGGTCTGAGCCTCACTTGGGCACTAAACATCTTTCAGTGGACTCATTCTCTTCTCTAGGTCTTAGTTTCTTCATCCGTAGATTAAAGAACTTGGATGAGTCTCAGAATCTGTGACCTCTCATATGGGTCCATAACCCATGGTTGCCCTGGGGCAGTACCCCATCAAGGGACTGTCTCCTTCAGGATCTGGGCCTGAACTTGGGACTTTTCCTTTCTCTCCATCACAGGGTTACCTGTCTCCAAACCAGACATATTCTCCTGGCTGAAGCGAGGGGATGCTGGCCTCCGAGCCCTCCCCCACCATCCTCCAGGTCATTCTCTTTCATGATCAATGTCCATGATCCACCTGCTCCTTCTGCTCTCCCTATGTCCTCCTTCCTCTTGGTGTGCACTTCCCTCCATGCTGTCTTCTTCTGCTCCTCTATGCCATACACTTCTCCCTTGCTATGCTCCAGACCTAGTGAGTATCCTCTTGGGTCTAGAGAGTTCTCCTCCAGGTCTCTCCCAGCCCTGACCCCTCATGGGAACAGCTTTCCTGGTCTGGATGTGTCCTTGGACATGAACTTTAAGGTTCTCTGCCACTCTGCTCCCCCCTTCTCTTCCAGGGTTCTCTCCTCAGCAGGATCAGAAGAGATGTTCCGACATATCATATACCCCCGACATCTTTTCTGAATGGGCATAGTCCCTGTGGAGCTGCCCTTGAAGGATTTTACCAGCAGATGGTGGAAGAAAAAGTCATCTTGTCCATCTCCTCATTTGGGTAGATTTGGAAACAGGCAGATTGGGGCTTCCAATTACAGATGTGGCCATTCCTCTGCCCTGTATCCATCAGTCAGTCAAGCTCTGTGCTAAGTGCTAGGATTACAAAAAGAGGGAAAAGACAGTCCCTTCCCTCAGGGAACTCCCTGGGGGAGGCCACACTCAAGCTCAATTTACCAGGGTAAATATGAGATAATTAACAAAGGAAAAGGGTTGGGGAAGGCTTCAAATGGGAGGTGGGACTTGAAGGAAGCCAGAGGTGAGGAGGAAGAACATTCCAAGTATGGGGATAGTCAGAGAAAATGCCTGAAGCCAGGGTATCTTGTCTGTCAAATAACTGGGAGGCTGGTGTCTTGGGATCAAAGACCATGTGTTGAGGAGCTTTAGGAAATGATTTTAGTGACAAATTGGAGGATGGTTTGGAGTAGGGAGAGACTTGAGACTGCAGACACCCTAGCAGCTTTGATGATGCTGTTTGTCTTTCATTCTTGAAGAAGACCATGACATCAGGGATGTGATGCCATGACAATCATATGTATTGGATTTGAATAAACAGGGCTGGGCTAAGTCACCAGCTTACTTTCTCCTCCAGAGTCATCTGGGTCCAGGGGCCAGATTTGAATCAATCAGGATGTCTGGAGATGACCCCGGATGCCAGGCAATCAGGGTTAAATGACTTGCCCAAGGTTACACAGCTATTAAATATCAAGTATCTGAGACTGGATTCGAACTCCTGTTCTCCAGACTCCAAGGCCAGTGCTCCATCTACTGCATCACCTAGCTGTCCCTGTCAATAGACCAAGCAAGAGGTAATGAGGGTCTGTATTAGAGTGGGAGGGGTAGTGTCAAAGGAGAGAAGAGAGACATCGGTAAGAGAGAGGCTGCAGAGGTGAGATGGACAAGGGATGTTGTAGGGATAAAATGGGTCACAGATCCTGCAGATGTGATGTTGACCAGGGATGTTCTAGGGATAATATGGGTCATGGATCCTGCAGAGGTGACGTTGACCAGGGATGCTGCAGAGGTGACGTTGACCAGGGATCCTGCAGAGGTGACGTTGACCAGGGATCCTGCAGAGGTGACGTTGACCAGGGATGCTGCAGAGGTGACATTGACCAGGGATCCTGCAGAGGTGATGTTGACCAGGGATCCTGCAGAGGTGACGTTGACCAGGGATCCTGCAGAGCTAACATTGACCAGGGATGCTGCAGAGGTGACGTTGACCAGGGATGCTGCAGAGGTGACGTTGACCAGGGATCCTGCAGAGGTGACGTTGATCAGGGATGTTGCAGAGGTGACGTTGACCAGGGATGCTGCAGAGGTGACGTTGACCAGGGATCCTGCAGAGGTGATGTTGATCAGGGATGCTACAGAGGTGACGTTGACCAGGGATCCTGCAGAGGTGACGTTGACCAAGGATCCTGCAGAGGTGACATTGATCAGGGATGTTGCAGAGGTGACGTTGACCAGGGATGCTGCAGAGGTGACGACCAGGGATCCTGCAGAGGTGACATTGATCAGGGATGCTGCAGAGGTGACGTTGACCAGGGATCCTACAGAGGTGACATTGATCAGGGATGTTGCAGAGGTGACGTTGACCAGGGATGCTTCAGAGGTGACGTTGACCAGGGATGCTGTAGAGGTGACGTTGACCAGGGATGCTGCAGAGGTGACGTTGACCAGTGTAGAGGTGACATTGACCAGAGATGCTGCAGAGGTGACGTTGACCAGGGATCCTACAGAGGTGACATTGATCAGGGATGCTGCAGAGGTGACGTTGAGCAGTGTAGAGGTGACGTTGACCAGGGATGCTGCAGAGGTAACATTGACCAGGGATCCTGAAGAGGTGATGTTGACCAGAGATGCTGCAGAGGTGATGTTGACTAGGGATCCTGGAGAGGTGACATTGACCAGGGATCCTGCAGAGGTGACATTGACCAGGGATGCTGCAGAGGTGACTTTGGGCAGGCTGCTGAGGTAAAACCTATAAGAAATACTAGGGTGCTGGTACAGTTAGGCCTTGGCAACATCCTGGTTGTCCAACCTTGAACCTCTTTTGGCTTATCTATTTCTATGGTCTGACCAGGGCAGAGGGTGGACACCGTCTCCTCCTTATTCCTCATTCTGAATGCGGTCCAAAGCCATGTCCCACTGTTCACTCATCCCAGTCTGCCTGTCCTCTGAAAGCCTCTTTTTTGCTGACAAATGCTGTCTATCCAGACTGCCTGTCTTGCACTGGGGATGTTTTTTTTTTTTAACCCAAGTATAAGCCTTTTCCTATTCGATCTATCTTATTCAATTCAGTCCTGTGGTCAAGCCCAGCGGTTCTCAAACTTTTTGGTCTCAACAATTATTAAGGTGTTCTAAGAACTTTTGTTTGTGGGGATTATATTTTTTGTCATTTACCATATTAACAATAATATGGATAAATTGTAAAAAATATTAATCTATTTTAAAAAAATAAACCATTTACATGTTAAATAACATTTTATAAAAACAACTTTCTCAGACAAAAGGAGAAAAGTAGCATTGGTTTTATATAATTTTGCAATAATGGAAGACAACTGAATTGTCCTGTTTCTGCCTTCAGTCTGTTGCAATTTATTGTTTTGCTTAATATATATGAAAAAAATCCCTCCTTCAGACATGCAGTTAGAAAAGGAGGCATATTTTAAAAGGCCTATGACATCTTAATATGAGTCTTTTTGACTTCCAAGGATCCCTTTTAGAGTCTTGGAGACCACTGTTTGCACACTAGAGATGGTGACTGTCAGTATTATTTTGGATTCTGATTCTTCCATCAGCAAATTAGCTCTTCCTCCCATTCAATGTCATTTGACAATATGAGTATGCCATTTATGCCTTTATTCATATCATTGATAAAAATGCAAAATAGCCCAAGGCCCTGCCCAGATTCCTGATTTTCTGACACTATACTTACTTCCAAAGGTGTTTGTCCCCTCACTTAGCCTACATCCCTGTCTTTTTTTACAAGAGCAGCATGAGAGATTTTTTGAAATGCTTGACTCCAATAGAGGGAAACAATCTTTCATTTCCAAGTTTAGTGACCCCATCCCAAAATGAAGTGTGACAGGTTTGATAGGATTAGTTTCCCTCTATCCCTTATCCTTGTTACAAATCTAAAAATCTTCCAACAATCCCAAATATGTCAAGATTCAAGAACAGAGGAGGATTTCATAAGAAACCATGAGCTTTTGTGACACATCATGTTAGACTAATAAGGGAGTCATAGCATCCGTGTTTTACCTTTTAAAAGAAATTGCTGGCCACTTACTTCCCTCCTCAATCCCCCTTACCCAAGGGAAGCCCTTATAACAAAAAATCAGTCAAGCATGACAAACCAATTTTTAATGATGCTTGAGAATGTACCTATTCTTCATCCTCTCTTTGAAGGGTTGGAAGGTGTGGGAGAGCTTAAGGTTCAGGAGCCATGAGGGGCCATACTTTGGTCCCAGTTCTCCTACATTGCCAGCTGTTTCTATTTGCACAGCTGCTGCCTTGGTTGACCCCTGTCATCCTCATTATACTGCCCCAGATCATATAAGTATTTCCCTATTGTTCATTTTTTATAATATATATTTTAATGTGATATATATTTTATCCACATCCTGTTCTTTGTCCATTCTCATTAATGGTGACTTGCTTGGTTTCTGGTGGTCTGCTTCATTAAAAACATCTATCATCAGTTATCAGAGTCCATGTGGGTCCTTCCTTGTATAGCCTTGCTCATTTTAGGAACCTGAAGACCTTAAGGTTCCAGATCAATTTTCAGAATGACTGGTCCAGTTCATATCTTCATTGACAGGGCCTCACAGTGAGCATCTTCCCATGGACTGTCCATTAATGGCTGGTTTTCATGTTAGTATCTTTGCCAATCTGAGGGATGTGAGGAGAAGTTTTAGGGTTGTTTTTCATTGGCCTTTCTCTCAGTCTTCCTTGTAGTTGGAAAGGAGCTACCCATTCACAGTCAGCTGCATTACCTTATTCACCATTTTCCATTCTCCTAATCATAGAGAACTTCTGAGATGACTTATATTTTATTTTAATCTCTTTCAGACTCAGAGCTTCATTCTAAGACCAAGGGGACAGCTTCAAAGCAGGGCACTCCTGAAGAAGCATCCCAGAGGGTGACAGTAGGAAGACTCCAAAGGTGTAATCTTTGGTACTCCATTTTGAAGGAAACAGGGGAATGTGAGAATCCAATAAGGAAACAGCTGAGGAACCAGGAAAGATATATGAGGCAAGTCTGGAAACATCAACAAATTCATACAGGAGAGAAAACTCATAAATGTAATGAATGTGGGAAAATGTACCAGAAACATGTAAAACTTATTCATAAGATTCACAAATATGAATGTAAGGAATGGGGTAATGCCTTTAGTGATCATTCAGATCTCATTAAACTTCAGAGGACTTATGCTGGAGAGAAGCCTTATCATTGTAATGACTGTGAGAAGACCTTCCATCATCACTCACACCTGGTGAAACATCAGAGGATTCATACTGGAGAGAAACCTTATCAATGTAATGAATGTGGGAAAGCCTTCAGTCAGTGCTCCAGTCTTATTCAACATCAAAGGATTCATACTGGAGAGAAACCTTATAAGTGTGATGAATGTGGGAAAGAATTCAGTCACCGCTCACACCTTGTTAATCACCAGAGAATTCACACTGGAGAGAAGCCTTATAAGTGTAGTGAATGTGGGAAAGGATTTAGTCAGTGCTCTAGTTTTCTTAAACACCGGAGGGTTCATACTGGAGAGAAACCTTATAAATGTAATATATGTGAGAAAGAGTTCAGTCACCACTCACACCTTTCTAATCACCAAAGGGTTCACACTGGAGAGAAGCCCTATAAATGTAATGAATGTGGTAAGGTCTTCAGTCATAGCTCACACCTTATTGTACACCAGAGGATTCACACTGGAGAGAAACCTTTCAAATGTAATGAGTGTGGGAAAGCCTTCAGTCATAGTTCAAACCTTATTGCACATCAGAGGATTCACACTGGAGAGAAACCTTATAAATGTAATGAATGTGGGAATGCCTTCAGTCACCGCTCAAACCTTATTAAACATCAAAGAATTCATAGTGGAGAGAAATCTTATCAATGTAACAAGTAGGAAAGCCTGCATTAACCTCTGAGGTCCCATTGCACATCAGAATATTTGTACTGTGAGAAGCCATGAAAATGAAAGGGAAAAAGGCTTTCATCATGGCTCACACATCATCGAAGTGATATCATGTAGAGAAGAAACTACTGGACTTCTAACAGAGAATACCTGGGTTTGAATCTCACCATAGACATTAATAGTGTGACCATAGACAGGTCACTAAACTTCAGGTTTTTCACCTATAAAATGAGACTAATTATAACACTTAACCTCATAAAGGTTGTTTTGAGAACCAAGTGAAGCTGTAAAATGAAAATCTTAATTATGTGACAATTTTATTAATAAACATTAGAGGATTCATACTGGAGAGATTTCTTAATAGCATATATGAGAAAATCTTCACTTAGGCAGAATTTTCCAAAGTCTGGGGCACAAGACCCATTAAGGGAAAGAACAAATCAATGGCTAAAATATTTGACTCTATAAGTCCCTATTAAATTTATAAATTTTTTTAAATTTAAGGCAGTGGGGTTAAATGACTTGCTCAAAGTTATACAGCCAGGTAATTATTAAGTGTCTGAGACTGGATTTAAACTCAGGTACTCCTGACTCCAGGGCTGGTGCTCTATCTACTGTGCCACCTAGCTACCCCTAAGTCCCCAATATAAATAATCCATGTTCTTCCATGAAAACAGCATGGCATCCATATAGTAGACTGGCTTTGGCACTAGAAGGACATGGGTTCAAATTCTGCCTCTTGACCTGTTGCAGTACCCTGGACAAAGTCCCTTCTCTAAGATAAGTTATAGAGAAGATGTTGGAAGGCCTTGGCAGAGGGCATTCCTCCTTGACAGCTTCTTATGCCAGTGACTCTACCTGTTCTTCCATGAAAACAAAATTCAGACAGCGAGGGAAGCTAAGATCAATAGAGGGCAATCATTCAAGGTCATAGATGAGTGTTTTGCTGTTCATCTGGCTGAATCAAGTCGTTTTTGACCCATTTTTATATTACAGAATGCCATCCATCTGAACTTCACTCTAAATTTACATAATCTATTTTTGATGGAAAAGTTACTGTTTGTACAAATGATTTAGCTGTAGATAGCATGAAACTTTAGACTTTCTGAGCTTCCACACAGAATTTGTTGGCAAAATAAGATTTTTTTTCCCAATTAAAATCAATGAGACTCTTTCAGAAGCTTTATCAGTGACACCTTAGATTATTTAAGGAATTGCTAAATGACAAAAACTTCATTCAATGTGGAAGGATTGCTTTCTGCTCATGGTGACTGAGAGGGGCTATTTGCTCTATGAATCATGCAGAAGAACTACCAATGCTCCCACTTAGGGATAGTTTTCTGGAAAGAATTGCCCTTATGTCTGAGGATCCTTGTGATCTATATTAAATCAGAAGTGAAAATCTTCCCATTCTACTTTACTGGTGGCCAAAGCAGCAGATGTAAATAAAGATATTCATATAATCTATTGTGGTGTAATCTATTGCTAAATGATAAAGTCCAGTCAGGAAGTCAACATGTACCTAGCAAATGGTCTGAAGACTGAGAATCCAAATACAGAAAAGAATCCAAATACAGAAAAGAAGACAGGCCTTACTCTCGAGAAACTTACTTATGAATGGGAAAGCAAACACATAATTGGGAGTTGAATAGGAGGGGTGGCAGTAAAGGTACCAGGAAAGGGGGCTTGGGAGAAAGTCCAGTGCACATGAGTCAGGAGTGCCTCCTAGGGAGAAATGAAGACATGACAATCTTGGACCATCTTCAAGTGGAGATACTGGGAAGAGCCAGCAGATCAGGAGGAGAGGCCATGGATTGGAGGACACTTCCAGTATGAGGAGCAGTTCTGAGGTGGAGGCAGCTTTCAGCATGAAGATGTTTTTATGACCTGGTAGAGAAAGTCCTGACTCCTGTCAGGCATGTGGTTTGGAAAGGAATGGTGTTGAGATTTGTGACTTTTCAAACTTATTGGTGGCAAGATCATATCAAGGGGAAATGTCAACATGATTATTTTAAAGAAAGTGATTTAACATAGGAGAGTTATGTTGGGCTCTGCACTAACAGGGCTTAGTGAAACATAGATCTATGAATCTTATGTGCTTGGTCACTCACGCTATTTGCATAAATTGCATGCATCAGCGAGTGACTTATATCAAAGATATGAGTGAATCACTATGCACAGCTTTTCAAAAAAGTTATGAGAAAAGAAATCTATCTGTAAAACCTTAACATGCTTTTGGTGAGAGGATAAGACACCTTTGACCCCAAAGTATTTTTTTTTAGTTTTTTTTTTTGCAAGGCAAATGGGGTTAAGTGGCTTTCCCAAGGCCACACAGCTAGGTAATTATGAAGTGTCTGAGACCGGATTTGAACTCAGGTACTCCTGACTCCAGGGCCGGCGCTTTATTCACTGTGCCACCTAGCCACCCCTCCCAAAGTACTTTTTAGGTTTGAGCAAAAATAAGAAATTTCCATTTTTTTCTTTGGGGTAGTATAAAAATGAAGTCTGCCTTGGAACACAAATTTACTTCTTATACTTGCAGATGTGGTAGAGATTTGTAAAAAAAACAACTCAATGCTCTTTAAAAAAAAGTCATCCCTGGAATCAGGAGGTTTTCAATTCAAATCTGGCCTCAGACACTTCATAATTACCTAGCTGTGTGAGACTTGGGCAAGTCATTTAACCCCATTGCCTTGCAAAAAGAAAAAAACAAAAAAAATGCTAGAACCTCAAATTCATATTCTTATAAAAATAAAGTAACCACATTTATGAAAAAGTTAAGAATTATAGATGATTTTTTCTCCCAATTTGAAAAAAAAAAGCCAGCCCTGAAAATGAAATAGGAGATTAATCATTGGTCAGTCTACAGAAGCAATTCACATTTTTTTTTTTGTAAAAGCCTAGATTTTAAAAATATGGATTAATAAAGAATTCATTTGTCAGGTACAACTATGTTACATGTGGTCCTATTCCTAAATTAGAAAGGTATATATATATTTTTCTCTCATGATAGTTCAGGTCATTAAATGTTTTCTAAGCAGCCTGATGATGTGGTGGATTGAGGCAGGTTGTCTCTTCCCTCAAATCTGGCCTCAGACACTTCCTAGCTATGTAACCCTGGGTACTTCATCCTGTTTGCCTTAGTTTCCTCATCTGTAAAATGAGCTGGAGAAGGAAATGGCAAATCACTCTAGTATCTCTTCCCAGAAACCCCTCAAATAGAGTCACAAAAAGTCAGATACAACTGAAAAAAAGACTCCAACACCTGCCTTTAGAAAAAAACAGTCTCTGTCTTCAAGAAGCTCACAAACCAATGTGAGAAGAGAACATTAAAGGAAGCTGGAAGGAGAAGAGACAGAGAAGGAGGAAACCAGGAGTGCTTGGTATTGAGGACATCATTCTGTAGAGTTATCTGGAAAATCAGAGCCTTGCCCCCTCTTGTAAAAGTAAGCTTGGTGAGGAGTTATTGGATCCTTTTAGAAAGTGCTCATTGAGACAGGCATCTGAACCTGAAAATCTTACAAAATCTTTGGTTCTAGGTGAATAAAGAGTTTTAAGATTTATCAAACAAAAGATATGTATTTTAATAACATTCATAGCATCTTATTTTCTGAAATACACTTTCCTGCTATGGCTTTTATAAACACAAATATCGATCTTGATTATTGGTTGAAATGTTGGTTGAAAAGAGACACTTGTTCAACCCAGCATATTTGGGTATTGTTACCCAAATGGTAAGGGATTAAATCAATGGCTGTCTTTTAAGATGAGTCTTATAAAATTTTTAAATAAATTCTTAAATAAGCTTGAGTTACCAAAATTATTCACAGTTTGTTTTATCAAAAAAGTAGGGAAGGAGCATGATAGTTTAAAAAAAAAAGAGACAGGATTAGGGAAGGGGAGTAACCAATTTCTCCAACCCTTATGACTCACCTCAGTGAATCAGAAGGGGTTCAACTAGAGTGCTGAGGAACAGAGGGAAATAGGACTGGGATGTATGTGTGTGTGTGTGTGTGTGTGTGTGTGTGTGTGTGTGTGTGTGTGTGTTGTATGTGCTGTCTCCCAAATGTCACTGAAGGTAGAGACCAAGACTAGGAGGGGGGGAAGGGAGGAGGGAACACCTGGGGGACAGCCAGAGAATTCAGGAAGTCACGAGATGGAGGATCTTGTTTATGGCCTTTCCAGGAGACCAGGTTGAAGAGTTTGTGCCAGGAGGAAGGTGAAAGAATATTGGAAAACATGCTTAGAAAGCATTTTGTATCTAAAGAGGGAGGCTACAGGGAGCCACTGGAATTGAATGAGTAGGAAGGTGATGTGGTCAGATCTGGGCTTTAGGAAAATCCCTTGGAGAATAAGGGGGCAATGGCCTGGAGAGGAAGTGGAGGTCCTGTGTAGATAAAGTTCTCAAGGGGCTTATCTTCTTGCAAGAGACTGTGCCAGATGGCTTCTGACTATTGGAAGATAATGGGGGGAACAAGTCAAGCTGTCTCTTAATGGCTTCAAGTAGGAGACAAGGTTGGGAATTGTTTTTTTTTTTTTCCATTTTTTAAAACAATTTTTAAAATTTATTTTTATTAAAGATATTATTTGAGTTTGATATTTTCCCCCCAATCCCTCCCCCCCCCCCACAGAAAGCACTCTGTCAGTCTTTACTTTGTTTCCATGTTGTACCTTGTTCCAAATTGGGTGTGATGAGAGAGAAATCATATCCTTAAAGAGAAGTCTAAGAGGTAACAAGATCAGACAATAAGCTATCTGTTTTTTTTTTTCTAAATTAAAGGGAATAGTCCTTGCACTTTGTTCAAACTCCACGGCTCCTTATCTGGATACAGATGGTACTCTCCTTTGCAGACAGCCCAAAATTGTTCCCAATTGTTGCACTGATGGAATGAGGAAGTCCTTCAAGGTTGAACTTCACTCCCATGTTGCTGTTAGGGTGTACAGTGTTTTTCTGGTTCTGCTCATCTCACTCAGCATCAGTTTATGCAAATCCCTCCCGGTTTCCCTGAAATCCCTCCCCTCCTGGTTTCTAATAGAACAATAGTGTTCCATGACATACATATACCACAGTTTGCTAAGCCATTCCCCAGTTGAAGGACATTTACTGGATTTCCAATTCTTTGCCACCACAAACAGGGCTGCTATAAATATTTTTGTACAAGTAATGTTTTTATCCTTTTTCCTCATCTCTTCAGGATATAGACCCAATAGTGGTACTGCTGGGTCAAAGGGTATGCACATTTTTGTTGCCCTTTGGGCATAGTTCCAAATAGCTCTCCAGAAGGGTTGGATGAGTTCACAGCTCCACCAACAGTGTAATAGTGTGCCAGATTTCCCACATCCTTTCCAACAATGATCATTATCCTTCCTGGTCATACTGGCCAATCTGAGAGGTGTGAGGTGGTACCTCAGAGAAGCTTAAATTTGCATTTCTTTAATAATTAATGATTTAGAACATTTTTTTCATATGGCTATGGATTACTTTGATCTCTTCATCTGCAAATTGCCTTTGCATATCCTTTGACCATTTGTCAATTGGGGAATGACTTTTTGTTTTAAAAATATGACTCAGTTCTCTGTATATTTTAGAAATGAGTCCTTTGTCAGAATCATTAGTTGTAAAGATTATTTCCCAATTTACATTTCTTTTGATCTTGGTTACATTGGTTTTATCTGTGCAAAAGCTTTTCAATTTAATGTAATCGAAATCATCTAATTGGTTTTTGGTGATATTCTCCAACTCTTCCTTAGTCATAAACTGTTCCCCTTTCCATAGATCTGACAGGTAGACTAGTCCTTGATCTTCTAATTTGCTTATAGTATCATTTTTTTTATGTCTATGTCCTGTAACCATTTGGATCTTATCTTGGTAAAGGGTGTGAGGTGTTGGTCTAATCTAAGTTTCTTCCATACTAACTTCCAATTTTCCCAGCAATTTTTATCAAAAAAGGGAGTTTTTATCCCAATAGCCAGACTCTTTGGGTTCATCAAACAGCAGATTACTATAATCATCTCCTGCTTTTACACCTAGTCTATTCCACTGGTCCACCACTCTATTTCTTAGCCAATACCAAACAGTTTTGATGACTGATGCTTTATAATATAATTTTAGATCGGGTAGGGCTAAGCCACCTTCTTTTGCACTTTTTTTCATTAAGCTCCTGGCAATTCTTGACTTTTTATTTCTCCATATGAATTTACTTACAATTTTTTCTAACTCATTAAAGTAATTTTTTGGAATTTTGATTGGTAGGACACTAAACAGATAGTTTAGTTTTGGTAGAATTGTCATTTTTATTATATTAGCTCTACCTATCCATGAGCAGTTGATATTTGCCCAGTTATTTAAATATAATTTAATTTGTGTGAGAAGTGTTTTATGATTGTTTTCAAAAAAGATTCTGAGTCTGTCTTGGCAAATAGACTCCCAAATATTTTATATTGTCTGAGGTTACTTTGAATGGGATTTCTCTTTCTAGCTCTTCCTGCTGTTGAGGATTTATGAGGGTTTATTTCATAACCTGCAACTTTGCTAAAATTGCTAATTGTTTCTAGTAGTTTTTTAGATGATTTCTTGGGATTCTCTAGGTAGATCATCATGTCATCTGCAAAGAGTGAGAGTTTTGTCTCTTCCTTCCCAATTCTAATTCCTTTAATTTCTTTTTCTTCTCTAATTGCTGATGCTAACATTTCTAATACAATATTGAATAGTAGTGGTGATAATGGGCACCCTTGTTTCACCCCTGATCTTATTGGGAATGGCTCTAGCCTCTCCCCATTGAGTATAATGCTTGTTGATGGTTTCAGATAGATACTGCCAATTATTTTAAGGAACAGTCCATTTATTCCTACACTCTCTAGTGTTTTTAATAGGAATGGATGCTGTATTTTGTCAAAAGCTTTTTCAGCATCTATTGATATGATCATATGATTTCTGATAGGTTTGTTGTTGATATAATTGAGTATACTAACAGTTTTCCTAATATTGAACCAACCCTGCATTCCTGGAATAAATCCTACTTGATCATAATGTATTATCCTAGTGCTGACTTGTAATCATTTTGCTAAGATTTTATTTAGTATTTTTGCATCTATATTCATCAGGGAGATGGGTCTATAATATTCTTTCTTTGTTTTAACTCTTCCTGGTTTAGGTAATAGTACCATATTGGTTTCATAGAAAGAGTTAGGCAGAGTTCCATCTTTCCCTATTTTTCCAAAGAGTTTATATAGGATTGGAACCGATTGTTCCTTAAATGTTTGGTAGAATTCACTTGTGAATCCATCAGGCCCTGGAGATTTTTTGGGGGGAGTTCAGTAATGGCTTGTTGAATTTCTTTTTCTGGGATAGGGTTGTTTAGGTATTTAATCTCTTCTTCATTTAACCTGGGCAACTTATATTTTTGTAAATATTAATCCATTTCACTTAGATTATCATATCTATTGGCATAGAGTTGGGCAAAATAATTTTGAATTATTACTTTAATTTCCTCCTCATTGATGGTGAGTTCACCTTTTTCATTTATGATACTAGCAATTTGGTTTTCTTCCTTCTTTTTTAAAATCAAATTGACCAGGGGTTTATCAATTTTAATTGGTTTTTTTTCATAATACCAACTTTTGGTTTTATTTACTAATTCAATAGTTTTTTGCTTTCAATTTTATTAATTTCTCCTTTAATTTTTAGAATTTCTAATTTGGTACTTAATTGGGGATTTTTGATTCATTCTTTCTCTAATTTTTTTAGTTGCATGTTTAGTTCATTGATTTCCTCTTTCTCCAATTTATTCATATAAGCATTTAGAGCTATAATATATCCTCTGAGAGTTGCTTTGACTGAATCCCATAAGTTTTGGTAAGTTGTTTCATTATTATCATTAGCTATGATAAAATAGTTAATTCTTTCTATAATTTGTTTTTTGGTCTACTCATTTTTTAAAATGAGGTTATTCAGTTTCCAATTTGTTCTGGGTCTATATCTCCTTGGCCCAGTATTGCATATGACTTTCATTGTATTGTGATCTGAGAAAGATGTATTCACTATTTCTGCCTTTCTGCAGTTGATCATTAGTTTTTTATGTCCTAGTACATGATCAATTTTTGTATAAGTTCCATGTACTGCAGAGAAAAAGGTATATTCCTTTCTATCCCCTTTCAGTTTCCTCCATAAGTCTACGATATCTAATTTTTCAAGCAATCTATTTACCTCCCTAATTTCTTTCTTGTTTGTTTTATGATTCGATTTATCTAGATCTGATAGTGGGAGGTTGAGGTCTCCCACTAGTAGAGTTTTGCTATCTATGTCTTCCTGTAATTCTTTCAGCTTCTCCTCTAAGAATTTGGATGCTGTCCCACTGGGTGCATATATATTCAATATTGAAATGACTTTATTGTCTATGGTACCTTTTAGGAGGATATAGTTTCCTTCCTTATCTCTTTTAACGCTATCTATTTTTGCTGCTGCTTTGTCTGAGATAAGGATTTCTACCCCTGTTTTTTTTTACTTCAGCTGAAGCAAAATATATTTTGCTCCAACCTTTTACCTTTACTCTATATGTGTATCTCTGCTTCAAATGAGTTTCTTGTAAGCAGCATATTGTAGGATTCTGGTTTTTAATCCACTCTGCTATTTGCTTACGTTCTAAGGGAGAGTTCATCCCATTCACATTTAAGGTTATGATTACTAATTCTTTATTGCCCTCCATGCTATCTTCCCTCTGTTTGTATTCCCCCCCTTTTATCCATATTCTCCAGTCTTTTGTTTCTGAAACTCACCCCCTTCAGTATGTTTGCCCTCCTATATCATACCCTCCCCTTTCTTTCCCCTTTCCCTTTTCCCTTCCCTTCCTATTATTATTTCCCCTTATTTCCCCCACTCCCCTTCCCTTTCTCTGTCCCCCTCCCCTTTCCCCCTTTTAATACTTGAAAGGTTAGACGTTTTATAAGTTAACTGAGTATGTGTAGGTTGACTTTAAGCCAAGTCTGATGAGAAGTTTCAGGTGTTTCTCCTCTGCTCCCTTCTTCCCCACTATTACCATAGGTTTTTTGTACCTCTTAGTGTAATGAGATTTACCCCATTCAATCCCCTCCCTCCTCCCATCTCTTTCCTGTTCCCCTTTGTAGGGCGGTAGTGTTTTTTTTAGATCATTCTATCTAAGTCATAGAAAATTCTGAGTGTCTGACTCTTCTAGTTCTGTATATTATATCAAATAGAATCTAAGTTCCTGAGAGTTATTAGAGTCTTTCTCCCAAATGGGGTTAAAGCCAGTTACATCCCATTATATAGTAGTCTCATAGATAGGTCACGAATGTCCATCATTTCTGGCAAGGTGTATTCTCTCTGTTAGGGTTACATTTCTCAAGGTTTATGAGAGTCTTTTTTTTTTTTACCCCCATGCTGGGAAAAAGCCAGTTTCAACTAACTTACTGGATTGCATTTTTTTTTCTTTTCCTGCCCCCCCCCCCCTTTTTAAAAACTTTTTCATGTGTTTCTTGAACCTCCTGTTTGATGTCCAAATTTTCTGTTTAGCTCTGGTCTTTTCATCTGAAATTTTTGGAATTCTTCCATTTTGTTAAATGTCCATCTTTTTCCCTGGGAGGGAAGGCTCAGCTTTGCAGGAAAGTAGATTCTTGGCTGCATTCCAAGCTCCCATGCTCTTTGAAATATTTCGTTCCAGGCCCTTCGATCCCTTAATGTTGATGCAGCCAGGTCCTGCGTGATCCTTACTGTGGCTGCTTGATATTTAAATTGTTTCTTTCTGGCTGCTTGCAGGATTTTCTCTTTTATCTGATAGTTCTGCGATTTGGCCACAACATTCCTTGGTGTTTTCATTTTAGGATCTTTTTCTTGTGGGGATCGATGTATTCTTTCAATAACTACTTTGCCCTCTGATTCCATGATATCAGGGCAGTTTTCCATCACTAGATCTTGTAATATTAAGTCCAGGCTTTTTTTCTCTTCAATGTTTTCAGGAAGTCCTATAATTTTCAGGTTGCCCCTCCTCGATCTATTCTCAAGGTCAGTGGTTTTGTTGATGAGGTATTTTACATTTGCTTCTATTTTTTGATTTTGTTTACCTGACTCTTGCTGTCATTAGTTTCTGTAGACCCCATTCTTTTTGGGGGGGAGGAGTTTTCTTCATTAACCTTTTGCAACTCCTTTTCCAATTGGTCAATTCTACTTTTGAAAGAGCTTTCCATTTGACCAATTGAGGTTTTGAGAGAATTAATTTCTTTTTGCATTTGCTCATTTGAGGATCTGAGAGAATTATTCTCATTTTATAATTGTCCAATTGATGATCTGAGAGATTCTCCTTTTGTGTTTGTCCAATTGTACTTTCTAAGGTTTTGTTTTCTTGTTGCAAGGTATTAATTGTCTCTCCCAAATTTTTAAGCTCCTTCCTTATTTCTTCGAGGAAGTCTTTCTGTGCTGGAGACCAGATTGTCTTCTCCTCAGAGGTTCCAGGTCTCTCTGAGTTGGGGTCTTTCCCTTCCAGGAATTTTTCTATGGATCCACCTTTCTGCTGACCCTTCTTCATTATGCTAAGACCTTGAGTGGGGGGGGGCTGGTTCACCTGGGCTTGGGATCACTGAAGGCTTTACTGAGTGCAGTTTCTCTGGCTGGCCAGTAGGAGGTGCTGGTTGCCCTCTCTGGGGTGTCTGTGACCTTGGTTGTGAGGCCCTCTCCCTTTGCCCGAAGGGAGGATTTGGAACTATTGAATTGTTTTGCCTTCAATCAATGGTGAGCTTTACCCTGGCCTGAGGTGATTCCTCAGCTGGGCTGGTTCTTTTGCTCACACACCTGGGCCTGAGGCAGAAATAGTTTGCAATGTTTGTTTTGAAGGGGGCATCAGTGCAATGGAGGCATGGACTCAGAGTTTCTCAGACCTGAGGGTCCCAGGGATGGTGTCCACAGCTCTCCTGCACCAGACCTCTCCCCGCAGCCTCTTCCCCAAGCTCCAGGGGAACAGCACCAACACCAGCACCTCTGCTTCCCTGCCGGACCCAAGCACCCCTTGTCCAGCTGCTGATCCAGCAGGTCTGGCTCTTGGGCCCTCAGACTCCTGGTTCCAATTCAGCTGTTAATCTGGCTGATCTGGGCCTGATCCTCCCTCTGAGCCCAGACTCACCCACCCGAATTCCAACAAAGCTGTAGCGGGAGACAAATCCTGAGGTAGATGCTCTTTCTCTTGGCTTTTCTCTCTGGGTTCCGTGAGTCGGACTTCCTCTAAGAGGTTTGTTTCATGTGATAGATAGGGAAGAGATCAGGAGACTCTAGAACTGTGCCTGTCTTCTCTCTGCCATCTTGGCTGGAAGTCGGGAATTGTTGATAGGGCTTAGGAGAAATGGCATATATAAACTGTGGTCCTAAGACATGCTATGGGCCTCATTCCTATTGCATGTTGTCTACTGAGGGCCCTCTTTCCTTTTGGGGAGACCCTAGGTAGGGGCTGAGCTCAAACTGGAGGCATTCTCCTTAGGGCAGTGGCACAGGTTACCAGAGAGCATTGCTGTTAGATTCTGCTACATTCTAATGGCGAGGTTTACTCTAGATCCATCATCTTACCCCTTTGGGTGGGAGCTTCTGGAGGCTCGGGGTGTTTATCTTTATCTTTCCAGTGCCTAGGACAAGAACTGGCATGCCATGGGTGTTTCATCAGAGCTCGCTGAATGAAGGTGTAATGGGGTCCCCAGTGATGTCTAATCCTGTAGAAAGGATGCAGAGGTTGCTTCCTGTGTTGAACCCAAAGAGCAAGATGGAGACCAGAATTGGATCAGTTTGGAGCTCTTTAATGTTCCAGGGACTGCCTGGGGATGAAGAGGCCCCAAATCAGACAGTCCCTGAGTGTTTAGGGGAGAGGGGTTTTTAGAGTGTTTGCGGGAGGTCCTGAGAGTAAGCAGGAGACAGAAGCAAAGGTAGCAGTTAGATATATTGTCTTGTCAGACTACTCCAAACATAAGTAAACATATGGCTTAGTATAGATAGGGGGCTGGACAGAGTAGGAAAAGGGTCAGGGTTTCTGTGTTATGTCTGAACATGTTTCCTGAGACAGAAGGAGTCACATATTCACGGGCTTCCCACAGGTTTGAAGGAGGGAAACTGTACTCTCTTATGGTTCCAGTCACATCTGGGGAAGGGGAGGCAGTCCTGGGAGGAAGCAGGAATTTGACAGATACAGCAAGATAATGAGGCTATCAAGGGGGCTGTGTGAATGAATCTGAGACACATTTATGGAATATCTGTGACCCCCAGAGGCAAGCATTTGGGTCCTGTCAGATTATTCTCAGACCCAAAGGTGCCTAGTCAAAGTTATATTTCTGAGGATGTTCTTGGAGTCCAGAAAGGTGTCAAGGCCCCCTTCTATACAGGGATTACACAGATCTTGATGTACTTCCCCTGCATTTGGGAGAGTCAGAATGATGTAGAAGGGAAGAGTTTTGGAGAAAGCCTGGCTCATGTGTAGACATTCTATATTGGCTCTGGTCCGGTAACCTAGTGATGATGAAGCTTTGGCTGGAGAGACCCGTCAGCTCTGTGTGTTCCCTCTTTGCTTCCATACTCTTGGAGGAGTCAATGACTCCCCCACGAGAGTTGAAGGGAGTGCAGCCTCTAATCATGTGAATTCAGAAGGTCTGGAAAGTGTCTCGGCATCCTGGTGTAGCCACTGGTTCCTTGGGTGTGGTTCTGCCTATGAGGAACCATTATTCAGACTTGGGAAAGCATGGGTGGAAAGAAAACAAAAATTTATTAAAAAGGTTACAAGACATTGGAAGGGAGGGAGGGAGAGAGAAGAGAGAGAAGAGAAGAGAAGAGAAGAGAAGAGAAGAGAAGAGAAGAGAAGAGAAGAGAAGAGAAGAGAAGAGAAGAGAAGAGAAGAGAAGAGGAGAGAACAGCCAAGTAATGTTGGCTGGACTATGGTCAGAGAAGACTGCTGCGGCCACAAGCCAGGGTCCAACCCAGGTTTTTATGGCTTGCCTCTCATCCAGTGGGCAAAAGGTAGATTCCCTTTCACTATAGTACCAGGAATTAGGGAGAGGGTAAAACCCAAGGAGCTCAGGATACACATTTTACACTAAACAATGAATCAAGGATACATTAAGAATTGGGAGGGGGGGGTGTCTCTCCAGGTGGCTCTTCAGATCACAATTGTTTCTGGTCCAATCCTCCAATCCTCCTTCTGTACCAACTCCAACCACATTCTTTCTGTGACTTTCCCAATTCTCTTCACCTCACCCCGGGTGACCAGGACAGTAAAGTATGCCCCGCCCCAGCTGGCCAAAGGGTGGGCCCCGATTCTCTGGGTGCTGTGCTGCAGAGGAATGGCCCTCCCCAACCTCCAGGCTGGCCCCCCTCCCCACAGGGTCCCCACTTTTCTCCTTCATTGGACAGTCAAGGCCAACCATTTCTGAGTGCCCTTCTGGGCCCCGGTTTGGTGATGGCTGAGACAAGGACATGTCCGGCACTTGGTCGGTCATAGGCATTTAGGAAGGGTTGCCCTGCTGGACCCTGAGCCGCTGGCGGGATACAAGGGGAGGCCATCCTGAGAGGGTCCTGGCCCTCAAGCAGCTCACAGTCCAAGGGAGGAAGAGAGGCCGGCACGAGGGTCGAGGGGATGGCCCCCTGAAGTGGGAGCGGGGAGTCATGCCTGGAAGTCCAAGCCCAGGGTGGAGGGGAGGCCCGAGAACTGGCAAGGAGGGGACCACCGAGACAGAGCAAAGGACGCGCGGTGGCAGCTGGGGGAGATGGGCAGCCCTGGAGGGGGCAGCGAGGGGGCAGCGTGGGATGGCCTTGACTGTCCAATGAAGGAGGAGACCGGGGACGGCGTGGGGGGCGGCCTGGAGGTTCGGGGGGCCACTCCTCTGCAGCATGGCACCCACAGACTCAGCGGGGCCCTTTGGTCCGCTGGGGGGCGGGACGTCCCCCATGTGGCCAGTGGGGAGCCGGGAACAGTCAGGGGAGCCCCGGGATCTCGTCCTCAGGGAAGTGGGAGCAGGCCGGGGGCCTGGAGTGAAGGGGGGGGGCTCCTTGGATGGGGGCGGGGCTGGATGCCCAGGGAGGGGGCAGTGGGCGAGGGGCCCCCTGGGGGGGGTCTCTGAAGCGGGGGGGGGGGGGGGGGGGGGAGGGGGATCTAACCCTCCTGCGGGCCCCCAGCAGAGGCCGCCGGGGACTGGGGGGCGGGGCCCGGAGGGGGCGGGGCCTCGCGGGATCGCCTTTCTCCGGGGCGTGTCCTCCCCGAGGCGGGTCGGGGCTCGAAACGACCCAGGATTGGCTGAGTCACCGGTAGCCACGCCCCCGAGGCCCTGGAGGCGGGTCCCGGGGGCGGGCCCCGGGGAAACCTCTGGGCGCAGGCGCACTGCGCTCCCGAAGCCCGGGGCTGCGCGCGCATCGGCCGGGGCCACCCGGGGGCTCGACCCGGGGGCCGGTACGTGCGGGGCGCCGCGTCCGGGCGGGGGAGGGGACGGGCCGGGGCGGAGGAGAGGCGGCGCGCGCGGCGGGGGGAGGGGCTCGCGCGGGGCGGGGGAGGGGCTCGCGCGGGGCGGGGGCGGGGCTCGCGCGGGGCGGGGGAGGGGCTCGCGCGGGGCGGGGGCGGGGCTCGCGCGGGGGCGGGGGGGCGGGGCTCGCGCGGGGCGGGGGAGGGGCTCGCGCGGGGCGGGGGGAGGGGCTCGCGCGGGGCGGGGGAGGGGCTCGCGCGGGGCGGGGGCGGGGCTCGCGCGGGGCGGGGGCGGGGCTCGTGCCAGCCTCAGCCCCCTCCTCTGGAAAATGGGGCCTTGGGCCCCGGCCCGGCCCCGGGCTGCCGACCCTCCCCGAACCTCAGTCTCTTCCGGACCGGGAGCCAGCCCGCCCTGCTTCCCCCTGACACTGGGCCCGGGGCCCCGCACTCTGCCCCCCCACCCCCTCCCCGGGCCTCACGCAGGGCTCGCTGGCCACCCCTGCCACCCCTGCCCTCCCTGCCCTCCCAGTTGGTATTTCAAGCTCTTCCGAGGACGGGCACGTAGCGCGGGGCCGGGGCACATAGTGGGTGCTTCCTACGGGCATGCTGGTGTGTCCGTGACCCCTGAAGCCCCCCTCCACTGCCCACAGTAGCTGGGACCCCGGGGCCGCCCACCCGAGGGAGACCCGAGGCCGGAGGTCCTGGAATTGCAGGGAGGAGAGGCGCCTCCTTCCCGGGCCGGGGAACCCTCCCGAGGACGGCTCAGCCCTGGTGGCCCAGATGCTCCAAGGAGGTAAGGAGGGCTTGGGAGTCCCAACCCTGCCACCTAGGAGACGGAGGAGAGGAGGGGGCAGTGCCCACCACTGTGCAGGCCTGGCCCCCACAGTTGTTGTCCTTCCCCAGCTCTGTCGTGTAGAGGGAGAGGAAGAGAACAGAGAGGAGGGGAGTAACCACTACTATAGGCCTGCCAGCCCCCCATGGCACTGTCCTCCCCAGCTCTGCCTGCTGAGGGCACAGCCCGAGCCCAGAAGGAGGAGGGGCAGGACGGAGCATTCACCTCTGCACCCCTGGCAGCCCCTTTCCAGGTAGGTTTCTGGCCCTGGTAACAGGACTCCTGAATCTAGTTTCCATTGCCATCCCTGGGACCCCTCCCTGGTCTCCACGGGTCAGAATGGCCACTCCTTGAGGGCAGCGACTTTCTCACTAGGGCCAGGTCCCACTGACTCCACTCTTCCCTCTGCCCTTTGCCCACAGCCTCACTGTTTCATCACTTCCTTGGGGGTCAAGGCCGGAGGGAGGGTTAGAGGGCCACCCCCAACCTTCTGGGAGCTAGGGTTCCCTTGGAGAGACAGGGCCCTGGCCCACGGGGATGGAGCCCATGGTGTAAGCATGGGTAGGACAGGTAGCCAAGGTTTGGGGGGGGGGTTTGTAGGGGCCCGGGAATGGCAATCCTGGTGGGGAGGATGAGGTGGGTGTTGACATTTTTTGGGCAGGGACTCAGTCTGGGAGCAGAGGGAAAGAAGTTCAGACCCAGTTTGTGGACAGCCTTGAAGGCCGGACTGAAGGCCTTGGCCACGGGCTTGTCCATGCTGGGGCCGTGTTGGCCCTTTTTTGCTGGCTGATGGTGGGAGTCCCAGGCAAGAATCAGGGTCACCTAGCCATGGGGAGTGTGTTTTCAACTCTCAGGTTTCTGGGCAAGCCTCCACCCATAACCTCCCATCACCTGCTGCTTTCTGACTGGGCATTATCTGACTTTCCCCCCGGGGGTTTCCTGGAAGCCCTTCCCTCAGCTCAGTCTTCCACTCCCCTCAGGGCTGCCCTGAGTCTCCTCTTTCTACCTCTCACTCCTTCCCAAGTATCTCTCCCTGCTGTGGCTGATCCCTTTATCCTCATGCCTTCCCATCATGACTGACCCTCCCCTCACCCCCTTCCCTCTTCTCTAGAAGGCTGTCTGCCTCATCTCCCTCCATTCTCTTATTTGTCTTCAGTCTCTCTGTTTTTAGGCTCCTTCCCCCCAGTCTATGCATGAGCCCTCACTGGACTACCATGACTCCTGGCTGGAATTCTGGATTTTTTGTAGACCAGACCCCTTGAAAAGTTCATGTCCTCTCAGCCTTTTGCCCAAAGTGCCTTCTCCAGAATTTCCAAGGCTCCTCCTGTTTCTGACCCCATCAGGTCCCTCCTGGCAGCCTAGGGCTGCCTTTTCCCTTAGGATCTCACTTGTTCTCTTTTGGGAGATGCAGGGGTCCAGCCTCTGCAGGGTCCTTGGAACCTGACAGGAGGGATAGAGTCGGTGAAATGAGTTGAGTCAACAAGTGGGTAAAGGCAGGAGCAGGTTGACTGACTCAGCTGCTTGGATTTATTTTTTAGTCTCAGAATCATGTATGTTTCAAGCAAGCAAGCTGAGATCATTTCCTTGGTTACAAAAGTATATAATTTTCATCATCAATCACATAGTTCATATAGTTACAAGTTTTAATCATGTGATTACAAGTTTAAGTAATAATCATATAGTTAATTGATTTCTTATCCTTACTTAGACCATGATGACCTTAACCTGTCTGTTACCTTATTTATTACTACATTGTATAATTGTTAATTCATTTAAAATTGTTAATTAAGCAATTATTTTAATGGAAAGTTTTTTATATTTCTTGTAAGTAATATTTTTAGATACACTCCCTTAACAATCTATAGTGAGGGTCTTTATGCTTGTCCACCCATCCATTAACTCTTACAATAACCAATTTTTCTTTCAGGCCTTTGTTGGTAGAAGCCACAGTTTCTGTGATTTTTTTTTTTATTCTTTCCCATGAAACTAAGGCTGCTGGAGTTCACATATTGGTCACCTGTACTAACTATTTTCTCACCATCTTTTTCATATATTCCTGTGTATGGTAAGGGGGGCAAAACTATTAATTTCCCTGGAATTCTATCTGACCCATCTTGTATCTGTTTTCCTTGTATATATTCTGACATCTCAGCATTCCCAGTGTTGGGTTTTCCAGAGATTTCATAATGTTGAAGCCTTTTGTATGCCTCAGGGAGAGGCAATCCTGTTAAATTTGGACAGTTTACAATCTGTTTTATTTAAGGAATTTTTCTGAAATCCTTCCTTTATAGTCATTCCACTATTAGGATGAGTAAGTTTTGCAATCAATAAATAATAGACCTATAAATATTGGTTTGCATAAAATCCCTATATATATATTGAAGAAGCAAATGTTGTTCCATCAGGCAGTGTGACTGCCTTGAGTCTTCTTGCTGCGACTGTATCAAACAGCTTAGAGACCCTGGCTCCCAACAGGGAGAGACTCAGGCCTGTTGCCTGACCTCTGGTCCCTTGTTGGCAGCAGCTTTTCAGACCTTGCAAACTACATGTCCAGGAGACAGTTTTCTAACCTATGGTAGAGTAGCTCCCTGGAAAGGACCCTGCCAAGGGAAGTTTACTAGTCCATGGTACTCACAACTTCTCCATTTATTGTAACCGATGGTTCCACATATGGGTGGTGTGGTGGTGGCCAATGGAGCACCTGGGTGTTCTTGGTAGTGATGGTTAGGTCAAAATGAGCAGAAACAACACAGAATCAATCCATACGTTGCATCTCAGCTTCAGAGGCTGCACTGAGGCACAATCATCTACAAACAGAAGACCATGCACCAACACTCCCTCCAATGTAGTCTTGACTTGGAGCCTTTTCAAATTGAAGACTTTACCTTAACTGACCTTGATGCTGTGTTCATTCTTGTGGGAGGTGTAACATGATTGAAAACATGCTAAAAAGCTATAAACCTTGTTTCTTTCCATTGGTGACTGGGAAATCTCAAGAACCTAGGCCTGTATGCTGTCATAAAATTGGTGTACGAAACTTATGGACTTTTTCAGGCAATCACATTTTGACATAGTTTTCCACAAGTCCCCATGACTGGTCATATTGACATATTGACATATAGACCTATCATTAGTGTTGCTGGATCTAATGGTATTCACTTTGGACATAGTTCCCAATTGCTCTTCAGAATGTTGACCATTTATTAATTGGGGAATGACATAGTCTGACTCAGTTGTAGAGAACTGAGACCTTTATCAGATTCTTGCTATAAAATTTGTTCCCCCCAGTTTTCTGCTTATCTTTTTAATTTTGGTTGTTTTGATTCACTTTACATTTCGTAATATTCTGTAAATCTTGTTGGTCCTAATTTCTTCCCTTATCTGTAGATCTGACATAGCATGCTTCCTTAATTTGCTTGTGGTATCATCCTTTATGTGTAAATCATTTACCCATTTTGACCTTATCTTGGTATACCGTGTTCATCTATATCTAGTTTCTGTCATGTCATTTTCAATTTTCCTAGCAGTTGTCAACTAATGTTCAACATGTCCAAAACAAAACTCATTTTTTTTCTCCCTAAACCTTTCCCCTTTCCTATCACTATTGAGGGCAACACCATCCTCCTGGTTCCTCAAGCTCCCAACCTAGAAGTTGTCTTGGTCTAAACTCCTTACCTCCCTTATCCAATATGGTGCCAAGACCTGTTGATTTCACCTCTGCAGCCTCTCTCTCCTCTCTCTCTCCTCTCTCTCTCTCTCTCTCTCTCTCTCTTCTCTTCTCTTCTCTTCTCTTCTCTTCTCTTCTCTTCTCTTCTCTTCTCTTCTCTTCTCTCTCTCTCTCTCTCTCTCTCTCTCCTCTCTCTCTCCTTCTCTCTCCAGTCATCTACATCTTTTCCTCTCTGCATGTGTCACTCTCATGCTAACAACACATGCAGAAAGAAAATGTCTTTGTCTGTCTGTCTGTCTGTCTGTCTGTCTGTCTCTGGTTATCTACCTCCATCTTTTTCTCTCTGCATGTGTCACTAATGTTAACAACACACGGAGACATAAAATCTCTCTCTGTCTCTCTGTCTCTCCATGTCTCTGTCTGTGACTGTCTTTCTCTGTCTCTATCTCTCTCAATATCAATAAATCTCATTTCCTGCTGTTCATTTCTCTCTCTCTCTCTCTCTCTCTCTCTCTCTCTCTCTCTCTCTCATTTTGGGTTTTTGCAAGGAAATGAGATTAAATGACTTGCCCAAGGTCACACAGGTAATTATTAAGTATCTGAGGCTGGATTTGAACTCAGGCCTTCCTGGCTCCATGGCCCATGCTCTATCCACTTCATCACCTAGATTGCTTCTTTTTTTGTCTCTCTTTTTTTTTTTTTTTTGCAAGGCAAATGGGGTTAAGTGGCTTGCCCAGGGCCACACAGCTAGGTAATTATTAAGTGTCTGAGACCAGATTTGAACCCAGGTACTCCTGACCCCAGGGCCGGTGCTTTATCTACTGCGCCACCTAGCTGCCCCTTGTGTCTCCTTTTTAAAAAATATATTTTTCATACTACATGAAAAGTTAGTAGTTCTGAAAAATCATTTTTAGTAAATTCCACATTTTTCCTCTTCTTCCCTCCCCTTCCCCTTGACAGTGAGTAATTCAATAGAGATTATACATGCATAACTATGTTAAAGATATTTCTATGTTAATTATGTTGTGAATGAAGAATCAGAACAAAAAGGAAGAAAAATTACGAGAGGGAAAAATATCAAACAAAACAAATTTTAAAAACTGAAAATAGTATGCTTTGGTCTGCATTTAGGCTCCATGGCTTTTTCTTTGGATGTGGATGGCATTTTCCATCTCAAGATCTTTAGAATTGTCTTTGATCATTTATACTGCTGAAAACATCAAGTCCATCATAGTTGATCATCATGCTATGTTGCTCTTTATGTGTTCAATGTTCTCCAGGTTCTGATTACTTCACTTAGTATCAGTTCATGGAAGTTTTTCCAGGCTTTTCTGAATCTGTCCACTCATGATTTTTTATAGAACAATAGTACTCCATAAAACTCTCAGTACCATAACTTGCTCAACCATTCCTCAATTGATGGGCATCTCCTACATTTCCAATTCTTTGCCATTACAAAAAGAGCTGTTGTAAATATTTTTGTATATATGGGGGTTTTTTACCCTTTTTTTTGTGATCCCTTTGGTATATAGATCTAGTATAGTAGTGGCATTACTGGATCAGAGGGTATGCACAGTTTTATTGCCCTTTGGGAGAAGTTCCAAATTGCTCTCCAGAAAGTTCACAGCTCCACCAGCAAACCTCTGTGCATCTCTGGTCCATTTCACCTCCCCCATCTCTGGTCCATTTCACTCTGCTGCATCTCTGATCAATGTCACCCTGCAGCATCTCTTTTGCAGTCACTTCCACTGCACCTTTCCAGTGCTCCCCCTTCTTCCCTCTTACACTGCCCCTGATCCTGGTGCGGGCCCCTATCTCCTCACATCTGTCATGTTTCAAGAGCTGCTGGGGTTGTCTCCCTGCTTTAGGTCTTTCCCTCCTTCCAGTCCATTCTCCATCTAGCCATGAGTAATATTACTATCTACTTCTTGCCCACTGAGCTCCAGGGACTACCTTTCCTTCTTAGAATTTAAGTTTGCTCAGCCTGATTCCTTCCTGCCTTTCCAGTCTTCATACATGTTCCTTCCCTCTCTTCATGCCAAGATCCAGTTTCATTTGCTTTTCTGCTGTTTCTCACGTGACTTTTCATTTCTCATCTCAACTTTACCTTGGCTATCTCATATCTGTTATGCTTTGTCTCCACCTGTGGAGTTCCTTTGCTTTCTTCAAGAATCAGGTCAGATCTCAGTTTCTTGAAAAGGCCTTTCCCAGACCCCTCCACTGGGGTCTTAATTTAGCCTTAATTTAGCATTTAGCATATCCAGTTGGGCTAGAACCTTGCATGTCTTCACATTTTCCAAAAGAAGAAATGGGGACCCTGTACTTGTGTACAAAAAACCTCTTACTGTCATCTTTGTCTTTTATACTCTCTCAACAGGCATGTTTTTGGTGTTTCAGGAACCTGTGACCTTCAGGGACGTAGCCGTGGACTTCACCCCCGAGGAGTGGGGGCAGCTGGGTCCCTCTCAAAGGCAGCTATACCAGGACGTGATGCTGGAGACCTATCAGAATCTGGTCTCCCTGGGTAAGGCAACTTTCCCTCTGCTCCCTGTCCCATAATTGCTTCCTGGCTGGGATTCCTACGGGGGCTTAGTTTGTATCCTTGTTCACCTTTACCAAGGTAGTTTTTCCATAAATGGCTGTTTGTGTGGGTAGATTTAGTGCCATCATTTTATGTACATATGTAAGTATGTATAAATGCATACATGTCTTGAGAAGTAGGTTGGGTGTATTTGGACACACACACACACACACACACACACACACACACACACACACGCACATTAACTCAGGACTCAGGACTCAAAGACTCCAGATATGGACAGGTTCAGCCTCCTCATTTTACAGTGGAGGGAACTGGAGAGGCCTGGACAGACTTGCTCAGCTCTTGTATTGCAGAGTTCCAGATCCAGGTCCACAGGACTTTGCTTATGATCCCCCATCCTAAGGAGGGTGGGATTGCAGAGGAATCTTGAAGCTGGAAGTAACTTGGTCCTGGTATCTTTAACCCAGGCTTCATTGGACCAGCTGGCCTCCAGGGCCCCTTCCAGATTAGTCCTTGGAGGTGAACAGGAGTGTCCCCAAGACCCTTGGAGGTTGCTCCATGACTGGAGCAAGGATCCCATTCTCTCCCCGAAACTCCCAGGGGTAGAAGTATCCAGAGGCTCCACTCTGAGGTTATTCACACAACCCTGGGGCCTCCTCACAACTCATCTTCAGCCAGAAGGCCCGAATTGGAGGGACAGCTCCAGACTGTTGTGATCTGGTGGTAGTTGCGATTTTTTCTGAGTCTGAGAGGTGGGAATGGTGGAGATGTCAGCCAGTGCCTTAGTGGGAGTGTAGATGTGGATTTGGGCAGAGAGGAAGCCTGTGACTGAGGGTTTGGAGCCCCTTGGGAAGGAGGGCTGAGAGGGCAGGCAGTGCAGGCAACCAGACTGGAAGCCTCAGGGTTCTGATGGCAGAAAGTTTGGGAGGGTTTCCAGGCACTGAGGAGGGGAGGAGGTCTTGGAAGACCGGCACCAGGAGGGGGGGTTGGGGGAATAGGCTGCTGTGGCCCTATGGGATGTGCCCCTGAGGGTGCAGTTGCCTGACTTTGGATGCACAGGTAAGGTCAGCATTCAGGTCTTGACCTCGGAGAATTGCAAAGATCTTGTGTGTGTGAAGGGATGCACAGGCATATCCTCATATGTTTGCATATATGTGCTTATACACATCTAAATGGCACAAGCGTACCTGTGAGCAAATTCACACACACAGACTGTCCTGCAGATGCATGACTTTGCAGACACTGCACATGTGTTTGCTTGCTGTGGACCTGTAATCTGCATGTGGACATGTAATCTTCATGTGCACAGATGCCCAGTGTTCACATATATGCATACATGAGCATAGAGCATGCATATACATGAAAGTTCATGCCTGTAGGTGGTGTTAGGGTGCACAAAAGTGAATGTGCATATAGTGCACAAATGCTCCCATGCATCTGTCCACATGCCCAATGGTGACTGTGCTCATGGAACATTTGCATGTGAGTGCCCATGTGTGTCTACCTGTGGATGCCTGGACATTCTCACAGGTCAGTTGTGTGTGTGCACCTCCTTGAATGTGTCTAATCATGTGTATGGTCAAACTGCTAGCATGTGGCTTTGTGCACATACATGTTCTTTATATGTGTCACTTGCATGCAAGTGTGCACACTTGTATGTTTGGTGCCATGTTGGTGTGTGTGGCACACGTTAGCTTTTGCATGTTTTAAACACACACACTTGTATACAGGTCTAATTGTACATGACTGAGCATCTGCAACAGTTTGTAGCCAATCCTTGCATGCACAAACACACATGTACACACATGTAGATCTATGTTGGTGCAGGCTGTGTATGTTCTGGAGCACATGTTTCTGTGTGACTGAGTATGTACACGTGGGTCTGTTTCTCAGATACATGCCTGCATTTGTATACACGTGGGCTTGTCATGTTGCAATTTTCACATGCACTTTTGGGTCTGGCTATAGGTGCACCCGTGCCTACGCCTGAGCTTTTGTGTGTGTGTGTGTGTGTGTGTGTGTGTGTGTACGCGCATATGGGAGTTTGTGGGTGTAGATGTGTGTGCTTGTACCCTGTGGGAATGAATCTCACTGCTCAGTTCCTGTGCTTGCATTTCAGTGCCTCCACACAGCCCTTGTCCTTTCAGTTAGTGAGTATTCATCAAGCACTGATGTTTCCATTAGGAATTCTGGGAAGCACTCTATCTGCCTCTGCCAACCCTTCTCCACACCTTGTAGGGTGATCCTCTGTTTGGTTGCCGGGAAGGTGATTCTTGGTAGTGACCCACATCTTTCTGGGAGAGTGCGTTCTAAGCTCTCTGCTCTGTTTTGGTGGCAGCTGTTAAAGCCTGGGTGATCTGACCTTAGTTCTTCCATCTTGGATTGTTTCTTTCTTGACCCTGGAAGTTCTGGATTTTTGGCTGTAATTCTGATAGTTGAGGGGGTCAGGAGGTGACCATAGGGGTAGTTTTTTTTTTTAAAGATTTCTTGGAATACACCATCCAGATTTTGTGTTTTTGTGTGTTTTTTTAAAGTTTCTTAGTATTCTATTGATTCTTAAATTCTCAGTCTTTTTTTTTCTAGGTTGTTTTTTTTTACTATGAGATAACTTACATTTTCTTTTTTTTTTATCTTTTGATTTTGTTTCAATATTTCTTGCTGTTTCATGAGTCATTGACTTCTGTTTCATTCTAATTTTGAGGGAGCTTGTGATTTTGGCAAAGCTTTGTATCTTTTCGTTTTTTTTTTATCTTTTAAAGCAAGCATTCTGTAGTTCTTATTTCTTCTCCATTTTTTTTCTAACTCTGTCATTTCCAAAAACCTGCTTTAACTGAAAAAAAATTTTTTTTTCAGGCATCTAGATGGTACAGTGGATAGAGCACCAGCCCTGGAGTCAGGACTACCTGAGTTCAAATCCATTCTCAAACACTTAATAATTACCTAGCTGTGTGGCCTTGGGTAAGCCACTTAACCCCATTGCCTTGTAAAAACCTAAAAAAAAATTTCCCCTTCATCTTAAATTCTAATTGAATTTGTGTCCAGACTGTGTTTTCCTCTAGGACTTTGCTAGTAGAAGTTATAGTCATGCTCTTCAAAGTTTATATCTCAAGCATCCCTGAGTATCATTATAGCTCTCGATGAGGGGCAGCTAGATGTGGCAGTGGATAGATAGAGCTCTGGCCTTGGAGTCAGAAGGACGAGAGTTCGAATCCAGCCTTAGACACTTGACACTTACTAGCTATGTGACCTTGGGCAAGTCACTTAACTGACTGCTTCCCATCCAGGGCATCTCCAGTCATCCTGATCCATATCTGGCCACTGGACCCAGATGGCTCTGGGAAGAAAGTGAGGCTGGGGACTTAGCACAGCCCCCCTCACACAAAACCAATTCACGTGCTTGTTCTGGCATTACCTCCCTAAGGTCATGATCTTTGAAAATGAAGCTCTTGATGGTCAGATTCTTCTTGTGTTTGCTTATTCTTATAGCCTCCATCCTGACTTCAGACTTGATGTGAGGGCCGAGCTCTACAGTGCTTCTGGAGGGGAGGTCTGGGATGATTTGGTTGCTGCTTTTTGGGGGTTTTGAGGGTTGTTATTCCAGGATTTCATGGGCAGCTCAGGCTGGGGACTTGTAAGCTTTCAGTTCTCCCAAAGGGGTATGGTTCAGTACAAAGTTCGATTGCTGCCCCCTAGTCTGAGCTCTGCAAGTTCCTGACCTAGGTTTGGTCTGAGCAGCATACCTATGGGCTTGTCCCTTCATGGAGCTCCAGTAGATTGCTGTTGAACTTAACCATCATCTAGCTGGAGAGCTAGCTGGTGAAAGGGGCAGGAGGGTGGGCTGCCCTTTGGTCTGTTATTCCTGCCTTGGCCACAGACTGGGCCCAGAGATGGAGGTGAGACCTCCCATCATGTGCTGCCCACTCTGGCTTCTCCACCTGGAAGCCTGCCCTGGATCTGTGACTTGGAGCCGGGTTGTAGGGATCAGAACTCTACCAGATCAGTCCTCTCCCCTTGCCTTGTGCTCTCTGACCTTTCAGTCTATCCCTGCACAGACTTGGCCTGGAGCATGAGCCTGATGGATATTTCCATCAGGAAAGCATGTGTTTCTTAGATGTATTTTGATGACTTTGGAGTGAGGGGGCTTGACCATGCATCTTTCTTCTCTTCTGTCCCCACCTTTATCTTCATATCTGAGCATACTTTTGACCTCTTCCCTTTAAGCCTGCCCTGGGTCCTCATGCCTGACTCAAGAGAGGCCCTTTCTAAGTCTTTTCTTCTTGTGTTTCCTGACTCTGCATCCTTCATTCTTCACTGGTCTACATTCATTGATCTATCCGAGTAAGCCTGTGGTGGGTCCTCTCCTTGACATTGTTGGAATTACAGGATGTTATTTCTTGCCAAGTTTCTTTATTTCTCTGAATTCCTCATTTTTGTCCTTTCTTACTGTATACTGTTATTTCATTGCCTTCATAGAGCAGTTTGTTTAGCCATTCTCCCTTCCAGTGGGCCCATTTGATTCACTTTTTTAGGAAATTCATAGTTTACTAAGGGTCTGATGCTGTCTTCTAGGTGTTGAAGATGAGAAAATCTTGGTCCTCAAAGAACTTCTCTTCTGGGGTTGGCACCAAGGTACTGCAGAGACTTGTTAAAAAATTATTTTCATAATTATATGTAAAGATAATTTTCAACATTCATTTTGGTAAAGTTTTCTCTCCTCTTCCCCCTGGATAGCAGGTTATACAAGTCCAGTCATGGAACACTTATTTCCATGTGGTCTAGCTGTGAAAAAAGAAAAAAATTAAAATTAAAAATCAAAAAATTTAAAAAAGTGAAAATAGGATGCTTTGATCTGTATTCAGATTCCTCTAAATGTGGATGGTATTTTCCATCAGAATCTTTTAGGACTGTCTTTGATCCCTTCATTGCTGAGGAGAGTGAAGTCTACCACAGTTGATCTTCACACAGGGGTTCTGTTAAAATGTACAGTGTTCTCTTGGTTCTGTTCACTTCATTCCTGCTGTGACTTTTTTAAAAAAATTAATTATTCCTAAGTCTGTTTTCCATATCAGTTGTTTTTTCAATGAGATATTTCACATTTTCTTCTAATTTTTCATTTTTTTTTTTTTGTTTTGGAGTATTGATTCCTGATTTCTGGTAAATTCATCAATCTCCCTGAATTCTATTCTTTGTCTGAAGGATTTGTTCTCCTCAGAGAGTTTTCTTATCTCTTTTTCCATCTGGCCAATTTTGCTTTTTAAAGCATTCTTCTCCTCAATAACTTTTTGAACTGTTTTATCCATTTGACCTAAGCTGGTTTTTAACATGCTATTTTCTTCAGCATTTTTTTGGATTTCCTTGACTAAGCTGCTGACTTCATTTTCATGTTTTTCCTGCATCTCTTTTCTTTTCCCAGTTTTTCTTCCAACTTCCTCATTTGATTTTCAAAGTCTTTTTTGAGCTCTGTCATAGCCTGAGCCCAATTTCTGTTTTTCTTGGAGTCTTTAGATGCAGGAGCTTGTGCTTCCTCATCTTCAGACTGAGTATTTTGATCCTTCTTGGGCTCATATGCAAAATATTTCTCAATAGTCTTCTTTTTGTTTCTCTGCTTGCTCATTTTCCCAGCCTGGGCCTGGTTTGGGGTGCTTCCTGAGCTTTTGGGACACTCCCACAAGGGTCTCAGTGTGTGAGGCTCTGTCCTCCCTCCTGGTCTGTGAATGACCATAAGCGCCCCCCTCTGCCATGGGGCTGATGTGGGGGGGGGGTCTGCTGTTCAATGGAGGGGCCTAGACTGCGATCAGGATCTGAATGTGGTCAGAGCCCCAGAGTCCTGTTCCAGGGGCAGAGGACCGAGCTCTGCAGTTTCTCTTCACTCCCCTCCCTCAGCTCAATGGGCTCATGCCCTGGGGGCTCCTGCTTACCAGCTCTGCCTGCTTCTGTTTCCAGCTCTGGGCTGCAGAAAGACCAAGCTGCTCCCTGTGTGCCCCGAGGGCTGGGCTCCATGTGCTTGCTCTGGCAGAGGTCCCCCGCTGTTCCCCCACTTTGTGCCTAGTGCTCCTCGGGGTGCAGCTCTGGAGACTCCCCCGCTGCTGTGAGCCACGGCTCCCAGCACCCTGGGGCTGCCTCCGGGAGGCTGAAGTTCTTTGGCTCTGGTGGGCCACCCCTCTGGCAGGCCGCCTCTCTGATCCCGGGGAGCAGAGCCTTTCTGCTCTTTTCCAGGTTACCTTGAGCAGGAGAACTGCCTCACTGGGTCTCTTTGTGGGTTCTGTCTCTCAAAAGTTTAGTTAGAGTCCTTAGCTGATGAGTTTTATCAGAGAGCTCCTAAGACTCGATCCCTTCTTGTTGCCATCTTGGCTCCGCCTCAAAAATTAATTATTCCAACTACATGCAAAGTTTTCAATAATTATTTTTTGGTAAGGCTTTGAGTTTCACATTTTTCTCCCTCCCTTCCTCTTCCCCTGATAAGAGAGTTGTGACTCTTCTAGGTCTTTCTTTTAACCTATGACTTTTCAAGGACCTATGCCCGGCAGTGGTACTATTGGGTCAAAGAAAATGAAGAGTTTAGGGGGTGGCTAAGTGATGTAGTAGATAGAGCACCAGCCCTAGTCAGGAGTATCTGAGTTCAAATCCGGCCTCAGACACTTAATAATTTACCTAGCTGTGTGTCCTTGAGCAAGCCACTTAACCCCATTTGCCTTGCTAAAAAAGAAAAAAATGAAGAGTTTAGATTTTTTTCTTCCAGAATTCCAATTTGTTCCCTGTAGAACAGTTGGAACAGTTCACAGCTTCACCAACAATAACAAATCAAAGACAACACCTCTAACCAAAGCCGTTGACAAAATAAAATCCATATTGCTGCATGAATTTTCTTTTGTTTCTCCTTACCTAACTGCTGCCCACAAGCTAGAGGCTGTGGCTGGACATATGTCCCTCAGAATTTAGTGAGCAATAGCTACACTTTGCATGAGACAGAGAAAAAAAAGAGCTGCTCATCACAGTGTAGGAAAGACCTTGGAGGTAGGAGAGATGGAGCAGAAATGTAACTCTGCAAGCCTGGCTCGCTGTGCTGAGGCAGAGTGACCTTGTATCCCTGTGAGACAAGAGAAGGGGGCAGTGGATATCTCTGGGCTTTTGTGCCAATTCTGTCTTCTTGTGGCAATTAGGAGAGGAAAGAACTGAAAGGAGCCCTGAGCTGTAAGCTGGTCCTATGGTTGAAGCAGGGACATGGCAAAAAGGGTGAATCTAGAACTATTCTTCATTCTTAAAAGTTCCCTTTAAATAATATTTATGCATTAAAAATACTGATTCCCAAGAAAATGTCATCATGAAAGCCCATGTTAAACTAGGATACATGCAGTTGAAGCTCCCTTTTCCACAAGAGTCCTGTCTTAATACTGTGCCAGTGCCTCTCCCTGACAATTTTGTATTTTGTGTTCTTGTGTTGATCTTTCTGGGAGCTCATTGCCTCCTTGAAGACAGTGACTACTTTGTGTTTCCTGTCATATCCTCAGTACTTGGTTCTTGGTAGAAATTTTACCAATCCTTGTTAAATGAATAAAACCATAAAAGAGCCTCCTTTACAAGGGATCTCTCTTATTAAAAATTATCCAGAGAATACTGAAGTAAAACAAGAAGATTCCCCTCCATACGGCAATAAGAAAAAGGAGTCAAAAGAATACATACTGGCAGGGGTGGCTAGATGGCACAGTGGATAAAGCACCAGCCCTGGAGTCAGGAGTACCTGGGTTCAAATCTGGTCTCAGACACTTAATAATTACCTAGCTGTGTGGCTTTAGGCAAACCACTTAACCCTATTTGCCTTGCAAAAAAAAAAAACCTCAAAAAAAAAGAATACATACTGGTCAAGAAGAGTGGGATAAAAATGATCCGAGGGCCCATTGATTATGTGTTGCAGCTGTTCACCAAAGCAGTGACGCAGGAATTATCTGCAGAGTTCCGTCATGTTCAGAGAGCAGACTCCTGTGGAAAGGTCCGAGAGCCTGGAACATCTGCTTTGGCACCCTTCCATGGAGAGTGGCTCCAGAAGCTGCAAGGAAAGTGAAATTTCACAGAAAACAGGATGTGAAAATCAGGGTGTACAGGCCACACAGGGAAGAGCAGGCCAGCTGGTCAGCATGGGAGCCGGAGCTTCCTCTCTTGAATCTGTGACTGGTGGGACCTTCAAGGGTAAGCAACAGGGGCCATGTCCTCTTCTGATCACCAGTGTGGCCAGAAGTCTGGGCAACTGCTTCTTTTTCTTCCTGGTCCTTCCTTCTCTGAGGCTCGAGTCAAAGACTCTGCCTCCTTTGGAATCCTACTCATACCGGAGTCAGGACATCACCTTGTGATACCATTGGTCCTCTTTGAAAATGAAGGGCAAAGAACCACAACAACATGGCATGGACCCTAGTAGACCAATGAGGTAGAATCATGGGTTCACTGTGCCTTGACCTTGCTCTGCAGGTTCAGGTTGAGACTTCGCCTTTCCCATCTGGGTTATCAGGTAAGAAACAGCCTTTGAGGGACGGCTAGGTGGCATAGTGGATAAAGCACTGGCCTTGGAGTCAGGAGTATCTGGGTTCAAATCTGGTCTCAGACTCTTAATAATTACCTAGCTGTGTGGCCTTGGGCAAGCCACTTAACCCCATTTGTCTTGCAAAAAACCTTAAAAAAAAAAACAAAACAGCCTTTGAGGAAATATTTGGTATTTCCTTCAGGAATGATGGGGAGTCAAGGCTTTTGTGGGGAGTGTAGTGTCTCTAGCAGGTACCTCTGTTGCCATCAAGGTTAGTTTCTAGTCTATAGGTGTAGGACATTCTATGTCTAGAAGACTATGGGAAATATTAGGCCTTGAGCCTCAGAATGCTTCTCTAGACTTAGTGAAGACAAAGGTTAGGGGACTGGAGGATGTTGGTTAAGTGGTAGATTGAGGTGCTTTTGGGATATCAAGCTTGGTTTACCCAAGGCAGTGCCAGGGTGATGATAGTGCCAGGGAAGGAAGTGAGGAGAGACAGGGCAGGAGGCAGTGACCATCCAAAGGTGACCCTCCATTTCCTGGAAAGAAAGGGAGTTCTTGACCCTCTGAACAGCCAACCATTCCTGGACAAGGGACAGTACTGGGGCAAGGCATCTTTGGGCTTTCTAGGAGACCTGGATTCTGGAGATGCCTCCTGAAGTCAGAGGATGTATATCCTGTGACCTTGAAAAAGATTGACCAAGGACCTAAAAAGTATTAGGTGGTCAGGGATGGCTGCTGGGTGATGGTGGCAGAGAGAGAGAGAGAGAGGAAGTGGCCATGAGGTACTGATAGGATGCCTACCCTTGCATGTTGAGGAGTGTGAAGAAGGAGCACCTGCTCCTGGTGAAGCTCCTGAATAGATGGAAAGAGTTTGGGAGGAAAAAGTCAAGGAGCAGGAAATGTTCCTCGTGAAATGACATGGTATCCAGAGGAGGATTTGGGGCAGCTCAGTTCAGCAAGGATTGGAGAGGCCTTGCTTTGTGAGAGGCCCTGGGCCCCAAAACTAGACCCATCTCCTGTCCTCAGTAGAAAGGATGGGTATGATCTGTACAAAGGACAATAACCTATAGTGCGTCTGCCTGCCTCCACTCTACCCCATCCTCTTCTCAGCCAACAGAAGGATGCTTCTAAAGCTTAGGACTGATCATGTCACCATGGCCCCCCCCCCCCCCCATTACTCACTCCTCTGCTTCAGCTGTTGGCCTCCTTGCTTCTTTCAAGTCCACCCCTCCTACAAGAAACCTTCATTGAGCCTCCATGGCAGTCCCTTCTGTTCACTGTTTCCTATTGATCCTGTTTATATGACTTGTTTGTAGAGATTGTTGTTTCCCCATTCAACTCCTGGTATAAAGTAGAAGCTTAGTAAATGATTCCTGATTGATTGTTCTTTGGGAAATTATTGTGGCAGCTGTGTGAAGGGTTGGTGGGAGGGAGGACTGGCTCAACCAGGAAGAACATTCAGAAGGCACATTTAGTCATGTAAGTACAAGGGGATGAAGGATGGATAGAGGGGACAAAGATGAGTGAACAGTGAAGACCCAAGAAGTGATGCTGACAAGCTTTGAAACCCCATTGAACCTAGGAGGAAAAAGAGTGGAGAGGTGAGGACAAAGATGAGCCTGGAAATAGGGGGTGCCCTCCACAGGAGCATTGGACACACTGAGGTTAAGGTGCCTGACAGGATCATGATTCTAGGTTTAGCTTTTGCTAGCCAGGAGGTTTTAGTTGTGGAGCATGGAGCTGCTGAAGAGGGAAGATTAAGGGTCACTGAAGGGGATGGGAGTCATAGCTGAGGGATAGAAGGGTCATGTCTTCCTTAGTAGCTCAAGCAAAGCATGGCAGACCTATGGAGTGGGGTTTGAAGCCCACACTGAGGGAAGTGAGACAGAAGAGGAGCCTGAAGTCTAGGAGGATGGGAACTGAGGAGGCTGGGAGCAGAGATTTCAGATACCACAAGCCCAGTGCTCATGATGTATCAGACCCTGCGCTAAGAGCTGGGAAGACAAGAGCCCCTGCCCTCAGGGATTATCCACTCTCCTGGAGAGAAGCAGTTCCCCAAAGAAAACCACAGTGATTTGGGGGCACAGGTCCCCATTTCTCATTCCCTGGGAGCCCTAGAAAAAGGTTTTACCTGTGTGACAGTGACAGGGAAGAGCAGGGGGCATCTGTCAGACACAGGAAGGGGAAACACTCCTTTGCAGGGTCCAGTGATGCTCAGTGGAGAAGAGAGAGGCTTGAATCAGTAGGGATCTAGGACGGTCAGTATTTGGTAGTTGGAACCTCAGGGGCCCAACTTAATGCACCCTAGAACTGAAGACACACTGAAAGTGACAGTGATGAGCTCCTGGCAAGAATTGATGTTTGTGGCCTTGTTCTTGGGTCCCTGTGTGGGTACCGAGAGTGACAGAGGGCAGAAGATGCCTTCCAATGTTGGGAGGAGTGATGGAATTTCTTATTCTTGGCCTAAAGGGCAGCCCAGAAGTGGGTAGGGCATGGAATCGATGTCCAGCTGTGATGCCAGCTGGGTCACCTTAGGACCACATTCTCTCCACCTCTACTTCCAGTCTATAAAATGGGGCTCTAGGAATCATTCTCTTATTATCTTCTCTCCCAGGTCTTAGTATACCATTAAGGGCCATAGAAATTTAAGTTATTACTGAGTGACCCTTTGCAAATCACTTCCCCACTGCTCCTCCATTTCCTTGTTTCTAAAAGGGGATAATACAGTGTCTACACAGTGGATGTGGCTTTCTAGCCCTGAAGTCCACGCCCAATGCTTTATTCTTCATAGTAGCATTAGACGCTGGCCCTCCCAGAGTTAGCACAAGGTGGACAAGGAGGCTGGTTTCCAGAGAAGAGTTGGCCACAGGCCCAGAACTGAGTCCGGGTTGTCCTGGGTGCAAGTACCAGATGATGAGGGTCTTCTTTCATCATGTTTTGGTTCTCACTAAGCATTCTTTCTCCATTTTGCAGTCCAGTCCTCTTGTATATTTTTCTAACCCTCTCTGAACCTCCTCACCCACAGATCTGTTATCTTCCATCCTCTGTAGGTGTTTCCCATTGCTTCTTCCCATTCTCTTTCCTGAGTGCCATTTTTGGTCATATTACCCTATTCCAATTTGGTTTTGGTTTTGACTAGTTTAGGGAATTAGTAATGTGTGCATCATTTCATTTTCTTTTAAAAGTGAGACTCAGACCCAGGCTAGGGAGGTAACTAGAGAACATTCCCAAAAAAGAACCACCCAAAAGACTGATAGAGAGACTTAGAAAGCAGATCATTGCTCTTTGATTTTGGAGGATCCACACCATGAAGGCAGTGAGGAAGAAGCCAGAGGGACATTTAAAGGAAGGGAGAGGATGTCAGAAGGCTGATCCTGGGAGAAAGAAGTCTTATAAGTGTGAAGATTGTAGGCAGGGCTTCAATCAGCAGCCAACCTCACTGTAGCCTAGAGGCTTCAGACTGAAGAGGTTGTTGGCCTCTATTGGGGTCAAGGTACAGTGTCTGACTCTGGCTGATCAGAATACTAGCTTGGAAAGTCAGGTATAAATAGTCCTTGTGAACATTTGGAGGGAAAGGTATCTCTAAACTTGTAAACTTCATATTTCTTTTTTTCTTTTTTCTTTTTGGCAAGGGAATGGGGTTGAGTGACTTGAACAAGGTCATACAGCTAAGTGTCTGAGGCTGGATTTGAACTCAGGCCCTCATGATTCCAGGGCCGGTGCTCAATCCACTGCACCGCCTAGCTGCCTCTTCATATTTCTTTTGAGCTACTACAATTCTGCTTTGAGGACAGTTAGGTGGTACAATGGATAGAATGCCAGAGCAGGAGTCAGGAAGAACCAAGTTCAAATCTGGCCTCAGACACTTGCTGTGTGACCTAGATGAATCACTTCACTGTTTGCCTCAATTTCATCTGTAAAATGAGCTGGAGAAGGAAATGACAAACCCTTCCAGTATCTTTGCCAAGAAAACCCCAAATGGGGTCATGAAGAATTGGACATGATTGATAAATGATTGTAGAACAACAAAAATTCTGCTTTGCTCATAAAGCAGTGCCTTTGCTATGGGGATGCCATACTGGGAGGTCTTTTGCCACTGTATTCTATGTCACATAATTCCAAGGCTCTTCAGAGAGATATTGGGAGTGTCCTTGCACTGTTTCTTTGTGTACTCTTGCCTTGTGTGGCTCTTTTAGGCAAGCATATGTTTGGCATTCCAGCAATGTGGCTAGCCCATTAGAGGGCTGTTCTCTTCAGTAGTCTGAGTGCTTGTCAGTTTAGTTCATTGTCTGGTACTTTATCCTTCCAGTTGGTCTTCAGAATCTTCTTAAGACAATTCAGATGGAAATGACTCAGTTTCCTAGCATGGGGTAGACTGTTCAGGTAGCAATAAGATCAGCACAATGACTCTGTAGACCTTCAGTTTAGTAGGCACCCCAATACCTCTTCTCCACACTTTGCTTCAGAACTTCCAAACACTGAACTAGCTTTGACAGTGTACATCAAGCTGTTTATGTGTGTGGACTCGGTAAGTAAACTAACTTATTCACACTATCCAAAATTTTTCCATTTACTGTAATGGATGGTGAGTTGTGGGTTGGTGGAGAATTTCTGTTTTCTTGTGCTGTCAGGCCAAAATTAGCATAAGCATCAGAGAACTGACGCATACTCCATTGCATCATGGTCTCAGAGACTACATTGAGTGCATAGCCATCTGCAAACCAAAGGTTGTGCATTTTTTTCAACTTTCCCTCCACTTTATTCTTGTCTTGCAGCCTTTTCAAGTTGAATAATTTAGCTGATCTTGATGCCGGTTTTGACCTTGGTTAAGGCACCTGTCTGTATTGCTGAAAACCTAGCATGAAAACATCATGTTGAACCATGGGAATGAGCACACAGCCTTGTTTCATGCCATTGATTGACTAGGAAATCACAAGAGCTTCATCTATCATCCAGAGCCTGGGCAAGCATGTCATCATGAGATTGCCATACAATACTGATGAATTTCTCTGGGCAATCAAATTTTGTTGTAATTTTCTATAAGGTCTCAAGACTGACAGTATCAAAGATCTCAGTCAGATCATCTATCTGCTTCTGTCATTTTTTTTCCTTGAGTTGTTGGGCAAAAAACACCATATTGATCATTCTTTGGCCCTTTTTTGGAAGCTACATTGCCTCATGTAGAGGATGAAGTATCAGCCTATTAGGGAGAACTTTGGCAAGAATTTTGCCAGTATTGACTAAGACAGACTTCTCTGTGACTGTTACAGTACAATGTATTGCTTTTACTTTATAGAGATGAACAGTGGAGGCATCCTTGGACTCTTAGGGGATAACCTCCTCATGTCATACAACCTGGAAAATTTTAGTCAGTTTTTGGATGAACAATGAACCCCTAACCTTGTAGAACTGGGCTGGAATAGAATCAGCACCAGGTGCTTTACCACTTGAAAAGAGCCTAATGACATTCCAAACCATTTTTTTTCTGTTGGAAGTTCAGCTAGGCACTGATTGGCTTCAATTTAAGGAAAATGGTCAGTGGCTTCAGCATTGATTAATGGCAGTCTGTTGAGAACACTCTGGAAGTGTTCATCTCATCTCTCCAGGATCATGTCCTTATCACTAACCAATGTGGTTCCACCAGCACTGAAGAGTTCAGATGCACCATATGTCTTTGGTTCATAAATCATCTTCAGGTCATCATAAAAATGTTTTGGATTCTTACTATTAATATTGATTTTTTGATACTGATTTTTATTGAGCCAGGAACCCTACATTTCTCTAAGTTTCATTTAAACTTACTTTTATGGAATTAAATTTTTCCTTAGATACATTTGAACTATCCTGCTGGTAAACTCTGTGGAGTTCTTGCTTTTCATTTAGCAGTTTCTGTATTTCCCCATTGTTTTCATCAAACCAGTCTTGGTGTTTCTGAGTGTTCTGTTTGTTCAGATGATCAAATGCAGTGCTGTATACCAGATCTTTGATAGATGCCCATTCATTTTCTGCTCCACTGTTGCCAACTGTCTGTTGGCACACTTTTCCCTCCAAGTTAGCAACAACTGTTCCCATTCAGAGACACACTCTGATCTCTTGACATTAATTCTTCTAATAGTCATTTTGCCTTGGGACTGTTGCTTTGCTTGAATGTCAGTATTCAGCTTCTAGAGGATAAGTCTGTGGTCAGTCCAGCACTCTGCACCACACATTGCCTTTGTCACTCTCACATCCTGTCTATCTCTTCTCCTTACAATCACAGTCTAATAGATGCCAGTGTTTACTATGAGGGTGCAGCTAGGAAGTTTGATTGTGTTTAGATAAACAGAAGACAGTGTTTGTGATGTGAAGGTAGTAAGTGATCAATGAGTGCCTACTGTAGCATTAGAGTCACTGAGAATTATAAACTTGACCTCTTTTGACACATAGACAATAAGGATTTCCATGTCTGCATGTGGCAATCACATTGTCATAAGTCACTACTTTGGGAAAGCATATAAACTTGTTGGCCAGATTAGATTTGATTTGATTGTATAACCTGCACCAGTTTTGTGGAATTCCTCATCATGGTGACTACTCCAGAAAGACGTGCATCCAGCCCCAACTTGGTAACCTTCATTGCCTGCCTTGCTTCACTCAGTACTGCTATTTGGAGATATCTGATTAATTTTCTTTCAGCAAGAGCTGTTCATCTTTCAGGTCTATTGGATTTCATGTTCCCCTTAAATGTGTAACATTCCATGTACTAATGGTGAGTGAAATCACCTTTGCAAAAGATTTTGTACATCTTTTTTTGTGTTTTGACCTCAGGGTCAGATCCCCATCTGTTATGGTAAGCAGCTCAAGGTTTAGATTAGATAAAGCAGATCATTTTTAGGTCACCTTTTTTAAATCTTTCATCATGCCAGAAAGTGAGTGGTGTGGTTGTTGACAAAGGCTGCTCAGATACCCAGGAATAGCCAAAGCCCACTACTTCTTCAGTTCAGTGAGAAGATAAACCTATGGCTCGATCTCCCCTGTGCATGGTTGTGACTCTAGCTCCTAGTGTATATACCCTTGTTGTTTTGTCAGTTATCTATTGTTACAGGACTTTGAGATAAGTTAAAATGGTAAAGTGGTAAAGTGAGATCTTTTGATTTGCACACATATATTGGATTTAAGAGTCAGAGTTGTGATGTCATCTGCCTCACTCTTTTGCAGTCATCAGTGTCCAATGGTAAGATAAGTCCAGTTGACCTTGGTGTCTTTGATGTCTAACCAATCTCCACAGGGCCTACTTAAGCTGCCTTTGTGGCTGTTGCAACAAATTCTTTAATTCTGCCTATTTCATCATGGGAGTCTTTACATACTTGGGTGGATACCCTCCTTATTCATTGATGAGTTTGAAGTCCCATGTTGACTCTGGTTATAGAATATCAAGGCAATTTCCTTCATAATTTTTTGAAAGATTATGTCCAGATTTTTTTTCTTAATGACTTTCAGTTAGTTCAATAATTATTATCTCTCCTAAGTGTTTTCCAGATAAGATGTTTTTCCAGTGAGATATTTCACATTTTCTTCTTTTTTTTTATTCATCTTATTTTGTTTCGTTGTTTCTTGAAGCTTATAAAGTCATTAGCTTCCACTTGCTTAATTCTGATTTTTAGGAATTATTTTCTTCCCCGAGCTTTTGGATCTTTTCCTCCTCCCCCCCAATTTTGGTTTTTGGGGAGTTGTTTTCTTCTTTTTTTCCTAGTTTTTTTTTTTTTTTTTGCAAGGCAATGGGGTTAAGTGGCTTGTCCAAGGCCACACAGCTAGGTCATTATTAAGTGTCTGAGACTGGATTTGAACTCAGGTTCTCCTTTCTCCAGGGCCAGTGTTCTATCCATTGCACCACCTAGCTGCCCCCATGGGAATTGTGGGGTTTTTTTCTTTTTTTTTAGAATTTTGCAAGGCAAATGGGTGTTAAGCTACCAAGGGAGTTGTTTTCTTTCTGTATTCAGTCATTTCTGCTTTTTTTTTCTTTCTATTTTTTTAGGCTTTTGCAAGGCAAATGGGGTTAAGTGGCTTGCCCAAGGCCACTTAAGTATCTGAGGTCGGATTTGAACTCAGGTACTCCTGACTCCAGGGCCGGTGCTCTATCCATTTATGCCACCTAGCTGCCCCTCTTCCTTGCTTTTTAAAATTCCTTTTTAGCTCTTCCATGACCTGAGAACAATTCATATTTTCTTTGAGGTTTTGGATGTAGCAGTTTTGACTTTGTATCTTCTTCTGAGTTTGTGTTTTTGATCATCCTTATCGCCACTGTAATTTTCTGTAGTTAGAATTTTTTCTGCTGTTTTTTCATTTTTCCAGCCAGTTTATTGATTTTTAACTCTTTGTGAAAGTGGGGCTCTACTTCTGGAGTGGAGGAGTCACTATCCCCAGTTTCAGGGGTTTTTTTGTGCAATTGTATTCAGAAATAACTTAGGAGACTTGTAAGTGTTCTATTCTTCTAAGGTGGTTTGATGTAGGGAGATGTATATTTAGTATTATTCTGACCTTTGCTCTGCTCTGTGAGTGACCATAAGTACTCTTTCCTGTCTTGGGATCGTGACCACCCTCTCAGCTTTACTGCAGCTACAAGTTCTGGTATACTAGAGTTCTTCTTTTCCCTGGGATTGAGAACCAGGTCTGTGACCCAGATCCAACTATGAGCAGTACAACAGAGTCTTGCCCCTAGGGCCAGCAAAGGGACCCCTGTGATTGCTTTCTGACCAACTGTCTGACCCCTTACAGTCTGTAGGCTGAGAGACCTAAATCACCAGTGTGGCCACTGATTTAATCACCTCTAAGATCTGCTACCAGTTTGGAGGGTTCAGCATGCCTCTCTTACCCTGGTGTAGCAGACCTTTTCTGTGGACCATCCAAGTTGTCTTGGGCTGGAAAATTATTTCACTCCTTCATTTTGTGGGTTCTGTTGCTCCACAATGTTTTAAGGCATTATTTAAAGTAGTTTGGAAGGTTATTGGGAGAACTCAGACATTTCTCCACCAACTTGGCTCTGAGCCTTGAGGATAGAGAGAGTAGAGAGGACCCTCTGGTTTTCACTTAGAGTTGAGTGTTAAATACCCACTTTTAGATTTTTTTTAAAGTCTCTGAACTGTTAACAGGGAATATAGTACAGTAATATGATGTTTGGAGTCTGTCCTAAAGGAGTGGTTGTTACTTGTGGCTGCAGGCTCTGGGCATCTCTCCCAGGTCACACATAAGCAGCTGAAGATTGGTTGCCCTGGGGGCATCAGATTGCTGTGAGAGAGAAGTGTATGATTTGTTTTTCTTAGGGCAGCTAGGTAGTGCAGTGGATAGAGCACTGGCCTTGGAGGCAGGAGGACGTGAGTTTGAATTCAACCTCAGACATTGACTCTTACTAGCTGTGTGACCTTGGATGAGTCACTTAATCCTGATTGCCTTGCCTCCAGGGCCATCTCCAGTCATCTTGATTCACATCTGGCCACTGGACCCAGACAACTCTGGAGGAGAAAGTGAGGTTGGTGACTTAGCACAGCCCCCCTCACTCAAATTCAATTCATGTGCTTGTCATGGCATGACCTCCCTGATGTCTTGGTCTTCTTTGAAAATGAAGGACAAACATTATTAATACGAAGGGCAGTTATTCAGTTAGAAGGTCTTGTGAAATATGGTATAATATGTTGGTTTAGATCCAATTTCTGTGAGATTGATATTGCTTTCTAGTTTTTCCCATAAGTTTTTATGAAATAGCTGTTTTCTAAATAATTTGTGTTTTATAGTTTTTGAACACTGTGTTTGATTGCTTCTGATTCTCCCTTATCTAGTCTGTTACACTGAAAGTCTTTCTAAAATTTTCACTTAGGTTTATGGAATTTCCCATGGTCATACTCTCCTCATCCCAATGATTCTGACCCCCATTGATCTTCAAAGCCCTACTTCCCATCCCCCTTTTCCATGCTCATTTTCTTATCTTTAATCTCTCCCTTTCTATTGGCTCCTCATTACTGCCTACATATGTGCCATCTCCCTCACACTCAAAATACTCTTACTTGGTCCTTTCCATCCCCATTGTCCCATTTATTTCTTCCCCTTTGTGGCTAATTTCCTTAAGAAGACATATTCTTTAGATGCCTCCACTCTTTTTAATGCCTTGCAATTTGGCTTCTGATATCATGATTCAGTGCAACTGCACTCTCCAAAGTGACCAGTGGTTTTTTAGTTTGCCTTTTCTCAGTCCTCCTTTTCCTTAAGCTCTCTGCTACCTTTGACACTGGGATCATCTCCTCTTTGACACTTTCTTCTCTTTGGGTTTTCATGAGACTTCTCTTCTGATTCTCTTCCCACCCCTCTGACCACTTCTTCTCTGTTTCCTTTGCTGAATCCTCCTCCAGACCACTCTCTCTTAAGGATCTTGCTTTGGGCCCTCTTCTCTTCTCCCTCTAGAGTACTTCACATGGTGAGCTCATTAGACCCTATGGATTCAGTTTTCATCTCTGTGCTAATGATTCTCAAATCTTCTTATCCAGCCCTAACCTTTCTGCTGACTTTTAGTCTCACATCTTCAACTGCTTATCAGACATCTTGAACTGGATATCCAGGAGACAGGTTAAATTCTTCATGCCCCGAACCATTATCTTTTTTCCTAAACATTACTTCCTATGTTCCCTAATTAATGTTGAGAATACCACCATTTTCCCAGGTTTGCATTGTTATCCTGGACTCTCCTCCCTATCTCTCATCATCTCATATCCAATATGGTGTCAAGATCTCTCTCAGATATGCCCCCTTCTTTCTCCTTTGACCTTGCCTCTATGCTAGTGTAGATACTCATTGCTTAACACTTGGATTGTTATCTAGAGGCAATGCTCTGCCTGCTTCTGGCATCCCCTTATCTTTACAGCATCTTCCATTCAATCTCCTAAGTGTTTTCCTAAGCCTCAGTCCAGTTATGTCATCCACCTACTCAATAAGCAGTCTACTATTGCTCCCAGTAGCAAATACACAGAGCCCTTCTTGACATTCAAGGCTCTTCCTGACCTGCCTCCTCCTCCTTCCTTTCCAGTTTTCTCACTCTCCATGACACTGACCTACTCCCTGTTCTGTAAACAAGATCCACAGGCATTTTCTCTGACTGTCCTTTATGCCTGGAATGCTCTCCCTTCTTTGCTCTGACTCCTGACCTCCCTGACTAAAATCCCACCTCCCACAGGAATCTTTTCTGGTCCACCTTAATGTGGATGCCTTTCTTCTACTGATTATATCCAGTTTATCCTGCATACAGCACAGTTTTACCTGTTTGTTTGCATGTTGTCTCCCCCATTAGATTGTAAGCTCTTTGTGGGCAGGGGCTGTCTTTTCTCTTTATCATTGGCACTTAAAACAGTGCTTGGCACACAGTAGGTGCTTACTGACACTAGCTTGCCATCCTACCTAGACCAAGTGAGGATCAGGAGACCAAATCCCAGTCCTTGCTTTGGTTTTGTGTCTTTAGTCAGGTGCCTTCTTCTTTCTTTGTCTCATATCCTCAACTTTTCACTGGGGATGTTAATAATCAGTGTCCTAGGGGCAGCTAGGTGGTGTAGTGGATAAAGCACCAACCCTGGAGTCAGGAGTACCTGGGTTCAAATCCGGTCTCAGACACTTAATAATTACCTAGCTGTGTGGCCTTGGGTAAGCCACTTAACCCCGTTTGCCTTTCAAAAACCTAAAAAAAAAAATAATCAGTGTCCTAACATGTAATGGTTTGACTTGAGCCAAGGCCTTCCTAACTTTATGCATTTTGATAAATTGGCTCTGTCTGGGACTCAGGAACTATTTAGTAAGTAGTAATGGATTTGAATTTAATTAACTACTCCTAAGTGTTCTGGTTTCAGGTCCCAGACCTATCCTAGTATTTTTCTAATTTCCTCCCTGTGTTGACAGATTAAGTCCTTTTGCCTCTCTTTAAAAAATCACTTTTCCCTTCTTACCCTTTCCCATTCTTCTCCCAGAGAGTAAATGACATATTTTGCAATGCTCATTCATCTTTGTTTTCTCTTTGGGGCACCAGTGAGTTTTATTACTTAATCTTAGCTGCCCAGTTCAGATCACTGGGGAACCTCATACTTCATTTTATTCTCTTTTAGGCTGGGAGACTAGGAGCAAGAACCAGGAGAAAACTTCTAAAGAGATCATCCCTGAAGAAGAATCATCCAAAGAAGGGCCGGTTGAAAGATTTGGAACAGGTGAACACTGTTCCATTTTGAGGATTGCTGAGGAATGTGAGAGCCAGACAGAGAGATCTCAGGGAAAGAGGCAAATGACTAAACATCCTAAGATCTATACTGGAATGAAACATAAATGTAATGAATGTGAGAAGGCCTTTAATAACCGCTCAGCCCTTATCGTGCATCAAAGAATTCACACTGGAGAAAAACCTTATATGTGTAATGAATGTGAGAAGGCCTTTAACAACCGCTCAGCTCTTACTGTACACCAGAGGATTCACACAGGAGAGAAACCTTATAAATGTAATGTATGTGGGAAAACCTTTAGTAACAGCTCCTACCTTACTGTCCATCAGAGGATTCACACAAGAGAGAAACCTTATAAATGCACTGAATGTGGGAAGGCCTTCAGCAACAGCTCCTACCTCATTGTCCATCACAGGATTCACACCGGAGAGAAACCCCACAAATGTAATGAATGTGGCAAAACTTTCAACCACCATTCAGAACTTATCGTCCATCAGAGGAGTTACACTGCAGAGAAGCCTTACCAATGTACTGAATGTGGGAAAGCTTTCAGCAGCAGCTCCTACCTTATTGTACATCAGAGGATTCACACTGGAGAGAAACCTTATACATGTGATATGTGTGGAAAAGCCTTCTGTAAATCCTCTGTCCTTGTTCAGCATCAGAGGATTCACACAGGAGAGAAGCCTTTCAAATGTAATGAATGTGATAAAGCCTTCAGACAATGGTCAAGTCTTATCAAACATCAAAAAATTCATAGTGGAGAAAAGCTTTTTAAATGTCAGGAATGTGGCAAAGCCTTTAGTCATAGATCAGAGCTTGTTGAACATCAGAGGATTCACACTGGAGAAAAACCTTATAAATGTAGTGCATGTGGGAAAGCTTTCAGGCACCATTCAAATTTTAGTAAACACCAGAAAATTCATACAGGAGAGAAGCCTTATGAATGTGAAAAATGTGGGAAAACTTTTACACGTAGCACAAACCTAACTCGACATCAGAAGATTCATTCCAGAGATAAAAGCTAGTCATACCTAATTTAGTCTAGCTTTATCTCTTTGCAGTAAATGTTTTATGAAAGCGTATAATCAAGCAAACTTATGAAAAGCCTACTACATCAGACATAACAGGTGTTAACATCTAATTGCTTACTCTTATTCACTTACTGATGGAATGTAAACTGTTAACATTTATACATAATAACTTTAATTTGTCTTCTGATAATTTCTTATTGTTCTTGTTGCTCAGAGGGAATAGAATACATTTCATCTTTTAAACCCAGTTAATAAAATGTTTATATATATAATTATTTTATTTCTCTTATGGTTGGCAGCCCTATCCCCTACCCTTTTAATATAGATTTGAATTTTGTCAGTATGGTTGTCAGGAGAGGGAAAGAAATCAAGAGGAAGTCATTAGTTTTTCCTTGACATTGAACCTAAATTTGCCCACTTGCAATTTCTCCTTATTGATCCTAATTCTACCCAGACAGAAACAGTCTGATCCTCCCTCCCCACCAAAGTTTTTCAAATATTTCAAAATCAGTGTTATGCCCTTCTTAGTGTTCTTGTCTCCAGGCTAGAAATCCCTCTTGAGATTAGTGAGTTGATTTCCTTCTGAAGATGACCAAGATGACCACTGCATCCCTGATTCCTGAATCTCAGTACCTCACAGTAGCAATCATTAACTGTTTCTGGAGATTCAGGAAAGACAAAAGATGTTTTCCTCAGAAGGAATTTCTTTTTTTTAAATTTTATTTATTTAAGATAATGGGGTTAAGTGACTTGCCCAAGGTCACACACAGCTAGGCAATTATTAAGTATCTGAGGTAAGATTTGAACTCAGGTCTTCCTGACTCCAGGGCCAGTACTCTATCCACTGTACCACCTAACTGCCCCTCAGAAGGAATTTCTAAAGCATCACATCCTCTCTTTACCCTCCCCTCTACTTCATCTTTTCCAGAAATTCCTGAGAATCAGGTAGTGAGTCAACAAACACTTATTATGAATTTGCTATACGCCAGACACATAGCAAACAAATGTAAGCTGAAAGAAAGCCCCAGCCCTCAAGAACTTGAAGTTAAGGGAACACATCAAAGGAAGCTGAAGATGGTGGTCATGGGGTAAGGAGGCTGATGGTTCTCTATGTCAGCCTGCAGAGGAATGAGACACACAATGAACAGGCCACTCTTAAATGGGGGTTCTGGAAGAACCATCAGTCAGAGGGAGAGGCAGCAGAAAGAGGAAGTTTTATTATGCAAATTCCAGGATGAGCACTTGAGATAAGTCAAGTCATAGGTGCTGCTGTAGATGTTCATACTGTATAGAAGGCCTTAATGGCCTCATTGGGACAGAGGGATATAGACCCTAGTTATGATTATGATTCCTTCAGATCAGAGAAGACAGTATTGTCTGGCATTGGAGAGTCATGTTTGTAACCTCTTCAATACGTGGTGGTCATGTTGAAGTGCTCTGACCACACACTGAGGTCTTTCTTGAGCTATACTACCAAGCATTCAAACTTCAGAGAGGACAACTAAAATGGGCTGGACATGTTGTTAGAACATTAAAAAGACTATTTTATGGAGAGCTCATACATGGTAAGAGCTCACTAGGGGATCAGAAGAAGTGATACCAGGATACTCTGAAGGTCTTTCTTAAGATCTTTAGAAGTGATTATGCAGCGTGGGATACACTGGCACAGGACCACTCAGCCTGGTATACCCTCATCAGAGAGGGTACACAGAATTGAAGCAACTCAAAGGAAAAGTGAGTTAGAGTAACCAGTTGTTCCCATGGATGATTTGTGCCTGTGGCAGAGCATTCCAAGTTCATATTGGACTCATCAGCCACAGTTGAATGCACTGTCATTTGTCTCAAACATAGTGATGTCATTTTGGTCTTTTTTCATAACAAAGGACATGATCAACAAGCAAAAGGCAAGAATTTTGCCAGCAGTGACTCAGAGATTCCCCCATGATTATAACAGGACAAACTATTTCTTTTATAGAGATGGAGTCATCCTTGAACTCCCAGGGGATTATCCCAGGGGATAATCGTCTCATGCCATAAAAGCTGGAAAATTTCATTTAGCTTTTGTATGAACAGTGGACGCCCTGCCTTCTAAATCTCAGCTGGCACCAGGTGCTTTTAAGAGGAACATAATGTCATTCAAAGCCATTTCTTCAGTTGGAAGTTCAGCTAGAGAGGGATTGACTTCAATTTGAGGTAAATGGTCATCAGTAGCTTCAGTATTGATTGATAGCAGTCTATTGAGAACACCATGGAAGTGTTCAGCCCATCACTCCAGGATCATGTCCTTGGTCACTAATCAATGTGACTATATCAGCACTGAGTAGTTGAGAAACAATTTAGGTATTTAGCCCATAAATCACCTTCAGGGCATCATAAAAGTTCTTTGGAATCTTACTTTTAAGAAAAAACTGGATTTCACCTACTTGCTTACTGAGCCAGGAATCCTGCATTTCTCTAAAGTTCATTTGCACTTTACTTTTGATGGGGTTAAAGACTGCCTTAGAGACATTTGAACTATCCTGCTGGAAAACCCTGTGGAGTTCTTATTTTTAGTTTAGCAGTTTCTGAATTTTGTCAGACAAGTCTTGGTGTTTGTGAGTGTTCTGACTCAGATGAGTAAATGCTGTTTGGCAGATCTCGGAAAGTTGCCCACTCCTTTTCTGCTCCACTGTTGCCAACTATGTATTGGCTCGGCTTTCCTTCCAAGATAGTAATGAATTATTTTTTGGAGAAGTGCTGCAGTCATTGACATTAACCTTCTGGTAATCATCATTCAACAAATTCAACAATATTTAGCTTGGAGAGGATAGCTCTGGGATCCGTCCGGCACTCTGCACCACGTATAGCCTTTGTTGCTCTCATGACCTGTCTCTTCTCCTTACAATTACATAGTCTATTAGATGCCAATGTTTTCCTCAACAGAAGACAGTGTTTGTGATGAGATGGTCATGAGATGCACAAGTCTTCAGTAGTAAGCATCAATTACAGTTGCTATTTCCAATTCTATTCCCTCCCAAGGACTCCCTGCCATGTTTGGTAGTCTGAACCTAATCTTGCATTAAAGTAACGTAATTTTAAATTTGCCTTATTTTGGTATGTTGATAATGGGGGTCTCCAGGTCTCCATAAATTTTTTTCTTTGATCTCAGGCACTGAGGATGGTGGCTTGACATTTTCCTGCAAGTAGCAATTAACCTGTCATTCACTTCTTTGAGAGGCATCAAGACTAGGTTAATTGACTAGTTTTTTCCAGTATAGGATAGTTTTATTTATTTTCTGAATGTTATTTTATTTTTTCAATTACATGGAAAGATAGTTTTTATCATTCTTTTGATGTAAGTTTTTGAGTTCCAAATTTTCTTCCTTCTTTCCTTTTCTTCCTCCATGACAATGAGTAATCTGATATATCTTAAACATATATACAATCATGTTTAACATATTTCCATGTTTGTCGTGGTGTAAAAGAAGAATTGGAACTAAAGGGAAAAGAAAAAAAGACTTAAAACAAGTTTTAAAAAGTGAAAATAATATACTTTGGTCTGCATTAGACTCCATAGTTTTTTCTTCAGATAAAGATGGCATTTTCCATCAGACTCTTACAATTGTCCTTAATCATTGAACTGCTGAGAGAAGTTAAGTCCATATAGTTGACCATTGCACCATTTTGTTGTTAATTATACAATATTCTCCTGGCTTTGCTCACTCAGCATCAGGTCTTTCTAGGCTTTTCTGAAGTTTCCCCACTCATGATTTTAGATTAGTTTTGATTGAAAAATCTATTCCAGCTTCAAGGCACTCTCTTTCACTTGGTTACTCCAGAAAAATGTGTTTACAACACTGTCTCCAGCAACCTGGCCTTCATTTGCTGGTTTTGTTTCACTCAGCGCTGCCATTTGGATGTGATACATAATGACTTCTCTAGCAATAAGAGTGGTTCATCTTTCATGTTGTCTATATAGGTACACACATTCTGTGTACTAATAGTGAGAAGGATCATTTTTGCAAAAGTATTTGCACATTATTCATCTCTTCTGGAATATAGACCTGGCAGTGGCATTGCTAGGTCAAAGTGTAGGCATGATTTTATAGACTTTTGGACATAGTTCCAAGTTGCTCTACAGAATTGTTGAATCTTTTCACAATGTCTCCAACAGTGCATTAATGTCTCATTTTTCCAACACCCCCTCCAAAATTTGTCATTTTCTCTCTCTGTCCTTTTAGCCAATTCAGTAGGTAAAACATACCTCAGAACTGTTCCAATCCACATTTTTCCTGTCAATAGTGAATTGGTGGTGGTGAAGTGGATAGAGCCCTGGCCTTGGAGTCAGCAGAACTGGAGTGTGAATCCTGGCCTCAGACACTTGATACTTACTAGCTGTGTGACCTTGGACAAGTCACTTAACTCTGATTGCCCCACATCCAGGGCCATCTTCAAGCATCATGATCCATATCTGGCTCTGGAGGAGAAAGTGAGGCTGGTAACTTAGCACAGACCCCCTCACTCAAATCCAGTTCATGTGCATGGCATCATCTCCCTGATGTCATGGTCTTCTTTGAGAATGAAGGGCAAACATCATCATAATTATCATCAGTGAGTTTTAGGACATTTAAAAAATGATTTAAATAGATAGCACTGATAATCTCATCTAAAATCTTTTTAAATCTTTTGATCATTTATCAATTGGGAAATGGCTCTTATTTTTAATAAATTTGACTTAGTTCTCTATGTTTGAGAAATGAAGTTTTTATCAGAGAACTTATTTCAATATTTCCCCCCATAGTTGCCATTGCTATTTCCCTCCATCCTATTCCCCTACCATCATTTATTCTATTCTCTCTTTTCTTTCACCCATTTCTTCCTCAAAAGTATTTTGCATATGACTACTGCCTCCCACAATCTTTCCTCCCTTCCATCACCTACCCACCACTGCTTTTCCCATTCCTTTCCTCTCCACTTTCCTTTAGGTAATATATATTTCTATACCTAATTGAGTATGTATGTTATTCCCTCTCTGAGCCAATTTCAATGAGTGTAAGGCTCACTAACTCCCTTACCTTCCCTCCTCTTCCACTCTATTGCAAAAACTTTTTCTTGCCTCTTTTAGGTGAGATAAATTACCCCATTTTAACTCCCCCTTTCCCTTTCTTCAAGTACATTCTCTCTCCCATTAACTCTTTTTTTTTTTCAGAAAAATGATTGCTGAAAACTATCTTTACATGTAGTTGGAAAAAATGAATAAATGAATTGATTGTAAAAAAAGAACACTCTCATCACATTCATTTGAGATCAATGTATACCATGGAAACAATGTGAAGACTAACAGACTTCCTTCTGTGGGGGTGGGGGGAGGGAAGTGAGATTGGGGAGAAAATTATAAAATTCAAAATAAGTAAAATCTCTCAAAAAAATAAAAAAGAACACAGGATCTCAAAGCTGGGAGGGCCCTTAGAACATAGAATGTCAGGATTAAAAGGGCCCTTAGAATACAGAATGGCAGAGCTGGAAGGGCCCTTAGAACACTGAATGTTAGGGCTGGGGGAACCCTTGTACAAATGAGGGACTTGAATTTAGGCAGTAAGTATAATGAAGTTGGAATTGGAATTGGACTTAGGAAGGACCTGTCAAATTCTAATAACCCCAGGGTCACTTTTTCAGTCACTTGACTTAATCTCTCTGGGCTTCAATTTGTTCATCTGTAAAATGGAGGGTTGGCCATGTTGGCTTCTATGGTTCCTTTTGGCTTAATATCTGTGGTCCCACAATATTTAGTCTTCTTCTCAGCTCTTCATGTTCTCTGTTCTCAAGCCTCTTCTAGCTCTGGTTCTCAGAACCCCCAGATAGATTACTCTTTTTTTTAGATTTTTCTTTTTTTCTTTCTTTTTAAGAAAATATTTATTTAAGGCAATGGGGTCAAGTGGCTTGCCCAAGGTCACACAGGTAATTATTAAATTTCTGAGGTCACATTTGAACTCAGGTCCTTGTGATGCCAGGGCCAGTGCTCTACCCACTGAGCCACCTAGTAGTTGCCCTGATAGTTTACTCTTAACCCCATTCTTCCAAACTCTCATCAAAGACAATATCATTGGGAGACACCATAGGCAGCAGGGTACGGAAAGGGACGTGGATTTCTCGGCCATGGTCATTGCTGCCCAGACTTACTGTGGCAGCTTGCAGCAGGGAACCATAATAGTTGGCTTCCTTCTTCCTGGTCTTGGTCATCCAGGAGAGATTGTGCTGGTTGGCCAACACAGCTGCTGTCACCGTGGAGCCATTGTTTCCACCCCATCCGACCAGCATGACCCCCAGTCGGGGTACTTTCCGCTCAGTACGGAATGTAAAGTGGGTAGAAATGGGGTGCACCTTGATGTTGCCTCCATCCCAGCTGACGCAAGTAGTCTGGTACATGTAGTGGGCCTGGATGAAGTCAGGCCCATAGGTGACATCTGGGCTCTCTACCACAAACGTCTCTTCCATATCCACTTTTGATTCTGAGATCCTGGGAACTCCCTGGAGAATCAGGGTCCTGGAGCCGGGAGGCTGGCTTGGCGGGGGCGGCCTGGCCAAGCTGGGGACATGGGAGGTGTGGGGCTCCGGGGTCTGGTAGGCTGGGGAGCGGGGCTAACTCTATCTTTTTAATATAGTATCTCTTTGATTTCAACTCCTACCTGTGCCTTGTCTTTATATGCTCCTTCTAACTATCCTAGTAAATGACAAATTTCATGTGTTATCAGCATCATCTTCCCATGCAGGAAAATAAGCAAGTCAACATCATTAAGTCCCTTATGATTTGCCTTTTTGTTTACCTTTTTATATTTCCCTTGAGTCTTGTATTTGAATATAAATTCTGTTTAGCTCTGGTCATTGCATCAGGAAAGTTTGAAAGTTCCCTACTTTATTGAATGTCCATCTTTTCCCCTGAAAGAGTATATTCAGTTTTGCTGGGTAGTTGATTCTTGGTTGTAATCCGAGCTCTTTTGCCTTACAGAATATCAGATTCCAAGTCCTATGATACCTTAATGTAGAAGCTTGTGTTCCTGACTGTGGCTCCATGATAATTGCTTCTTTCTGGTTTCTTGCAATTTTCTTCCCTTGACTTAAGAGCTTAATTCTTGGCAGTTTTCATGTTGGGATTTCTTTCAGGAGGTGATTAGTGGATTCTTTCAATTTCTATTTTACCCTCTGCTTCTAGAACGTCAGGGCAGTTTTCCATGATAATTTCTTGAAAAATGATGTCTAGGCTCTTTTTTTTGATCATAACTTTCAGGTAGTTTAAAAAATTTTAAATTCTCTCTTCTGGCTCTTTTTTAGGTCAGTTGTTTTTTTGAATGAGATATCAATTTTCTTCTAGTTTCATTCTTTTGATTTTGTTTTATTGTTTCTTGATTTCTAACAAAGTTTCTTGATTTTTCACAAAGGAATCATCAGATTCACTTTCTTCTTCTGTATTTTAAAGAATCATTTTCTTTAGTGAGCTTTTGTATTTCCTTTTCCATTTGGCCAATTCTGCTTTTTAAGACATTTTTCTCCTCATTGTCTTTTTGGACTTCTTTTTCCACTTCTGGTTTTCCAGTCTAGTTTTAAGATGTTCTTTTCTTTTCTTTTCTTTTCTTTTCTTTTCTTTTCTTTTCTTTTCTTTTCTTTTCTTTTCTTTTCTTTTCTTTTCTTTTCTTTTCTTTTCTCTTTTCTTTTCTTATCTTCTTCACCAGGCTACTGACTTTGTTATTATGAGTTTCCTGCATCTCTTTCATTTCTCTTTCAAATTTTTCCTCTGCCTCCTTTATTTGATTTTAAAAATTATTTTTGAGCTTTTCCATAGCCTGAGTCAAATTCATATGTTTTTTGGAGGTTTTGTTTGTAGAAGTTTTGACTTTGTTATCTTTGTCTGAGTATTTATTTTGATCTTCCATATGACCACAGTAACTGTCTATAATCAGATTTTTTTTCTTCTACTACTTGCTCTTTTCCACAACCTATGACTTGATTTTAACTTTTTGTTAAGGTGGAGTTTTGCTTCCAGGGTGGAGAATGTATTGTTCTAAGCTTTTGGGGTTTTTTGGCACCTGTCTTCAGAGATACATCTAGGAACTGCAAGTTATTATTATAACTACACTCCTGGCCTGTGCTCTGGTCTGTGGGTGACCTCAAGCAGTCCTTTCTGCCCTGGAGGGTCCTCGTTCCATTGGGGCAGTAAGTTCTGTGGTTCTTCTGCTCTTCTTCCTGGGCCTGGGGCCATAGACTATGATCCAGATCTGAGTCCTGCCTCAGTGATGGCAGCGAGACCCCGTAACCTCCTGCTGGCCCCCTTACTGTCCATGGGCTGAGAGCTCTGGGAACAGCTATCCTGATGATTCAGTAGCTCCTGAGGCCTCTGGGTGAATCTGTGCTATTGAGGCCATGCTGAACTATGTTCCAATCTCACCCTGTTGGGGAAATCTCTTTCAGCTAACCTTCCAAGCTGTTATTGGCAATCTCAGGGTTGAGAGGTCTGGAAATTGCCACCACTACTTCTGATCCAGGGCCCAGCTGTCTTCTGGATTTCTGGGGCCAGTTCACTCAGGAATAGACTATGCTGCTCTGTGGCCCTCTCACACTGGGGCAACAGACCCTTCCTGATCATCTTCCAAGGTGTCTTTTTGTGGGTCTTGCCACTCTAGAATTTAGAGTCTATTTTATTTTATTTTATTTTATTTTATTTTATTTTATTTTATTTTATTTTTTGGTAAGGCAAGGGGGTTAAGGGATTTGCCCAAGGTCACATAGCTGGGTAATTATTAAATGTCTGAGGCCATATTTGAACTCAGGTCCTCCTGACTCCAGGGTGGGTGGTCTATCCATTGTGTTACCTAGTTGCCCCTAGAGTCATTATTTAAAGATATTGGGATTGGTTTGTGGGGGAACAGGGGTAAGTCCCTCCCTTCACTCTGCCATCTTGACTCCAAAGGGGATCATTTATAGGGCATCTTTCCTATCTCCTTCATCTTGCCAGAAAATGAACAGTGCAGTCCTTTAAAAAGGCTGCTCAGACATTCAAAGGGCTGCTGAACACTACTGCTGCTTCAGTCCCAATGAGAAGACAACCCTGTGACCCAGGCCACCTATGCTCAGGCTTGTGACTACAACTCCCACTAAATTTGCACCTGCTGCTTCATTATTTGTCTATGGACATAGGGCTTTGAGGTAGATAAAAAATGATAAAATGGTATAGGTGATATCTTCTGATTTGCCTATAAATTACATTAAATAAATAAATTAAAAATTTATCTTATTTTTAATTTATGAAATAAATCAAAACTTCACATGCTTTAGGTAAACATTCCCCTAACTCAATGTCCACAAAATGGTGCAGTAAGCTGTGGCTACTCTGCCTGCTTCTGGGAGCCACAGATGAGATTTAGCCACAGGCGCATACTGTTCAAGGTCTTGTTGTTTCTCACAGTGGAGACACCCTATACCCTACCCAGGGCAAAACTAGAATCAATGAATGCAAGCTGCAAAGAACAAGATTTAGCTTCCCACAGTGAACTCTAGTTATCCAGAAATAAAACAGAGTGTTTTCTGGTTGGGAAGTAATTCCATGTCACTGAGGGTTCTTAAGTAAAGACTCTGACCTGTTGTTAAGGATGTTCTGGCTTCTCTGAATGAACTGAAAAGGAAAGGATAAAATCAACTATTAAGCACATCTATTAGGTAACTACCATGTGATAGGCCCTGTGGTAAGTACTAAGGGTGCAAAGTAAGACAAAAAATCCAGTCCCTTTCCTCACGGAACTCCCAATCTATTGTGGAGACAAATTTTAAATAACTCCATACAAACAAACTAATATGCAGGACAAGTTGAAGTCAGTCAACAGAAGGAAGGTAGACTATATCTCTCATGATTTCATTGGTCTTCTGTGGAAAAAAAAAAGAATTAAGGGGAAATTGAGAAAGTCTTCCTGTAGAACAGAACTATGGAACTCAAAAGTATGTGTCTGAACCAGATTAAAATGAGATTAAAATGAACCAGATAAAATGAGGAAATGCTTAACAATATAAAAATATGATAAAACATAAATAATATTAGATTTCTATGTAGAAATATAGTCTTCAAGGATTCCTTTATATTTGAGTATAGAAGGTGGGATTTTAGTTAAGACCTGAAGAAATCTGGGGAAACCAAGATATCTAGGTGAGGATGAAAGGATCAAATTATAAGATTAAGGAGTCAGGATCTGAAGAAGAATGCCCAGGAAGGGAAAGGGGGAAATGTTTATCTATCTATTTATTTATTTGTTTGTTTTTGTTTTTGCAAGGCAATGGGGTTAAGTGACTTGCCCAATATCACACAGCTAGGTAATTATTAAGTATCTGAGGTTGTACTTGAACTCAGGTCCTCCTGACTCCAGGGCCAGGGATTTCCATTAGGAAAAGTGAATTTTCTAAAACCAAGTTCTGATCATAACCACTCCCCATACTGATTAATTGTTCAGATTGATTGAATTATTTGTTGAAAGGGAAGGTATCAGAGAAAATTGGGAAGAACTATGAATGTAAAATGAAAAGAGCAGAATCAGGAGAACAAGTCATCTCACCATAATAGTGCATATCCAAGCCATTTTGAAGGATTTAAGAATTATGATGAATATGACTACCAACCATGACTCTAGATACACTACCCACGTCCTGGATACATGATGTTGACTGGGATGCAGGTTTTTTGGATGTGGCCACTGAGGAAATTTGGTTTTCTTGACTATGGATAGTGGTGAAATAGTTTTTGCTTTTTTTTTTTTCAATGCAGGTGAGAGAATTTGGAGTGAGAAGAGTTGAATGTTTACTAATTGAAAAAAAATAAAATTAAGTTAAAAAAAGATAGAGGTCTGTGAGGGATGGAAGTTTAATAATTATAGGACAGGAGTTCTAGCAGACCCAGTGGAAGAAATGAACAGATTTAGAGTGGCACATCGGGGAGTGATCTAGTTAAGGTGATTTGGGATGAGAGATTGGGCAGAAGAAATAGAGAGACCTTTCTGCTTTGATTATCTGGGATTCAGGAACCCAGGAATGGAGGAGGAAGAGGCAGGGAAACTTTGCTAATCATTCCTGAATCCACATAAAGTATTACAGTGTAATTGTATTTGTGCTGATAAAGGCAGGTGAATGGGGCGGGGGGTTCTCTCTGGTCTTACCTTATGTAGCCATTATCTACTTGGGTTTGGCTCTGCCTATGAAGAATCATTATTTAGACTTGGGAAAACATGGGTGGAAATAAAATAAAAATTTATTTAAAAAGGTTACAAGACATAGGAAGGGCGAGAGAGAGAGAGACACAGAGAGAGAGATAAAAAACAGCCAAGCAGTGTTGGCTGGGCCATTGTCAGGGAAGACTGAGCTGGCCTTGAGCTTCTGTCCAACCAGGTTTTTACATCTTGCCTCTCATCCAGAGGGCAAAAGGTGAACTCCCTTTCCCTTACTAGACCAGAAATTAGGGAGATGGTAAAGCCTAAGGAGCCCAGGATACAGATTTTACAGGAAACAATGACTCAAGGACATATTAAGCATGTGGTGGGGGGGTCCCCCCTAGGCAGCTCTTCAGATCACAATATTTCTGGTCCAATCCACACTCTCTACTCCCAGTCAGTTTCTGACTCTGCCCACATTCTTGCTTAATGTTCACAATTCTCTTCATCTTTCCATGCTTTACTTATAGTTTGAATTTAATGCCTGGACCCTCCACCTGCCCCTTTGTGACAAGATTATTCCCACATCCCAGGAACAAGATGGCAAGAGGCTTCAAAATCATGTGAAGCAATTGACAATGTTCTGTTTAACCGATTGGTCTGAGGAACCATGAATATAAGCTATATGAAGGTGAACATAGGCTGTCTTTGAGTCTGAAGAATCTTCCTGACAGTTCCAGTGGTCTGAAAGTGTCATGCGCTGCCTTGAGTAGCCTTGAGTTGCTCTTCTTTATTGTCTTCCAGTCATATCTTTTTTTTTTTTAAGGTTTTTTGCAAGGCAAAATGGGGTTAAGTGGCTTGCCCAAGGCCACACAGCTAGGTAATTATTAACTGTATGAGACTGGATTTGAACCCAGGTACTCCTGACTCCAGGGCTGGTGCTTTATCCACTGTGCCACCTAGCCACCCCCTTTCCAGTCATATCTTGATGACTCTTTGTTGGCCATGTTACAGAGCTTTGCCTTTAATGTATGCTTTGGATGAAATGACACTGAAGTTCTTTCTATCTGTGAAATGCTGACATTGCATTTTCACAACAAAATGAGTCTACTTTATGACTTTTAATAGTAGAAATGATAGAACATAGGTATACATACAGATGAGTGGTGCTCTATGGGCCACTTAAAATATCCAACCAGAGTGTTTTCTGATCCTCATGTATCTACATACCGGGCATGAAAGAGTTCTCTTTAGGAGAACTGGAAAGATTGTCCAACAGCCACTACTGGAGCTTCATGTAGGGATAAAAAAGTCCCACCATAAGCAATTTACAAAGTAAATGGTGTGTGTTAGAATGTACTAGGAAATAAAAGCAGCAACTGAGAGCCATTCTCTTCCCTCTCTTAGATTCCAGTGCCAGAATCACTACTTCTTCTCCATCTCAATACCCTTTCTCATTGTAGGAAAGTGGAATAAACATGGTGCTGTCCCCTCCCATAGGTTGGCCTCTCATTTCTTTTCTGAGAAGCAAGTTAGTAGTGTTATTGCATCTTAGCTATCCCTTAGGGATAGTTACATCCTAGATCTAAAAATCAATTAAACTGGTGCTACTTCCATTTTTTTTTTAGAAATCTATTATTGCCCTTGTCCTCCCCATCCACTCTCAATACATACCTTCCCCCAGTGATGCAGATCCATGCTCATCTCTGCCTTCTCAGCCTTTTTCAGAAAGTTCCCTCCATCAATATGCAGTTAGTTTTCTTTTGACATTGTGTGGATACCAAAAGAGGTTATATATTCTTTCCAGCAGTATTTCTTTGTTTTTGTCAGTTAACCAATCCCTCAGCCTTCCTGGCTACACAATTGTGCTGTAGATGGATGGTGTAAGTAACAAAAACAACAGAAAGAAAAATTTAGAAGATAATCTGAACTTTATTTACTAAAATAGTAACAGAGTTTTCTTATCAAAATAAAATTTGTAGAGAGCCAAGATGGTGGCGGGAGAAGAGCCTCTCCTAGGTGCTCTCTCCAAAATATTTCAATAATCTTAAAATTATGACTCTAAGTAAATTTTTGAGAGACAGAACCCACAGAAAGATCCAGTGAGGCAATTCTCCAGCCCAAGGTAACAGAAAATAGTGGAAAAACTCTGTTCCGCAGGGTTAAAGGGGCAGCCCCATCAGAGTGAAGAAACTTCAGCCTCTCAGGAACAGCCCCAGGGCACCTGGGAGCTGTGGCTCCTGGCAGCAGAAGCAGTTTCCTGACCTGCATCCCAGGGAGAACCAAGCACAACTTGGACGATCAGCAGGGAGACCTCTGCCAGAAGGAGCAGGAAGCCCAGGCCCTGAGCGTGGTCGTGGCACCCAGCATGGTCATGACACTCAGTGCACTCAGTGTGGCCACAGCACTTAGCAAGGCTGGCAGCCCAGATCCAGGAAACAGAAGCAGACCCATGGATTTGGCAAACAGGAGCCTCTAGGCAGTTGTGCCCTGAGTGCTCAGCCTCCCAAAGGTAACTTCTGAGGTCTGTCCTCTGTCCCTGGAACAGGACTCTGGGGCTCTGACCACATTCAGTTCCTGATCACAGTCTAGGCCCCCATAGAACAGGGACCCCCTCAGCCCTGTGGCAGAAGGATGCACTTGTGGTCATTAACAGACCAGGAGAGCAGTCAGAACCACACACATTGAGGTCCTTGTGGGGGTGTCCCAATAAAACTCAAAAGCTCAGGAAGGACCCCAAAACCAGGCATAGGCTGGGGAAATGAGTAAACAGAAAAAAAAGGAACCTGACCATTAACAAATACTTTGTCTATGATCCCAAAGAGGATCAAAATACTCAACCTGAAGATGAGCTTCTGCATCTAGACTCCAAGAAAAAGAGAAGTTGGACTCAGGCTATGACAGAGCTCAAAAAAGGTTTTGAAAATCAAGTAAGGAAGATAGAAGAAAAATTGGGAAAAGAAATGAGAGAGATGTAGGAAGAGAATAAAAATGTAGTCAGCAGCTTAGACAAGGAGATCCAAAAAAAATGCTGAAGAAAATAACATGTTAAAAACCAGCATAGGTCAAATGGATAAAACAGTTCAAAAAGTTGTTGAGGAGAAGAATGCTTTAAAAAGCAGAATTGGCCAGATGGAAAAGGAGATAAGAAAGCTTTCCAAGGAAAACAAATCCTTCAGATGTAGAATGGAGCTAAAGGAAGCTGATGATTTTACAAGACATCAAGATACAGTATTTCAAAACCAAAAGAATGAAAAATTAGAAGAAAATGTGAAACATCTCATTGAAAAAAACAAATGATATGGAAAACAGATCCAGAAAAGATAATTTAAAAATTATTGGGATACCTGAAGGTCATGATCAGGAGAAGAGCCTTGACCTCATTTTTAAGGAATTCCTAACAGGAAAATTGCCCAGATATTCTAGTAGCAGAGGGTAAAATGGAAATTGAGAGAATCCACCGATCTCCACCAGAAAGAGATCCAAAAAAACAAACCCCAGGAATATTATAGGCAATTTCCAGAACTCATAAGTCAAAGAGAAAATATTAAAAGCAGCCAGAAGCACACAATTCAAATATTGTAGAGCTGCAGTCAGGATCACACAGGGCTTAGCAGCAACTAAGAGCTCATAGGGCTTGGAATATAATATTCCAGAAGGAAAAAGGGCTTGAAATGCAACTGAGAATCAACTACCCAGCAAAACTGAACATCCTCTTCCAGGGAAAAGATGAACTTTCATTGAACCATGGGAATTTCAGATGTTCCTGTTGAAATGACCAGAGCTGAACAGAAAGTTTGACCTCTGAGTACAGGACTCAGGTGAAGCATAGAGAGTGGAGGATAAGGGTAAATAATGAGGGACTTAATGATGATGAACTGCATGTATTCCTGCATAGAAAAATGATACTGATAATACTCATATGAACCTTCTCATTTAATAGAGCAGGTAGAAGGAGCTTTTATAGATGAAGCACAGGAGAGAGCTGAATTTGAAGATATAATATATTGTAAAAATAGACACAATGACTGAAAGGGAAATGTACTGGGAGTAAGATAGGTGAAATAGGCTAAGATATTTTCTATAAAATATCTCTTTTTTTGCAACGAGTTTTTGCAATGATATGGGGGGGAAGGTGAGAGGGAATGAAGGAACCTTCACTCTCATCAGAAATGGCTCAGAGAAGAAACAGCATACACACTCAATAAGGTATAGACATCTAGAGTAAAAAGGAGAGAAGGGGGATGGGGGAAGAGGGGATGTGGGTGATAGAGGAGAGGGTGGATCATAGGAGAAGTTAGTCAGATATGACACATTTTCTTTTGTACTTTTAGCAAGGTGCTGGGATTGGGTGGCCTGTCTGGGACCATGGGGCCGGGTGGTTGCTAGGTCTCTGGGGTGGAACATGGGCTTGGGGCCTCTTGGCCCCAGGGCCAGTGCTCTGTCTACTGCTCCACTCAGCTACCCTACAGCACATTTTAGAAGAGGGACAGAGTGAAAGGAGAGAGAAAATATTATATATGGTAGTGGGGAGGAATGGATGGAGGGAATTAGAATCAGCAACAGCAACTGTGGAAAAATATGGAAGTAATTTCTGTTGTTGACTTATGATAAAGAATGTGATCCACCCAAGACAGAGCTGATGGTATTAGAACACATACTAAAACACATTTTTTCCCCTCTTTCTTTAACTTTATTTCTCATGAGGTTCTATATTTTTGTGGGGGGTGGGGGTATTATGTTTACTCTTAAACAAGAATATTTTAGTAATGTATAAATAAAGTCATATTAACCAAAAAAAAAAAGAAACCAAGAAGGATGGGAATTCAGGGAAGCCTGGAAGGATTTGCATGAAGTGATGTTGAGTGAGATGTGCAGAACCAGAAAAACATTGTACACCCTAACAGCAACATGGGGGTGATCATCATCCCTGATGGATTTGCTCATTCCATCAGGGCAACAATCAGGGACAATTTTGGGCTATCTGTGATGGAGAATCCCATCTGTATCCAGAGAAAGAATTGTGGAGTTTGAACAAAGAATATGACCTTCAATTTGGAAAAAAAATATTATCTTGTGTAGTTTTGCTATCTCTTATACTTTATTTTTCTTCCTTAAGGATATGATTTCTCTCTCATCATATTCAACTTAGATCAATGCATACCATGGAAACAATGTAAAGACTAACAGATTGCCTTCTGTGGGAGGTGGGGGGAAGGAAGCAAGAATAGAGGTAAATTGTAAAACTCAGAATAAATAAAATCTTTCATTGAAAAAAATAAAATAAAATTTGTAGAATGTTTCAAGAAACAATATTGAATTTGATTAAAACAATCACTTAAGGTAATCATTAAAAAAATCTAGTTTTAATGCAAGCAATTATATTAGAAAACATTGTATTGTAAAACACATTATAAAGTTCGAATTTGGCTAAAGTGACATTCAGATTGGAAAACATTACCAAGTATACAAAGATTAAAATAAATTGCCATCCTATATAAAATTAGGAATACATAACAGAAAAATAAATATATTAGTAAAAATAATAAATGAATGGTTTAAATATTTTATTAAATGAAAAATGTTAAAAAATGAAATAAGAAATATAGTTCATTATCATGTTGCTTATAGGAAAGAGATTCAGTACCAAAGTCACATCATATTATATGTAGCTAAAGTTCTCTTTTAAACATTTGAATTCTCTGATGTTGAAAAAGGTTTGTATTTAGCTCCAAAGCATTTCCTCCTGAATGACAAATACAAGGTTTTCACCTAGCATGATTTTGATGTTTGTCAATGTGTGTTGCTTGCACAATTCTTTTCCATATTCATTACAGTTGTAAGGTTTCACTCTAGCATGAACCTTCTGAAGTAACATAAAGGTTGAACTGTTCCTGAAGGTTTTCCTATATTCATTTTATTAATAAGGTTTCTCAGCAGTGTGAACCCTCTGATGTTGAAAAAGATGTGGGGTGGGCAACTGAAGACTTTCCCACAATCATTACATTTATAAGGCTTTTCACTATTATTCTCTGATGTATAAGGAGGTTTGATCTCTGATAGAAGGCTTTCCCACATTCACATTTATAAGATTTCTCAACAGTAAGAATTCTCTGATGATGACTTTTCATCAGTGTGAATTCTCTTATGTACAAGGAGGTTTGAATGCTGACTAAAGCGTTTCCCACATTCATCACATTTATAAGGCTTTTCACCAGTATGAATTCTCTGATGGACAAGGAGGGCTGAACTCTGATAGTAGGCTTTGCCACATTCATTACATTTATAAGGCTTTTCACCAGTATGAGTTATCTGATGTAGAAGGAGTTTTGATGTCTGGCTGAAGGATTTCCCACATTTATCACATTTATAAGGCTTTTCACCAGTGTGAATTCTCTGATGTACAAGGAGGTTTGACCTCTGACTGAAGACTTTCCCACATTCATTGCATTTATAAGGCTTTTCACCAGTGTGAATTGTCTGGTGTAAAAGGAGGTTTGAACTCTGACTGAAGACCTTCCCACATTTGCAACCTTTATAAGGCTTTTCACCAGTATGGATTCTTTGATGTAAACTAATATTTGAGCCTTTACTAAAAACTTCATTATACTGGGGACAGTTAAAAAAGTTTCTCTCCATTATGTATTTTTGGTATTTTACTAAACTGAGTGAACATAAAATTCCCCAAATGTGATTTCTGGCTTTCCTGATGTTGCCACAACTTGTCCTCACATATTTGCATTTCTCCACTAACAGAGTCACAAAGTGAATCTTTTTGCTTCCTTCTTCCTTAGCAATGTTCCCATGTACAGTTGCCTCCTCAGGCTTAGGTCTAGAGTCCCAGTCTGAAAGAGATGAATGAAAAGTGCAGGATTCCTCATAAGCCCTGCTAAAGGATTGGTAATTATTTTAGTGGTTTGAAGTCAGACTCCCAATGATAGTGACAATAGACAAAGAAAATGGGTTTGAGTTTTCTTAAACATAACCTTGAACTCAGGGGAAAAGTAGGGAAGGTCCCCAGAGCTGGAGGGAAGAATGACCACTATATCTGGTGAACACAGAACTCAGAAGGAATTTTGTGGGACATGGTAATCAGGAGTGATCAGAGAATAGGGTGGGACTTCATAATCTAAAACAAGAGAACCTCCCAATAGAGTTCAAGGAGAATGAAGGAGGATGAGGGCAAGTATCAGAGGGAGAACTGGGCTCAGGGAGCATCGAAAATTAGAACCTGGGCTGTCTATTCACCAATCATCATTTTCCTTCAGCACCTTCCATAGTCCAGAGGTCCAAGGGAAAGAGCCCTCATGGAGTTGATATTTGTGAGGAGTGACAGTATGTCTACATCTAAGTACAAACAAACTTGTACTTAGAGGAAGTGAAGAAAGGCTTCATGTGGAAGGTACAGGTTGAACAGAATCCTGAAGCAAATTAAGCTTAGTAGAAGTAGAAGTGAACAGAGGCTGTGTAGAACATTGGAGACAGGGGACCAGAGTGCTGTATGGGAAAAAGGCCTGATGAGCAGGACTATGGATTTCATGGAAGATTGCAATGAAGAATGAGCCTGGAAAAAGTGGCTGCAGCCAGAAAAGACTATGAGTGCTGAACAGTGTGGATAGTTGAAGCCCCCTCTTCTGAGTCCTCAACCAGGGCTCTCTGGGAGACCACCTGGCCTTCTGTCCCTGAAGATGGACCCTGACTTCTCTGCCCAGCCCAACCAGATCATGCCATTGTCCTGCTCAGGAACCTACAGGGCCTCCCTTTGGCCTTTAGAAAGCCCTCTCCAGCTAGTCACAATGGCTTTCCAGGCTCATTCTTCAGTGCTCCATCTCCTGTCTGCAGAAGCTCTTGCTCCTTTCTACTTCCAGTAATCTGATTCCCTTTGGGCAATTTCCTTAAGTGGACAAGGACAGTCAGGTTGGGGTGGTGAGTCTAGTCAGATCTCTCATTGGTGACAGAAGGTGGAATTGTGTCCCTGAGAGCCAAGGTGGAGGACTCAGAAGATGAGGTGTCAGCTGTCAGACCAGCCACTTAGTCCCTGTAGAATTAGGTTTTAGAACAAAACACTGACCTCTCTGGGTTTATATTTCCTTCCCTGCTAATTAACCAGTGTTTCCTATCGTTTAGGGGCACTGAAGGGGAAGTATCATTGGACCTAGAGGAAGGAAGACGAGTTTGGATCCAGCCTCAGGTAGCTCCCGACTAGGTGACCTGAGCAACTCATCTCACTTATCCCTGATTCAGTTTTCTCCATGGTCTCATGAGAGCTTACCTCATAGCATTATTGTCAGAGTCAACTGAGATGATGTTTGAAAGGGCTCAGTCTGTGGCTATGATCAATGTCTAGCTCAATGCTGGCCATCATCTTATTTGGTTATTCAGTTCTTCATCTCCTTTCCCTTTTCTTTCTTTACTGTCTCTGCTTCCTCCTCCGAAGCTGCTACATTTTCCATGTAGGTGCATGATGTTTGAGAAAACTCTAAGTCTTTACTAAACATGGATAATGCATCCATGACCATGTGTTCAGTGCCTTCTGTGTTCCACAGACTCTGCCAGGGGATTGAAATACTAAAAGAGACAAAACAATAGTGCCTACCCTCAGGAAGTTACCAGCTCAATAGGAAGAAAACATGGAAACCAATATAGAATAAATCATCTATAAACAGGATAAATAGTTAACAGATGGATGTCACTAGAATGAAGAAGTTTTGGGAAAACCTGCTGTACAATGGGCCATTTTAGATGGGATGTGAAAGAGGCCAAGATGGTCAGAGGTCAGAGGAGAGCAGGGAGAGCAGGGAGAGCACTGAATAACTGCGGGCTCCTCCCTAGCCTGCTTGAAGTTGTCCACAGCCCCTTCCACAGCTTCTTTCTAGTTTCTTGGGATCCAGAATCTCGTCACACTCTTGTGATGTGCTGGGGAAACCTCCTCCTTTATGGCTGTGGGAATCTGGACCCAGAGGGGCCCACTGACTTCCTCCAAGTCACCCAGGCAGTCAGGATCTCTCTGGCAGTCAGTCCTTTCCCTCACAAGACCGGTGGTTCTGGGGTCCTTAGGATCCCATCTCCTTCTAGCTGGCCATTGAATCATCCAACTCTATCTTCTTGCATCTTTTACTGTAGATTTTTTCATCCCTTTCTAATGCCTCAAGGTTTCCCCTGAGGAGCCCCAGGAAGTAGAAGCTATTCTAATCCTAATCCTACAGAGGAGGAAACTGAGACTAGACAGAGTTGAAGTGACTTACTGGGAGTAATTCAGCTGGCAAGAGTCCATGGCAGGGTTGGACTCAGCTCGGGCTGACCTGAAATGCAGTGTTCTCTTCAAGCTGCCTAGGCTTTGGATTACATTTCCCCTCAGTCACATCATTTTATGACCTTTTTACAGAAAGGAATGAGTAGAGTCGTTGTCACATCCTGTCCCCCAAGTTCCTTCTTTCTCAGAACTGTTCACTCTGGCTTGGGAACACAACCCCCCCAGCCTCATGCTGGGGTCCCAAAGAAAGGCAAAGCATCAAAGGAAAGGGTAAACCATTCCTCCCCCCAATGGGGCTCAAAATCTCAGGACAGAGACCACTGGCCCAGTCTGAGATCACCTTGGAGACCAGAGCTCTAAGACTGAGGATGGGCTTCTTGCAGAAGGGCTCAGGGGTGGGTTGGGCAAGGGAGCCGGGTGGGGGCAGAACTTGGCAGCCAGATCAGCCTGAGGAAGGAGGAGCTCAGAGTTCAGGTCAAGCCAGCCTGCCTGGGTCAGGAGGTCCCAAGGGGACCAGCCAGGCAGGAGGAGAAATAAGATGGGAATGGAGGATGAGACTGAAGGGCAGGATTTGGGAAAAGCCTCTGCTGAATTGTAATTTCCTTCTCCTAGGACTCTGAGGCTGTCCCTTCCCCAACCCTACCCTGCTGGGAAACCCTTAGTCAGTACCTCACTATAACACTACCAACTCCTCTGCATGGCATGTCTTACCCTCTATAAACTGCTCAAGTCTTATTTCCCAGCCTCCAAACCACACCAGCTGTTCTTGACCATGATATCTCATCTTCCTCATCTCCTGCCACCTTGGATGTGCCTATTGTGAGCTCCCTGACTGGAATGAGCTCCCTGAACCCCCAGCCTTTGAGAAATCCCAGGGAACAGCTCAGGGACAACCTCCTCTAGGCAACTTCCCCTGGTTGCCTCAGACCTTGTCAGTGTTGGGGTCTCTCTCTCTCTCTCCTCTCCAATTCCTTCTCTGTGTGTCCCTAGGGTGGATAGGAAGGTTCCTGAGGCTGGGTTCTGTTTGATTCTGTTCTCTGACACCCCATCACCCAGAGATGAGCTTGGCACCTAGCAGAGGTTTACTGGATGCCATTGTGGAACTGATGCCCCCCCCGCCCCCCCAAAAAAAGCCAGAGTTTCCTTCTCTGAAGTCTGAAGATCCTTAGCTTCCTCCTCTAGGACCCTCTCTTTAGGCCTCAGGCTGCAGGACATTGCTGTGGGTCCCCTCTGAAGACTCAGTGTGAGGTAAAGTGGGGAGGACCCAGACTACACAGGGGCCTAGGCTCAGTAGAGAAGCCCCAGGCCAGATCAATGAACCAGAGCAGAGCCCCTCCCTGGATGGACTCACCAGCCTGAGGATTCTCCATCAGAGACTGTAGACCAGGTGGCTCTTGCTTCCTCATCTTGGCTCTTGCCTCTCAGGCTTGGGAAACCTCGGCCTTTATCCCAGGTAGGAGCTCTGCCCACCCCCACCCTGAACCCTCTTGGTCTCAGCTCCAGGTGCCGCCATTTTCCCTAATTCAGGCTGACACCCTCTGAGTCCTGAGGTGAAGGGCATACATCCTGAGTAGGCTTTTCCTTCTTTGTCCATGAACACAGGTTACTGGCCCAGCCTAGAGAGATTTTTTTTTCTGCTTGTGACTAATTGGTGGAGAGAATATTGATGGTCCCTGCGTGAGGGTCAGAGTGGAGAGAATCTGGAGAGTTTCTTCCTTGGAGAAGTCAGTCAGGTGATTGACTCTCTGCCCTTGATTCCAGGATGGAGAGAGAGAGAGAGATTTTTGGAAACATGAAGGGGACCTGGTTCCTCAGGGTACCCCAATTTCTATGGGCTCCCCTGAGGTTTATTGGCTGAGCTCAGATGGCTTGATCCCAACTGGGAGCCTACTTGAATCTGCAGACCTTCTCTGATTGTGGCTGGCTGTTGTTTGACTAATAGATGATGGGAAAACTGCAGTAAGATGGGCTCTTCCTAAAGATGTTTATGACATTTTACATGAAATTGGAGCCAAAGGATTTTTGTTCTGTGATATAACAACTTCTGTGCCTTAAACCATTAACCTGAAGGAGCCATCTTAATATTGTATAACCTTGACTTTCCTTCTCAATTCCTGCCGCTTTTTCTGACCAAGGTAGGTGAGCCTCCAAGGATTTTGCTGAGTCTTCCTGTTACAACCCCATGTAATGAGGTGCAGGGATAGAGGAGCCTGCTCCTGGTCTTCCTTTGTCTTCTGAACTGGTGGCCCTGACTTGTCTCTACTTCCTCATCTAGGCAATGGGCAGATCAGTTCCTAGATTTGGCACCTTGTTATTTCTTTTAATTGTTATAGATTCATGTACAAAGTTATGACCTTATTGTCCCATATGATTTTTATTTAATGAAAACTTTCCCCTCCCAAGAATATGGTGATAAAATATATCTGCAAGAGAGAAGTGATAATGATACAAATAGCTCTAATTCTTAATTAAGGAGCAAAACTTACCTTGAGAAAAACTGGAGGATAAGAGTGAATTTTTGATGACTGGGGTGTATGTTTGTCTTCCTTCTTTTTGCCCCATTGGATAAAAGCCTCTATGTGACTTACTCATGGGAGTAAGCCTTGGAATTCCTGCAATTGTGCCGTGAAAATTAGGACAAAAGACCAAGTTGAGGTCTCACTCAGGGATCTGACCCTTGAGAAAAGGTACCTGTGGGCCCAATTCAACAAAGACCTAGAACTTTGAATTGTTCTTCTTTGAACTAGTTTCTTGTGACTTTAGTAGAAATAATGTCCCCTAGAAAAATGTTGCTCCAGATATTTAAGTCACGACTCCTGTCTCCTTTTTTTCCAGTATTTTATTTTCCCCTAATTTCATGGAAAAAAACAATTATCAACATTTTTTTAAAATTGAGTTCCAAATTCTCTCCCTCCCTCCCAAACTCCTCCCCTATTGAGAAGGTAAGCAATTTGATTTAGGTTATTGCATGTGGAGTCCTTCAACATCTATTTCCATATCAAGCAAGGTGTAAAAGGAAACCTTCACCTCACCAAACCCCACTCCTCCCCCAAAAAGCTTTAAAAAATCCTTCAAACTGTACTGGGGTATCATCAATTATTACCTGGGGTTTTTTTTCTCATTAAAATCCTTCAGAGTTATCTAAAGAGGTAGTCCCGCTCTCAGGGAGCTCACTTGGGAGATAGTATGCAAGCAAAGGTGGACTAAACCAGCTCTATACAGAATGAATAGGAAATAATGAAAAGAAGAGAATCTCTGCAGTGGAGAAGGTTCAAGTCAGCTAAGATGTCCAGTGCAATGGAGACTGGAACCTGAGCCAGAAGCTAAGGTCGAATATGGCCTCAGTCACTCAGTGACTGGGGGAGCTAGGAAAATCACTGCCCTTATTTCTTATTGCCCATCTGGCCTCTTTTGTCAGAGACTTCCACTGGAATCAGGAAAACTGAAGATCTTTTATGGAAACATAAGTATTTCCCCTCTTTCAGTGGCCAGCCTTCCCTAGATGTCTATAGGAGATTTCTCTCTCTCCTCCTGGAGTCAGTGACAAAGAGTTCATCTTCCTGACCAACATGGTCCAAGAATGAAGGAAGAATTTCTCTTCTGAGGTTCGACCACTAATTCTGACCCTCATTGCAGGCACGCGTCGGGATTCTCTCCACATCTGGAGTCACAGACAAAATGTTCCAGACAAGGATAGGACTCATGGGTGACAGAAGGCAGAGTTGTGTTCCAAAGAGTCCTGGTTTAGGTCCCAGAAATGCAGTTTCAACTGTTGGGTCAGCTACTGAACATTTGTACAATTGAATTTTTGGGCTAATTCATTGATCTCTCTGGGCCTATGAATCTTTATTTGCAAATTGGTGATAATATCCCAGAAATCTAGAGGCAACCAGGGGATGGAAGGGAGAGATCACTGGGTCCAGGAAGTGTGAGGAGGACTTGAATCCAGTCTGGCTGCAGGCTCTTCCCAGCTGGGGGTTCTCATTCTTGACTTTTCTGTTCTAGTTGAAACACATACTGATCTCAAAATCAATGAAAATATAACCACTTTCTGAAGCTTACACAGGAAGTGAATATTTGATAGTTTATTCATTGTCCTGTAAAACTGATCATCATGGGCCTGAGTGTCTCAAGTTATTGCATTTTAGCCATCAAAATAGAGAAAAACTTTTTAAACTGAAGTCTATCATTATTAAGTTTGACTTAGAGATGTAACATTAATACAGTCTGGGGCATCTAGGTGGCACAGTGGATAGAGCACTGGTCCTGGAGTCAGGAGGACTTGAGTTCAAATTCGGCCTCAGACACTTAATAATTACCTAACTGTGCCCTTGGGCAAGCCACTTAATCCCATTGCCTTGGAAAAAAAACTAAAACCAAAAAAACCCAAACATTAATACAATCTATTCCACATGTAACTGCATATTTCATAGTCTATAGTTCAGGAATTCATTATATGAGTCACTTTGATTCAACCAGTCAACTTGTAAGCCAACCCAACTTGGGTTATTAGCATACTGCAGGAGGGAAATTCAATTTTTTAATAAAATAATTTGATCTTTCTGAATTTGTACAAATCTGACTGGTTATATACATGCTTGCAGGGCCTTCTTTCACAGAGTTTGTAAAAGTGTTAGACTTTTTCCAGACAAAAGTCATAGAACACTTGACAATCCCAGATGATCATTTCAGAATTTGCAAGGTCATTTTTAATTTTCTAAAAGATTAAGTAATAGCATTATGATCATTTTAAAACAAAGTACACCCTTTAAAAATTTTGCCAAGAGATTTAGATAGAATTTAGATAGAATTGTCATTTTTATTATATTAACTCAGTCTACCAGCAATGGATTTTTGCCCAGTTATTTAGACCTGATTTAATTTGTGTGAAAAATATTTTATAATTGTTCTCATAAAGTTTCTGAACCTGCCTTGGCAGGTAGACCCCATAGTATTTTATGTTGCCTGAAGTTCTTTTAGTTGGGATTTCTCTTTGAATCTCTTGCTCCTGTGTCTTGTTAGTAACAGAAAGAAATGCTGAGGATTTCTGTGAGTTTATTTTATATCCTTCAACTTTGCTAAAGTTGCTAATTGTTTCCAGTAGTTTTTTAGGTGATTTTTTAGAGTTCTCTAGGCATATCATCCTATCATCTACAGAGAGTGAGAGATTTATTTCATTACTGATTCTGATTCCTTATTTTTCTTCTTTCTGCTAAAGCTAACATTTCTATTGAATAATTGTGGTGATAAGGGGCATCCTAGTTTCCCCCCTGATCTTATTGGGAATGCCTTGAACTTATCCCCATTACACATAATGCTTGTTGATTGTTTCTGATAAGAACTGCTTATTATTCTGAGGAACCATCCATCCGTTCCTATGCTCTCTAGCGTTAGGAATCGGGGCTGTATTTTGTCAAAAGTTTTGCAGCATTATTGAGATAGTCATGTGATTTCTATGAGGCTAGTTATTGATATGGCCAATCATGCTGATAGTTTTCCTAATATTGAACCAAATCCAGCTGTTCATGATTTCTTCCAGATCACGAATACTCCATAACATTCATATACCCAACTTGTTCAGCCTTTCCCCAATTGATGGGCATCCTCTCAATTTCCAATTTTTTTGCCACTACAAAGAGCGATTATAAATATTTTTGTATATGTGGGTCTTCTGTATAGGGTCCTTTTTCCTTTTTAATGATCTCTTTGAGATCAAGACATAGTAGTGGTATTGCTTCATCCATGGGCAACTGGAATAATTTGCTGCTTCTCCTTCTTTCAGCTATCTACTTGCACCATTTTATTGGGCAATTAAAAGGGGCCAGGTAACTTTGGAGGGAGCAGTTTTGGTTGAATGGTGAGGTTGGGATCCAGAACACAGAAAGGTCAGTAGGAGTGAAGAGAAGTGGAGGCAGTGCCTTCAAGGACTTTAGCCACGAAGTGGAAGAGACATACAGGATGAGAGCCAACAGGTATGGAAGGATGAAGTGAGTGTTTGGGGAAAATAGGGGAGACATGGGAGGGTTTTAGGTAGGTGGAAAGTAGCCAGTGGATAGAGAGATTTAAGAAGAGAAAACCAGTGGGAGAGAGAGATAGAGACAGAAGGACAGAGACAAAAAGACCCAGAGACAGGCACACAAAGTTCAAATAATATAAATATTGAATAATGAATAAACTAATTTTTCCAAGTCAAGCAAAAAGAGAAACCAAAGAAGTTCTACACATAACAGAAAAATGAATGAGAAGGAATGAGCCCTTTGGATTGGAAGTGAGTTATTTCTGTTTCACCAAAGAGAAACCAAGGAGGGAAATTACCCACAACTTCTAGGGAACCAAGCTGAATATCAAGACATTTGGAGGCCTTTTTTTAAAAAAATATTTCTGCTCTTTCCAAACATCTTATCTCTCTTTATAGGTCTTTCCAAAAAATTTCCAGAGAGTCTGGAACCAATGTATCTCTATCAAATATAGGATAATTTTCCACCAGTGAGAAGTTTTATGCCTATCTTGGAAAAAGAGGTTCCATTTCTATAGAAGAAAGACCAGGTGAGTTTTAATTCCACTATAAGTAAAATTACATTTCTTCTGTTTGGCCCCATTGGTCTGAGGAGTCATGAGTGTAAGATGCAAGAAGACGATTGTAGTTTCAGTCTGTGAATCTGGAGAATCTTCCAGACAATTCCAGTGGCCTGAAAGTGCCATTCACTGCCTTGAATAGCCATGATTTTTCTTCCTTGATTGTATTCCAGCCATATCTAAGTGACTCTTTGTTGCCCATGTTGCCTTTTTAATGATCTCTTTGAAATCAAGACATAGTAGTGGTATTGCTTCATCCATGGGCAACTGGAATAATTTGCTGCTTCTCCTTCTTTCAGCTATCTACTTGCACCATTTCCTTTTTAACGATCTCTTTGAGATTAAGACATAGTAGTGGTATTTACCTTTAATGTAGATTTACCTTTTAGTAGATTTACCTTTAATGTATGCTTTGAACGAGATGACAATGAAGTTCTTTCAATCTGTGAAATGCTGACATGTTGTGTTTTCACAAGAAAATGAGTCCACTTTATGACTTTTAATAGTTGAAATAATGATAGAACATAGATATACATACAGATGAGTGGTGCTCTATGGGCCACTTAACATATCCAACCAGAGTGGTTTCTGATCCTCATGCATCTTCATACTGGGCATGACAGAGTTATCTTTAGGAGAACTGGAAAGACTGGCCAACAGCCCCTACTGGAGCTTCATGTAGGGATAAAAAAGTCCCACCAAAGGCAACTTACAAAGTAAATGGTGTATATTAGAATGTACTAGGAAATAAGACCAACAGCTGAGAGCCATTCTCTTCCCTAAGATTCCAGTGCCCAAATCACCACTTCTTCTCCAACTCACACCCTTTCTCATTCTAGGAAAGTGGAATAAACATGGTGCTGCACCCTCCCATAGGTTTTTCTGAGATCCAAATTAATAGTGTTATTGCATCAATAGCTATCCCTTAGGGATGGTTACATCCCAGATCTCAAAATCAAACTGGTACTACCACTGTTTTTTTGAAATCTATCACTGCCTCGAATACCTTGTCTTCCCCATCCACTCTCAATACATACCTGCCCCCAGTGATGAAGATCCAGACTCATCTCTGCCTTCTCAGCCTTTATCAGAAAATCCACCCAATATGCAGATAGCTTTCTTTTGACATTGTGTGGATACCAAAAGAGCCTATATATTCTTTTCAGCAGTGTTTCCTTGTTCTTGCCCCTTAACCTATCCCTCAGCCCTCCTGGCTATCCAATAATGTTAAAGATGGATGATGTAAGAAAATTTTAGAAGATAATCTGAACTTTATTTACTAAAATAGAATGTAATGGTTAGAAATTTCTCATTAAAATAAAACAAGTAGAATGAGGAAACAAACAATATTCAATTTGAATTTTTGATAAAATCACTGAAGGTAAATCATACAAAAAAAATCTAATTTTAAAGCAAGAAATTATATTAGGAAACATAATGTATTATAAGACAGAAATTATAATGCTGGAATTTGGAAAAAGTGACATGCAAATTGGAAAACATTACCATGTTTAAGATTTGAAATATGCATAGATTAAGATAAGTATTCACCGTATATAAAATTAAGAATACATTACAGAAGAGAATCAAATATATTAGTACAAACAATAAATGAATGATTTAAATATTTTGTTAAGTGAAAAAGAGTGACAGAAGGAAATAAGAAATGGAGTTCTTTATCATTTTCATTACAGGAAATGCATTCAACACCAATCATAGCAAAATTAAATTACATGAAGCTAATGTTGACTTTTTAAGGTTTGAATTTTCTAATGTGGAAAAAGCTTTATGTTTAATTCCAAAATATTCTCCCATAAATACCATAAGAAGACTTCCATCTAGCATGATTTTGAGGATTATTAATGTATATTGGATGCCCACAATTCTTTTCCATATTCATTATATTTGTAACATTTCACTCTAGTATAAACATCACAAGGTATCATAAAGGTTGAAGGATTCCTGAAGGTTTTCCTATATCCATTTCATTTATAGGGTTTATGACCAGTATGAACCATCTGATATTGAAAAAAGATGGGAGGGACAACTGAAGACTTTTCCAGAATCATTATATTTATAAGGCTTTTCACCAGTATTAATTTTATGATATACAGGGAGGTTTGAGCTCTGATAGAAGCCTTTCCCATATACACATTTATAAGGCTTCTCAATAGTATGAATTTGCTGCTGCTGATAATTTAAATGGAAAGTAAAGACTTTTGCACATTCATCTCATTTAGAAAGTTTCTCATCAGTATGCAATGTCTTTTGTACAAAAAAATGTTGAACCTTGCCTTAATGCTTTCCCACAATTATTATATTTGTAAGGTTTCTCACCAGTATGAATTCTCTGATGTACCAGGAATTTTGAACTTTGACTGAAGTCACATTTATGTGGCTTCCTCACCTTTATGAGGCTTTTCACCATTGTGAATTTGCTGATGTACAAGAAGATTTGAACTCTGACTAAAGGATTCCCCACAATTAACACACTTATAAGGTTTCTCACAAATAGACATTATCATATGTATAAGGAGGCTTGATTTATTACTGAAGGCTTTCCCACAATCATCACACTTATAAAGCTTTTCACCAATATGATGTCTCTCATGTACAAGGAGGTTTGACCTCTGGCTGAAGGCTTTCCCACATTCCTGACATATATAAGGTTTTTCACCAGTGTGAATTCTCTGATGTATAAGGAGTTTTGCCCTCTGACTGAAGACCTTCCCACATTCATCACATTGATAAGGCTTCTCACAACTATGCATTATCTTAGGTACAAGGAAGTTTGATATTTTACTAAAGGCCTTCCCACAATTATCACCTTTATAAGGCTTTTCACCAATGTGGTTAATTTGATGTACAAGGAGACTTGACCTCTGATTGAAGGCTTTCCCACATTCCTCACATTTATAAAGCTTTCCATCATTATGAATTCTCTGATGTACAAGGAGGTTAGATCTCTGATTGAAGACCTTCCCACATTCATTACATATATGAGGCTTTTCACCAGTATGAATTCTCTGGTGCATAAGGAGGTTTGACTTCTGTCTGCAGGCTTTCCCACATTCCTCACATTTATAAGGCTTTTCATCTGTATGAATTCTCTGATGTGCAAGGAGACTTGACCTATGGCTCAATGCTTTCCCACATTCATCACATTTATATGGTTTTTCACCAGTGTGAATTCTCTGATGTACAAGGAGATTTGACTTCTGGCTGAAAGCTTTCCCACATTCATGACATTTATAAGGCTTTTCACCAGTGTGACTTCTCTGATGTACAAGGAGACTTGACCTCTGGCCGAAAGCTTTCCCACATTCATGACATTTATAAGACTTTTCATCACTGTGAAGTCTCTGATGTACAAGGAGACTTGACCTGTTGTAAAATGCTTTCCCACATTCACCACATTTATAAGGCTTTTCATTTGTATGAATTCTCTGATGTGCAAGGAGGTTTGACCTCTGCCTAAAGACCTTTCCACATTCATCACATTCATAGGAATTTTCACCAGTGTGAATTCTCTGGTGTACAAGGAGATTTGACCTCTGACTGAAAACTTTCCCACATTCATGACATTTATAAGGCTTTTCACCAGTGTGAACTCTCTGATGTATAAGGAGACTTGACCTGTGGCTCAATGCTTTCCCACATTTGTCACATTTATATGGTTTTTCACCAGTGTGAACTCTCTGATGTATAAAGAGGTCTGAATTCTTATAGAGGGGTTTCCCACATTCATCACATTTATAAGGTTTCTCTCCAGTATGAATTCTTTGATATAAAATAAGATTTGAACCTTTACCAAAAACTTCCTTACCCTGGAGACAGTTAGAAAGTTTCTCTCCATTATGTATTTTTGGTATTTTACTAAACATGAAATTCCCCAAATGCAACTCCTGGCTTTCCTGATGTTGCCACAACTTGTCCTCACATATTTGCATTTCTCCACTAACAGAGTCACAAAGATGAATCTTTTTGCTTTCTTCTTCCTTAGCAATGTTCCCATGTGCAGTTGCCTCCTCAGGCTTAGGTCTAGAGTCCCAGTCTGAAAGAGATGAATGAAAAGTGTAGGATTCCTCATAAGCCCTGCTAAAGGATTGGTAACTATTTCAATGGAATGAAATAAGACTCCCAACAATAGTGCCAACAGATATAAAGAAAATGGCTTTGAGCTCTCTTAACATATCCTTGAATTTAGGGGAATAGTAGGGAAGGTCCCCAGAGCTGGAGGGAAGAATGACCACTATATCTGGTGAATACAGAGGTCACAAGGAGTTTTGTGGAAAGTAAATAATGAAGAGTAATCAGAGAATAGGGTGGGACTTCACAATCCAATCCAGGAGAACCTCCCAATAGAGTTCAAGGAGAATAGAGGAGGATGAAGGCAAGTATCAGAGGAAGAACTGTGTTCAGGGAGCATCTAAAATCAGAACCTGGGCTGTCAATTCACTAACCATTTGTCTTCAGCACCTTCAGTGATCCAAGATGCTCTACTAGAGATCTGGGGTTCAAGGGTCCAGAGGTCCAAGGGAAAGAGCCCTCATGGATTTGACATTCGTGAGGAGTGAGAGCGTATCTACATCTAAGTAGAAACAATCTTGTACTCAATAAGGTCATTTGTGGGGAGGGAGTGAAGAAAGGCTTCATGTGGAAAGTACAGCTTGAACAGAATTCTGGAAAAAAGTGGTTACAGCCAGAAAAGACTATGAGTGCTGAACAGTGTGGATAGTTGAAACCCCCTCTTCTGAGTCCTCAACCAGGGCTCTCTGGGAGACCACCTGGCCTTCTGTCCCTGAAGATGGACCCTGACTTGTCTGCCCAGCCTAGCCAGATCATGCCATTGTCCTGCTCAGGAACCTCCAGGGCCTCCCTTTGGCCTCTAGAAAGTCCTCTCCAGCTAGTCACAACCTGATTTCCAGGCTCATTCTTTAGTGCTCCATCTCCTGCCTGCAGAAGCTCTGCTCCTTTCTACTTCCAGTAATCTCAGATTCCCTTTGGGCAATTTCCTTAAATGGACAAGGACAGTCAGGTTGGGGTGGTGAGTCTAGTCAGATCTCTCATTGGTGACAGAAGGTGGAATTGTGTCCCTGAGAGCCAAGGTGGAGGACTCAGAAGATGAGGTGTCAGCTGTCAGACCAGCCACTTAGTCCCTGTAGAATTAGGTTTTAGACCAAAACACTGACCTCTCTGGGTTTATATTTCCTTCCTTGCTAATTAAAGAGTGTTTCCCATTGTTTAGGGGCAGGGAAGGGGAAGTATCATTGGACCTAGAGGAAGGAAGATGAGTTCAGATCCAGTCTCAGATAGCTCCCAACTGGGTGACCTGAGTAACTCATCTCACTTATCCCTGACTCAGTTTCCTCCATGGTCTCATGAGAGCCTACCTCAGCATTGTTGTGAGGGTCCAATGAGATAATATTTTAAAGGGCTTAGCCTGTGGCTATGATCAATGCCTAGCTCAATGCTGGCCATCATTTTATTTGGTTATTCAGTCCTTCATTTCCTTTCCCTCTTCTTTTATTTATTGTCTCTGCTTGCTCCTCAGAAGATGCCACATTTTCCACGTAGGCATGTGATGTTTGACTAAACCTGGATAATGCATCCATGACCATGTGTTCAGTGCCTTCTGTGTTCCACATACTCTGACAGGGGATTGAGATTCTAAAAGAGGCAAAAACATAGCATCTACCATCAGGAAGTTCCCAGTCCAATAGGAACACAATGTGCAAACCAATATAAAGCAAGTCAGCTCTAAACAGGATAAATGGTTAATAGGGGGATATCACTAGAAGTAAGAAGGTTTGGGGAGACCTGCTGTACAATGGGCCATTGTAGATGGGATGTGAAAGAAGCCACGTAGGTCAGTGGTCAGAGGAGAGCAGAGAGAGCACTGAGTAACCACAGACTCCTCCCTAGCCTGCTTGAAGTGGTCCACAGCCCCTTCCACAGCTTGTTTTCAGTTCCTTGGGATCCAGAATCCTGCTGCACTCCTGTGATGTGCTGGGGAAACCTTCTCCTTTATGGCTGTGGGAATCTGGACCCAGAGGGGCCCACTGACTTCTTCCAAGTCACCCAGGCAGTCAGGGGCTCTCTGACAGTCAGTCTTTTCCCTCACAAGACCAGTGGCTCTGGGGTCTTTGGGATCCCATCTCCTTCTAGCCGGCCATTGAATCATCCAACTCTATCTTCTTGCATCTTTTACTGTAGGTTTTTCATCCCTTTCTAATGCCTCAAGGTTTCCCCTGAAGAGCCCCAGGAGGTAGATGCTATTCTAATCCTAATCCTACAGAGGAGGAAACAGACTAGACAGAGTTTAAGTGACTTATTGGGACTGGTCCTGCTGGGAAGAGCCAAGGCAGAGTTGGACTCAGTTCTGGCTGACCTGAAATGCAGTGGTCTCTTCAAGCTGCCTAGGCTTTGGATTCCATTTCCCCACAACCACATCATCTTTGGACCTTTTTACAAAAAGGAATGAATAGAGTCATTGGCACATCCTGATCCCCAAGTCCCTTCTTTCTCAGAATTGTCCACTCTGGCCAGGGAAAACAACCCTCACAGCCTCATGCTGAGTACCCAAAGAAATACAAAGCACCAAAGGAAAGGGAAAACTATTCCTCCCCCTCCAGGGACTCAGTCTCAGATTAGAGACCACAACAACCATTATCTATTGCTAACCAAGTCTGAGATCACCTTGTTGCCCACTGAGGATGGGCTCCTTGCAAAAGGGCTCAGGGGTGGGTGGGAAAAGGAACAGACCAGGGTAGAACTTGGTGGTCAGGTCAGCTTGAGGACAGAGGTACACACAGTTCAGGTAGAGACAGCCTGCCTGGGTCAGGAGGTCCCAAGGGGTTCAGTCAGGTAGGAGGGGAAAGGAGATGGGAACAGAAGTTAGGACTGAAGGGCAGGGGTTGGGAAAGGACCCTGATGAATTTTAATTTCCTTCTCCTAGGACTTTGAGGCTGTCCCTTCCCTCTAAGAAAGCCCAAGACCCTTCCCTGATGGTAAACCCTTAGTCAATGCCTCTCCTGTAACACCACCAGCTCCTCTGCCTGGCATGTCTGACCATCTATAAACTGCCCAAGCCTTATTCCCTGGCCTCCAAACCACACCAGCTGTTTCTTGAGCATGATATCTCATCTTCCTCATCTCCTGCCACCTTGGATGTGCCTATTGTGAGCTCCCTGACTGGAATGAGCTCCTTGTACCCTCAGCCTTTGAGAAATCCCAGGGAACAGCTCAGGGACAACCTCCTCTAGGCAACCTCCCCTGGTTGCCTCAGACCTTGTCAGTGTTGGGGTCTTTTCTCCAATTCCTTCTCTGTGTGTCCCTAGGGTAGATAGGAAGGTTCCTGAGGCTGGGTTCTGTTTGATTCTGTTCTCTGACACCCCATCACCCAGAGATGAGCTTGGCACCTAGCAGAGGTTTACTGGATGCCATTGTGGAACTGATGCCCCCCGCCCCCCAAAAAAAGCCAGAGTTTCCTTCTCTGAAGTCTGAAGATCCTTAGCTTCCTCCTCTAGGACCCTCTCTTTAGGCCTCAGGCTGCAGGACATTGCTGTGGGTCCCCTCTGAAGACTCAGGGTGAGGTAAAGTGGGGAGGACCCAGACTGCACAGGGGCCTAGGCTCAGTAGAGAAGCCCCAGGCCAGATCAATGAACCAGAGTAGGGCCCCTCCCTGGATGGACTCACCAGTCTGAATATTCTCCATCAGAGACTGTAGACCAGGTGGCTCTTGCCTCTCAGACTTGGGAAGCCTCAGCCTTTATCCCAGGTAGGAGCTCTACCCACCCCCACCCTGAACCATATTGGCCTCAGCTCCAGGTGTTGCCATTTCCCCTAATTCAGCTTAACACCCTCTGAGCCTGGGGTGAAAGGCAAACACCCTGAGTATGTTTTCCCTTCTTTGTCTATGTAACATTTCTGGTCCAGCCTGCAGCAGGTTTCTGTTTTTGCTTTGACTAATTGGTGGAGAGAATATTGATGATTCCTGCATGAGGGTCAGAATATCGAGAAGAATCTGGAGAGCAGGGAAATTTTTCATTCTTTCTTGGAGAAGTCACTCAGGTGATTAGTTCTCTACCCCTGACTCCAGCATGGAGAGAGATCTTTGGAGACATGAAGGGGAGCTGGCTCCTTAGGTACCCCCAATTTCCATGGACTCCCCTGAGGTTCCTTTTTATTTATTTATTTTTAGATTTTTTGGCAAGGCAGTGGGGTTAAGTGGCCTGCCCTAGGCCACACAGCTAAGCAATTATTAAGTGTCTGAGGCTGGATTTGAAGTCAGGTACTCCTGACTCCAGGGCTGGTGCACTATCCACTGCACCACCTAGCCACCCCACCCCTGAGGTTTCTTGGCTGAGCTCAGATGGCTTACTCCCAACTGGGAGTCTACTTGAATCTGCAGACCTTCTCGGATTGTGACTAGCTCTTGTTTGACTAATGAATGATGGAAAACTGCAGTAAGACAGGCTCTTCCTAAAGGTGTTTATGACTTTTATCTGAAATCAAAGCCAAATGATTTTTGTTGTGTGATATAACAACTTCTGTGCTTTGAACCATTAATGTGAAATCCCTCCAGGCTTCCCTGAATTCCCATCCCTCCTGGTTTCTAATAGAACAATAGTGTTCCATGACATACATATACCACAGTTTGTTAAGCCATACCCCAATTGAAGGCCATTTACTTGATTTCCAATTCTTTGCCACCACAACCAGGGCTGCTATGAATAATTTTGTACAAGTGATCTTTTTACCCTTTTTCATCATCTCTTCAGGATATAGACCTAGTAGTAGTATTGCTAGATCAAAGGGTATGCACATTTTTGTTACCTTTTGGGCATAATTCCAAATTGCTCTCCAGAAGGGTTGGATGTAAATAGCTCTAATTCTTAATTAAGTAGCAAAATGAACCTTGACGGAAACTGGAGGATAAGAGTATGAATTTCTGATGATTGGGATGGATGTGTTTGTCTTCCTTCCCCCCCCCCATTGGATAAAAGCATCTATATGACTTACTCTTGGGAGCTGCAACTGTCTTATCAGCTTTGAAATTCCTGCAGTTGTGCCATGAAAATTAGGACAAAAGACCAAGTTGAGTTCTCACTCAGGGACCTGACCCTTGAGAAAAGGTACCTGTGGGCCCAATTCAACAAAGACCTTGAACTTTGAATCTGGTCTTTTTTCAACTAGTTTCTTGTGACTTTAGTGGAAATAATGTCCCCTAGAAAAATGTTGCTCCAGAAATTTAAGTCACAACTTCTGTCTCCTTTTTTCCCAGTATTTTATTTTCCCCTAATTTCATGGGAAAAAACAATTTTCAACGTTTTTATTTTAAATTGAGTTCTAAATTCTCCCCCTCCCTCCCAAAGTCCTTCCCTATTGAGAAGGTAAGCAATTTGATTTAGGTTATTGCATATGGAGTCCTTCAACATCTATTTCCATATCAAGCAAGGTGTAAAAGCAAACCTACACCTCACCAAATAAATAATCCCTAGAAAAATAAAGTTTAAAAAATCCTTCAAACTGTACTGAGACATCAATAATTATTACTCTGGGAATGGAAAGTATTTTTTCAATATAAATCCTTTAGAGTTGTCTTAGACCAGTATTAATAAAAATAGGTAAGGTGATTATCTTACAATTGTGCTGTTATACAATATTCTCCTGGTTCTACTTATTTCACTTTCCATCAGTTAATATAAGTCCAAGTTTTTCCTGAGAGTTTCTAATTTATTATTTCTTATAACACAATAGTTTTCCATCACAATTATATGCCACAACTTGTTCAGTCATTCATCAATTGATGGGCATCTCTTCCATTTACAATTCTTTGCCAGCAGAAAAGAGCTGCTATGAACATTTTTGTGCCTATTGTTCCCTTTCCTTTTGGTTTTCTCTTTTTGGGGATACAGAGCTAGTAGTGGTATTGGCAGGTCAAAGGATAGGCATAGTTTTATAGGTTTGGAGGCCCAGTTCCAAATTGCTTTGAATCAATTCACAACTTCATCAACAGTGTATTAGTGTATAAATTATCCCAAATCCCTTCTGTCAAAAGTTATGATTTTTATATTTATTAATATGAAATGTATAGTGAAGTTAATAATAATAACTTAGGGTCTCAAGATCCTTTGCACAGACAGACTCTAGTGCTGGGAAACAGTGAACGGAAGTCATTTATCCATCATGAGAGGTACTGTCCTGAATTGTGTTTACCTGTGCTAAGTGAAGTATATCTGTATCAGTTGAACTGCACTCGAACCTTGAAATTATGTAATTAACCCACGGGTCTCCTACTTGAATAGCCGTAAGTGATGCCATTGTTGCATTGTTCTGCATGGTGGGCTTGTCCTGGGAATATGAAACCCCAAATTTGATTGTTCTAAGATCTACCTGCCCTCTTGTGATCATGGATAAAATAGCTCCACAACATCAATGTGGAGCTCCAAGGAATGGAGATATTGGTGATTTGAAAATGGGTTTCTTTCAAAGAAAGTCATTAATTAATTATTTTTTTAATTAAACTGCTCTCTGATTTACTGGCACTCAGTCTCTGGGCTACTTTGTTACCACAAGGTTAGACATAGTTCACTACAAACTTGGTTAACACCTTCTACATTTGTCCTTTTACTTTCCTATCTATTAGTCAATCTAATAGGTGTGAGGTAATGCCTCAGAATTGTTTTATTTGCATTTCTCCATTCAATACCAATTTAGAATATTTTTGATCATTTATCAATCAGAAAATGACATATTTTTAAAAATTTGACTCAATTTGATTGAAACAGGGGATATGAGCACTGGCTTTGGGGCTGGTGTGAACTTACTGTTATGGGCATGGTAAAGTTTGACCTGTTGAAGGTCCTGGGGAGCTGGGCCCAACTGTTACCAGGCCATTCATATAGGCAGCAGAGAGGTTCTAAAGGGTTGAGACCAAAGAATCAGGTGTGGATTGGGCTGCAAAGTTCCATGACTGCTCCATCCTTGGATAATTCCTGTGACCTGGGGTCAACCTTGTCACTCTGCCTTATGACAGAGAAAATGACTCTGGGCTGCTAATCATTCCCTACTCCTTGGTTTTTCTTGATGATTTTTCCTGACCAGATTTTCCTCTGCTTCTTAGCACAAGGTCACAGTTGGTTGGATGGCCAAGGTCAGAAGTAGGTCCCTGCCCTGGGAGAAGGGCCCCCCAGGTCATGCAGATGAGTGAGGGAAACAGGCTTCACAATCCCAAAGCAAGGGAACAATCAATCCAGGGCAGTCATTGATGCTGTGGCTGTTCTCATCATGGACTGGTGCTTGGTTAGATTGATTTGTAGGGGACTTTTTCTCTTCATATGGACTGCAACAGGTCAATGCATGTCCAGCCTCTGTCTTCTCTGACTGAGTCACTAAACCTTGGGCTCACATGGTAGGGACAACTGCCCCCCCCCATGTGCTAGCTCCAAGTTTGGAACCTGTGTGGTCAGCAGCCACTAGTGTAAAGTCATGGCTGGAGTCATGGTGGAGATGGAGGACTGAAAGCTTGAACCATCTCACAACAATAAACTCCTCTGCTACTCCTTGGTTCATATCTTATCCATAAGACCAGGGACCAGAATCCTTAGTAGCTGCACCTTCCTGGTAAGACTTCTTGCTTCTTCCAGGGAAAGTAAGCACAGGGGAAGGGGGTGGTGGTGCTGAATTCTGGACTTCAGGGACAGAGAATCCTCTTCTTGTCTTGTCTTATGGATTCATTAGTCCATGGTCAGTTCTGTGACCAAAATCCTTAGGTCCAATGCTTAGCCACAGTCAAGTTACTCCACTGATCAATCCCCACCAATTCCCTGCCCAAAAGTCAAGGACAGTCTTTCAAACAAGTGCTTAGTTTTCTGGCTAAGAGGGGGAATTTACCTGAGAAGACAGTGGTAATGAGTCTACCTGTGGAGAGACTGAAAGTTGACCCCCTCCACCTTCTAATTACTGGATAATATAGTTTGTCCTTCATTCCCCAAGAAGAACATGGTATCAGGGAGGTGATGCCATGACAAGCACATGAATTGGATGTGAGTGGGGGGAGGGCTGTACTAAGTCACCAGCTTCCCTTTCTTTTCCAGAACCATGTTGGTCCAGTGGCCAGATATGAATCAGGATGACTGGAGATGGCCCTGGAAGCAAGGCAATCAGGGTTAAGTGACTTGCCCAAGCTCACAAAGCAATTACAAGTCAAGTATCTGAAGTTGGATTCAAACTCCTGACCTACTGACTCCAAGGCCAGTGTTCTATTCACTGCACCACCTAGTTACAGCATTCTTCTCTGGTGTAAGATTCACACCCCAGTTTCTTTTGTACAGCTGGTTTGTTCTTGAGGAATGTTCTAGATACATTCCCTGCTGTTGCTTTGGTCTCTCACCCTTTCTGCCAAGGCCAAGAGTCTTCCTCATGAAGGTGCTCCAGAGCTTGGAGTCTTCCAGTGATTGGCAGCACCTGTTCTGAAATTACTTCCCTTGTTTAAAGTCTCAGATATGGCTTAGTCAGTCAATTGAGCTTTTCTTTGTGTGTTAGCCTGTGTGTATGTGTGTGTGTGTGTGTGTGTGTGTGTGTGTGTGTGATTTTAAGGTAAATTTTATTGAAAGTTACACAACAGAACAATTGGATGCCATATTTCAATTGACAAAATAACTTGAACAGGAGTGATGTAAAACATAATTTTTAAAAAAATCTTTTTTATGATTGAACAATACAGGCTCAAAGTAATTTTTTTCTCTTTTACACAAATTTATTTCCATTCACTTGTATTTATAGTCTGCCCCTTTGATTATTCCATCTTTCATTGACCAACAACCAAAACACCCTGGAAAAATAAAGCTCTTATCACACATATGCAGAGACCAGCAAAACCAGTTTCCACACTGGCTGTATGTGAAAGTGTGTGTCCTTATCCACAAACTCTGAGTGGCAAGATGTGAGTGGCTTGTTAGACTTTAGTCCTCTGGATCCTGTTATCTCACTGCCTTGAACCCAGAAACCTTTCACATAATTCTATGTGTAATGTTATTATCATGGTATTACTTATTCTTCACAGCCTTTTTGTTCTTCAGCACTTCCTTAAAATCCTTAGTTTCCTCCCAGTCTGGCTGTTTCATCATTCCTTATGGTACAAAAATATTTCATTCAGTCCCCAAACATTTACTATGTGCCTGAGATCATGATAAGTGTTAGGGTGACAAAGGAAAACAAAATCCCAAGTCCCAGCCTTGGTCATGAGGGAATTCATATTTTTCCTGTGTTTTATACTTGATTTTAGGCTTCTACAATTCTGTTAAATCTGAAATCCTTTCTGTGGTTTGGGTGGAGAAGCTTGCATGTGTTAAAGTTCACACTCTCCTCCCTGATGTTAGGTACTAAGGATACAATTGTCACGAGGTAAAGAAATGTTGTCTCAAGATTGTTTCAGCATCTTTTGCCAGGCTTCAGGGGGTATTCTTCAGAAGCTAGGACAACCTGCCCTTGCCCCATCTTTAACAAATAAGGTGGTCTTATTTGGGACCTCTGAGAGTAGCTGGATAACAATAGCATTATGTTATCTTATTAAAGAGAGATCCCCCAAGATAGAGGCAAGTGGTCTTCATGGCATGTGGGAGCTATGTCTTCCTTCTTTGAAGCAGCCATTCAGGATCTTTCATGTCTGTGTTGCTGGCCTATTAGCGGGTTTCTGTTCTGTTCTTTGTTTTATGCCTTATAAAAATGTATAATACCCTCAATTTGGGCTTTCTTAGCTAGTAGGCCCATTAGGCCTCTTGTTTACTATCAGGCCACATGCTTCTCATAATAACTGATGTCTTATTGGGAGATTTGTCTGCATTTTTGTTTGTTTAAATTACAAATGAGTTAATTGTTATCAAGTGAGACTTAGGGGGGCCTAGGTGGCACAGTGGATAGAGCACTGGCCCTGAAGTCAGGAGTACCTGAGTTCAAATCCAGCCTCAGACACTTAATAATTACCTAGCTGTGTGGCCTTGGGCAAGCCACTTAACCCCATTGCCCAGCAAAAAAAAATAAAAACAAAAAAAACTAAAAAAAAGTGAGATTTAGGTAGGAGAATCCCCTCCCCTTATCACTAACTCCCAATATTCTTTTCTTATCCAAGGGGAATATCCTCCCCCAAAGGGAGACATTTGGGGGGGGGGGGGATGCTGTGACTATGGACAGCTTCTCAGGCTGAACAAGTCAGATCTTCTCTGAGTAAAGAGGTAAATGTGAAGATTAATCTTGTCCATATTTCTATTTATTTGTTAAGGTACACCTTTTGAATTTGGAAAATAGACATAGCCAAATTGACTTTCTTTGGGTGGCCTTCATGGAGATAGGCTTTCATTGAAGACTACTCCTGAGAAGAATAGGAGGAGGTGAATGTAGCCAACTTTTCAGTGTGTACCAGAGTGATGACTTCCTATTATTTAAGGAAGTTGAGGAAATTCCTGTGTTCCTTCCACAATTTTGTGACCACTGGGGCTTCCTAATATTTTTTGCCTTTTTGGGAAGTTGAGGATAATTTTTCTAGCCAGAATATCATGCAGTGAATTGTCATTGGTATTTCTTTTGATTAAGCAGCCATAAGGAGCAAAATTTTAAAATGATATATGTATTTCAATGTGTATTACAATTTGGGCAGCTAAGAGGCCAGTGGATAGAGCACTGGCCTTGAAGTCAGGAGGATGGGCAGTCAAAATCCAGCCTCAGACATGTGGCTTTCACTATGGTCACTGTGTAACCTGGGTCAAGTCACTTAACCCTGACTGCCTTGCATGCAGAACCATCTCTAGTGGTTCTGATCCATATCTGGCCATTAGACCCTGATGACTATGGAGGAGAAACTGAGGCTGATGACTTAGAATAGCCCCCTTCACTCCAATGTAGTTCACAGGCTTGTCATGGCAGTGAGTTTTTCAGTAATGGTAGTGGTGTTTTTTAAGAATGAAGGCCAAGCGTTATAATTTAGGGAGTTTGTGATAGCATTGTGTTGTGACATCTAGTGTCCAAATTGCAAACAGCAACATCTTGAAGGAATGTGTTCTTCCTCACTATGATTTTAAATTTTACTTTAAAGTTATTTTCTTAATTCTTAATGCTTGGAATTGGAATTAATAGAAGATTTCTCTAATTTCTCCACATAGAGAATCAGGAGAAGTAACATATTTTTTCTTAGATTGGTGCTGACACTTTGGTAATTCACAAGGGTTTATCTTATCATTTTCTGGGTCCTTTGGTGTGATTATTTTGTTCCTTTTGTGTGTTTTAATGACTTTTTCTTTTATAATGGTAAGTAAGAATCAGAAAAATAGCCCAGCAAAAAGATTCCTTTAGAAAAACATCTCACTCATCCAGAAAAAATAGAAAAATAAGAATGTGATTCGTCCATCTGAAAACTTCTCCCCTTGTCCAGTCAGGATGGTGTGTTTCACAATCTCTGATCTCTCCACCTGTGGAAGTAATGACCCTGGATTTGATAAGGACCCTGGAGCTAGAATAGATCACTTAAATGTTTTGTTTAAAAGTTACAATCCTACTTCTGAAGATGAAGCATTTGAAATATGACTTTGCTCTCCCCAAGTGAAAGACAAACCATTATGGAAGCAACAAATAGGCCAACTTCAGTAGAAGCCATAGTCCCCAATTTTAGAGATCACTCTGAATGGCCTTTCTAGCACCCACAATAGGACCCCAATAACCCTGATGATTACAACAGGCCAGACAATCTTTGTTTGAAGGTATGAATATTTGTGCAATGAGTATAGCACTCTGGAATCAGTTTCAGGAGACAGTGTAAGAAGAGGGTGGAAATCCTAATCATTTCTATGAAAGATTATGAGCAAGTACCAAGCCATTTACTGGTTTTGATCCAAACCACCCTGGAGATGCATGTTGTCATTTGTTTCCAATTTATTAATTAATTCCTGCCAGAGATAAAAGAATACTTGTATAATTGATATTCTATTTGGTACAATATACCCATTGAGCACATCACCGATATCACTTTATACACTTTCTATGATGAAAAGGAAAGACAACAGAGAGGAAATGAGGAAAAGAAGGAATAGGAATTGGAGATAGAGCAGACTGCCATCTCAGTCCAAGAAATCTCAGTCCAGATTCCCCCAGCTTTCTTACCTGCTGTCCTAGGGACAGGTAATGGGACAGGCAGAGTTTACAATTCAAGATCCACAAAAGTGGTTTCACTGAGGAAAAAAAAGACCATAGTGTCCAAAATTATAGAAAGAAAAATGGAACCCCACAAATAAAAAAGGTGATAGTAGCAGTAGGTTCCCTAAGGACCTACAATAATACATGAAGGGGGAAGGATTAAGCATGAGGATCTCAAAGATAGATTATTGTTCCAAACCCAAGACCCTTGCCTCTACTTCTGTCTAGGTGCTCCCTTTATTTACTCACCCTCCCCCCACTATGTTTAGAAGTTGAATAACCAATCTTTCTCTCTGTACGGTAGACGGATGTGGAAAGAAATCTTGTTTTAATAACAGCAATGAAGGGCTAAATTTTCTTTCTGTTTGTAAATTTAAATAGAAAGTTTAAATGGAAAATAATCTCAACAACTGAAAGTTTGTGAATCTAGGTTTAGCTGACTTTCAAAATTAAAGCTAGGAGATTATTTTCTATTTGAATATGGGGAACTGTTTGGCTTCTTGGCCACCAAGTTTTAAACGGAGTTTTAAATATTATTAACCCTTTCCTGCTTCATAAACAGAAGTTAACCAGTTGTCACTACCAGCCTCTGAAGGTGGAGCACTAGTCTTGGAGTCAGGAGAATGGGAGTTCAAATCCAGCCTCAGAAACTTTGTTATTAGCTGTGTAATCTTGGGCAAGTCACTTAATGCTGATTGCCTCACATCCAGGGCCATCTCAGTTTTCCTGATTTGTATTTGGCCCACATGGTTCTGGAAGAGAAAATGAGGCTGGGGACTTAAGACAGCACCCCCTCATTTCAATCCAATTCATGTACTTGTCATGGCATCACCTTCCAGATGTCTTGGTCCTCTTCATTAATGAAGGACACACATCATTATCAACATTATTTGCTAATATATTGGAATATAGTGGAATGAAGATAGTTTGGGATATGACTGAAATGTAGAGATTACAAGGAAAAACTTTATGTGGCTACCTGGATGATCTAAACTGCAAGTTACCTTGATCCAAAGCAGGAAATGGGCACTGGAGGCTGTAAGGAAGAGATTGGGGACAAGTAAGAGATCTTTAAGAATGAACTAATGATGATAACCATGAATTCTCGATCTTGAAGCTTTTCCAAAAATTAGAGAGATTTTACATGATGCCATCCATAGTTCTAAACTCAGACTTTATTTGGTCAAAATATATCCTGAATCTGAATCAGAATGTGGTCTCAAAGGTGCTAAAGTATTAAGATAATTATGGCAGATTGAAACCTAAAGGAGGGATTGCTCCTTATTTGGTAAAGGGATTAGATGTTAATCATAGGCCTTCTAAAGAATAACATTTAAGAAATTAAGTGATTAATTTAAGTGTTCTATAGGATACCATTTGGAACCATGGATGAAGGTGTAGTTGAATTAATTTTGGCTTCATTTTAAGTCTGGCAATTATCAATCAGATGGCATTTTTTCAGAATATTTGTGGGTGATCTTGGTTCTTCTTGGATTTTTGGAGACCTAAATGATTTGATTGTAAATGTAAAGTGCCTAATGTAAATGTTATAATCACTATTTAGAAATTCTGTTAAAAAAGTGAACTTGACTTGGATTCTCTCATAATACTATTTAATTGTTAAAAAAAAACTGATGTAAAAATGTTTAAAAACTCTTTAGAAAGAATTGTGTCTCTTGTAAATTTTGACAAAATTTTTTTTACACTAAGGTGAAAGAGGGAGAAAGCTTTGTATAGGAATCCCATTAAGCTAATTGCCCAGTTAGTATTGATGACCTCCATAAGTTTAGCCTTAAAAATAATAACTAAATTAAATATGTGTTCACCTTTAGAGTTTGTACTATTAGGAACAAATGCTACCCTCTAGGGTTTGACCTCTATAAAGAGCAAAATAGAAGTAGGTTAACATATAGTTTTATTAATATTTCCCTAAGTTCATTGAGTATGTAGGCATGGTGGGGGTGGAGGGAGGGAATCTTTGGCTAGAAAACTGCACTCCCAAAATGGAGTCTTGGAGTTTTTGTATAATTTGACTATCAGAAGGCAGAATCTGAAAAGCTACCTCAGGTTCTGTGCTTCAGGGAAGGGACAGGCTCTCCCTTTAGGATGGGGCAATGTCAATTCAGAATTGGGCAGAAGATCAGGATATGAGACATTCTATTAAAAGGAGGGCCTTCTCCATCATTCTAAAGACCTGCACAAAGCAATGTGAATCTTACCTCCTGAATGTTGGCACACCCAGTAACGCTTGATATAAGGGGTCATCAGTATTTTCAGATATCTCATATTAAATTCAGAAAATAATAGTTCCTACTTGCAACCGAACTTTAAAGGATCAAATGAGGCAGCCCCTGAAAAGCATTTTGCAAGCCTTAAAACCCCATCTCCATGTTAGTTGATAATTATGATTGTCCTTCATTCTTGAAGACCATGACATCAGGGAAGTGAGGCCATGACAAGCATGTGAATTGGATTGGAGTGAGGCAGAGTTGTGCTAAATCACCAGCCTCAATTTCTCCTCTGGAGCATCAGGGTCCAGTGGCCAGATAGGAATTAGGACAATTGGAGATTGTCCTGGATGTGTGGCAGTCAGGATGAAGTGACTTGCCCGAGGTCACACAACTAGTAAGAGTCAAATGTGTCTAAAAAAAAAAAAGAGTCAAATGTCTGAGGTCAGATTTGGACTGGAGTCCTCTTGACAATAGGGCCAGTGCTCTATCCACTGTACTACTCAGCTGCCCCTTTTAACCAGTTACTTAGGGTGGGAGTCAGAGTTGAAATAGGCTGCTTCTCCCCTCCTCTCCTTTCTCCCCTTCTCTCTTTCCCTTCCAACCTGGTCTTGTCCCCTCTTCAGTCCTCACCTCACTCAGCTCCTGGATGCTCCTTGACCCCTTTCCTGACCTCCAAGCTCTCTTCCTCTGCCCTGCTGTCCCTCAGAGTTCCCAGTGAAGGTTTCTCTGTCCCTGTTGAGTCCTTCTACCCTTACCCCATTGCTCTCTCCAATGTCTTGTCACCCAGCATCCTACTTTCTGCTCCTTGCCTTCCCATCTCTGCAGCTCCCTTCCTCCTCTTTCTCCTCTTGGCTTCTCTTCTTAGTCCAGAGATAACTCAACCCATGGCCACAGCTCAGGCTCAGAGCTTGGGGGTTCAAAGAAAAGAGAAGGAGGGAGGCAGGCAGCACCTGAGCACAGGTGGCAATTGGAGCTTCCCCTTCAGCCTCATTCTGCTTTCAGTCTAGATCCTGGCTCTACCAGATTTTCCATTTCTGGCTACAGCTGGGAGATAGTGGGTCAGACCATGAGACCCAGGCTCCAGGAGGATACATGCTTGGACATTAATTCAGGCAGGGTCACCTGATCATCTCTCAAGATTGGTTTTGCAGGTCAGGAGAGAAGCAGTCTTTATTTGAGGGCCACCATGCCTGGGTCTTCAAGGGAAGCTTGCCATGGTTGGGGGGGGGTCACCTTTGGTCTCAGAAGAGGCTAGACCACCATCCCAATTAAATTCCTGGGTGGATGACAGATTTGATATGCCTTACTTGAACTGGCAATGAAAATTATCCTCAACTTCTCCTCAACAAAATCTTAAGAAGCTCCAATGGTCACAAATAGTGTTTGCATTCTGGAAGGAACATAGAATTCTCCTTAATTTCTTCAATTAACAAGAAGTCATCAATCTGGTGAATTTTTTTGTTAGTTTGTTTTTGGTTTGTGCAAGGCAATGGGGTTAAGTGGCTTGCCCAAGGCCACACAGCTAGGTCATTATTAAGTGTCTGAGGCTGGATTTGAACTCAGGTACTCCTGACTTCAGGGCCAGTGCTCTATCTACTGCACCACCTAGTTGCCCCATGACACCTAGCCACCCCATAATTGTTTTTTAACCCATTTACATAAAAGTCATATTGTGAAAGATGAATTAGGAAGTATAAAGAAAAAGAAAGAAAAAACCTAAAAGAAGTTTTAAAAAGTGAAGAAAGTTTGCTTTGCTCTGCATTCGGAATCCAGTTTCCTCTCTGGGTGTGCATGGCATTTTCTTTAACAGTTCTCTCCTCTCACAGGTGCTGAGAGGACTGTGTCTATTATACTTGGTCATCTCATGATGTTGTTGTTAATGTGTGCAGTGTTCATGTGCTTCTATTCTCTTCTCTCAGCATCAGTTCATGTATTCCTTCCAGGCTTTTCTGAAGTTAGATTACTCAGGATTCCTTACAGAACACTAGTCCTCCATAGCATTCATTTACCTTAGCTTGTTCAGCCTTTCCCCAAATGCTGGGCATTATATTAAGTATTTCATAAAACTTCCCAATATATCTGTTAGTTTGCCTTAACTTTACAATGCCCTTTTCCTTCCTTATCCCTTTTATTAGAACTTTTTTTGTTTTTGCTTTGTCTGAGATCAGGATTGCTACCCCTATTTTTTTTTTACTTCAACTGAAGCATAATATATTCTGCTCCAGTCTTTTATATTGACTCTATGTGTAACTCTCTACTTCAAATGTGTTTCTTGTAAACAATACAGTATAGGATTTGGGTGGGGTTTTAATCTATTCTGCTATGGGCTTCTGTTTTGTGGGAGAGTTGATCCCATTCACATTTCCTTCTCTTCAATGTTTTGCTTCTAACTGTTGTATCTTTCAATCTGCTCTTCCTTTTCCCACCCCTCTTTGCTTTTCTTCTCCCTTTTCTTCACTTTTTAAACAAACATTTACTTTACCTTTACTTATCCCTTCCCTTTTATCAGCTTCTTCTTCTCCCTTCTTTCCAATTCTCCCCCTAATTCCACTGTAGAATAGGATAACTTTCTTTTTTTTTAAATTTCCAATTACTTTATTAAAATTATATTCCATTTCAAAGCCTTTAAATCACTAAATTCATCATCACACAATATATGTGAAATATATATGTATATATACACACATACACAAAAGAATAAGGTGTCTTAGACATTCTGATAATGTTCAGTGAGGCATAATAATTGTTTTTTAAATTAAGCAATATGAAATATAATTGAACTTAAGAAAAAACTGAACAGAGAACAAAATACAATAAATTTTAATAAGAACCTATTGCAGATTCTGGAATGATTGTTGCATGCATATCCCTAGTCATATTTGACTTCTCCTTCAGTTTTGACTGGAGTAATGTGTGTTCCACTACACCAATTCTAATGTCCATTTGGACTGTTTCTTGCTTCAGTTTGGTTAAACTCTGCTTAATCTTTACCAAAGGAGCACCATCAGTCATGCTGCTTCCCTTTTCTTCCGTTTCCAGTTTTACCTTTTCTAATTCTTCTGTAATCTCAGAAAGAGTTCTAGTTCTTTCAGTTACTCCTCCATTTCCCTGCTGGTATCTTTCCCTTGCCTCACTCAGTTGGGCTTGAGCAGCACGATATTCTTGAACCAAAAGCTCAAGCTGATTGTTGATGTATTTTTCTCGGCTGCTGATCTTTTCCAGGGTCCTACTGATCTCGCTATGGAGTTTGTCCAAAAATCCTTTTGTCTCTTTTAAAGCAGATTCAATTTCACTTTTGTGTTGATGCATTTGATCAACATGGATTCTCCAATCCTTATTATCAGTCCGAATGGTGACTTTCAGTTGTGGTAGTACACGTTCCACTTCTAGATTCCATTCTGCAGCATCTGTTGCAGATTCCAAAATATCTTCTTGTTTGGCAGACTCGTTCATTTCCAATCGGTAGGTCTGTGCCTTTAAAACATTGAGATCGATAAAATTTTCTTCATTATCAGTCTCCTCTTCCACAATTTCTTCCTCTACTTTATTTACTGTCAATTCTGCATCATCTTCTGGAACGGTTTCTTCTTCTAATTCTTCTACTGGGTATACTGGTCTTTTCCAACTGAAACCAACATATTTTAGGGATTCTTCAGCTAAGCAATCAAGGACATAACATACATGTTCTCCATGACCTGACTTTAATTTTGATGGAGGAAAATCTGCAGATCTCCCAAATGATCGGAGCTCAGATAATAGATTAGATATTGTTGCATTGGGGTCATCATATTCCTGCGGCTGTTCAAAGGGACATCCTGCTTTATTAATTAGCCAAGCAGCAAGAGTGCAGAACTTGTAAAACTGTTCACCTGGGTTGGTAGGTAAAGCAAAATAATGTGTGGACAGGGGCTTCAGGTTGTTCCTGCGCAGGATCTCCTCCTCGTAGCTGAGCAGCTTCAGCTGGGTCTTCCATCACCACGAACATGTGGCAGGTCGCGCCGGGGCCCTGCTCCACGTACAGACCCTCCCCGGCCGCATCCCCCCCGCGGTCCGAGCCGCAGCCCCTGCCATTTAGGCTGGGGGAGGGGCGAGCGCCCCGAGGTAGGCACCAAGGGGCCCCAGACCCTGCCCCCCGCAGGCCAAGCTCAACGCCGCCGCTAGGATAACTTTCTAAACTCAATTCAGAATTCATATTATTGGGGTGGCTAGGTGGCGCAGTGGATAGAGCACTGGCCCTGGAGTCAGGAGGACCTGAGTTTCAAATCCAGCCTAAGACACTTAATAATTACCTAGCCGTGTGGCCTTGGCCAAGCCACTTAACCCCATTGCCTTGAAAAATCTAAAAAAAAAAAGAATTCATATTATTTTCTCTTTGAGGCAAATCTGTTGGGAGTCAGACTTACACCCTCCCTTCTTTTCTTTTAGTATAATAGGTCCTTTGTGTCTCATCATGTGTTTTTTTTAATCTAATGCATCCTCTCGTTCATGTCTTATTTGTTTTATACCTGTCTTGTGTTCACACCCTCTGTCAAAGTATTCTTCTTTCAACTGTCTTGACAGAAATATAATTTTCAAAAGCCATAATTGTCTTTACATCATAATCAATTTAAACTTACACCTCTTTCAAGAACCTCCAATTGTCTCAATATAAAGACAGACCTCAAGAACTAAAGTATGATTATATCACAATCAGTTGGTACCCCCACTCTCTGTCTAAATATGCTCCTTTTAATTGTCATGAGAGAAATATAGGACTCATCATGTAATCATTTATATTTTTATGTTTTTCTTGAGCCTTATATTTGAAGATCAAATTTTCTGATCAATTCTGACCTTTTTATCAGGTAACTTTGAAAGTTCTTTATTTTGTTGAAAGGCAATCTTTTCCCCTGAAGAATAGACTGAATTTTGCAGGGTAGTTGATTCTTGGTTGTAATCCAAGCTCCTTTGCCTCTGATATATCATATTTTAAGCCCTCCAAGTCCTGCATAATTGCAACTGTGGTTTCCTGGTATTTAAATTGCTTTTTTTTGACTGCTTGCAGTATTTTCTCCTTCAGCTGAGAATTCTGAAATTTGGCTACAATATTCCTCGGAGTTGTTATTTTGGGATCTCTTTTTGGGAGGCATTTTTCCATAATTTCGTGCATGATTTTCTCCAGGCTATTTTTCTGATTGTGACTTTCAGGCAGACAAATAATTCACAAATTATCACTTCTGGATCTATTTTCTAGGTCTGTCATGATACTTTACATTTTCTTCCATCTTGTTTTGGTCTTTTGATTTTGTTTGATAGAATATTAATGTCTTCCATAGTCACTCATTTCCATTTGTGCAATTTTAATTTTTAAAGTTTTATTTTATTTAGTTAGCATTTTTCTTTCCTTTCCTTTTCTAGTTGGTTAATTATATATATATATATATATATATATATATATATATATATATATATATATATATATTAGCTGGTTAATTCTACTTTTTAAATTATAGTTTTCTTCAATTAATTTTTTATAATTTTTCTTCTTGACTTTTATTTCTTTTCTTCATTTTTCTTCTTCTCCTCTTTGTTTTTTTAAAATCCTTTTTGAGCTCTTCCAAGATGTCTTTTTGAAATTAATATCTTCATCAATCCCTAAGAACCTTTGCAAATAGGCATTTTGTCACTGCTTTTCTCTTCTGAGAAGCTCTTTTTATCACTCCTTTGAGAATAGTAGCTGTCAATGGTTAGTGCTTTTTTTGTTTACTGATCATTTTGTGAATTGGACTCTGTTCCTGTGGTTGTATATAGTCTCAAGTTGTTTGTTTTTTTTGTTGGGGCTCTAGTCTGTGGGGTTTCCTTATTACTAGTCTGCTCCCTGTGCTAGAGTGGTGCTAGGGCTTGAAACTTTGATATCCACACCTAGGTTGGGATCCTCACTGCTGACAGAGCTGCTCTGGGACCTTAGCTGTGTTGTGGCTAAAAGCATCTTGCTGACTTCCCATCTCACCTGCCTTTGGTGGGCTATACCACTGTTTTTACCAATGTAGAAGATCTTTCCTGAAGTTCCTCCAAATTATCTCACTGTGTTGGGCTGTTTTTTTTTATTTGTTTGTTTTTTGGGTGTACTGTCACTTTAGGATCCACTTAAAGTTCTTTTAAAGTTGTTCTGGGAAAAGCTCTGGGAGCTTCCCAGCTTTGCACTCCCATCACTTGGGTGTGCTCTTAAAAGTTTGTTATGGGGGCAGTTAGTTGGTACAGTGGATAGACCACTGACCCTATAGTCAGGAGGACCTGAATCCAAATCCAGCCTCAAACACTTGATATTTATTAGCTGTGAGACTTTGTACAATTCACGTAACCCCATTGCTATGAAGGAAAAAAAGTGGTTCCATTCACCTCCTTATCCTATTTTCTAGAAGTTTTCTTCAAAAGAAGTCTATTTCCATGAAGGCCATCCAAAGACAGTCAGTTTTAATTTTATTTGTCCCTAATTATCTTCCACATTCAAAAAGTATACCTTAACATACAAATGGAAACACTCAAAATAAATATCGACTGTACAAGATTAATCATCACACTTAACCTTTCATTAAAGAAAATCTGACTTATTTAGTATTCAGTTGCAGAGCATAGTTGTCTCCAACATCAGAGTCCCTTGGGGCGGCTAGGTGGCGTAGTGGATAAAGCACCAGGCCCTGGAGTCAGGAGTACCTGGGTTCAAATTCTGTCTCAGACACTTAATGATTACCTAGCTGTGTGGCCTTGGGCAAGCCATTTATCCCCATTTGCCTTACAAAAACCTAAAACAAACAAACAACAACAACAAAAACCAGAGTCCCTAACAGAAATTTTCTCTTTTGGGGAAGATATTCCACTTGGATCAAAATGAATATTGGGAGCTTTTGATATGACTTTGGGGATAGGGGATTCTCCTATCTAAATAACACTTCCAGCACCAACTTTCTCATTTTAAATTTAACCAAGAAGAAGATGGAGACAAATATCCCTATAAGACATCATTTATTATGAGGAACATGTGACGTGATAAAGGAGAGGTCTAGTAATTCTGCCTCAGACCAAGAGACCCCAGCTAGAGGTTACTTTACATGTTTATAAGCTAGAATACAGAATAGAACAGAAATTATCCAATTGACCAACATCAAAGAGATGAAAGATCATTAAAGACTGCTTCAAGGAAGTCAGACATAGCTCCCATATGCCATGAAGACCACCATCTTTATTTTTTTTTATTAAAGATTTTATTTATTTTGAGTTTTACAAATTTCCCCCAATATTACTTCCCTCCCCCCCCCCCACAGAAAGCAATTTGTCAGTTTTTACTTTGTTTCCATGTTGTACATTGATCCAAAGTGAGTGTGATGAGAGAGAAATCATATCCTTAAGGAAGAAACATAAAGTAAAAGAGATAACAAGATCAGACAATAAGCTATCTGGTTTTTTTTCTAAATTAAAAGGAATAGTCTTGAACTTTGATCAAACTCCATGATTCTTTATCTGGATACAAATGGCTTTCTCCATTGCAGACAGCCCAAAATGTCCCTGTTGCACTGATGGAATGAGAAAGTCCATCAAGGTTGATCATCACCCCCATGGTGCTGTTAGGGTATACAGTGTTGTTCTGGTTCTGCTCATCTCACTCAGCATAAGTTCATGCCAATCCCTCCAGGCTTCCCTGAATTCCCATCCCTCCTGGTTTCTAATAGAACAGTAGTGTTCCATACATATACCACAGTTTGCTAAGCCATTCCCCAGTTGAAGGACATTTACTTGATTTCCAATTCTTTGCCATCACAAACAGGACTGCTATGAAAATTTTTGTACAAGTGATGTTTTTACCCTTTTTCATCATCTCTTCAGGGTATAGACCCAGTAGTAGTATTGCTAGATCAAAGGGTATGCACATTTTCGTTGCCCTTGGGGGGTAGTTCCAAATTTCTCTCCAGAAAGGTTGGAGCAGTTCACAGCTCCACCAACAATGTATTAATGTCCCAGATTTCCCACATCCCTTCCAACAATGTTCATTGACCTTTCTGGTCATATTGGCCAGTCTGAGAGGTGTGAGGTCATACCTCAGAGAAGCTTTAATTTGCATTTCTCTAATAATTAATGATTTAGAGCAATTTTTCAAATGACTATGGATTGCTTTGATCTCTTCATCTGTAAATTGTCTTTGCATATCCTTTGACCATTTGTCAACTGGGGAATGGCTTTTTTTTTGAACTATGACTCAGTTCTCTGTATATTTTAGAAATGAGTCCTTTGTCAGAATCATTAGTTGTAAAGATTGTTTCCCAATTTACTACATTTCTTTTGATCTTGGTTACAGTGGTTCTGTCTGTGCAAAAGCTTTTTAATTTAATGTAATCGAAATCATTTAGTTTGTTTTTAGTGATGTTTTCCATCTCTTCCTTGATCATAAACAGTTTCCCTTTCCATAGATCTGACAGGTAAATTAGTCCTGGATCTTCTAATTTGCTTAGAGTATTGTTTTTTATGTCTAAATCCTGTATCCATTTGATCTTATCTTGGTATAGGGTGTGAGGTGTTGGTCTAATCTAAGTTTCTTCCATACTAACTTCCAATTTTCCCAGCAGTTTTTATTAAAGAGAGAGTTTTTATCCCAATAGCTGGATTCTTTGGGTTCAACAAACAGCAGATTACTATAATCGTTTCCTGCTACTGCACCTAGTCTATTCCACTGGTCCACCACTCTATTTCTTAGCCAATACCAGACAGTTTTGATGAAGACCACCATCTTTAAAGAATGACTATAAATTTATAGGTCCTAGCTAGTCTCAAAGGTGCTTGATGACGGCAGACTTACTGGCAACTGGGAAGTTTGATAAAACTATCTTAATTATTAAACATGGGAAAAGGACAGATAGTGCAAACTTCTTGGGAATATTCTAGAAGTCTTGCAAGAGATGTTATAATTATTTGGAGACAATATTTTATGAAACTATTGAGAACAAAATATTTCTTTAACTCAAAACAATTTTATTTTTAGTATTTAACATCAGGAAAGAATATATGGATTTTCTTTTATAAATCTAATTGACCATAATTTACTTGTTATTCTGCTGGTGGCAGGGTGGTGATGGTGATCACTTCCAAAGACCATAGGTATCTGGCAGCTTTCTTGGTGCTGAGCTGGATCCTAGAGTGGTGCTTGGTATTTGTGGTGAGCTGGTGGTGTTCCACATGTTCCACAATGTTCCAAGTCATGTTCCACAATGATTGGTCTGTATTACTTTTTCCTATTGCATACTATCTCATGTGCAATGTTTGGGTCAAAAGTGATGAATAATAATTAACTAAAGAGCACCAGAATTCCAGTTTTCAGGACACACAAACATCTAAAATGAGAACTTTCCACTCAAGGAGGACAATGTGAAATAAGTTGAGTCTTTTCCTCAGAATTTAGGCAATCCATTTGACTGTTAATAGTAATGTCATTTAGTATCATAATGTTTATTGAATCAAATGAAACTTGGGCAGGACTTAACTTTGTCATCAACTAGTCACTTTTTAGTTAACCTCTAAAATAACTAGAACTCTCCAGAGAAATGGAATTTTACATTTGGAGCTCTCAGCTTTGACTTTTCTTTAATTTTCACTGAGCAGTTTCTTAGATGTCTCTCACAAGAAGACCTACTAATCTTTCAGGCCTATTGGACTATTGTTATTGATGAGTGTGTACACACTCCATATACCAGTGATGAGTGGGATCAACTTTTTAGATGTTTTTGTACTTTTTTGTGTGTTTTGAACTCAGAGAGAGATCCCTGTTTACCATGGGAAACTGGACAATGTTTGTTGAACAGAAATATTTTAGAACTTTTCTAGCTCCTATCTCACAGTAGGAGATGAACAGTGATATCTTTAAAAGACTGCTCAGACCCTCAGGGGGCTACTGATCCTACTGCTGCTTCCAGTGAGTTTGTTATCTGCTGGCCTGGGCAAGGTTGTGACTGCAGCTCCCAATGTATCCATACCTACTGCTTCATCACTTGCCTGTTGCCACAGGACTTTGAGGTAGGTAAAAATAGCCAAATGGTGTGGGTGATGTCTTTCGATTCATACATTAATTAGAATTAAGTGAAATCTTTGACTTCATTCTGTCTTCCAGTTACCCAGTCCAGTGGTAAGACAATATAAAGACAACTGTTGATGACTTGGGATGCAGTGGATGACCTTGGTGTCTTCGATAGCTAATCGAACTTCTCCACAACGTATATTTCACCTGCCTTCATGGTCATTAGAACGTATTGTTCTTATCCACCCATTCCTCTTGCAGAATTCTTCATGTGCTTGTTGTAGATACTCCTCTAACTCCCTGCAGGATGTATAACCCCCTTCCCACAGCTATGCTGAATCTAGTTTAGCCCATATGCCAAAATGGTTTACTAGAGTTTCCCTGCTGCACACACTGTAGTTTCTTGGAGCCACAGGTCAGAGTTAGGGAGTAGGTGGACATCAAAGGGGAAAAGCAACCTTGCAAAGGGCTTAACCCACCTCCTAACAGAGGTGCTAATTTTCTTTGCACATACCTCAGAACAGGGGTATCCAACCTTTTTTTTTTTTTTAAGTTTTTGCAAGGCTAATGGGGTTAAGTGGCTTGCCCAAGACCACACAGATAGGTCATTATTAAGCATCTGAGGCCGGATTTGAACTCAGGTCCTCCTGACTCCAGGGCTGGTGCTCTATTCGCTGCACCACCTAGCCGCCCCTGGTGTCCAACCTTTTAGCTTTTGGGCTGCTTTGTCTCACATAGCCATTCTTGTGACTTATGGAGAAGAGTATTCAATACCCATTCTTGACTGTATTGCAATCCACTTCATAAAGGAGCACAAGAAAAATCGTGCTATGAAAAGCATCACAGGGTGAACACACCTGTCCTAGAGGTTGGAGAAGCCTGAGAAGCTGGTCTGTTAAGGTAATCCTTTTGACTTAGGTATATTTCCCACTGGGTTTGTTCTGTGAAAGGGAATATTAAATCTAGGTTGATTAAGTCTTAGCAAAATAGAATTAAAATCAATTTAAGATTTTTATAGAATCATGACTTTAGTGGAGCATATAACTTAGAAAGATATAAGAGTCTAAGTCAGAGTTAGGGACTAAATTTTGTGTCAGGGACTAAATTTTGTGTCATAGATTAGAGAAGGGAAATGGTTGTTAAGGCAATTTTCTCAGTTGAAAACCAAGAGTTTTAAACAAAAGAAATGTGCAAATTGAGAAATTACAATCAATGAAAGAGGTAGGAACAATCATTTAAAACTCAGAAACAAATAAAATTTATTGGGGTCCAGTCATGTAACCCTAGTTACATTTGTTGTTTTGCTCAGTGGAGTTATAGGCTGTATTGTAGGAAAGGAAGGGTTATAGAATTCTCTGGGTATCCCTTGAAGGACTTTTATTAATTAAAGAAGCCTCAAAGAGCTAAATGTTTGGACATTCCAGAATTACAACTATAAAAAAGTTCTGAACAAATTGTCTGCATCCCTTAAATAAATGTAAAGAATTACAAGGGTCCAAATGTCCAAGAACAAAAGACCTCATCATTCACTATATTCACAGTAAATGTTTTATTTTTTTAATATTAAGAAACCAGGGGATTGCACAGATATACTCAATTTCTTTCTTTTTGTCAGTCCACTTACTTGATATTTATAAATTTAGTATAAAGCATTTACAACACTTTCCAAATTTCAATAAATTTGCTCCAGTATAAACTCTCTAGATGTTGATCAAAATGTGAGTTGTCAAAGGATTTCCTAATGTTTGGTGTATTTTACATTTTTTGTTTCCAAATAATCTCCCTTCTATCCTTCCCTCATCCTCAAATCCACTGAGAAGGCAAGAAAAACAAAATTCATTATAAATATGTCTAGTAACAGGAAGCATTTAGATATTCATTGTTTTCACATTGAATAATTTTCTTTTTATCCCTGCTACCCCCAAAGAGCAATTCCATATACTACTGAGTGTTTTTAAAAAGAAAAAAAATGAGAACCATTTGCAAAAAAAATCAATTCAGAGAAACCTGGAAAGATGTACATGCATAGGGAAATGACCAGTACTAGACATACATTGTTCAATAAGGAACGATGAATGATTTAGCTAGTCTCAGCAATATGTCCTAGACAATCCTAAAATACTGATGATGAATCACAGTATTTATCTCTAGAGAAAGAATGAAGATTCTTTGAATAATGAATGAAGCATGCTATTTTTCACTTTCTTTACTTTTGTTGTGTAGTTCATCTTTTTGGACAATGATACTAATGTGGAAATTATTACATCATTGTATACTTGTAACATATCTATTTGCATATGTTCTCAGAGAGAGGGAAGAAGAGAAAGGGAGAGATGAATAGATGGATAGAATTTGGAATACAAGTTTAAATAAAAAATTTTTAAAAATTAAAAGAAATTTTAATAACCCCCCAAACCCCCAATTAATATATATAGGAAAGAACTTGAAAATATAAGCACCATTCAGCACATTTGAACTTCTTCCTCTGCTAAGAATTGGCATGTTTCTTCATCTCTCCTTTGGAAGTCACATTGGTTCTTAATAACTTTACTATATTCTCTTCTAATTTTTTGTGTGTGGGATTATTATTTCTTTTGACTTTGGTAGTGGTTTGGAGGTGGCTGGTGGATAGTGCACTGAGCCTGAAGTCTGGAAGACATGAATCTGACTCACATCTGAACCAGTTCCTAACTTAGTGACCCCAGGCAAATTCAGTTCTCTTTTTGTCTGACAACAATATGTACAGGATCAACTTGAGAAAGTAATAGGAAACCATTTTGGTATCCTTGCCAAGTAGACCCCATTGACAATATGGTCCATGGGGTCACAAAAGGTCAGACATGGGAGACTGGGCGTCAAGTTCCCCTTCTCACCATTCTGACTATGGTCCTGGATAAGCTACTTTACCTCTCAGGGGTGTAAGAAACTCAAAATCCATGAGGTACAGAAAAGTTGCTCTCATGCCCTGGGAGAAGAATTCCTTGGCAGAAGACAACAATTTAGATTTGGGAGAAATCTTCCCCATATTTAAACTTATTTATTCTGCTCAGTCTAATATAAAACCTCAGCTAGAGAATAGAGATTGAGTTTTGATTGAAGATTTTTCCAATTCCACAGAAAGTTTCTTATCAGTGTGAACACAATGATATGCATGCATCATTAAGCTTTTCCTGAATCCTTTTCTATTCATTGCATGTATAAGGCTCCTCTCCAGTATGAATCGTCTGGTTGTCTTATAAGTCTTGTGATTTGATTAAAGGCTTTTCCATATTCTTTACATGTATAGACTCATTTGTTTTGTGAGCACTCTGATGCACATGCAAATTTGAGCTTCTCCTGAAGGCTCTTCCACATTCTTTACATGTATAAGGCATCTCTCTAGTATGAATCCTCTGGTGGGTTCTAAGGTGTACATTTTGGTTAAAGGCTTTTCCGCATTCATCACATGTATAAGGCTTCTCTCCAGTGTGAATCCGCTGGTGGGTTTTAAGGTTTGAACTTTGATTAAAGATTTTCCCACATTTATCACATGTATAAGGCATCTCTCCAGTGTGAATCCTCTGGTGAGTTATAAGGTTTGAACTTTGATGAAAGACTTTTCCACATTCGTCACATGGATAAGGTTTCTCTCCAGTGTGAATCCGCTGGTGTCTGTGAAAGCCTGAACTATCTATGAATTTTTTCCCACATTCCCCACAAATATAAGACCTCTCCCCAGTGTGAGTCATTTGATGGTTAATAAGCAATGTGGAGGTATAGAAGGCTTTCTCACATACATCACATTGAAAGGGCTTCTGTCCAGCATGATACCTTTGATGTAAGGTCAAATATGACCTCTGTCTGAAAGTTTTTTCACATTCCTTACATTTGTAAGGTTTCTCTCCAGTATGAACCCTCAGATGTATTGTGAGGTATGATGACTGAGTGAAAGATTTCCCACAATCATTGCATTTAAAAGGTTTCTCTCCAGTGTGAATTCTTTGGTGTATTTTAAGTTTTGAGGGGAAATGAAACTCTTTCCCACATTCACAACACTCCAGAGGCTTTTTTTCAGTAGGAAATGTTGGAAGATTAGTCACTTCACTGAAATATCTCTCCTGATTTTCCTCCTTCATCTGTTTCTGGCTCTCACATTCCTTGGCATCTCCCAAATCAGAGTAGAAAAGATACTCCATTTCCCATTCTTTTATGATGATCACTTCCAGGGATGAATCTTCTTTTGGTCTTTTCCTTAAGTGCAAGTCTGAAAAGGAAATAAAAATCTAAGTATCCCCATTATCCTGAAGTGGGAAAAAAGAAGGTGATATCCTAGGCATGGAGTAAGAGAATGGAAAATGGTGTCCTTAAAGAGGAGGCACATGGCAATGAGGTCTCTCATTCATGGCCTTCTAGACTGAGGTGATATTGGGCAGGGGACAAAGGAAGGGAAGTGAACAATCACCTAAAGACTAAAGAGGTAGAATAATGCCTATTCAAGGTGATCAGAGCAGGGAAAAGGAATCAGACAGAAATGTGGGGTGTTTAGAGATAGGATCAACTAAGATTGGGGTTTTCTGTATAACTGCAAATAAGGGGAACAGGAAGAGGCTCCATAGGAACATATGCAGAAGGGGTCTTCTGTCAAGGAAATTTTCTTCCAGGGCAGGGGAGCAACTTTTCTGTAATTCAGGGACTCTGAGTGTCCTACACCCCTGAGAAATGAACTGGAGATCAAGCTGAGGCAGACAAGGGGGCTATCAAGGACAGTAGTTGACTCCACTGGTATCTCAGACACATGACCCAGGACAAGGACACCTTCCAAGAACTTCTCAAAACTCTTTCCTCAACTTCCCCTTCCATACCTGTCTATCCATACATTCTATTATGGGTCAGGCTTCTGGTCTTCACTGTGCTAAGAAACACTCAGCTTCAGATCGTGTCTTGAACTTCTGAGACTTCTGTATTTTTGAAGCATGTAGGTCCCACCTATGAGGGCACCCTCCAGGTTTGCCAGCTGGTCCCCCTTGTCTCCTTTCAACTCTGAAGGCTGCATTGGCCCAGCCTTCTGGGGAATACATATTTGGGGTTCATCTCTTGACCCTGTTCTTGGGGCTCCCTGCCATTGGAAAGGGGTCAGGGTGTCCTGGGATTGGAGCCTAAGAAGGGGCAGCAATTCCCTCCAGCTCTGCAGCATTGATTGGTGACTGGAAGCTGGGCTCAGCCAGTGCCTTCTGGACAGTGGGATCCCACCAACCAAGAATCTGATGGGAGGCTTCCAGGGATCTAGGTTTTGTCTCCAACATAAGGTCAAGGCTTACGTAAAGAGCTCTGGATAGGAATTCAGACAGAGAGTACAATGTCTGTCTAAATGGGGCTTCCCTCTCCCCCAATCCATCCAAGATCCTAGAATTCAGAAATTTAACCTTGGGCTCTGGGGACAGGGGAGGGGGAAAGGAGGGATTCCCTGCCCCTCCCATTGCTCTGGGCATTCTCCCTAGAATAACTGAGTCTCTAATGAGGTCAGAGTCTGGGCAGGAGAGGGCAGAGAAAGGGAAGGAGCCCAGGAGGGCAGCCAGTGACAGGGAGGATAGCATTTCCCTCCCAGTCATGGAAGTTCATGGAGACTGGGAGCAAGCGAATGGGGAGGATGGTAGAGCCCAGACTGAGAGGCCCTGGATGGGGAGGTCCCTCCATCTGCCACTGGCATCTGCTGTTGCTGTGTTACTTTACCATGAGCAACTGGTATGAGTGGGGGGCTTTATGGATGCAGAGGCAGAGAAGCCCGGAGTTCCAAACCTGCTGGAGACACTTCCTAACTCTGTGATCTTGGCCCAGTCATGAGCTGTGATTGACTCAGTTTCCTTAACTGTCAAATGGGCCTGCCAGGGCTGTTGAGGAGCCAATGAGATCATCTTTGTAAAGTATCTGTCATACTGTAGGTACTTAATAAATGCTTGTTTCCTTAAGGGTTTTCCCAGACCTCTTATCCTATGTTCCTCAGAGCAACCCTTGAAGGAGGTACCTTTATTATCCCCACTCTACAGAAGATGAAACAAGGCTCAGGGATTTTGAATGATTTGTTCAGGGTCTCATAAAGAGTCCCAAGAGAACCTACCCCATTGTCCTTGGAGCCTCTCCTAGCCTGCTCTCCTTTCTTCCCTGGAGATGATTCTTCCTCTTCTCCCCCTGACCCAACCTTGGAAGGGAGCTCTGGAAATCCCCCCCACAATTATTAGGTGCCTCCTGAGGGAGACAGAGGTATGGGAAATGGGACAAGAAAAAGGAAAGGCCTCTGAAGGGAGACTCACCACCACTACCAGAAAGGCCCCTGAAGGGATACTCACCACTACTGCCAGAGCTGCAGGGGTCCTGCCTTGGTTTTCCTAGGGGGCTGATGCCCAGCTCTTCTCACTGGGCTTGAGATTTCTGAGAGTGAGAAGCTCTGGCCCCAAAACCCTTCCTTTTAAGACTAGCCCCAGCTCCTCCCCTAGGCACCAGGTAGTGAGAATTCCAGTAATCTCCAGGAGGGTGGGGTCATGTGACCTATCAATCAATCAACATTTAATTAGCACTTCAAATGAACCAAGCACTGAGAATACAAAAAGAGGTATGAAAAACAGGCAGTCCCTGCCCTCCAAGAGTTTACAGTCTGATAGGGGTGCAACATACAAAGGTCTACCAAACAAGTTCTATACAGCATAAAGAGAAAATACTGAAAAGAAGGGAAGCACTGGAATTGAGAAGGGTCAAGAAAGAGGCACAGAGCCTGGAACCTGAGCCAGGTGGGCTCAAATGTGGGCTCAGACACTTGCTGATTGGGCGAACCTGGGCAAATTGCTTTATCCTGTGTGCCTCAGTTTCTTCATCTATAAAATGAACCAGAGACAGGTAATTCCAACCCCTCTGGTATCTTTGCCAAGAAAACCTAAACATGGTCAGATGTGTCAGACATAACTGAAAACAATAACACTGTGCAAGATAGAAGTTTGGTTGGGACAAAGAAAGCCAGGTTGATAGTACACTAAGAGGAGGAGGGAGAACATCTGAGTGATTGCAATGGTCTGAAATAATGCCTGGAGATGAAAGATGGAATTGTTCATGGAACAGCCAGGAGACAAGTGTCAGTGGATCAGAGTTCATCCAAGGGACCAAGGTATTAGAAGACTGGAAAGGTGGAAGAAGACTTGGTGATGAAGGGCTTCAAAGGCCAGCAGAATATATTGAGTTTGCTCCTGAAGGCAAAAGGAAACCCCTGAAGTTTATTGGGTTTTGGGGAGGGACCTTCTCTGATGAAGGCTTTAGGATCATCACTTTGGTGACTGACTGGAATATGGCCTGGAAGGAGGAGAGCCTTAAGGCATGGAGACACTGCCCTCCTTCTGTAAGAACAAGTGTTGTAAAATTTCCTTTTCTGCAAACTTGCCAAGTTCCTTGGAACCTTCTACCTCAGTAAAAAGCACAAAATATTATTGACCTTGTGAAAGAAGTTGCTAAATGTTGTGAAATTCTAAAATAATAACTTGGTTTCCTGAGGAAGGAACATCCACCACCAAAATTTTGTGGAAGAGACGACTTGCAAATTTGCTTATAGTATAGAAGTGATTTATGGGATAATATGTGATTACAAACTTTATGAAATTAAATCTGGAATAGTAAATATTGAAGTTGGCCAACCTAATGTCATCAGATTACAATCCTAAAGATTTATTTTTTGTCTTGGAGGTTTACTATACAATTCCTTAAGAGATGGACATTTCTTAGTTGGGAGATTTACACTAAGTAACCAGTTTTTCTAGATTTTGATTGAACTATCATTTATTCACTGTCTCTGTGGAATTCCAGAATGTGTAAAGGGGGGCAGGGCTGATAAAATGGAGGGCAGACTGAGGGAGGTGATATTCAGAAGCAAAACACTGGATGAGGAGGGATAGGAGGAAAGGAGGGAGAAAAATGATAGAGGGGAGATAGGATGGAGGATAATAAAGAGTCAATAATTAGAACTGGGTATGTGAATGGAATACTCTCCCATAAAAATGGAAGCAGATGGCAGAGTGGATTAAAAATCAGAATTTCAGAATATACTCTTTACAAGAAACAGATCTGAAGCAGATTGATACACACTAGTAAAAGGCTGGAGCAGAATACATTATGCTTCAGCTGAAGTAAAAAAAGCAGGGTAGCCATCCTGATCTCAGACAAAACAAAAGCAAAAATAGATCTCCTCAAAAGGGATAAGGAAGGAAACTGTATCTTCCTAACAGATACTATAGATATTGAAACACTTTCAATACTAATCGTATCCACATCAAGTGTTATAGTATCCAGATTCTTAGAGGAGAAGGTAAATGAAAGGAATACACCTTTTACTCAGTGGTAAATGACACCTATACATAAATTGACCATGTACTAAGACATTAAAATCCACCCTATCAAATACAGAAAGGCAGAAATACTGAATGCATCCTTTTCAGATTATGAGAAAATAAAAATTGCACGTAATAAAGGGCAATGGATAGAATAAAAGTGAATTGGAAAGTAAATAACCTAAGTTTAGAGTATGAGTGAATCAAACAACAAATCATAGAAATAATTAACAATTTCATTGAAGACAGTGATAATAGTGAGACAAAATGTCAAAACTTGTGGCATACAGTCAAAACAGTTATTAGAGGGAAACGCTAAATGCTTACATGAATGAAATACAGAAAGAGATTATCAATTAATTGGGCATGCAACTATAAAAACATCTAGAAAAAGAACAAATTAAAAATCTCCAAAAGTCTGGAAGTCAAAGGAGAGGTGAATAAAATTAAAAGTAAGAAAACTATTGAGCTAATAAATAAAATTAAGAGTTGGTTTAATGGGAAAAAATCAAAGAGCTAAACCTTTCATGAAGTTGATTAGGAAAAGAAGTAAGAAAACCAAATTACCACTGAAGAGGAAATTAAAATAATAATTTAGAGCTATTTTGCTCAACTTTTTGCCAATGAACCTGACAATATAAGTGAAATGGATGAATAAATACAAAATATGTTTCCCAGATTAATAGAATAGATTAAATACTTAAATAATCCCATTTCAGAAAAAAAGAATGAATCCAACAAGGAAATTCACAAGGAAAAAAAAAATCCTGGGCCTGATGGACTTACAAGTGAATTCTACTAACATTTAAAGAATAATTCATATCAATTCCATAGAAGAAATTAGGAAAAATAGGTGAAGAAGGAGTTCTGCCAAATTCCTCTTATGACAACAATATTGCACTGATACCTAAACCAGCAAGAATCAAAACAGAGAGGAAATTATAGACCAATTTTCCTAAAGAATATTGTTGTAAAAATTTTAAATAAAATATTAGCTAAAACAAATTATCACTAGGATGATATACTAATTCAAGATGGGATTTATACCAGGAATATGGGTTTGATTCAATATTAGGAAAATTATCAGCATAAATATACCATATCAATAACAAAACTGACAAGTCATTTGATTATCTCAAAAGATGCTGGGAAAGCTTTCAGCAAAATACAGCACTCATTTCTATTAAAAACAGTAAACAGCATAGGAATAAATGGAATTTTCCTTAAAATGATAAGTAGTAGCTATCTAAAACTATCAGTAAGCATTAAATGTAATGGGTATAAGCAAGAAACATTTTTTTTTAGGTTTTTGCAAGGCAGATGGTAATTATTAGGTGTCTGAGGCTGGATTTGAACTCAGGGACTCCTGACTCCAGTGCCAGTGCTCTATCCACTACACCACCTAGCTGCCCCCTTTCTTTTAAATTTTTTTTTTCAAGGCAAGGGGATTTAGTGGCTTGCCCAAGGTCACACAGCTAGGTAATTATTAAGTGTCTGAGGCTGGATTTGAACTCAGGGACTCCTGACCCCAGGGCCAGTGCTCTATCCACTGCCCCTACAAGAAACATTTTCAATAAGATTAGAGTGAAACCAGGATGCCCAATATCAATCAATATCATTCAGTATTATGTTCAAGATGTTAAGCTTCCTAGTTAGAGAAGAAAAAGAAATTAAAGAAACTAGAATAGGCAAGAGGAAACAAAAATCTCATTCTTTGAAGATGATATGATAGCTTTCTAAGGGAATCCTAGATCAGCTAAAAAAGTGCTTGAAACTATTAGCAAGTTCAGCAAAGTTGCAGGATATAAAATAAACCCACATAAATCATCAGCATTTTTATATATTACCAACAAAGCCCAGCAGCAAAAAATAGAAAGAGAAATTCCAGTTTATAAATTTGATTCAAATACAAAATCTCATTCACATCATTGCAGAGTTTAACAAAGAATTTAAAAACCAAAGAAGAGAGGAAGAAGAAAAATGGAACAAAGAAATGAAAATCATGCAGGAAAATTGTGAAAAGTTGACCAAAGAAATCAACTCTATTAAAAGTAAAAATAATTAACTGGAAAAGGATACACAGAACCTAACTGAAGAAAATAAAAGCCTAAAAATTATAATTGAACAATTAGAAAGCAATGAATCTACAAGACTACATGATTCAATGAAACAAAATAAAAAGACTGAAAAAAGCTGAAGAAAATGTAAAGTGCCATCTTAGGGAAAATGAATGACCTGGGAAACAGATACAGGATTCACAATCTATGAATCCTCAGACTACTAAAAAGCCTGGACCCACAAAATAACCTGAAAAACATCATGCAGGAAATTATAAGAAACGGCCCAAATCTACCAGAATAAGATAACATTGTAACCATTGAAAGAATCCACAGAACCCCTCCAGAAAGAGAGCCCAGGATAAAAGTTCCAAGGGCTTTAATAGCAAAATTCCAGAACCCTCAAATAAAGGAGACAATATTGCAAACAGCAAAAAGAAAACAATTCACATATAAAGGAAACACCATCAGACTAAAACAGGACCTATCAGCCTCAATTGAAGGATTGGAAGAACTGGAATAACATATTTCAGAGAGCTAAGGACCTGGGATTATAACCCAGAATGTACTACCAGAATGTACTGCAAAATTCAGCATATATTGACAGGGAGAAAGATGGATATTCAAAGAAATAGAGGACTTCCAGAATTTCCTGACACAAAGACCAGAACTGAACAGAGAATTCAATGACCCAATACATGATGGAAGAGTTGCATTAAAAAAGGAAACTGAAAAGGGGCCTGAAAAAAACAAAACAGTTTTAAACAAATATTGATTGACTATCAAATTGTATACAACCCTTAAATGGAAGATATAACACTTCTAATTCTTTAGAACTTTACTTCTCTACAGATAATTAGAGGATAGAATATAACTGAAGAGAATGAATCTAAAGGATATGGGTATAATTGGGTTTTGTCTCTCCATTGAAGAGGTCCAAGATGACATCACTATGTTTGAGACAAAAAGCTCTGGAAAAAAAAGGGGTGTTAACTTTGACTTAAGTGTCTCATTATACTTTGACTTACTTTGTCTATTGAGGGCATCATAATGAAGGCATCACAAACTGTGAGGACCTGAGACAGTGTTCTCTGTTACTTGCAATCATTTGTAAAGTTCTCAGTGAGACCTCCAGAGCCTCCCAGTACTTGGAGATCTTCAAAATTCTTCAGTTAATTAGATAAGCCTCCAGTACTTCACTTAACTAGGGTTAAGTACCCTGGGTATAAAGTGGCATATTCAATAGACCTCTCTTAATTTAAAAAGGTGTTAAGTACCTTGGGTAGGGAGGGCAGGAGGTAAAGTGTGAAAGAAGATAGGTCTGGGGGGAGGGGCACAAATAGTTCAAGAAATGATATGGTTTTGGATGCTTTGGCTTGTGAGGAGGATTGTGTGTACTTGAAAGATACTTGAAAAGGGGGTAAGGTAAAAAATTATTGTAATTATAATTTGATGCAATTTGAATCAAAGCTGCTTATCAATCAACCAAGTAAACAATCTGTGCTGATATCTTGATAACAATAGGAGCTAATTAAGCAATTAATCTAACTGTGATTGATTATATCTGATTAATAATATTAGAACTATAAATAGCATCAAGGGAAGAGGCACAAAGATAATTTTAGAGGGAAAGATGGGAGAATGCTAAGTATATTCTATTCAATAGATTTAGCCCAGTGAGGGAATAAAATACATTCCAATTTGGGTTTAAAAATCTAACTTAATCTACAGGGAAGGGGGGGCTGGGAAAGGGAAAGATACAGGAAGGAGGGACTGACAAAGGGGAAGGGAAGCATAAGTGAAAATAAAATTAAAGTTAATCTTTAAAAAAAAGTCAAAGGGGGAAGGTAGTAAAATTTTGATGAGGAGGATTAAGAGAAAAGAAAAGAAAAACATGAATGGAGAAAGATATCATGGAGGGAAATACAGAATTAGTAATATTAACTGCAAATGTGAATGGGATGAACTGTCCCGTATAATGGAAGCTGATAGCAAAATGAATGAAAAACCAGAATCCTACAATATGTTGTTTGCAAGAAACACATTTGAAGCAGAGAGATACACACAGGGTAAAGGTAAAAGACTGGAGCAAAATATATTATGCCTCAGCAGAAAATTCTGAGGTAGTGATCCTAATCTCAGATCCTCAATCTCATTTAAAGGGATAAGGAAGGAAACTACATCTTCTTAAAAGGTACCATGGATAATGAAACTATATCATTACTAAACATGAAGCTGAGTGAATTTCAAGGAGAAATAGACAGCAAAACTTTAATAATGGGGGACTTCAATATTCCTCTCTCAGAACTAGATAAATCTAACCACAAAGTAAACAAGAAGGAAGTTAAGAAGGTAAATGAAATCTTAGAAAACTTAGATATGATAGATGTCTGGAGAAAACTTAATGGAGATAGAAAAGAATATATCTTTTTCTCAGCAGTACATGGCACCTTCACCAAAACTGACCATGTTCTAGGGCACAAAAACCTTAGAATCAAATGCAGAAAGGCAGAAATAATAAATACATACTTCTCAGACCATGATGCAATAAAATTTACATGTAATAAAGGGTCAGGGAAAGATAAACCAAGAACTATTTGGAAATTAAATTTATCTTAAATAATGGCTGGATCAAATAGCAAATAATAGAAATAATCAATAATTTTATCCAAGGAAATGATAATAATGAGACATCATGCCAAAATTTATGGGATGCAGCCAAGGAGGAATCTTGAGGGGAATCTTTACATCTCTAAATGATTATATGAATAAAATAGAGAAAGAGGAGATCAATAAATTCGGTATACAACTAAAAAAGTTAGAAGAAGAATAAATTAAACATCCCCAGTTAAATACCAAATTAGAAATTCTGAAAATCAAGGAAGAGATTAATAAAATGGAAAACAAGAAAACCATTGATCTCAAATAAAACCAAGAGTTGATTTTATGAAAAAAACCCCCAAAAGACAAATCTCTGGTTAATCTGATTTTAAAAAAGAAAGAAAATAACCAAATTACCAATATCAAAAATACAAAGGGTGAACTAATCACCAATGAGGAGGAAATCAAAGAGATAATTTAGAGCTACTTTGCCAAACTGTATGCCAATAAATTGGGTGACTTGAGTGATATATATGAATATTTACAAAAATACAAACTGCCCAGATTAACAGAAGAGGAAATAAATTACTTAAATAACCCCATTTCAGAAAAATAAATGGAAAAAAACCCATCAATAAACTCCCTAAGAAAAAGTCTCCAGGTCCAGATGTATTTACAAGTGAATTCTACCAAATATTTAAGGAACAATTAATTCCTATTTTACATAAACTATTTTAAAAAAATAGGAGAGGAAGAAGTTATGCCAAACTCCTTTTATGATACCAACATGGTGCTGTTACCTAAACCAGGAAGAACCAAAACAGATGAAGAAAATTATAGACCAATCTCCCTAATGAATATTGATGCAAAAATCTTAAATAAAATTTTAGAAATAAGACTATAGCTAGTTATTACCAGGATAATACACCATAATCAGGTTGGATTCATACTAGGAAAGTAGGGATAGTTCAACATTAGGAAAACACTAAATATAAATAAACGTATCAATAGTAAAATCAACAGAAATCATATGATTATCTCAATAGATACTGAAAAAGACTTTGATAAAATACAACATCAATTCCTATTAAAAACACTAGAAAGTTTAGGAATAAATGCAGTTTTCCATAAAATAATAAACAGTATCTATCTAAAACCATCAACAAATATTATATGTAATGGGAATAAACTCAGAGCATTTCCAATAGATCCTGGGATTAAACAAGGATGCCCATTATTGCCATTGCTATTGAATATGGTATTAGAAATACTAGCAGTAGCAATAAGAGAACAAAAAGAAATTGAAGGAATCAGAATTGGCAATGAGAAAGCAAAACTTTCACTCTTTGCAGATGACATGATGATATACCTAGAGAACCCGAGAAAATCATTTAAAAACCTCCTTGAAACAATTAACAAATTCAGCAAAGTAGCAGGATAAAATAAACCCGCATAAATCATTAGCATTTCTATATATTAACAAGAGCTAGAGAAATTCCATTTAAAATAACTGTAGACAGCATTAAATACTTAGGAATCTACTTCCCAAGACAAACCCAGAAACTGTATGAACACAATTATAAAGCTCTCCTCACCCAACTAAAGTCAGATCTAAATAACTGGAAAATGTCAAATGCTCATGGATAGGTTGAGATAATATAATAAAAATGACAATTCTACCCAAATTAAATTATATATTCAGTGCCATACCAATTAAACTTCCAAATAACTACTTTACTGATCTGGAAAAAATAGTAACAAAATTCATCTGGAGCAACAAAATGGAAAGAATAGCAAGAGAACTGATTAAAAAAAATGTAAAGGAAGGTGGCCTAGTTCTATCAGATCCAAAACTATACTATAAAGCAGCAGTCATCAAAACTGCCTGGTACTGCTTAAGAAATAGAGTAATGGGGGCAGCTAGGTGGTGCAGAGGGTTAAGCACTGGCCCTGGAGTCAGGAGTACCTGAGTTCAAATCCAGCCTCAGACACAATTACCTAGCTGTGTGGCCTTGGGCAAGCCACTTAACCCCACTGCCTTGCAAAAACCTAAAAAAAAAGAAAAGAAAAGAAATAGAATAATGGATCTGTGGATTAGAATAGGTTCAAAAGAAACTGCAGTAAATGACTACAACAATCTACTATTTGATAAACCCAAGGACATTAGCCTCTGGGATAAGAACTCACTATTTGACAAAAAATGTTAGGAAAACTGGAGTATAGTGTGGTAAAACTAGGCATACATCTCACACCCTACACCAAAATAAGATCAAAATGGGTATAGAATTTAGAGATAAAGAGCAGTATTACAGATAAGTTAATAGACCAAAAAATACTCTTATATCTCTGATCTATGGAAAAGGGACAAATTTATGACCAAACAGGAATTAGAGCACATTATAAATTGCAAAATGAATGATTTTGACTATATTAAATTAAAAAAGTTTTTGCACTAAGAAAACCAATGCTTCCACAATTAGAAGAAAAGCAGAAAGCTAGGAAACAATCTTCATAGCTTGGAGGTCCGATAAAGTTCTCATTTCTCAAATACATAGAGAATTGCATCAAATTTATATGGTTACAAGGCATTCTCCAGTTGATATATGGTCAAAGGATATGAACAGAGATTTTTCAAATTAAGAAATTTAAGTTCTATATAATCATATGAAAAAATGCTCCAAATCACTATTGATTAGAGAAATGCAAATTAAAACAACAATGAGGTATCATCTCATACCTGTTAGATTAGCCCAGATGAGAAAAAGGGAAGATGACCAATGTTGGAGAGGTTGTGGGAGGATTGGTTCATTGATGCATTGCTGGTGGAGTTGTGAATAGATCCAACCTTTCTGGAGAGCAATATGGAACTATGTCTAAAGAGTAATAAAACTGTTCATAACCTTTGTCCCAGAAATTCCAATTCGAAGACTATATCCAAAAGAAATTGTAAAAAATGGCAAAAGTCCTACATGTTCCAAAATATTCATAGAAACTTTTTGTAGTGGCAAAGAATTGGAAATTGAGGGTATGCCTATCAATTGGGGAATGGCTAAACAAGTTAGGGTACATGAATACTATGGAATATTATTGCTCTATAAGCAACCATAAATGTTTGGACTCTAGAGAAGTATGGAATGATTTGTGGGTTCTGATGCTGAGTGAAGGGAGTAGAGCCAAGAGAACAATGTACATATCAACAACATTATGAGATGAACCTTGATGGAAGGAACTCCTCTCGACAGTTCAGAGAGTTAAGACAACTGTATTTGAATAATAACTGTATGGAATATATTATCCCCAACCAGAGGGAAAAAAAACAAAACAAAACGAAAGACACAGAAAAAAATAACTCTTCCGAATCTGATGAACACTTTATAAAATTTATCCCTTATGTATTTCTTTCCCTTAATCCTAATTCCTCATGCCAACAATTACTAATTTATATATACGTTTGACAAAATATATATGCAAAATGCTACCTTGACTATTTCCTGCTGGGGGGAGGGGGGTGGGAAGGGAGGGTGGAGGGAAATTTTGTAACTTGGAAATATGCATGTACAAATGGATGAAAATAAATGAATAAAAAAAGAGGCAACGGCAAGGATGTCTCATTCCTTGTCAAAACATTCCTCTCACTTTAGTCAACCTAATTTCCATGTCATGCATTTATTTTTTGAACATTATTTCATTTTTTCAATTGCATACAAAGGAAAAATGTCAATTGCTCATGGATAGAGTGAGCTAATATAATAAAAATGACAATTCTACTTAAATTAAATTACTTATTCAATGCCATAGCAATCAAACTACCAAAAGATGATTTCATAGAGCCAGAGAAAATCATTAATAAAATCCATCTGGAGTGACAGAAGTTCAAGAATATCAAGAGAATAAATGGAAAAAATGGAAAGGAAGGTGACCTAGCCATACCAATCTAAAGTTGTATTATAAAGCATCAGTTATCAAAACTGCTGGGCACTGGCTTAAAAATAGAGTGGTCGAGCAGTGGAATGGATTAGATTTGAAACAGTAGTAAATCATGCATTACTACTCCTTAGGGGTACTATTGGTGCTATTTCCTTTCTTGTTTGGTTCTATTCTTCTTTCTATATTTTTGGACATTGTAGTCCTTTAATTTCCTCAGAGAAAACACTTATGGAAATCAAATTCAAATTATGATTCAGGTAAGAAAGCAACTTCCCAGCAAAATTTAAATGCACAGCAAGAAAACATGTATTGCTATTTTCAATTTGAATATTAGATGCAACTTTAGATCATACTATAACAAACTTTCCAAATGATAAAATATATAAATACATATTTGTTAATTTTTTAATTTTGGTCACTCTTATAGGTCTCTAGCTTAATGCTAGAGAAATGCCAATGCAATGGCAATTCACTATAGGACATTCTAGCCAGGAAAATTATCTCAACTTCTCCAAATAACAACAAAATATTGGGAAGTTCTAATGGTCACTAAATATTGTTTACATTCTGGAAGGAACATAGAATTTCATTTAATTTCCCCAATTAGTAAGAAGTCATCAGTCTAGAGCCTACTTTTTTTTTTAATAGTTGACTTGCCCAAGGTCGCACAGTTAGATAATTATTAAATGTCTGAAGCTGTATTTGAATTCAGGTCCTCCTAACACTACAGCCAGTGCTCTATCACTGTGCCACCTAGCTGCATCAAAGCTTTCAAATGTCTAGGTAGAAGTTCAATTCTCAAGAGCTGTAACTATTCTTACATGTTAATCAATTTAAACTTATATCATTTTTTCAAAAACAATCTCCATCTCAATATAAATACAACCCTCAAGAACTAAAGTTTGATTGCATCACAGTCAATTTATATCCACAACTTCTGTTTAATATGTTCTTTTTAATTGTCCTAAGAGAAATATCATTCTCAAGATCAGATTTTCTGTTCAGTTCTGGTCTTTTTATCAGGTTTGAAAGTCTTCTATTTTTTTTTGGAAAGGCCATCTTTTCCCCTGAAGAATAGACTGAATTTTGAAGGGTCATTGATTCTTGATCATTATCCTAGCTTCTTTGCTTCCAGAATATCATATTCTAAACCCTCTAGTCCTTTAATGTTGAAGTTAGTAAATCCTGTGTAATCCTAATTTCCTGGTATTCAAATTGCTTTTTGTTTTGACTGCTTACAATATTTTCTCCTATAGATGAGAATTCTGAAATTTGGCTATGATATTTCTTGGACTTTTTATTTGGGGATCTCTTTCTGGGGATGATTGATGAATTCTTCCAAGGCTTATTTTAATCTTCATGTTCTAATTTATTAGAGCATTTTTACCATGATAATTTTCTGTGTGATATTGTCCAGGCTCTTTTTCTTATTATGGGTTTTAGGTAGACTAATAATACATAAATTATCTCTACTGGATCTATTTTTCCAGTTCAGTCATTTTTCCTAAGAGGTATTTTACATTTTCTTCTATTTTTTTCAGCGTTTTGGTTTTATTTGATAGATTCTTGTTCTCTCACATGTCATCCATTTCCATCTGTCCAATTTTAGTTTTTAAGGTATTTTTTTAAGTTAGCATTTTTCTTTTTTCAGTTGATAAATCTTATTTTCCAGCTGGTTAATTTTTCTTTTAAAATTATAGTTTTCTTCTATTAATTATTTATCATTCTCCTGCATGACTCATTTCTTTTCTCCATTTTTCTTCTTTCTCCTTTTAGATCACTTCCAATTTATTATTTTCCAAGCTTTTTCAGTTTTTAGTTGCATATTAATTAATTGATTTATTCTTTTTTTATTTTGTTGATGTAAGAATTTAGAGAAAGAAAATTTTCCATTAAGTATTATTTTGGTTGCATCCTGTAGATTGTGGTAATGTTGTCTCATTGTTTTCATTCTCTTTAATAAAATTGTTGATTGTTTCTATATTTGTTCTTTGACCTAATTTATTCTTTAGGATTAGATTATTTAGTTTTCAATTGATTTTATGATCTATCTCCCTATTTCCGTTTGTTTAATGTAATTCTTATTTCATTATGATCTGGAAAAGAAAGCATTTAATATTTCTGCCTTTTCACATTTTTGAGAGTTTTATGTCCTATTGCATGGTCAATTTTAGTGTATGTGCCATGTGCTTTTGAAAGGAAAGGTATATTCAGTTGTATTTCCATCAAAAGTCTGTCATGTCTAACTATTCTAATATTCTATTTACATCCTTATCTTCTCTTTTGTTTATTTTTTTGGTTTCATTTTTTGAGTTCTTAGAGGGGACAGCTGAGGTTACCCTTTAGTATAATGTTACTATCTATCTCTTCCTGTAATTCACTTGATGTCTCTTTTATGAATTGAAATCCTATACTACTTAGTGCATAATTTAATATTGAAACTGCTTCAATGCATTATATAGTCCCTTTCTTTATCACTTTTCATTAATTCTATTTTTCCTTTTCCTTTGTGTGAATTCAGGATTGTCACCCCTGCTTTTTTTTAGACAAGCTAAAACAAAATAAATCTTATCTAGTCTTAATTTTACTCTGAGTGTGTGTTTGTGTGTGTTTCTAGTGTTTCTTGTAAACAATATATTGTAGTATTCTGGTGTTTGATCCAATCTGCTACCTGCTTCCATTTTATGGGAGAGTTCACCCCATTCATGTTCAGTTTTAATTACTATTTGTATATTACTCTCCATTCTAGTCTTCCTTTTGTTTGTCCTCTCTTTCCTTCCAATTTTCACCCATGTTTTATTTCTGTCTACCATATCCTCTGATCTGCCATCTCTTATTAATCCCTACCCCACTCTTCATTTAATTTACTCCCCTCCTACTTCCCTGTCAGGTAAAATAAGTTTCCATATCAACTGATTGTGTAGATTATTTCCTCTCTGACCATTTTGGATGAGAGTAAGGTTCAAGCAATGTTCAGTACCTATCCTCCTATCTTCCCCTCCAATGCAATAGGTTTTTCAAGTCTCTCCAAATGAAACAATTTACCCCATTCCATTTGTCCCTTCCTTCTGCATCCATTATAATTCTCTTTCCCATTCCTTATTTTTTTCTGTCATTTCCCCATGTTTACCTCATATCTATACCCCTGCTATGTATATTCCTTCTAAATGTACCATCAGGGATACAACTTTTAAGAATGATGGGTATTATCTTCCCTTGTTGAGGTGCATACAGTTTAGCTCCATTGAATCCCTTGTTTTCCTTTCCCTTTTCTCCCTATTTATGTTTTACTAGGTTCTTGATATTGAAGATACAGATTTTTGATACAGATCTGGTCTTCTCTTTATGAAAGATTGCAATTAATTTATTTCATTAAATGATCATTTTTCCCCCTTGATGTATTATGTTAAATTCTTCTAGGTAGGTGATTCTGTTTGTAGTCCTAGCTCCTTTCCCTTTCACAATATCAAGTCCTATGACCTTTGATCCTTTAATACTGTCACTACCAAGTTATCTTGTGTTATCCTGATTGTGGCTCCACAGTATTTGAATTGTATCTTTTTGGCTATTTCTAGTATTTTGGTTGACCTTATAGTTCTGAAATTTTATTCTACTTTTCCTTGGAGTTTTTACTTTGGAATCTTTTACCTGAGCTGATTCATATATTATTTTAAAGCATATTTTGCACTCAGGTTCTTGAACATCTAGACTATTTACTATGATAATTTCTTGCAGAATGTGTCAAGGTCCTCCTATTGATTATAGACTTTCATGTAGTGCAATGATTCTGATACTGTCTCTAGTGTTGCTGTTTTCCAGGACAGTTGTTTTTCCCATGAAGTATTTTATATTTTCTTTTTATTTTTTCCATCCTTTTGAATTTCTTAGATGGATTTCTGATGCCTCGTAGAATCATCAGTATCTAGATGTTCAATTCTATTATTTAAGTTTGGCTCCCCAATTAGCTTTTGTACTTTCTTTTCCATTTGACTAAAGTTTTTCTTAATGGAGTTTTGCATCTCCTTTTTAATTTGTTCAATTCTCCTTTATTAGGCAGTTCTTTTTTCCCCCAACTTTTCTTCTACCTAACTTATACAATTTTTAAAGTCCTTTTGGAATGCTTCCATGTATTTTTTTGTAATTAACTCTACTTCTTTTTTTTCTTTGGATTTTTCCCATAGGTGTTTTAATATTGTTGCCCTCTTCTGAGGTTGTATCTTGGGTCTTTCCTGTCACCATAATACTTTTCTATGGTCATATTTTTGTTGTTTTTATTCATCTTTTGTGGGGGTGGCCTTTTTCTCTTTCTTTTAAATTTGAGCCCTGCTCCAAGCATGGAAAAGGCACTTTCCCAAGTTTATTGTGCCTATTGCTGCAAGTCTTGGCTGTCCCAGGTTTCTTATACCAAGGGCTGCAGGTACTGGCTGTTTACTTGGTGTTCTGCTGGTGGTGGTGGGGGGTGTTGGTGGCTATTACTTTTGAAGGCCATAGGTGTTTGGCAGCATTCTTGGTGCTGAGTTGAGTCCTAGGTGGTGCTTGGTTTGTGCTGTGACCTGGTGGCACTTACAGGCATGTTCTACCATGATTGGTCTATATTATTTTTTCCTTCTGCATTTAACTTAGTACCTTGGAATACAGTCTCAGATATAATGTTTGGGTCAAAAGTGATGAATAATAATTAAGGAGTCCCAGAGTTCCAATTCTCAGGACACACAAACATCTAAAATGAGAATTTTCCACCCCAAAAGGCACACGAAATAAGTCAGAGTCTTTTCCTCAGAATCTAGGTGACCAATCTGAGTATTCATACCTTTTGGTATCATAATGAATGTTTATTGAATCAGATGAAACTTGGGCAGGTCTGTATAACTTTGTCATCAATTAGGCACTTTTTAGATATGCTCTAAAATAACTAGAATTCTTCAGAGAAATGAATTTCACATTTGGAGCTCTCAGCTTTGTTTTTCCTTTAATTTTTCACTAAGAAGGTAAGTTATGGGTGGTTAGGTGGCACAGTAGATAGAGCACTGGCCCTGGATTCAGGAGTACCTGGGTTCAAATCCATCCTCAGACACTTAAGAATTACCTAGCTGTGTGGCAAGCCACTTAACCCCATTGCCTTGCAAAAATTAAAAAAAAAGGTAGGTTCCAACTTCTAAGAGTTCCCTCACAAGAAGAGCTATTTCAGGTCTATTGGATTTTTTTGTTACTGATGAGTATGCACACATTCCATATACCAATGATGAGTGGAAACAACTTTGAAGATATTTTTGTACTTTTTTGTGTTTTGAATTGAGAGTGATTCCCTGTTTGCCATGGGAAACTGGTCAGTATTTGTTAAGCAGAAATATTTTAGGACTCCTTTCCCAGCCTCTTCTTCACAATAGGAGATGAGCAGTGGTATCTTTAAAAGATTGCTCAGACCCTCAGGGAGTGAATAAATCCCACTACTACTTCTAGTAAGTAGGCCCTGCTGGCCTGGGCAAGGTTGTAACTGCAGCTCCCAATGCATCCACACCTGCTGCTTCTTCACTTGCCTGTTGCCACAGGACTTTGAGATAGGTAAAAATAGCAAATCTGATTCATGTCTTAATTAGATTTAAGTGAGACTTTACAATAGAAGTCTTTGACCTCATTCTGTCTTCTAGTTATCACAGTTTAGTGGTAAGACAAAATGAAGATGACTGGTGATGGCTTGGGATGCAGTGGATGACCTTAGTGTCTTAGATACCTAACCAAACTAAGTGTCCACAACACATTCTTCACCTGCTTTCATGGCCATTGGAATGAATTCCTCCCATCTGCCCATTTCTCTAGCATAAGTCTTCACATGCTTGGGGTAGACACCCCCCTGAAGGACTTGAAACCCCCTCAGACAAAATCTTTACTGGTGTTTGTCTGCTGTGATACTATAGGGCCATGGAGCCACAGGCCAGTTAGGAGGAAGGTGGACATAAAAGGTGAAAGCAGTCTTGAAAAGGACTCAACCACTCTCATAACCTAGGTAGGTACTAGTTTTACTTAAACATACCTTAGGGCACTTTTGGGCTGATTTGGCCTACAAAACCCCTTTAAGGCCCACATTCAATATTCAGTAGCCATTCTTGCCTATTATGAGACCCACAAATGAGCACAGCAACAAATGTGCTGTGAGCAGGGCCACAGGTTGGACATGCCTGTCTTAGAGTTTGAGGAAGACCCAGAAGCTGGCCTGGGAAGGTAAGTGCAAGATCCTCTTGCCTTAGGTGTGTTTCCCATTGAATTTGTTCTGTGAAAGGGAATATTAATTCAAGTTTGATCAAGTCTTAGCAAAATAGAATTAAAATCAATTTAAAATTTTAGAAATTCTTAACTGTGGAACACTAAATTTTGTGTCATAAAGAGATATAAGAATGGAAATATTTGTTAATAAGAAGGCAATTTGCTCAGTTGAAAAATCAAGAAATGTATAAATTGAGAAATTACAGGCAATGCAGGAGGAAAGAACCAAACAAAGTTTACTGGGGCCAATTCATGTAACCCTTGCTACATTTGTTAGTGTCCAACAATAAGAACAATAACCATGCTCTGTATAAATGATTTGCATCCCTTAATTAAATTAATGTAATTAATTAAATGACAAGGGTCCAAAGAGCCAAGAACCAAAAAACCTCATCATTCACTATATTCTTTATATGAAATGGTTTTTTTTTTTAATATAAAGAAACATAGTGGAGGGTAGGGGGGTAAAGCTAGGTGGCACAGTGGATAGAGCACTGGCCCTGGAATCAGGAGGACCTCAGTTCAAATCAGGCCTCAGACACTTGATAATTGGGCAAGTCACACTTTACTCCATTGCCATCAATAAATAAATAAATAAATAAACATAGGGGGTTGTACAGATAGATGCTGCTAGGTTTTTTCCTCATCTTCAGAACTATTTCCTTTGATATTTAGTAGAATTAGTATAAAGGATGTACCACACTGTCTATATTTCAATATATTTACTCCAATGTTAACCCTCTTTTGTGTATCAAAATTTGAGTTGTTACAATTTTCTAATATTCAGGTATTTAAAATTTGTTTTGATTTTTTCTCTGAAATTTTCATTTCCGAATTCTCTCCTTTCCAGTTCCCTCATTTCCAAATCCAATGAGAAGGCAAGAAAACCAAATTCCATTATAAATATGTCTAGTCATGGAAAACATTTAGATATCCATTGTTTTCATATGGCCTAATTTTCTTTCTATCCTTGTTACCTCTAAAGCCTTATCTTATATACCACTGAACATTTTTAAAAAGAAGAGAAACATTTAAAAAAATAAACAATCAATTCAGAAAATCCTGGAAAGATGTATATGCATAATGAAGTGATCAGGACTAGAAGAATATTGTACAGAAATATTTTTCGATAAAGAATTGAATGATTTAGCTATTCTTAGCAATATAAAAATCAAAACCAATCCCAAAAGATTGATGAATCATACTTTTTTCCAGAGAAAGAATGGATAGTTTGAACATAGAATAAAGCATGCCATTTTTTCCTCTTAATTTTGTTGTTTTATTCAAGTCTTTTTGGATAGTGTGCTCATGTATACTATTTGGTTGCTTACATTATTTTTTTTTTTTTTTAGGTTTTTTTGGTAAGGCAAACGGGGTTAAGTGGCTTGCCCAAGGCCACACAGCTAGGTAACTATTAAGTGCCTGAGACTGGATTTGAACCCAGGTACTCCTGACTCCAGGGCCGGTGCTTTATCCACTATGCCACCTAGCAGCCCCAGTTGCTTACATTCTTAGAGAAAGGGAGAGATGGATAGAATTTGGAGCTCAAATTACAAAAATCATTTAACTCTTTCAAACCCCCAATCAATATATAGGAAAGAATCTGAAAATAATCACCATTCTACACACTGGTACTTCTGCTAAGAATTGGCATGTTTCTTCTTTTCTCCTTTGGAAGGCAGATTGGTTCTTTGTAACTTTGCAGCATTCTCTTATAATTTTTTTTCATGATTATTATTTCCATTGACATTGGTGGTGATTCGGAGGTGTCTGGTGCCTCAGAGAATAGAGCACTTGAGCCTGAAGTCTAAAAGACATGAATTCAAATCCAATCTGAGCCACTTCCTGGCTGTTTGATCCTAAGCAATTCACTTCTCTTCTGTTTGTCACAAAAGGATGTGCTAGATTAATTTGAGAAAGATATGGAAAACTCCTTCAGTATCCTTTCCAAGAAGATCCCATTGACAACATGGTCCATGAGTTCACAAAGTGTTGGATATGACTGAATGAGTGAACCATAATATAGGAGATCTGGGAGATGTCTTCCCCATATTTAACTGTCTCCTTCTGCTCTGTCTTATATAAAACCTCAGGTAGGGAATAAGTACTGGGTTGTGATTGAAGACTTTTATATTCAGAAGATTTCCTGTCAATGTGAACACTCTGTTATGTGTTCATCTCTGAGTTTTGCCTGCAATATTTTTTACATTCATTCTAGGCTTTTCTCCCATGTGAATTCTCTGGTATCTTATAAGTTTTCATCTTTGAGTAAAGGTTGGTCCAGGTTCATTCCATGTATAGACTCAAAAGATTGCTTTGTGAACCCTCTGATGCACAAGCAAATTTGAGCTTTGCCTGAAGGCTTTCCCACATTCATTGCATGTATAAGGCTTCTTTCCAGTGTGAATTCTGTGGTGTATTGTAAGACTTGACCTTTGATTAAAGGCTCTTCCACATTCACCACATTTATAAGGCTTCTCTCCAGTGTGAATTCTCTGGTGTTGTTTAAGGTTTGAACCTTGAATAAAGGCTTTTCCACATTCATCACATTTATATGGCTTCTCTCCAGTGTGAATTCGCTGGTGTTTGACACGATTTGAACTTGAAATGAATGCTTTCCCACATTCCCTGCATATATAAGGTTTCTCTCCAGTATGAGTCATTTGATGGTTAATAAGTAAAGTGGAGCTATAGAAGGCTTTTTCACAAACATCACATTGGAAGGGCTTCTGTCCAGTATGTATTCTTTGATGTAAGATGATAGATGAGCTCTGACTGAAGGTTTTTCCACATTCCTTACATTCAAAGGGTTTTTCCCCAGTATGAACCCTCTGATGGATTGTGAGGTGTGATAGCCTGTTGAAAGATTTTCCACAGTCATTGCATTTAAAAGGTTTCTCTCCAGTGTGAATCCTTAAATGTGTTGTGAGTTGTGATTTCTGAAAGAAAGATTTTCCGCAGTCATTACATTTAAAAGGTTTCTCTCCAGTGTGAAATCTCTGGTGTATATTAAGTTCTGAGAGGAATTGAAACTCTTTTCCACAGTCACAACACTTCAGAAGCTTTTCATTAGGAAATGTTGGAAGATTTGTCACTTCACTCAAATTTCTCTCCTGATTTTCCTCCTGCATCTGTCTCTGGTTCTCACATTCCCTGGCATCTCCTAAATTAGAGTAGAAAGGGTCCTCCATTTCCAGTTCTTTTATGATGATCACCTCCAGGGATGAATCTTCTTTTGGCCTTTTGGATTCTTTGGTCCTTAAGTGCAAGTCTGAAAGAGAAATAAAAATCTAAGTATCCCCATTATCCTGAGTGAGAGAGAAAAGAAAGTGGTATCCTGGGCATGGGGTAAGAATGAAAAATGGTTCCCTTAGAGAGTAGACACATGGCAATGAGGCCTCTCATACATGACCTTCTTGTCTGAGGTGATATTGGGCAGGGGACAAAGGAGGTAAATGTTGATTCCTGGTCAAGCTGATCAGAGAGGGGAGAAGGAATACAGAAATGCAGGAATGTGGGGTGTTTGGAGACAGGGTCAAGATCCCAAGACTGAGGTCTTCTGTGGGGAACAGGCAGAGGCTCCATAGGAACACATAAATCAGGAAGTAGTCTTCAAGGACTTTGAGTTTTTGACACCATGTAAAGGTGAAGTAGTTTGTCCAGGATTCCATAGTCAGAATGGTGCAAAGAGGGACTTGACCCCAATTTCCCAGTTCCAGAGCCAACTATTCCCCCATGCCTCATTTGATCTCCATGTAGGGTGCACCTCTACTGGTCAGTCCACCCACTTCCATGTAAGTGAGGATACTGTAGCATCTTCTTGAATCAAAGTCATGAAGAGAGGCTGGGTCACTCAAAGATATTCTAAGGGAATAAAGAAGCTGAGAGACAGAAATGGACACGGACACGGATGGATGGCAGGAGTCCAAGCTGTGGCAGAGAAGGGAAATAAAGGAAAGTCATTGACACAACAGGTATCTGAGACACATGACCCAGGAGGAGGACCCTCCCAAGAACTCCTCAAAATCCTTCCTCAACTTCCCCTCCCAATGTCTATCTATTCATAACTATTATGGGTCAGGCTTCTTGCCTTCATTTTGCTAAGAAAAACTCAGATTCTTGCTTGACCTTCTGAGATGGGAGGTCACCAGGTTTGCCAGCTGGTCCCTGACTCTCTAGGAAAAGCTCATCTTTCCTCCTCCTGACTGCTCCCTGTGGGAATCCTTGTCTCCTAACCCTGTCTCCCCTCTACTCTAAAGGTTGCATTGGCCCTGCCTGTTGGGGAATGCACATTCAGGGTTCAGCTTTTGACCCTGATCTCGGGGGCTCCATGCCAATGGGAAGGGGACAGGACAACCTGGGCTCAGAGCCTAAGAATGGGCAGCATTTCCCTCTAGCCCTGCAGCATTGATTGGTGACTGGCAGCTCGGCCCAGCCAATGGTCTTCTGGGCTCTTGGGTCCCACCAGTCTAAAGCCTGAAGGGAGGCTTCCAGGGACCTGGGGCTTGTCTCCAGCACAAGGTCTGGGGTTATCTGGAGAGCTTTCAATGGGAATTCAGACAGAGCAGTGTCTGTCTAAATGGAGCTTTCCCAGTATTGTTCTATTAGAAACAAGGAGGGATGGGAATTCAGAAGTCTGGAGGGATTTGCATGAACTGATGCTGAGTGAGATGAACAGAACCAGAAGAGCATTGTCCATCCTAACAGCAACATGGGGGTGATGATCAACCTTGATGGCCTTGCTCATTCCTTCAGTGCAACAACCAGGGACAATTTGGGGCTATCTGTGATGGAGAATACCATCTGTATACAGAGAAAGAATTGTGGAGTTTGAACAAAGACCAAAGACTATTAACTTCAAATTAGGGGAAAAAAAAGCATGTTATCTTATTATGTTATTTTGCTATCTCTCATACTTTATTTTTCTTCCTTGAGTATATAATTTCCCTTTCAACGTATTCAACTTAGATCAACATATAGCATGATCAATGTATAACAGACTGCCTTCTGTGGGGGTGGGGGGAGGGAAGCAAGAATAGGGGAAAAATTGTAAAACTGAAAATAAATAAATTTAAAAAATAAATGGGACTTCTCTCCCCCGTCCCCCCTCCCCCATCCATCCAAGATCATAGAAGCTCAGAAATTTAAGCATGGGCTATGGGAACAGAGGAGGTTGAGAGGAGGGATTCATTGCACCTTCCATTGTCCAGGGTGCCTCTGGACATTCTCCCCAGAATAACTGAGTTCCTGCTGAAGGCAGAAGTTGGGCAGGAGAGAGCAGAGAAAGGGAAGGAGGCCAGAAGGACAGCTAATGAAGGGGAGGGTGGCATTTCCCTCCCAGTCATGAAGTTCATGGAGACTGGGAGCAAGTGAGTGGGGAGAATGGTAGAGCCTGGACTGAGAGTCCCTGGAGGGGGAGGTCCCTCCATCCCCCACTGGCATCTACTGTGGCTGGGTCACCTTACCATGAGTAGCTGGTATGAGTGGAAGGCTTTATGGATGCAGAAGCAGGGAGGCTGGGCCAGACTCAGGAAGCCCTGAGTTCCAAACCTGCCTGAGATACTTCCTAGCTCTGTGATCCTGGGCCAGTCATGAACTCTGATTGACTCAGTTTCCTCAACTATCAAATGGGTCTTCCAGGGTTGTTGAGGATCCTGGTAAGATCCTCTTTGTAAAGTGTCTGATTTACTCTCAATAAAGGCTTCTTTGCTTTCTTCTTTTAGGATTCCCAGACATCTTATGCCATGTTCCTCAAAGAAATCCTGTGAAGACTGTACAAAGGCCTTGTATCCCACTCTACAGATAATTAAACCAGGCTCAGGGCGCTTGAATGACTTGTCAGGAGCCACAGATTCAAGAGTCCCTCTGCCCCTTGCCTCTTTCCAGTCTGCTTTCCTCTCTTCTCTGGAGAGGATTCTTCCCCTTCTTTCCCTGATCCCAATGTTGGAAGGGAGCTCTGGAAATCCCCCCAATTATTAGACACCAGCTAAGGGAGGCCTAGAGGTGGGGATGGGACAAGAAAAGGGAAAGACCCCCTAAAGGGAGAGACTCACCACTGCAGCAGCAGGGTCCTGCCTTGGTTCTCCTGGGGGGTTGATGTCTGGCTCCTCCACTGGACTTGAGATTTCTGGGACTGAGAAGCTTAGGTCCAAAGGTTCCTCCTTTTAAGACAAGCCCCAGCTCCTCCCCCAGGTACCAGGAGGTGAGAACTCCTCTATCCTGGATGTTAATCCCCAGGAGAGAGGAGTCATGTGACCAATCAATCAATCAATCAATCAGCATTTAGTTAGCACCCAGTACAAGCCAAGCATGGAGCATACAAAGAGGTAAAAACTCAGTCCCTGCCCTCTAGGAACTTACATGTGGGTGGGATATTTTCTGGTGAAATCCTCCCAGGGTTAAAGAAGTGTTTATTTTTCATTACAAGGGACTCAGGACTTCCTGCTTTTGCAGTAAGATTGCTTTGGTGATTGAGAGTCCCACTTTTTCTAATCAAAACAGTTATGAAAGTCATCAAGTTCTCTAAACTAAGAGGGTTTGGTAACAGGTTCCCCCATTGAGAGACATATTTTGAAAATACATTCCTTTCTTTGTGTCTTTTGCTGGAGTAGATTTCTGTGATTAGATTATACCCTTTGAAACCCAGCCAATAGGCTAAAGGGAAAGGGGGATGAGGGAGTATAAGAGCCTCTCAATTTAGGTATGTTCCACATTGGGTTTGTTCTATGCAAGGGAATATTAATTCTAACTTGTTTAAGTCTCAATAAAACAATTAAAATCAATTTTAAAATTTGGCAATTCATGACTTTAGAGGAGCATTCCCTTAGAAAGATAGAATCTTTCAGATTTAGGGAATTGAATTTTGTGTTATAAAGAGATGAGACCGGAAATTTTTGTTAATAAGAAGACATTTTGATTAGCTGAAAACCAAGAATTTAGTGTCCAAAGAAAAGTCCAAATTGAGGAAATATACATAATTCAAAAGGAAGGAACAATAATTTAAAACTAAGAAACAGAGCAAATTTATTGAGGCCCATTCATGAAGCCCGGAAGAACTGGACACTCCAGAATTACAGCAAAAAATAAGATCTGATCAAATTATCAGCATCCCTTAACTAAATGTAAAGAATTGTGGGGGTCCAAATGTCTAAGAACAAAAAATTGTCATCATTCACTATATTCTTCACGGGAAATGTTTGATTTTTTTTTTTTAATAATAAGAAACACAGAGGTTACACATATCCCACCAGGTTTTTTTTCCTCTTCTCATCAGTACACTTTCTTTGATAACTTTAATAAAAATAATTTACAACACTTCATAAATTTCAATCTATTTGCTCCAGTGTAAAGTTTCTAGATGTTGATCAAAATTTGAGTTGTTGGGGGCAGTTAGGTGGCACAAAGGATAGAGGACCATTTTGGGAGCCAGGGTCTCTAAGCCGTTTGACACAGTCACAGCAAGAAAACTCAAGGCAGTCACACTGCCTGATGGAACAACATTTCCTTCTTCAATATATATAGGGATTTCATGCATACCAATATTTATAGGTTTATTATTGATTACAATATTTACTCACCCTAATACTGGAATGACTATAAAGGATTTCAGAAAAATTCCTTGAATAAAACAGATTGTAAACTCTGTCCAAATTTAACAGGACTGCCTCTCCCTGAGGCATACAAAAGACTTCAGCATTATGAAATCTCTGGAAAACCCAGCACTGGGAATTCCAAGGAGATGTCAGAATATATACAGGGAAAGCAGATAGAAGATTGGTCAGATAGAATTCCAGGAAAATTAATAGTTCTCCCCCCCTTACCATACACAGGAATATATGAAAAAGATGGTGAGAAAATAGTATAGGTGACTGATATGTGAACTCCAGCAGCCTTAGTTTCATGGGAAAGAATAAAACTGTGGTTTCTACCAACAAGGCCTGAAAGAAAAATTGGTTATTGTAAGAGTTAATGGATGGCTGGACAAGCATAAAGACCCTCATTATAGATTGTTAAGGAAGTGTACTGAAAAACATTACACAAAAAATATAAAAAACTTTCCATTAAAAGAATTGCTTAATTAATAAATTTAAATGAATTAACAATTATACAGTGTAGTAATAAATAAGGTAACAGACAGGTTAAGGTCATCATGGTCTGAGTAAGGATAAGAAATCAATTAACTATATGATTATTACTTAAACTTGTAATCACATGATTAAAGCTTGTAACCATATGAACTATATGATTGATGTAACCAAGGAAATGATCTCAGCTTGCTTGTTTGCTTGAAACATACATGATTCTGAGACTATAAAAATAAATCCAAGCAGTCAGTCAACCTGCTCCTGCCTTTACCCACTCGTTGACTCAACTCATTTCGCCAACTCTATCCCTCCTGTCAGGTTCCAAGGACCCCGAGGAGGCTGGACCCCCACAGAACCAGCCCTGGAGTCAGGAAGACCTGAGCTCTAATTTGCCCTCAGACACTTTAAAATTGTCTAACCCTCTGATATTGGGCAAGTCACTTAACCTCATTCCCTTAAATAAATAAAATTTAAAAATAAAAAAGATAATTGTTACAATTTTCTAATATTCAATGTATTTTAAATATTTTTGTTTTGATTGTGACTTAGAAATCAATTGTATTCTATTTTTCTTTTCCAAATTCTCTCCCTTCCCATTTTCCCTCACCCTCACGTCATCCATTGAGAAGGTAAGAAAAACAAAACCCATTGTAAGTATGTCTTAACATGAAACATATTTAAATATCCATTAAATGAGTCATGTCATATACCACTGAATACTTTTAAAAATAAAAAGGGAGAAACTATTAAAAAGTCAATTCATTCAGGAAATCCTGAAGTGACCAGGATTAGAAGATTATTCTACAAAGTAACTGCAATATTGTTTGTAGCTATTGTCAGCAATACAAAAATCCAAGGCAACCCCAAAAGACTGATGATGAATCTCACTAGCAATCTCCAGAAACAGGATGAATATTATTTGAATATAGAATGAAGCAGCTGTTTTTCACTTTCTGTATTTTTGTTGTTTTATTCAGGTCTTTTCTTACAAAGTAACAAATGTGGAAATATTTTACAAACTTGCTCATGTATCACCTACACATGGTTGCTTATGTTCTCAGAGAGGGAAAGAGGAGGAAAGGAAAGATGGGAGTTCCCCAGGAACTCAAAACTTTAAATGAACAATACTTTAAAAATGAAAAAATAATTTAATAACTCTCCCAATTCCCCAGTTAATTATAGGAAAGAATCTGCAAAATTAGCACTCCACACATTTGGACTTCTGCTAAGAATTGGCATGTTTCTTCTCTCCTTTGGAAGGCAGATTGGTTCTTTGTAACTTTGCAGCATTCTCTTCCAGGAAGACCCCATTAACAACATGGTCCATAGGGTCACTTAAGTGTTGGATGTGACTGAGTGAGGGAGCCACAGTGTTGGAGATCTGGGAGTTTTCTGCCCCATATTTAACTTTCTTCTTCTGCTCTGTCTTATTTAAACCTCAGGTGGGGAATAAAGACTGAGTTGTGATTGAAGACTTTTCCAGATGACAGATTTCTTGTCAGCATAAACTCTGGTATGCATGCAACTTTGAGCTATGCCTGTAGTCTTTTTCACATTCATGCTATGTCCAAGGCTTCTCTCCAGTGTGAATTCTCTGGTATCTTATCAGTTTTCAGCTTTGATTAAAGACTGTTCCAAGTTCTTTACATGTATAGGCTCAAACTCTTTCCTTTGTGAACTCTCTGATGCACAAGCAAATTTGACTGTTGACTGAAGACTTTTCCACATTCACTGCATGTATAAGGTTTCTCTCCAGTGTGAATCCTCTGGTGTTTTATAAGAATTGCCCTTTGATTAAAGGCTCTTCCACATTCACACTTATAAGGCTTCTCTCCAGTGTGAATGCTCTGGTGTTGTCTTAGGTTTGAGCTATGATTGAAGGCTTTTCCACATTCATTACATGTAAAAGGCTTCTCTCCAGTGTGAACATATTGGTGTTTGAGAAGATTTGAACTAGAAATGAATGCTTTCTTACATTCATTACATTCGTAAGGCTTCTCTCCAGTATGAATCCTCAGATGTACTGTGAGGTGTGATTTCTGAGTGAAGGATTTCCCACAGTTATTGCATTTAAAAGGTTTCTCTCCTGTGTGAATTCTCTGGTGTATATTAAGTTTTGAGGGGAAATGAAACTCTTTCCCACATTCACAACATGTCAGAGGCTTTTTTTCAAAAGGAAATGTTGGAAGATTTGTCACTTCACTCAAATTTCTCTCCTTATTTTCCTCCTGCATCTGTCTCTGGCTCTCACATTTCCTGGCATCTTCTAAATTAGAGTAGCAAGGCTTCTCCATTTCCAATTCTTTTATGATGATCACCTCCAGGGATGAATCTTCTTTTGACCTTTTGGATTCCTTAGTCCTTAAGTGCAAGTCTGAAAAGGAAATAAAATTGTAATTTTTCTAGAAGCAGAAGAAAGGATAGTGTTATCCTGGGCATGGGGTAAGAGAATGGAAAAATAGTACCCTTAAAGAGGAGGTTCATGGCAATGAGATCTCTCATAAATGACCTTCTAGACTGAGGTGACATTGGGCAGGGGACAGAAGAGGGGAAGTGAACAGTCTCCTAAGGACTCAAGAGGTGGATTGATTCCTGTTCAAGGTGATCAGAGAAGGGAGCAAAGTAATCATCCAAACAGACGGTAATGTGGGGTATTTAGAAAAAAGGTTCACATAAGATTGGGGTCTTTTGTATAATCACAGAACAGGAAGAGACTCAGCAGGGTCACATCCAGCAGGGACCTTCTGTCAAGGAAATCTTGTCCCAAGGGCAGGGGAGCAACTTTTCTATAATGCAGGGACTTTGAGTTTCCTACACCACTGAGAGGTGAAGTAGCTTTTCCAGGGTTCCATAGTCTGAATGTCTGAGAGGAGGGACTTGACCCAAAATCTTCCAACCCCAGAGCCAACTGCCTCTGTCCTACTTCCCCAGGTCTCTTTTGACCTCCACATAGGTGGACCTCTACTGCCTAGTCTACCCACTTCATTGTAAATGGGAATATACAGGCTATGTAGCGTTTTCTTGAATCAAAGTCATGAAGAGAGGCTAGGTCACCCAAAGAAACTCTTAGGGAAGGGAGAGAGAGAGAGAGAGAGAGAGAGAGAGAGAGAGAGAGAGAGAGAGAGAGAGAGAGAGAGAGAGAGATAAAAGAACAGCCAAGCAGTGTTGGCTGGGCCATTGTCAGGGAAGACTGAGCTGGCCTTGAGAGTCAGAGACAGAGAAAGAGAAAGAGTCAGATGGAGAGAGACAGAGGGAGAGATAGAACACACAGAGAGACAGATGAATAGATGAATCTGCATTGGAGGAAATGTAGCTGTGGCAGAGAAGGGAAATCTCAGACAAGACCCGGGAGGAGGACCCTCCCAAGAACTCTTCAAACTCCTTCCTCAACTTCCCCTCCCAATGTCTGTCTATTCTTACATACAATTATGCTGTACTAAGAAAAACTCTACGGTGGGGGGTGGGGGAAGAGGACGGATTTCCTGCTCCTCCCATTGCCCAGGGTCCCTCTGGGCATTCTCCCCAGAAGTTGAGTCCCTGCTGAGGGCAGAGGCTGGGCAGAGAAAGGGAAGGAGCCCAGGAGGGCAGCTAGTAAAGGGGAGAATGGAATTTCCCTCCCATTCATGGAAGTTCATGGAGACTGGGAGCAAGTGAGTAGGGAGGATGATAGAGCCTGGGCTGAGAGTCCCTGGAGGGGGAGGTCCCTCCACCTGCCACTGGCACCTTCTGTTGCTGGGTCACCTTACCATGAGTAGCTGGTATGAGTGGAGGGCTTTATGGATACATAGGCAGGGAGGCTGGACAGAATCAGGAAGGCCTGAGTTCCAACCCTGCCTGTGACATTTCCTAGCTCTGGGACCCTGGCCCAGTCATGAGCTCTGACTGACTCAGTCTCCTCAACTATCAAATGGGTCTCTCAGGGTTGTTGATTCAATGAGATCCTCTTTGTAAAGTGTCTGTTCTACTCTAGGTGACTAATAATGGTTTCTTTCCTTCCTTCTTTTAGGATTCCCAGACATCTTATCTCATGTTTCTCAAAGAAATTCTGTGAAGACTGTAGCAGGGGCCTTATATCCCACTGTCCAGGTGATTAAAACAAAGCTGGGGGCCCTTGAATGACTTGTCAGAAGCCACAGAGTCCAGAGCCCCTCTGCCCCTTGCCTTTGGAGCCTCTGTCCAGGCTCCCCATACCCTTCTGGAAAGCTTTCTTTCCTTCTTCCCCTGACCCCAACCTTGGAAAGGAGCTCTGGAAATCCTCCCACAATTATTAGACACTTACTGAGGGAAGCCCAGAGTTGGGAATGGGATAAGAAAAAGGAAAGACCACTGGAGGGAGACTCACCGCCACTGCCAGACCTGCAGGGGTCCTGCCTTGGCTTTCCTAACAGTCTGAGGCCTAGCTCCCCTGGCCCAAAGGCTCCTCTTTTTAAGACCAGTCCCATCTCCACCCCACCCCCCCCAGATACCAGGACTGGAGAACTCCTCTATCCTAGTCATTAATCTCCAGGAGGGAGGGCTCATGTGACCAATCAATGAATGAATCAATCAATCAATTAACATTTAGTTAGCATCTAGTATGAGTTAAGTATAGAGAATGCAAAAAGAGGCAAAACTCAGTCCCTGCCCTCAGGGAGTTTGAAGGGGAAACATATGCAAAGAAAGGTCTATTAAACCAGCTCTACACAAAAGAAATAGGAAAAAAATGAAAAGAAGGAAAACTGCTGCGTTTGAGAAGGGTCAGGTCAGCTAAGTTGTCCAGTGCAATAGAGTCTGGAATCTGAGCCAGGAATTGAGATCAAATATGGACTTAGTGACTCGGGGAGCCTGGGCAAGTCACTGCCCTTATTTCTTATTACCCATCTTGCCTATTTTGTCAGATTTCTTGTGGAATCAGGAAAACTGAGGACCCAGACCCCCACCCCCCCAGCCCCTTCCAGACACTCACATACTCAATCTGTGACCCCCTCCAGGATTTCACCAACAAGACAGTACTTGTCCAAGTCCTCATTCATCTTACTTTGCTTTGTGCAGAGACACACAATGAACTTCCCTGACCCCAACCAGGTCACTCACCCTTTTTCAAAAAAAAAAAAAAAAGCAAACAAACCTGAAAATCTCCCAGGGCTAGCAAGGAGGGCATTCGCTCACAAACCATGAAACTCTGGAGGGGGCTCCTTTGTCCTTTGATGATGTTCATTCTCCCTCCCCCATGGTAGATCCTGGAAATGAGCCCCCGATATTGTAAGTACCATAAAGGAAAAAGTCAAGATGCCAAGGTGAGAGAAATAACCTAGAATTTAATTACACTTCCTTTAAGCAGCCTCATTATCAGAAATAACCACACATTATAGAAGGTACAAGCCCTTTATACTTGAGACAAAAGGCAGGATTCCTCTCCCAAATTCCCATTGACTGGGCATTATGTCACTCATACTACTTCTTCTATGTTACTCTTTAATATGTTCCCCCAGCCTGGTCATGCTTTCCCATGTATAGCATGACCCTTAAATTGAACCTCTGCTCCTCCCAAAGGAGGCAAAATTAAAATTCATCTGCAAACAGAAGATTATGTACCATCACTCCCTCCACTTTGGTCTTGGCTTTTAGCTTTTTCAAGCTGAGAATTGGCCATAGCATGGAAGCCGACCTTGATGCTAGATTCCTCCTCAGTGAAGGTGTTTGATAACATGACTGAAAACATCAGGCTAAAAAGCATGGGAGCAAGGACACATCCTTGTTTTACTCCATTGGTGATTGGGAAATCTTGAAAGCCTGGGCATACATGCCATCATGAGACTGACATACAATACTGATGAACTGCTCTAAACAATCAAATTTGACATAATTTCCCATAAATAAGTCCTCACAACTGACAGTATCAAAAGCCTTGGTCAGATCTACAAACATTATGTGGTCTCATTTTTGTCATTGTCTTAGATGAAATCTTTAATTCTATCAATGACTTATTTGATCCACTCTTTCTTTAAAATTAGGTTATTTAGTTTCCAATTAGCTTCAAGTCTATCTCTCCATGTCCCTTTATTTCATGTGATTTTTTATTGCATCATGGTCTGAAAAGGATGCATTCAATATTTCTTCCTTTCCGTAGTTGATTATGAGGTTCTTATGCTCTAATTCATGGTCAGGTGCCATGTGCCACAGAAAAAAACAAGTATCCTCAAGGAACATTCAAGTATTCAAGTATATTCAATGAAACTGGAGTCTTCTATGACACCCAAATGCTAAATGCTCCAAAACTCATCTTCACCTGCCTTCTTGGCAATTGGAATGAATTCTTCTTATCCTCTCATTCTCCCAGGAAAAGTCTTCATATACTTGGAGTAGACACCCCACTAACTCCCTGAAGGGACTGAGTTCTCCTCAGTTACCCTCAACCTGTTGTTACTCATCTGCCAAATTGTTTACTGGGGTCTGAACTGCTATGCATACTTCAGGTTCCTGGAGGCACAGGTCAGAGTTAGATTCCTAGGTGGCCAACATATGTGGAAAGCAGCCTTGGGAAGGCCTCAGCAGCCCCTTTAACAGAAATACTAGTTTTCCTTGAATATACTCTAGAGCAGGAGTGGTCAACATTTTAGCTCTTCTGGGTTTCTTTGGTCCACAAAAAGACCATAGGGTTCACATACAATATTCAATACCCAGTCTTGACCACGGTGCAACCCACATCACAAAGGAACATAACATATGTGCTAGGATAGGGCCACAGGTTGGACACATCTGTCTTAGAGGTTGGGGAAGGCTCAGAAGATGACTGGTGAAGGTCATTTGAGGATCCTATTTACTTAGGTATGTTTCCCACTGGGTTTGTTCTGTAAAGGGGAATATTAATTCTAGCTTGCTTAAGTCTTAGCAAAATAGAAGTAAAACCAATTCAAAATTTTGTCAATTCATGACATTAGTGAAGCACACACTTAGAAAAATAGATTCTTTCAGAGTTAGGGATTGAATTTTATGTCATAAAGAGATATGAGATTGGAAATGGTTTTAATAAGGCATTTTGCTTAGCTGAAAGCCAAGAATTTAATATAATAGAAATGTACAGACTGAGAAATTATACTTAATGCAGGAGGAACAGTAATTCTAAATTGAAAAAAATCAAATTTATTGGGACTCAATCTTGTAATCATTGCTACATTTGTTGTGCTTATTGGTGGCATAGCTTGCATTGTAGTAAAGAATTGTTATTGAATTCTGTAGGCATCCCTTGAAGGATTTTTCTTGGTCACCAAAGTCCAGACAGCTAAAAGGTTGGATGCTCCAGAATTACAACCAAATTCCAAATAATTTATCTGCATCCCTGAATTAAAAGTAAAGAATTGTTACAAATAGATTTTCTAATGTTCAGTGTATTTTAAATTGTCATGATTTTGACTTTGAAATCAATTGTATTCTGTTTTCATTTCCAAAGTCTCTCTTCCTACTCTCCCTCACCCTCACCTCATCCATTGAGAATTTAAGGAAAAAAGCCATTATAAGTATGTATAGTCATGGAAAACATTTAAATATCAACTGTTTTCACAATACCTAATTTTCTTTGTATTCCTGCTATCTCCAAGGAGTCATGCTATATATCACTGAATATTTTTAACAAAAGAAACATTTTAAAAAACTAATCAGTTCAGGAAAATTTGGAAAGACATACATGCATAATGAAGTGACCTGGATTAAAACATTCAATACGGTAACCACATTGTTTAATAAGGAATTGTGAATGATTTAGCTGTTCTCAGTAGTCTAAAAATCCTAAATGACTGTGACGAAAAATCATATTATTCCCAGAAAAAAATGGATATTGTTTGAATACAGAATGAAGCCTGCTATTTCCTTTTTAAATTGTTTTATTAAAGTCTTTTGTACATAGTGACAAATGTGGAAACATTATAAAATTGCACATATATAACATATCTGGTTGCTTACTTCTCAGAGAGCTAAGAGGAAGAAGACAGGAGAGAAGGAGCTCAAAACTTTTAAATATTAAAAAAAACATTTAATATCTCTGCCACTCCCCAAATTAATTTGAAAATATAAGCACCAGGTACCAGGTGGCACAGTGGATAGAGAATCTGCCCTGGAGTCAAGAGAACTTGATTTCAAAGCTGGCCTCAGACACATAATAATAGCCTAGCTGTGTGACCTTGGGCAAGTCACTTAACCCCAGTGCCTTAAATAAAATTTAAAAACCCCATAAGCACCACACATATGAATTTCTTAGTTTGAGAATTGGCATGTTTCTTCATCTGTCCTTTTGAAGTCGCATTGGTTCTTTGAATCTTCCCAACATTATCGATGGTGATGGTCAGAGGTGGCTGGTCACTGAGCCTGAAGTCTAGAAGACATGAATTCAAATCCAATCTGAGCCACCTTCTAGGTATGTGACCCTAGTCAATTCCCTTCACCTCTGACAAAATTCTGTTGTGGGGCAGCTAGGTGGCCCAGTGGATAGAGCACCAGTCCTGGAGTCAGGGGCTCCTGAGTTCAAAATCCAGCCTCAGACACTAGCTGTGTGACCCTGGGTAATTCACTTCACCCCACTACATTGCAAAAAATAAAAGGAAAAAAGAATGCATTGGATCAACTTGAAAGAGAATCCTTTCCAAGAAAACCCCATTGACAACATGGCCAATGTTGTCACAAACCATTGTGCATGACGGAATGTGTAAATCACGATGTTTGAGATCTGGGAGAAGTCTTCCTAATATTTAACTTATTCTTTCTGCTCTAATAGAAAACCTCTGCTGGGGAATAAATATTGAGTTGTGATTAAAGACGTTTCTATATTACTTATATTCAGAAGATTTCTTATCTGTGAGATCACTCTTATGCCTCTTGGAGCTTTGCCTGAAGCCTTTTTTACATTCATTATATGTCCAACACTTCTCTCCAGTGTGAATTCTCTGGCATCTTATACATTTGCAGCTTTGATTAATGGCTGTTCCAGGTTCATTCCATGTATAGACTCAAAAGATTTCTTTGCTTTGTGAACCCTCTGATGCACATACAAATTTGTGCTTTGCCTGAAGGCTTTCCCACATTCACTGCATGCATAAGGCTTCTCTCCAGTGTGAATCCGCAGGTGCTTAACAAGGCTTGACCTTTGATTAAAGGCTCTTCCACATTCATTACATATAAAAGGCTTCTGTCCAGTGTGAATGCTCTGGTGTTGTTTAAGGTTTGAACTTCGATTAAAGGCTCGTCCACATTCATTACATTTGTAAGGCTTTTCTTCAGTATGAATGATTTGATGGTTAATAAGGGATGTAGATTTATAGAAGGCTTTATCACAAATATCACATTGAAAGGGCTTCTCTCCAGTGTGGATCCTATGATGTAAGGTCAAATATGAACTGTGCCTGAAGGCCTTTCCACATTCCTTACATTCAAAAGGTTTTTCCCCAGTATGAACCTTCAGATGTACTGAGAGGTGTGATTGTTGAATGAAGCATTTCCCACACTTATTGCACTCAAAAGGTTTCTCTCCAGTGTGAATTCTCTGGTGTATATTAAGTACTGAGGGAAAGCGAAACTCTTTCCCACAGTCACAACACTTCAGAGGCTTTTTTTTAGTAGGAAATGTTGGAAGATTAGTCACTTCACTCAAATATTGCTCCTGATTCTCCTCCTTCATCTGTCTGTGACTCTCACATTCCCTGGCATCTTCCAAATTAGAGTAGCAAGCATCTTCCATTTCCAGCTTTTTTTTTTTAATGACAATCACCTCCAGGGATGAAGCTTCTTTTGGATTCCTTGGTCCTTAAGTGCAAGTCTGAAAAGAAAATGAAAATTGCAACTTTTCTAGAAGAGGCAGAAAGAAAATGGTATCCTGGGCATGGTATAAGAAAATGGAAAATGGTGCCCTTATAAAGGAGGCAACTAGCAATGAGGTCTCTCATACATGACTTTCTATTCTGAGGTGATATTGGTCAGGGGGCAAAGGAGAGGATGTAAATATACTCCTAAAGAATGAAGAGGCAGATTGATTTCTGTTCAAGGTGATCAGAGAAGGGAGAGAAGGAATTAGGAAGAGAGCAATGTGAGGTGTTTAGACAAAGCGTCAACTAATTGGGGTCTTCTGAAAAACCACATGTAAGGGGAACAGGAAGAGACTCCATAAGAACACATCCACAAGGAGTCTTCTGCCAAGGAATTCTTCTTCCAGAGCAAGGGAGCAACTTTTCTGTAACTCAGGGACTTTGAGTTTCCTATACCCTGAGAGGTGCAGTAGCTTGTCCAGGACCATAGTCAGAATGGTGAGAAGAGGAACCTTGATCCCCAATCTCCCAGTTCCAGAGTCAGCTCTCTCTGTCCTATTCTCCATGCCTCATTTGATCTCCATATGAATTGTACTTCTTCTGACTATTCCACCCACTACAATATTAAGGGAGGATGCACAGACCCTGTTTGATCTCAAGTAGGCTGGACCTCTACTGACCAGTCCACCCAGTCCAATGTAAGTAGATGTACAAGCTCTGTAGCATCTTGAGTCAGTCATGAAGAGAGACTGGGTCACTCAAAGAAATTCTAAGGGAATAAACAGAGACAGAGAGACAGAGAGACACAAAGACACACACAGATACACACAGACACAGAGAAAGACAGGGCTAAATGGGGCTTCCCTGCCCCTTTCCCAATCCATTCATCCAAGATCCCAGAATCTCAGAAATTTAACCTTGGACTCTGGAGACAGGGACGGGGAGAAGAGGGATTCTCTGCTCCTCCCATTGCCCAGGGTCCCTCTGGACATTCTCCTCAGACTGAGTCCCTGCTGAGGGCAGAGGCTGGGCAGGAGAGAATGGGAAGGAACCCATGAGGGAATCCATTGAATGGGAAGATAGCATTTCCTTCCCAGTCATGGAAGTTCATGGAGACTGGGAGCAAGTGGGGAGAATGGTAGAGCCTGGGCTGAGAGTCCCTGGAGGGGGAGGTTTCTCCATCCCCCACTGGCACCTACTGTGGCTGAGTCACCTTACCATGAGTAGCTGGTATGAGTGGAGGGCTTTATGGATGCAGAAGCAGGGAGGCTGGGCCAGACTCAGGAAGCCCTGAGTTCCAAACCTGCCTGAGACACTTCTAGCTCTGTGATCATGGCCCAATCATGAACTCTGTTTGACTCAGTTTCCTCAACTATCAAATGTGTCTCCCAGGGATGTTGAGGATTCAATGAGATCCTCTTTGTAAAGTGTCTGGTCTACTCAGAGGTGATTAATAAAGGCTCCTTTGCTTCCTTCAAGATTCCCAGACATCTTATCCCATGTTCCTCAAAGAAATCCTGGGAAGACTGTAGAGGGGTCTTATATCCCACTCTCCAGGTGATTAAACAAGGCTCAGGACCCTTGAATGACTTATCAAGAACCATAAGAGCCCCTCTGCCTCTTGCCCTTGCAGCCTCTGCCCAGGCAGATCTCCACTTCCTTGTGGAAAGCTTTCTTCCCCTTCTCCTCCTGACCCCAACCTTGGAAGGGAGCTGTGCAAATTCCCCCATAATTATTAGACACCAGCTGAGGAAGGCCCGGAGCTGGGGATGGGACAAGAAAGAGTTAAGACCCCTGAAGGGAGACTCACCTCCACTGCCAGAGCTGCGGCAGTCCTGCCTTAGCTTTCTTAGGGGACTGATGTCTGGCTCCCCACTGGGCTTGTACTTTCTGAGACTGAGAAACTGGCCCAAAGACTCATCTTTTTAAGACCAGCCCCAGCTCCTCCCCCAGGCACCAGGAGCTGAGAACACCTCTGACCCAGATGTTAATCCCAAGGAGGGAGGAGTCATGAGACCAATCAGTCAATTAATCAATCAACATTTAGTTAGCACCTACTGTGAGCCAAGCCTTGATGATAAAGAAGGTAAAAAAGTAAGGGAGACAATATGCAAACAAAGGTCTACTGAACAACCCTTTAAAAAATAAGTAGGGAATAATGAGAAGAGAAGCTCTGCAGTAGAGAAGGCTTAAGCCACCTAAGATGTCCAGTGCAAAGGAGACTGGAACCTGAGCAGAGTTTAAATATGGCCTCAGACATTCAGTGACTGGGGGAGCCTGGACAAGTCACTTTCTTATTGCCTATCCGGCCTCTTTTGTCAGAGACTTCCTGTGGAATCAGGAAAACTGAGGATCCAGACTGAGTCCACAATGAATTCCCCTGACCCCTGCTAGGTTACTCACCCTCTTTCAAAAATACTGAAAATCTTCCAGGACTGGCAGGGAGGCTATTCACCCACAAACCTTGGAACTTGGGAGGGAACTCCTATGCCCTTTAATGGTGTTCACTGCCCCCCATGTTACATCCTGGAGATGAGTCCCCCAAATTGTAAGAAATACCTTTGAGGAAAAAGTCAAGATTCCAAGGTAAGCAAAATCATCAAGAATTTAATTACATTGCCTTCTTTAAGCAGCCTCCTAATCAAAAATAACCACACATTACAGAATCTAGAGCAAGTCCCTTTATTCCTGACTCAAGACACAGGATCTTTCCCCCAAACCCCCATTGACTGAAGATTTTATAACTCACACCACCAATTGAATATTACTCCTTATTTTGTTCCCCAACCCTGGTCATACCTCCACATACATCACATCACTGTTATTATGAGCCTCTGCTTCTCCCAGAAGAGGAGAAATTAAAATTCATCTGTAAACAGAAGACTGGCACCAGCACACCCTTCTCTTTGGTTTTGGCTTGTAGCCTTTTCAAGTTGAAGAATTTACCATCAGTGCAGGCCATGTTCAGCCTCAGTGAAGGTGTTTGATAACATGGCTGAAAACATCATGTTAAAAACCATGGGAGTAAAGACATCCATGTTTTATTCCATTGGCGATCAGGAAATCTCCAGAGCATCATCCACCTTCCAGAACCCAGGCATGCATGCCATCATGGAACTGATGCACAATTCTGATGAGCTCCTAGGGGCAACTGAATTTTGACATAATTTTCCATAAACTCTTGAGACTGGTCATATCAAAGACCTTGGACAGATCTACAAATGTTGAAAACAGACCTCTGTTCTGCTTCTGGCATTTTACTGGAGATATCTGGCAGCAAGCACTATAGTGACTGCTCTTCAACTATTTCTGAAGGCCCCCTGGCTGTCAGAGAGGTGACCATCTTCCAGCTGAAGGAACAATATATTGAGAAAGACTCTGGCAAGAATCTTACCAGGGATGACTAAAAGAGAAATACCCCTGTGATTGTCACAGGAATAGTCCAAGAGTTGAAACTGCATTTCTGGGATCTAAGCAGGGCTCTCTCTGGGACACAACACTGCCTTCTGTCACCCATGAGTCCTGGCCTTGCCTGCAGCATTTTGTCTGGGACTCCAGGTGTGGAGAGAATCCCAATGAGGGTCAGAATTAGTGATCGAATCTCAGAAGAGAAATTCTTCCTTCATTTTTGGAGAGTGTTGGTCAGGAAGGTGGACTCTTTGCTACTGACTCCTGGAGGAGAGAGAGATCTCCTGTAGACATCTAGGGGAGGCTGGCCACTGAAATTGGGGAAATATGTGTTTCCATGAAAGGGAAAGGGGCTCAGATAGTTGGTGAAATGCAAAGAGTGTAGCTAGCCCACATCCTGGAAGAAAGTTCTAAGTTACCAAGAAGATAACTGAAGAAATAGGGGTTACCTGGGGGTCCTTGAATTCATTGCTTTGTGCCTGCTTAAGAAGTTTATGAATTTTAATTTCTCCTCCTCTGGGAGGTTCATTATAATGGTCAAGTGATGTAGTGATGTAGGTGGAGGCATGATCAGGGTGGGGGAACATATTAAGGAGTAACATGCAATTGGCAGTGTGACTTCCACAATTCCTAGGAAATGGGGGTTTGGGGGAAGGATCCTCCTGCCTTTGTGACAAGAACAAAGGGGCTTGTTCTAGCTTCTGTAAGGGGTGGCTACCTCTCATGGTGGGGCTGCTGAAGATAAGAAGGAAATGTCATAAATTCTGGGTTACTTCACTCATCCTGGAGCCTTGCCTTTTTCCTCTAATGTATTTCTTACAATTTGGGGAGCTCATCTCTGGGAGTTAATATAGGGGAGGTATAGGGAATGAAAACCACCAAAGGATGGAGGAGTTCCCTGATGAGTTCTGTGGGTGGTGGGTGAATGCCCTCCCTATCAGTACTGGGAGATTTTCAGTATTTTTGAAAAAGGGGTCAGGGAAATTCACTGTGGCTTCTGTTCAGAGAGCAAAGTAAGATGAATGTGGACTTGGACAAGCATTTTCTTGTTGTGGAATCTTGGAGGGGGTCCTCAGGTGGAGCTTGTGAGTGTCTGGAAGGTGCTGGGAGGGGGCAAGGTCTGGATCCTCAGTTTTCTTGATTCTACAGGAAGTCTCTGACAAAAGAGGCCAGATGGGCAATAAGAAATATAAGGGCAGTGACTTTCCCAGGCTCCCCCAGTCACTGAGTGTCTGAGGCCATATTTGACCTCAGCTCCTGGCTCAGGTTCCAGTCTCCATTGCACTGGACATCTTAGCTGACTTGACCAGAGCTTCTATTCTTTTCATTATTTCCTATTTATTCTGTAGCTGGTATAGTTGACCTTTGTTTGCAAATTGTCTACCCAGTAAGCTCCCTGAGGGCAGGGACTGCCTCTTCATCTCTTTTTGTATCATCAATGCTAACTTGATTGATTGATTGGTCATGGGACCCCTCTCTCTGGAGAATTAGTGTCTGGGATAGGGAAGTGGTCACATCCTGGTGGGTGGAGGAGGACTGTGAGTTGATCCTAAAAATAGGTGCCTTTGGGGGGCGGCTAGGTGGCATAGTGGATAAAGCACTTTGAGTCAGGAGTACCTGGTTTCAAAACCGGTCTCAGAATAATGACCTAGCTGTGTGGCCTTGGGCAAGCCACTTAACACCATTTGCCTTGCAAAAAAAAAAACTAAAAAAAAGTTACTAATGTTGATCCAATCCTTATATTTTTTTAAATTTTAAAAAGAAACTGTCTCAATGTCTTGAACGCAACTCTGGGAAGCAAATGGGAATTTTATTATACAATAAATAGGTAAAATTTAATTTGTGACAATGAGGAAAGACCCTTTTCTAAAAAAAATGGACAAAATGCACTTTATTTTAATGCTGCTAACCATTTTTGTGTTAAGTTGTTGGGGTTACCAAGACATAAGCTTGACAATGAGTTCTCTCTGTTGTATTTAAGGTGATAAGATTTTCCTGAATTAGCTCTATATTATTGCTGAGAATATTGGAGAAAAATAAAAAGCTGTTGGGAAATGCAAAAAAAGAGGGGCCTTTGGGCCAGGGCTTCTCAGTCTCCCCAGAAAAGCTGAGGTAGGACCTCCGTAGCACTGGCAGTGGTGGTGAGTCTGTCCCTTCAGGGGTCTTTCCTCTTTCTTGCTCCATTCCAGTTCCTGGTCTCCCTCAAATGATGCCTAATAATTGAGGGTGGATTACCAGAGATCCCTTCCAAGGTTGGGGTCAAGGGGAGAAGAGAAAGAATCTTCTCCAGGGAAGAGAAGAGGAAAGCAGGTTGGACAGAGGCTCCAAGGGCAATGGATAGAAGTGGGTCAGGGCTTCTGATCTCTGGACTCTGTGGCTCCTGACAAGTTGAGTGGGGATATAAGGCCCCTGTACAGTCTTCACAGGATTTCTTTGAGGAACATGGGATAAGATGTCTAGGAATCCTAAAGGAAGGAAGCAAATAAGCTCTTATTAATCACCTACAGTAGGCCAGACATTTTACAAAGATCCTCAACAACCCTGGGAGACCCATTTGATAGTCGAGGAAACTGAGTCAGACAGCTCATGACTGGCCCAGGATCACAGAGCTAGGAAGTATCTCAGGCAGATTTGGAACTCAGGGCTTCCTAACTCTGGTCCATCCTCTCTGCCTCCGCATCCATAATGCCCCATATTTATACCAACTACTCATGGTAAGGTGACCAGCAGGTGCCAGTGGAAGATAAAGGGACCTCCCCCTCCAGGGATTCTCAGTCCGTGCTCTACCATCCTCCCCACTCACTTGCTCCTAGTCTCCATGAACTTCCATGACTGGGAGGGAAATGCCATCTTCATCTTTACTAACTGCCCTTCTGAGATCTGGGGATGTACATGACCAATGCAACCTTCAGCTCTGAGGGGAAGATGAGGATTCCCAAAGGGAATAGTCAGAAGGAGGGAAGATGAGCCTTTCCTAGAGGGTTGGGGGCCCAGCTGACAAACGTGCTGCCCTCCTTTTAGGTCTCCACCTGGATTCTTGTAAACTTCATCAGGCTGTATAAACTACTTGGTTCAGGAATTCTTAGAAGTACAAGCCAAAGTCTGTGGCTGAGTTGAGTATCCCAGTCTCTCTTCATGACTTTGATTTAAGATGTTACAGGGCCTGTGTATCTCTCTTACATTGAAGTGGGTGGACTGGTCAGTAGAGTTCAGCTTACATGGAGATCAAAAGAGGCATGGGGGAATAGGACAGAGGCAGCTGGCTCTGTGGTTGGAAGATTTGGGGTTAAGTCTCTCTTCTCACCATAATGACTATGGAATCATGAACAAGCTGCTTCATTTCTCAATGGTGTAGGAAACTCTGAGTTGCAGAAAAGTTGCTCCCCTGCCTGGGAGAAGAATTCCTTGGCAGAAGACTTCTTTTGGATGTGGCCCTGCAGAGCCTCTTCATGTTTCCCATATATCTGGTTATACAGAAGACCCCAATCTTTGTCTATACACTTCACATTGCTTTTTTCCTAATTTCTTCTCCCCATCTCTGATCACTTTGAACAGGCACCATTCTGCCTCTTGTCTTTAGGTGATTGTTCACTTCCCCTCCTTTATCCCCTGCCTAATATCACCTCCGATTAGAAGGACATGTATGAGAGCTCTTATTGCCATGAGCTGCCTCTTTAAGGGCACCATTTTCCATTCTCTTACCCCATGCCCAGGATACCATTTTCTTTTTCTCTTTCACTCAGGATAATGGGGATGGTTAGATTTTTATTTCTCTTTCAGACTTGCATTTAAGGACCAAGAAATCCAAAAGGCCAAAAGAAGATTCATCCCTGGAGGTGACTGTAATAAAAGAACTGGAAATGGAGGATCTTTGCTACTCTGATTTGGGAGATGCCAGGGAATGGGAAAGCCAGAGACAAATGCAGGAGGAAAATCAGGAGAGAAATCTGAGTGAAGTGATTAATTTTTCTATTGGGAAAAAACCTCTGAAGTGTTATGAATGTGGCAAAGAGTTTAGATTCCCCTCAGAACTTATTATACACCAGAGAATTCACATTAGAGAGAAGCCTTATCAATGTAATGAGTGTGGAAAAGCCTTTAGGCAAAGCATCAATTTGCATGTTCATCAGAGAATTCATAAAGAAAAGAAACCTTTTGAATCTAAACATGTAACAAATGTGGGACAGCCTATAATCAAAGCTGAAAACTGATAAGATACCAGAGAATTCATACCTTAGACATATAATGAATGTGACAAAGGCTTCCAGTAAAGCTCAGAGAGATGTTTGCATACCAGAGTGAATTCTTCAACAGGAAATCTGAATATAAGTAATGTGGAATGTGGAAAAGTCTTCAATCACTATTCAGTCTTTATTCCCCAGCAGATCCTTGCTATTAGACAGAACAGAAGGAATAAGTTAAATATAGGAAGAAGTCTCCCAGATCTCCAACACTGTGGTTCACTCATTCAGTCATGTCAATCAATACTTAGTGATCCCATGAAACATGTTGTCAATGGGGGTCTTCTTGGAAAGGGTATTGAAGGGTTTTCCATTTCTTTCTCAAGTTGATATAGCACATCCTTTTGTCAGACAAAACAGAGGAGAATTGAATTGCTTAAGGTCACACACTTAGGAAGTGGCTCAGATTGAATTTGATTTCATATCTTCCAGACTTCAGGCTCACTGCTCTATACTCTGAGTCACCAGTCACCAAAGTCAATGGAAATAATAATCACCAAAAAAACTGAAAGGTAATGCTGGGAAAATACAAAGAACCAATATGACTTCAAAAGGAGAGAGATGAAGAAATATGCCAAGTCTTAGCAGAGAAGGAAGTTGAAATGTATAGAGTGGTGCTTGTGCTTTCAGATTCTTTCCAATAATTAATTGGGTGACTGGGACAGTTATTAAATGAGTTTTTCATTTTAAAATATTGTTTATATAAAGTTTTGAGTTCCAAATTCTCTCCATCTCCCCTTTCTCCCCTTCCCTGTCTCTGAAAATGTAAGCAAACACATATGTCATACATGTGTAATTTTGTAAAACATTTCCACATTTGTCACTTTGTACAAAAAAGACTTGAATAAAACAACAAAATTAAGGAAAGTGAAAAATAACGTGATTTATTCTATATTCAAACAATATCCATTCTTTCTCTGGAGATTGATAGTATGATTCACCATCAGTGTTTTTGGATTTCCTTGGATCTTTATATTGCTGAGAACAGCTAAAACATTCACAGTCCTTTACCAAATAATATTGTGGTTATTGTGTAGAATATTCTTCTAATCCTGGTCACTTCTTTGGGTGTGTCTTTCCAGATTTTCCTGAAATGATTGTTTTTTTTTTAAAATCAAGTAAGTAGTTTTCTTTACTTTTATAACCAACTTTCCAACACTTGATACATCTTTTTATGGTTAGAAGTCCATAATGAAAGAACTGGAGTACTCTAAAAGTTTATTAAGAAATATATGGAAATTTGGAAAGTATTATAAGTGCTTTCTCCTAATTTTATAAATATCAAAGAAACTGTACTGACAAGAAGAAGAAAAACTGAGTGCATCTATGCAATCCCCTGTGTTTCTTAGGATTAAAAAAAGAATAAAACTTTTCCTGTGAATATATTGAATGATGAGGGCTTTTGGTTTTTGAATATTTGGGCCCTTGTAATTCTTTACATTTATTTAAGGGATGCAGACAATTTATTCAAAATTTATTTATAGTTGTAATTCTGGAATGTCCAACTTCTAGGCTTCATTGACTAACAAAAATCCTTCAGGGGTTACTTAGAGAATTTTATACCCATTCTTTACTACAATGCCAACCCTCACCACCAAGGAGCACAGCAGCAAATGTAACAAGGGTTACATGATTTAATTTGTTTCTGAGTTTTAAATGACTGTATCTTCATCCTTCATTGATTGTAATTTCTCAATTTGTTCACTTCTATTATTTAAAATTCTTGGTTTTAACCTTAATGGACTTGCTCATTCCATCAGTGCCACAATCAGGCACAATTTTGGGGTGTCTGTGATGGAGAATACCATCTGTATCCAGAGAAAGAATTGTGGACTTTGAACAAATTGAACAAAGACCAAAGACTATTACCTTCAATTAAGAAAAAAAACCTTCATCTTATGTAATTTTGCTATCTCTTATATTTTATTTTTCTTTCTTAAGGATAGGATTTCTCTCTCATAGCATTCAACTTAGATCAATGTATACCATGGAAACAATGGAAAGACTAACAGACTGCCTTCTGTGGGGAGTGGGGGAAAGAAAGAAAGATTAGGGGGAAAAATTTTTAAATTCAAAATAAATCTCATTAAAAAATAAAATTCTTGGTTTTCAGCTAAACAAAATGCTTTTTTATTTAAAAATTTCCATTTTCATATCTCTTTAAGACATGAAATTCAATCCCTAACTGTAATAAACTCTGTTATATCTCTTTAAGTTGTATGTTCCACTAATGTCATGAATTTGCAAAATTTTAAATTGATTTTAATTCTATTTTATTAAGACTTAATCAAGCTAAAATGCGTATTCCCTTTCACAGAACAAGCCCATTGGGTAACATCTAAATCTAGAGGATCTTGTACTTTCCTTCACAGGTCATCTTCTCAGCCTCCCCCAATCTCTAGGACAGGTGTGTTCAACCTGTGGCCCTACCCACAGCATGTGTGTTGGTGTGAACTTTGTGGTGTTGTCTATAGTCAAGAATAGGTATTGTTGACTTCCAGTCAAGATAGTAGAGAGAAGCCAGGATCTGTTTCAAGGCCTCCTGGCTTTGCCTCAGATTGAACACAAATCAAGTCTCTTAACAGATTTTGAGCAGAACCTATAGAAGAACAGAGGGGAACAGCTCCCAGCAAGGTCTGACGTGGGGGAGCATGGTGTGCCCAGGGAAGAAAGTAGAGCCCTATCACACAGGTGGAGGGTGAGGCAGGGGGACTGACCTGAGAACCACCATGGAAGCCTTTGTGGTGAGCAAGGAGGAAAGATGGGGAGAGCTCCAGCACAGTTTTCAGGTCACCTAGGACACTCAGTTGGTCACTAGTCTGGAAGGCCCATTCCATGATCCCCCTTGTTCTCAGCGGAACCCCCAGTGTGTCCAGAAGAGCACCCATACTTTCAGTGTAACTCCAGAGTTTCCAGTGGAGCCTCTGTATTTCCAGAGGAGCCTCCAACATTCCTGTGGGAGGGCCTGGCATTTCCAGTACAAACACAGAAACAGCCTTAGTTGTTCACACCTTATCCCAAGGCCTGAGTTTGGTTGGGAGATCTTCCCCAGTTCTGATTATCCAGAGGGAACCTCTGAAGTTTTCAGCCCTGATGGTCTACCCAGATTGTAAGGACAGCCCAGATCCAGCCTCAGGTCTGGGGAATGGGCTACTGACGCCCCTAACATAGACAATCCAAAGAAAGCTTCTGACCTTCCTTACTGGTGGATCCATTGAGAAACCTCCAGAGTTCTTAACCCCAATGTGCAAGGCCTCTGGGGTTCTCAACATTGAAGGTGTGAGAACCAACTCCTACCCACCCAAGACCCTAGGGAAAGCTAACAACCCAAAATGAAGAAAGGCCAGCACAATGCAGGTTCTATTGAATGTTACCTTGGAGATAAGAATACCAGCTCAGAAAAGGACAACAGAAGGGGCCCTATATGTGAAACTTCAGAGGTGAATGTGAATTGGTCTCTGACCCAAAAAGAGACTTCTTAGAAGAGAATAGAAAGGAGTTTAAAAATCAAATGGAAAAATTAAGGAAAAAATATAAGAGAAAATTAATACTATGCAAGAGAAAATTAACATCTTGCAACAAAAAATAACAGAAGAAAACAAACCCTCAAAAATACAATTAGATGGGGCAGCTAGGTGGTGCAGTGGATGAGCACTGGCCCTGGAGTCAGGAGTACCTGAGTTCAAATCTGACCTCAGACATTTAATAATTGCCTAGCTGTGTGGCCTTGGGCAAGCCACTTAACCTCATTGCCTTGCAGAAACTAAAAAAAAAAAAAAATACAATTGGACAAATGTATAAAAAGAAAATGCCACCAAACACAATTGGGCAAATGGAAAATAGACTTGACCAATTGGAAAAGGAGCTGCAAACAGAAAATGAACAAAATTCTTTTCTAAAATAAGAATTGGAATGTGTGGAAACTAATGACTTCATGAGACACCAAGACCCTGTTAAACAAAATCAAAAAGGGGAAAAATAAGAAGAAAATTTAAAATACCTCATTGGTAAAACAACTAACCTTAAAAGGAACCAGGAGAGATAATTTTAAGAATCATAGAATTCCTTGAGAACTTTGATAAAAAAAAAAGAGCCAGGATCCATTCTTCAGGATTTAATTAAGGAGAATTGCCCTGATATCCTGGAACCAGAAGGCAAGAGTCACTGAAAGAATCCACCAATTCCCTCCTGAAGGGGATCACAAAATGAAAATACCAAGGAATAATGTGGCCACATTCATGGTTAGATTTATCTGATTTATGTTTAGATTTAACTAATTTTGAGAGATGGAGGTTGAGGTCCCTGACAAGTATAGTTTAGCTCTCTACCTTTTCCAGTAACTCATTTAATTTTTCATTTAAGAATTTGGATACTATAGCAAGTGCTGCACACATTGAAATTACTTCATTTTCTAAGGTACCTTTTAAGAGGATATGGTTTCCTTCCTTGTCTTTTATTAATATCTATTTTTGCAAGTACTTTGTCTGAGATTAAGATTATTATCCCTGCTTTTTTCACTGTAGCTACCTATGTGCAAGGTTGTGACTACAACTCCTAAGTGTAACCATACATACTACTTCTTTACTTATCTGTTGCCACAGGACTTTGAGTTAGGTAAAAGTTGTATAATGGTTTGCTGGACCACCACCAAAGGGCAGTGAAACTTTGCATACCACTACTAGGTCTGTATTCTGGAGAGATTATGAAGGACAAAAATCCCACATGTAGGGTCAGCTAGGTGGTGCAGTGGAAAGAGCATCAGCTCTGGAGTCAAGAGAATCTGAGTTCAAATCCTGTATCAGAAACTTAATAATTACCTAGCTGTGTGAACTCGGGCAAGTCATTTAACCCCATTGCCTTTCAAAAACAAAATAAAAAAATCTCATATGCACAAAAATATTCATAGCAGCTTATTATCTAGTGGCAAAGAATTGGAATTTGAGGAATGATTGAACAAATTGTGGTATATGTCTGTGATGGAACTCTATTGTTTTCTAAGAAATCATTGGGCTTTCAGAAAAGCCTGGAAAGGCTTGCATGACTTGATGCAGAGTGAAGTGAGTAGAACCAGAAGAACATTGTACACACTAACAACATAGGGTGATGATCAACTATGATGGACTTGTTCATTTCAGTAAAATAATAATCAAAGATAATTTTAAAAGACATGATGGAAAATACCATTATATCCAGAGAAGGAACTTTAGTTTTAAAAAGTTATCTTCTTTATTACACCATCTTTTTCTCTCCAATGTTTTCTTTCTTCTGCTTGGATCTGATTCATCTCTCACAACATGATCAATATGGAACTATATTTAGCATGGTTATAAATGTAGAACTTATATTGCTTTCTGTTGGGGGGGGGAGGAGGGAAGGGTGGAAGGGAGAAAATGTAAAACTCAAAACCTTGCAAAAAATTGATTAGTAAAAATTACCATTGTATGAAATTGGAAAAAAGAAAGAAATAAAATATCTTAAGAAACTTGTATGGGTGATGTCTTGATTCACATGTAAATTAGAGGCAGAATTACATGAAGTCTTTGAATGCATTCAGTCTTCCAGTTATTACAGTGTAGTGGTAAAACAAAAACAACTAGTGATGACTTTGATGTGAACATTAAAGAGTTTTTGTTGACCAAAGCAACCCAGAAGAGCTAAAATGTTGGCCAACCCTGCTTTAAGGTGTATTCAAGGAAAACCAGTGTCTTCAAAGAATATTCAACTATTCTAGATTAGTGTGCTGTTGGTCTTCATAGGATGGGGGCTGCCTAAGAAATTCATTACAAAGGGAGAATAGCCCCAACCAATTCCAAAACTGGGGGAGATCTTCTAATCCCATTCCAAAAATGACAGACCCAAGATTAGAAGAAACCAGTCCCCAACCAGTCAAAGGTGACCCAAGGCAACTGAATTTGGGCAATTAGGTACTTGAATATTATCCCCCACACCCCCTGTGATGGATGAGGTTCATCAACATAACAAGCATTATATGATGGGGGGGAGTCATATTAGAGATATGTCATGGGATGGTCAGATTTTTTTAGACTGTAACTCAAATTCTAAGAGGCTATGAAAATCCAGGTGGGAAGGGAAAGAGTTTGTAAAACTATATAATAATGGACAGTATTATACCTTGGAATGCCTCACACTGGGGTGGGGGGGCACCTGTATCTTGCAAGATCCATGAATAAAGTATTCAATTCTCTCACTCCAGCAGATTTGTTTCTTTTATAGATAACAATTAATTTCATAATCAATGGAATTAATTCATCACATGAATCATTTTTAAACTATATGCAAACTTTAAGCTCACCTCCTTTGGTTGTCTTCAATTTTTCAAGTTATTTTATGTTTATTGTATAATAATAATAATAATAAACAATGTTTATTGGATAATAATATAAGTTTATTGTATGTTTATGTATATTAATTTCAAGTTATTATATCTTCTGTATCTGTAAACCAATGTATTATTTTAGAATTGACAAGGTTCTCATTATTCACATACATTCTTACAGATAAGGAATCTACTCTCACAATCAACAAAATCAGGTTTGAATCTGTTCTATATAATCTTCCAGGTTTCTTTTCAGGTTTCAAAGAACACAGCCAATCAGCACTTAGATTAAGAGTCAACTATCTCATCTCAGGGAAGGGGAAAAGAAAGAGTAAGATCAACCAAAGAGGGAAGGGAGAATATTTGGAGAGCAACTGGAAAGATATCGTTTTAGAATAAGAACAAAACAACAAACAAACAACAAAAAAACAAAACAAAACAACAAACCAACACTTTCTTTTTTCAAGAGCAAGAGACCAGGGACTTTTACAGTGGTGGAATCTATCCTTTTAGACAGTCAGCAAGGTCTCTTATCTAAGGATAGTAATCTGTGTTACAGCAGGGAATGACACTATCTGCTTTCCCAAGTCCTTTCTACTATTTTAGACCACAGTGGTGTTTGGTAAGGAGAGGGTTTATAAGTGTTTGTCCATCAAAATGTCACAAAATGATTGTGGGTCTTTTGCTCCCCCATATTCTTTTTTAAAATTAATTAATTAATTTATTCTTATATTATACAAATGATGTTTTTTAATACATTACTAAAATATTCTTGTTTAAGAGTAAACATAATACACCCCCCAAAAAATATAGACCTGTATGAGCATAAAGGAGAGAGAAAAAAATTAAAATTTAAATTAAAAAAATAATAATAATAGTTGTTGTGGCCAGGTGGCATAGTGGATGGAGCACAGGCCCTGGAGCCAGGAGCACCTGAGCCCAAATCCGGCCCCAGACACCCAACAATCACCCAGCTGTGTGACCCCATGGAAGCCACCTCAACCCCATTGCCCTGCAAAAACCAAAAAAAAAAAAAAAGATGCAAAATAAAATAAAATAGTAATAATAATAATAGTAGGGGCAGCCAGGTGGTGGATAGAGCACCAGCCCAGGAACCTGGAGCACGGGGGTCCCAATCCAGCCTCAGACACCCAACAATCACCCAGCTGTGTGACCCCAGGCAAGCCACCCAGTACCATTTGCCCTGCAACCCCCCCCCAAAATAATAATAATAATAAAAAATGTGCTTCAGTCTGTGTTCCAATACCACATTCTTTAAGATAAGTCCATCACAAAAGCTACTTCCATATTTTCCCACTGTTGCCATTGCTAATTGCAACTCCCTCCATTTGTACTTCTCCACTACCATGTACTATATTTTTTCTCTCCTTTCACTCTCTCTGCTGTAGGGTAGCTGAGTGGCACAGTAGACAGATCCCTGGCCCTGGGGCCAAGAGGCCCCAAGCCCACATACCACCCCTTAGGCACAGCATCCACCCAGTCCTATGGTCCCAGACAGGCCACCCAATCCCAGACCCTTGCAAGAAGTAAAAAAGAAAATGTTATATCGGACCATTCTCCCCCCATGGTCCATCTTCTCCTCCATCACGCACATCCCCCCAATTCCCCCGTCCCCCTTCTCTCCTTCTTACTCCAGATGTCTATACCCCATTGAGTATATATACTATTTCCTCTCCTAGACACCTCTGATGAGAGTGAAGATTTCCTCATTCCCCCTTGCCTTCCCTCCTTCCATATCATTGCAATAGCTCATTGTAATAAAAAAATCTTATTATATGAAATATCTTAGCCTATTCCTCCTCTCCTTTTTCTTTTTCCCATTACATTTCCCTTTTAGCCATTGACTCCATTTTTACACCACATTATATCTTTCTCCTGTGCTTCATCTACAAAAGCTCCTTCTACCTGCTCTATTAAATGAGAAGGTTCATATGAGTATAATCAGTATAATTTTTCTATGCAGGAATACATGTTCATCATCGTCAAGTCCCTCATATTTCCCCCCTCTCCTCCACTCTCTAGGCTTCACCTGAGTCCTGTATTTGAAGATCAAACCTTCTGTTCAGCTCTGGCCATTCCAACAGGAACATTTGAAATTCCCCTGGTTCATTGAAAGTCCATCTTTTTCTCTGGAAGAGGACATTCAGTTTTGATGGGTCCCTCATATTCTTTTCTTCACTTTTCCCTAAGTTCTTTTAGGGGTAGTAATATGGTAAGTCAAAGATCTCTCAACATAGTGGGCAGTTCCATTCTCTAAATCTTCTAGTTTAGGTCTGATCATCTTTCTCTTTCATCACTGTTGGGGGTGGGGGTGGGGTTGAATGAGTGCAGAATCTCCCAGACACGGGGATGATGCGGATGGTTTGTATAGGAATAGGACAACTTTACTCCTCCCAGACTCAGGTTAAACACCAACAGTGAGGGTGGGGCAAGGACCTTTCTCCCTCCCTCCATCCCATTGCTCCACAGTTAAGAAAGCACTGAAGTCTGTTTAAAGTAAGTTCAGAAGTCCCATGTGCAGAAAGGAAAGTCCCATTTTTTTAGGTCAAATTCTGGAACAAATACACAAACATATAAATTTTGCACAGAAAGATTGTGACTGAAAGGTGATGGTGGTCAGGACTCTGGTGCTGGCTTCCATGGAGACATCTTTCAAAGAAAAAACTCCTTAGAATATCCAAGGCTTTCCCCTAAGAGGAAGCTAAGGGACCAACCTCCCCCCTCCATTGGGATGCTAATTGTTACATTTGAAATAAACTGAAGGACAAGGTTCTGAACTTTATAAATTTATTAGGTTAGCAATAATCAATAATTGGGTCAATGGCCTCTCTTCATGAGAAAAGACTCTGAATGTGGATTGTTAATAGAATTTTTATTGTTACTGAGTATAACAGGGGAGGTCATAGTCAGAGTGTCAGTAATCAGGTAGCAGTATAATTAATTGCTTTCAGTGTAAGGAACAGTTTGGAAATTGTGATTTCTCAGTCTTGCTACAGTGAAAGCAGAGATCATATATAATATATATAATATATATAATATATATATTATATCTATATAATCATAAGGGGGAAGAAAGGGGAAAAGTGGATCATAGAACAGTTTTGGGGGCTTGAGTGACTTTCTCAGGACAAGCCCATTAGAGCAGGACAATACAACAATTACTGCAGCCAGGACTGTCCAAGTAGGGCCACACCGATGTCCTTGAGTCCTGGGAGAATGGTTATATTGATTGGATAGTCTTGGGAATATTCATTATTTTGCTTATGTACAGAATAGTTTACCCAGTTTGCTGATTCACTTCACTTGACACAGGCAAGTGTGGGTCAAGGAAAGAATACAGCCTTGTCTGGTCTTCTGCTGCTGCAGGTGTCCATCCTTTCTGAATGTCATAGGGGGTCTGGCAGTTTACTTGGTGTTGAGTTGGGTTCTAGGGTGGTGCTTGGCATGTCCTGAGGCTAGTGGGGTTTCCAGGTGTGTTCCATGATTGGTCTGAATTATTTTTTTTTTCTTACTGCATTTAATTAAGTGCTTTGTGATAGATTCTTAAGTGTAATGCTTGGGTCAAAAGGGAGTTACAATATTGATTAAGTAGTGCCCCAGTTCCATTTCCCAGGACACACAAACATCTCAAATGTGATTTTTTTCACCCAAGGGAGTCAACATGAAATAGAACAAAGAGTCTTTTTCTAAGAATTTATGATATCTATTTGGATGCCTTTAGGCGTGTAATGAATGTTTGAATTAGATGAAACTTTTGTGGATAGGTCTCTATACCTTAACTTTGTCTTCAGCAAGGCACTTCTGCTTTAAAATAACTATAATTCTACTGAGAAATGCAAGTTTACATTTGGAGCTGTCAGGTTTGTCTTTCATTTTCTCTGAGAAAGTAGGGTAGTTTCCTAGAGTTACCTCACAAGAAGAGTTATCTGTCTGGTTTATTGGATTTTGTGTTATCAATGAGTATGCACACGTTCCATGTACCAGTGATGAGCAGAATCAGCTTTGAGGATGTTTTTGAACTTTTTTTCTGTTTTGACTTCAGGGTAGGATTCCTGCCTGTCATGGTAATCAGGGCAGGGTTTGGAAAACAGGCAATGCACCATTCCTAGCCCCTTCCTCCCACTAGAGATGAGCCATGAGATCCTTAAAAAACTGCTCCTGAATTTCACTGTTGCTTCCAGTAAGTAGAGGACTCATTCCCTTGCTTCTTCACTTGCCTTTTGCCACAGGAATTTGAGATAGTTATAAAATGATTATGTGGTTTGGGTGATGTCTTTTGATGCATGTATAAATTAGATTTAAGTGAGGCAGAGTTGCATGAAGTCTCTGACCACATTCCCTCCTCCAGTTATCACAGTGCAGTGATCACTGGAAAAGACAGAATCAAAATAACAGGTGATGTCTTGGGATGCAGTGAATGATCTTGATGTCTCACCAAATTCTAAGTGTCCACAAGACATGCCTCACTTGCTGCCTTCATGGACTTTGGAATGAATTTTTTGCATCTGTCCATTCCACCAGGGGAAGTCTTCACATGCTTGGGGTAGACATGCTCTGACTCGCTGAAGGGATCGAGACCCCCTCAGTTACCCTCAATATGGTTAAACCCATCTGCCTAAATGGTTTACAGGGATTTGGTTGCTGTGTATGTTATACTTTCTTGGAGCCTGGGTGAGAGTTAGCTGACTAGGCAGACATCAAAGGTAGAAAGCAGTTGTCAAAAACTCTAGAGCAGAGATGTCCAACCTTTTAGTTCTTCTGTGTTGCATTTTAAGTTCCACATACAGTGTTTAATACCAAGTCTTGACTATAAAACAAATCACACCACAAAGGAACACAATAATAAATGGGAAGTGGGCAGGGCCGTAGGTTGTACATACCTACCCAAGAGGATGAAGAAGGTTGAGAAGATGGCCTGTGAAGATAGCTGCAGGATCCTCTTGACTTGATATGTTTCCCCAGGGGTTTGTTTTGTGAAAGGGAATATTAAATCTAGCTTGATAAAGTCTTTGCAAAATAGAATTAAAATCAAATTTTAGAGATTCATGGCATTAGTGGAGCATACAGCTTGGGAAGATGTAATCCAGTCTAAGTCAGTTTCAAAGCTAGGGATGAACTCTTGTGTCATAAAGAGATATGAGAATGGAAATGTTTGTTAAAGAAGATGACATTTTGCATGGTTAAAAACCAAATATTTTGAATAATTGAAATGTGCAAATTGAGAAATTACAGTCAATGATTTAAAACTCAAAAATAAACCAAATTTATTGGAGCTCATTCATGTAACCCCAGTCACATTTGTTGTGCTCATTGGTGGTGTGGGTTTCATTATAGTAAAGAATGACTACTGAATTCTGTGTGATTCCTTGAGACATTTGTTGGTCAATGAAACCCAGAAGAGCTAAAAGATTGATCCAAGAACAAAAAACACCTATCATTCTTAACAGGCAACGTTTAATTTTTTTAATGTTAAGAAACACAGGGCGTTGCACAGATGCCTCAAGATTTTTTCCCCTTCTTTTCACTTCACTTTTATATTTAGTAAAATTAGTATGAAGGATTTATAACACTTACTACATTTCAATATATTAATCCAGTATGAACCCTCTTGATGTGGATAAAAATTTGATTGTTACAAGATTTTCTTCTGGTCAGTGTATTCTAAAATTCTTTTGATTTTGACTCTGAAATCATTTGCACTCTATCTTTATTTCCAAATTCCCTCCTTTCCAGTTCCCTTACCCCCAAATCCATTGAGAAGGCAAGAAAAACAAAACCCATTAAAAATATGTCTAGTCATGGAAAACGCTTAGATAACTGTTTTCACATTGCCTATATCTTCAATCTTCATATTGTTGAGAATAGCAATCCCAAAAGACTGATGAAGAATCATACTATTCATCTCCAAAAAATGGCTATTGTTTGAATACAAATGAAAGAATGTTATTTTTCACTTTTTTTTTGCTTTATTCAAGTCTTTTTGTACAAAGTGACTAATGTGGAAATGTTTACCAAATTGCACATATCTGGTTGCTTATAATCTCAGAGACAGAGAAGATGAAGAAGGGAGAGATAGAAACACAATTTAATAACTCCCCCAAACTCCCAATTAATGTGTAGGAAAGAATCTGAAAAACATAAGCAACATTCCACATTCAACTTCCTCTTCTATTAGTTTGTTTCTTCATTTCTCCTTTGGAGACATGTTTGTTTTTTCATTTCTCTTTTGGAGAGATATTGGTTCTTTGTACCGTTGCAGCTTTCTCTTCAAATATTTTGTGATTATTGTTTACATTGACTTTGGCGTTGATTCAGAGGTGGCTGATGTGTCTCAGTGGAGAGGAGCACTGAACCTGAAGTCTGGAAGATGAATTCAAATCCAATCCAAGCCACTTCCTTGGTATGCTCTTTGGCAACTCATTTCACCTCTTATTTGTCTGAGAAAAGTGTGTACTGGATCAACTTGAGAAAGAAACTGAAAAGCACTCCAATATCCTTGTGCCAAGAAGAGCCCATGGACAATATGGTCCATGGGATTACAAAGAGTCAGACATAATTGAATGACTGAACCACAAGTGTTTGAGCCCTGGGAGAAGTCCTCTCCATATTTATCTTATTCATTTTGCTCTGTATCATATAAAATCTGCTGGAAAGTAAGGACTGAGTTGTGATTAAAGGCTTTTCCACATTTCTTATAGTCAGAAGATTTGTCAGTCTGAACACTCTGATATGCATGCATCTTTCAACTTTGCCTGAAGCCTTTTCTACATTCATTTACATGTCTAAGGTTTCTTTCCAGTGAGAATTCTCTGCTCTTATGGGTTTTCAGCTATGATTAAAGGCTGTTCCACATTCTTTACAATGATAGATTCAAAAGATTTTCTTTTCTTGGTGAGTTCTCTGATGGACTTGCAAATGTGAGCTTTGCCTGAAGGCTTTTCCACATTCACTGCATGTATAAGGTTTCTCTCCAGTGTGAATCCTTTGGTGTTTTATAAGGTTTGAACTTTGATTAAAGGCCCTTCCACATATATTACATATATAAGGTTTCTTTGCAGTGTGAATTCTCTGGTGTAGGAGAAGACTTGAACTAGAAATGAATGCTTTCCCACATTCATTACATTTATAAGGTTTCTCTCCAGTATGGATCATTTGATGGTTAATGAGCAATGTGGACTTATAGAAGGCTTTCTCACATACATCACATTGAAAGGGCTTCTGTCTAGTATGAAACCTTTGATACAGGGTCAAATATGAACTGTGTCTGAAGGCTTTCCCACATTCCTTACATTCAAAAGGTTTCTGCCCTGCATGAACCCTCAGATGTACTGTGAGGTATTATTTCAGAGTGAAAGATTTCCTGCAGTCATTGCATCTGAAAGGTTTCTCTCCAGTGTGAATTCTCTGGTGTGTAACAAGCTGTGAGGGGAAACAAAACTCTTTCCCACCTTCACATTTCAGAGGCTTTTTTTCCTGGAGGAAATGTTGGAAGATTAGTCATTTCACTGAAATATCTCTCCTGATTTTCCTCCTGTATCTGTCTCTGGCTTTCACATTCCCTGGCATCTCCCAAATTGGAGTGGCAAAGATCCTCCATTTCCAGTTCTTTTATGACAGTCACCTCCAGGGATGAATCTTCTTTTGGCCTTTTGGATTTCTTGGTCCTTAAATGCAAGTCTGAAAGAGAAATAAATATTTAAGTATCTCCATTATCCTGAGGGAGAGAAAAAAGAAAGTGGTATCCTGGACAAGGAGTAAGAGAATGGAAAATGGTGCCCTTAAAGAGGAGGCAAATGGCAGTGAGATCTCTCATACATGACCCTCTGATCTGAGGTGATATTGGGTGGGGGACAAAAGAGGGGAAGGAAACAATCACTAAAGACTGAAGAGGCAGATTGATTCCTGTGCAAGGTGATCAGAGAAGGGGAGAAGGACTTAGGAAGAGAGGAATGTAGGGTATTTAGAAAAGGTGTTACATAAGATTAGGGCCTTGTGTTTAGCCACTTATATGGGGAACAGGAAGAGGCTTAGCAGGGCCACATCCAGCAGGAAGAACCTTCTGCCAAGGAATTTTTCTCCCAGGGCAGGGGAGCAACTTTTCTTAAATTCAGGGACTGAGTTTCCTACACCATTGAGAGTTTGTGATAGCACTGAGAGGTAAAGTAGCTTGTCCAGGACCATAGTCAGAACAGGTGAGAAGAAGGACTTGACCCCAAATCTTCCAACCCCAGAGCCAGATCCCTCTGTCCTATTCCCCCATGCTTCTTGATTTCCATGTGAGCTGTACTTCTACTACTAGTACACTCACTTCAATAGATGTGAGGATACACAGGCCCTGTAACATCTTGAATCAAACCCAGGAGGAGGACTCTCTCAAGAACTCCTCAAACTCCTTCCTCAACTACCCCTCTCAGTGCCTGTCTATCCACACATTCTATTATGGGTCAGGCTTCTTGTTTCACTAAGGAAAACTCAGCCACGCTGGCTTGTACTTCTTGAAGCAAGTAGGGCACATGTCCTGGTGAAGTCTGTAAGAATCCAATTGGAGACCTTAAGGGAGGACTCCAGGTTTACCAGCTGGTTCCCCAACCCTCTAGAAAAAGCTCATCTTCCCTCCTTCTGACTGCTCCCTGTGGGAATCCTTGTCTCCCCTTAGCCTTGAAGGTTGCATTGGCCCAAGCTGCTTGGGGTCTTGACTCTGATCTCAGGGCTCCCTGCCACTGGGAAGGGGTCAAGGCCACCTGGCTCAGAGCCTAAGAAGGGGCAGCATTTCCCTCCAGCTCTGCAGCATTGATTGGTGACTAGAAGCTGGACCCAGCCAGTGGCCTTCTGGACACTTGGGTCCCACCAGACTAGAGCCTGCTGGGAGGCTTCCAAGGACCTGGGTCTTGTCTCTAGCATAAGTTTAGGACTCTCTAGGTAACTAGAGAGCTCTGGATGTGACAGAGAGCACAATGTCTGTCTAAATCGAGCTTCCCTGCCCCTTTCCCAATCCATCCAAGATCCTAGAAGCTCAGAAATTTAACCATGGGCTCTGGGGCCAGGGCAGTTGGGAGAGGAGGGATTTCCTGCCCCTGCCATTGTCCAGGGTCCCTTTGAAAATTCTCCACAGAAGGTGAGTCCCAGCTGAGGGCAGAGGCTGGGCAGGAGAGAGCAGAGAAAGGGAAGGAGCCCAGGAGGGCAGCCAGTGACAGGGAGGATAGGATTTCTCTCCAAGTCATGGAAGTTCATGGAGACTGGGAGCAAGTGAGTGGGGAGGATGGTAGAGCCCAGACTGAGAGTCCCTGGAGGGGGAGTCCCTCCATCTGCCACTGAAACTTACTATTGCTTGTTCACCTTACTATGAGCAGCTGGTATGAGTGGAAGGTTTTATGGCTGCAGAAGCAGGGAGACTGGGCCAGAGTCAGGAAGCCCTGAGTTCAAAACCTGCCTGAGACATTTCCTAGCTCTGTGATCCTGGGTCAGTCATGAGCTCTGATTGACTCAGTTTCCTCAGCTATCAAATGGATCTCACAGGGTTGTTGAGCCCATGAGATCATCTTTGTAAAGTGCCTGGCATACTCTAGGTGCTCAATAAGAACTTCTTTTTTTAGGATTTCCCACATATCTTAGCCTATGTTCCTCAGAGCAACTCTTGAAGGAGTTACCAGGGGTATTATCCCCACTCTACAGATGATGAAACAAGGCTCAGGGACCTTGAATGACTTGCTCAGGGTCCCACAAAGAGTCCAGGTTTCTGAAGCATTGCCCTAAGAGAACCTGCCCCATGGTCCTTGGAGCCTCTCCCTAGCTTGTTCCCCTCTCTTCCCTGGAGAAGATTCTTCCTCTTCTTCCCCTGACTCCAACCTTGGAAGGAGTTCTGGAAATCCCCACAATTATTAGGTGTCTGCTGAGGGAAAGAGAGATATGGGAAAAGGAAAGGCCCCTGAAGGGAGAGTCACTTCCACTGCCAAAGCTGCTGGGGTTCCTGCCTTGGTTTTCCCAGGGGGCTGATGTCAGGCTCTCCTGGCTGGGCTTGAGATTTCTGAGACTGAGAAGCTCTGGCCTAAAGACTCCTCCTTTAAGGATCATCCCCCAGGCACCAGGAGGTGAGAATTCTTCCATTCCAGCCACTAATCTCCAGGAGAGGTCAATCAAGCAACATTTAATTAGCATTTAGTATGAGCCCAGCATTAAGGATACAAAAGAGGTAAAAAAGGCAGTCCCTTACTAATACATTATTGGTGGAGCAGTGAACTCATCCAGTCTTTCTGGAGAGCAATTGGAACTATGCCCAAAGGGCAACAAAAATGTGCATACCCTTAGATCCAGCAATACAATGGGGCTATACCCCAAGAGATGAAGAAAAAAGGTAAAAACAACACTTATACAAAAATATTCATAGCTGCCCTGTTTGTGGGTGCAAAGAATTGGAAATCAAGTAAATGTCTTTCAATTGTGGAGTTTGAACAAAGACCAAGAACCTTTAATTTAGAAAAAAAAACCCTGATATCTTACTGTCTGATCTTGTTATCTCTTAGACTTTTTGTTTCTTCCTTAAGGATGTGATTTCTCTCTCATCACACTCAATTTGGATCAATGTACAACATGGAAACAATGTAAAGACTAACAAATTGTCTTCTGTGGGGGGGGGGGAGGGAAGTAAGATGGGGGAAAATTGTAAAACTCAAAGTAAATAAAATCTTTAAAAGGAAAAAAGCAGGCAGTCCCTTCCCTCAAAGACTTTACAATCTGATAAGGGTGACAATATGCAAACAAAATCTACCAAACAAGCTCTATGTAGGTAAAGAGGAAACAATGAAAAGAAGGGAGGCACTGGAATCGATAAGGGTCAAGACAGAGGCACCGAGCCTGGAACCCAAGTCAGGAGCTGAGGTCAAACATGGCCTCAGACACTTACCCAAGTGAGCCTGGACAAGTCACTTCAACTTCCATGCCTCACTTTCCCCATCCAAAAATGAACTGGAGGAGGGAGGATATCACAAACCACTCCAGTACTCCTTGCCTAGAAAACCCCAAATGTCAGCACAGGAGTAAGACATAATTGAAAACAAATAGTAACAATGGTTATCAAATGAAGCTGTTGGAAAGTTAGTTGAATTGTAATGACACTGGGGTTTTAAATGTGTCATATGTATGAGATTGGATTCTGAGAATTTTGCTTTTGTTCTAAGGGAAATGAGATGTTTAAGAACCTTAATGTTTAATGTATATTAACAATGTATGTTTAAAGAAGTCAAGAATGTGGACTGCTCTCTTGGTAACTGCAGACAGCTGATGGGAGGCTCTGAACAAATTGCAATTGTGGGCCCTATTGTAAGGTAATTATTGATGAATAAGATGTTTTTATCAGTTATGTGATGTTCTTTTGTAACTGCAAAGAGATAAAATTTGCAATAATTATCTATCTATTGTGAATATGTTTTTTTAAATACCGTATTGTTAAAGCCTGGGATTAATGTGATTGCTTTGAAGAGCAATTATGAAAAAGTGTGACACTTTCTGGGATAGATCTGTGGGTTCATGAATAATGTGATAATGGAGGAATTACTTTGTACAATCTAGTAATTTGTGTGTTACTCTGTTACTCACAGAAAGTAATAAGGCATGTTGGAAATTTAAAGCTACCTAAGATGTTTTAATGGTTTTAAAGAATTCTGAAAAGTAATTTGTATGTTAGGGGCAGCTAGGTGGCACAGTGGTTAGAGCGCTGGCCCTGGAGTCAGGAGACCTGGGTTCAGGTCAGGCCTCAGATACTTGGTAATTGTCTAGCTGTGCAACCTTGGGCAAGTCACTTAACTCCAATTGCCTTGCATGATTTCAGACAAAGGGATGTCTGAATGTAAGAGGTAGGAGACAGGCCTGTAGGGCCAGTCATAGTTAGAATACCAGATTTTAGGCAAAGACCCAGGAAGGATAATCCAGGCTTTAGGTCGGGGGTTTCATTAATTGGGACTACATTAAGATTATAATTGGAATTTGGTGAATTGTATTCACTCGAAGTTCTAACTAAGTAAAACAACCATTTTAGATCATGGGACTTTTAATTGATTTTCTCTTATGTCAGATACCAGGATGGTCAACAAAAAGGAAATGCCACTAGGTAAATGTCATGTTCTTGCAGCCAAGGAAACCAAGATGTCAGGTGACTGGGATGGGCGGCCAAAGGGGCGACTTCTCAGTAAGGCTGAGGTTGGACCCCTTTGACTTGATTTCCCCAAAATGAAATTTGGATAATATCTCACCTGGAAGAATAAATCTGGCCTAAGACATTTGAATTACCCACGTGATCTCTGCCTGGACACTGACATTCAATACTTATATCTATAAAGGGATTTTCCTTTAATGTCCTGGATCTTTATGGTTAATTACTAAGCAAACTAGAAAAATAAATTTTAGGTGAGTTGGATCTAATAGCCAGAAGATAGGTTAGGTGTGTGGCTCTGACACCTGCTAACAGTTACATGTTATGATAGGAATTAAGTTTCTTTAATTTTTAGAAGGGATATTTAGGTAAAAAGAAGAATGGGAAATTCTTGGGATAATTATAGTTCTAAGGTCTAACTCAAGGAAAGGAACATGAGTCAGATAAGTATATCAGGAAAAGGAAAATCAATGGTATATTTGAGAATATTTTGAAAATTTCAGTTTTGGTTAAGGATGTTTGAGACATTATTGTAATAAGAGCAAAGGCTAAGATTGTTTTATTTTTAAACCATATGCTGGGTACTCTGAACTAAGATGATTGTTGAATGTATGTTATAAGCTTAAGACAGTATGACAATTCTCATTGGGAGTTTGCTCATATAGTAAAAGTTTATTGTGTTAAAATTAAGTATGTGCATCAATATGGCAATAAGGCAAAATGTAAATTGCAATAAGCCCCCAAATCTCATTGTCTTGTGAAGAAAACATGTGTTTTGATCTAAGTAAAATGTTAAGCAGATTCTTTACCAGAAGACAAAGTTTCAACTAGTCACCTGAGCTGGAGAGGACTTTTTGGAACAGATTCAGAAGATGCAAAAGGACATTGGAGGTCTCCAGGAAAGGAGAGAAGAGAGCAGAGACACTGGACCAGTTCATCTCATGGTTCAACCAATCCCCATGGCTCACCACATTGATCTCTACCCTGATTGACCCCCTGATACTGCTTTTACTCCTCCTTACCTTTGGGCCCTGTATATTAAACCAATTGCTTGCTTTCATTAGGAATAGGTTCAACACTATCCAACTAAGGGTACTCAGGCAGTCTTACAACAGTTTCCCTGGAGGTTCTGTGCATCCCTTTGAGGAGCATGAGTGCTCCTGGATTGAACAAGAAAGGAATGTAAGACCCTGAGTGTCAAAACCTATGAACTTTTGCCTAAATTCCGCTCCTAAGTTTCTGCCTGGTCATCTCTTGGACCATGCAATGGGGGAACCTCCCTGAGGACTTGCATTCAATGATAACACACCACACTATCTCAAGACAACCAGCAGATGCTTGGAACTCCCCTACTGAACCATATATAAGGACTCTCCTCACTTTACTCGGGGTTCCAGGATCCTAGCCCTGACCTAGGATGGAACCCTAGCTCGAGCTAGTTTAATAAACTTTGCTATTGCATCTCCATTGTGTCGAGTGTCTCTGTTCAGAGAGTGGGGATTTTTCTTGGACCTTAACAACAGAAATTTTGAAATCTCAGTGAAATTCAAGGGTGGAGGTTTCAATGAGGAACTCTGCCTTTGGAGATGGCACTCCCCCTCCCCCAACCTTGGTACTGCCTCAACTTCCCACAGAATCCTTAGCACAGGAGAAGGAAAAGCCAAGTTAGAGTGGAGGAGCACATTTCTGCTCTAGGGAAGACAAATTTCGAGTGAGAGCTGTCCAAGGTTGACATGACTAACCCCAAGGGAATTCTCTCTCAGTGAAGACCTTCCTGTGCCATTGAAGGACAATAGGGTGATCCCCCCAACTTGGGAACATTTTAGTGTAAATCTCTCACTATACCTAAATTGAACTCCCAGACTCTGGAGTCGCACACTGCTCGGAGCTTCTGGGATGGTTAATTCTGATTGTGAGGTAGGCTCAAATAGAGACTGGAATTTTTATTGAATAAAGAATCCCACCTTGGAAGAAAGATTCAGTACCTGAGGAGAGCATAAGAAGTTTCTCCTATATCTTTCTATTGGTCTCTTTAAGGAAGCAGGTCTTTCCATTGACTATCTTATGAGCACAAAAGCTCCCAAAATTCCACTCACTGTTGGGACATTATTTTCTTCCTCTGAGAATGATTGAGAACTCTACCTGGTCAGGATCCTCTTTTCATTCCAGCCTCAACTTCAATCCTTTCAGTTATAAATGAATGAAAAGAAAAACCTGCTAGAGTGAGAGAAAATTGTATATTTTGTTCACGAACCTTTCAAGATACACCTTACAAGATCCGGGTACCTCACTCCTAGGCGTGAGGCACACCTTAGTCTCAGGAGTCAGGTAATTTATTGTCCTCAGAAACTCTTTCCCCTCCCTCTTGGATGTTCATAGGCTCTCAGAGTTTGAGTTACAATCTAAAAGGTCCGCCCATTCCATGATATGCCCCTAATATGATCCCCCCCACATCATCCAAGGCATGACATGCTACAGAACTCCAATGTCACAGGGGGTGTGTGGGTTAATATTCAATTACCTAATTGCACAAACTCATCAGCTTTAGGTCAAGGTCCCTAGGTCACTCTTGACCTTTGGGGTTTGGTATCCCTGGAATGGGATTAGGAAGACTCTTCCAGTCTTGTGATTGGCTGGGCCATTCCCCCTTTGTAATAGATTCCCTAAGGGCTCCCCTCCACATCTTGTCAAGACCATCACCCTATATTTCTCATGTTTCTGATGGAGAAGTTTGCAGATTCTCTTGTTAGTGTAATAAGAGAGAATTTGACTATGTCCCAAAAAAATTCAGGATTGGGAATTTATGGAGCTGGATTCTCTTGCACTTTGGACAGTGTTATAAATGAATGAAAAGTAAAACCTGCTAGAGTGAGAGAAAATTGTGCATTTTATTCAGGAACCTTGCAATATATGGGTACCTCACCTGAGGCACGAATTGGTCTTGGAACATCAGGTTATTTATAGTCTTCAGAAACTCTTTCCCCTCCCTCTTGGATTTTCATAGGCTCTCAGAGTTTGAGTTACAATCTAAGAGGTCCACCCATTCCATGATATGCTCCTAATATGATCCCCCCACATCATCCAAGGCATGACATGCTAATGAACCCCAATCATCACAGGGGGTGTGTGGGTTAATATTCAATTACCTAATTGCCAAACTCAGTTGCATTAGGTCAAGATCTCTAGGTTACTCTTGACCTGTTGAGAACCAGTTTGGGGTTTGCTATCCCTGGAATGGGATTAGGAAAACTCTTCCAGTCTTGTGATTGGCTGGGCTATTCCCCCTTTATAATGGATTCCCTAAGGGCTCCCCTACACACCCTGTGAAGACCAACACCCTACATTCCTCACAGACAGTGATTAATGAAACAAAGATATAATTTCCCTCCCCTGGATTGGAAGATCCCTTTATCAGCCACTAGCATATTTTAAATGAACAGCTGGAATGAGTTTGAGTCTTTATATACAAAGAAGCAGAGAGGCTGGGCCTAAAATCAGGGAGCCCTGAGCTCCAAATCTGCCTGAATCATTTCCTAGCTCCCAGAAACAGCTTTAGCTGTATCCTATAAATTTTGGTATTATGTCATTGTTATCATTTTCTTGGGTGAAATGATTGATTATTTCTATGATTTGTTGTCTGATCTACTCATTCTTTAAAATTAAGTTATTTAGTTTAAAATAAATGTTTGGTTTATCTTTCCATGGTCATTTGTTACATGTAATTTTTATTGCATCATGATCTGAAAAGCATGCATTTATTATTTCTGTCTTTCTGCATTTGATTGTAAGAACATAGTTTTGGTATAGGTGTCATTTACTGCAGAGAAAAAGGTATATTTTGTTCCTATCCCCATTCAGTTTTCTCCACAGGTCTATCATATCTAAATTTTCTAAGATTTTGTTCACCTTCTTAACTTCTTTCTTGTTTAAATTGTAGTTAGATTTATCTGGTTGTGAGAGAGGGAGATTGTCCTCCATTACTATAGTTTTGCTGTCTGTCTCCTTGTAATTCATCTAGTTTCTCCTCCAAGAATTTGGATACTATACCACTAGGTGTGTATATGTTTAATAATGACATAATTTCAATGCCCATGGTGCATTTTTAGATGTAGTTTCTTTTCTTCTCCCTTTTAATGAGATTGATTTTTGCTTTTGCTCTGTCTGAGATCAGGATCGCTATCCCTGATTTTTTCACTTCAGCTGAAGTATAATATATTTTGCTCCAGCCTTCTACTTTACCTTGTGCATATCTCTCTGCTTCAGAAATGTTTCTTTTAAAGAACACATTGCAGAATCCTGGTTTTTAATACATTCTGCTATATGCTTTTGTTTTATTGGAGAGTTCATCCCATTCACATTTATAGTTAAGATGACTAATTCTTTAGTTCTTTCCATGTTACCTTTCCCTGTTCGTACTTTTCTCTTTGCTTTCCTCTTATTTCTGAAAACCTCCCAGATGAGCAAAGGCAGTACTGTACACCAGATCTCTGAAGGCTTCTCACTCTTTTTCTGTTCCAGTGTTGCCAACTGTGTATTGACTCAGTTTCCCCTCCAAGTTAGCAACAGCCTGTTTCTACTCTGATAGACACTAATCTCTTGACATTAATTTTTCTAGTAGTCATCTTTCCTTGGGACCTCTGTGGGAACACAGGCTTATGGACTGCCACCTGGACAGTCTCAGGAGCTGGCACGCCACCCTGAGAGATAAGGCGTGCAGGAGTCCTTGGGAGCTGGACATTCCACCCCACAGAGCAAGGGCACTAGACACAGCTGTGTTTTATCACCTCCATCCTAACACACCACCTTATCTTGTAATGCAAGACACTGCATGTACACCCTGCCTTCATCCCCCCAATTACCTCATTATTCTTTGTTCTACCCCAGAAGACCTAACAGTATATATGTAATAGCTAAGCAGCAATAAAATTGAGTTGGAGGCATAAGGCAGTAGTGGCTTGACTCCTTATTCTCAGCTCCCCTCCGGGAGGGAGGTCACCACTGTGGGCCCCAAAGAAGCAAGCCACAACAGGACCTCCACTTCAATTGAATATTAATATTTAGAGAGGAGGAGTCTGTACTGCACCACACATTGCCTTTGTCACTCCCACATCCTGTCTGTCTCTTCTTAGAATCCCATAGTCTATTAGATGCCAAAATTTGCTGTGAAGAGGTTTGATTGGGTTTGGGGAAATGGAAGACAATGTTTGTGATGAAGTCATGAGATATACAAATCTTTAGTATTAAGTGACCATTGTTGTTGCTATTTCCAATTCCATCCCTCCCAAGGACTTCCTGCTATTTCTGGTAATCTGAGCCTAATCTAGCATTAAAATCATCCAGAAATGTTCCCTGTCATTCAGCAATGCTGCAGATGGATGATGCAAGAAGAGCAAGAAAAGGAAATTTTTAAGAGGTAAACTGAATATTTATTTCCCAAAATATATAGCAATGTTTTGAATATTCTCATTAAAAAGATTCATAGAATGCTTCAAGAAACAAAAGAAACATTCTGATTTTTAATTTTTAAAATATCATTGAGGGTAAATCATATACAAAAAACCTCATATATAAAAAACAAGCAATTTTTTTGTTTATACTAGGGCAATGGGATTAAGTGACTTGCCAATGATCACATAGCTAAGTAAGTATTAAGTGTCTGAGGCTGGATTTGAATTCAGGTCCTCCTGACTCCAGGACCAGTGCTCTATCCACTGTACTACTTAGCTGCCCAACAAGCAAAATTTTATGCTAGTATTGCAGCACTGATTTTTGGATAAAGAGGAAACTATGACCTAGTATGAAATTTGAACTATATAAAGATTAAGGTAAACAAAAATAACTTCTTTAAAATTAGAAACAAATGCTTGAAAATTCAAATATATTAGTGTAACAAATAAATGTGAATATTTAACATTTTTTATTAAGTCTAATGTGAATCACAAAATGAAACACATTCAATACCAGGCCTCTGAAGTAGGGGGGGGAACTCTCAGTTACCTCCTCCAAGGACTCTCTCTGGAAGCTTCAGTCTCCATAATAAGGGCAGGAGGTAAAACCCTTTGAAGTCTGGTGTTGGGAATCAAGTTAGAGGACCTAAGGGAAAAGGAGAGACTCAGGGTGGGGCAGACTCAGCCCCACCAGGGACAGACTCCACAGGAGCCTCAACAGAGAAGCCCTAAGTTCAGATCAATGAACTAGAGCAGCCCTCCCTGGAAAGACTCACCAGGACTGTGGGCAGCCTGAGGATTCTCCATCTGAGATTGCTGACTAGGTGGCTCTTGCTTCTTCATTTGGGTTCTTGCCTCTCAAGGTTCTGAAGCCTGGACTTTTATCCCAGGCCTGAGTTCTGCCCATCTCTGGCCAAGTTTGGAGCAATTTTTTTTCTTTTTGAATATGACTAACTGTAGAGAAAATTCTTATGCAAGCATGTAGGAGGGTCAGAATTGGTAGAAGAGTCTGCAGAGGAGATGCATTCTTCATTCTTTCTTGGAAAAGTCACTTAAGGTGGTGAACCCTCTTTGCCACTCACTCCAGGAAGGAGAGCTATGTTGGAGAATATGATAGAGATATGTTGCAGAAACTGGCCCCCCAGTATACCTCTGATTTCCATTGGCTTCCATAAGACTTCTGAGAAATTCTCCAAGATAATATAAAGGCCTGGCTCTTGGTGAACTCAGATAGCCTGCTCCCCCTGGTAGCCTCCTGTAATCTGCAGAACTTCTCATTGTAGTTGGCTCTTGCTAGACAAATGGATGATGAGAAACTCTTCCACAAGTCTGGGCTCTACCAAAAGATGTTTATGACTTTTACCTGAAAGCAGAGACAAAGAATTTTTCTTCTGTGCTATGACAACTCATTCTATTCCTTTTGCCATTGACCCAAGGAAACAATTTAATGCTGTTTTGACCTTGACTCTCTTCAACTTGAGCCCATTTCTATGACTAAGGCAGGTGGTCCTCAAAGGATTTATGCTGAGCATTACTGGCAACAATCAGCCTCCTATGATGAAAGGGAAGAGATGGTCTTTCCTATTCTTCTGAATTGATGGCCATGACTTGCCACTACTTCCTTCTCAATTAGGCAACAAGGCAGATGAATTCTTAGAAGTGCCACCTTACACATTAGTTTAATTGTTATAGATTAATGTATAAAGTTTTGACGTTACAATCCTATATTATTTTTGTCTAATGAAACCTTTCCCCTCCTAAGATATGAGGATATATATATATATATATATATATATATATATATATATATATAATCTTCAAAAGGGAGAAGTAATGATGTATAAACAAATCTAATTTTTTTTAAAGAAAGATTTTATTTATTTTGAGTTTTACAATTTTCCCCCCATTCTTGCTTCCCTCCCCCCCCCTCACAGAAGGCATTCTGTTAGTCTTTACATTGGTTCCATGTTATACACTGATCTAAGTTGAATGTGATGAGAGAGAAATCATATCCTTAAGGAAGAAAAATAAAGTATGAGATAGTAAAATTACATAAGAGGATAACAGTTTTTTTTTTCTAAATTAAAGGTAATAGTCTTTGGTCTTTGTTCAAACTCAACAATTCTTTCTCTGGATACAGATGGTATTCTCCAACACAGATAATCCAAAATTGTCCCTGATTGTTGCACTGAAGATTGTTGCAAGTCCATCAAGGCTGATCATCGCCCCCATGTTGCTGTTAGGATGTACAATGTTTTTCTGGTTCTGCTCATCTTGCTCAGCATCACTTCATGCAAAGCCCTCCAGGCTTCCCTGAATTCCCATCCCTCCTGGTTTCTAATAAAACAATAGTGTTCCATGACATACATATACCACAGTTTGCTAAACCATTCCCTGCTTGAAGGACATTCACTTAATTTCCAATTTTTTGCCACCACAAACAGGGCTGCTATAAATACTTTTGTACAACCAATGTTTTTACCCTTTTTCATCATCTCTTCAGGGTATAGACCCAGTAGTGGTATTGCTGGATCAAAGGAGATGCACATTTTTGTTGCCCTTTGGGCATAATCCCAAATTGCTCTCCAGAAAGGCTGAATGAGTTCACAGCTCTACCAACAATGTATTAGTGTCCCAAATTTCCCACATCCCTTCCAACATTGATCATTGTCCTTTCTGTTCATATTGGCCAATCTGAAAAGTGTGAAGTGGTATCTCAGAGATACTTTAATTTGGAATTCTCTAATAAGTAATGCAATTACTAAAGCAATTTTTCATATGACTATGAATCGCTTTCATTTCCTCAGCTGAAAATTGCCTTTGAATATCCTTTGACCATTTGTCAATTGGGGAATGACTTGATTTTTGGAAAATTTGACTCAGTCCTCTGTATATTTTAGAAATGAGTCCTTGTCAGAAATACTAGCTGCAAAAACTGTTTCCCAATTTAGTACATTTCTTTTGATCTTGGTTATAGTGGTTTTGTCTGTGCAAAAGCTTTTTAATTTAATGTAGTCAAAATCTAGTTTGCTTTGAATGATGTTCTCTATCTCTTCCTTGGTCATAGACTGTTTCCCTTTCCATAATCTGACAGGTAAACTACTCCTTCATCTTCTAGTTTGCTTATAATATTGTTTTTTATGTCTAAACCCTGTGTCCATTTTGATCTTATCTTGGTATAGAGTGTGAGGTGTTGATCTAATCTAAGTTTCTTCCATACTAACTTCCAATTTTCACAACAGTTTTTATCGAAGAGAGAGTTTTTATCCCAGTAGCTGGACTCGTTGGGTTTATCAAACAGCAGATTACTATAATCATTTCCTGCTATTGTACCTAGTCTGTTCCACTGGTCCACAACTCTATTTCTTAGCCAATAGCAGACAGCTTTGAGGACTGATGCTTTATAATATAATTTTAGATATGGTAACGCTAAGCCATCATCTTTTGTACTTTTTTTCATTGAATCCCTGGAAATTCTTGACTTTTTATTTTACCATATAAATTTACTTACAACTTTTTCTAAACTCATTAATGCAATTTTTTGGAATTTTGATTTGTAGGGCACTAAACAAGTAGTTTACTTTGGGTAGAATTGTCATTTTTATTATATTAGCTTGACATATCCATGAACAGTTAATGTCTTCTCAGGTATTTAAATCTGATTTTATTTGTATGAGAAGAGTTTTGTAATTGTTTTCAAAAAGGTTTTGAGTCTGCCTTGGCAGGTAGACTCCCAGGTATTTTATTTTTTTCTGAGGTTACTTTGAATGGGATTTCTCTTTCTAGCTCTTTCTGCTGTATCTTGCTAGTCTATAGAAATGTTGAGGATTCATTTTATATCCTGCTACTTTGCTAAAGTTGCTAATTATTTCCAGTAGTTTTTTAGATGACTTTTTGGGATTCTCTAGGTATACCATCATGTCATCTGCAAAGAGTAAGAGTTTGGTCTTCCCCTTCCCTATTCTAATTCCTTCAATTTCTTTTTCTTCTCTTATTGCTGAGGCTAACATTTCTAATAGGACATTGAATAGTAGTGGTGATAATGGGCATACTTGTTTCACCCCTGATTTTATTGAGAATGCCTCAAACCTATCCCAGTTGCACATAAAACTTGTTCATGGTTTCAGATAGATACTGCTTATTATTCTAAGGAACAGTCCATTTATTCCTACACTCTCTAGAGTTTTTAGTAGGAATGGGTCCTGTATTTTGTCAAAAGCTTTCTCAGCATCTATTGATATGATCATTTGATTTCTGATAGGTATGTTATTGATATAATTAATTATATTGACAGTTTCCCTAATATTGAACCAACCCTGCATTCCTGGGATAAATCCTACTTGGTCATAATGTATAACCTAGTGATAACTTGTAATCATTTTGCTAAGATTTTATTTAAGATTTTTGCATCTATATTCATCAGGGAGCTAGGTCTATAATTTTCTTTTTCTGTTTTAACTCTTCCTGGTTTAGGTAACAGCAACATATTGGTTTCATAGAAAGAGTTAGGCAGAGTTCCATCTTCACCTATTTTTCCAAAGAGTTTATATAGAATTGGAACTAATTGTTCCTTAAATGTTTGATAGAATTCACTTGTGAATCCATCTGGTGCTGGAGATTTTTTTCTTAGGGAGTTCAATAATGGCTTGTTGAATTTCTTTTTCTGAAATACATTTATTTAGATTTTTAATTTCCTTTTCATTTAATCTGGGCAATTTATATTTTTATAAATATTCATCCATTTCATTTAGATTGTCAAATTTATTGGCATAGAGTTGGGCAAAATAATTTTGAATTATTACTTTAATTTCTTCCTCCTTGGTGGTGAGTTTACCTTTTTCATTTATGATACTAGCAATTTGGTTTTCTTCTTTCTTTTTTTTAATCAAACTGACCAGAGGTTTATCAATTTTATTTTATTTTTTTCATAAAATCAGCTCTTGGTTTTATTTTTTAGTTCAATAGTTTTCTTGCTTTCCATTTTATTAATTTCTCCTTTAATTTTTAGAATTTCTAATTTGGTATTTAATTGGGGATTTTTAATTTGTTATCTAATTTTTTTAGTTGTATATTTTAGTTGTATATTTAGTTCATTGATTTCTTCTTTCTCTAATTTATTCACATAAGCATTTAAAGATATAATATATCCTCTGACAGCTGGCTTGAATGTATCCCATAGGTTTTGGTATGTTGCATCATTATTGTCATCTAGGATGAAATAATTCTTTCTATAATTTTTTGCTCGATCCACTCATTCTTTAAAATGAAGTTATTTAGTTTCCAATTAGTTCTGGGTCTATATCTCCCTGATCCAGTATTCTATATGATTTTTACTGCATTATTATCTGAGAAGGATATATTCAATATTTCTGCCTTTCTGCAGTTGATCATTAGGTTTTTATGTCCTAGTACATGGTCAATTTTTGTGTAAGTGCCATGTACTGCAGAGGAAAAAAAAGTATATTTATTTCTATCCCCATTCAATTTCCTCCATAGGTCTATCATATCTAGGTTTTCTAAAAATCTATTTACCTCCTTAACTTTTTGTTTATTTTATGATTCAATTTATCTAAATCTGAGAGCAGGAGATTGAGGTCTCCCACTAGTAGAGTTTTGCTGTCTGTCTTTTTCAACTTTTCCTCTAAGAATTTAGATGCTGTCCCATTGGGTGTGTACATATTTAGTATTGAAATCACTTCATTGTCTATGGTACCTTTTATGAGGATATAGTTTCCTTCCATATCTCTTTTAATGCTATCTATTTTTGCAGCTGCTTTGTCTGAGATAAGGGTTGCTACCCCTGCTTTTTTTCACTTCAGTTGAAGCAAAATATATTTTGCTCCAACCTTTTACTTTTACTCTATATGTATCTCTCTGCTTCAGATGAGTTTCTTGTAAGCAGCATATTGTAGGATTCTGGTTTTTAATCCACTCTGCTATTTGCTTACATTTTACAGGAGAGTTCAACCCATTCACATTCAAAATTATAATTACTAACTCTTTATTGCCCTCCTTGCTATCTTCCTTCTGTTTGTATTTTTCCCCTTTTTCCCCCTTTATCCATATTCCCCAGTGTTTTGTTTCTGAATAATGACACTTTCAGTGTGTTTGCCCTTTTAAATCAACCCCCTCCCCTTTTTTCCCCCTTTTCCTTTTCCCTTCTTCCCTCCCTTCTGTTAGTTCCCTTTTTTCTCACCCTCCCCACCCCTTTTCTCCTTTTAATGCTTGAAAGGCAAGATAAATTTCTTAACTTGATTAAGTGTGTCTAAATTAACTTTAAGCCAAGTCTGATGAGATGAAGATTCAGGTGGTTCTCACCTCCTCCCTTCCTCCCCTCAATTAAATAGGTCTTTTGTACCTCTTGATGTAAGATTTACCCCAATCAGTCTCCCTCCAACCTCCCTTCTCCTAATTGCCCGCCTTTTTAAGGTGGTATTGTTTTTAAATCATTCTATTTGAGTCACAGAAAAGTTAGGAGTGTCCATCACTTCTGGCTATGTATATTCTCTCTAATAGAGTTAAAATTTTCAAGAGTTATGAGACTCTTTCTCCCAAGTGGGTGTATAGTCAGTTTCATCTTATTGTATAGCAGTTGGGTTTTTTTACCTTTTTTTTTTACCTTCTTGTCCAAATTTCCTATTAAGCTCTGGTCTTTTCACTATGAAATCATGGAAGTCTCCTATTTTATAAAATGTCCATCTTTTTCCCTGGAAGAGAAGGCTCAGCTTGGCTGGGTAGTGGATTCTTGGCTGCATTCCAAGCTCCCTTGCTCTTTGGAATATCTCATTCCAGGCCCCTTTGATCCCTCAATATTGCTGGGGTCAGGTCCTGTGTAATGCTTACTGTGGTTGTTCTCCAGTTATGCTCTGAGACTGTGCTGGAACTCACCCTCCGATAGCTCTTCTCCCCCTGGCCAAAGACTCCTCAGCTAAAGCTGGATCTCTCACTTGCCAGTCACGGAAGTCTCCATGGCTGAGGCTGGCCCTCTGGCCTCCCCCAGTGTGTCCCCAACACTAATCCTCTGTTCTCATCTCCTGGTTCACCCATGGTCCCCTGAGAGAGACCTTCTTGGTAGGTGTTCTTCTCCTAGCTTCTCTTTTTGGGTTTTGTTGATCAAATTTCTGTTAAGAGGTTTCTCTCATGCTATTTCTGAGGCGATAGAGTGAGCACCTATCACAGTGTTTGTCTTCTCTCCACCATCTTCTCTAATTCTTAACTGTGTAAAAAACCTTACCTTGAGAAAACAGGAGGATCAGTCTATATCTTTCTGATGTCTAGGATATATGTTCTTGGCTTGCTTTTGCAAAAGGTAAAGCTTCTATCTAAATAAACTGTGAGAAATGCAACTATCTTAGCTGCCTTGGAATTCCTATTGTTTTGCCAATGAAAACAAGGACCAAAGACCAAATGGAGTTTTTGATTCTTGGGGGTAAGTACCTAAGGTTCAGTTCAGTAAAGTTTGGATCTATAACCTTTTTAAATTGCTTTCTTGTAACTTTAATGGGGATCTCATACCCTAGGAAAATACTGCTGTGGAAATCCAAGTCCCTTCTTCTGTCTGTCTCTTTCTTTTTCAGTATTTTATTTTTCTAAAAGTCATATAAAAAGTTTTCAACATTTATTTTAAAATTGAGTTTTAAATTCTCTCCCTCCCAGTCCATAAAGTCCCACCCCTCCCCTCCTCATTGAGAAGGCAAGAAATTTGGTCTAGGCTACATATGTGAGGTCTTGTAAAATATATTTCCTTATCAGTCATGTTGTAGAACTAAACATATCAAAATAAAATTTAAAAAATACCAAGAAAAGTAAAAGTTTAAAAATCTGTATTGAAACATGATCAATTCTTTCTCTGGGAACTGTATAGCATTTTTCATCATAAGTCTTTCAAATCTGTCTTGAATCATTGTATTGCTAAGAATAGCAATTACTAGCATTGATCATCTTACAATATTAACATATTGTGAGAAATTTTCTCCTTGTTCTAATCATTTCACTTTGCATCAATAGATGTAAGTCTTTCCAGGTTTTTCTGAGAGCTTCTAGCTCATAATTTCTTATGGCACAATAGTATGGCATCACAATTATATATCACAAATTGTTTGGTCATTCACTAATTGATGTCCATCTCCTCAATTACCAGTTCTTTGCCAGCACATATGGCTCATTTTCCTTTTCCTTTATTTTATTTCTTTTCTGGTATATAGTTCTAGTAGTAGTATTGGTAGGTCAAAGGGTATGCATGGGTTTATAAGTTTTGGGGCACAATTGTGAAATACTTTGCAAAGTAGTTGGATCAGCAGTATACAGCTTTACCAACAGTGCATTAGTATCTAAATTTTCCCACATTCCCTCCAATATTTTTCCTATTCCTTTCCTACCCTATTAGCCATATAGTGCTAGGTAATATCTCAGAATTCTTTTAATGTGCATTTCTCCAGTCAGTCATGATTTAGAGCAATTTTTCACATTATAGATAACTTTGCTTCATCTGAAAACTGTATACATTTTTGATCACATATCAATTAAAAATGGATCTTATTTTAAAAAAATTGACTTTGAAAAAATTTCTCTATGTTTTAGAGATGAGGTCTTTATAGAAAAATTGCTTCAAAATTTTTTCATATTCATAATTAACTGTTTCCCTCATCCTGTTTCCCGTTTATTTAATTCTCTATCACCTTTCACTCACAGTATTTTATTTCTAATGCTCTCCTTTTTATGAGCACCCTCTTCCCTTATCTCCTTCCCCTTCTACTTTTCTATAGGTTAACATAGATTTTTATACCTATCCAATGTGTATGTTATTCCCTTTTTAAGCCAATACTAATGAGAATAAGATTCAAGCATTCTCTGCCAACTCCTTTCTTTGCCTTCATTGTAAAAGTTCATTCTTGCTTCTTTTAGGTGAGATAATGTAACCCATTCAACCTCCCCCTTTCCCTTTCTCCAAATATAATCCTCTTTCTATCTTAATTTCATCATATTCAACTCACATCCATGCCCTCTTTTTATGCATACTCCTTCTAACTTTCCTAATAATGAGAAAGTTCTTATGAATTACAAGTATTATCTTCCCATGCAGGAATTTAACCAATTTAATCTTAAGTCCCTTATACTGTTCCTTTCCTGTTTAGTTATTTGGGCTTCTCTTTTATTCTTCCATTTGGAAGTCAGATTTTCTATTCATCACTGGTCTTTTCATTAAGAATATATGGGGGCGGCTAGGTGGCACAGTGGATAGAGCACTGGCCCTGGAGTCAGGAGTACCTGAGTTCAAATCTGACCTCAGACACTTAATAATTACCTAGCTGTGGGGCCTTGGGCAAGCCACCTAACCCCATTTGCCTTGCAAAAAAAATCTAAAAAAAAAAAGGAATATATGAAAGTCTTCTATTTCATTGAATATCCATTTTCCCCCTGAAGGATTATGCTCAGTTTTGCTGGGTAAGTGATTCTTTGTTATAATTCTACATCCTATGCCCTCTGGAATATCATATTCCAAGCCCACAGATCTTTTAATGAAGATGCTTCTAAATCTTGTGTTATTTTGCCTGTGGTTCCACAATACTTGAATAGTTTCCTTCTGGTGCTTACACTGCTTTCTCCTTTTCCTGGGAGCTCTGGAATTTGTCTACACCTTTCCTGGGATCCTTCATTTGGGGATCTCTTTCAGTAGGTCATTGGCAGATGCTTTTAATTTCTATGTTACTCTCAGGTTTAAAAATATCAGGGTAATTTTTCTTGATAATTTCTGTTATTTTTGAGGTTTTTTCAAGGCAAATGGGGTTAAGTGGCTTGCCCAAGGCCACACAGCTAGGTAATTATTAAGTGTCTGAGGTCAGATTTGAACTCAGGTACTCCTGACTCCAGGTCCTGTGCTCTATCCACTGTGCCACCTAGCTGCCCCTCTTGATAATTTCTTGAAAGACAGTGTCTAGGTTCTTTTTTTTGATCATGGCTTTTAGGAAGTCCAATAATTTAAAAAAGGTTTTTCTTGGATGTATTTTCCAGGTCAATTGTTTTTCGAATGAGCTACTTAATATTATCTTCTGCTTTTTTTAAAAATTCTTTTAGTTTTCTTTTATTGTTTCTTGTTGCATACTGTCAGCTTCCACTTAACTCATTTTAAAGTAATTATTTTTTTCAGTGAAATTTTGTATCTTCATTTCTTTTTTTAATTTAATTTTTTATATAGATTTTATTTTGAGTTTTACAGTTTTCCCCCTAATCTTACTTCCCTCCCCCCACCACCCACAGAAGGCAATTTGTCAGTCTTTACATTGTTTCCATGGTATTGTATCTTTATTTATATTTAGTCAATTCTGCTTTTCAAGGCATTATTCTGTTCATTGACTTTTTGTACCTTTTTTACCATTTGACTTACTCTGTTTTTTAAGGTTTTAATTTCTTCAGTATTTCTGTGCCTCCTTTATCAAGGTGTTGACACTTTTTACAAGATTTTCTTGTATCACTTTCACTTCACTTTCCAGTTTTTCCTCTACATCTCTTATTTGATTAAAAAAATCCTTTTGTTTTTTGAGTTCTTTCATTGAGTTTCTTTGAGGCTTTGAATATAGAAGTTTTGATTTTGTTATCTTACTGAGTATGTGTCTTGATCTTTCTTGAAACCATAGTAACTTTCTATAGTCAGAATGTTTCTATTATTTGCTCATTTTCCTAATCTATTACATGACTTTTTAACTCTTTGTTCAAGAAGGGCTGTGCTTTCAGGTTGGAGGGTATCCCATCCAAATTTCAGGGCTTGGGATTCTTCTAGATACTTACAAATTTTCAGTACTTTGAAGGTTAGTATGACTTAGGAGAGATGTGTTTATTACTCTTCTGACCTGTGCTCTGGTCTGTGAGTGACCACAAGCACTCTTTCCTGCTTCAGAAGTCTGCTCCAGGGTGGCAACAGTCTTTGGTATGTTAGTGCTCCTCCTCACCCTGGAACTGCCTCACAGGACTGAGACCTGTTCTTAGCATGTGAAAAGGCCTGCCAGCCAAGAGATCTCTGTTATTACCTGTTTGATTCCCTTACTATGTGTGGGCTAAGAACTCTGGAAGTAGGTCTGCAGCTACTGATTCATTCCCTCCCAAGACCTACTGTTTATTTGCTGAGGCGCAGTCTGGATTGGTGTTCCCTGGGTTAAACTCCACTTCTTCCTGGTGCAACAGACCTTTCCTTCTGACTTTCCATGCTTCCTTCAGTTAGAAAGTTGTTTCACTTCATCCTTTTGCGGGTTCTGGCAATCTAGCATTTGTTTTTTAGGGTATTACTTAAAGGTGTTTGGAAAAGTTTTAGTAGATCTAAGGTCAGTTCTTGCCTTTTTTCATCATCTGAACCAGCCATTCACCGAAGTGTATCTATTTTTACCAAAAGTTGAACCCAACTGTGAATAGGCCATTTATATTGGACAGCAAGGTGGCTTTGAACTGGTAACCAAAGGATCAAGTGGTGGATTGTGGTGGAAATATACATGCCTGTATGATTCTTGGATGACCCCTAGACACCATCTTGTCACCTGATGTCCTTATGATAATTCTGACTTGTGACAATGTGCAAACTGATGAGGTCTATGACCAACATTCTTGGATCCAATGCTGAAGCTATGGGGGAAGTCCTTCCCTTCCTCACCCTCATCATAGCCAAGGCAAGGCATATATTTCCTTCTAATAGAAAAAAACATACCTGTCCAAAAGTCCAGGACAGCTCCCACCCCCAACACATACAGAGAGAGAGAAATAAGTGCATAGTTTCTAGGGGAAGAGAGGGGATTTAACTGAGGATACAGTGGCAAAACTAATGTGAAAAGGCTGAAGGTACACCCCTGACTTCTGGTTAATTAAGTCCTTTGGGGAAACCATAGGCAATATTCCTCTCTGGTGCAAGTTTCACACCCCATGCAGCAGCTTCCTCTATTGGAGGGCTAGGTTTCCATGTCTCAGTTTGTGTATTTTTGCCCTCAAGGAATGTTTTGGATATCTCTGCTGGTTTGGTCTCGTACCTTTTCTCCCAAGTCCAAGGGTCTGTCTCTTGAGGGTGCTTTTGAGTTTAAGGTCCTCCAGTGACTGACTGAAATAGTTCTGATATTGTAAGCATTACTTGCAGCGCCAGGGATGGAGATAGCATGCTTGTCAGCCAGTTGAATTCTTCCTGTATTTTTGATTAAGATGAATTTTATTGAAAGATACACAGTAGAATGATCAAATGTCCTGTCAACAGAAAAAAACCAACTTTTTAGCAGGAGTGATGCAAAACAAAATGAAGATTGATTCTTTTGTTTGATTGAGCTTTAAAGGCTCAAAGTCAGTCAATTTTTCTTTTTCAGAAATTTCTTTGAATTTACGTGCATTTATAACCTTCTCCTCTTATTCTTCTCTCTTCCATTGACCATCAACCAAATCACTTGGAAAAATTAAACCCTCATCATAGGCATGCCCAACAAAACCAATTCCCACTCTGAGTATGTCTGAAAGTCTGTGTCCTTGTCCTCAAACTCTGTGGCAAGATGGAAGTGGCTTGCTTGAACTTCAGTCCTTTCCCACTGCCCTCATCACAGCTCTAAATCTTTCACATATGATTTTATGTGTAATATTATTGTCATGGTATAAATTATTCTTCAGAATCTGTTGATTTGTTTTGTATCAGTTCTCTACATTTTCTCAGTTTCCTCTGAAACTTGCTATTTCATCATTTCTTTTGTATAAAACTATTTCATTCAGTTAGACACTAAATATCTACTAAGCACCTAGGGTGGGTAGGTGATGCATTGAATAGAACACTGGTCTTTGAAGTCAAGAAGGACAGGAATTTGAATCTAACCTGAGACACTTTACACTAACTAGTTTTGTGACTCTGGCCAAGTCACTTAATCCTGATTGCTTTGAATCCAGGACCATCTCCAGTTGTCATTCCAATTCACATCTGGCATTGGATCCAGATGGTTCCAGAGAAGAAAGTGGGCCTGGTGACTTATCACAGCCCCCCCCCCCCCATATTCAATTCATGTGCTTGTCATGACATTAACTCCCTGATGGCATGGTCTTTTTTTTTTTTTTTTAGGTTTTTGCAAGGCAAACAGGGTTAAGTGGCTTGCCCAAGGCCACACAGCTAGGTAATTATTAAGTGTCTGAGACCAGATTTGAACCCAGGTACTCCTGACTCCAGGGCCGGTGCTTTATCCACTACGCCACCTAGCTGCCCTGGCATGGTCTTCTTAAAGAAAGAAGAATAAACATTATTCTTCTATGTGCTTTGGATCATGATAAATGTTAGAGATACAAAGGAAGAAAAGAAGCAATCTCTTTCATCAAGGTTCTTGTAGTCTAATGGAAACAATATGCCAACAAATAGGTACAAGCAAGGATAAAATAGAAATAAGCACAATTGGAAGGCAGTTGTATTTGGGAGAATGAGGCAAGTTTAGATTTTAACTGGAACTTGAAAAAGGAAAAAAAAATTTGGGAATTGCAGATTTGTAAACAAAGATTGTACACCTAGGATGGGGGGGCAGGTTGACAATAGGTAATAGAGGGAATGCTATTGCTGAGAAAGAGCAGGGAGGGTTATTTGTGCTGAGTTTTATAGGGAGTAATTAGATTTCAATGAAGAAAGAATTTACATAGGCAGACCTGCACTTTTGGCTGATCCTTTTGATAGCAAAGTGAAGAATGAACTGTAGGGAGAGATTTCAGCCAAGAAAATCAATCAAAAATCTATTCTTGACATTTTATTATATTTTCCATTACAAATTCTCTCTCCCACCCCACCACATCCTCCTCTATTCATTGAGAAGCCAAGAAATACTTATGATATATATGAAGTTATGCAAAATGTCAGGAGACTATATCAGTTATGCAGATATGAGGTCATATGATAAGGACCCCCATCAGGGTACAGGCAGAGTTAGGGTAAACCTTGCCAAATCATTTTCAAGAATGCTGCTTCATAGGATAGTTTGAGGTCTGGGACTGATTCTTCCCCTCCCCCTTTTCTTCACTATGACTTGATATTCAAGATCTTTCTTTGCACCATATCTACTTCAATTTTCTTATACTTTTCTAGCTATTCCCCAAAATCCTTTGGTAGTGTGGTTAATACATCACTGAGTAAGTCAATTACTTCAGGTAAGGTTGTCCCAATAAACTGCTTCCTTCTGAACTCATTAAAGTGGAATTCTCACTGGATAAAGGGACCTCAAGATATGAGACAAATGACATGTTTTTAAAAGTTTTTCAGGAGTCTATTTGAAAGAAATGAAATATGGGAAACTTCCTCTTGTTATTGTTGAGTCCTGCACTAATTTTAAAAATCTTTACTTTCCTAAGAACTAGATATGGAAGAGGCTTCCTGGGGGAAAAATGGGTCAGTAATGTCCTGGTCTTCACTCTTACCAATAGTTTGACCTGAGACTAGAAGGGATGATCTGAAGTCCAGTAGAATCCAGCTCCAACATCTCCCAGTCTTGAGCTGGCCTGTACACAGTCTAAGGCTCTCTTGTTAAACCCTTAAGGGGATTTAGAAACTTCTCCATCAGAAGGGGGTGGAGTTGAGATTGTACTGGGAAGAGGATCCGATCAGGTAGACTTTCTCAAAGAAAGGAAAAAACCTCCCAAAGTGAGGGGACTCAGGAATGCTGGCACCTTTTGTGCTCATAAGATTATCATTAGATATTCCTTGAAGAGACCTGCTTCCTTAAAGAGACCAGCAGAGGATTATAGTGGAGTCTTCTTATGCTTCCCCAAGCAGCCCAGTTGTACTCAGTCTTTTTTTCCAAATTGGCATTCTTTGTTAATTAGGGAATCTAGTTGCCCTTTGAATCTAGCTAACAATCCCTCAGAATTAACCACTAACAGAAGCTTTGAGCAAGGTGGGATGCTAGAGGCATGGAGTTAACTTAGATGTGTCCACTTAATTGTTCCCAAAAGGGACTTGACCTGTTTGTTGCCTTTGTTTATTTTTTTTAAGGTTTTTTCCAGGCAAATAGAGTTAAGTGGCTTGCCCAAGGCCATGCAGCTAGGTAATTATTAAGTGTCTGAAGCTGAATTTGAACTCAGGTACTCCTGACTCCAAGGCTGGTGCTCTATCCACTGAGCCACTTAGCTACCCCTCTTGGGAGCCAGGGTCTCTAAGCTGTTTGACACAGTCACGGCAAGAAGACTCAAGGCGGTCACACCACCTGATGGAACAACATTTCCTTCTTCAATATATATAGGGATTCCACATATACCCATATTTATAGGTTTATTTTTGATTGCAAAACTTACTCATCCTAATAGCGGAATAAAGGAAGGATTTCAGAGAAATTCCTTGAATAAAACAGATTGTGAACTCTGTCCAAATTTAACAGGACTGCCTCTCCCTGAGACATACAAAAGGCTTCAACATTATGAAATCTTTGGAAAATACAGCACTGGGAGTTCCAGGGAGATGTCAGAATATATATAGGGGAAAATAGACACAAGATTGGTCAGATAGAATTCCAGGGAAATTAACAGTTTTGCCCCCCTTATCATACATAGGAATATATGATAAACATGGTGAGAGAATAGTTAGAATAGGTAACCAATATGTGAATTCTAATAGCCTTAGTTTATTGGGAAAGAACAAAAAGTCATAGAAACTGTAGTGCCTACCAACAAGGGCTGAAAGGAAAATTGTTTATTGAAGGAGTCAATGGATGGGTGGACAAATATAACTGCCCTCACTATAGGTGGTCAAGGGAGCACATTGAAAAACATTACATATGCGGCACCAAAACATAAAGCATTCCATTAAACAAATTATAGCAAAGATTGTTATCAGGAAAGTTCTGTTTAATTAATATTACTATGCAGCAACAAACTGGGCAACAGGCAGGTTGAGGTCATCACGGTCTGAGCAGGGACAAGAAAATTAACTACATGACTGATAATCACACTTGTAACCACTACATGATCAAACTTGTAACCATATGAACTATATGACTGATGATGAAAATTGTACACTTTTGTAACCAAGGAAATGATTTTAGTTTGCTTGTTTGATATGATTCTGAAACTATAAAAATAAATCCAAGCAGCTGACAGTCAGTCAACCTGCTCCTGCCTTTACCCACTAGTTGACTCAACTCATTTCGACGACTCTCTTCCCTTCTGTCAGGTTCCAAGGACCCTGTGGAGGCTGGACCCCCGCACGTCTGGACCTGTTGTCTTTGTATGGACAAAGCAAGATCTTCACTAAGGGAGAACTCTCTTCAAGATGGTCTTGGCCACCTTGGACAGCTCTCCTTAGAGCGGAAATGTGTTTTTCCACTCTAACTTGGGTCTTTTCTCTAAATCTCCTGAACTGCCTTTTTACATCTTTTTCTATCCTCAGGGATAGTGTTAACTAAATGGCGATTGATTGATTGATTGGTTGGGTTACATGACCCCTCCCTCCTGGGGATTAATGACTAGGGAAGGAGCTGGGCCTGGTCCTAAAAGGAGGAGTCTTTGGACCAGAGACCAGAGTTTCTCAGTCTCAGAAAGCTCTGAACTAACCCTTCTTTGGCAGATTAAGGAAGTATCAAGGTAAGGGGAGGAGGCTTGTCATCCCTGAAGACTCCCTACTTTTACCTTTGAATTTCAGAGAAACTTCACAATTTCTATCTTTTTAACAAGTCCAAAACCCATCCTTGTTCTCTTTTCTCCTCCACCAGTACCTCAGACTCATAACCTAGGGATCAGTCAGGACTCCTTTCTCTCACCTTTCCCATCCAAGGAGGAGACAAGGCCTGTTGATTCATTCTGTTCACCTCTTTACCCTCCCTACATTTTCCTAAAGCTGAGGTCAGATAAGATCCCCGCCCCCCACTACCTAATAAAAGTCTAGAGGTTTCTCATTGCCCCCAGGAACAAACGCAAAATTCTGCTTGGCATTTAAACCCTTCATCACCTGGTCCCCTCCCACCTTTCCAGTCCTCTTACATCTTAGTCCTCAAGTTGTACTTTTTGATACACTGTCTTACTGACTGTTCCATGAACAACCCTCTCCATCTCTCAGCTCTTGACCTTGACCCATGCCTGGAATATTCTCCCTTTTCCCTTCAGACTACAGACCACCCTGGCTCCTTTAAGTCCCAACTAAACTCCTACCTTGTACATTGCAAATTGCTTGTTTTCAGTTGTCTTACATTTCTGATCATATCTGGGGGTTTCCTGACAAAAATATTGAAGTGGTTTGTCATATCCTTCTCCAGCTCATGAGATAGATGAGGAAAGTGAGGCAAACAGGCTGAAGTGACTTGCCCAGGCTCACTCAGTCAATAAGTGTCTGAGGCCATGTTTGGCCTCAGCTCCTGACTCAGGCTCTGTGCCTCTGTCTTGACCCTTCTCAGTGCTTCCCTTTCCATTATTTCCTCTTTATGTTGTATAGAGCTCCTTTGGTAGGCCTTTGTTTACATTTTGTTTGCATTATCAGACTGTGAGTTCCTGGAGGGCAGGGACTGCCTTTTTACCTCTTTTTTCCAATCTCAGTGATAACTAAATGGTGATTGATTGATTGGTCACATGACCCCTCCCTCTTGGGGATTAATAAGTGGGGGAGGAGCTGGGGCTGGTCCTAAAAGGAGGAGCCTTTGGGCTAGAATTTCTCAGACTCAGAAATTTCAAGCCCAGTCAGGGGAGCTGAGCATCAGCCCCCAGGAAAGCCAAGGCAGGAACCCCAGCAGCTCTGGCAGTGAGGGTGAGTCTCTCCCTTCAGGGGCTTTCCTTTTTCTTATACCATTTCCCATATCTCTGTCTCCCTTAGTAGGTACCTAATAATGGGAGGAATTTCCAGAGCTCCCTTTGACGGTTGGGGTCAGGGGGAGAAGAGGAAGAATCCTCTCCAGGGAAGAGAGGAGAGCAGGCTAGGGAGCCTCTCCAAGGACAATAGACAGAGATTCTCTTAGGAGAGGGCTTCAGAAACCTGGACTCTTTGTGGGACCCTGAGCAAGTCATTCAGGGTCCCTGAGCCTTGTTTCATTATTTGTAGAATGGAGATAATGACCCCGGTACCTCCTTCATAGGGGTGCTCTGAGGAACATAGGATAAGGTATCTGGGAATTTCTGAAAGAAAGAAGCAAATAAATGCACATTAGTCATCTAGACAAGACTAGACCAGACACTTTACAACCACCCTGGGAGACCCATTTGATAGTTGAGGTAACTGAGTCAGACAGAGCTCAGGACTAGGCCAGGTTCACAGAGCTAGATAGTATCTCAGGCAGGTTTGGAACTCAGGGCTTCCTGAGTCTGGCCCAGCCTCCCTGTTTCTGCATCCATAAAGCCCTCCACTCATACCAGCTACTCATGGTAAGGTGACCCAGCCACAGTAGGTGCCAGTGGGGGATGGAGGGACCTGCCCCTCCAGGGACTCTCAGTCCATGCTCTACCATCCTTCCCACTCACTTGCTCCCAGTCTCTATGAACTTCCATGACTGGGAGAGAAATCCTATCCTTCCCTTCACTAGTTGCCTTTCTGGACTCCTTCCCTTTCTCTGCTCTCTCATGCCCAGACCCTGCCCTCAGCAGAGACTCAGTTATTTTGGGGAGAATTTCCAGAGGGACCCTGGGTAATGGGAGAGGCAGGAAATTCTTCCTCTCCCCCTCCCCTGACCCCAGAGCCCAAGGTTAAATTTCTGAGCTTGTAGGATCTTGGATGGATTGGGCAGGGGACAGGGAAGCCCCATTTAGACAGACATTGTGCTCTCTTTCTGAATTCCCATCCAGAGCTCTCCAGGTAATCCCTGATCTTGTACTGGAGACAAGACCCAGGTCCCTGGAAGCCTAGAGCCTGCTGGGACCCAAGTGTCCAGAAGGCCACTGACTGGGCCTAGTTTCCAGTCCTCCATCAATGCTGCAGAGTTGGAGGGAAATGCTGCTCCTTCTAAGGCTCTGAGCCCAGACTGTCCTGACCCCTTTCCAATTACAGGGAGCCCTGAGATCAGGGTCAACAACTGAACCCCAAATATGCATTCCCAAGCAGCCTGGGCCAATGCAACCTACAGAGCTTAGGGGAGACAAGGATTCCCACAAGGGGGAGAAGTCAGAAGGAGGGAAGATGAGTCTTTTCTAGAGGGTTGGGGACCAGCTGGCAAACCTGGAGTCCTCCCTTAAGGTCTCCAGTTGGATTCTCGCAAACTTCACTGGGAAGTGTGATCTACTTGCTTCAAGAATACAGAATTCTCAGAAGTACAAGCCAGAGTGAGTTTTCCTTACCACAGTAAAGGGAAAGTAAAGGCTTCCACAGAAGCCTGACCCAAAAGAATGTATAGATAGACAGGTATTGGATGGGGAAGTTGAGGAAGGTGTTTGAGGAGTTCTTGGGAGGATCCTCCTCCTCAGTCATGTGTCTGAGATAACTGTGTAGTCACTGACTGTCCTTAATATCTCCCTTCTTTGCCTCAGTTTGGTCTCCTTCAGTCCAGACCAGTCTCTGATTCTTCCTCTGTCATAGAATCTCTCTCACTCTCACTCTGTCTCTCTCTGTCTCTCTTTCTGTCTCAGGTTTTTTATTCCCTAATACTTTTTTGAGTGACCTGCCTCTCTTTTTGACTTTGATTCAAGAAATTACAGGACCTATGTTCTCACTTACTCAAGTGGCCGAACCTAGTGAGTAGAGGTCAAAGAATTTACATAGAGGTCAAAAGAAGCATGGGGGAGAGTTAGCTCTGGGACTTGGAGATGTCTGATCAAGTCCCTCTTTTCTGACTATGGAATATTGGACAAGCTACTTCACCTCTCAGGGGTGTAGGAAACTCAGAGTCTCTGAGTTGAGAAAAGTTGATCTCTTACCCTGCAAGGAGAATTCGTTGGCAGAAGACCCCTTCTGGATGTAGCTCTGTTGAGCCTGATCCTATTCCCCATATTTTTGGTTATACACAAGCCCCCAGTCTAATTTGACCCTTTTTCTAAACACCCCACATTCCAATCTTTGTGGATGATTCCTTTCCTCCCTCTCTGATCACCTTGAGTAAGAATTAATCTTCCTCTTCACTCATTAGGTGATTGTTCACATCCCATCTTTTGTCTCCTGCCCAATATCACCTCAGTCTAGGTCATGCATGAGAGACCTGATTGCCATGTACCTCCTGGTTAACAGAATCATTTTCCATTGTCTTACCTCATGCCAAGGATACCACTTTCTTTTCTCCTACTCTCCAACAAATGGGGATACTTAGGTTATTATTTCTCTTTCAGATTTTTACCTAATGCCCAAGAATCCAAAAAGGCCAAAAGAAGACATATCCCTGGAGGTGATCATAATAAAAAAACCCGAAAATGGAGGATCTTTGCCACTCCAATTTGGGAGATGCCAGTGATTGTGAGAGTGACAGTCAGATGCAGGACGAAAATCAGGAGAGATATTTGAGTGAAGTAACTAATCTTCCAAAGTTTCCTACCAAAAAACCCCCTCTGAAGTGTTATGAATGTGGGAAAGAGTTTTGTTTCCCCTCACAACTTAATATACACTGGAGAATTCACACTGGAGAGAAACCTTTCAAATGCAATGACTGTGGAAAATCCTTCACTCAGCCATCATACCTCACAATACATTTGAGGGTACATACTAGGGAGAAACCTTTTGAATGTAAGGAATGTGGAAAAGCCTTCAGTCAGGGCTCATATTTGACCTTACATCAAAGGTTTCATACTGGACAGAAGCCCTTTAAGTGTGATGTTTGTGAGAAAGCCTTCTATACCTCCACCTTCCTTATGAAGCATCAAATGATTCATACTGGAGAGAAACCTTACAAATGTCATGAATGTGGGAAAGCTTTTATTTCTAGTTCAAATCTTCTCAAACACCAGGGAATTCACACTGGAGAGAAGCCTTACATTTGTTATGAATGTGGAAAAACCTTTAATCAAAGTTCAAGCCTTACAAAACACCAGAGGATTCACACTGAAGAGAAGCCTTATACATGTAATGAATGTGGAAAAGCCTTTAATGAAGGTTCAAACCTTATTCAACATCAGAGAATTCACACTGGAGAGAAGCCTTATATATGTGCTGAATGTGGAAGAGCCTTTAATAAAAGCTCAAACCTTAAGAAACACCAGAGAATTCATACTGGAGAGAAGCCTTATAAATGTCATGATTGTGGAAAAGCCTTTAATCAAAGTTCAAGCCTTATAAAACACCAGAGAATTCACACTGGAGAGAAGCCTTACACATGTGCTGAATGTGGAAGAGCCTTTAATGAAAGTTCAAACCTTAAAAAACACCAAAGAATTCATTGGAGAAAAGCCTCATAAATGTGAATGTGGAAGAACTTTTAATCAAAGCTAAAGCATTATGAAACACCAGAGAATTCACACTGGAGAGAAGTCTTATACATGCAATGAATGAGGAAAAGCCTTCAGGCTAAGCACCAATTTGCATGTTTATCAGTGTTCACAAAGAAAAGAAATCTTTTCAGTCTTTTTTATATAAGGAATATGGAACAGTCTTTAATCCAAATTGAAAACTCATAAGATTCCAGACAATTCACACTGGAGAGAAGATTTAGACATATAATGAATGTATAAAGATATTCAGGAAAAGCTCAGAAATGCCTACATTCCAGAATGTTCACATTGATAAGAAATCTGAATATAAGTAATGTGGAAAAATCTTCAATAACAACTCAGTCTTTTTTTCCCAGCAGAGGTTTTCTATTAGACAAAACAGGAGTAACTTAAATGTGGGGGCAGACATCTCCCAGATCTCCAACACTGTGGTTCACTCATCCAGTCATATCCAACACTTAAGTGACCTCATGGATCATGTTGTCAGTGGGGTCTTCTTGGAAAGAACTGGGTTTTCCATTTCTTTTTCAAGTTGACACAGCACATCCTTTTGTCAGACAGAAGTGAATTGCTTTAGGGTCACATACCCAGGAAGTGGCTCAGATTGGATTTGAATTCATGTCTTCCAGACTTCAGGCTCAATGCTCTATTCTCTGAGCCACCAGCCACCTCTGAATCACCACCAAAGTCAATGGAAAAAATAATAAGAAAATTAGAAGAGAATGCTGCAAAGTTAAAAGAACCAATATGGTTTTCAAAGGAGAGATGAAGAGGCACGCCAATTCTTAGCAGAAGTCCATATGTGAGGAGTGGTGCTTATGCTTTCAGATTCTTTCCTATAATTGGGGGATTGGAGAAGTTATTAAATTTTTTAATTTTAAAATACTGGTTTTTTTTAAAGTTTTTGAGTTCCAAATTCTCTCCATCAATCCATTCCTCCTCTTCCCTCTCTCTGAGAATGTAAGCAACTAGATATAACTAATATATGTAAAATTTGGTAAAACATTTCCCCATTTGTTTGTTATTATATATGAAAAGACTTGAATAAAACAACAAATATAAGGAAAGTGAAAAACAGCATGTTTATTCTGTATTCAAACTATATCCATTCTCAGGAGATTGCTAGCAAGATTCATCATCAGGCTTTTGTGATTTGTTTTGGATTTTTATATTGCGGAGAATAGTTAAATCATTCACAATTCTTTACCAGACAATATTATGGTTACTGTGTAGAATATTCTTCTAATCCTGGTCACTTCTCTATGCTTATGTCTTCACAATTTTCCTAAAATGATTGTTTTTTAAATGTTTCTCTTTTCTTTTAAGAAATATTCAGTGGCATATGGGATGACTCTTTGGGAGCAGGGATACAAGGAAAATTAAGCATTGCAAAAACAGTGGCTATTTGTTTCCATGACTAGACATAGTTATGATAGGTTTTGTTTTTCTTATATTCTCAATGGATTTGGGATAGGGAAGAGTTGGAAGGAGAGAATTTGGAAAAGAAAATAGAATATAAGTGATTTCAGAATTAAAAGCAAAACAAATTTTAAGTACACTGAACATTAGGAAATCTTTTGTGACTACTTACATTTTGATCAACATCTAGAGTTTATACTGGAGCAAATATATGGAAATTTGGAATGTGTTATAAATGTTTTATGCTAATTTTATAAAAGGAGTAACTGGACTGACTAGAAGAAAAACAGTGAATCTATGCTTCTTCAAATTAAAAAAATAAAATATTTTCTGTGAATACAGTGACTGCATTTTATTTGGTCTTAGACATTTGAACCCTTGTAATTCTTTACATTTATCTAAGGGATGCAATTTATTCATTTTTATTTATAAAATATAATTCATATTTATTCATTACTATTTATGGTTATAATTCTGGAATGTTCAACCTTTTAGCTCTTCTAGGCTTCAATGACCAACAAAACCCCTTCAAGAGATACCTAGAGAATTCAATACCCATTCTTTATTACACTGCCAATGAGCATGGCAACAAAAGCAACAAGGGTTACATTATTGGACTCCATAAATTTTGACTTTTTCTGAGTTTTAAATTATTATTACTTCATGCTACATTGGCTGTAATTTCTCAATTTGTATAGTATTATTTAAAATTCTTGGTTTTCAGCTAAACAAAATGGCTTTTTATTAAAAACATTTCCATTCTCATATATCTTTATGATGCAAAATTCAATCCCTAACTGATATTCTATCTTTCTAAGTGTATGCCCCACTAATGTCATGAATCTGTAAAATTTTAAATTATTTTAATTCTATTTTGCTAATACTTAATCAAGCTAGAATTAATATTCCCTTTCACAGAACAAGCCCAAATGGGTAACATCTGAGTCTAGAGTATCTTGCACTTTCTTTCACAGTTTATCTTCTCAGCATTTCCCAATCTCTAGGACAAGTGTGTCCAACCAGTGTCCCTGCCCACAGTACATTTGTTGGTGTGAACTTTGTGGTGTTGGTTGTAGTCAAGAATGAGTATTGAAGACTTCCTGGCAAGATGGCAGAGAGAAGCCAGGCTCTGTTTCAGGGCATCCTGGCTTTCCTTCAGAACCAACATGAATCAAGTCTCTTAATAGATGTTGGACAGAACCTACAGAAGAACAGAGGGGAATATCTCCCAGCAAGGTTTGCCATGGGGAAGCATGGGTGTGCCTGGGGCAGAGAGTAGAGCCCTATCACACAGGTGGTAGGTGATGTCGAGGGACTGAACTGAGATCCACCATGGAAGTCTTTGTGGTGTGCAAGGTGAGAGTTCCACTGCAGCTGCCCCGTCACCCAGGACTCTCGTATTGGTCTGATCAGTCACAGTTGTACACAGTCATTTGTCTCAAACATAATAATGTCATTTTGGTCTTCTTCAATAATGAAGGTCAAGAACTAGTATCTCTGTTAGGAGGGCTGCTGAACCCTTTCCAAAGCTGCTTTCCACCTCTGATGACCACCTAGGCACCTAACACCTACTTGTGGCTCCAAGAAGTAGTAATATATACAGCAGCCCAGCCCCAGTAAGCCATTTGACAAATGGGCAACAATAGGTTGAGGATTTGAAGAGATCTCAAACCCTTCAGGGACTTGATGGAGTGTCTACTCAAAGTGTATGAAGATGTCTCCTGGGGGAAAGGAAGGATAAGAATTCATTCCAATAACCAAGAAGGCAGGAGAAGCATGTGGTTTGGAGCACTTAGTGTTTGGTTAGACATTGTAGACACCAAGGTCATTCATCACTGCCCAATCTATCACCTTGTAAACAGTAAACCTTATAATGTACCATGAACAAATAATCACTATACCAAACATATAGGAATTGCTTTATTTGGGAGATGGAAATATGTCAGGGGAATGTTTCATTTTTAAACATTTTGTTTGAAAAAGGTACAGATTTTAGATCAGATTCCCCTTATTTTCATTAAGACTGAGGAAATATGTTGAACCTTTTATTAAATAAGAATCACTCTATTGGATTGTTCCAGATTCCATAAGAGTGGGGGGTCTGTTAGATTTTACTGTAGTTTTGAACTTCACCTCTACTTGAATGAGGTTCAGTTTTGGCATTTAAGATATGGAACATTATTCTGGACATCCTTTGGACATAAATTGTCTGTTATTTATTGATAAGATCAGTGTATTATGGTATTTAAGATGAAAGAATGTAATCATTTGCAAAGATAAGCTGCAACTGTTTCTCTGTGTATGGCAGAATTGGGTTCCTTTTCTGCATTTGAATAGCTTTTTATTTAAATTTGACAATTTTGAAATGGAAACACTGTGATGTTTTCATCATTATATGTTATAAAAATATTTTTATAATCAAAAGAAAAAAAAGAAACCCCCATCCTCGAAATTCACCGAAACTTCAGTATTTGTGTCTATTTGCAGCCTAACTCGATCCTCTGTATGGAGGCCCCATAGTCTTCTCAACATAACCAAAACCATCCTTGTTTTCTTTTCTCCTAGCCTTTCCAACTCCCCTCCTCCTAGTGCCTGGGACTCATCATCTAAGGGTCATTCAAGACTTCCATCTCTCACCATGCACATCCAAGGTAGTGCCAAGGCCTGGGTGTCCCCGGGGCAGAGAGTAGAGCCCTATCACAGAGTTGGAGGGTGATGCCGAGGGACTGTTCTCCTCCCCTATGAGGCACTGACACTGGTCTCCAGGCTGCCCCATGAACTCTCCATCTCTCAGCTCCAGTCATTATCTCTGGCCTTGGATCATGCCTGGAATGTTCTCCCTCCTCTCCAGAGACTGTCCAACCTGGCTTTCTTCAAGGTTCAATGAAATTCCTATATTGCACATTTGTGATTTGTTTTCAGTGATATCTGACTCTTCTGACCACATTTGGGGTTTTCTAGGCAAAGATACTAGAGTGGTTTGTCCTTCTCCAGTTCATTTTATAGATGATGAAACTAAGGCAAACAGGGTAAAGCTGCTTGCCCAGGTTGACCCAATCACCAAATGTCTGAGGCCACGTTTGACCTCAGCTCCTGACTTAGGCTCCAGGCTAGGTGTCTCTGTCTTGACCCTTCTCAATTCCAGTGCTTCCCTTCTTTTCATTATTTCCTCTTTATGCTGTATGGAGCTTGTTTGGTAGGCTCCTTGACTACAGGGACTCCCTTTTTACCTCTATTTGTATCCTCAGGGTGTGGTTCATAGTAGGTGCTAACTAAATGTTGATTAATTGATTGATTGATTGGTCATGGGGACCTGGGGACAAATGACTGGGATAGAGGAATTCTCACCTCCTGGTGCCTGGGGGGAGGAGCTGGGGTTGGCCCTAAAAGACTGGTCTTTGGACCAGAGCTTCTCAGTCTCAGAAATCTTAAGCCCAGTGGCGTCAGGCCCCTAGGAAAGCCAAGGCAGGACCCTAGCAGCTCTGGCAGTGAGGGTGAGTCTCTCCCTTCAGGGGCTTTCCTTTTTCTTGTACCATTTCCCATATCTCTGTCTCCCTTAGTAGGCACCTACTAAGGCATAATGGGGGGGGAATTTCCGGAGCTCCTTTTGACGGTTGGGGTCAGGGGGAGAAGAGGAAGAATCCTCTCCAGGGAAGAGAGGAGAGCAGGCTAGGGAGCCTCTCCAAGGACAATGGACAGAGATTCTCTTAGGAGAGGGCTTCAGAAACCTGGACTCTTTGTAGGACCCTGAGCAAGTCATTCAGGGTCCCTGAGCCTTGTTTCATCATTTGTAGAATGGAGATAATGACCCCGGTACCTCCTTCACAGGGGTGCTCTGAGGGATATAGGATAAGGTGTCTAGGAAATTCTGAAAGAAAGAAGCAAACAAATGCATATTAATCACCTAGAGAAGACTAGACCAGACACTTTACAACCACCCTAGGAGACTCATTTGATAGTTGAGGAAACTGAATCAGACAGAGTTCATGACTGTGCCAGGGTCACAGAGCTAGATAGTGTCTCAGGCACTATCCTGGTAAGGTGACCAAGAAATAGTAGGTTCCAGTGGCAGATGAAGGGACTCTCAGTCTGGGCTCTACCATCCTCCCCACTCACTTGCTCCAAGTCTCCATGAGCTTCCATGATTGGAAGGGAAATTCCATCCTCCCCTTTACTAGCTGCTCTTCTGAACTTCTTCCCTTTCTCTGCTCTCTCCTGCCCAGTATCTGCCCTCAGCTGGGACTCACCTTCTGTGGAGAATTCCAGAGGGACCCTGGGCAATGGGAGGGGCAGGGAATCCCTCCTCTCCCCCTCCTCTGTCCTCAGAGCTCAAGGTTAAATTTCTGAGCTTCTAGGATCTTGGATGGATGGATTGGGAAGCGGGCAGGGAAGCCCCATTTAGACAGACATTGTGCTCTCTTTCTGAATTCCCATCCAGAGCTCTCCAGGTCAGCCCTGACCCTGTACTGGAGACAAGACCCAGGTCCCTGGAAGTCTCCCAGCAGGCTCCAGGCTGGTGGGACCCAAGTGGACAGAAGGCCACTGGCTGGGCCCAGCTTTCAGTTACCAATCAATGCTGCAGAGCTGGAGAGAATTGCTCCCCCTTCTTAGGCTCTGAGCCCAGGCTGCCCTGACCCTTTCCCAATTACAGGGAGCCCCAAGATCAGGGTCAACAACTGAACCCCAAATGTGCATTCCCCAGCAGGCTGGGCCAATGCAACCTACAGAGCTTAGAGGAGACAAGGATTCCCACAGGGAGCAGTCAGGAAGAGGGAAGATGAACCTTTTTCTAGAGGGTTGGGGACCAGCTGGCAAACCTGGAGGGAGCCGTCACATGTGTGACCTATCTGCTTCAAGAATACAGAAGTCTCAGATGTTCAAGACACAATCTGAGGCTGAGTTTTTTTTTTTAGCACAGTGAAGACAAGAAGCCTGACCCATAATAGAATGTATGGATAGACAGATATGGAAGGGGAAAGTAAGGAGGGAGTCTGAGAAATTCCTGGGTGGTTCCTCTTCCAGGGTCATGTGTCTGAGATACCTGTAGAGTCAATGACTGTCTCTCTCTCCCTCCTAGTCTCTCCTCCCCTTCCCCCCTCATCTGTTCCTCATTGGTCTCTCTCCTCTCTCTTCTCTCCTCTCTCCCTCTCTCTGTAGATTGGTCAGTAGAGGTCCAGCCTATGTAGAGAGCAAAAGAGACATGGGGGAATAGGACAGAGAAAGCTGGCTCTGGAACTAAGAGATTGGGGTCAAACCTTTCTTTTTACCATTCTGTTGATGGTATCCTGGACAAGCCATTTCACTTCTCAGGGGTGTAGGACACTCAGAGTCACTGAATTACAGAAAAGTTGCTCCCCTGCCCTGGGAGAAGAATTCCTTGGCAGAAGACCCTTTCTGGATATGTTCCTACGGAGCCTCTTCCTGTTCCCAACATTCCTGTTTGGATGATTCCTTCTCCCCCTCTCTGATCACTTTGAACAGGCACCATTCTGCCTCTTCAGTCTTTAGGTGATTTGTTTACTTCCTCTCCTTTGTCCCCTGCCCTATATCTCTCCAGCTAGAAGGTGATGTATGAGAGATCTCACTGCCATGTGACTCCTCTTTAAGGGCATTATTTTCCATGCTTTTGCCCCATGCCAAAGATACCACTTCATTTTCTCTCTCCCTCAGGATAATGGGGATACTTAGATCTTTATTTCTCTTTCAGACTTGCACTTAAGATCCAAGGAATCCAAAAGGTCAAAAGAAGATTCATCCCTGGAGGTGATCATCATAGAAGAATTGGAAATGGAGGATCTTTGCCACTCTGATTTGGGAGATGCCAGGGAATGTGAAAGCCAGAGACAGATGCAGGAGGAAAATCAGGAGAGATATTTAAGTGAAATGACTAATTTTCCAACATCTCCTCCAGAAAAAAAGCCTCTGATATGTTGTGACTGTGGGAAAGAGTTTAGTTTCCCCTCACAGCTTGTTACACACCTGAGAATTCACACTGGAGAGAAACCTTTCAGATGCAGTGACTGCGGGAAATGCTTCACTCAGCGAGCACACCTCACAATACATCTGAGGGTACATACAGGGGAGAAACCTTTTGAGTGTGAGGTATGTGGAAAAGCCTTCATCCAGAGGTCATATTTGACCTTACACCAAAGGATTCACACTGGACAGAAGCCCTTTCAGTGTGATGTTTGTGAGAAAGCCTTCTCTAAGTCCACATTGCTTATTAACCATCAAAGGACTCACACTGGAGAGAAGCCCTTTCTATGCAGGAAATGTGGGAAAGCCTTCATTTCTAGTTCAAATCTTCTCAAACACCAGAAGATTCACTCTGAAGATAAGCCTCATGCATGTGATCAATGTAGAAAAACCTTCAGGCAAAGCTCCAATTTGCAGGTGCACCAGAGAGTTCACAAAAGGAGGAACAATGGAGAGTCTGTACATGGGGCTAGTGTGGAAAAGCCTTTGATGAAAGCCCAAAACTCATAAAATACCAGAGGATTTACATTGGAGAAGCCAAAGCTCAGAGATAGAGGCACATGATTGTGTTCACACAGACAAGAAGTTTTCTGAATATAAGTAATGTGAAAAAGGCTTCAATTAAAACTCAGAGCTCATTTCCAATACAGAGCAGAAGGAAAATGATAAATAAGGGAAAACTTCTCCCAGATCCCAAACCTTGTGATTAATTGCTAGATGGAGCAGGAGAGCACCTTGGAAATAAGAGGATGGGATTTTCAATCTGGTCTCAGACATTTGACCCTTACTAGCTGGGTGACCTTGGATAGGTCCTTGAACCCTGCCTACCTTGCATCAAGTGCCATCCCCAATTGTCCTGATTCATATCTGACCTCTGGACCCAGGTGTCTCTGGAGAAGAAAGTGATGCTGGGGACTTAGCACAGCGCCACCCCCCCCCCCAATCTAATTCATGTGCTTGACATAACATCACCTTCCTGGTATTGTTTCTTTCTAGAGAGAAGGGCACTCATAACATCTGATGCTTTGTGAACTGTCACCAAAGTCAATGGAAATAATAATCACCAAAAAAATTAGAGAATATTGCAAAGTTACTCAGAACCAATGTGACTTCTAAATGAGAGATGAAGAAACATGCCAATTTTTAGCAGAGGAAGAAATCCAAATGTGAGGAAGGTGCTTTTCAGATTCTTTTCTATATGTTAATTCAGGGCTTGAGAGCGTAATTAAATGACTTTTTAAATTTGAGCTCCAAATTCTATCCCTCTGTCCATTTCCCCCTTCCTCTTCTTCCTTCCCTCTAAGAATGTAAGCAACAGATATGTTATATGTGTGAAATTATGTAAAACATTTCCACATGAATCCCATTTGACACAAAGACTTGAATAAAACAACCAAACTAAAGAAAGAGAAAAGTAGCATGCTTCTTTCAGACAATATCCATTTTTTCTCTGGAGAAAGTATGATTCATCATCAGCCTTTGGGGATTGCTTGATTTATAAATTGCTAAGAGTAGCTAAATCATTCAGTTCTTTACTGAACAATATTTCTGTACAATCCTAGTCACTTCACCTTACACATACATCTTTCCAGGATTTGCTGAATTGATTGCTTATTTTTGAAAATGTTTCTCTTCTTCCTTTTCTTTTTAAAAACATTATGGGAGTGATGCTTTAGAGGGAGCAAGCATAGAAGGAAAATTAAGCAATGTGAAAACAATGGATAGCTAAATGTTTGCCATGACTAGAAATATTTATCATGGGTTTTGGATTTCTTGCCTTCTCATTGGATTTGGGAGTGAGGGAAAGACAGAAGGGAAAGAATTTGGGAATGAAAATAAAATACAGTTGATTTCAAAGTCAAAATCAACACAAGAATTTAAAATACACAGAACATTAGAAAATCTTTTGTAATAACTCAAATTTTGATCCATAACAAGAGGGTTCATACTGGAGCAAATATATTGAAATGTAGAAAGTGTTATAAATCTTTTCCACTAATTTTACTATCGAAGAAACTTGTACTGAAGAGAAGGAAAAAGCCTAGTTGCATCTGTGCAAGCCCCTGTGTTACCATTAAAAAATAAAACATTTCTTGTGATGAACATAATGAATGAGGAAGTTTTTTGTTTCTTGGCCCTTTGGACCCTTGTCATTTTTTGCTTTTAATGAAGGGATGCAAATAATTTATACCGAACTTATTTATTGTTGTGATTCTGAAATGGTCAACCTTTCGGTACTTTGGGGCATCATTGACCAACATACATTCTTCAAGGGATGCCTCCAGAATTCAATATTCATTCTTTACTGCAATGAAACCAACACCCACAAGGAGTGGAACAACACATGTAAGGGTTACACGAATGGGTTCCAATAAATTTGGCTGGGATAGAAATTTTAAATTATTGTTCCTTTTTCCTGCACTGATTGTAATTTCTTAATTTGTACTTTTCTATTCTTTAAAATTCTTGATTTTCAACTGAGCAAATTGCCTTTTTATTAACCAACATTTCCATTCTTATAACTCTTATGAAACAAAATTTAGTCCTTAATGCTAAGATTCCGTTATATCTTCCTAAGTTGTATGCTCCATTGCCACAAATCTGTAAAATCTTAAATTAATTTTAATTCTATTTTGCCAAGATTTAAGCCAGACACTTAACATTCCCTTGCACAGAACAAACCAATGTGTTCCATTGGGAAACACATCTTAAGTCAGAGGATCTTGCACTGACTTTCACAGGTCATCTTCTCAAACTTCCTCAAACGCTAGGGCAGACATATCCAACCTCTGGCCCTGCCCAAAGTACACTCTTTGCTGTGCTCCCTTGTGATGTGGATTTCATTGTAGTCAAGAAAGGGTCCTGAATACTGGAATCTGGGCCTTAAGGCCAAAGGAGCCCCAAAGAGCTAGGCATGTTCAAGGAAAACTAGCACCTGGATTATGAGGGTGATGAGCCCTTTTCAAGGCTACTTTCCACCTTTGATCTCCACCTACCCCCTAACTCTGGGTTGTGGCTCCATGATGCTATAGTATCACAGCAGACAAACACCAGTAAAGATATTGGCATATAGGCTGAACCAGGTTCATTATAGCTGAAGGGCTTTCAAGCCCTTCAGGGAGTTGGGGGGGGTCTAACTTAAGCATGTAAAAGCTTTCCCTGGAGGGATGGGTGGATGAGAGCAATTCATTCCAAAGGCCGTGAAGGCAGGTGAAGCATGTGTGGTGGACACTTAGAGTTTGGATAGATCATCCACTCCATTCCAAGCCATCACCAGTTGTCTTCATTTTCTCTTATCACGATGGACTGTGCTAACTGGAAGAGAATGAGGTCAAGGACTTCTGTAGCAATGCCTCACTTGAATCTAATGGTAAAGAATGTACAAAAATGAATTGTGGAGCTCAACTTATTTCTAGAATTGGATACTTGGCTGTTGACGATTCTATGAGACATCAAGAGTCCATCAAAGAAATTTAAAAAGATGGAAAAATAAAAGAAAATATAAAATATCTCAAGAGAAAAAACAACAATCCTTGAAAATAGAATGGGAAGAGACAATATCAGAAGCATAGAATTACATAAAATCTATAATCAATAGGAAGACCTGGACAGCATTCAAGAAATTATCATGGTAAAGTGCCTAGATGTCCTAGCACCAGAGGGCCAAATATATAATGAAATAGTTCACCAACCACCTCAGAAGAGAGATTCCAAAATAAAAACTCCAAGGAACATTATAGCCAAATATCAGAACTATAAGTTCAAGCAAAAAAAATTCTACAAATGTCCAGAAATTAACAATCAGGATAATACAAGTTAACTTGGCAGTGACAATATTAAAGAATCAGGGGTCATCAGATGCAGTATCTGAAAAGGTGCTAGGTCTACAACCAAGAATTACCCACCAAGAAAAATTTAACATAATATATCAAGGGGGAAAAACAGTCATTTAATGAAATAAAAGTATTTCAACTTTTTATAAAGAGAAGATGAGATCTAAAGCAAAAAGTTGACCTTGAATAAGTAAAACATAAATTAGGGGGAAAGGGAAAAGAAAACAAGGGATTCAATGGAACTAAACTGTATGCACCTCAACATCAGAAGGTAATACCAGCAATTCTTAAAAATTGCATCACCATTGGCTCAGCTAGGAGGAATATAGATAGCAGAGGGTATAGATATAAGGTAAACTTGAGGAAGTAAAATTAAAAATTAATGAATGAGTAAGAAGATTATAATGATTCAGAAGGAAGGGAGAAAATGAAGGGAGTAAATTATTTCATTTGGAGAGATGTGAAAGACCTATTGCACTGGAGGGGAAGATGGGAAGACAGGTACTGAACATTGCTTGAACTTTACTCTCATCAGTATTGGTCAAAGAAGAAACAGTATAAATAATCAGTTGAATATAGAAACTTATCTTACCTGACAGGAAAGTAGGAGGGGAATAGAATAATGAAGGTGGGGTAGAGAGTGACAGAAGACAGGACAGATTAGAGGAGATTGATAGAAGTAAAACCTGGGTGAAAAGGGAAAGGGTGAAAGGAGAGAGAGGACAAATAAAAGGAAGACTAGCATGGAGAAAAATACATAGTAGTAATTAAAATTGTGAATGTGAATAGGATGAACTCTCCTATAAAATGAAAGCAGGTAGTAGTAAAGAGAAGGCTGGATCAGATCTATTTTGCTTCAGCTCATGTATTAAAAAAGCAGGAGTGGCAATTCTGAACTCACCCAAAGGAAAAGGAAAAACTGACCTCATTAAAAGTGATAAGGAAGGAAACTACATCATGCAATTTCAATACCAAAGTATGCACTAAGTGGTATTGGATTTCAATTCATAAAGAAGTTAAGTGAGTTACAGGGAGAGATTGATAGCAACATTATACTAATGGGTGACCTTAACTGTCCCCTCTAAGAACTCAATAAGTCCAACCAAAAAATAAAAAATAAAGAAGTTAAGAATGTAAATAGTATATTAGAAAAATTAGATATGACAGACCTTTTCTTGGGAACAAAAAAGGAATATATCTTTTCTCAAAAGCAGAAGAAACATGCACAAAAATTGACCAGATATTACCTCTCAAAAATTAAATGTGAAAAGGCAGAAATATTAAATGTATTCTTTCCAGATCATAATGAAATAAGAATGACATTAAACAAAGGGCAATGGAAAGATAGAAAATAAAAACCAATTGGAAACTAAATAATCTAATCCTAAAGAATTAGGATCGGGGGGCAGGTAGGTGGCACAGTGGATAGAGCACTGACCCGGGAGTCAGGAGGTCCTGAGTACAAATCTCACCTCAGACACTTAATTAATTACCTAGGTATGTGACCTTGGGCTAGTCGCTTAATCCCATTGCCTTGCAAAAAAAAGAATAAATGAATCAAAGACAAATCATAGAAACAGTCAACAATTACATTAAAGAGAATGAAAACAATGAGACAATATACCACAAATTAGACAGCCATATTTAGGGGAAATTTTTATATTTAGGGGAAAATTTATTTCTCTAAATTCTTACATCAATAAAATGGAAAAAAGAACAAATCAATTAATTTGATATGCAACTAAAAAGAACTTGAAAAATAATAAATTTTAAATTCTCCCATTGGGAACCATATTAGAAGTCTTCAAAATCAAAGGCAAAATTAATAAGATTGAAAGTTTAAAAAAACACTGTTGACCTAATTAATATACCTAGAAATTGCTTTTATGAAAAAGTCCAACAAGATTGATAATCCATTGGTTAATTGGATTTAAAACCACAAAAGTCCATATATTCTTTCCTGATGTTAGAAACTAAAAATACAATTGCTGTGAGTTAAAGAAATATTTTATTCTCAATAGTCTCATAAAATATCATCTCAAATAATTACAACTCTTGAAAGACTTATGTAATATTCCCAAGAAGTTAGGACATTTTGTCCTTTTACCATGTTTAATAATTAAGATAGTCTTATCAAACTTCCCAGTTGCCAGTAAGTCTGCCTTCAGCAAGACACCTTTGGGACTAGCTAGGACCTACAAATTTATAGTCATTCTTTAAAGATGGTGGTCTTCATGGCATATGGGAACTATGACTGACTTCCTTGAAACGGTCTTTAATGACTTCCATCTCTTTGATGCTGGGCAATGGGATGAATTTTGTTCTACTCTTTATTCAAGGCTTATAAAAATGTGAAGTAACCTCTAGCTGGGCTCTCTTGGTCTTAGGCAGGAAATAGACCTCTCCTTTATCACATCACATGTTCCTCATAATAAATGTCTTATAGAGACATCTTATATTTTTTTTCTCCATCTTCCTCTTGGTTAAATTTAAAATGAGGTAGTTGGTGCTGGAAGTATTTTTTAGATAGGAGAATCCCCTACCCTCAAAGCCCTATCAAAAGCTCCCAATATTCATTTTGATCCATGTGGAGTATCTTTCCCAAAAGGGAAAATTTCTGTTACAGATTCTGTGGTTTTAGCTAGTTATGCTTTGCACCTGAATACTGAATAAGTCAGATCTTCTTTAATGTTAGGGTGGGTAAGTGTGACAACTAATCTTGTACATTGTATATTTATTCCAAGTGTTTCTAATTGTATGTTAAGGTGCACCTTTTGAGTGTGGAAAATAATTAGAGATAAATAAAATTAAATTGACTATCTTTGGGTGGTCTTCATGGAAATGAACTTCTTTTGATGAAGATCTATTGAGAATAGGATAAGGAGATGAATTTAACCATCGCCTTTTTTTTTCCTGCCAAGCAGTGGGGTTAAGTGAATATGTAAGAATGTGCAAGTTCTCACAAGTAATAGGTATCAAGTGTCTGAGGCCCGATTTGAATTCAGATCCTTCTGACTCCAGGGCCAGTGGTCTATCCACTGGGTCAATCAGCTGCCCCCATAACAAACTTTTAAGAGTACACCCTAGTGATGGGGGTGCAAAGCTGGGAAGCACCCAGAATTTTTCCCAGAACAACTTTAAAGGAACTATAACCAGATCCTAAAGTGACAGAATACACCAAAAAACCACCACCACCACCACCACCACCACCACCACCACCACCACCACCACCAACAACAACAAATAACCCAACACAGTGAGATAATTTGGAGGAACTTCAGGAAAGATCTTTTACATTGGTAAAACAGTGGTATAGCTCCCCGAAGGCAGGAGAGATGGGAAGCCAGTGAGATGCTTTTAGCCACAGCACAGCTAAGGTCCCAGAGCAGCTCTGTCAGCAGTGAGGGTTCCAACCTGGGTGTGGAGATCAAAGTTTCAAGCCCTGGGAAGATGATGTAGCATTATACCACCCTAGCACAGGGAGCAGACTGGAAATAAGGAAAGCTCACAGACCAGAATGCCTGCCAAAAAACAAAACAAAACATAACTTGAGGCTATATACTCTCTACCACAGGAACAGGGCTCAATTGACAAAAATGAACAGAAAACAAAAAAAAGTAGTAACCATTGAAAGCTACTATTCTGAAAGGGGTGATAAAAACAGCTTTTCAGAAGAGAAAAACAGTGACAAAATGCCTACTTGTGAAGGGAAATGATATTAATTCCAAAAAGACTTCTTGAAAGAGCTCAAAAAGGATTTTTAAAAAAAAAAGGGGAAGAAGAAAAATGAAAAAAGAAATAAAAGTCAAGAAGGAGAATTATGAAAAATTAATTGAAGAAAAGTATAATTTTATAAGTAAAATTAACCACCTGGAATATATAATTATCCAAATGGAAAAGGAAAGAAAAATGTTAACTGAAGAAAATAAAACCTTAAAAACTAAAATTGGCGAAATGGAAATGAATGACCATGGGAGATACTAAGATTCTATCAAACAAAATTGAAAGGCTGAAAAAAAAATGGAAGAAAGTATAAACAACCATAACAAACATGGAAAATAGATCCAGAAGAGGTCATTTAGGAATTATTGGTCTTCTTGAAAGTCACAATCAGAAAAAAGAACCTGGATAAAATCATACAGGAAATTATCATGGAAAAATGCCATTATATCCTAGAACAAGAAGATAAAAAATTACTTTAAAAAATCCATCAAAACCCCCCAGAAAGAGGTCCCAAAATAAAAACTCCAAGGAATATTTATAGCCACATTTCAGAATTCTCAGTTGAAGGAAAAAATACTGCAAACAGCCAAAAAGAAGCAATTTAAATACCAGGAAGCCACAGTTAGAATTATGCAGGACTCATCAACATCATTAAAGCACTGGAGGGCTTAGAACATGATATTCTGGAGGCAAAGGAGCTTGGATTACAACCAAGAATCAACTATTCTGCAAAATTCAGTCTATTCTTCAGGGGAAAAAGATGACTTCTCAAAAAAAGAGGATTTTCAAATTTACCTGATAAAAAGATAGAAACTACAGAAAATTTGGTCTTCAAATAGAAGGTACAAGGAATACATAAAAAGATAAATGTTTACCTGCTGAAAACTGTATTTCTCTTAGGATACTTAAAAGGAACATAATAACACAGAGAGTGTGGGCAAGTTGACTATGATTCAATCATACTTTAATTTTTGAGTTTGTATTTATATTGAGACAGTTGAAGGCATTATTCTTTTTGTTATTGGTTTTTATTGATATTTTATTTTTACAAATAAATTTTATGAAACTTTTTAAACATTCATCCAAATGCATATGTATATTTTTAAGTTACAAAATTTCCTTTCACCCTTCCCTAAGCAACAGTCAGGTTAACATTGTACATACATATTTGTGATAAACATGTTTATAGGTTAGTCATTTTTGGTATGAGGAATAAGGATTAAGGGAAAGAGACAGATAAAAGATTTTTTTTATAAATTGTTCATCATATTATGAAGGGATTTTTGAAAGATTTTATTTATTTTGTTTTACAATTTTCTTGTTTCCCTCCCCCCATCCCCCAAAGAAGGCATTCTGTTAGTCTTTACATTGGCTGAAGGGATTTAAAAATTTTTTTTTTAGTTTTGTTTTTCTTCCTCTGGATGGGGATAACATTGACCATAGCTGGTCTAATATGGTTGTCCTAGCTCTCTGAATTGCTGAGAGGAGCTGCTCCCATCGAGGTTGTTCATCTCATAATGTTGTTGTTAATGTGTACATTGTTCTCTTGGCTCTACTCCCTTTTGCTCAGCCTCAGAATCTGTAAGCAATTCCATGCTTCTCTAGAGTTCGACTATTTGTGGTTTCTTAGTATTCCATAGTATTCATTTACCATAACTTGTTTAGCCATTCCCCAATTGATGGGCATCTCCTCAATTTCCAATTCTTTGTCACCACAAAAAGAGCTACTATGAATACTCTGGAACATGTAGGACTTTTCCCAATTTTTTATGATTTCTTTTGGATACAGATTTAGAATTGGCTATTGCTGGGTCAAAGATTATAAATAGTTTGATTGCTCTTTGGGCATAGCTCCATATTGCTTGCCAGAAAGGATGAATCTGTTCACAACTCCACCAGCAATGCATTAATTTCCCAATCCTTCCACTACCTCTCCAACATTAATCATTTTCCCTTTTTTTCATCTTGGCCAATCTGAAAGGATGAGGTGATACCTCATTATTGTTTTAATTTGCATTTCTCTAATCAATAGTGATTTGGAGCATTTTTTTTTAGGTTTTTGCAAGGCAATGGTGTTAAGTGGCTTGCCCAAGGCCACACAGCTAGGTAATTATTAGATATCTGAGACCAGATTTGAACTTAGGTACTCCTGACTCCAGGGTCGGTGTTCTATCCACTGCACCACCTAGCTGCCCCTTGGAGCATTTTTTCATATGATTATAAATAACTTTTTTCTTCATTTGAAAACTGTCTGTTCATATCCTCTGACCATTTATCAACTGGGGAATGACTTGTAATCTTATAAATTTGATGCAGTTCTCTATATATTTGTTTGATTAATGAGTCTGGTTTAAATTCACTCCTACAAAATAACACATTCACACCAACAAAACTGAAAAGTATATTTAATAAAGTGATTATAAAACAGGTAGAAATAAATCAATTTTACATCAAAAGTAACCAATAAGTCCTAATGTAATAAAAAGAAGAGCAAAGGCCACATAAACATAGATATTAAGAGAAAACATCACTGATTCAGGAGAGCTTCAACATCTGTATCGGCAGTGACTGTTGAGTCCTGGAGTACAGATTCCAGAGTCCTGATTGGGAAGGTCCCAAGCAGAGCTTCCTCTCCATGAGTGAGACTTCAATTAGGCTAAAGTCTAAGTAGATTTTATATAGCTTGAGAACAAAGAAAAGCTTTTTTGCCAATTTTTTTTGAATAAAACCAAATTTTCCAGGCTGTCTGAAGAGGGGGCCACAGTAGGCAGTGATAATCAAGTATAAACTTGAGAATCTGGCCAGGACTCATCAAGAACATCCAGCAATTCTTTTAAGTGCTCAAGCTGCATAAGATCAGTCCTGCTCATCTCCCCTCCCAGTATGTCAGGGTGAATTGGGGGTCAGTAATTCTCTGTAGCTAAACAATAAGGGCTTAGCATGGAAAATCTTATATCTTACGTATTAACCATATAATAGTTTAGAAATGAGTCCTTTATCAGAACTCCTAGTTGTGAAGATTGTTTCCCAGTTTTTTACTTTCCTTCTCATTTTGGAAGCATTGATTTTATTCGTGTAAAACAAAAAGGTTTAATATGGTCAAAATCATTCATTTTGAAGTTTATAATGTGCTCTAATTTTTTGTTTGACATATATTTATCCCCTTTTCATAGATCTGATAGAGTATTTCTTGGTCTATTAATTTTTCTATGATTCACTCTTTATGTCTAAACCCCATACCCATTTGGACCTTATTTTGGCATAGGATGTAAGAGGTGGATCTATGCCTAGTTTTGCCATACTCTATTCCAGTTTTTGCAACAACTTTTGTCAAATAGTGAGTTCTTATCCCAGAGGCGGATGTCTTTGGGTTTGTCAAATAGTAGCTTGCTGTAGTCATTTACTGCAGTTTCCTTTGAACCCATCCTAATCCACTGATCCATGACTCTATTTCTTAACCAGTTCTAGGTAGTTTTGATGACAGTCACTTTGTAGTATGTGGGTACACAGGCTATTCTAACAGCCATGACACAAATCATTTCCAAGTAAACCGCCACCTGGACAATCTCAGGAGCTGGCTTGCCATCCTGAGAGATAAGGTTCGCTGGAGTCCTTGGGAGCTAGACATTCTGCCCCACAGACCAAGGGCACTAGACACAGCTGTGTTTTATCACCTCCTCCCTAATGTACCCCCTTATTCTGTAATGCAAGATGCTGAACATACCCCGCTTGCACCCCCATTTCCTCATTATGCTTTGTTCTACCCCGGAAGACCTAACAATATATATGTAATAGCTAAGCAATAATAAAATTGAGCTGGAGGCATAAGGCAGTAGTGGCTTGACTCCTTATTCTCAGCTCCCCTCCGGGAGGGAGGTCACCGCTGTGCACCCCAAGGTGAAGCAAGCCACAACAATAGTATAGTTTTAGATCTGGTAGAGTTAGTTCATCTTCTTTTACTTTTTTTTTTCAAGAATTCCCTTGCTAACCTTGCTCTTTTGTTGCTCCAGATGAATTTTGTTACTATATTTCTAGTTTGATAAAATAGTTATTTGATGGTTTTATGGATATGGCACTGAATAAGTTATTTAATTTGGGTAGAATTGTCATTTTTATCATATTTCCTCGCCCTAACCATGAGCATTTGGCATTTTCCCAATTATTTAGATCTGACTTTATTTAGGTGAGAAGTGCTTTATAGTTGTGTTCTGGTTTTGTCTAGATTCCCAAGTATTTAATGCTGTCTATAGTTATTTTAAATGGAATTGCTCTTTCTATCTTTTGTTCTTGGGCTTTGTTGTTTAATATATAGAAATGCTGATGATTTATGTTGTTTTTTTTTTATATCCTGCTACTTTGCTGAATTTTTAGATGATTTTCTCAGGTTCTCTAGTATACCATCATATCATTTGCAAAGAGTGAGTTTTGCATCTTCATTGCCTATTCTGATTCCTTCAATTTATTTTTCTTCTCTTATTGCTAAAGCTAACATTTCTAATACTGTATTGAATAGTGATGGTGATAAGGGGCATCCTTGTTTCAAGCCTGATTTTGTTGGAAATGCTCTGAGTTTATCCCCATATCATATATATTTGTTGATGGTTTTAGATAAATACAATTTTTTATTTTAAGGAAAACACCATTTATTCCTAAACTTTCTAGTTTTTTTTAAATAGGAATGATGTTGTATTTTATCGAAGGCTTTTTCAGCATCCACTGAGAAAAACATATGATTTCTGTTGGTTTTGCTATTGATGTGTTCAATTATGTTGAGTGTTTTCCTAATGTTGAACTATCCCTGCCTACTAGGTATAAATCCTACCTGATCATGGTGTATTATTCTGGTAATAACTTGCTGTATGTAGTTTCATTGCTAAACTTTAATTTAAGATTTTTGCATCAATATTCATTATGGAGATCAGCCTATAATTTTCTTTGTCTGTTTTGGTTCTTCCTGGTTTAGGTATCAGCACCACATTGGTGTCATAAAAGGAGTTTGACTGAACTCCTTCCCCTCCTACTTTTAAAAATAGTTTATGTAAAATAGGAATTAATTGTTCCTTAAATGTTTGGTAGAATTCACTTGTAAATCCATCTGGACCTGGAGACTTTTTCTTATAGAGTATATTGATGGTTTCTCCAATTTCTTTTTCTGAAATGTGGCTATTTAAGTAATTTATTTCCTCTCCTGTTAATCTTGGCATTTTATATTTTTCATCCATTTCACTCAGGTTATCCAATTTATTGGCATGTAGCTCAGCAAAGTAGTTTAATTTCATCCTCCTTGATGGCTAGATCACCCTTTTCATTTTTGATACTGATAATTTGGTTATCTTATTTCATTTTTTAATCAGAGTAACCAAAATTTTGGCTATTTTATTGACTTTTTCATAAAAACCAATTCTTAGTTTTGTTTCTGAGATCAATAATTTTCTTATTCAATTTTATTAATCTTTCCCTTGATTTTCAGAATTTCTAATTTGGTATTTAATTGAGGATCTTTAATTAGTACTTTTTCTAGTTTTTTTTTAGTCACATACCCAATTCACTGATCTTTTCTTTCTCTATTTTATTCATATAGGCATTTAGAGACATAAAGTTTCCCCTTGAAACTTTTTTGGCTGCATTCCATAAATTTTGGTATGATGTCTCATTAGTGTCATTTACTTGGATATAATTATTGTTTATTTTCATTATTTGCTGTTTGATTCACGCATTATTTAGGATAAAGTTATTTAATTTCCAATTAGTTCTTGGTTTATCTTTCCATGATCCTTTATTACACAATCTATGTCTTTTCTGACCAAATGATCAAATCTTGGGCTTATGTGGTAGGGACAATTGATTCATTAGCTCTATATATTGCTAGTTCCAACTTTGGAACCAATGTGAATGGCAGCCACAAGTGTGAAGTCATGGCTTCCTGTACACGGTGGAGATGGAGGACTGAGAGCTTGAACCCATCTCATAACAATAAACTCCTCTGCTCCTCCTAGGTTCACAACTCATCCACAAGACCAGTGACTAGAATCCTTAGTAGCTTTACCTTCCTGACAAGACTTCTTGTTTCTAACAGAGGAAGTAAGTGGGGGGGGGGAGATGAATTCTGGGCCTCAGTGACAGAGAATCCCCTTCTTGTCATGTCATGTGGATTCATTAGCCCATGACCAGCTCTGTAACTAAAATCCTTAGGTCCAATGCCTGAACCACAGTGGAAGCTACTCCCCCCATTCATTCTCCACCAATAGAACAATTTCCCTGTGAAGGGAAAGTGTTTCAAGGACTATACTATATTCTTTTCTTGTCCAAGGGGAATATCCTCCCCCAAAGGGAGACATTTTTGGGGGACTCTGCAGCTATGGACAGCCTCTCAGCCTGAACAAGTCAGATCTTCTCTGAGTAAAGGGGTAAATGTGAAGATTAATCTTGCTCATTCTAAAGTTGTTTTGAGTGTTTCTATTTTTATGTTAAGGCAAACCTTTTGCATTATATAGTATTAAAATATTAGCTTTAGCAATAAGAGAAGAAAAAGGAATTGAAGGAATCAGAATAGGCAATGAAGACGCAAAACTCACTCTTTGTAGATGATATGGTATACTAGAGAACCCGAGAAAATCATCTAAAAAACTCCTTGAAACAACAAATTCAGCAAAGTAGCAGGATATAAAAAACCCAACATAAATCATCAGAATTTCTATACATAAACAACAAAGCCCAAGTCAAGGACAGTCTTTCTAACAAGTGCATAGTTTCCAGGCTAAGAGGGGAAATCTACCTGAGAATATAATGGCAGTGAGTCTACTAGTGTAGAGACTGATGACTGACCCCCAACTTCTAGGCAGCTCTTTTGTCCTTCATTTTCTTTCTTTTTTGGGGGGGAGGTTGCTTTTCTTTTTTGCAAGGCAATGGGATTAAGTGACATGCCCAAGGTCACACAACTAGGTAAGTATTAAGTGGTTGAGGCTGGATGTGAACTTGGGTCCTTCTGACTCCAGGGTCAGTGCTCTATCCATTGCATTACCTACCTGACCCTGTCCTTCATTTTTGAAGAAGACAATGACATCAAGGAGATGATAGATGAGAATCACATGAGTTGGAGGTGCTAAGGGGGTGCTAAGCTAAGTCCTTAGCCTTACTTTCTCCTCCAGAGTCATCTAGGTTTAATAAACATGCACAAATCAGGACAACTAGAGATAGATTTGGATACAAGGTAATGAGGGTTAAGTGACCTGCCCAAGTTCAACAAATGCATAAAGCTATTTGGAAATGGACCTCCAAACCTAGACAACCATGGCTACCTTTTGACCTACCAATACCACTACTAGCTCTGTATCCCCCAAAAGAGAAAAACATTAAAAGGAAAAGGACCACTATGTACAAAAATGTTCATAGTAGCTCTTTGCTACTGGCAAAGACTTGGAAATGGAAGAAATGCCCGTCAATTGATGATTGACTGAACAAGTTGTGGTATATAATTGTGATGGAGTACTATTGTATTATAAGAAATAATAAATTAGAAACTCTCAAAAAAACTCGAAAAAGTCTTATATTAACTGATGCAAAGTGAAATAAGTGGAACCTAGAGAAAATTGTGCACAGTAAGAGTCTATTGTAAGATAATCAATTAACCTATTTTATCAATACAGTAATCTCAGACAACTCTGAAGGATTTATATTGAAAAAATGCTATCCATTGCCAGAGTAATAATTGATGTCTCAATACAGTTTGAAGTGTGTTTTTAAGCTTTATTTTTCTTGGTTTTTTTTTTTGGAGGTGGGGAGGGTTATAAATTTGCATTTATGTTTTGTTTGATATAGAAAAGGATTTTGAATGATTCCACATGCAATAACCTAAATCAAATTGTTTGACTTCACAATACTGGAGAAATTTGGGAGGGAGGGAGAGAATTTACAACTCAATTTTAACAACAAATATTGAAAATTTGGTTTTTTACATAAAATTAGGGGAAATAAAATACTGGGGGGAAAAAGAGACAGACAGAATTTGTGACTTAAATTTCTGGAGCAACATTTTTCTAGGGACAATATTTTTTTCTAGGGACAAGAAACTAGTTCAAAAAAGGCCTAGATTCAAAGTTTGAGTTCTTTGTTGAATTGGGCACACAGGTACCTTTTCTCAAGGGTTAGGTCCCTGAGTGAGACCTCAACTTGGTCTTTTGTCCTAATTTTCATGGCACAACTGCAGGAATTCCAAGGCTGAGAAGACTTACTCTCATGAGTAAGTCACATAGAGGCTTTTATCCAATGGGGCAAAAAAGAAGGAAGACAAAAATACATCCCAGTCATCAAAAATTCACTCTTATCCTCCAGTTTTTCTCAAGGTAAGTTTTGCTCCTTAATTAAGAATTAGAACTATTTGTATCATTATCACTTCTCTCTCTTGCAGATATATTTTATCACCATATTCTGGGGAAGGGAAAGTTTTCATTAAACAAAAATCATATGGGACAATAAGGTCATAACTTTGTACATGAATCTATAACAAATAAAAGAAATAATGAGATGCCTAATCTAAGAACTGATCTGCGCATTGCATAGATGAGGAAGTAGAGGCAGAATTCAGAAGACAAAGAAAGACCAGGAGCAGGCTCCTCTATCCCTGCACCTCATCACATGGAGTTGTAACAGGAAGACTCAGCAAAAACCTTGGAGGCTCACCTACCTTGGTCAGAAAAAGTGGTAGGAAGCAAGGAGGAAGGTCAAGGTTATACAACATTGAGATGGCTCCTAAGATGGTTAAAGGCACAGAATTTGTTATATCACAGAACAAAAAGCATTTGACTTTGATTTCAGGTAAAAGTCACAAATGCCTTTAGGAAGAGCCCGTCTTACTGCAGTTTTCCATCATCCACCAAACAAGAGCCAGTCACAATCAGAAAAGGCCTGCAGATTCAAGTAGGCTCCCAGATGGGATCAAGTCATCTGAGCTCAGCCAAGAAGTCTCAGGGAGCCCATGGAACCCTGAGAAGCCAGCTCCCCTTCATGTTTCTTCATCTCTCTCTCTCTCTTGTCTCTGTCTCTGTCTCTGTCTCTGTCTCTCTGACCCTCATGCAGGAACCTTTCAATATTCTCTCCACCAATTAGTCAAAGCAAAAACAAAAACCTACTCCAGGCTGGGCCATAAACCTGTATTCATGGATAAAGAAGGAAAACCTACTCAGGGTGTGCACCCTTCACCCCAGGTTTCATAGTATGTCAACCTGAATTAGAGGAAATGCTGGCATCTGGAGCTGAGGCCAACAGGGCTCAGTGTGGGGGGTGGACAGAGCTCAGAACTGGGATAAAGGCCCAGGCTTCCCAGGCCTGAAAGGCAAGAGCCCAGATGAGGAAAGAAGAGCCACCTGGGTCTGCAGTCTCCTGTGGAGAATCCTCAGGCTGGTGAGTCTATCCAAGGAAGGGCTCTGCTCTGGTTCATTGATTTGGCCTAGGGCTTCTCTACTGAGCCTAGACCCCTGTGCAGTCTGGGTCCTCCTCCCTTTATGTTACCCTGAGCCTTCAGAAGGGACCCACAGCAATGTCCAAGAACCTGAGGCCTCCAGAGAGGGTCCTCAGACTTCAGAGAAGAAGGCCCTGGCTTCTTCAGTGAGGGAGGCCTCAGTTCCACAGTCTCATCCATTAAACCTCTGCTAGGTGCCAGGCTCAGCTCTGGGTGATGGGGTGTCAGAACAGAACCAAATAGACCCCAGCCTCTGTTAGCTTCCTATCTACCCTAGGGACACACGGAGAAGGAATTGGAGGAGAGAGAGACCCCAACACTAAAAAGCTCTGAGGCAACCAGGGCAGAGTGCCTAGAGTTAGCTGTCCCTGAGTTGTTCCCTGGGATTTCTCAAAGGCAGAGGGTTCAGGGAGCTCACAATAGGCACATCCAAGGTGGCAGGAGATGAGGAAGATGAGATATCATGCTCAAGAAACAGCTGGTGTGACCTGAAGGCTGAGTTATGAGACAGACAGTTTATAGAGGGCCACACATGACAGGCAGAGGAATTGGTGGTGTTATAGTGAGGCACTGACTAAGGGTTTGCCAACAGGGAAGCTTCTTGAGCTTTCTCAGAGGGAAGGGTTGAGGAAGGGACAGCCTCAAAGTCCTAAGAGAAGGAAATTACAATGCAGCAGGGGCTTTTTCTACCCCTTACTCTTCAGTCCCACCTTCCATTTCCATCTTGTTTCCCCTCCTGCCTGACTGGTCCCCTTGGCACCTCCTGACCCAGGCTGGCTGGCTCTACCTGAACTGTGTGCCCCTCCATCCTCAGGCTGATCTGGCTGCACACCTGGCCCCTTGCCCACCTCAGTCCTGAGCCCTTCTGCAAGAAACCCATCCTCAGTCTTAGAGCTCTGGTCTCTGAGGTGATCTCAAACTTCACCAGTGGTCTCTACCCTGGGATTTTGAGCCCCTGGAGGGGAAAGGAATGGTTTCCCCTTTCTTTTGATGCTTTGCCTTTCTTTGGGTCCCCAGCACAAGGCTGTGGGGGTTGTGTTCTCTGGCTAGAGTAGACAGTCTGAGAAAGAAGGGACTAGGGGATCAGGATGTGACAATGACTCTATTCATTCCTTTTATGTAAAAAGGTCATAAGATGATGTGGTTGAGGGAAATGGAATCCAAAGCCCAGGCAGCTTGAAGAGATCGCTGCATTTCAGGTCAGTCAGAACTGAGTCCAACTCTGCCTTGGCTCTTCCCAGCAGGACCAGTCCCAATAAGTCACTTAAACTCTGTCTAGTTTCCGTTTCTTCCTCTATAGGAATAGGATTAGAATAGCATCTACCTCCTGGGGATCTTCAGGCATTAGAAAGGGATGAACAACCTACTTTTCTTTTAAGGACATTTGTGGACAGGTCAGTAGGTAGAAAAAGATGCAAGAAGATAAGGTTTGGATGATTCAATGGCTGGCTAGATGGAACATGAGGGACAGGATTTCAGAAAAGCATGGAAGACTTGCATGAATTAATGCTCAGCAAAATGAGCAGAACCAGAAGAATTCTGTACATATTCTATAATGATAGACTTCAGTTTAAAAGGTTTTTCTCTACTGTGACAGCTCAAATTTAATAGCTGAAAACATTCAGGATAATGGTGGTCAGTTTTACAGGATAATGAATGAACTATCAGGTATTCACTTCCTGTGTAATTCTCCAGAAAGTGGTTATATTTTCATTGATTTTGAGATCAGTGTGTTTCAACTAGAACAGAAAAGTCAAGAATGAGAGCCCCCAGCTGGGAAGAGCCTGCAGCCAGACTGGACTCAAGTCCTCCTCACACTTCCTGGACCCAGTGATCTTCTCCTTCCATTCCCTGGTTGCCTCTAGATTTCTGGGATATTATCACCAATTTGCAGATTAAGATTCATAGGCCCAGAGAGATCAATGAATTGGTCCAAAAGTCCAATTATAAAAATGCTCAGTAGCCGGTCCAACAGTTTAAACTGCATTTCTGGGACCTAAACCAGGACTCTCTGGAACACAACTCTGCCTTCTGTCACCCATGAGTCCTGGCCTTGCCTGCAGCATTTTGTCTGGGACTCCAGGTGTGGAGAGAATCCTGATACATGCCTGCCATGAGGGTCAGAATTAGTGATTGAATCTCAGAAGAGAAATTCTTTCTTCATTTTTGGAGAGTATTGGTCAGGAAGGTGGACTCTTTGTTACTGACTCCTGGAGGAGAGAGAGATCTCCTGTAGACATCTAGGGGAGGCTGGCCACTGAAATTGGGGAAATATGTGTTTCCATGAAAGGGAGAGGAGCTCAGGTAGTTGGTGAAATGCGGAGTGTAGCTAGACCATGTCCCCACATCCTGGAAGAAAGTTCCAAGTTACCAAGAAGATAACTGTAGAAATAGGGGTTACCTGGGGGTCCTTGAGTTCATTGCTTTGTGCCTGCTTAAGAAGTTTATGAATTTTAATTTCTCCCCCTCTGGGAGGTTCATTATAATGGTCAAATGATGTAGTGATGTAGGTGCAGGCATGATCAGGGTAGGGGAACATATTAAGGAGTAACATGCAATTAATTGGCTGTGTGAGTTCCACAATCACCAGGCAATGGGGGGTTGGGGGAATGATCCTGCCTTTTGTGACAAGAACAAAGTGGCTTGTCCTAGCTTCTGTAAGGGGTGGCTGCTTCTCATGGTGGGGCTGCTGAAGATAAGAAGGAAATGTCATAAATTCTGGGTTACTTCACTCATCTTGGAGCCTTGCCTTTTTTCTCTAGCATATTTCTTACAATTTGGGGAGCTCATCTCTGGGAGTTAATATAGGGGAGGTATAGGGAATGAAAACCACCAAAGAATGGAGGAGTTCCCTGATGAGTTCTGTGGGTGGTAGGTGAATGCCCTCCCTGTCAGCCCTGGGAGATTTTCAGTATTTTTGGAAAAGGGGTCAGGGAAATTCACTGTGGCCTCCCTGTGGGAGTCTGTGCAGAGAGTAAGGTAAGATGAATGTGGTCTTGGACAAGTATTGTCTTTTTGTGGAATCTTGGAGGGGGGTCCCCAGATGGAGCCTGTGAGTGTCTGGAAGGTGCTGGGGGGGTGAGGTCTGGGTCCTCTGTTTTTCCTGATTCCACAGGATGTCTCTGACAAAAGAGGCCAGATGGGCAATAAGAAATAAGGGCAGTGATTTGCCCAGGCTCCCCCAGTCACTGAGTGTGAGGCCATATTTGACCTCAGCTCCTGGCTCAGGTTCCAGTCTCCATTGCACTGAACATCTTAGCTGACTTGACCAGAGCTTCTATTCTTTTCATTATTTCCTATTTATTCTGTAGCTGGTTTAGTTGACCTTTGTTTGCAAATTGTCTACCCAGTAAGCTCCCTGAGGGCAGGGACTGCCTCTTTACCCCTTCTGGTTCCTCAATGCTTGGCTCAAACTAAGTGCTTACTGAGTGTTGGGTGATTGGTCACACGACTCCTCCCTCCTGGGGATTAACATCTGGGACAGAGGTGTTCTCACCTCCTGATGCCTTGGGGAGGAGCTGGGGCTGGTCTTAAAAGGAGTCTTTGGGCCAGAACTTCTCAGTCTCAGAAAGCTCAAGCCCAGTAGGGAAGCCAGGCCTCAGCCCCCTAGGAAAGTGGAGGCAGGACTCCCTCAGCTCTGGCAGTGGAGGTGAGTCTCCCCAAGGGTCTTTCCTCTTTCTTGTCCTATCTCCAGCTCTGGGCCTCACTTAGCTGGTGTCTAATAATTGTGTGTGTGTGTGTGTGTGGGGGGATTTGCAGAGCTCCCTTCCAAGGTTGGGGTCAGGGGGAGAAGGGGAAGAAAGCTTTTCACAAGGAAGTGGAGAGCTGCCCGGGCTACAAGGGCAAGGGGCAGAGGGACTCTGGACTCTGTGGCTCCTGACAAGTCACTCAAGGGCCCTAAATCTCGTTTAATCACCTGGAGAGTGGGATTTAAGGTCCCTGTCCAGTCTTCACAGGATTTGTTTGAGGAACATGGGATAAGATGTCTGGGAATCTTGAAGGAAGCAAAGGAGCCTTTATTAATCACCTCTGAGTAGACCAGACACTTTACAAAGAGGATCTCATTGAATCCTCAACATCCCTGGGAGACACATTTGATAGTTGAGGAAACTGAGTCAATCAGAGTTCATGACTGGCCCAGGATCACAGAGCTAGGAAGTGTCTCAGGCACGTTTGGAATTCAGGGCTTCCTGACTCTGGCCCAACCTCTCTGCATCCATAAAGTCCCCCACTTATACCAGCTGCTCATGGTAAGGTGACGCAGCATCAGTAGGTGCCATGGGCAGGTGGAGGGACTCCCTCTCCAGGGACTCTCAGTCTGGGATCTACCATCTTCCGCACTCACTTGCTCCCAGTCTCCATGAACTTCCATGACTGGGAGGGAAATGCCATCTCACCCTTCACTAGCTGCCGTTCCGGGCTCCTTCCCTTTTTCTGCACTCTCCTGCCCAGCCTCTGCCCTCAGCAGGGATTTAGCTTCTGGGGAGAATGTCCAGAGGGACCCTGGGCCATGGGAGGGACAGGGAATCCCTCCTCTCCCCCTCCCCTGTCCTCAGAGTCCATAGTTAAATTTCTAAGCTTCTAGGATCTTGGATGGATGGATGGGGGTGGGGGGTGGGATAGACATTGTGCTCTCTGAATTCCTGGAGCTCTCCAGTGAAGCCCTGACCTTGTGTTGGGGACAAAACCCAGGTCCCTGGAAGACTCCCAGCAGTCTCTAGGCTGGTGGGACCCAACTGTTCAGGAGGCCACTGACTAGGCCTGGCTTCCAGTCACCAATCTATGCTGCAAAGATGGAGGGAAATGCTTCCCCTTCTTAGGCTCTGAGCCCAGGCTGCCCTGACCCCTTCCCAATGACAGGGAGCCCCAAGATCAGGGTCAACAGCTTAACCCTGAAGTGCATTCCCAAGCAGGCTGGGCCAATTCGACCTTCAGAGATGAGGGGAGATAAGGATTCTGATAGTGCAGTCAGGAAGAAGGAAGATGAGCCTTTCCTGGAGGGTCAGGGACCAGCTGGTAAACCTGGAGGGGGAGCCCTTATAGGTGGGACCTACTTGTTTCCAGCATACAGAAGTATCAGAAGTATAAGCCAGAGTCTGATGCCCAGTTTTTCTTAGCATAGTGAAGACCAGAAGACTGACCCATAATAGAATATATGGATATAGAGTCATTGGGAGGGGAAGTTGAGGAAAGAATTTGAGGAATTCTTGGAGGGTCCTCCTCTAGGCTCATGTGTCTGAGATAACTGTGGAGTCAATGACTGTCCTTGATATCTCTCTTCTCTGTCATAGCTTGGTCTTCTCTAGTCCAGCCTCAAATCCTCTCTCTCTCTCTCTCTCTCTCTCTCTCTCTCTCTCTCTCTCTCTCTCTCTCTCTCTCTCTCTCTCTCTCTCCCTCTCTCCCTTTCTCCCATTTTCCCCTTCTTTCTCTCTCTCTCTCTCTGTCTCTCTGTTTCTATTTTTCTGTTTCTTTCTTTCTGTTTGTCCTTATCTGTCTCTTTTTTTTGTTTCTGTCTCAAGCTCTGTCTCTCTCTGACCCTCTGTATGTGTGTCTCTCTTTCAGTTTCTTTGTTGCCTAAATTTCTTTGAGTGACCCAACCTCTCTCTATGACTTTGATTCAAGAAGATGTTACAGGACCTGTGTATCCTCACTTACATTGAACTGGGTAGACTGGTCAGTAGAGATCCAGTCTACATGGGGCTCAAGAGGCAAGGGAGAATAGGCAGCTGGCTTTGGAATCCAGGACAAGTAACTTCACCTCTCAGGGGAGCAGAAAACTCTCAAAGCCCCTGTGTTACAGAAAAGTTGTTCCCTTGCTTTGGGACAAGAATTCCTTGGCAGAAGAACCCTTCTGGAAGTGGCCCTGCTGAGTCTCTTCCTGAACCTCATGGATGGGGTGATACACAAGGTTTCATTCTTATGTGGCCCTTTTCCTATATACCCCATATTTCTGTCTTTCTATATGGTTCCTTCTCCACCCCCCATCATGTTCAACAAGAATCAATCTGCCTCTTCAGTTTTTAGGAACCTTTGTCCCCTGCCCAATATCACCTCAGAGTAGAAGGTCACATATGAGAGATCTCATTGCCATGTACCTCTTCTCTCAGGATACCATTTTCTATTTTCTTATTCCATGCCCAAGATACCACTTTCCTTTCTGCCCTTTCTAGAAAAATTACATTTTTCATTTTCTTTTCAGACTTGCACTTAAGGACCATGGAATCCAAATGGCCAAAAGAAGATTCATCCCCAGAGGTGATTGTCATAAAAGAAATGAAAATGGAGGATCTTTGCCACTCTGATTTGGGAGATGCCAGTGTTTCTGAGAGACAGAGTCAGATGCAGGAGGAAACTCAGGAGCAATATTTGAGTGAAGTGACTAATCTTCCAACATTTTGTACTGAAAAAAAGCCTCTGAAATGTTGTGAGTGTGGAAAACAGTTTCATTTCCCCTCAGCACTTAATATACACCAGAGAATTCACACTGGAGAGAAACCTTTTAAATGCAATGACTGTGGAAAATCCTTTACTCAGCAATCGAACCTCACAATCCATCTGAGGATTCATACTGGGGAGAAACCTTTTGAATGTAAGGAATGTGGAAAAGCCTTCAGATACAGTTCATATTTGACCTTACATCAAAAGTTTCATACTGGACAGAAACCCTTTAAGTGTGATGTTTGTGAGAAAGCCTTCTATACCTCCACATTGTTTATTAACCATCAAATGACTCACACTGGAGAGAAATCTTACAGATGTAAGGAATGTGGACGAGCCTTTAATAGAAGTTCAAACCTTAGAAAACACCAGAAAATTCACACTGGAGAGAAGCCTTTTAAATGTGATGAATGTGGAAGAGCTTTTAATCAAGGATCAAGCCTTAGACAACACCAGAGAATTCACACTGGAGAGAAACCTTATAAATGTGATGGATGTGGAAGAGCCTTTAATCAAAGGTCCAATCTTAGACAACACCAGAAAATTCACACTGGAGAGAAGCCTTATACATGCAATGAATGTGGGAAAGCATTCAGGCAAAGCTCAAATTTGCTTGTGCATCAGAGAGTTCACAAAGCAAAGAAATCTTTTGAGTTTATACATGGAATGAACCTGGAACAGCCGTTAGTCAAAGCTGAAAAATTATAAGATAACAGAGAATTCACACTGGAGAAAAGTCTTATGCATTGAATGGAAAAAAGACTTCAACCAAAGTTCAAAGATAAATGCATGTCAGAGCAATCTCACAGACAAGAAATCTTCTGAATATAATGTGCAAAAGTCTTCAATCACAAATCAGTCTTTATTCCCCACCTGAAGTTTTATTTAAAACTTCTTATTTAAGTCTTATTTAAGACAGAGTAGGGGGAGAAAGTTAAATAGGGAAGATATCTCCCAGATCTCAAACACTGTGGTTTACTCACTAATTCATGTCCAATATATTGTGACCTCATAGACCATGTTGTCAATGGGGTCGCTTGGAAAGGATACTGAAGGGCTTTTCCATTTCTTTCTCAAGTTGATCCAGCATAGACTTTTGTCAGACAAAAGTTCTTGGGGATCACAATAACTAGGATGTGTCTCAGATTGGATTTGAATTCATGCCTTCCAGACTTTAGGCTCAGTGCTCTATTCTCTGAGGCACCAGCCACCTCTGAATCGCCACCAAAATCAATGGAAAGAAAAATCACAAAAATAATTAGAAGAGAATGCTGCAGAATTACAAAGAACCAATATGACTTCCCAAGGAGAGATGAAGAAACATACCAGTTCTTAGCAGAAGTCCAAATATGTGGAGTGGTGCTTATATTTTCAAACTCTTTCCTATAATTAATGGGGAATTGGGAGATTTGTTAAATTATTTAATTTTTAAAGTATTGTTCATTTAAAGTTTTGAGTTTTAAATTCTCTCCATCTTTCCTTTCCTCCTCTTCCCTCTTTGAGAATGTAAGCAAGCAACCATGTATAGGTGATACATGTGCAAGTTTGCAAAACATTTCTACATTTCTTGCTTTGTATGAAAAGATCTGAATAAAAAGCAAAATTAAGGAAAGTGAAAAACAGTGTGCTCATTCTATATTCAAATAATATTCATGCTTTCTCTAAGGATTCATAATAAGATTCATTATCAGTCTTTTGGGATTGTCTTGCAATTTTGTATTGCTGGGAACAGCTAAATCAATCATAGTTCTTTTCAAACAATATTGAAATTACCGTGTACAATATTCTAATCCTGGTCACTTCATTATGCATGTATGTCTTTCCAGGATTTCCTGGAATTGATCGGTTTTATAAAAATTTTTCTTTTTTTTTTCCCAAAATATTCAGTGGTCCATGGCACAATTCTTTTAATGGATATTTAAATGTTTTTCATGACTAGACATACTTAATGGGGTTTGCTTTTTTTACCTTCTCAGTGGATAAAGTTAGGGTGAGGGAAAGTAGGAAGGGAGAGAATTTGGTAAAGAAAACAATTCAACTGATTTTCGAGTCAAAATAAAAAAATTAAAACATTAGAAAATCATTTGTAATAACTCACATTTTTATCAACACCTAGATACTTTATAGTGGAGCAAATCTATTGAATTTTATAAAGTGTTATAAATCCTTTATACTAATTTTAGAGATATTAAACTGAACTGATGAGAAGGGGAAAAAATAACATAGTGGCATCTGTGCAACCCCTGTGTTTCTTGATGTTAATAAAAACCCCATTTCCTATGAACTAACAAGATTTAGCAGGAAGAGCTAGAAAGGGAAATCTCATTCAAGGTAACTTCAGATAATATAAAATAGATGAGAGTCTCCCTGCCCAAGGCAGACTTAGAAACTCTATGAAAACATTTACAAAATACTTCTTACACAAATAAAATCAGATTTTAAATAACTGGGCAAAGATCAGCTGCTCATGGATAGGTAGAGCTAATATAATAAAAATGACAATTCTACCAAAACCATACTTATTTAGTGCCCTACCAACCAAAATTCCAAAAAACTACTTTAATGAGTTAGAAAAAATTGTAAGTAAATTCACATGGAGAAATAAAAAGTCAAGAATTTCCAGGGATTTAATGAAAAAAAGTGTAAAAGAAGGTGACTTAGCCTTACCCAAATCTAAAATTATATTCTAAATCACCAGTCATCAAAACTGTCTGGTATTGGCTAAAAAATAGAGTGGTGGATCAATGGAATAGACTAGGTGCAAAAGAAACAGCAGGAAATGATTATAGTAATATGCTATTGATAAAACCAGAGTTTAGCTTCTTGGATAAAAGCTCTCTCTTTAATAAAAACATGGGAAATTTGGAAGTTAATATGATAGAAACTTGGATTAGACCAACATCTCACACCCTTTACCAAGATAAGATCAAAATGGATACAGGATTTGGACATAAAAGACATTCTTATAAGCAAACTAGGAGATCAAGGAATAGTTTGCCCAACTGATCAATGGAAAGGGAAGCAATTTATGATGAAGAAAGAGATAGAGAACATCATTAAAAACAAACTAGATAATTTTGATTACATTAAATTAAAAAGCTTTTACACAAACAAAACCTCTGTAATCAAGATCAAAAGAAATGTAGTAAATTGGGAAACAATTTTTACAACTAGTATTTCTGATGACTCATTTCTTTTTTTTAAAAAGAAAGATTTTGTTTATTTTGAGTTTTACAATTTTCCCCCATTCTTGCTTTCCTCCCCCCCCCACAAGGCAGTCTGTTAGTCTTTACATTGTTTCCATGATAAACATCGATGTCACTTGAATATGATGAGAAATCATAACCTTAAGGAAGAAAAATAAAGTATAAGAGATAGGAAATTACATAATAAGATAACAGATTTTTTAAACTCCACAATTCTTTCTCTGAATACAGATGGTATTCTCCATCACAGATACCTCTAAATTGTCCCTGATTGTTGTACTGATGGAATGAGCAGGTCCATCAAGGTTGATCGTCACCCCCATGTTGCTATTAGGGTATACAATGTTCTTCTAATTCTGCTCATCTCTCTCAACATCAGTTCATGCAAATCCTTCCAGGCTTCCCTGAATTCCCATCCCTCCTGGTTTCTAATAGAACAATAGTGTTCCATGACATACATATACCACGGTTTGTTAAGCCATTCCCCCAATTGAAGGACATTCACTCAATTTCCAATTCTTTGCCACCACAAACAGAGCTGCTACAAAGGATTCATTTCTAAAACATATAGGGAACTGAGTCAAATTTATAGGAAAAAAAAAACCAAGCCATTCCCCAATCGACAAATGGTCAAAGGATATGCAAAGGCAATTTACAGATGAGAAAATCAAAGCGATCCAAAGTCATATGAAAAATTGCTCTAAATCACTACTTACTAGAGAAATATAAATTATAGCATCTCTGTGGTACCACCTCACATCTCTTAGACTGGCCAATATGACCAGAAAGGACAATGATCATTGTTGGAAAGGATGTGGGAAATCTGGGACACTAATACATTGTTGGTGGAGCTGTGAACTCATCCAACCTTTCTGGAGAGCAATCTGGAATTATGCCTGAAAGGCAATAAATATGTGCATACCCTTTGATCTAGCAATACCACTACTGTGTATATACCGTGAAGAGATCATGAAAAAAGGTAAAATCATCACTTGTACAAAAATATTCATAGCAGCCCTCTTTATGGTGGCAAAAAATTGGAAATTGAGTGAATGTCCATCAACTGGGGAATGGCTAAACAAATTGTGGTATAATGTACATTATGGAACACTATTGTTCTATTAGAAACCAGGAGAGGGGCAGCTGGATGGTGAAATGTCTAGACCACTGGCTCTGGAGTCAGGAGGACCTGAGTTCAAATCTGTCCTCAGACTCTTAGTAATTACCTAGCTGTGTGACCTTGGGCAACTCATTTAACCCCATTGCCTAGCAAAAACAAAACAAAACAAAAAAGAAAAGAAAAACAGAAGTATAAGTCAAAGTCTGGGGCTGAGTTTTCCTTAGCATAATGAAGGCAAGAAGCCTGACCCATTATTGTATGTATGTATAGATAGTCATTGGGAGGGGAAGTTGAGGAAGGAGTTTAATGAGTTCTTGGGAGGGTTTTCCTCTGGGTCATGTGTCTGAGATCCCTGTAGAGTCAATGACTGTCCTTGATATCTCCCTTCTCTGCCACAGCTTGTTCCAATTCTGACCCCTCTCTGACTCTGGTTTAATCTCAGTTTCTTTTTTTCAGCTTCTTTATTCCCTAAAAATTCATTTGAGAGATCCAGTCTCTCTTAATGAATTTGATTCTGAAGAAGATACTACAGGCCCTGTGTATCCTCACTTATATCGAAGTGGGTGGACTGGTCAATAGTGGTCCAGGTTACATGGAGATCAACAGAGACAGGGGGGATAAGACAGATAGAGAGAGCTAGCTCTGGGATCAGGAGATTTGGGCTCAAGTCCCTCTTCTCACCATTCTGGCTATGGAATCCTGGACAAGCTACTTCATATCTCAGGTGTGTAGGAAACTCTCAAAGTCCCTGAGTTACAGAAAAGTTGCTCCCCTGCTCTGGGAAAAGAATTCCTAGGCAGAAGACCCCTTCTGGATGTAGCCCTGCTGAGCCTCTTCCTGTACTCCACAGATGGGGTTATACACAAACTTCCCATCTTATGTGACCCTTTTCCTATATACACCATATTCCTATCTTTCTGGATGATTCCTTTCTCTTCTCTCTGATCACTTGAATAAGAATCAGTCTGCTTCTTCAGTCCTCAAGTGATTGGTCTCATCCCCTCCTTTGTCCCCTGCCCAATATCACCTCAGACAAAAAGGTCATTTATGAGAGGCCTCATTACCATATTCCTCTTTCAGGACACCATTTCCTATTCTCTTACCTCATGCCCAGGTTACCACTTTCTGCCATCTCTAGAAAAATTACATTTTCCTTTCCTTTTCAGACTTGCACTTAAGAACAAAGGAATCCAAAAGACCAAAAGAAGATTCATCCCTGGAAATGGAGGATCGTTGCTACTCCAATTTGGGAGATGCCAGACAGATGCAGGAATAAAATCAGGAGAGATATTTGAGTGAAGTGACTAATCTTCCAACATTTTCTACTGAAAAAAAAGCCTTTGAAGTGTTTGGAATGTAGCAAAGTTTTGTTTTCCCTAACATCTTACTATACACCATAGAATTCACACTGGAGAGAAAATTTTTATATGCGATGACTATGGGAAATCCTTCAGTCAGAAACCACAGCTCACAACACATCTGAGGATTCCTACAGGGAGAGAAACCTTTTGAATGTAAGGAATGTGGAAAAGCCTTCAGGCAAAGATCATGTTTGCGATTTCATCATAGAATTCATACCAGACAGAAACTCTTTCAATGTGATGTATGTAGGAAAGCCTTCTATAAGTCCACATTCCTTATGAAGAATCAAATGATTCATACTGGAGAGAAGTCTTACATATGTAATGAATGTGGGAAAGAATTCACTTATAGTTCAAGTCTTCTCACTGGAGAGAAGACTTACATGTAGCACGAATGTGGAAAAGCCTTTAATCAAAGTTCAAAACTCATAAGACACCAAAGAGTTCACACTGGAGAGAAGCCTTATACTTGTAATGAATGTGGGAAAACCTTTGGGCAAAGATCACATATGTATGTGCATCAGAGAGTTCACAAAACTAAGAAATCTTTTGAGTCTATACAGGTAATGAATCTGGAACAGTCTTTAATCAAAACTGAAAACATATAATACACCAGAGGATTCCCAATGGAGAGAAACCTTTGACAGAATGAATCTAGAAAAGGTTTCAAGCAAAATTCAAAGGTACATGCATACCAAAGCATTCACACTGACAAGAAATCTTCTAAATATAAGTAATGTAGAAAAGTCTTCAATCACAATGCAGTCCTTACTTTCCAGCAGAGATTTTATATAATACAGAGAAAAATGAATAAGATAAACATGGAGAAGACTTCTCCCAGGGCTCAAACATTGTGGTTCAGTTATTCAGTCATATCTGATTCTTTGTAACCCCATGGACCATGTTATCAATGGAGTTTTCTTGACGAGGATATTGAAGTGGTTTTCCATTTCTTTCTCAAATTGATTCAGTTCATACTTTTAGACAGATAGAGGTAAAGTGAATTCCTATATACCTTCCATTGTCATACACTTTCCAATATTGGATTTGAACTCATGTCTTCTAGACTTCAGGTTCAGAACTTTATCCATTGAGCCACCAGTCACCTCTAAACGACTTCCATTTCAATGGAAATAAGAATCACAAAAATAATTAGAAGAGAGTGCTAAAAAATTATAAAGAACCAATATGACTTCCAAAGTAGAGATGAAAAACCTTGCTAACTGTTAGAGGAAGAAGTCCAAATGTGTGGAGTGATGACTATGTTTTCCAATTTTTCCTACATATTATCTGGTTGTTTGGGGAAGTTATTAAAATTATTTTTAATAAATTTTAAAACATTTTTCACTTAAGTTTTAAGTTTCAAATTCTTTTCATCTCTCCCATCCTTGTCTTCCCTGTCTCTGAGAATATGCATAAGCATCAATGTTATACTTGTGCAATTATCTAAAACATTTCCACATTAGTCACCTGTGGGAACACAGGCTATTCTAACAGCCATGACACAAATCATTTCCAAGTAAACTGCCACCTGGACATCTGGCATGCTGCCCTAAGAGATAAAGTGCTCCAGAGTCCTTGGGAGCTGGACATTCTGCCCCACAGCCCAAGGGCACAAGACACAGCTGTGTTTTACCACCTCCCCACCAATGTACCCCCTTATCCTGCAATGCAAGATGCTGCACGTACACACCAGTTGATAACCCCTATTACCTCATTTTCTTTCTTCTACCCCAGAAGACCTAACAATATATATGTAGAAGCTAAGCAGTAATAAAATTGAGCTGGAGGCATAAGGCAGTGGTGGTTTGACTCCTTAATTCTCAGCTCCCTTCTGAGAGGGAGGTTGTCACTGTGGGCCCCAAGGTAAAGCAAGCCACAAGAGTCACTTTGTATAGAGACTTGAAAAAAATAAGAAAATTGAAGAAAATTACAATTAGTATTACCCCTTCTGTAGTGAAACAATATCCATTCTTTCTCTGGAGATTGATAATATGATTCATCATCAGTCCTTTGGGATTGTCTTAGACATTTATAGAGCTAAGGATATCTACATTACTCACAGTTCTTCACAGAACAATATTGCCGTTACTGTATACTATGTATACTATATCTTTCCAGGTTTTTCTGAATTGATTGGTTCTTTTAAATTTTTCTCTTCTTCCTTTTCCGTTTACAAATACTCAGTGGTATATGGGATGACTCTTTGGAGGTAACAGGGAGAAAAGGGAAGTTATGCAATGGGAAAGCAACACATATCTGTTTTCTGTGACTAGACATTTATAATGGGCTCTGTTTTTCTTGCCTTCTCAATGGATTTGGGGTTAAGGGAGCTAGGAAAGGAAAGAATTTGGAAATAAAAAATAGTATATAATTAACTTCAGGATCAAAATCAAAACAAAAAAATTAAAGCACTGAACATGAGAAAATCCTGTAACAATGCAAATTTTGATCAACATATTGGAATAAATATGCAGAAACATATCAGAAATACTTTATACTAATTTTACTAATAGCAAATAAAGTGTGCAACTCCCATGTTTCTTAACATTAAAGAAAATTTTCCTGTGAAGAATATAATGAAAGATGGAAGTTTTTTTTGAATTATAAAGATTTTATTTATTTTGAGTTTTACAATTTTCCCCCTAACCTTACTTCCCTCCCCCCACCTCCCACAGAAGGCAATTTGCCAGTCTTTACATTGTTTCCATGCTGTACATTGCACCAAACTGAGTGTAATGAGAGAGAAGTCATATCCTTAAGGAAGAAACATAAAGTATAAGAGATAGCAAGATCAGATAATAAGGTATCATTTCCCCCCCTAAATTAAAGGTAATGTTCTTGGTCTTTGTTCAAACTCCACAATTCTTTCTCTGGATACAGATGGTATTCTCCATCAAAGACAGCCCCAAATTGTCCCTGATTATTGCATTGATGGAATGAGCAAGTCCATTAAGGTTGAGCATCACCCCCATGTTGCTGTTAGGGTATACAGTCTCATTCAGCATCAGTTAATGCAAATCCCTTCAGGCTTCCCTAAATTCTCATCCCTCCTGGTTTCTAATAGAACAATAGTGTTGATAGAAGTTTTTTGGTTCTTGGTGTAATTCTTTGTATTTATTGCAGGGATTCAGATAATTTATACAGAACCTATTTATTGTAATTTTGTAATGTATAACCTTTTAGCTCTTCTGAGATTCATTGACCTAAAAAAATCCCTCAAGGACTGCATACAGAATTCAATATCCATTCTTTACTACAATGCAGCCCACACAACTGAGTCATAGCAACAAACATGATGGGTTGCATGAATGTGCTCCAGTAAATTTAGTTTATTTTCTGAGTTTAAATTATTATTCCTTTCTCTCATATTGACTGTAATTTCTCAATTTGTACAATTCAGTTCTTGGGTTTTTATTAAGTAAAATGCTTTCTCATTAACAATTATTTCCATTCTCAAATCTCTTTAAGACACAAAATTTAGTCCCTAATTCTGACTTTGACTCAATTATATCTTCCTAAATTGTATGCTCCACTAATGTCATGAATCTGTATAATTTTTAAATTGATTTAAATTCTGTTTTGCTAAGAATTAAGCTAGCTTTAATATAGCAAACCCATTGGGAAACCCATCTAAATCAAAAGGATATTGCACTTACCTTCACAAGTCATCCTCGCAGCCTTCCCCAACCTTTAGGGCAGGTTTGTCCAACCTGTGGCCCTATCCACAGGTAGGGTGGGGTGAGTTGCATTGTAGTCAAGAATGGATAATGAATATAGTATGTGACCCTTAGGGGGGTTTTGGTGGGAAATGTAGCCCATAAGTACTAAAAGGTTGGACACCCCTGTTCTAGGCTGTGCTCAAGGAAAACTAGTACTTCTGATGTGCGAGTTGCTAGGCCCTTTTGCAGGATGTTTTCCAATTTTGATGTCCACCTGAGCCAGATAACTTTCACCTGTGGTTCCAAGAAGCTGTAGTATACAGCAGCCAAACCACAGTAAACCATTTTGGCACATGGGCTAGATCAGGTTGAGGGTAACTGAGAGGCCTAAAACCCATCTGTAAATTGAGGAGGGGGTGTTTACCCCAAGCACATGAAGACTTCTCCTGATAGAATCTGCAGATAACAACAATTCATAGCAATGACCATGAAGGCAGGTGAACACTAACACTTGTGGACACTAAGAGTTTGATGAGACATCAAAGACAACAACATCAGCCACTGCATCCTAAGCCATCAGCAGTTGTTTTGATTCTGTCTTACCACTGGACAGTGAAGACTGGAAGAGAGAAAGAAGTCAAAGATTTTGTGCAATTCTGTCTTACTTAAATCAATTTATGTATGAATCAAAAGACATCCCCCATGCCATTTTGCCAATTTTACCTATCTTTGTCCTGTGGCAGCAGGCAAGTGAAGAAGCAGCAGGTATGATACAATGAGAGCTATAGTCACAATCTTGCCCACAGGCAGCTCAAACCAGTGGGTCATCTTGTTATTGGAAGCAGCAATGGGATTTAGTAGCTCCCCATACCCAGTGCCTGAGCAGCCTTTTATAGATCTCACTGCTCTTCTCCTGCTGTGAGGAGGGGGCTAGAAAAAAATGGCCTAAACATTGTCTGCTTACCCAACTCTGGTTTGGTTACTGTCGCAGGCAGGGAGCAAGTTATTCTTTTAGAATTTACAAGACTGATTGGTGTTATACATGCTTGTAGACCCTTCTTTCACATAGTTTGTAAAAGCTTTCGACCTTGTTGAGACAAAAGTCATAGAAGACCTGGCAAGTCCTAAAAGAGCTTCTTATGTAATGAGAATTTGCCTGGTTATATTTAGTTTTCCAAAAGACTAAGTGATTATCATTATGATTCATTTCTAAAGTAAAGTACACCGATTTTAAAATGAAGAAATTCTTCAGTGAAGGCAGAAAGTCCTGCCTGTGAAAGTAAGAACCCTACTTTGGTCAATGGATCTGAGAGCAGAGGAAATTTCTATCACTGACACATGAGATTCAGTGACCTGGCCCTTCTCTGGAGAAGAGAAGGTGGTTGGAAGTTTGCTTCTACCTCTCCCTCCCTAGACACGTAGCTATCAAGAAATTATCCCACCTCAGACACTTCATAATTACCTGGCTGTGTGGCCTTGGGCAAGCCACTTAACCCCATTGCCTTGCAAAAATAAAACATACCTAAAAAAAAAAGTATAGCCAGGGTTCAAGAACAAACCAAACTTCATCCTTTCCTATATTCTCCCCGGGAAATTTTTTAATGTCAAAAAACAGATGTAGATTGTATTGATGCCATTAGGGGTTTTTTTGTCTTCAGTTCAATTTATTTGATGTTTATTAAAGTTATGGATTTTTGACACTAACTACATTTCTATAAATTTGCTCTAATATAAACTCCCTGATGATGAAAAAGGTATAGTATTAAAGGTTTTCTTATGTGCTTTACATTTTTTTCTATTTTTGTTTTGATTTTGACTCTGAAGTCAATTGTATTTTATTTTCACTTCCAAATTCTCTACTTCCCTCTCTTCTTCATTCCCAAATTCATTGAGAAGGTAACAAAAATAATGAATACACATGGTCATGAAAAACATTTAGATATTAGTTGTTTTCAAATTGAATAAATTTCCCTTGTATAACCTCCTACTTCAAAGGGCCTTCCCATATAATGTTAAAGGTTTTTTACAAAAAGAAAAAGAGGAAGAGAAAAGTCAAAAAAATAGACCAATCAATACATAGAAAGGAATCTGAAAACATAAACAAGGTTCCACACACTTGGACTTCTATTGCTGTCAAAGACTGGCATATTTTTTCACCTATCTTTTGGGACATATTGGTTATTTTTAATTTTGTACCACTTTTTTATTAACTGTTTTATAATTCTTTCCACTGACTGGTGGAAATTCATGTTTAAGCACAGAGAGAAGTTTTCCCCATTTTTATCTTATTCATTCTGCTTTTTTCTAGTGAAACCTCTGCTAGGAAGTGTGTCCTGAGTTGTGATTGAAGACTTTTCTGCATACATTCAGAAAATTTCTTGTCAGTGTGAATATGCTGATGCGCATGCACCATTGAGCCTTGCCTGAAGCCTTTTCTATATTCATTACATATCTAATACTTCCTCTCCAGTGTGAATCCTCTCAATTTATAAATTTTGAACTGTGATGAAAGCTTTTCCACATTCATTACATGCATCCTCTCAAAAGATTTCTTGTCTTTCTGAACTCTCTGATGCACATGATTTGGAGCTTTCTCTGAAGACTTTCCCACATTAATTATATGTATAAGACTTCTCTCCAGTGTGAATCCTCTTGTGTTATATAAGGATTGGGCTTTGATTAAAGACTTTCACACTCATTACACATATAAAGCTTTTTTCCAATGTGAATCCTCTGGTGTTCAGAAGACCTGAACTATAAATGAATGCTTTTTCACATTCATAACATATGTAAGACTTTTCTCAGTATGAATCATTTGATGGTTAATAAGGAATATGGACTCTGAGAAGGCATTCTCATATACATCACAGCAAAAGGGCTTCTGTCCAATATGAATATTTCAGGTAGGGTCAAACATGAGCTCTATCTGAAGGTTTTCCCACATTACTTGCATTCAAAAGATTTCTCTTCAGCATGAATCCTAAGGTATGAGCCAAGATGATGATGTGAAAGTAGCATGTTCCAGGAGCTTTTCCCTATACAATGTTAAATGAAACCTGTACACAGACATTAAAGCTACAGATCCTCCTGAAAAAAAGATCAAAACAAGTTTCAACTTTAGATATTGTGGAGAATCTTCAGTGAAGATCTGTCTCTTTGATGGAAAAAGGGAAATAAAACCCAGTTAACTGGAAAAGTGGGAAAGATAGCCAAATACTTTAAGCCTCAGTGCAGCCAGGTTCTGGCAGCTAGATAGAAAGCCAACAGGGAGGGTCCCATGGGAACACATGGGCAAAAGACAGGACTGGGCTGGGGACAGACCACTGCATAGGTAGAACCTGGACATACAGGAGACAACAAATTTCTGCATAGGCAATACCTGGGCTTTATAGGTAACATCATGATAAGCAATAAGTCAGGGATCAGAGTCCAACCCCAGCACAAAAAGTTCAGAACAAGACTCCCTATGCCCCAGGAGCAGATTTCAACAATCCAAATGAGCAGAAAACAAAACAAAACAAAAAAAAAAAAAAAGAGCATTAACCATAGAGAGCTACTATTCAGATAGAGATAATAAAAATGCCATCTCAGAAGAAGCAAGCAGTGATAAATGTGGGAAGTCTCCAAGGAGTAGACTCAATGAACTGGACTCAAATCCAAAAACCTTATAGAAGAACTTTAAAAAAACGGCTTTAAAAACCAAAGAAGAGAAAAAGAAGAAAAATGGGGAAAAAAAAGAAATGCAGGAAAATTGTGAAAAATTGACCAAAGAAATCAACTCCCTTAAAAACAAAAATAACCAATTAGAAACACAATGTAACTCATTAAAAAAATAAAACTGACTATCTGGAAAATGAATGCAACACATCTAAAAGCCAAACCAACTGGAAAAGGAATGCAAATCAGGTAAAAAATCAATTTGGCCAACTGGAAAGGAAATGCAATTTAGCAAAAAAAAAGTAAAGTAAACCAAATAAGGAAAAGAATTCACTGAAAACTAAATTAACCAACTGGAAAAAAGAAACAAAAAAAACTAACTGAAAAAAGCAAAACCTTAAAAATTAGAATTGGACAAATAGAAATAATGAATCTATGAGACATCAAGATTCCATCAAACAAAATTAAATGGTTGAAAAAAATTGAAGAAAATGTAAAGCATATTTTAGGGAAAATGAACAACCTGGAAAATAGATCCAAGAGAGATCAATTTATGAATTATTGGTCTATCAGAAGCCCTGGATTAAAAAAAAGAGTCTGGAAAATAGTTTTCAGGAAATTATTATGGAAAACTGTCCTAATAATAGATCAAGAAGACAAAATTGTCCTTTAAGGAATACACAGAACACATCCCAAAAGAGAGAAAAACTACTCAGGATAAAAACTCCAAGGACTATCATAGCCAAATTCCAGAATTCTCAAATAAAGGAGAAAATATTGTACACAATGAAGAAGAAGAAGAAGCAATTTAAATACTAAGGAAGCACAATAAGAATTACACAGGACTTAACAGCTTCAACATTAAAGGATTTGAGGACCTGAAATATGATATTTTGGAGGGTAAAGAACCTTGGATCCTAATGATTATATATTATGACAACACGGGATTTATACCAGGAATTCAGAGTTGGTTCATATTAAAAAAAAAACCTATCAACATAATTGACCATAGCAATTAAAAAACCAACTGAAATCATATGATTATCTCAATAGTTAGTGAAAAGCTTCTGACAAAATATAGCACATATTCCTATTAGCAACATTATAGAGCATAGGAATAAAGGGGATATTCCTTAAAATAATAAGGATTATCTATCTAAAACCATTAATAAGCATTATCCCTAATGGGGATAAATTACAAACCTTTTTAATAAGGGCAGGGGTGAATCTAGGATGTGCATTATCAATGCTATTATATAGTATTGGAATAAATTGTTCTTTAAACGTTTGGTAGAATTAATTCATGAATGCATCTGACCCTGGGGATTTTTTTCCAAGGGAATTTTTTAAAGGCTTGTTCAAATATTGGGTTACTAGATTGTCAATTAACTGGAAAATTGAGTAGAACTGTCATCTATAGCAATAAGACAAGCAAAATTGAGAAAATTGAGTAAAAATGTCATCTATAGCAATGAGAACAAGAAATTGAAATAATTAGAAGTATTGAGGAAACAAACCATCATTTTTTTCAGATGATAAGATGGTATATTTAGAGAACCCTAGAAAATCAATAACATTACTTGAAATAACAACTTCAGCAAAGTTCCAGGATATAAGATAAACCTACATAAAATATCAGAATTTCTTTAAAAGACCAACAGAGCCTAGGAGTCATAAATAGAATGAGAAATTCCATTCAAAATGAATTAGACAATAGAAAATACTTGAAAATCCCAGACAAAACCAAGAACTATATAAGTACTATTACAAAATACTTTTCAAACAAATTGTCAGAGCTAAAAAGAAAGGGGGTAAACAGCATTTGCTCAAGGGTAGGCCAACTAATGCAATAAAAATGACAATTATGTTTAAATTAATTTTTACTTATTCAGTGCCATATCAGTCAAACTATCAAAAAAATTTTTTGAAAGAGCTAGAAAAAATAACAACAAAATTCCTTTGGAAGATTAAAATGATAATAATAATAAGGGAATTAATGAAAATTAAATTTAAAATAGAAGGGGAATCAATAGAACAGATTAGGTACATGAGACACAGTAATAAAGGACCAGAGTAAATGTTTGATGAACTCAAAGACTCCAGACTTTGGAATAAAAACTCACTATTTGACAAAAACTACTTGGAAAATTGGAGAAAAATAAGACACAAATTAGTTACAGACATACATCTTACACCATATACCAAGATATTAAAATGGGTGCATGATTTAGATGTAAATTAGAAGAACAAGTAAATTGGAAGAATAAGAAATGCCCATAGATCCAAAAGGTAGGGCATTAAACAAGTAAACTAAAATCATTTCCTTGGTTACAAAAGTGTACAATTTTCATCATTAATCATATAGTTCATACAGTTACAAGTTTGATCATGTAGTGGTTACAAGTGTGATTATCAATCATGTAGTTAATTTTCTTGTCCCTGCTCAGACTATGATGACCTCAACCTGCCTGCTGCCTAGTTTGTTGCTGCATAATAAAGTTATTAATTAAACAGAACTTTCCTTATAATAATCTTTGATATAATTTGTTTAATGGAATGCTTTTTTTGTTTTTGTGCTGCATATGTAATGTTTTTCGATATGCTCCCTTTACAACCTATAGTGAGGGTAGTTATGTTTGTCCACCCATCCATTGACTCCTTCAATAATCAATTTTCCTTTAAGACCTTGTTGGTAGACGCTATGGTTTCTATGACTTTTTATTCTTTCCCAATAAACTAAGGCTGTTAGAGTTCACATATTGGTTATCTATACTAACTATTCTCTCACCATCTTTATCATATATTCCTGTGTATGATAAAGGGGTGCAAAACTGTTAATTTCCTTGGAATTCTATCTGACCTATCTTGTATCTGCTTTCCCTGTATATATTCTGGCATCTCCTTGGAATTCCCAGTGTTGGGTTTTCCAGAGATTTCATAACGTTGAAGCCTTTTGTATGTCTCAGGGAGAGGCAGTCCTGTTAAATTTGGACAGAGTTCACAATCTGTTTTATTCAAGGAATTTCTCTGAAATCCTTCCTTTATAGTCATTCCAGTATTAGGATGAGTAAGTTTTTCAATCAATAATAGACCTATAAATATGGGTATACATGGAATCCCTATATATATTGAAGAAGGAAATGTTGTTCCATCAGGCAGTGTGACTGCCTTGAGTCTTCTTGCTGCGACTGTGCCAAACAGCTAAGAGACCCTGGCTCCCAACATCTGACAAAGTTCTCATTTCTCTAATATATAGTCAACTGAGTCAAATTTATGAAAATACAATCCATCCCCAACTGACAAGTGGCCAAAAGATATAAACAGGCAGTTTTCAATATGAAGAAATTAAACCTATAGACTTATGAAAGTGTTCCAAATCACTTTTAATTAGAGAAATGTTTTCCTAGAAACCTAATTTTTAACCAGTAGCAGTTAGTTTTGGTGATTACTGCTTTATGATATAGTTGAAGATCTGGTATTGCTAGGCCAACTTTCTTTACATTTTATTTTTCATTTATTCTCTTATTATTGACCTTTTGATCTTCCAGATGAATTTTGCTGTTATTTTTTCTAGCTCTGTCAAAGAATTTTTTGATAGTTTGATTGGTATGGCACAGAATAAGTAAAATTTAATTTAATTTAATTACATTAAAACAACTCTGAGATACCACCTCATACCTATCAGATTGACTGATATAACAGAAAAAGAAAAATGAGAAGTGTTTGAGAGAATGTGGGAAAATTTGGACACAAATACACTGTTGGTGCAGTTTTCAATTGATAAATCAATTCTTTTTTTTTTAGATTTTTTTTTTTGCAAGGCAAATGGGATTAAGTGACTTGCCCAAGGCCACACCAGCTAGGTAAATATTAAGTGTCTGAGGCCAGATTTAAACTCAGGTACTCCTGACTCCAGGGCTGGTGCTCTATCCACTGCACCACCTAGCCGCCCAACCCATCAATTCTTTTTTTTTCCAACCCATCAATTCTTAAGAACAATCTAGAAGCATGCCCAAAGAACAACCAAACTGTGCATAGCCTTTGATCCAGGAATACCCCTACAGTATCCCAAAGAGGTCTTAAAAAAGGGAAAAGAATCTAGATATGCGAAAATATTTATAACAGCCCCTTTCATGGTGGTAAAATATTAGAATTTGAGGGGATGCCCATCAATTGAGGAATGGCTGATATGTGTGTGTGTGTGTGTGTGTGTGTGTGTGTGTAATGGAATACTACTGTGCAATAAGTAATGATGAACAGGCAGATTTCAGAAAAACCTGGAAAGACTTGTATGTACTTATGCAAAGTAAAATGAGCAGAACCAGGAAAAAAATGTACACAGTATCAGTGACATTATGTGATGATCAACATTATGTGAATGACCCAGTTCTTCTCAACAATAAAACGATCCAAGACAAGAACAAAGGACTCACAAAGAAAAATGCTTTCCATATACAGATAGAAAATGCAAATCAAAAATCTATTTTCTTCACTTTATTTTTTCCCCTGGAATGCAAATCAAAAATCTATTTTCTTACTTTATTCTTTCCCCTGGTTATTTTTTCCTTTTGATCTGTTTCCTTCTTCTACAACTGAGACTAATATTTTGTATATTTTACCACACACACACACATATATAAATAGTTTAACATATATTATATATAACATATATATATAATATTTAACAAATATATGTATAAATTATATCAAATTCCCTAACATTTTCAGAAGAGAGGAGGGAAGGGGAAAAAATGGAACTCAAAATCTTATAAAAATGAATGCAAAAATTTTCATAATATGTAATTTGGGGAAAATATACTAAGGTTTTTAAATGGCAGGCATATCTGCACTTTAGGATGATTATTTTGATAACTAAAGGCAGGGTGGATAATGGGGAAATTAAGATTATTCCTTATTTTCCTTAATTATTCCTTAATTATATTCTATTTTCCATTCCAAATCCTCTTCCTCTCTCCACATCCTCCTCCATTCATTGAACAGGCAAGCAAAACACAATTCCTTACAAATATGAAGTCAGACAAAGTATCAGAAGACTATTCCAGTCATTCAAACATGAGGTGACACAATGAGGCTCCCCATCAGGATGGAGCAGAGTAAAAGGAAACCCTGACAAATCATTTTCATCACTGCTGTTTCATAGGACACTGTGAGGTCATGGATCAACGAGGAAGAATAAGAGGGAATTCCTGGACAGTTCAGAACCTCTGTCTTTCCTTTATGGGATGCAAGAAGTCTTGCCCAAGAAGATGCATCTACTAAGGATTTCAGTCCCAGTTCTCTAGTCCCAATCCAATTCCTCATTAAGGAATTTCTTTTTTATCCTGTTTTACATTTGATTTTTATGCTATTACAATTCTTTTAAATCTGAAGCCCTTCCATGTGTGAAAATTCACTCCTACCTCCCTGATATTACATATTAGTGATACAATTGCTGTGAGTTAAAGAAATAATTTATTTTCAATAGTCTCATAAAATATTGTCTCAAAATATTTCAGCCTCTCTTGCAAGGCTACTGGGGTATTTCTGAGAAGCTAGAACAATCTGCCCTTTCCCCATCCTGAACAATTAAGGTAGTATTATCAAATTCCTCAGTTGCCACCAAGTCTACCCTCATCAGAGAACTCTGGGAGTAGCTAGGACCTGTAAATTTGTAAGGGCATTCCCTAAAGATAATGGTTCATCTTCATGGCATATGGGGAGCTATGCCTCATCTATGAAGTTGTCAATCATGATCTTTTATCTCTGTGATGCTGACCAATTGGTTGGTTTCAGTTTTGTTCTATGCTTATAAAAATGTATAACATACTCATTTTGGGTCTCTTGGCCAGAATCAAGATCATTAGATTTCCTTATTAACAGGTCATTAACAGTTCATAATGGATGATGTCTTATTGGGAGATATACCTCCATTTTCCTCTTGGTTAAATTTTAAATTTCAAATGAGATTGTTGATATTAGAAGTGGGATTTAGGTAAGAGATTTCCCTATACCAGAGTCTTATCAAAAACTCTCAATATTCTTTTTGGCCCAAGTAAAAATTTCTCTCCAAAGGGAGAGTTTCTGATAAGGACTCTGTTGCTGTGGTCAGACTTTCCACCTAACAAATCAGATCTTCCCAGAATGAAAGGGTAAGAGGGAGGATCAATCTTGTATAATCTATATTTGAGTGTTTCTATTTGTATGTTAAGGAACACCTTTTGTATTTGGAAAATAACTTGAAAGATAAATAAAAGTCAAATTGACTCTCTTTGGGTGGCCTTCATAGAGATAGTCTTCCATTGAGGGAGATTTCTGAGAATAGGAAAAGGTGGTGAATGTAACCAATTTTTAAGTGAGCACCAGAAGGATAACTTCTCATTAATTATGGAATCGGAGGAAAATCCTAGATTTGTTCCATGATATAAACACTATTTTGTGACCATTGGAACTTCCTAATATTTTGTTGTCATTTGGGGAAGTTGAGAATATTTTTCTAGACAAAATGGCATTTAGTGAATTGCCATTGGTAGTCCTCTTGATTAGTCAGCAAACTGGACTCTGATAAGAAGGGATAAAACTTTAGAACTAGTAGATACATATTTATATGTATTTTACAACTTCCCAAGTTTGTTATAGCATGGTCTCAAGTGACACCTAATGTCTCAAATGGAAATAAGAACAAATTTTTTGAGGGAAAATTTTGCTCTTCCTTACTATGCTTTTAAATTTTATTGGTTTCTTACCCTAATTCATAATTGGAATTTAAATTAGAAAAAAAGTTTTTTACTTCTCCACACGGTATCAGGAAAACTAAAATTTTTTTCATAGATTGGTGACAGAATTTGCTATTTCACAAATATGTATTTTGCTGTGTCCTTTTGTGTGATTATTTTATTGTTTTTTGTGTATTTTAAGGATTTTGCTTTTATCTTGGGAATGAGGAATAGCAAAAGTAGCAAGACAAAAGAGATTCCCTTAGAAGAACATCTAACTGATCCACAAAAAATAGAATATAAAAAAGTGATTAGTTCATCTAAAACCTTCTCCTTTTGTCCAGTCATGATGGAGTGATTTTTATTAGAAACTGCATTTCAGATTTTCTGGTATCTCCACCTATAAAAATAATGACTCTAAACTCAATAAGGATCTTGGAACCATACAGAGCATTTTAATGCTATGTTTAAAGGTTACTGTCCTACTTCAGAAAATGAAACCAAATTGTTTATCTTTCTCTTGGGAACAATCATAATTAATTATAGAAGCAACAAATATGTCAGCTCTGGTAGAAGTATCCCCAACTGTAAAGGTCTTTCCAATTGGCCTTTACAAGACCCATATTAGGATCCCAATAACCAGAGGGTATGAATATTTATGCAGCGAGTCCAACAAAATAAAATAGGTTTCAGAAGACAGTTCAGGAGGAGGGTGGAAATTGTAATCATTTCCATGTGAGATTGTGCAAAAGTGCCAAGGCATATGCTGGTTTTGACTTAATCAGCCCTGGAGTTGCATGTTATCATTTGCACCCAATCAGTCACTGCCAGGGACACAGGAACTTTTCTATAGTTGATTTCCTGGTTTGAATAATATGCCTATTGAACACATCAAATATATCACTTTATACATTTTCTATGAAGAAAAGAAAAGCTAGGAGAGAAGAAAAGAGGAAAAGGAGGGCTAGATATTAGAGGAAGATCAGGATATCAACTTGGTATAGGAAATCTCATTCTAGATTATCCCAGTTCTCTTATACCTACTGTTTCAGGGACACTGACATAGGCAAAGTCTACAGCTCAAGATCCATGAAAGTTTGCACTGAGGGAAAAAAAGTACCAAATACCCAAAATTATAGAAAAAAATGGAACCCCACAAATAAGAAAGGAAATAGTAATAGTAGGTTCCCTATGAAGCAGTAATGCATGAAGAGGGAGGAATAAAGATTGAGCATCTTAAAGACAGCTTCCCCCTACAACCCCTCTATTTTTTGCCACTTCTTGCCTCTACTTCTCTCCAGGTGTTCCCCCCACCCCTATTTTTAGAATTTGAATAACTACTCTTTCTATGAATTAGGTGTCTAGTTGATACTTAAATAAGAATTGACTAGTTGAAGCTGAATGTGGAAAGAAATTTTGTTTTAATTAGCAGCAGTTAAGGGCTTTTAACTTATCTATTATACAGCTATGCTGTGGACTGATGATGTAACAAGAACAAAAAGAAAACTCTAGGTGATAAATTAAATGAATGTTATTTCCTAAATATATATAATAACAGAGTTTGCTCATTGAAATAAAGCTTGCAAAAAGTTTCAGGGAAGAAAAAACTCCAATTTTTTGATTTTTAAAAGTTATTGAAGGTAAATCATATGCAGAAATTATACTTTTAAAAAAGCAATTATTCTTAGAAAATACCACATTACAAGACAGAAATTACAATGCTAGTACCTGGATAACATGACATTCGAAGTAGAAACCATTACCTAACTTGAAATATATAAAGATTAAGATAAATATCAATGATCACATAAAATTAACAATAAATGACAAAATAAAATGTTAGTGAAAACAATGTTGAGTGGTTTAAAATCTTTTATTAAATCTATAATGAGCTCCAGAATGAAAAAAAATGCAGTTTATTATGTTGTTTAAAGGAAGCACATTTAGTGCCAATCATATAGGCAAATTAAACTATGGAGAGCTAAAAAGTTTTCTTGCTATCAATTTTCTGATGTTAAAAAAAGTATTTTCTTCTCAATCTTTCTCCCAGAATAATCTATATAAAATATTCAATTAACATTTTCTATGATGATTAATATTTTAATGTTTTTATATGTTTTAATATATGTATGTTTTAATGTTTTACCCCTCATGCCTCAAATTCTAAAAACTTATCACCAATACAAACTTCCTGATTTTTTTTTTTTTTAGGTTTTTGCAAGGCAAACAGGGTTAAGTGGCTTGCCCAAGGCCACACGGCTAGGTAATTATTAAGTGTCTGAGACCAGATTTGAACCCAGGTACTCCTGACTCCAAGGCCAGTGCTTTATCCACTATGCCACCTAGCTGCCCCTAAAACTTCCTGATGTTTAAAAGGTATGAGTGGTTATTGACAGTTTTTCCTACATCACTACATTTCTAAGATTTATCATCATCAGTATGAATTCTCTGATGTACAAGGAGATCAGAATTTTGAGTGAAGGTTTTCCCACATTGATCACATTTATAAGGTTTTTCACCAGTGTGAGTTTTCTCATGTATGGTAAGTATTGATCTCTGACTGGAGGTTTTTCCACATTGATCCCATGTATAAGATTTCTTACCAGTGTGAGTTCTCCCATGTATGATAAGTGTTGATCTCTGACTAGAGTTTTTCCCACATTGATCCCACGTATAAGATTTTTCACCAGTGTGAATTCTCCCATGTATGCTAAGTGTTGATCCCTGACTGAATGTTTTACCACATTGATCACATTTATAAGGCTTTTCACCAGTATGGATTCTCTGATGTACAAGGAGGTCTGAATTCCTATAGAAGGCTTTCCCACACTGATCACATTTATAAGGCTTTTCACCAGTATGAATTCCCTGATGTGCAAGGAGTTGGGAATTTTGAGTGAAGAGTTTCCCACATTGATCACATATAAGGCTTTTCACCAGTATGAATTCTCTGATGTGCAAGGAGATGGGAATTTTGAGTGAAGGTTTTCCCACATTGATCACATTTATAAGGTTTCTCACCAGTGTGAGTTCTCCCATGTACAATAAGTATTGCCTTAAGATGGAAGGCTTTCCCACATTGATCACATTTATAAGGCTTTACACCAGTATGACTTTTCTGATGTACAAGGAGGTCTGAATTCCTATAGATTTTCCCACATTGATCACATGTATAAGGTTTCTCACCAGTGTAAGTTCTCCTATGTACAATAAGTGTTGACCTATGAGTGAAGGTTTTCCCACATTGATCACATTTATAAGGTTTCTCACCAGTGTGAGTTCTCCCATGTACAGTAAATGTTGCCTTAAGATGGAAGGTTTTCCCACATTGACCATATTTATAAGGCTTTTCACCAGTATGAATTTTCTGATGTACAAGGAGGTCTGATTTCTTATAATATATTCCCACATTGATCACATGTATAAGGTTTCTCACCAGTGTGAGTTCTCCTATGTACAGTAAGTACTGACCTATGAGTGAAGGTTTTCCCCACACTGATCACATTTATATGGCTTTTCACCAGTATGGATTCTCTGGAGATGGGAATTTTGAGTGAAAGTTTTCCTACATTGATCACATTTATAAGGTTTCTTACCAGTGTGAATTCTCTCATGTATATTAAGTATTGCCTTACGATGGAAAGCTTTTCCACATTGATGACATTTATAAGGTTTTTCATCAGTATGAGTTCTCTGATATACAAGAAGGTCTGATTTCTTATAGAAAGCTTTCCCGCATTGATCACATTTATAAGGTTTCTCTCTGGTATGAATTATCTTATTTATACTAAGTATTGAATTCTTGCTGAAGCATTTTTCACATTCATTGCATTTATGAGATTTTTCTCTAGCATCGATTCTCTGATGTAAAATGAGTTTTGAGCTTTTACCAAAAGTTTTCCTTTCCTGAGGGCACTTAGCAGCAGTTTTCTCTCCAGTATATATTTTGGTATTTTGCTTAACTGAGTAAACATAAAGTGCCCCAAATGTGATTCCTGGTTTCTCTGATGCCTCCACAACTTGTCCTCACATATTTCTCTCTATTAACAGGGTCACAAAGATGAATATTTTTGCTTCTTTATTCCTCAGAAAGGCCCCAATTTAGAGATGCCTCTTAAATCTTTGATCTAGACATCAAGTCTGAAAGAAATGAAAGAAAAAGTGTAAATTACCCTGTCACCCCTTCTAAGGGATTGGTAACTATTGTAATGGGAATAAAGTTGGGCCACCAGCAAGCGACAATAGACATAAAGAAGATGACCTTCTCACAAATATATCTTTGAACTCTGAGGAAAAACAAGGAAGGTAACAGAGTTTGGAAGGAAAGCTAACTACTATACAAAGTAAACAGAAAAATTTTGTAGGTAGTAGGTAATGAGAAATGATCAGGGAATAGATTAGGAATTCCACAATCCAATCCATGAGAACTTCCCAAAGAGAATTCAAGGAGAATAAAATATTAGAGAGAGAACTGGGCTCAGCAAACATATAAATTCAGAACCTGGGCCTGTCAACCCACCAATCAGCTTTTCTTTAGTATACTTTCAATGCTCCAGGTAAACTAGAGTGTAGGGATCTAGAGACTCAAGGGAAAGAGCCTGCCCTAAAGGAGTTTGCATTATATGAAAAGAGGCAACATGAGTTCATCTAAGTACAAACAAATATATAAAAAATAATAGGTCATTTGTGGGAAGGGGGGGGTGATGAAAATCTTCATGTAAAAGATTCAGGATGAACAGAATTCTAAAGGAAACTAGAGAGGCTTTAAGTGCTGAATAGTGGTGTGTGAACAGTTGAAACCACATCTCCCGAGTTCTAAATCAGGGTTCTCTTATACACAAAGTTATTGATGGGAGAAACTTACTTGACTCTTCCTTAATCAGATCATGCCATTCTCCTACTCAGTAAACTCCAAGGACTCCTTTTTTGCCTGTAAAATTCAAGCATCCATTTCTGTTCATCATTTAAAGCTAATTAGCCCCAACCTACTTTTCCAGGCTCGTTATTCATTACAATCTTCCATAAAATTCATAGACCTGCCCAACAGACCTTCCTGCTGGTTCTCCCACACAGCACTCTATCCCCTGTCTCCAAAGAGCTTCATAGGCTCTAGTCACCTTTGCTCTAGGAATCTCTAATTTCCTTTAGGAAGTCCACTGAAGTAAAGAATGACGTGGTCTGATTGGGATGGAGAGTCAAGTCAGACCAAAAACTTAGTACCTGTACAAATGTACAGGTCATTGGTCATTGGGCCAAAGCATTGACCTCTCTGGGCTAATTGAAGATACCGTTCTATATTATCTAAAAAAGACTGTGAGGCAATGCAGGGAAGAGATCACTGGAAATACAGTCAGGAAGACTTGAGTTCAAATTCATCCTCAGATTCTTCCCAGATAGATGATTTTGAACAAGTCATCTCACTTCTGTCTGACTCATTTTTCTCAAGTGTTGTTGTGAAAGTCAAGTGAGATAATATCTCAAAGATGCTTAGTCCTGTGACTAAGGGTCTGGTCATCACTATTTTATTTATTTATTCATTCCTTTATCTCTTTTAATTTCTTTTTTTTTTACATAAACTGAAACTGCTACATTCTCCACAAGGGCATGTGATATGTTAAATAAAATTCCAAGTCTTGACTAAACATGGATAATTCATCAATGACCGTGTATTCAGTGTCTTCTATGTTGCATGCACTATAGGTTTCAAGATAGCAAGAGGCAAAGAGACTATAGACTCTACACAGGAACAAAGCAGAAAAGTCTAGAAAGAAGAAAATATAGTTCACTTGGACACTTCTTCAAATGGGGCCTCTGAGGAAGCATCTCCCAGGGTAAAAGGCTGTTAGGCTAGAAATGGGGAAGATTAGAGTCAGAAGTAGTCAAAAGAAAAGTGGCAGCTTCCTCTTTTCCAGACATAGTGCCAGAGGGGATGGAAATGGACCAACCAGGAATTCCTATTAAGAGGTTTCCATTCTGCTTGAAGGAGGAGATGCTGAAGAGTATAAATTCAGGGCAGACAGATGCCAGTGTAGGTGACATCAAGGCAGAGCACTGGACAAGGTCTGGTGGCCTTCCCTCTCACCAGAGGGAAGGGATAAGGGGGAGGGGGGTAAGCTACAAGGATGCCCAAGTGGGGTCAATTCTCCCTAGGTAGGTTCTCATCTTTCTCTTGAAGTACTAGTCCCTTCTCTAATTGCCTCTTTGATATCTTCCCCTAGACATCCCATCCTAGTCTCAACATGCCCCAAATCAAATGCATTAACATTCTCTTGGAAGGCACTCCTTTATCTTGCTAGTTTCTGTTGACCAGGCTCCCAGGTCTACAGGCTGGAGATCGCAGAGCTTCCTGTAGCTCTGTCTCTCCCATCATCACTCCTTATATCTAATTAGTTGCCAACTCTCTGAATTTTACCTTCTCAATATCCCTCTCAACTATCCCATTTTTCCTTTTCCCAAGGCCTCCCAAATTCAGGTCCTTGTTACCTTTTCCCACTATGATTGCAAAAGTCACAGCTACCTTAAGCATGCTAGGAGGGCTTTGTCTGAGGGCAGTGAAGGGGTGCTGGCTATATATGGGTACTGTCAAACCTGTGGCTTCTTTGATTCCATTAAGGCCAAAAATCAGTCATGACATGAAGGAGAAACCAGGTGAGCAAGTCATATTCCTTGTCTTCAGGGTAGGAAGAAGGTAGAAGGAAGTGGCCCACCTCCTGGAACTGATGCCAAGGGTAGAGAAAAGTTGGCACCCTTGTCAGTCTCTGGACTGACCTAGGTGGCACAAGAAAGGCAGGAATGGGGATTCCTGGCTAAGTAGAGGAAGCTTTCCACCCAGATATTAGGGCTTTGACTAGGAGCCAGAACCTTCTGTGCCTGTGACCAACCTGCATAGATCCTTCCTGCTCAGGGGCAAAGGAAGAATGAATTGAATATTAGGGTTCCTCTCAAGGGTGACCAGGAAATGGAGATCTCAGAAAAGCAACAACTTTAGGGCCAAGACTTTGGAGAAAGAACAGTGACCTCCAGGAGAGCTAGGGTGGGAAGGATGTCTCACTGACCTAACAGGGGCCAAGTCTGGATTCAGTCTGGATGGGCCCAGTGGCTGAAAGAGGAAGGAAGAAAATAAGCATTCATTTAGTGCCTACTCCATACCAGACCCTCTGCTAGCTGCTTTACAAATCATCATAGCAAGTCTGCAATATAAATCCTATTATAATTTTTAGAATCATTGAAACTATGGCAGAGATCAAGTAATTTGCCAGGTCACACCTGGTAAGTAACTGAGGTCAGACTTGAACTCAGGTCTTCCCATACCCATACCCAAACCCTGCAATCTGCTCACCTTTGCTAGATACCCTCCTGCTCAGGTGACTCATCTCCAGGGATGACCTGGTCCCAAGTAAACCCCAGGAAGGCCACCTAGTGAGTGGGTCATCTAGAGGCCAACATGTACCACAACAGTACTGGCCACAGATGGACCAGAGGGCATGGCATTCCTGCAGGTCAGGCAGCCACTCTTAAACCTGCACAAATGGCCTCTTTTGGGCCAGGTCCTGGGATTCTTATTGGGGACTCAAAGAAAAACAAAGAGCCAAAGTAAAAGGAAAACCATCCCTCACCCTCCAGGAGCTTAGTCTCAGGGCAAAGACCACAGGCAACCAGAAGCTATTGCTGGCCCAGGATGAGATCACCTCAGAGCCCAGGGCTCCAGGACTGAGAAAGGTTTCTTATAGAGGAGCTCAGGAGTGGAGTGGGCAAGGGGCCAGACAGAGGACTAGACTTGAAGTAGGGAAAGGCACACAGTCCAAGCAGAGGGGGAGCACCAGAGCTAGCCTGGTTGTTTAAGGAGGTGCCAAGGGAACCAACTGAGCTAGAGAGGGAGATGGAAATGGAGTAGGAGCCTGAAGGGCAGCCCATGCTTAATTTCCATTTCCATCTCCTAGGACTTTGAGGCTATTCCTTCCCCAATCCTTCCTTCTGAGAAAGACCATGACTATTCTCTCTTTACAAACCATCAGTCATTCCCCATTGCTACACCACCAGTTCCTCAGCCTGGCAGGTGTGACCCTCCAAACTGCCCAAACTTCATTTCACAGCCTCCAAATCAGACCAACTGTTTCTCAAAGGTGGTACCTCATCCTATTCATCTCCTGCCTCCTTGGCTGTGCCTACTGTGACCTTTCTGTCTGGAATATACTCCCTGAACCCTTGTGGTTTTGAGACATCCCAGAGAAGAGCTCAGGGATAGCAGCCTCTTCTAGCCACCCTCTCCTGGTGCTTCAGCCCTTGTCTGTGTTGGAGTCTCTTTCTGCTCCAATTCCTCTTGTGTCTTGGGGTCGAAGGGAAGCTGCCAGAGGCTAGGGCCTATTTGCCTTTATCCTCTGGCACTCCATCACCCAGGGTTGGTCCTGGCACCTAGTAGTTCTTTAATTGATGAGGCATATTGTGAAATCTTGCTGGGGAACTGAGCCCCCCCCCCCCAGAAGAAGCCAGAGCCTCCTCCTCCCCTAAAGTCAGGGGGCCCTCAGACACCTACCTCCTACAGGAGGTCTCCCACCTACTCTCTGGAGGCCTCAGGTTCCCAGGACATTGCATACCATCAGGACAGAGGGTGGGTCCCTTCTGAAACCTAGTGAGCAGGGGTCATTAGGAGGACCTAGGAATGACCAGATTCAACCCCAACAGGGCCTTGGGGTTCAGTAGAGAAGCCCCAGGTCAGATCAATGAACCAGAGCAAAGCTCCTCCCTGGAAGGACTCACCAGCCTGAGGATTCTCCATCAGAGAATGCAGTCCAGGTGGTTCTTGCTTCCTCATCTGGGCTCTTGCCTTTCAGGCTTGGGAAGCCTCAGTCCTTATCCTGAGTTCTGCCCACACCCACCCTGAGCCCTGTTAGCCTCAGCTCCAGGTGCCGGCATTTCCCCTAATTCAGGTTGACACCCTTTGAGTCCTAGGGTGAAGGGCACACACCTTGAGTAGGGTTTTCCTTCTTTGTCCATGTAATACAGATTTCTGGTCCAGCCTGGAGCCTTTCTTTTGCTTGTGACTAATTGGTAGGGAGAATATTGATGGGTTCTTGCATGATGGGTTCTGAATAGATAGAAGAGTCTGGAGAGGAAATTCTTCATTCTTTCTTGGAGAAGTCACTCAGGTGGCTGACTCTCTGCTACTGTCTCTAGAATGGAGAAGGAGAGCTCTTTGGAGACATATAGGGGAGCTGGATCCTCAGGATAACCCTCTTTTCCATTGACTCCCCTAAGGCTTCTCAGAATTTCCCAAATAATATGGAAGACCTGGATGCTGACAGTTCAGTATGTGGTCAATTTCTGTGACCCTTACAGGTGAGCCTCAAAGGTTTTTATGATCAGAGTTACTGTTAAAAACAACTGGCAACAATCAGCCTCTTCTGCAAGGATAAAGGGACCTGCTACTGGTCTTTCCTACTCTTCTGAATTGGTGATTGTGACTTGCCTTTACTTCCTATCCTTGTCTCTGGGATAGAGCAGTCCTTAGAGTTGGCATCTCCTTGCTCTTTGATTTAATTGTGATAGATTCATGTATAAAATTATGACTTCATAAGCACTTATTATTTATGTCTAATGAAACTTTTCCCTCCTATAATATGAAGAATATCTATTAAAAGAATAATATCACTAGCTCCAATTCTTTATTGAGTAGCAAAGCTAACCTTGAGAAAAACAAGAGGATCACATTGCATCTTCCTGGGCTAGGATATATGTGGTTGGCTTCCATTTTTCTAATGGGTAAAGAATCTATGTAAATTCCTCATAAGGAATGCAATGGTAATTCCTGAGATTGTGTTCATAGGGGAAAAATAAATATGAGGTTAAAGTCTCTCTCAGGGCCCTGAGTCTTGTTGAAATGTGCTTCTAGGTTCTTTTGTGAATAGTTTCTCGAAAAGTTAAAGGGAATAAAGTTCCCTAGAAAATGCTACTCTAAGTCCCTACTTCTGTCTTTTTAAAAAATTTTTTATTTCCCCTAATTTCAGTAAAAATTTTCAACATGTTTTTAATATTGAGTTCCAAATTCTGCCCCTCTCCTCCCATTGAGAAGGCAAGCAATTTGATCTAAGTTACTTGTGTGTAGTCATATAAGACATATTTCCACAGCAGTCATGCTATCAAAGAAAACATATACCAAAATAAAATTTACAAAACCAGGAAAATAAAGTTAAAAAAGCATGCTTCAATCTATATTGAGATGACATCATTTTTTTTTTTGGCAAGGCAATGGGGTTAAGTGACTGACCCAAAGTCACTCAGCTAAGTATTTAGTGTCTGAGGCTGAATTGGAACTCAGCTTCTCCTGACTCCAGGTCCAGTGCTTTATACACTATGCCATCCACGGTAGAGCCCCTAGACATCATCATTTCTTATTCTGAGGATGGATAGTAATTTTTCATCATAAATCCTTCAGAGTTGTCTTAGCTCATTGTATTGCTAAGAATAGCTAAGTTATTCACAACTGATGTTCTTACAATACTACTGTTACTTTGTATAATTTTCTCCTGGTTCTACTCATTTCACTTTGCAACAGGTAATTTAAGTCTTTCCAGGTTTTTCTGAGACTTCGAGCTCATAATTTCTTATAGCACAATAATATGCCATTACAATTATATCCTATAAATTGTTCAGCCATTCACCAATTGATGGGCATCTCTTCAGTTTTCAATTCTTTGCCAGTAGAAAAGAGCTGCTAAGAACATTTTTGTACATATAAGTCATTTTGCTTTTTGTTTTATTGGCAAGTCAAAGGATATGCATGGTTTTATAGCTTTGGAGGCATAGTTCCAAATTTCTCTCCAATTTCTCTACATCAACAGTACACTAGTGTCTAAATTTTCCCACATCCCCTCCAACATCTGTCCTTGTCCTTTCTGACCCTTTTAATCAATTGATGGGTATGAGATAATACCTCAATATTGTTTTAATTTACATTTCTCCCATCACTAGTGATTTAGAGCATTTTTTAATGTGGCTATGAGAGATTTATTTCATCTGAAAACCGGCTGTTCTTATTTTGGATCATTTAATCTGGGGTCCATCTTGTAATTCTGACTTGTGACACTATGGAAACTCATTTTCAGGGTGTTAAACCCTTCCCCAAATCCTTGGCCTTCTTGGCGATGTTTCGTGAACTTCTTTTGCTCTGATTCTTAGCACAAGGCCTCCACTGTTTGGATGGTCAAGGTCAGAACATGGTCCCTGATCAGGAGTTGGGCCCCACAATCATGCTAATGAATAGGAGACATGCTTCAAGATCTGTCAAAATGGCACTTGAATCCCAGTCAGTGGAGCAATCCCTGGCAGTCTTTGACTATGTGGTTGTTTCTCATCATTGGCTGGTGTTTGTGGATGAAAGGTTAGATTGAGTTGGAAATGCAATAAGTCAGGGTGTAGCTAGGTGGCACAGAGAATAGAGCCCTGGCCCTGGAGTCAGGGGGCCCTGAGTTCAAATCCGGCCTCAGACACTTAATAATCACCCAGTTGTATGATCTTGGGCAAGTCATTTAACCCCATTGCCTTGCAAAAACCTAAAAAACAAAAAACAAATGTCCAATGGAAATGCAATAAATAGACTCTTTACCAGTCTCTCTCTTCTCTGGCTGAGTCGCTGACCCTTGGGCTTAAGTGATATAGGACCACTTGCCTCTTAAATCCATGAATTGCTAACCAAGGTTGGACTAGCATTCTTATCATCACAAGTGTGGAGTCAAGACTTCATGGATACAGCAGAGGTGAAAAACTGAGAGTTGGGATCCTTAGTAGCTGCAAATTCCCAGCAAGACTTCTTGCTTCTGACAGAGAAAGTAAGATCTGAGGGCCTGAATTCTGGCCCTCAATGACAGAGAACTACCTTCTGATCATGATCTGAAGATCCATGAGCCCCTGACCAGGTCTATGACCAAAATTCTTGGATCTTATGCCTGATCTATGGTATTAGTTATTCCACCATACACCCCCATCATGGTCAAGGCAATGCTTGTATTTCCTGCCAATAGAAAAACTTCCCTGCCAAAAAGTTTAGGGCATTTCCACAAACAATTGAAGAATTTCCAAAAGATTTGTTCTTGTCCTCTGTTACCAAAGAACAACAAAATAACATGACTTTGTTTGAAATAAATGACAATGTGTCCAACTGGGGATGATCAGACCAATATGAGCTCGGAATGCTCTACCACAGGATGGGCACAAATAGTCCATGGGAACACCTGGGGTGGGTACTCTAGACTTATGGATGTCACATTTCCTTTGAGCTGCTTCAATTCTGCCTTCCTCATAGATGGAAGCCCCCTCACTGATGAGGGCACACCATGCTGAGGGATCCTGTGCCAGTATCTCCCATGCTGTACAATCAGTTCTAGAATTTTTCAGTGAGACCTTCAGGATATCCCAGTATCACTTCTTCTGACCTCCTTGTGAGTGTTTACCCTGTGTGAGTTCTCCATAAAATAGTCTTCTTGGCAAGTATATATCTGGCATTCATTCTAATAACATGTCCAGCCTACTGCAGTTTCCCTCCCTATAGTAATGTTGGAATTCTGGGCAGTTTAGCTTGAGAAAAGACCTCGGTGTCTGGTATCTTCTCTTGCCAGGTGATTTTCAGAATCTTCCTAAGACAATTTAAATGGAAGTGATTCAGTTTCCTTACATGGCACTGGTAGACTGTCCAGGTTTCACATACAGCAATGAGGTCAGTACAATGGCTCTGTAGACGTTCAGCTTGGGAGTCAGTCTACATCTTCTTCTCTCCTGCACTTTCTTTCAGTCTCCCAAATACTGAGCTAGCTCTGACAATGTGAGTGTCAACCTCATGGTCAATGTATCTTCTTGGAAAGGACACTGCCAAAGGAAGTGAACTTGTCCACAGGACTCAAAACTTCTCCATTTGCTGTCATCAATGGTTCCACATCTGGGTGTTCTTGTTGTTAGAGCAAAATGAGCACAAGCAGTCAAGAATTAATCCATACTTTGGTGCATCTCAGCTTCAGAGGCTGCATTGAGGCACAATCATCTACAAACAGAAGATCCTGCACCAACACTCCCTCCACTTTAGTCTTGGCTTATAGCCTTTTCATGTTTTAGAATTTGCCATCAGTGCGGTAGCTGCCCTTCAGGCCATGTTCATCCTTAGTGGAGGTGTTGGATAACATGGCTGAAAATATTCTAAAAAGTATGGGAGCAAACATCCTTGTTTCACTCCATGGGTGACTGGGAAATCTCAAGAGCCTTGTCTCTTATCCAGAACCCGAGCAAGCACACTGTCATGAGAATGGCATACAATATTGATGAACTTCCCTGGACAACCAAATTTTTCATAAGCCCTCATGACTGACAGTATCAAAGGCCCTGGTCAGATCCACAAATGTTGTATAAAGACCTGGCATTTTTCCCTGGAGTTGTAGGGCAGCAAACCTCATATGGACTGTTCTACCCTTTCTGAAGTCACATTGGCTCTCCAGTAGATAACATTTTCCAGGTGAAGGATCAGCATATTGATAAGGACTCTGGCAAGAATGTTACCAGGAATGAATAAAAGAAAACCACCCCTGTGGTTATCACAGGACAATCTATTCCCTTTACCTTCATAGAGATGAACAGTAGAGACATCCTTGAGTTATTGAGGATAACCCCGTCATGCCTTTTAACCTGGAAAATTTCAGTCAGTTTTTGGATGAGCAATGGAACCCCCACCTAATAGATCTCAGCTGGAATACAATCAGCACCGGTTGCCTTAGGACATGAAAGAAACCTAATGGCATTCAAAACCTCTTCTTCAGTTGGTACTTAAGCTAGGGACAGAATGATTTCCACTTGAGGTAAATGGTCAATGGCTTCTGCACTGATTGATGATGGTCTGTTAAGAACACTTATGTAAGTGTTCAGCCCACCTCTCTTCACGTCCCTATTATTGTCCAAAAGAAGTTACCATTAAACTAAAAATAAAGTGGGATTGAAGCACACATGTAGAGGCTAAAGTTTGACCCTTCCCAAGTCATTTTAGGAAGACAATAGACAGCATTTGTCTCTGATGCAAGATTCAATCCATGTAGCAGCTTCCTCTCTTGGAGGGCTAGATTTCTAAGTAAAAGATTGTATATTGTTGTTCTTGAAGAATATTTGGATCCATTCCCTGCTGCTCCTTTGGTCTCTCTCCTTTTCTGTCAAGACCCAAGGATCTGCCTCCTGAAGGTGCTTCCTGAGCTAGGGGATCCTCCACTGATTGACTGAATTTTTCCTGAAATTACACCCCTTATTTAAAGCCCTAGAGATGGCGATAACATGCTTGGTCTGTCATCTGAGCTCTTCCTTTCTCTTCTAAGGTCAATTTTATTGAAAGACAGGCTGTAGAACAATCAAATGTAAGTAGTAATTCAATGAACAGAATTGAATTAAACAGAATTGATGCAAAACAAAATTAACAAAGATTATTATCTTGTGATACTGTTAATAGTTTAAAGTTAGTATTTTTTTCCTAGAAATTCACTTGTATTTATATGGATTTATAATTTGCTCCTGTTACCATTCCACCTTCCTCTAAAGCCACAACCAAAACCCTGGAAAAATAAAGCTCTCATCATAAAGCACAATCCAGAAAAACCAATTCCCTCCCTGGTTACATCAGAAAGTGTGTTTTTCTCTGCAAACTCTGTGGAAAGATGTGAGTTTGAGTTTGAGTCCTCTGGATCCTACCTTCTCACTGCCTTCATCTGTCACTTATGATTTTATGTGTAATATTGTTGTCACTGTATATATTATTCTTCAGTTTGTTCATCATCAGTTCATCAAGGTCTTCCCAGTTTCCTCTGAAACTGGTGATTTCATCATTATTTGGGGTACAATCCTATTTCATCAGTTAGTCAGCCAATATTTATGAAGTATCAGGTAAACAAGGCAAAAGCAATCTCTACAAACCAGCCATAGATGGGATCATTTGGAGAGAATCTCAATGGTAAGGCAGGAGTATAACTTTTGACACTGCATCCTTTTGATGAATAAGGTCAGAGCCTCTTATAGAGCAATGACTTTTTATTTTGATTTGTCAATTACCTAATAAATTTGATAAAGATTTATTAAACCTCTTGATTATAAAAATTTGCTATAAAAGGAAAAAGAGGGACATAGATGTTGGAATGAAACGGCAAGTACGAGGATTAATCTTGTATGATTTATGTTTCATTTGAGTGTTTCTATTTATATTTCAAGATACACTTTTGAATTTGAAAAATAGCCAAATAAAAATAAAATGCACTCTCTCTGAGTGGTCCTCATGGAGATAGACTTCCACTGAAAAAGATTCTTGAGATAGGAGGAGGTAAATGTAACCAACTTTTAAGAGGGGCTAACTCTCTGAAACAGCAAGAGGGGAGCCCTAGGAACAGTCAAAGAGGACCTCTCCTATAAGGGATGCCAGGCACATTTGTGCTGCCTAGATATGGTCCAACTCCAGCCCAGTGAGTGAAAGAGCAATGGTGGAGACACTCTGGCTGCTGGCACTTGTGGGAGAACTGATATCTCCATCTTGGTTCCAGGTCAGAGGAGAGAACTGAAGGTTACAGCCACTGGAAGGTTAGAATAAGAGGGGAAAGTAGAATAGGAAAAAAAATCACCAATCACCACATGAAAGGGATTCCAGGGAAAAAACTGACAGCTAAATTCCCAAACCTCCAGGTTAAGATACAAATATTAAGAACAAAGAACAACAAAACAATTCAAATATGGCAAAGCCACAATTAAAAGCTAGTAGCGAGCACTTTAAAAAGAACACAGGTCTTGGAACACTACATTTCAAAGAGCCACAGAACTGGCTTTGTGCCTAAAAATATCATACCCACCCAGGAAAGTTAAGTATAATCCTGAACAACACCAACATGTACATTTAATGAATTGCCAGACTTTCTGGACTGTGTTGCAAAAAGATCTGAACTTAATAGAAAATTTGACATACAAGATCCAAGAAAAGTATAAGGGAAATGTCAAAGACTAATTATAAGGGACTCAATAAGGTCAAATTGTTGACTATCCATATGTGGAAATGTAAACCATATGTCCAAGATTTTGAGGGTAATTTAAAGGAAAGATTGGGGGTAGAGCTGAATAGGATGGGATTCTTAGAAGTAAAATGGTTTAGGAAAAGATTAAAAGGAATTATGATGTTATAATAACGTTTGTCCTTCCTTCTTGAAGAAGACCATGACCTCGGGGAGTGATGCCATGATGAACACAAGAATTGAAATGGAGTTGGGGGGGGCGCTGTGCTAAGTCCCCAGCCTCACTTTCTGAATCTGTTTGGGTCCAGCAGCCAGGACAACTGGAGATGACCCTGGATGTGAGAACCAGGGTCACAGGGCTAGTTAGTGTTCGGGGTCTGAGGCTGGATTTGAACTCCTGTCCTAACTCCAAGGTAAGTGCTCTATCCACTTAGCTGTGGAGAGCCCCTTACAAATGAAGTGAGAGAGTAAGAAATGATCCAGAATAATTAGAAGGTGAACTGGAAGTTCTGGAAATACTCTCATTGGAAATGATCTGAAGAGGTAACAAGACATCTATATGTATGTAAAAAAGTCTTTTGAATTCAGCAAGAAATAAGAGGAGGGAACAGGGAGAATACTAATTTAGAGGGTGCGGGAATAGGCCAAGAGGGTACAGAGAAGAGTGTGGGGATCACTAAGGAGGAGTATAGAGAAGGGTGTATAGAGGAGGGAGTCTTGGAAGAGCAGTAGGTTGACAAACACAATGTGTATTATTTATTAACATAGGCCTTCATGAAATGAAATTTATTGTTTTATATTATGTCATATTTTGCTTTGCAAATGCCAATTTTTTTCTTATTTTATATTTAAACTTAAAATAAAAAGTTTAAAAAATCTTGTACATTTTATATTTGTTTTAACTATTTCTATTTGTATGCTAAAGTCCACCTTCTGAATTCAGAAAATAATTATCCAGAGATAAATAAAATGAAAATTCATTCTCTTTGGATATCCCTCATGGAGCTAGGCTTCTAATGAAACCAACTTTCAAATGTTCACCAGACTGATGATTTTTTTTTGGGGGGGGGCAAGGCAATGGTGTTAAATGATTTGCCCAAGGTCACATAGCTATGTAATTATTAAATGAAGCTGGATTTAAACTAGGGTCCTCCTGACTCCAGGGCCTGTGCTCTATTCACTTCACCACTTAGCTGTCCCATGATGATTTTTTTGTTAATTAGGGAATGTGAAGATAATTTTGTGGCCATTGATGGTTCAGAATGTTTTATTGTTTTAGAAAGTTGAGAATTATCTCCCTATCTGGAGTATCACGTGAACAGCCATGGGTATTTCCCTTGATCAACAAGTAAACCTAAAATTCCAAGAGGAGCAAAATTTTAAGATGTGTAAATGATTATTTTTATATGTGTGACAATGTTTGCCTTTAATTCTTGAAGAAGACCACAAGGTCAGGGAGGTGATGCCATGATAAGCACATGAATTGGATTTGAGTGAGGGGGGCTGTGCTAAGTCACCAGCTGCCCTTTCTTCTCCAGAACCACCTGGGTCCAGTGGAGATGGCTCTGGATGCGAGGCAATCAGGGTTAAGTGACTTGCCCAAGGTCACAAAGCTAGTAAATATCAAGTATCTGAGTCAAGATTTGAGCTTGGGTCCTCCAGACTCTAGGGCTGGTGCTCTCTCCACTATACCACCTAGCTGCCCATATTTTATGCCACATTTATATATTAACACACACACACACACACACACACACACACATACACACATATATAGTTGGAGTTTATTGATAGCTTAGACTCAGGTTCTATCTATTGGCCAAATGGGAAACAGGTAGAAAGGTTTTGCTTCACCTTATCATGGATTGAAATTTTACTGGGAAGATTTCTCTATAGTTGTATCATAGTTGGGTTTTGAATCAACAAAAGATATAGAGTACTGGCCATATTATATACCTTCTGCTCTTTTCGTTGTTGTTGTTGCTTATTTTTGAGTTTTATAATTTTTCCCCTCATTCTTACTCCCCCCCCCCCAGAAGGCAGTCTGTTAGTCTTTCCATCATTTCCATGGTATACACTGATCTCAGTTGAATGTGATGTGAGAGAGAAATCATATCCTTAAGAAAAATAAAGTATAAGACATAGCAAAGTTACATAATAAGCTAATGGGTTTTTTTTTTAATTAAAGGTCTTTGGTCTTTATACCTTTATGCCTTTACACCTCCTATTCTTAAGCAAGAACAAACAGAATTAAGTTAACATCCTTGTTTATTAGAGTTCTCTAAACTTGGGGATGCCCAGCTTAAAAAGAAGGATCAAGATGAAGTTCTGGGGGGTGATAGTCAAACAACTGCCACTATCAGAAGAGAAGTCAGGATCTGAAAAAGCTGTCTGGCTTCTCCATCAAGGGAGTACCCCAATCCTTGGGGTGGAGGAGCTCAACAGCAGGTCTTCTATTAGGTTAGGGGTGCCCCAACTCAGACCTCCACAAACCACGGGAATCTCCTCCCTCTGGGAAGTTGGTACATTAGTGAATTGGGAAGATTCCTGTTTATTAAAGAGAAAAGCTATCTTCCAGAAAAGCAAAAGACAAAACAAAATAACCACACAATAGGACATAGACATAGGAGTAGACCCTTGGGAAATGGCAAAGTTGGGGATAAATCTAAAAATAAAATTTCTTCTTTTGATCCTCTCTGTGAAAAACTTAAAGCTATTGTAATTCAAAACCCAATTATGGTACAACTGTAGAAAAAGCTTAGCATAAAGTTCAAAGGCATAGGGGAGCTAGTTAGTGCATTGGATGCTTCATAATTAGTTGTGTGACCTTGGGCAAGTCACTTCACCCCATTGCCTTGCAAAAAAAAAAGACAAAACAATGATTCAAAGGCACAGTAAAGTGAAGCAAGATTTTTCCCTCAAAAACACAAATGTGATAATACTTCCAATTCTACCCCAGATGTCATCTAAGACTTGGCTAGAACAAACCCCTCCATCTGCATTATACACATATAAATAGACATTTGCTCCTTTTAAGCTTCTGCCACTTCTTAAGATCCCTGCCTTGCTTATTAATACAGAGAAATATCAATAGCGATTTACTATATGTCCCTCCAGTTGGGAAGAATATCCTCAAATAGTAAGAAGCTGCATGGGAAAACTGGGAGACCCATGTACTGTGGGTGGAGTTGTGAATCGATCCAACCATACGGAGAGCAACCTGGAATTATGGCCAAAGACCAATCAAACTGCGCTGACCCTTAGATCCAGCACCACTACTGGGTCTGTATCCCAAAGAGATCATAATAAAGGGGAAAAGACACACAGGCACAAATATTAGTAGCAGCTCCTTCTGTGGGGGCAAGGAATTGGAAATGGAGGGGATGCCCATCCATCGGGGAAGGGCCGGACAAGTAGACGAATGTGGAGTTCCTTTGTTCCGCAAAACAATCCTGAGCGGTTCGAGTGGCGAAAAGCCTGGAAAGACTCGAAGGAGGGGCAGCTAGGGGGTCCAACGGCTAGTGCCCTGGAGTCCGCAGGACCTGGGTTCCAATCCGGCCTCAGACACCTACTCACCTGGCTGTGTGACCCTGGGCAAGCCACCAAGCACACTGCCTGGCAAAACCACCAGAACAGAACGGCCTGGCGGAGCGAGGCGGCGGGGAGGACCCCGGCCTGCGGACAGCGCGCCTTCACCTTTCCCAGTGTCCGCGGCCTCAGACACGCAGCCCCAGCCGGGGCCAGCTTGGGCGCGGGCTCCCACGGGGGGCGCCTGGGCCGGGGGGGGAGGGGGGCAGCGCCCTAGTGGCCGGAGGGTTCTGGAAGGTTCTACACATCCGGCCCTCCCGGCAGCGCAGGCCCGGCCCGCGGTGAACCGGCCAGAGGGGAAAAGGCTTCTGGGACTTGTAGTGCAGCCGGTCTCTGGGCGCAGGCGCAGTACGGTCCCTGAGGCGAGGCGGGAGCGCGCCCGCGCCCGCCATCGCGAGTGGCTTCCGCTTTTAGAGCCGGCCTGAGTGGCCGTGTAGCTGCGGGGGCTTCTTTCCTATGAACCCGAGAAGCGCTTTTCCAGCCGGTACGTGTGTGCTTGAGCGTCTCAGGCCTTCCGGCCCCGGCCCGCCCCGCAGCTTCCCGGGCTGGGCTCCCCTCTGGGGAGGGGGAAGGAATGGTGCGAAGGGCGTGAAAGGACGGGGCCGGGCGACGTCACCTGTTGCTGGGGTGGTTGGAGCAGAATGTAGGCGGGGCTGTGATGTCATCGGTCGCTAGGGCTAGTGGGCAGAATCTAGAGCTGGCCTAGTGACGTCATCGGTCGCTCGGGCTAGTGGGCAGAATCTAGAGCTGGCTGGTGACGTCACCGGTCTCTAGGGCTAGTGGGCAGAATCTAGAGCTGTTTGGTGACGTCACCGGTCGCTAGGGCTACTGGACATTCTAGGGCTGGGCTGGTGACGTCACCGGTCGCTAGGGTGGTTGGGTACCCTCTCCTTGTGAGCTCCCTTCTTCCTCCTTAGGCTAAAGTCCCGGATGGATGCTTGATTGACTGTAGTTGAGCTTAGCTGTTTGCTGGCTGGTTCTCAGCTCCCTCTGACCTCCCCCCTTCCTCTCTCTAACCCTAACCCTAACCCTGCCCTTTCCCGGGACCTTTGGGGGAACCCCCAGGCTGGCCCTTCTCCAATCTGGGCAGGACTAATTTGGGATGCTGGACCTGGCCTGCCCCACCCCCATCCAAAGATCACTGTTGAATTTTCTCCTTTCCGGCCCCCCCTCAGTGCTGTCTGGGAGCCAGGAAAGCCCCTGATGCTGTTGCGACAGTGGAGGCGAAGGCCCTTTGGCTCTGCTAAGAGCTAACCATCACACCCCACTGTCATTCCCTCTCTATCAGAGCCAGGCAACAGGCAAGGAGCTTCTTCAGGGCCCCATCTTGTTGGAAGACTTTGTAAACATCATACCAGGAAAGGCTTGCGGTCTTCCTTGAGTAGCCTCCTGGTGCCTCGGTTTCCTTTATGTCCAGTCTAGGACTCCACCCCTTCCCCTCCCCCTTCTCTGACCCTTCCACATGACCAAGCTCTCCCACAAAATCCCTCTTGGGACCAGGGTTCCCCAAAGGATGGTCACTAGCTCAGTAGGTGGGATCTCCAGATCCAGCTGAGCCTCCCAGACCCGCAGAAGACCCAGGTTTGAAAAGAGCCCTGGACTTTTGGCAGCAGGATAGCTCTGGACTGGTCACTTCTCCCCTTTGAACTTCACTCACCTCCCTGGACTCTTAGGAGTCTCAGGGGCCAGGAAGCCTGGGGTTAGCTCCTTGGTCAAGGGGCTGAACCCCTCTGAACAGGGACCCTGCCCTGATTCCCTGGACCCCATGAGGATCCCAGGCAGCAAGAGTTCTGGTCTCGTTTTTTGTTCCTCTTGGCTTTTATTGAGGAGTAAAGTTCCCTGGGGTGCCCTGAGGGTTCCTGTGTGGGTCATATAGAGGCCAAGTCCCCCCATCCCACCCAGCTCCCTCAGGTACTATGGGAGGGCCACTTCTCAGTAAATGGGGGGAGGCTGAGGAATTGGGATTTGTGCCCAAGGTCCCACAGATCCCTCTTTCCTTGTGAAGCTGAGAACTGAGTGGATAACTGAGGCATCCCTAAGCTCCCTTAAATGTTGTAGGGGACACATACCATGCTAAACAAAGGGGGAGGGAGGGGGTTCTCTATGGGTCCCAAAGACTGAGCTGTGTGATGGAGGCCCGCAGCTCTTTCAGAAGCTTTGGGGGGCCCATGCCTTGGCAAATGGGGGCAGGAAGGGGTGGCCTCCATGGGACAGGGAACTGGGAATGTGCAACTGAGATCCCCCAATTCCTCCAGAGGTCCCATAAAATGGCCTTTTGTGCAGGGCCCCCACGTGTCCCTCCTCGGGCCCCTCCTATTGACATCTTCCTCCTTCTACCCACAGCAACCTTCCTTAAAAGGACAGTCCCCGAGGCCCTAAGTTGGACCCCCATCCCCAATAGCCTGTAACCATTCAGTGAAGCCTCGAGACTAAGGTCCTGACCTACAAGAAGCCTCCTTCCCGGTGAGCCCCAACCGAGGATGGCTTAACCCTGGTGGCCCAGATGTTTGAGGAGGGAGGTAAGAAGGAGATTTGGAATTAGGGGCTTGGGTTTGAGTCCAACTTTACCACCTTGAAGAAGTCATTTCCTTTGCCCAAGCCTCAGTTTACCCTGCTGTAGGAGGACCTTGGCTCAGAGGCCTTGGATTCCACAAAAATCTATGATAGGAAGAGAGGTGAATGGAGAGAAGCCCCATTGGGCAGGCCCAAGGGGCAGAGAAGCATGGGCTCTGGGGGAGCAGAGGGCTCCCCTACCCCTGGTAGAATCTTCCTGGCTGGCCTTGCCAGTCTCCTGAGGCCTTGGTGAGCATGAGGAATACAGTTGAGCCCCATCTGACCCTTGGAACATGCCCTGGAGAAGGCTCAGCAGCCCCCGTGGGGGCAGGGGGAACAGAGGCCAGCCCTGGGGCTCTCCTGGCTCTTGTTCCTGCTGACCAGGTTCAGAAACTGAGGCTCTTGTACCCTGGCCACCCAACCAGAAGGTTCCAAGGCAGGGAATAACACCATCTCCCTTTGGTCTGCTCCAACACCATGATGACCTCTATCCCTGAACCTCTGGGAGCACCGAGCCAGTGGTGGGCCTCTCTTCCCAGAGGAGGGTGGTGGTCTAGGTGTGTGTGTGGGGGCATCCTGCTGCCCTGCTTTCCTCCCTCATGGTTCCCTTCTTCCTCAGTTCTACCTACTGAGGGGGCGGTGTGCCCCCCAGAAGAGAACAGCAGAGGGACCCCTGGGGCCCTGATGGTCTCTCCCCAGGTGAGTTGGGGTTTGTTCCCTCTTTCCTTCCTGAAACCTGGGCCCTGAAGGCCATGACCAATATGGTTGTGAATAAGGTTTGCTGAACAGACTTACCAAGGTGACTGAGGGAGGCACAGGGGTCCCTGGTGCTCAATTTCCTCATGTTCCCTGGGCCTTCCCTGGGGCCCTCAGCTCCCCAGCTCCCCCCTTGGGCTCCCTCCCTAGAGGCACAGGAAGCTCCAGCTGCTTGGAGTGTATATTATTCTCATGGTCCCCAGAGTCTCGAACCCAGACGTTAGAATGCAGACCCCCAGGCTCCATCCTATCCTGGCCTCCAGCAGCCCCTCACTTTACAGCAGAGGAAACTGAGGCCTGGAGAAACATGCTCCTTGGCACATCAATTCCAGACCAGTGGCACTGACCCCCACATCTGGTTCCCCTTTCCTCCCGTCTCCTGGCTACCCCTGCAGACATCCATTCACACCATGGGGAGTTTGTCTGTCCCAAGTCCTTTGCCCCATTAGACTGGAAGCTCCTCGAGGGCAGACAAACTCTGCCTTTCCTTCGTTCCTTGGACTTAGCTATGATAAGCATTTCCTATGCCCTGACTGACTCCAGGGCTGGATCCTGCATCCCCTCTTTGCCAGGTTCTGCCCTAGGGCTGGGGATGTGGCATAGGAGAGGGAGAGAGGGTGGTAGGGGTCTCACCTCAGGGCTCTGGGTTGGGGAGGGCAGGCTACCTCCCCAGAGAGGTGGAATCCTGGGTCTGGCCAGTCCAACTCAGAACAGAGGCCCAGGTTACACAGGTGGTCAGCCGCAGGTTGACCCCAGGGTCCGGCCCAGGGTACCTCTTGGTCTCCTTAGCCTGGACTGGTCTTTTCCACAGCTGAGCCTCCCCTTCCTCAAGATGACCTTCAGCCCCTCAAGGCAGAGACCATAGTGTCTCCTGCATCTCGACCCCAACCCCTCCCTCACAGGAGACCCCTGGCCCAGTCAGAGTCCATCCTGGGGTCTTTGTCCCCAGCCAGCAGGCTTGTGTTTGGTGGTTCAGGAGCCCGTGACCTTCAGGGACGTGGCTGTGGACTTCACCCCCGAGGAGTGGGGGCAGCTGGGCCCCTCTCAGAGGCAGCTGTACCGGGATGTGATGCTGGAGACCTACCAGAACCTGGTCTCCCTGGGTAAGGCAGTGTCCTCCCTTCTCCCAGTCTCATTCAGTATCTGAGGGTTGGGCTGCTCTTGGTCTTGGGGTTCGGGCCCCGCTGACTCTGTAAGGGAACTCAGAGGCCACAGAGCCCAGGGGACCAGCTCAAGGTTCATTAGCCTAGAGCAAAGACTTGAACCCAAGGCCTCTCCTTGGAGGTCTACAACCTTTAGGCCCCTTGCCCCTTCCCTCTGTGGGAGGCATCGATGCATTCCCAGGATGTCCTTCTCCCCATACCTGCCTTGAGCCCTGGGTCTGGCTTCTCTCCCTGCCCTTCCCTTTGTAGCCCCCAGGGACAGACCAGCCCCCAGCTCCTAATGCAGCAGAGCCTGGCCCACAGTGGGTAGCTAAACACTGTTTGGATTGAGTTCTTTGGAGCCACTACTAGGCCAGGGACAGTCTGGAGGGGCAGAAGAGAGTATTCAGTCCATCTACCTCCTCAGAGAGGGCATGCCTGGAGTGTGTCCCCAGCCATGGCCCCCCAATGCCCCTCACTTCCCTGGATCTTCTGGCTGAGCTCAAAGTAGTTCTGAGCACTGGGGACCTGCTGGCCCTCTCTGAGAGATGGTTGTGATTTTGAGTAATTGAGTCAGTTGTCCTGGAGGACAGGACCACTGATCCAGGGAGAATGGGAAAGAACATGGCAACCCCCAGTTCTTATCCCAAAGGCATCTCGAGCCCAAATACCTTGATCCTCCCTCTTCCTGATTCCATGCCAGCCTGCAGCCTCTGGGTCACAGGGGATGCCTCGGTTTCTCCATCTCTACAGGGTCTCACACCAGGTCCCCCCCTTTATGACAGTGCCCCTCATCAGACTCCCCAAAGGGCTAGCAGGGGGCTTCCTCACTGTCCTAGGGGATCCCTTCTCTGGTTGTAGCATCCTTGGCTGTCAAATGGGGAGCTTGGGTAAGAGGACATCTCAGGTCACATCTATAAAATGGGCCTCTTTAGCTGAGGGAGATGAGAGTCAGGATCCCAAAAGATCTGTATGGACCGATGCTTAAGCACTGGGATGAATCTAATCTAAAATCGTGGGGTCCAAGTCAAATCTTCCACTTGGGCTGCTTCACCAGTCTAATCGTTAGCAATTGTTCTGAAAAGAATCTGTGGGACTAAGTGAACCACAAGCTCCACAGGAGTTTCCTGGGGGGGGGGGGATATACCAATGGCTACAGAGTTCTGCCATCCTGTGCCCAGTTCCAACTCAGCTGGAGGCTTGTGGTCAGTTCTGGAACCCATGGCTTAAGAAGGACATTAATAGGATAGTGGGTCAGTGGCCTAAGGAGGGCCACCAGAATGGAAAGGGGCCTTGAGGCCCTACCATAGGAGGAGGAAGGTCTCACCTCAGAAGACTTGGGGGGGCGGGGAATGTGATGTCTATTAGGGCCAGGGCACTGAGGGCAGGGGCTCAGGCCAAGGGGAGCCTGGACAGCTCCAGAGAGAGGGCTTCCAGTGCTGGGACGGTTTTTCTGGGGACTTGTCTGGGAGCAGCTCCAACTGTCTTCCTCCTCTCTTCCCTCCCCAGGTCTGCAGGTTTCCAAACCATATGTGATCTCCTGGTTGGAGCAAGGGCATGGAAGCTTTGGACTGATCCCTCTGCAGCCAGCAGGTTCTTCTTTCTTTATCAATCCTCTCCTCCCCTTGCCTCACAGACCTCTGGCCTCTGAAGGCCCCAGGCTCTGCCCCTTTCCCAGCTTGGATCTTGCCCTCTCCCTCAAGACCCCACATTCTGAGTTTTCTTCTGACTCTTTTCCTGGGCTCTCCTCACCTCCATCCGTTTTTTTTTTTAAGGTTTTTGCAAGGCAGACGGGGTTAAGTGGCTTGCCCAAGGCCACAACTAGGTAATTATTAAGTGTCTGAGACTGGATTTGAACCCAGGTACTCCTGACTCCAGGGCCGGTGCTTTATCCACTGCCACCTAGCCGCCCCGGCTCCTCCCTTTCTATTGTTCCTGGCAATGATTTAGAACAGAGACCTCCCTTTAACTTGACTGAAGGCACTACACTAGGACTTTGCCCTTTCACTGCATCCCCAGAGCCTCTAAAGCAGTAGGAGTGGGAAAAGTCAAGGTGGGGGAAGTGGTTCCCATGTCTAGGAAGTCACAGGTGCTGTCAGGGGTTGGGGAGAACAGAAAGGCTGTCCTGGCTGGACACTGCTGAGGGGCACTGTCATAAAGGGGGAGACCAGGTGTGAGACCTTGTGGAGATGGAGAAACCGAGGCATCCCCTGCAACCCAGAGGCTGCAGGCTAGCATGGAATCAAGAAGGGGGGGGATCGAGGCATTTGGGCTCGAGATGCCTTTGGGCTAAGAACTGGGGGTCCTATCTACCGTGGAGCAGTGGTCTTGTCCTCCAGGACAGCTGACTCAGTTACTCAAACATGGTCACCCATTGGAGGATTTGATCTGAGCCTGTGACTCTTAAGTTCTCTGTGCTGAAGGTCTTCCCTGGTCAAGGGACCAGCCACTATCCTTTGAGGTCTTGCTCCACACCTGTGCTTCAAGGCTCCTCACTGTTTCACACCCAGGGCACACATCTGTATTGCCCATAATGTTATCCTCCTCTTTGGTTCTTTGGAGACATTGGTCCAACTGGCAAGATGTTAGTGTTGAAAAGATGGGAAGTTGGAGCTTTTTCTCCTTTCCATCTCTGGGCCTAATTGTCCATCTGTCCTATCTGGCCCAGACATGTGAACATAATGTTGGGCGGCCTTCATAGGAATGCGTCCAATTAGTTGCATGCTGAAATCTGGACCACAGGCATTCTTGTGTCACTTGGTCTTTCCTGTGTTGATGAACAGTCCATCCTGGGAGACCTAAAAAGTTGTGGGACTCCATCAAGATGTCCAGCCTATAGTTTACCTTGTGTTGATCATCCCAAAGGCCATTGAAGAGGCTTGTTCTTGTTAGGTGATCCAGGAATCTCCACTGTATGGATGCAGAATATTTGCTATGAAAGTGCATTGCAAGGACTTGGGTGGTTCTATGGAGTTGACTTTGGTTTGGTTTTCAAAATCCAGAAACAGTCGGCACGATGAAGTCTGATATTCTCTACATTTATCAGTTAGGTGGAAAATGTAAAGACTGTGGTTCTTTGTTGACGATCACTTGTGAAATTCTGTGTGTTCCTACTTGCTGTCCTCCTGAGAATGCCTTGGATTTGTATAGAGAGGATTCCTCTGGAGGGTGCCATCAGTGGGAGAGGGAAGCCTGGGGCTGGTGATCATTGCTCTTCCCTAAGCACATCTGGGGCTGTGCTTGGCGGTGCCTAATGTACTTGGTGCTTCCACTATTCTTGAAGGAGAGAAAAGTTCCATTTTTCTCCTGTTAATAGTCCTACTGTTTTCATCCTTCACTTTCTTTAAAGGTACCGCTCTTTTATGACTACCCTGTGCTTTATAAGATGGTAGTCATCATGATTGGCCATAACATTCTTGTAAGACTTCATGAACAATTCAATCTGTCTCTCTCTGTCTGTCTTTCTCTATCTCTGTATGTCCCTGTCTCTCTCTTTGTCTGTTTCTGTCTTTATCTGCATATCTCTTTCTCTATTTCTGTTTCTGTGTCTCTCTCTGTCTCCCTCCCTCCCTCAGATATTCAGTAATTAAAATGTTTTGATCTCCTTGTGGCTGTTCATTTATATTAGTTACATCTGTAGTTTAAATTATTATAGCTATGACATTGATTTCCAAGTAACATATTTTTAAATTGTTCTGTACCTCCTCCCACCCCCAGCAAATTTAAAAAACAAAACAAAACCTGAAAAACAAATCCCTCGGTATATAAACACATAGTCTGGCAAAACAGATTCCTACTCTGGCTATGTCTGAAATGGATGTCTCTTGTATTCAAAGTTCTTCCCCTCTCAGGAACAGAACAGGATGTTTCTTCTTTTTCTTTTGGACTTGTGGTTTATCTTTGCATTGGTCAAAGTTCTAAGGTCTCTCAAAGTTGTTTTTGTTTATAAATTATTCTCCTGGTTCTTAGTTCTCTACTATCAATTTTTTATAAAAGTCTTGCTCATTCCCTCTGACATTTTCCATTTTATCATTTACATCGGCACAGTAATGATTCATTAGATTCACATGCCATCATTTGTGTAACTCTCCTTCATTTCCAAATTTTAAGCACCACAGAAAGGGCTGCTATCAATCTTTTTGTACATTTGGGTATTTTTCTACTTTCTTTGATCACTTTGGACTCTAGGTTTTGTCATGGCACTGCTGATTCGAAGGGCATGAAGCTGACATTCTTTCTCTTGTTCATATCCTATTTTAAAATTTAAGTTTAAATTCAGGGATAAATTGGTGCCTCAGTGGATAAAGCCCTGGCCCTGGAGTCAAGAGGATCGAAGTTCAAATTTGATCTCAGATACTTGACACTTACTAGCCATGTGACCTTAGGCAAGTCACTTAACTCTCAAATCCAGGGCCCTCTCCATTTGTCCTGATTCGGATCTGACCTCTGTAACCCGGATGGCTCTGGACTTAGTACAGCTCCCCCCCCCCCCCACTCACATTCATTTCCTTGTCATGACATCGCCTCCCTGCTGTCAAGGTCTTCTTGAGAATGAAGTATAAACATCAATATCTATCACTCAATTCATGTATATCACAAATTTTTTCTTCTCTTTATTGCTAATTTTTATTCATTCTGACCTGAGCTCAGACAAGTCAATGAACTGACTCCAAAAAAGGACTTATTCAGAGATCACTCCTGCACCAACCACCAGTCTCTAGTCATTCTTTGTGGTATTGTTTGGTGTCCAGCAATGTTGTGGGGTTTTGCGTCCAAAGAAAGTATCATTTAGATGAGGCAGTGTAACCCATTAGGCCTTGGAGTCAGAAATCCCGGGTTCAGTTCCTATTTCAGACACTAGCCAGGTGGTCAATGGCAGCTGGATGCCCCTCTCTGTGCATCAGTCAAATAAGGGGATTGGACTCAATGATCTCTAAAGTTCCGAGCTCTAGACAGCAGAGGAGCGGGAGCCTTTAGTGCCATATGCAAATCATTTGGCATGTTCATCTTTCTTCTGAACCAGACTTGCCTATTTCTTCTCATCCCCACTTCTCCCCATTTTTGCATTGAATTAATTTGCATTGAATTTGCATTAAATGCTCATTGTATGCTGACTTGATTTGCCAAGTTTTATTAGGTCATTTGTAGATTTTTTAACCATTATTAAATTACTACCAAAGCCATCATTATTGTCATTTGTGGCCCCTTAACATAGAACACAACCATCCTGCCAACTCTTCTCATCTCCATGTGAGTTATCCTCCCATTTAGTAGCTTTGTGTGGAGCAAGTTTGTCCTTATGGGCATGGTTCAGCTTCTCCAGTAGCATGTCCACTTGTAGGCCATTGGATAAAGATCTCTTGTTCAAGTTTGATGATGGTCTAGAAATCAGGAGATTCCTCCCTTCTGTCACCATTCCTAAAGAAAGGACTCTGAGGGGCGGCTAGGTGGCATAGTGGATAAAACACCGGCCCTGGAGTCAGGAGTACCTGGGTTCAAATCCGGTCTCAGACACTTAATAATTACCTAGCTGTGTGGCCTTGGGCAAGCCACTTTACCCCGTTTGCCTTTCAAAAACCTAAAAAAAAAAAGGACCCTGAACTCCATTTCTGCTTTTCCCTATTTCCCCACTCCCAGGTGCCCAGCGTCCTGGTGATGCATTGCTCCAAAATTTTCTAAATTGGTCCCAGAAAACACTTTCCAGCCTAGTAGACTATGCCAGTGCTGATGATGTGCTTAGAGAGCCTTTGAGATACATAATGTGGCTTCCATGCCATAAGAAGGCCCATATTTGGAGGAGGCTTGGGGGAGGTCTCAGAGTCTTTGGCTTCCCTCACCTGGATCAGCTGATTCCAAACTTGAGCACTCTCACCTATAGCTTGTTGGATTCTGTAATGAATGAGGCACTAACCCAAACAGACTTTACTTGTTGAAACTAGAAGAAATTTGTTCTGCCTAGTCCCAAAGTAAAGAACCAGGAACACTGAGCAGAAGTCTCCAAGGGGCCTTCAGATGTGACATCAAAGAGAACTTTCTAAAGGGCAAAGTTCTACTGACCCAGGAAGACCTGGGTTCTGAATGGATATTTGTCCCATGTGCCATAGTGGGGAGTCTTTACTAATAGAAGTTGAGGTCTTTCCCCCTCTGTCATCCAGGATTTTATTCATGGGAGTTTGGTCTGGGTTCCAGAGCTCATTGATCATGGGATTAGGACTTGAATACAGGTCCTTGCCTCTTTCTGCTACACAGTGAGAGACACTGGCACAGGACTACCCAACCTGACGTGCCCTCATCAGAGAGCAAGGTAGAATGGAAGCAGCTCAGAGGAGATACGAGGTGCCCAACTTTAGAGAACCCAGCCTGGGTGTTCACATGGACTATTTGTGCCCAACCTGTAGAAGGGCATTCTGAACTTATACTGGGCTAATCAGTCAGTCGGACACACTATAACTTTTCTCTAACCTGTCATTTTGATCATCTTTGATAACTAAGGACAAGAGCCAAACCCACGAACCAACCAGCTTTCATTCTGTGGTGAAGGATGACTTACTGGCATGAATTGATGAAGGCCTGACTCCTGTCCCCATAACGTCCCTTCTAATCCTTGTACTTCTTCTCCCATTCTCTTTAACTCTTCCATTCCCCTTAAATTATTGAGTTAGCTTTCAGCCTTTTGAGCCTAGAGACCCAGTCCTCTCATATCTTAGTTCCAAATCTCTATTTGACGCTCCTGGCAGGTTCCCCCAACCCTCTCTCTTCACCTTGCCTATGAACCATCCTCCTTTCCTCTGACTTTTTGACTTCCTCATTTATTTCTTGTTTGGGTTTTTTTTTTAGAATTTTCAAGGCAATGGGGTTAAGTGACTTGTCCAAGGCCACACAGCTAGGTAATTATTAAACGTCTGAGGCCAGATTTGAACTCAGGTACTCCTGACTCCAAGGCCAGTGCTCTATCCACTGCACCACCTAGCTGCCCCCTCCTTTATTTTTTGCTGATTCCCATTCTCCCTCCAAAATGCAAAGACATACTTAAGGCACTGCATGCCTCTTGCCTTAGGGCATCATTTTTGGATACATTGCCACATTTTCACCATGATATTCCCTCCAATCACAAGGAAAGGTGGATACTGACCTCTTATTTGAATCTCTTTCAGACTCATATTCAAGGATAGAGATCAAGCACACCATTGCAGAGAATGAATCACCCCAGGACCTGATAATGCAAAGACTCAGAAGGGTTAATATTTGCTCTTCCATGTGGGGAGAAGATCAAGGTTGTGAGAACCAGTTAAAAGGGCAGGGAAGCCAGGAGAGACTTGTGAACTTAGTGCCTGTGCACCAGAAGATTCATTCTAGGGAGAAACATGAATGTTATGAATGTGGGAGAGGCTTCAATAACCACAGAAGTCTTCTTCTTGTTCAGAGCATTTGTGTTGGAGAGATAATGTATAAATGTAAGTCATGTATGAAAGCCTTGCCACAGAGTTCTCCTCTTACTCAGAATCAGAGAACTCGTACTGGAGAGAAGTCTTATAAGTGCAGTGAATGTGGCAAAAGTTTCAGTCGTCATTCCCACCTTATTCAACATCAGAGGATTCACACAGGAGAGAAGCCTTATCAATGTGATGAGTGTGGGAAAGCCTTCAGTCAGTGTTCCCACCTTATTAAACACCAGAGGATTCATACTAGAGAGAAGCCTTATCAATGTGATGAATGTGGGAAGGCCTTTAGCAACCACTCACAATTTATTAAGCACGAGAGGATGCATAATGATGATAAGACTTATCATTGTAATGAATGTGAAAAGGCTTGCAGTGGCCGCTCAGATTTTCTTAAACATCAGAAAATTCATACTGGGGGGAAGCCTTATAAATGTAATGAGTGTGGGAAAGCCTTTAGCCATTACTCACACCTTATTGTTCATGAAAGGATTCATACAGGGGAGAAACCTTATAAATGTAATGAATGTGGAAAAGCCTTCACTCAGTTCTCAAACCTTATTCAACACCAAAAGATCCACACTGGAGAAAAGCCCTTTAAATGTGATGAATGTGGGAAAGCTTTTAGTCGGCACTCACACCTTACTCAGCATCAGCGCATTCATACGGGAGAGAAGCCGTATCAATGTCAGGAATGTAGTAAGGCCTTCAGCAACCGTTCGCACCTTATTCAACATCAGCGAGTTCATACTGGAGAGAAATCTTATAAATGTAATGAATGTGGAAAAGCCTTCAGTCATTGCTCACATCTTATTGTACATGAAAGGATTCACACTGGAAAGAAGCCTTTTCAGTGTAATGAATGTGGGATAGCCTTCAGTCAATGCTCAAACCTTATAAAACACCAGAGGATTCATACTAGAAAGAAGCCTTACCAATATTATGAATGTGGGAGAGCCATCAAACACCAGACATATCTGATCAAACATCAAGAGGATACACCTTACTCAGTATCAGGGGATTCATTCTACGTTGAAAACCTAGCTATTTCTGATGTAATTGAGCCATTTCTGAATTCCTAATCTGAGACCTCATCATAGAGTGGAGGTGACTATAGGTTCTTGATCTCTCTGGCATAAGAATTCAAGTTTGGGAAGGTTCTGCCATGCTTTAAAAGCTTTGAATATGGGGGTGGCTAGGTGGCACAGCAAATAGAGCACCGACCCTGGAATCTGGTGTACCTGGATTCAAATCTGGCCTCATTCACTTAATAATTACTTACCTAGCTGTGTGGCCTTGGGCAAACCACTTGGCCCTATTGCCTTGCAAAACAAAAACCTTAAAAAAAAAAAGAGCTTTGAATATGGTCCAAGCCACAGACTGGTCTGCTTTCCAGAGGCATGTCACCATTAAACTGACTACTATAACATGGCCCTAAGCCTGTGTGGCTTAGGGTCCTAAGAATCACAATTCTGAGGATGTCTGTATGTTTTAATTTTGCTGTACTGCAACTGTTTAGTTGACACACTCCTGGAAGAATTTAATAGTGTTGGTTTTGACATTCTTCCTATTACTATAGCTATGAAACCAAAAGACAAAAGGAAGTTGAAGCTAAGTAGGAAGGCTCACAGGCTGTCTTTGGACAGGTAAAATGTACAAGTTAGCAAAATTGGTTTTACCATGTATCTGAAGGCACTGAGAAATATCATTTCATGTGATCTTTGGATTTTTCCTATTTCTGTGTTAATGATAAGTATTTTCAAAGACCATTGTGAAATTAGTTTTTAATTAGGTACCAACATCAGTAACAGAGAACATAAAGGTAAAAAGTTTTACAAGAGTTGGGTGAGAATCAGTCCCAATAAGCCCCTCCAAATTAAGCCAGCATGTGATACTCCACAATAGATCATATCTCTTTACTAGCACACAGCAGTCTAAGAGATGAACAAATACAAGATTTTCCATGTTTATTGTTGATTATAGAGACACATTTAGTTTAGGAGAGTAAAATACTGCCTTAAAGGAATTTTCCCACTGAATCTTTGAGGCACATCTCAAAATCATAAAAGTTTTATATTGCAAGATCAAACAGTAGAGACCATGATGAATGACCCTATAACCATTAATTTCAAAGAGGTCATAAAAGAGGGAGAAATGTAAGCCCACAGAAGTGTGTCTGTTGCTTCCTCCTCATCCCGGGGAAAACTTTGGGAAAATACGAACCAGGTGTGAATTGTAATCTGTGTCCTTTGAGGGAATATTTACATCAGTGAGATGGTAGCACTGTTGGTACATGTATAGAGTTTATTCTTTTGCATTAAATGTTTTTCCAGCAAGCAGTATAGTGATGTTTTCTTCTTGATTCTATCCATTTAATGGGAAAATTCAGAACATTTACATTTGTTATAGTGAATTTACCTTCTTACATTCTGATTCCCTCTGGATTTAAGTAGAGGGGTTTGTTTTGTTTGTTTCTTGCAAGGCAATGGGGTTAAGTGGCTTGGCCAAGGCCACACCACTAGGTTATTATTAAGTGTCTGAGACCGGATTTGAACTCGGGTCCTCCTGACTCTCCACTTAGCTGCCCTCATGCTTCCTGGAAAGGGTGAAATCTCCATTTTTATTCATTCGGATTCTTCTGTGTGTGTGTGTGTATTGACATTGCTTCATCTCCAATTTAACCAGGGAATGGCACGGTGTTTCAGCTCCTGGTCACCCTTGTCTTTCGTTAGCTTGCTAATGGCCCCCCAACGATGAAGGCCCTTGCCCTGCCCCTCCGAAGCCATCCAGGCCTCTCCCACCCCGTCTCTGCAAACTCACACGTTCTCCCGGGGACATCCGCAGTCGCGGGGGGCGCCGCGGCTGAGCACCGGCCCCCCAGGCCGCGCCGAGGACGAACCCCCTTTTCCGCGCCCTTCCTTGGCCCGCACCCCGTTACACGCCCTCGGGGTGTCCTCAGCCCCCCGGGCTGGGCGCTGCGCTTCCGCTTGTCTGCCCCGGCGCCCCGCAGGCTCGGCCCAGCCTCAGTCGGCTCCCGTGCTCCGGCCGCACGGAGGGCTTCCCGGACGCGGCTCCGGGCCTCCGGGCCTCCGGGCCTCCGGGCCTCCGGCGGAGAGAGAAGCCGGGTCTCCGCATCTCCGCACCGCCGCCCGCCGCTCCCTAGGCCCCGGCTGGGGGCGGGGCGGGCTAAAGAAAGGCTTGCGCACTGACTGAAGGGCGATTGGACGCAACCCAGGAAGCACGTGCCGAGTCCCGCCAATCCCGAACCTCGGACTCGGGGAGGCGGAGGCGGAGTTACCATAAAGACCGAAGCCCCTCCAGGTCTGTTCCGGAAGGAAGGGGGGGGTCCCGACGCCTTCTGGGAATTGTAGTCCGACGGCGGAAGGGGCGCAGGCGTCCTGAGCGCCCCGAAGCGGGGCATGCGCACGTCGCCGTGTCCGTCCTCGCAGGCTGAATCCATCCGCTCGGCGGAGCCGTTCCCGCGCGGCCTCTTCCCCGCGCCCGGGGCGGAAGCGTCATCGAGGTCTGTACGTGCAGACCCCGGCGTCCGAGTCCTCCTTCCCTCCTGGCCAGCCGTGCGGCGGCCCGACCCGGAAAGGGGGCGGGGCCGAGAGGGTACGGGGGGAGGGCCTCGGGAGGGGGCGGGGTCGGGGTGACGTCATCTGCTGCCGGGGCCGGGGGGCGGGGTAGAAGACAGCCGGCTTCTCTGACCCGGAGGGGGAGGGGCCTCTGCGGTTCTTCCCCGGGAACCCCCCCCCCGGGGGAGTCCCCGCCCGGGGAGCCCCCTCACGCCGGCCCAGTATGGGGGGGCGGGGGCTCCGTGCGCCAGCTCCCCCTCTTCGCCCACAGCGCCCCCAGAAGCCCGGAGGAGCCCCCCGAGGACGGCCCCGTGGCCCAGATGCCCGAGGAGGGAGGTAAGGCCCCAGGGCGCCCACGGGCCGGGTCGGGCCCTCGGAGCAGCCCCCCGTTTACCCGGGCCCTGCCCAAGGCAGAAGGGGAGGAGGGGGCGGGGGGCGGGGCGCCCGGGCCGCCCCCTCACCCCTTCTTTGCCCTCCCCCAGCTCTGCCCTCTGAGGGCACCGCCCGCACCCGGACCCCAGGGGACGAGGTGGAAGAAGGGGGCCGCCCCCGGGAGCCCCCAGAGCAGGCTTTCCAGGTGAGCCGCTTCCTCCTCCCTTCGGAAAGGTGCCGCCCCCCAGGAGGTGGACACCCCGGGACAGCCCCCCACTGCCCCACCCCCACTGCTTCCTGGGTGCTCAGGGCTGAGCCCTCGGGGGGACCTTGGGGCTGGCCCGAGCCGGGCTCCCCGAGGGGTCCCACCTGGCGCTCCTGGCAGAGAAGGTGGCCCAGCCCCTTCATCCCCGAGGCAAGCCGGGCTGCTGAGGCCTCCGAAGCTCCTGACCCTTCACCTCCCCTGCCCCATCCCCCTCCAGACCGCCTGCCTTTGCTTTGTGCCCCCCATGACCTTTCCCCTCCCGCCATCTTCTGGCTGCCCCTGCGCCCCCTTCCCTCGCTCTCCTGGCGGGTGGAGGTGGGAGCTGGGACCCTCCTTGCTCCCCAGACTTGTCTCCCTCCATCCCCTCAGTGACCTCTCCTCCTCCTTTGTGACTCCTACCACCAGCCAGAGCTTGCAGACCCCTGGATGTGCCCCTTCCTTCATCTGTGAGCTCGAACCCCCATGTAGCCTTTGCTCCCCAAATCTGGCCCTCATTCCAGGGGACTTCACCATAAACATTGACACCCAAAGGAGGTCACCCCTGGACCTTGCCTTGCCCCACAAATGTAGCCCCTCCATGGTTACTCAGCTCCGTGGTCTAAATCCCCTTATCCCTCTATAACCCATTGGCTTCTCCCCTTTCCCTCTGGCTCCCCTCAGTGCTCCCCCAGGCCCCTCCCATCTTCTCCACTGTGCTCCTCTCATGAATCCCTCTACCTCAGGACAGCTCGGTGGCACAGCAGATAGAGCACCGGCCCTGGAGTCAGGAGGACCTGAGTTCAAATCCAGCCTCAGTCACTTAATAATTACCTGCCTGGGTGACCTTAGGCAAGTCACTTAACCTCATTGCCTTAAGTAAATTAAAATAAAATTAATCCCTCTACTTCTTACCATAACCCCAATCAAGCCCCCCAAGTCTCAGCCTCCCACCATTTGGTGCCTTTACTCTTCCACACATGGGAGACACCCCCCACTGGGACCTCGCAGCTGCTGGTAAATCCTTCTCTGCTTCCCCTATCCACATCCCTATCCACATCTCTCCCAAACCTCCCCGCTCTCAGCCGAGACCTGTTTATAGAAAAACGGAGACTATTCGCCAGGACCTCCTTCTCCCATCACTCAGGTGTCTTCTGTCCCTCTCTCCTTCTTCCCCTTTTCCCTTGATGAGGCGGACTGACCCCTGACCCCCTAGCAGATCACCCCCTCCAGTCCCTTAGCTTTCATCTCTCACTCATAGTCTACAAACACGCCCATGTCTCCTCTGTCCCCCGTCCCCACTGCTGTCCTGGATCTCCTCTGCCCTTTGTGGCTCAACTCCCCCCCCCCCCCCCCCACACACACACCTTTCCTTCTCCCTTTCATTGGATCACTTAGATTACCTACATTCTTCTCACAGGGCCCAGGTGCAGATGAAGGGAGGGCAGCAGAGGTCTCAGCCTAGGGTTCTGGGTTGGGGAGGGCAGCCCAGCAAGGGCAGGCGACCTCCCCAGAGTTACACCCAGGAGAGGCAGCATCCTGGGTCTGACCAGTCCAACTCAGAACAGAGGCCCGGGTTACACAGGTTGACCCCAGGGCCTAACCCAGGGCACCTCATGGTCTCCATGGTCTGGACTGGGCTTTTCCACAGCTGAGCCTCCCCTTCTTCAAGATGACCCTCAGCTCCTCAAGGCAGAGACCATGGTGTCTCCTGCATCTGGACCCCAACCCCTCCCCCACAGGAGACCCCTGGCCCAGCCAGAGTCCATCCTGGAGTCTCTGTCCCCAGCCAGCTGGTATGTGTTTGATGGTTCAGGAGCCTGTGACCTTCAGGGACGTGGCCGTGGACTTCACCCCTGAGGAGTGGGGGTGGCTGAGCCCCTCTCAGAGGCAGCTGTACCGGGACGTGATGCTGGAGACCTACCGGAACCTGGTCTCCCTGGGTAAGGTGGCATCTCCCCTTCCCCCAGTCTCATCATTCAGTTTCTATGGGCTGGAGATAGGGTTACCCAACCCTATCTGAAAGATCCAAGCCCTGGGAGGCCAGTCAAGCCCCAACTGTCTGGGGGTCTGGATGCCTAAGCCCCATTCAGTGGGCCTGTTCCCTTCTCTGAGGAGCCTGGGGGGGGGGGGTAGTCTGTAGCCCCTCCTGAGTTGTGCCCCAACATGGGGTTGTCCTGGAGGGGCCTGAGGGGGTAGCTTGAGACCTCCAGTGCAAATCAGGGTTTTTCTCTCTCTCCCTGTGAATAGGGCTCTCCATTCCCAAACTGGCTGCTTTCTCCCACCTAGAGCCAGAAGAGCAGCTGTGGACGGCTGAGGAAGGGGTCCCCAGCGGCCCCCATCCAGGTAGTGGGCTGGGAGGAGGATCTCAGGCAGCCCTGGCTCTACACTCAGTCTCCTTTAACCCTCCTGCTCCCTAATTGACACCTCTGTAGCCTGCAGCCATAGGTGGGAAAGCCCCCCAGGGACCTGGGCCCTGGAGGATCACCCAGGTGACCTCCCAGCATTCCCTGCAGGGACCCTGCCTTTCCTCAAATTTGGGGGTTTGTTCGGGATTCTGGCAATGGGACCTGGGACAGGTGGCCTCCATTTTCAGGTTTCCTCTGGTTGTGGAATGGGTCATTGATGGCTCCCTTGCCCCTCCCCCAAGGCTAATGTGAGGTCCCTTGGGATTTCCCCCACCATGATCCATTTTTGGTTTCCTTTTTCTAGCACTCTTTTTCCAGCAGAAGAAATCAGAGTTGATTCAACTCTCAGAGGCCAGCCAGTCCTGCCTATCCCTCTCCTGCCCCCTTGAGGTTCACACCCAGACAGCAGGTGTGTGAGGCCTGGGCCCTCCAACAGGGGCTCCTGTCCCACTGCTCACCCAACTGGCTGCAATGTCCTTTCCAACCTGAGCTACTTGCAGAGTTCCTGGGCCATTCCCTCCCCCAAGGGCAGCTACCTCTCTTCTCCTTCCTGGACAGCCAGTAGCTTTGCATCCTGGAACGTACAGCCTGTGATGGCCGGGTTTCCTCTCCGCACTTCACTCTGGGATTCCCATCATTCTCCCCTCCCCCCACAATGATCTCCCAGACTGCCTAAACCAAGAGATGGGCTTGGTGGGGGGGTGTGGTTCTGAGCAGGGCGTGACCCTAGTCAGAGACCCCCTAGTCCTGGGTTCAGCCTTGGACAAGCCGAGGGATCGACTGGGCCAGTCTGGGCTCTACACTAACAGAGGCAGAGCCCAGAAAGGGGAAAGAGGCTGTGGGGTGGGGGCCTTGTTAGCTGCATGCTGCAGTTCTCTGGACGTGGGGCACGCTGTTCCTACAAGAATCTCCTGGATCCCCTTCTCCCCCAACCCTCCCTTGGAACCCTTCTTTACTTTATGTGTGACCCTGGGGGGAGTTCCCTCCCTGAGCCTTGACTGACAGTGAAGTGCCTCAGAAGCTCCTTCCAGTGGTAGCTTCCCACCCAATGCCAAGGTTGGAAAGGTGGATACCCCCTTGGGATCCTACTTTTTTGGCTCATTTTCAGAGCCATGTTTAGCCAGCATTAGTCCTTGTCCACCAAGGTCTATGAGGGTAGTCTCACGTGGACATGAATGGCTGTTACTTGTAGATGTTACTGCCAGCTCCTCTCTGATCCCAACTGCAGGGGCTTCCTGCCCAAGGGTCAGTCGTCCAGTATCAGAGGCCTACTATGGACTCGTGGTGAGGGGGGGAGCAAGACAAAAATGAATCCAACTCTGCTTTCAAAATGTGACATTCTATCATGAACCTTGGGTGGGAAGATTCTGACAGCCTAGGGGACTGAGAGTCTTGTGTTCTGGGGGGCCCCGAATTGAGTCCTGAGTGAAGGTAGGATTCTAGGATGTTGAGGTGGGGAGATGACCTGCAGGAAGATAGGGCTGAACTATGGAATGGGAAGGAGCAGACAAAGAATGGAGGATCCAGCCCACGCAGGACAGGAGAGGTTGGACTGAGCCAGAGGTCAACGGAGTCATCGGAGCATGGGGGTAAGTGAGAGGCATGGTTGGAACTGGGAAGATCAATTTTATTTTCAATTGATTTCAGACTGGAAGACTAGACCTGAAACCAAAGAGTCAACCCCAGATTGGATGATTTCCAAAGCAGAAATGTCCTGTGGGATGAAGACAGTAGGATTTGCCCAGGATGGTCCTGGGGACCCCGGTTGGGAGGCAGCCTTGCCATGTGATGGAGAATTGGAGCAGCAGGGGATTGTCGGCAAGAAGCAAATCCAAACAGGGAACATGGGCCCTGAGCCTGGTGAGTGTGAGAAAAGCATCAGTGCAAGGCCTCTGCTGATTCTCCATCAGAATCTCCCCTTGACTGGAGAAAGGGCCCATAAACACGATGGAAGCGGGAGAAGATTCCGGCAGCTTTCTCACTTGATAGAGCATGGGATCCTCTGTGCCGAAAAGAAGCCTGACAAGTACAGTGCCCACGGGGAAGAGCTGCATGGCCCCCCTCGGGCCGAACCCCCCAGAAGCCACCCCCGAGGGAAGCCCTACAAGTGTCGAGAGTGTGGGAAAGCCTTCAGTCAGAGCCCACTGCTCAGCAAGCACCTGCGGGTCCACTCCGGAGACAAGCCCTATGAGTGCAGCGACTGTGGCAAGGCCTTCAACCAGGCCTCCCACCTGAGGCAACACCGGAGGATCCACAACCAGGAGAAGCCCTTTGAATGCAACGAGTGTGGGAAGGCCTTTAGGGTGAGCTCTTCCTTGACGGAGCACTGGCGCACTCACACTGGGGAGAAGCCCTACCAGTGCAACGACTGTGGGAAGGCCTTCAACCGGAGCACCCACCTCACACAGCACCAGCGCATCCACACCGGGGAGAAGCCCTTCGCCTGCAGCGACTGTGGCAAGGCCTTCAACAGGAGCACGCTGCTGACACAGCACCAGAGAATCCACACCGGGAAGAAGCCCTACGAGTGTGACCAGTGTGGCAAGGCCTTCCGCGTCAGCTCCTCCCTCACCGAGCACCGGAGGATCCACACTGGGGAGAAGCCCTACGAGTGTGATGAGTGTGGTAAGGCCTTCAACTGCAGCAAGCTGCTCACCCAGCACCAGCGGATCCACACTGGGGAGAAGCCCTATGAGTGTGGCCAGTGTGGCAAGGCCTTCAACAAGAGCCCCAACTTGACACGCCACCAGCGGATCCACACTGGGGAGAAGCCCTACCTGTGCAGGGAGTGTGGGAAAACCTTCAACCAGAGCACCCACCTTCTTCAGCACCAGAGGATTCACTCTGGTGAGGTCTTCTATGACCCTCTAACCAGCACATACCTCTGAAAGGCCCAGCTCTGTGGGCAAGTGCCAGGAGGCTCCACAAACTGTTTCCCTCGTGGGAGAGCGCTAGACCACCATACCCCATATTCATTGGGAGAGACCCTCTTAATTCCCTCGGATGAACCAGAGATACTTAGACTGTATTGATAGAAATTCTTCTCCAGACCTAGTGGGAGAACAGAGAAGAGTCTCAAACCAGATGGGAGTAAGGGATGGATGGGCATTGCCCCTGACTTGTTCTATGAACTGGGGGGAAGTATGGCTGCTTTTGTGAGCTTGGGTACTGGAGATCCAGAAATGATGATTACCCTCAGGTAACAGCATTCCCATTTGTCCCACACATTTCCTTTTCTCTTTCTTCTCCCTCAGTTTTCTCTAGCCTCACATCACTGGAGGGAGAATTAAGGGGTGGGGGTGGGGCAAGAAGGGGCACCAGGAGGTCAGAGAGATTAGTGACTACCTCTCTGAAAGATGTTCTCCCCTTATGTGGGAGTTAGACACCACATTGATCCATTGTCCAGTGCTCTGATGGGGAAATTATTCTCTATTACCTCTTGGGGTAACCTCCCATGTTTGTAGCCCATGGTTGGGGGTGGGGTGGGAAATGAGAGTACAGATCTCAATTGGCTGACTCATGCCTGGAGGGAGGGTCAAAATTCTCTGTCCCATCCCCTGCACATTCCTAGGGGAATCCTGGGGGAGGGCCTCTGCCCTCTGACTCTCCCCCACCCACCTGACTGCATTAAGGAGGGCCAATAAAAACTCACCCCACTACTTTACATAATCATCATTATGAAGGCACTCTTGCCATTCTGTGGTCCCTGCACTCCCACCCTGTGCCGGCCAAGAATTTGGCATCTGAACAGAGGGTCACAATCCAGTTATTCCTCTGCTTAAGTGTCTTCAGGAGCTCCCTGTTACCTAGAACAAAGTAGAAGTGATGTGACCCCCCTGAGCCTCAGTGCCCTCTGTAAAGGGGGGAGCGGGGTGGTTAATAACAAAACAACCTGCTGTGGATAAATAGAGTCACACCTTCGAGTTGGGCCTTGGGCCTCCTCCAGTGTTCCTGCTCTTGGGCTCCATATCTGCACTGGGCTTTCTCTGGGCATCATGGCAGCCCGGTGAGGGAGTGGCAGGGAGCTTTGCCCCCATTCTCAAAAGGTGGAAACTAAGGAAGGAACCTTGGACAACAGGATATCAGAGCTCCTGGCCTGGACCCAAGGGTTTTGTAGAGGGTGCTCAAGGTGAAAGCAGGGCAGCTCCTTTAGACCAGGTGGGGACAGTGTTCACTGAGACCACAGAGGGGAGAATGAAGAGGGGCACATTCTAAAGACAACAGGCATTGACCTCAGGTCATCTGGTGGGAAAGAGGCCAAAACCAAGGCATACAAGTGGAGGGTGAGGAGAGATGGGGGAACCCCCCCTATAAGAGGGTCATCAACCATGCAGTGATATCCCCCTTGAAAAATGACCAGTACCCCACATTTAAATGAAATCAGAGGCTCTACCATTAATATTGATCATTGTATAAGACTCACCTCATCAACATGCAATGGAAAGACAAATCAAAGAGTGGATGACCAAGTAATAGTCAAACCCTAGAGAGAGAGACTTAGCTAAGCTGCCTAATTGAAAGTACAGAGCTGGGATTGAAACCAGCCCCTCTCGTTCCCCTTCTGCCCTGTTCCTAAAAGGAGAATACATTGGGGATGGGGGTCTGCCTATTAAACTTCTGTCCCACTCTTCAGGGCACCTGGGGTCACTCACCCAGACACATACCTTGAAGGTCATCCACGTCCACACAGTCGCCAAATCTGGTTCAGGACTCTTGCCATAGCTGTTGGGGGTGGAAGCAGGGGGGAAATGGTACTTTTCTCTACCCAACCACCAATGTGATTTTCCTGGAGCACAACTGACCACATCACTGCCTTTCTCAAACTCCATTGGCTCCCTGTGGCATCCAGGATCCATTGGAAACTTGAATTCATTCCTGAAATCTTTCACAACCTGCTTCAGCAGTTCCAGTCTCGGGTCTTTCACCTTCACAAATTGTCGACCAGTCAAACTGGTCTTTCTGCTATTTGATATTAAAAGCATCTCCCATTGCCAAGACTTTGCATTCACTGCACCGATTCCCTTCAAAACACCTCCAAACCTAATTTAGGATTAGGGGCTGCCCCATCCCAGTGTCATCCTCCCCTTCTCCAATATTACTCTATTTCCATCCAAGGACTGGCACATGTAAGCCACTTAATATTCTGGCTAAATATGCCTTCCACTGGTCAGGCAAACTGGGTGACCCAGTGGGCAGCATACTGGGCCTGGAAAGTATTTGGAGAAGTGAGTTCAAATCTGGCCTCAAACATATTCTAGTTATGACCTGGGCAAGTCACTTACCTCTGTCTGCGCTAGTCTCCTCAACTATAATATGAGAATAATTATAGCCACTCCCCCCAATTATCCCTTATTCCCTTCTCAGGGGTGGGCCAGGGTTGGGGTCCTCTGCTCTTTAGAGATTTCCCCTCTGCATTTGGCTCTGTCTCCTGTAGGGGGAGATGCTACTCTTCATTTGCCAGAAGCTCCATAAACTGTAAGGTTCCCACCCTCCATCCTGCTGCAGGAGCAGGAGACCACGATGGCATGTAGTCAGGTCTGGGGATGCACCATTCCTGCGGTGTCCTGCCATGAATTTAGAACGCACCATACAAAGGATTGCAAGGAAAGCATCAGGCTCGGCTTGGATGAATAGTAAAAAAGAAGCACAGAAAGAGGTAGGACACAGGAGACAGAAAGGCAGAGAGACAAGACAGAAATAACGACAGAGACTGACAAACCGCTCAATGGTGCAAAGGTGAAGTTGACAGGCCTTGGCACCAAATTAGATGTGGGGAGTGAGAGACCACCAGGATAAGTCCCAGGTTGGGAGCCTGAGGAACTGGGAAGATGGGGTGCCCTCGGCAGTAACTGGAAGGGGAGGGAGGAGGTTGGTAAGTTGTTTTGAATGTATTGAATTGAAAATGCCAACTGGACTTCGAGTTCGAGGTGTCTTGTACTTTAGCAAGGTAAAAGTATCAATATTTCTCTCCATTTATCTTAGGTCTGAGATCCCCACAAAGAAACACTACAGTGTAAGCCTTTCCTCATTCTCCAGGGATGATGATGTTTAGTCACTTTAGTCTTGAGTTGAACTGACTCTGTGACCCCATTTGGGGATTATCATGGCAAAGGTGCTGGAATAGTTGACCATTTCCTTCTCCAGCTCATTTTCCAGATGAGGTAAACAGAGTTAAGTGACTTGCCTAGGGTCACACAGCTAGAACGATTCTGAGGCTGGATTTGAACTCATCTTCCTGAATCCAGGTCTAGGGCTCTAGGAATTGCCTCCACCTGTTTGCATTCCCAGTAAACAGACCCAGACCAACAGATGCCTTGGGCTACTAGTGTCCATAAAGACAAAGTAAAATTTCAAACAAAGAAAGTTAAACAGTTTCCCCTTGCCCAGGAAAAAGGCTTCATGCTCCCTACAGAGAGTGATCCATGGTCATGAAGCCTGCAGAGTCAAAAAGAATGAGGACTGAGGAAAGGCATTGGCAACTAAGAGATCACTGATGACTTTGGAGAAGGTCGTTTCAGTGGAAAGATGAGGTCAGAAGCAGATTACAATGGGTTAAGAAGGTCAGAGGACAGAATGTAGACACAACTAGCATGAATTTTGGCTCTAATAATTAGACTTCAGATATTAACCTCCAGAGTTAGTTTTAATAAGGAGCAAGTGGAATTAGGCTAACATGTGTCATCCCCCTGAGTTTGTTAAGAAGAAAGCACAAAGAAAAATTAGATTGACATTCATGTTTATTAGCTTTATTAGCTCTGTAGCCAAATGCATGTGCATTGGAGGGGGTGAGATAGAGGGGGGTCCCAGCTTGGAAACTGGCCAGTGATGAAATCTTAGGACACATAGTTATAGGGAACAGACAAAGAACCATCCAATGATTGGTGGTAGCCAATGAGATGCCACAGCATCCATTGCAGTGTTCTTCCCTGATTCAGGATGTCGGCCTCATGTCAAGTATCTCATGGGATCCCAGGAGAGAGAATGCCTCATCTTGACTCAGGAAATGCAGATCCACAAAACAATGAGATTCTCTCCCCTTGCCAAGATATTCATGCTATCCTGCTACAATGGGGGTGGGGGTGGTTATAGCTGTTAACAGAAAGATAATAAGGCAAGGTTCTTGTTTACCAAGGAGGAAGCTGGCATCTTAACACTCAGATTGGTGGGAGAGGAGTAGACTTTTTTTAAAATTTAAGGCAATGGGATTAAGTGACTTGCCCAAGGTCATACAGCTAGGCAATTATTTAGTATCTAGACCGCATTTGAATTCAGGTACTCCTGACTCCAGTACCAGTACTCTATCCACTGTGCCACCTAACTGCCCCAAGAGGAGTAGACTTTGATAAGAAATATGTTCAAAACTTTTTACACACATGTGCACACACATATTCGCCAAAACTAGAGATCTTTAAATTTATATTTCTAATAAAAACCTTTAATTAATGTATGTAAGTCTTCCCTCCTTCAGGTCTATGTCTCTCCAACTATAAATCACTTTGTGTGAAGCAGCCTGGCCCCCCTCTAAATGCATCTGCAAGTTTGGCTTTCTCAATCTGTGTCAACAATTAGACAAAGACCATTCTAAGATGACAGGAAACTGGTCTGGTTATCTTTATAAGAGAATGAATAAATTCTTATATTTTGGAAAAGGAGAAATCCCAATATTTTAAATGTTTATATCATAACTGAAAATATAAAATATCAAGTCACAAGAGAAAAGAGTCCCGCTGCTAATTGGATCTTTGTCAGTTCTGATATGGAACAGACCTTATGGATGGGTTAGAGAATCATAATCGCAGTCTGCCTGGGGCCACCAAAGTATTATGATTTTCTGTGAGATTTCTAAAAATATTTTTCCCCTCATTAAACTCTTGGCTAATATCATTAATGATGTCATCTACCTATAGGTTTCTAGGTAAGATCCTACAGAATAAAATTCATGGATAACCTAAGTTTTTGTTATTTCATTTTTAGCCTAAAATAATTAAAGTTAACAATACACACACACACACACACATACACACACACACACACACACACACAAACACACACACACCTACCTGTAAATCAATCTCTCTCTCTGTCAAAGAGCAGGTGATACAAAATCCTGTAGACTTGGTGTCTCCTTCCTCACTAGAGCCTCCCCCAACATGTTTGATGAGCAAGACTGGGAACAATGGATAACTGGAAGGTTTAGAAGAGGGAAAGAGGGGGAGCTCATGTTATATCACCTCATTTTTTTTTCCTGTAAACTAGGAGGCATTCAATATGTCAAAAAAGGAAACTGATAAATATTAGAGGAGATGTGGGAAACCTGGGAAACTAATGCATTGTTGGCAGAGTTGTGAACCATTCTGGAGAGTGATTTGGAACTCTCGCCAAGGATTATCAAACTGCATATCTTTTGATTCAACAATACCACTACTGTATCCCAAAGAGATCATAAAAAGGGCAAAAAAATTCACATGATCAATAATATTTCATATAGCAACTCTTTTTGTAGTGGCAATGAACTAGAAATTGAGAGGATGCCCAACAACTGGGAATTGACTGAACAAATTGTGGTATAGGAATGTGATGGAATGCTATTATTCAGTAAGAAATAATGAAATTCAGAAAAGCCTAGAAATACTTGCTTGAACTGATGAGGAGTGAAGTGAGCAGAACCAGGAGAACATGGTACACATTAACAGCAACATTGATTGGTATTCAACTTTGGTAAATTTATATGTTTATATCATAACTGAAAATATACAATATCAAGTCAGAAGAGAAGAGTCCTGCTGCTAATTGGATCTTTGTCAGTTCTCAGCAATACAATGCAAAGACAATTCTGAAAGGCTTGTAATGGAAAATACCATCCAGAGAAATAACTAAGGAGTCTGAATGCAAACCAAAGCATACTATTTTCAATTTTTAAAGTTTTTTTTGTTTTTTTCTCTTTTATTCTGATTCTTCTTTCACAACATGACTAATATAGAAATACATTTGATATAGTTAGATATATAACCTATATCTGATTACTCACAGTCAAGGGGAGAGGGAGGAAGGAAAAAAATCTGTAACTCAAAACCATACCAAAAATGAATGTTGAAAACTATCTTTACATGTAATTGGAAAAAATAAAGAAAAAAATTTAAAAAGTAGGAACAGTCTCAGCTGAGAGAACAAGAATGGGGGTGAGGGTAGGGGAATGTTTGGGAAAGTGACCAAGTGAGAAGGGTGGATCAGGATTGCAGGCAGAAGCAAGGGCCCCGTGATTCTGGATATACTATTTCCATTACACAATGTCTCTTATGCCCTACTCATCTTGTTGGAAGGACTATCTTATATCAGCCAACTCATAAGGGACAACCCTGGATGGAGGCCATGACCCTGCCTTATCCACTCAGTAACAACTAGATCTCAACAACAGGAAGCAATTGTTTCTAAAATATTAGTGCGTGGTCACTCATAAACTAAAATGTATAGTGAAAGAGCGACTGAAGATGACTATTCAACATTCCTGAAGAAGAGGGGAGGGTCCATGCTGTAGTGTTTAGCCAGGTACTGTTTTTTGGTGGATCTCAGACCTAAGAAAGATGGAGAGAAATACTGATCCTACCCATCCTAGAAGCCTCATGGCCATTTATTCAGTCCAGTCTTTGGTGTCTGCTGTTAAGTATATCAAGATTCTCAAAACCATATCTTGGTAAAAGATTTATTTCTTCAGAGAGTTCTCAGTCTTCACATATCAGTCAACAAGAAATCAAGACTCCTAGGGATCTCCTCTTTCATTAATGGAGGACAATGACCAGGATGCTGGCAGACTGGTCCTGCCAGGAAGAGATAAGTGACCAGATACTACTGTACAAGGATGATGGTCTCTGAGGAGCAATTTTGGGCAAGAGATATTGTGCAACCTTCATGGTCTGGCCACAAAGGAGGTTAATGATTTTCCCTATCCTTTGTTTTTGTATATATATAAGTTCAACTCTTTTCCAGTTCAGGTGTGGTCATTGCCTTGATGGTGTCACCTATAGGTTAGAGGTGAGAACTTAGAGAATAAAACTTTAGAATGTGTAACCTATATTTTCTTTCATTTTATTTTAAGCTTATATTTTAAGGGTTTTTAAAAATAGTTTTAGGTTTCATATCGCCAAAAGCCTCCCTGAGCCTGATCCTAATGATAGGCCTCCAAGAACAGTGTTCCACAAAGTCCTAGAAACCCAAGGGGAAAGTTTGCCGGGCAATTTGCTTGAGACCTAACAAGGCAAAGTTAGCCAGGAGGACCCTGCTCTCCCACCTCTTGCTGGATCAATGGCAGGCCTCCAAGCTGAAATCTAAAGGGACTTCAGAATGGGAGTCAGTTATACACTAAGGTTTCCTACTCTCAAGTATGTGCTGGTATCAGGGACTATAAAGAAACCAGGGGCATGGGAGGAGGGCAGCTAGGTGGCACTTATATTCCCTGGTCGAAATCTGGCATTGGATTATCAGTTTTATTAGCTGTGTGACCCTGGGCAAGTCACTTCACCCTGTTGGTCTCCATTTCCTCATCTGTAAAATGAGCTGGAGAAGGAAATGGCAAACCCCTCCAGTATCTCTGTCAAGAAAACACCCAATGGGATCACAAAGTGTGATACTATGTGAGCATGGGAAAGCAAAAGCATGGGATGGGGATGCCAACACTGTGGCAGTGATAACTTTTGGTGTTAAGTGGCCAGGATGTTGCTATTTTCTTTCTGTTTTCTCTTCTTGGACTCTCTGTAGAGAGCATGAAGCCTTTTTCCTGGGCAAGGGGAAACTGTTTAACTTTCTTTGTTTGAAATTTTACTTTGTCTTTATGGACACTAGTAGCCCAAGGCATCTGTTGGTCTGGGTCTGTTTACTGGGAATGCAAACAGGTGGAGGCAATTCCTAGAGCCCTAGACCTGGATTCAGGAAGATGAGTTCAAATCCAGCCTCAGAATCGTTCTAGCTGTGTGACCCTAGGCAAGTCACTTAACTCTGTTTACCTCATCTGGAAAATGAGCTGGAGAAGGAAATGGTCAACTATCCCAGCACCTTTGCCATGATAATCCCCAAATGGGGTCACAGAGTCAGTTCAACTCAAGACTAAAATGACTACACAACATCATCCCTGGAGAACGATGAAAGGCTTACACTGTAGTGTTTCTTTGTGGGGATCTCAGACCTAAGATAAATGGAGAGAAATATTGATACTTTTACCTTGCTAAAGCAGAAGACATAGCATCTGAGCTGAGAAACCCAACTAGGCAAAGTTCCTGTTGGAGTAGAGGGTGAGGTGAATAAACCAACCAGCTCATCACAACACTCCCCCCACGAAACCTGTCAATCAGATAATCAAACTTGTCAGACAGTCAATGAGCAAAACAATCTCTCAGTTTAACATTTGCAGTCCTCCACCTCCCTGCTCCATCTGATTTCAGGTAATCAAGCAACCCTAACAAGCCTTCATAACCAATTATTATGGCTAGACTCCAAGCCATCCTCTGCAGTTTGCCTTGACATCTCCAGACTATGTATCTGCCCAGAGCCAGAATGTGAATGCCTAGAGGGTCACCTCATGTCTCACCTCCCCCCACAAGAGGTCTTTCCTGATTCTTCCAGGAATTCCTCCATCAGTAAATATCTCCCCCAAACCTATGAGTTTTGATCATTGTGTTACAGATCCAGAGCTAGAAGCAATCCTGAGTCACTAAACACACTTTCCTTTCCAGAGGAGGAAATTGAGGCAGCCCAGAGTAGCTGAGAATGTTCTGCTCAGAGGGGTGGGAGCATGGGAAACACAGGAGCACAAAGAGGTGTTGAGGGTGCAAGTCTGTGTTTGAGGACAGAGAGGGTAGGCATGGGCAGGAGGGGCCATGATACCAGGCTGGTCAAGATCATGCAGGTGTGTTCAGAGGCATGAAGTTGTGGACATGTGCATGGACAGGTGCATGCAAGGGCAATGCAGGGTCTTCAGGTGGGTCTAGAGGCAGCCCGGGAGTTCACTTGGGCCAAAGATGGCTTCAGTGGAATCTGGTATTGGTGATCATGGTTCTTGTTCTTTGTTATCAAAGAAGACCAAAATGACCTCACTATGTTTGAGACAAATGACAGTGTGTCTGACTGAGGATGATCAGCCTAATACAAGCTCAGAATGCTCTACCAGAGGTTGAGTACAAATAGACCACCTAGGGTGGGGACTCTAAACTTACTGATGTCACATTTGAGCTGCTTTCTCATAGAGTGCAGAACCCTCACTGATGAGGGCATGCCATGCTGGGTGGTCCTGTACCAGTGTCTCCCATGCTTCAAAATTAATCCTAAATTTCTTCAATGAGATCTTCAGAGTATCTCAGTATCATTTCTTCTGATATCCTGTGAGTGCTTGCCCTGTGTGAGTTCTCCATAAAATAGTTTTTTGGGCAAACATATGTTTGCCATTCTAAAAACTTATCCAGCCCATCATAGTCACATTCTCTGTAGTAATGTTGGAATGCTCTGCAGTTTAGCTTGAGAAAGGACCTCAGTGTCTGGGATCTTCTCCTGCCAGTGATCTTCAGAATCTTCAGAAGACAATGTGAATGGAGGTAATTCAGTTTCCTGATATGGTGCTGGTCGACTGTCCAGGTTTCACTGGCATATAGCAATGAGGTCAACTCTGTAGACCTTCAGTCTGGTGATCAGTCTAATACCTCTTCTCTCTCACCCTTTCTTTCAAAACCTCCCAAACACTGAGCTAACTCAGGCAATGCAAATGTCAAGCTCATTGTCAATGTGAACCTTCTTGGAAAGGACACTGCCAAGGAAAGTGAGCATGTCCACAGTACTCAGAGCTTCGCCATTTGCTGTAATCAATGGTTCCACATATGGATGGTTTGGTGCTGGCTGATGGAGCCCCTGGTTTTCTTGGTATTCATTGTTAGATTAAAATGAGCACAAGCAGCATAGAATTGATCCACACTTTGTTGCATCTCAGCTTTGGAGGCTGCATTGAGGGAATAATCATCTGCAAACATGGAGCTCATGTTCCATCACTCCCTCCACTTTGGTCTTGGCTTGTAGCCTTTTTCAATTTGAAGAATTTTCCATCAGGAACTTGAGGCCAAGTTCCTCCTTGTTGAAGGCATTTGATAACGTGGCTGAAAACATCATGCTAAAGAGCATGGGAGCAAGGACACACCCTTGTTTTACTCCATTGATAACTGGGAAATCTCGAGAGCATTGATTACTACCCAGAAGCTGGGCATGCATGCCATCATGGAACTAATGCACAACTAAATTTTGACATAATTTTCCATAAACCTTCGCAACTGATGGTATCAAAGACCTTTGTCAGATCTACAAATGCAGTCCTTTGTTTTGTTCCTGGCATTTTTGCTGGAGTTGTTGGGCAGCAAACACTATATCAACTGTTCCTCTATTCTTTCATCTTCCAGGTGAAGGATCAGCCTATTGAGGCGGACTTTGGTAAGCATCTTACTAGCAAGGAATAAGAGAGAAATACCCCTTTACCCTTTTAGAGATGGACGATGGAGGCATCCTTGAATTCTTGGGGGACAACCTCTTCATGCTGTATAACCTGGAAAATTTCAGTCAGTTTTTGGCTGAGCAGTGGACTCCCACCTTGTAGAGCTCAGCTGGAAGAGAATCAGCACCAGGTGCTCTGCCACATGGAAGGAGCCCAGTGGCACCAAACCTCTTCTTCAGCTAGGACTGATTGACTTCAACTTGAGGCAAGCGGTCTCCAGAGACATGATCCTGGAGGGATGGGCTGGCTACTTCCACAGTGTTCTTAACAGACTACCGTCCGTCTGTGCAGAAGCTGCTGAGCGTAGGGGTCTGGCCCTAGAAGACCCCAAACGACCCCTGAATCTTCCTCTTCTCCATCCTCCCCCCCCATCATGTTCCTGTTTCCGTCTCGCCGCAGACTCCTGCTATAGAATCCAGAGCATCCTTTCTCTAGTTACCATAGCAACAGAGGATTGCCTTCCCCAGCCGTTGCCATGGAAACTCGCAGAGTGCAGGACAGGAACGGCGCCTGCGCAAGAAGACTAAGACGCGCGCACCGGGAGGATTCGTTTTGATTCGCGGACTCCATTTCCCGGTGAGCATCGCGAGAGGAAAAGAGGCAGCCCATAGGAGCACCGGCGCCGCTGAGGCCCCGTCACGGTCTCTCTCCTCGGGGCGCATTCTGAGGTACAGCCAGGCAGGGGGTCGTCCCACACTCCAGGGCCCTGGGGGCCCGGTCCTCCTTTTGTTCTAGGAGCATTGTGGGAGTGGTAGTCCACAGGCCTGCCCTTGCGCAGGCGCACTTCTCAGTGAGGGGCCGGATCGAGGGTGTGGGCACCATGTGAAGTGGGAGGAAGCCTTGAACCTTTAGCCCGGAAGCACAAAGGCCCGGGTCCAGGAGCTTGATGGGATGCGTAGTCTGATGGGCCCTGGGCATCTGGAGGCGCAGGCGCAGTCCCACCGCTAGGCCTCCCACTCTGTCGGCTGAGTTTGGCCCAGGAACCGGAGGGCATGGCATCTCCCAGGCAACGACGGGAGGGGAAGGTGTTGCGTCTGGTCTCCATGGTAACGACTGCTCGAGGTGGGAAAGGCTTCTGTGTCTCCTTGCGATGGCCTATTGGGCGGGGCTGTGACCCCTGCTGGGGGCGGGGCCTGGAAGAGGAAGATCCCTAGAGATTCTCTCCTTCCCCAAACTCTGCAGATCCTGAACACAGCAGGAACCCATTAAATGCTGGTTGGTTAACTGGGGCTGGAGGAAGATGGGCTTCCTGAGCCTAAAGCCGCTAAGAGGTCCCTCAAGTGTCTGCACACTGTAGGCAGCTGCTCAATCCGACTGTACACAGCAGGCCCTGACTCCCTCCCAAAAATGAATTGCCCGAATGAGAATTCAGAGCTGGAAGATGCTTGGAGATTCTCAGACACACACACACACACACACACACACACACACACACACACACGCCTTTAATAGGCATCTGTTGTGTGCAAGGCAATTCCCAATCAGGGTTGGGGAGACTCCAGGTTGACTGATTGAAGCAACACTAACATGTTGTTCAGAATTATTTGGGGGTGGGGGAACCAGAAAGTCAAAGGGAATGAATGGTGTCCCAGGGCAGGATTATGGAAGGGGTCATTGGGGGCTGAGAGGCAGTTAGACCATGGGAAGGGCTTCAGTGATCATAAGGAATTTAGATTTGATTCTGGAGACAATGGGAAGTCACTAGAATGTGTTGGGTGCAGATGGAGGTGACCAGGGCTGCCCTTTGGCAGGAATGGAGAGAGGCTGAGGGTAGGCAGATCCTCCAACAGGTTATGGTAATAAGTCAGGTGTGAGCGGATAAGGTATGAACCATTGTGGGTCAGTGGAGAAGAAAAGGCTTATTGGAGAGATGCGGCAGAGGCAGAAGGGACCGAGATGTGGTGGAGGTGAAATGGACCAGAGATGCGGGACCAGAGATGTGGGACCAGAGATGCGGGAGAGTGAAACGGACTAGAGATGTAGGAGGTGAAATGGACCAGAGATGCTGGAGGTGAAATGGACCAGAGATGCAGGAGGTGAAATGGACCAGAGATGCGGGAGGTGAAATGAACCAGAGATGCAGGACCAGAGATGCCGGACCAGAGATGCGGGACCAGAGATGTGGGACCAGAGATGCAGGAGAGTGAAACGGACCAGAGATGCAGGAGAGTGAAATGAACCAGAGATGTAGCGGAGGTGAAATGGACCAGTGATGCAGGACCAGAGATGCAGGACCAGAGATGGGGGAGGTGAAATGGACCAGAGATGGGGGAGGTGAAATGGATCAGAGATGCTGGAGGTGAAATGGACAAGAGATGTGGGAGGTGAAATGGACCAGAGATGCGGGACGTGAAAGGGACAATGGGTTAGGGGTGAAATGGAGGTGAAACTGACAGCCCATATTGGAACTGGGAGTAGGTGTGAGAGGGTGCGGAGCCCAGGAGAGCAGGAAGGACTGGGAGGATGGTGTTGTCCTCCGCAGTGACAGGGAAGGGGGATGAGAGGAAACTGAGCTACCCCTGAGGTGGGCTATTTGGGCTGGTGGTGAGCAGGCTCCAAGCTAAGGCTTAATGATCTGGTCACAAAAGTTAAGAGTGCCCACTCTTTGTGTGCCTGGCCGGACTCGATGACTGCTGAGACCCCTTCCTACTTTCTGTGATTTCCTGGCACAGTGGGTAGAGTACTGGTCCTGAAGTCAGGAGGACCTGGGTTCAAATCTAGCTTGACACTAACTAGTTGTGTAACCTTTGGCAAGTCACTTAACCCCACGTGTCTTGCATCCAGGATGACGGGATCCATATCTGGCCACTAGATCCAGATGGCTCTGGAGGAAAGTGAGGCTGGTTACTTAGCACAGCAACCCCCTAACTCAAATGCAGCTCATGTGCTTGCTATGTCACCACCTCCCTAATGTCATAGTTTCCAAGAACAAAGGACAAACATCATCATTCCCCTATGCCACTCAGTGGGTTATTCCTTCCCTGTAAGAAAGAATAAATAAAAGCAGAGCATAGAGACAATTCAGCAAAACCAGGCACTATTCCACTCTCACCATCCTCCACCTCTGCAGTGACGAGCCAGTGCTTTTTCTCATGAGTCTCAGATCCTACAACCTGTTTCATCCAGTGGACTATCCTTCAGGGTTCGAATTCTGGCTCTGCCCATTTTTCCCTCTGTAACATTCAGCAAACTCACTTAATTTCCTCTTTCTTAAAAAGATGGGCAAGGGAGAGTAGGGATGTCTGACTCCCTACATGGCTGACTTGGCACCCAGAAGCTCAAACCTGTATTGCTGATTTAACTCTTCCCTCTGAAGCCCACCTCTAGCCTCTACCACAAAATACAGAGGCAGGGACCTCTGTTAACATTTGCCTCCAGCTTCTGCTCAGTATTCTTTATAAATAAAATGGGTATGTAGATAAAGGGGCAAGACCATTACAAAGGGCCCTAAATGGCACCAAAAACAAGAAAGAAGTATCTACTATGTGCTGGGCACTTAAGCACCAGGGCCACAGAGGAAGGTCTGTCCTCAAGGAACTCCCACTTTAGAGTCCAAGGAAAGCAATGCCTATTCAGATTCCAGGACTGATCTGTTGAGTGGAAGACAGGGCTCTTCTCACCCCACTTGCAGATGTACAGCCAAGGCCCAACCCAGTACCAAATACTTCTGGAATGGATGCATGATTTTGGGGAGAAGCCCAGAGAGGGAGAAATGAAAAAACTCCCAATATGGAGAGGAAGCAGGGAAGGCAAATAGGATGCTCTCCTTGGCCAATCCTGCACTGTACAATGTACCCAAGACAACAGTGCACTGGGGAGGCCTTGGCCAAGCCCCTTTATCTCCTCATCTCTCTGGGCTTGCTGTTTGATGGGCTCACTGGAGACCCCTGGCCAGGAGTGTTTGTGTATTTTTTTCAGAGGGCACATGGTCATGGGCCAGCCCTGGACCTAGAGAAGACCTGGGTTCAAGTTTTGTAACCTACACAAACTCTACCTTTCCTTAAATAAGGCCCTTCCCCAATCTGGGCCTATTTCCTCTTATGAAGAGCCATCTCAAGAGGTCTGTCCCTTTCAACTCTGACTTGGGGGCATTTTAGATACCTGCCATGAGAGGTAGGGTTTGAGGAGAGAGAAGCTGGAAACTGTTGAGTTGAGGCCCCGAGGTTTCAGTTCAGAACAAGGGTCACAGCCAGAAAGCCTCCTTTCTCAGCCTGTGATAGGGGGAAGCATCGCTCCTTGGAAGAACACCCCCCAAAATCACAGCAGTATTCCTCTGGTATGTTGATTTAGGAGGCAAAGAACTCACTTCACATCACTCGGAGGGACACCAAGAAGGAAAATACCCCAAATTGGAGTAACTCTTTTTCTTTCCTCTCTAGTCCTGAAGAAATTACAGATTTCTGGTACAAAATTCAGAAGATCACAGAAGCAACTCTGAGATCTCACTATAGTTTAGTCCTTTTGTGTTTCATCAACAATGATGTGATCTTAAATGGGGGGGGGCGGTTTACCCAGCTGAGCTCCCTGGGTGAGGGGATCCCACCAAGGTGTTCTGACTCTAAGGTTAGGCCTTTCTCACCCCTGGCGTCATCCCCTTCTGGCCCTTTCTGGTATCTACTGTTGTCTCAAGTGAGTAGAGACTTTCCCTGGTCACTTAGAAAGTGACAGAGAGGACACAAGGGGATGCCTCCAGGACACTGGAGGAGCTGCGGAGGGTGGGCAGAATGAGGCCACTGACATCACATGGCCTAGATGTTGATGTGGATTTGAGAGCCAAGAATGCCAATCCATTACAAGGTTTTGGGAAAGATTGAAAAACAAGAGATGAATAACAAAGACTTTGGGTCCAGATTCTTTTACTGTTTTCTCTGGCAACCCCTCAGAGAAGGAAAGGCCCTGGGAGGGAGGGCCTGTGAGCTAGCCCTTGGCTCTGGATTGATCACCAAAGACTACAGACTACAATCCTTCAGTGATTGGATGTCACTCCCTCTTTCTTCAGGACAAATGATATGCTCAGCTTCTGGAATCATTCCTTCCAGGGCAGGGCTCAGTCAAGACCTGAAAGATAAGAGGAGTTCTGGGTCTCAGATTCTAATCTGAAGCTGCTCTGCCCACCTGTGGCTGCCTCATTCTGAACCTGGCCCATGTTAGACCTGGGACTCACATTCCCTTTGTTTTTAGGTAGGACCTTTCAGTTTCTCAACATAAGGACAATCAACTTCATAGTTTCTATTTATCTTGCACTTTACCATTTGTAGAACATTTCCTCACAACAGCCCTGTGAGGTAGGTGGGGCAAGTGTTATCACCATTTTACAAGAGGACACTGAGGGACATGAGCCCAAACCCAGTACTTTCCATTGCACCAAATCCTCATTGATTTTGATTTTGAGACCTTCAGGATCATCTCCCCTTCCTTCAGTGTCAACAATAAATTCAATTACTCTGCCTTCCACATCTTACCAGTGTTTTAATAAAGAAATTATTTATGGGGGAAAAAAGTGCTATTTAAATATTTAAACTGGACCAGTTCAGCCTTCATGGGGTCTCCTCCTCAGTCTAATCAGTAGTTCAACTCAGGTTATTTTGTCTTTCTTGTTTTCTTTTTTTCTATAGCCCTCTAAGGAAATGTAATTCTACCAAGTATGGAATTCAATTATTTGTAGCCATCTTCTCCCAGAAGTTTCCAAGATGCTCTGTGGACCCACACCATCTCCACTGGCCTGCATTCCCAATCTCATTTACTCCATGTGGAGTTCCAGTCAATTCAATACTGCTTTAAGCCAAGGTGAGCCAGATAATATAGGCTAAACAAAGACAAAGCAGACTTTTCCTATCCCTGTCTAGTGCCTACCAAGGTGCCTGACAATAACTTATCTGCTAGATGAAAAACAGTGATATTTTTTTCTCCATTTAGAACTGATGGAAGTTCAACAGGTATTGAACTGTGGCTGAAGTGAACCTGGTTTTTCCTCAGTATGAATACTCTGATGTTGAGTAAGGAGTAAAATCTGACTGTAGGCTTTCCCACAGTCACTACATTTATAGGGTTTCTCTTCACTGTGTGTTCTCTGGTGTCGAATAAGTGCCGAGGAGAAACTAAAGGCCTTCCCACATTCGTTACATTCATAGGGTTTTTCTCCAGTGTGAATTATATGATGCTGAATAAGGTATGAACGGTTACTAAATGATTTCCCACATTCATTACATTTATATGGTTTCTCGCCAGTGTGAGTTCTCTGATGTAGAGTCAGGGATGACCCCTGGCTGAAGGCTTTCCCACATTCATTACATTTATAGGGTTTTTCTCCAGTATGAATTTTCTGATGTTCAATAAGGGATGATCCATGACTAAAAGTTGTCCCACATTCAACACATTTATAAGGTTTTTCTCCAGTATGAATTAAATGATGTTGAATAAGGTGTGAACGATTACTGAAAGCTTTCCCACATTCATTACATTTATAAGGTTTCTCTCCAGTATGAATTCTTTGATGCTGAATAAGGTGTGAAATCTGAGTAAAAGCTTTTCCACATTCGTTGCATTTATAGGGTTTTTCTCCTGTATGGATTCTCTGATGTTCAATAAGGGATGAACTTTGACTGAAGGTTGTGCCACACTCATTACATTTATAGGGTTTCTCTCCCGTATGAATTCTTTGGTGTTGAGTAAGGTGTGAAATCTGGGTGAAGGCTTTCCCACATTCACTACATTTGTAGGGTTTTTCTTCTGTATGAATTCGCTGGTGTCTAATTAGGGCTGAAGAGAAACGAAAGGACTTCTCACATTCTGTACATTCATAGGGTTTCTCTCCAGTGTGGATTCTCTGATGTTCTATTAGGGATGACCGATTCCTAAAGGATTTCCCACATTCATTGCATTTGTAGGGCTTCTCCCCAGTATGGGTCCTTTGATGCTGAGTAAGATGTGAAATTCTGGTGAAGGCTTTCCCACATTCATTACATTTATAAGGTTTCTCTCCAGTGTGTGTTTTCCAGTGTGAAATTAGATAGGAGCCTTGGCTGAAGGCTTTCCCACACTCATTACATTCATAGGGCTTCTCCCCAGTATGAATTCTCTGGTGCAGGGTAAGATGTATGCTCTGGCTGAAGGCCTTCCCACATTCTTTACATACATAGGGCTTCTCCCCAGTATGAACCCTCTGGTGCAGAATGAAGGCTGAACAGTAGCTGAAGGCTTTTCCGCATTCATTACACTTCCAAGGCTTGTTCTCTTCACAAATTCCCTCTTGTTTGACCTGGTGTGAATTCTGTTTTAAACTCTTCCCATGTGGGTTAGGCTTTGGGGGCCTCAGCTCCATAGGTCCTCTGGCTCTTGGAACCAAGACTGACTTTGTACTTATGGGGTGCTTGCTCTCATTGTGTTCATGGCCACTGTCGCCAGCTGTGGCTTCAGGGGGACTTAATTGGGTCTCTTGCTTTCCTCTCTCTTCCCTCTGGGCTCCTCTTAATTTGGAGTCCAAGGAAATGTCTCTTGGAAGTCTTTCCATTATCTCTGTCTAAGAAGATCCTTCTTCAGCAATGCCCTGCTTTCCAGCCAACTCTTTGGTCGCCCAATCTGAAAGAAACCAAAAAAACCTATATCTATAAATGTTCAATTGAATGAGCCTTCTGCTTCAGTATCCCTGGAAGCTCCCACAAATCCCTAGGCAGGGGCTTCCAAGTCTGCTTAGCTGGTGCCAGTCTCTTCCCTGACCTTCCATTCCACACCACCAAGTGCTTACTGGACATTTCAAACTGGATGTCCTGGAGACATCTCCTCCTGAACACACACACACACACACACACACACACACACACACACACTCACTCTCTCTCTGTGTCTCTCTCTCTCTCTCTCTCTCTCTCTCCCCACCCCCTTGCCCTTCCAGCCTCCCAGGCTCAAGACTCAATGATGAGTACACTTCTCTCTTGGCTTCCTCCTTTCTCCACCACTTTAGACCCAAGTCAACCAGGTTGTTGTGTTGCTACCAAGTGATTTTCCTAAATGTAGATTTGGCCTGTGGTCCTCTCTCCTACATAATCCTTTTCGGCCTCACTAGACGCCTCTCCACAGACAACCCGTCACAATGGCCTCCTTCCTGTTCCTCCCCACCCCAGATCGTTCCTCTCCAGGCTGCAGGCCTTTGCCTTGACTCTGCTGTCACCCCTCTCCCAGCACTCTTCTCCTCACCCACGGCCTAGCTCCAGAATGACCTTCTGAAGCCAAGAAGTCTCTTCTGAGCCAGCCCTTGCCACCCCCAGCCACTTCCTATCAGTCCTATGTAATTACACGCTGCCTTCCCTTCAGAGCACAAGCTCCAAGTGAGCAGCGATCGGTCCATTCTTGGTGTCCGTCCCCAGGTGCCTGGCCACCTGCCTGGCACAGCCTGGGCTTCCACTGAGGCCTGTTGCTGAGAGCCAGCTCCAAGAAGCTGGGGGGGGCAGATGCTCTGGGGTCTGGCCTCAAGGGAGCAAAGGGGAGGTACAGGCCAGACGGCTGGGACCCTCTGGTGCCCCTGGTCCTGCCGGGCCACCCCTGCTCAATCCACTCCCCTTCCCTCTGGCCTCCGGAGCCCTGGGCCTTCCCTGGCGCCCCCAACTCTGTAGCAGGTAGCAAGTAGCACCCCGGCGGTGCTCACTGAATGACTGGCTCCATTTCTTGAAGTTGCTCTGTCAGCCTGCACGTGTGGCAGGGACCCCCGGGGCCCTGACCCGAGGGGTGGAGAGACCCCACCCTGTGGCACCTGGCCCCCGCCGTGCTCGGCCCGTCACCAACAGGCGGCTGACAGGGCAGTGGTCCCCGGGGGTCCAGACCCGAGGCGGGGGGCGTCCCCTGTGCCCCCTGGGCCGCTCGGGCCTGCCAGGCTCTCTGCAGGCCGGCCCTGTAAGCATTTATGATGTGCCTGCTGTATGCTCAGGGAGAGGTTCCGCACTTCTCCTCCGGGCTGGGGGGGCCCCGGGGTCTCGGCAGCGCCCCCCCAGGGCCTCAGTTTCCCCACTCGGACCCTCCCAGGGTTGGAGGCCTCGCCCCCGGCCGGCCCCGCCCCCGTTACCATGGAAACCGCGAGCCGCGGCCCTCCTCCTCCTCCGCCTCCACGCCGGGCTCTGGGCGACCCCTGACCCCTGACCCCGCTCTCCCCGCCCTAGCTCCACCCCCCCACGCGGGCGCGGTGAGCCAGACAAAGGGGACGCGCCAGGGGCGCCTGCGCCTGCGCACACGAGAGTGGGGAGCCCGCGGCCCAAGTCCCGGACCTGCGCCTGCGCCCCAGGCAGCCTCTGGGTCAAGGCACCCACTCACCCGGGGATGCGCGTGCGCAGTCGCTAACCTGAGGCGGGAGCCACGCGGCGGGACTCAATTTCCCAGCGGCCGTAGCGGTAGGGGCTCGGCTCCCGCCGGTTCCGAAGGTGGTGCGGTTGGGTCCGGGATGAGGCCTGAGGAGCGCTTCCGGTTCTACCCGGACCCTCCTCCTGCCGGCCCCCGGACGGGGAGCGCGGCCCGCAGAGCGCTCGGCTTGCCTCGGACCTCGACCCCACTTTGACCTTGGGCAGGGCCTCCCTACAGCGGCCGCGGTGGACCTGACGCCATCTACGGCAGCGCTGGGGGAATCGTTCTCCGTGGCTTTCCATGCGCAGGCGCCATCCCGGGGCCTTCTGGGATTCGTAGTCCGCAGGTCCGCGCGGTGCCGCTCGCACAGGCGCAGTGTGGCACGAGGGCCGAGTGCGGATTCCGCTTTGTCTGGCTCCGCGTACGCGGAGGGGGTGAGTCTGGCTTCACAGCGGCCCCTGCTGGGCGGGGGAGGGGGTGGGTCTTGGGCTCCAGACCTGCAGAGCGCTTAGAGATCCTGCAGACCGAGTCCTGAGTTCTAGTCCAGGAGTTGCTTAGAGATCCTGAGGTCATTATATCTTAGACTAGAGCTGCAAAGTGCCTAGAGGTCTTCAAAGTGTAATGAATAATGTAAATAATCATAGCTGAGACTCATCTAGCAACGTAAATATTTTTTTTTCATTTTACCCAACAGCCCCAAAGGTAAGACTTTTAGGATCCCTCTATTCCAGATGGGGAAACTGAGGCAGGCAGAGTTGATGTGACTTGCCCGGGGTCACACAGATAGGAAGTCCCTGAGGCTGACTTTGAACTCAGGCCTTCCTGACTCCAAGTCTGAAGGATGATGTTGTTTGTTCATTCTTGAAGAAGACCATGACATCAGGGAGGTGATGCCATGACAAGCCCATGAATTAATTTGAGTGAGGGGGGCTGTGCTAAGTCACCAGCTTCACTTTCTCTTCCAGAGCCACTTGGGTCCAGTGGCCAAATAGGAAACAGGATGACTAGAGATAGTTCTGGGTGCAAGGCGATGAGGGTTAAGTGACAGAGTGGCAAATGTCTGAGGCTGGATTTTTTTTTTTTTAGGTTTTTGCAAGGCAAATGGGGTTAAGTGGCTTGCCCAAAGCCACACAGCTAGGCAATTATTAAGTGTCTGAGACTGGATTTAAACCCGGGTACTCCTGACTCCAAGGCAGGTACTTTATCCACTCCGCCACCTAGCCGCCCAATGAGGCTGGATTTGAACTCCAGTCCTCCTGACCCCAAGGTCAGTGCTCTATATACTATAATCACCAGCTCTCCCTGGGCTTGAACTGAGAGATTCTGGAGTCATGGTGTCATAGAGTCTAGACCTGAGAGTCTCAGACTTAGACCTGGAGGCATAAGAGCTAGCATGAGCTCTAGAGCTGAGGGTGCTTAGAGATCCTAGAGTCATGGTGTCATAGACTCTAGAACTGAGAGCTTTGGAGATGTTCTGGAGTCATGAAATCTGTTGAGCTCTGGAACTCAAGGGTCCTTAGACATCCTTGCGTCACAGCATCAAGAGTTATAGAGCTGAGGGTGCTTAGAGATCTTAGAGTCATGGTGTCATAGACTCTAGAACTGAGAGCTTTTGAGAAATCCTGCAGTCATGAAATCTAACATGAGCTCTAGAACTGTGGATACTTAGAGATCCTAGAGTCATGGCATCTTCTGTTCTAGAGCTCAAAGGTACTTAGAGATCTTGGAGTCATCTTGGCATCACACTGTGGAGCTGGAAGGTGCTTAGAGATATTTTGTGGAGGAGAGATCATTGAGGTTGGGCTCCTTAAGACAAGTAGGTAAGTCAAGAGGCAAAAGGGCCAATCCAGGCCTAGGGAACAGTCTGAGAAAAAACTCAGAGGTGACAAGTTGAGGAGCTTGACTCAGGGTATCAGAGGCATTAATGAGATCAGCCTGGGATGATGGGTGTCATCTGGTTAGGAAGACCCTGAATGCCAAGTAAAGGGGTTTGTCCTAGAAAGTTAATGTAGGGTGGGGTGGGGGTGCCTGGATTTGGTTTTGTAGGGTATCACTTTTTTTAGGTTGTTTTTTTTTTTTGTATGGCAAATGGGGCTAAGTGGCTTGCCCAAGGCCACACAGCTAGGTTATTATTAAGTATCTGAGGCTGGATTGGAACTCTGGTATTCCTGACTCCAGGGCTGGTGCTCTATCCATTGTGCCACCTAGCCGCCCCACAATATCACTTTTAATCAGGGTAGCAGGGTGCCTTTCTGGATGACTGCAGAGCCAGAATGAGGGAGAGAGGAGGGGTAAGAGCCAGGTGCTGGAGGCTCGAGGCTGGAAGCCAAGGGCTCTGGTGATGGCTTGTCCATCTTTTCTCTGAAGTTTCTGCCTCACCCTCTCCAGAGCTTAGGAGACCATATTTTCCCTCCTTCTGACTGTCTTCATTGACTTCATTTGTGCAGAAGTGTTTATCTGTTATCCTTGATTGGTTAAGGACCCTCCTGATGTCACTCTCCTGTTTATCATGATGTGAGCTAGGATTCCCATAGTATGATGAATTTCCGCCCATTTTCCCTGCAGTTCTTGCCCAAAAGGAACCCTCCTCCAGAGATGATGTCATATTCTGATGACTCAAGGACAGGGAGAGAGGGAAGAGACAAATGCCTCAGAGCATTGAGGACCCTGGCCCCTTCCCCCCTCCTGTGTGGGCTAAACGGTGGGTATGGAGTGGGACCAAACTGGGTCATTGTCTCTGCTTTTCCAGCTCTGCTTTTCTGGACTCAGCTCCAGGTTCTGAAGGAAGGGATGGCCCCAGGGCACCAGGTGAGTCTGAGTTTTATTTTTGGGGGCAGGCAGTTTCCCTGTTGTTCTTCGTTCCACTCTCCAGTCTCCTCCAAACATCTCATCTGTCTCTCTCATCCCTAGCCTGCTTCTGATTATGTGAGAATGGCAGTGTCTGCAGCTTTCATGCAAAGGGAGCTCAGCCTGTCTCCTAGGAGTTGGTTCATCCTGCTATTTAGAGCTAGGGTCAGGGATTTCCTCTCTGCCACTGCCCCTCTCTCTGCATCTAGAGGTGTTGTTCCCATTTATAGTTTCCTCAACTGAGCCAGAGGGTGAGCTGAGTGAGGCTGCCCAGATGGCTCTCCAGATACTCCTCCTGGGTTGCTCTACTCCTCCCTTCCTCCCCTTGCTACTCTGTATCTCTATTCCCTGACTGTTATGTTGTATCTTCCCGCCACTAGCAACTTTGTATCTTTATGCCCCACATTTTGTATCTTCTTGCCCCTTGAAGCTTTGTATCTTTCAGCCTCTCACTACTTTGTGTCTCTCCCCTTCAGTACTTTGTGCCTCTCCCCCTGTTATTTTGTATCTCTCTCTTCCTTTTTCTTAGCATAACTCCTCTCCCTTGCCACTTTGTATTTCTCCCCTTTCCCTTCTGTATCTCTCCCTATTGCTTTGTGTCTCTCCCTCCCCTCTGTTACTTTGTATCTCTTGGGAGACACCCCCGCCCCCACCATGAGAAACTGGATTTGGGTCCCAGGAGGCCTCCTCAGAATGAATGGGATGCTGGTCATCTTGTATCTCCCACTACAGGGAGAGGAAGGCCTCATTTTACAATCAAGGAAACTGAGGCTCAGGGTGGGGCTGGACCCAGGTGAGTGGATATGGCTTGGACTGGAACTGCCCCTCTGAGACCTTAGAAGGATGGGAAGGGGGCCAGACTTTAGCTATTAGCCATAGAGGCAGCCACCCCCTCCCTCATTGGGAGATTTTGGTGTTTGTAGTGCTGGTATTTATTACCTCATTGGATTCCCACCACAACCCTATCAGAACCTGGTCTCCCTGGTTAGGAGGCCGGGGGAATCATCCTGATAGTAATACATACCCTCTGCTGCATTTAGTGAGGAGACTTCTGATGCCACAGGATATTGGGGGGTGGAGTTCAGGAGCCAGGGAGCCTGAGCTTTGGAGAAGAAATATGGCTGCCTCTTCTCATTGCCCAGGAGCTTCCCTGCTCCTACCTTGTCCTTGTAGGCTAGGAGTTGAGGAAAGTGGGGCAGGCTTATCTAGCCTGTCTGAGGCTGAGTTTGACTGCAGGCCCAGTGCTCCCTTCATGGAAATGGTCCAATGTCAAAGTGGCATTGAACCCAACTTTGTCCTCAAGATTTATGTCAGAAGTGGACCTCAGGGTGGGACCATGCCAGGCTCAAGGGTCCCTCAGGAAGCATACATGTTTGCCTCCCCCTCCATCTCCTCCTCCTTCTCTCATACAGCTCAGGGCAGGCCATGGACCCCAGCAAGGGAGCAAGCCTAGATCCTGGGCTTGGGAAAGCCAAGGGGGCGCCTCTGTGCTCATAGCCTTGACTCTCTCTCTTGCTCCCTCACTTCACTCAATCTGCCCAAGGTCCTTGCCCCTGATGAACATGCTCCTGAAAGTGTGCCCCAAGTTCAAGACCAAGGCTAATTTGGGATCTGCTCCTAGGGAGGTTTCAGGGGTAGCTCCCAATCCTTCTTGCCCTTCCTGACTCCCTGCCCACTCCCTAGCCCCCCAGTTAATAGATATGTTTTTGGTGTTTCAGGAGCCTGTGACCTTCAGGGACGTGGTGGTGAACTTCACCCCTGAGGAGTGGGGGCAGTTGGGCCCCTCTCAGAGGCGGCTGTACCAGGATGTGATGCTAGAGACCTACTGGAATTTGGTCTCCCTGGGTAAGGAGGTCCCATGAATCATCCTGAAAGCAATACCTTCTGCTGTGTTTATTGTGGAGACCTTCGATGCTATAGGATATTGGGGGGGTAGAGCTCAGGGAAACTGAATTTTGGAAAAGAAATGTGGGTGCCTCCTCTCATTGACCAAGAGTTTCCTTGTTCCTTCCTTGTCCCTGTTGACTAGGAGTGCTCACTCAACCATGGGTTCTTCCCACCAGCGTCAAGGGGTGCTCTCTCCCACCTTGACCAAGAGTGGTCCCAGAGGCAGGACCAGGGGTGTTCCCACCTTGGTGCATTGAAGTTCTACTAGGACCAGGGGTGAACAACTCCTCCATGGTCAGGGGATTAAAGCAGGGACCAGGCCCCAGGAGGAAGGTCTTCTTGATTGGAGGCGGGGAGGTAATGGCTGTTCCTCTGTCTTAGGGAGGCTACCCACTGTAGTCTGAACTCAGGGAGCATTCAGACTTCTAGTACTAGCAGTCATGGCCTGGTCTTTCCCCAAGCAGGGATTCCAGTTCCTGACCATGACACACTCTGCTTTTTGGAACCAGTGGACATGCAGTCAGTTGTGGAGGGAGCTGGTGAGTGAGGGCCACTACAGCAGGGTCCCTGGGAGGAGAAGGGAGACCAGGGACATTTGAGACCCATCCCCTTCAGTTCAGACCAAGGATCCACCCCCCCACCCCCAGCCTCAGTTCCCTCCCCAATAATTCTGTGCTGAGGAGGAGAGCACTGTGGAGCCAGGCATGACCTTTCTTTAACATCTGCCTCAGTGGAGAATTTCCTTGTTGGTTCTGCTCTTCTGCCTACACACTGTGGGTCTTCTTCTCATCAAATCCAAACATGGCCCCATCAGTGTCTGGTGTAGCTGGGCCATCCTGACTCTGATCCATTGTCCCTTGAGGGCCTCAGGTCAGTCTGGTTAAGCAGTTTGTGGTCCCTTCAGGTTCTCCTCCTCCTCCTGCCCCCCCCTCCCAGCTGTCCTTCTAGAGGGTCCCTCCTTCCCATTCCTCCTCCTCTTCTACCCCCTCCTCTGTCTCCTCCTCTTTCCTCATCCTGGTGACCCCTGCCTTCTCTGCTATCACCCTCCTCAGGACTCATGCTCTCTGTTTAGGTTGATAAGACTCCAGACTTGACCTCTGACCTCTAACCCCTCCCCTACTCCTGGCCCCTAGTCAGTTCCTTTTCCTCTGCAGCTCATTGTTCACAATCCCCACAGTACCAGGTGCCGTCTAACCTGCCCATTTCTGCCAGGAGAGCCACTCTTATCTTTCACCCTCTGTCCCAAGTCCCAGCATCTGTCAGTTGGGCCTCAGTGGGCTTTCCTGGAAATGACCCATTGCTCTCCAACCCTGTGACTGTCCCCCATGCAGACCTTCTTAACTGTAGGCTGGTGTTTTCCAGACTTACCTCCTGCTTACCCAGGGTCCACTATCAGGTACACCATCCCAAAACTGGGCTTTACTTACCAGGAGCTCTCCTACTCAGAAATTGTGCAATTTGACAAATATGGCAAATATAGCAAATATGAGCTTGCTTCTGGGGATATGAAGGTGAAAAGTGGGGCCTTGACTATGTGAGCCTAGGCTAAGATATTGTCCAAAAGAAACACAACACCAGGTAGTGGGTCAGAAAGGTCAAGGATGGAAGAGGTAAACAGGGGCTTCAGAAATATGGAAAAGATCCCTTCAGCCAGGAGAATCAGGGAGACTCCTGGAGGAGGTGGCCTTCCCAAGGGACTTCTCACCCTTTGTGTTGCTAAATTGCACTATCACCAACCTATAAACCCTGAGACATTTCTTCTTGATGCTACCCCCTCCCCATCCTTGACCTTGACTGTCCTCTTTCCCATCTCCCATCCCTGATCCTGGCCTGGGATGCCCTCCCTCCCACCTCTGATTTGGATTGCCCTCCCTCTCATCTTTGATCTGGCCCATTCTCCCTCTCATCCCTGATCTGGGCTTCCCTCCCTCTTAATCCCTCATCTGGGTCATCCTCCCTTCCACCCCTGAACCCAATGTGAGCCATTAAACTTCCCTACCCCATCCCTTTTTTTCTCCCTGTTTTTCTCTAATCACAGTCCATGAATGACTGAAGCCCCCTAAGCCATCTTCTGATGGCATTCATGATTTTATCCACTTGGGGGTTTTCCTTCTCTGGGAAGGGACATTTGAGGGTTTCATAAATTTCTTTCAGATGGGAAGATGAGATCAGAGGCTCTAAGTCCAAAGCAGGCCACCACCCAAGAAGGCTCATTCCAGCAAGCCAGGATGGAAAGACCTTTAGGGGACCTCACATTAAGAGAAGCCTGGATCTGTGCAGGCAGGTTTGAGAGCAGGCAGGGGAACCAGTTCAGACAGATGATGGAAGTGACCTTCTCTAAGAACATGCCCATGAAGCACAGAGATAGTGAGAGTACCATATTCCCTGCAAGGAAGATGATCCTACCAGAGCAGAATGTCTGTGGAAAAAGTTTCCCCCAGAACCAAGAGGGGAAAGCCTCCACTTATTGCTTAGGCTTTATTGGTTTTCAGAGCAGGATAATTTCTGAAAAGAAAACTTGTCCTAGGAATAATGAATTTGGGAAACCTTTGGGGGATCACACAAGCCATATTCTATATGAGAAAGCTCATACTGAAGAGAAAGGCTATCCATGTAGTGTGTGTGGGAAAATTTTCCATCAAAACTCACACTTGGTTCAACACCAGAGTGTTCATACTAGAGAAAAACCAAGGGAAAATAGAAAATCTCGAAGTTGCCACTCAGCCTATGTTCAGTACCACATGAGTCATCCTGGAGAAAAACTCTTTGAATGCAGAGAATGTGGAAAGACTTTTAGCCGGAGCATATACCTTACTGAGCACCAGAGAATACACACTGGAGAAAAGCCCTATGAATGCAATCAATGTGGCAAAGCCTTCAGTCAGAGTGCACCACTTGCCAAACACCAGAGGATCCACACTGGAGAAAAACCCTATGAGTGTGAAGAATGTGGGAGAGGGTTCAGTTGCCGTTCCACCCTTGTTCAACACCAGAGAATTCACACTGGAGAGAAACCTTACATATGCAATGAATGTGGGAAAGCATTCAGCCAAAGGACACACCTTATTCAACATAGAAGAATTCATACAGGAGAGAAGCCCTATGAATGTATTGAATGTGGAAAAGCATTCACTGAAAGTTCAGCCCTAATTCAACATCAGAGAATTCACACTGGTGAGAAACCCTATGAATGCAGTGAATGCGGGAAGGCCTTCAGACGGAGGACTCACTTCACTCAACACCAGAGAATTCACACTGGAGAGAAAATCTATGAGTGTAACGAATGTGGGAAAGCCTTCAACCAGATTGCACAGCTCACTCGACACCAGAGAATTCACACTGGTGAGAAACCTTATGAATGCAGTGATTGTGGGAAAGCCTTTAGCCAGAGTTCGTCCCTCACCAAACATCAGAGAATTCACACAGGAGAAAAACCCTTCGAATGTCATGATTGTGGGAAGGCCTTCAGTGACTCTTCAGTCCTAATTGTGCATCAGAGAATCCATACTGGAGAGAAACCCTATAAATGTCCTGAATGTGGGAAGGCCTTCACTCAGAGCATATACCTGAATAAACATCAGATAATTCACTCTGGAGAAAAACCCTATGAATGCAGGGATTGTGGGAAAACTTTCAGTCAGGGTAAATACCTTTCTCAACATCAGAGAATTCACACTGGAGAAAAACCATATGAATGTAATGAATGTGGTAAAGTCTTTAGTTACTGCTCTGCCCTCAGTCGACACCAGAGAATTCATGCTGCAAATAAACCCTATGGCTGTAATGAGTGTGGGAAAGGTTTCCAGGACTTGTCAGCTTTCCTCCAACATCGGGGACTTCACACTACTGCCCAACTCTGAGGTGGTCACTGAGAAAAGTCCCAGTGATTACACGAGGGCAAGACTCTGCACCTGTTAACCCTATACAGTGCCTAGGACTACGGGAAAAGGGGGTGTTCCTAAATGGTTGCTGATGCAATCATCCAGTAATGAATAGATGACTTCTGTTTGATCTGCTTATGTCCCTACCTTCAGACCACCCTGACCAGTTTTCTCCTGGAGGCCAGTTCTCCCAGTAATGCCCTCACCTTTACGAGGTGTCAGCCATGCCAGGGACTTTCTCTGAGCTGTTGGGGGAGAGAGATTCCTGCCAAAGGCAGAGATAGAACTCACTGGTCACAGGTTTTAGGACCCTCTCATTTTATTTCCCCATTATAAAACTATCTGACCTGGGAAAAGACACACAGATGAGGAGGGAGGCCCTAGGGTCTTCTTCCTGACTTTAGATTTCTCATGTATTTGAATGAGTTGCCTCACTGTCATCCCAGAGTTTGGAGTGGGAACCTGGAAATGAGGGTTGCAACCCCTGCTCTATCAAGAACTCACTTCTGAATTGTGGGAAGGTGGTCTTTGTGGCCCCTGCCTCTGAGACCCCAGGAGTTCTGATGCTTGGGCACTGTTTCCTCTTGTTTCTCAATTCCCTCTGGTGCTTTAAGGTTCACATAAGTAGTCCTTCTTCAAACAGCTTGGGGAGCAGGGAGTGCTTCCGGGGTTACAGTAACAGACACTGAGGCCCTGGGACACACATAGCTAGGAAGCTCCCTAGAAGATGCTGCTGCACTTGGATCTTTGGTGACGAACCTCTCTCCAAGGATGCACGTGACACATCCATGCTTGCCTCTCCTGGGCAGTTTTCCATGGGGGTTGGTTCCCCTAATGCCCCAGCTTCCTTTGCTCTTGTAGGAATGGCCATTTTTTGTCATAGATTAGGGAGCATTGTGACCTCTCCCAGCACATAGACAGCTCCATCTTCAGGGCTATCAGGGGCACCTGGAGGACATCACTTTCTAATGCCATTGCCTCAGGCTCTCATTTTGACCATGGATAGCCACCAGGTTCTGCTAGCCAAGTTCAACACCACTTAGCTTTTATAATGAATGAGTACAAACATTCCTCCTGGGCAGCTCAGGGGCAGGCAGTAGGGGACCACCTCAGTCTTTGGGGAAAGCAGGTTTGCACTGAAGGCATGGTCCCAGCAAATCCCCAAATGTGGCTGAGGGAGTCCTTGGCTCAGCTGCCAACCACCCTTAAGGCTCTTCCTTTCCTTAGTGAGCTGCAGATCCCATTCTGCCCCCACCCCTGCCAAGGCCAGGAGTCAAGGCTCAAATTCTCACTACAGTCAGCTTCACCTGGGAAGGGCCCTTGACTTCCCTCCTCCTTACAACATTGCATCTCCTCTCACCAGAATGCCACCAGGCAGGAAGAATTCAGCCTAAAGAAGGGATCCCTCCAAGGAAGGACTGGTCAGACTGAGGCCTTTGGAATTGCCTACCCCAACCAGGATTCTGCTGTCAATCAGGGAGCCTTCTCTTTTCCCCCAAATCATTTACAGGTCTCCATGTACCAAGCCTCTGCATTACCCACACCCTCACAGAAATTCCTGAAACCTCCCAAAGGCTTCCCATCTTTACTCTGAAAGGAGGGGGCAGCTCTGGACTGTTTTGAGGGTACCTCCTTCCTGCTGGGCTTCCTGATGGTGAGCTGGAAGCACCTTTGAAAGGGAACTAGGTAAGTTGGAGGTCTGTCATAAAGTCCTCTCTGCTTCTGGGTAATTCCACACCCAAGGGAACCAGAGTTAAAGAGGAGATAGGGCATGGGGGAAGGGGGAGATGGGCTTCCAGGGCACTACCCTCTGGATGTATCTCAACTCATGTCTCCACCACATTTTCCTTACAAGTCTGAGATGTCTCATTTGAAGATTTTTGTCCTCATTTAATAGGTGAGCTTGGGGTGCTGAGGCATTCTGGGCCTTGCCAATGAAGCTCCATCACCATGAAGCAGCTGAGCTCCCTCAGATCCCACTGTGGTCCAGGCAGGGGAAGGCAGAGGGCATCTCTGGAGCAGTCAGTTCCAGTCCAGACTATAATTCATCCAGAAATCACTCGTGTTGAGCCTTTGTTCAAAGTACTCCAGGAAGTGGAAGCCTGTCCCCCCTCCAGAAGGTTTCTAGAGAGAGAGCTCCAAGTATTACCTGGGGTACCCCTTCTTCCCCAAGAGGGCTGGTGCTTAACATCCTTGAAGATTGCTGTCATAATCCTACTTCTCTTCCCACCTTCTCTGTCCCAAGTTTCCTCTTCTTCAGGCCAAATATCCTCAGTTCCTCCCAGTAGTTCTCAAATGAGAAGAGTCCAGGATCCTTCCTGTACTGGCTGCCCACCTCTGCACATTCTTGTTAAGTTCTGAGTTAAGACCCTGCACCATGGGGTAGGGGTCTGACTCACCTAGAGCCTGCAGCCCACGGAAGCTACCAGGTGTCCTCTCCCCCATCTGAGGGGCAGATGTTTAAATCTCATGTAAGATATTTATGCTGATACCAGTTTTATGTAATGAGCCCTAGAAAATGAAGTTGGGGGAGGCAGTGCCACAGCCCATCTTTTTTGGTCTGGATGCTTTGGGGGAATCTTGGCTGGCTTTGGCTGTTGAGGGCTGGGGGGGGGCTCCTCCTTCACACTCACTCCACAGATCCAATTTCCTTTCCACATTTCAGGACTCAGGTGCCGATCTTCCTGATAGCCTAGGACTATCTTTCCTGCCCAATGAGTGCCAGTGGCCCCCTGGCCACTTCCAGGATAAAATACAAACTTCTCTGACATACAGAGCCTTCCCTAGCTGAGCCTTTTTAATTTTTAGATTTTGGCAAGGCAAATGGGGTTAGGTGGCTTGGCCAAGGTCACACAACTAGGTAATTATTAAGTTTCTGAGACCAGATTTGAACCCAGGTACTCCTGACTCCAGGGCCGGTGCTTTATCCACTGTACCACCTAGCTGCCCCCTAGCTGAGTCTTCTAATCATCCTCCACAATCTAGTGACACTGGCCAGCCCAGGACTGATTTCCCTCCACACCATCTCTTGGTTTCCCCCAAGCTGTCCAGGCAGACTACCTTCCAGAAGACATAATTTAACTTTGTGGCACCAGGCTTTTGGCCAGTATGCTTTCCCATTTGATTGGAAGCTCCTAGAGGGCTGGGACTGCTTTTGTCTATCTCTAGGCTTCTGGCACTAAATGCTTGGGATACAGTAAGCACTTCATGGGCAGCTAGGTGGTGCCATAGTATATAGAGGGCCAGGCCTGGAGTCCAAAGACAGGCTTTACCAGTACCAGCAGTGTGACCCTGGGCAAATCACTTTCACCCTGTGTGCCTCATCTGTAAAATGAGGGGAAGGAAATGGCAAATAAATGTTCCAGTATCTCAGCCAAGAGGAGACAACTGAAATACTAAAGCACTTAATAAATGTTCTCTGACTGACTGTGTCACCTTGGGCAAATACTAATTAATGGCCGAGCCCTCAGTTTCCAGGAAACACTCTCCAAAGTCTGTGATCCTGTGACTATCTTTCCTGGGTGTGATGTGTGATGTATTTTTTTTTTTTGTAAGGCAAATGGGGTTAAGTGGCTTGCCCAAGGCCACACGGCTAGGGAATTATTAAGTATCTGAGGCTGGATTTGAACTCAGGTACTCCTGACTCCAGGGCCAGTGCTCTATCCACTGCGCCACCTAGCTGCCCCCCCACTGTGCCACCTAGCTGCCCCGTGTGATGTATTTTTTAACCCTGTTTCCCTAGGTGTAAAATGGGGACAATAGCCCCTACTTCTTTAAGTGAGGATTAAATGAGATTTATATTAAAAAGCCCTTTGTCCCTATATGAGCAGTGCATAGTAAGCTGTTTAGATATTGAAATGTTCTTTTTGGAAACCGATCTCACCTCACACTGGCCTCTGGGACCCATCTTGGAGCTCTAGTCCCTCCCTTGTAAACTGAAGTGGCCCAGGCAGCCTCTGCCAGCTCTTGCCTCTCCCTCCCTCCCCAGACCTCCAGCCACAGTGTGTCCTCCCAGGATATGTCTCTCTCCCCTTATGTCCCTCCTTCCTCCCTTTTTTATCCCTATCCCTTTCCTTGTTCTTTCCTTCATTCTCTCCTTCCCTTTCCTCAACTCTTTCCAGTTAATGGCTTTGCTGTCGACCAACTCTCCTAAGAGATGTCTACTTGCCGGCCGTTAACTTTTAAATGATCCTTTATAAAGTCAAACCCATGTGGGTTCATTTTAAAGAGTCTTGGCGAGAGAAAGCCAAGCTATGCCAGAATCTTACCAATGTACATTTACACAGAAGACAAGGCTTTTTTAAAAAAAATTTTTTTATTTAGGTTTGTTGTAAGGCAAATGGGGTCAAGTGGCTTGCCCAAAGCCACATGGCTAGGTCATTATTAAGTGTCTGAGAGCAGATTTGAACCCAGGTACTCCTGACTCCAGGGCCAGTGCTTTATCCACTGTGCCACCTAGCTGCCCAAGACAAGGCTTTTCAGCAAACCGGTGTCATTGTGCACTTCTCCGGCTCGTCACTGCTGCAGCCCCTCTTTGGTGGGAAGGCTCTGGTGTCAGGCCAGGCCAGGACTGCCCTTGAAGGCTCTTTGATAGTTTATAGGCCTTCTTTCCAGTGTATAGTCTCTGCTATTGGTAAGGCACCCACATTCCCAGCACTCATAGGGCCAGTGTGACTGCTGCTGGGGGAGGTTTGAGTTCCAGAGGCATTTTCAGATTGCCAGCATGCATAGGGATTTCTCCAGGGTGGGCTGACTGGGGCCTAAATGCCTTCCCACAACTCCCTCCCCCCAAAGGCTCTTTCTCCATCCGGCTGGACTGTGTGATCACATGCAACAGCTTGGTCTCCAGAGGGAATCAGGGACGTCACACTGGCAACATTGAGAGGGTCTACCCCACCCAAGACCACCAGAATGTCCCCCAAGGCTTTCTCCCATCCCGGGCCTCGGTGGAGAGCTCTCTGGCTGAAGCTTCTCCCCCAGGAAGCACGTGCACAGGGTCTCTCCAGGGCGAAGCCCCCCGGGGTCCCCTCCCTGTGTGAAGGCCTTCCCACCAGGGCTGCATCGGGGAGGTCCCACAGGGTGCCCCCCCCCCGTGGGATGCGGGCTGAACTAGGGCCACCTGGGCAAGGGGTCTGGGGGCGGGGGTCCGTGGACCCCCAGGACTGAAGGGGCTCGGAGCCCTCCCGGCGGGGACGGGCCTGCCCAGGGCTCTTAGGGATCGCCTTCCCCGGCTCTCCTCCAGGAGCCGAGGGCCCGCATACAGCAGGCGCCCATTTAATGCTTCCTCCGGGCCCCCTCCTTCCGCGCGGGTCTCTGAGGTCCGCCATCTCCGCCGAGGTCACAGGGTGTCAGCCGACCCCACGGGGGCGCGGGGAGACCCCGGCCCTATCCTCCCGGAGGCCGAGCAACCTGGAGCGCTCCCGTGACCCCCAAGCCGGCGGTTGCCATGGAGACAGAAGGGCGGGACAACGGTGGGAGAAGAGACGCGCCGTGTTCCTGATTGGTGGAACGCTTCCTTCCTTCGGGCGCGGAGCTTTCTGGGAGCGATCACTTCTGCGCGTGCGTTGATGGTTGATGGGCCTCAGGCTGATTGGCTCGGGAAGTGTCTGTGGGTGTGGGCGGGCCAAGGGCCGGTCTGCGCACGCGCCTGGCCTGGGGAAGGCGCGGCTACGTGACGTTACGCCGCACGGCGCTCGAGGGGCGGAGCCGGCGCTTCCGGGCGCGTTTTGCGGCTGCGTGAGCCCCGGAGCCTCCCGCGGCAGGTTCGTGGCCGGGCTGGGGTCGGGGGTGCCGGGGGCCTGCGCTCCGAGCCCCTTCTTCTCCAGACCCGCCCCCGGCCTCTGTGGAGCCCCGACCCCCGCCCCGCCCAGCCGCCGCGCCCCCGGGGTCATCCAGACGGCGCCCCTCCCCCGGCACGCACTAGGCGCTCCTCGTGGGGGGGCGGTGCCCCGGACCAGGGGGTCCTGCCCGGGAGGGGGCGGGACGGGGCACTGTGCTGGGGGTCCCAAGGGGAAGGGCGGGGGGCGCCCCAGGTCGGGAGGGAGGGGGATGGGCCTCAGCAGCCGGCCCCGGGCAACGTGCTGGACAGCACCCCTCCCCCACCCCAGTTGGGTGGGGGCCCAAGGCAGCCTCTGCACCCCCCTTCGTGGGCCGGCCGGAAGAAGCTTTCTAGGGGGGCCTCGGGGGCTGGGGGCTGCCTGCCCCCCCCCCCCCAGCTTTGGTTCATGTGGCTTCTCTGAGTGTTTCAGATTGAGGAGAGGTCTTGGTGCCGTTTTGAAAGTAGTTTGGACCTCAACATCCCCTGCAGGGGGTTCCCTTTGAAAACCCCTGGGGTTAAGTCCATCCTCCAGATCTCGGGGCTCTTCTCTGAGCCACTGCCACAGGACCAAGATGACAGGAGGAAGGAGGTGTTTCTCTTTGACTGATTTTTTTTCCTGGAAGGCAATGGGGTTAAGTGACTTGCCCAAGGTCACAAAGCAAGGCAATTATTAAGGCTCTGAGGCTGGATTTGAACTCAGGTTCTCCTGACTTAAGGGCTCATGCGCTATCCAACTGCCCCTCTTTGTCTGATTTTAGGGAGCTGACTGTAGGCTGCATGATGACCTGGAGACATCCTCACTCTTCTCTTTTGGATCCTCAAAAGCTGTGGAAATGACTATGCTCTTGTGGGGACATGGTGTTGAGTCTAGACTCCATTTGAGAAGGGTCTCTGGCCAGGGCCTCCTGAGGAGCAAAGGTTCCAGGGAGCCGTCGACCCCCAATCCGGACACTGGAGACGTGAGTGTCCTGGGTCCTGGTGGGGGGGGGGTTGGAAGAAGTGGGCAGGACCAGGAACTTGGACTGGCTGATGAGACTTGGTGGTGGTGGGGGCTTGTCAAAATGAGGGTGGTCCCATCACACAGCATCCATTCTGAGAGCCATGCCAAGAGAGCCAGGGCCACCGTCTGAGTCTTCCTGTGGGCCTTGAGCCTGTCAAGTGAGGCTGGGACAATGAGCACTGGGCAAACAGAGGGAGCCACAGATGGGCAGTACACAAAGGAAACTGCAAGGGGGTGGGGGCAGCATGGGAAATAGGCAGAAGACCGGGCAGAGCTTTCTGGAGCCCTTGGCCTGGCCCAACCCTGCCCTCAGGCCAGCCAGACTCAGAGGGTGGCTGGGGAAGGGCGGAGGAGGCAGAATTTGAGGCAGAATTTGAGGCGAGGTCCGAGGGACCCCTGGGGGAAGGAGTGGGCCTTGGGAGTGGACTGCTGTCCCACCCAGTGACCTGAGTTCTTTCAGGACAGGGTTCACCTGCACCTCCACCTGGGGCCCTGGAGCTACCTTGTGGCTGATACATCCACACAGGCCTCTGCAGCATGTCTTCCACACTGTTCCCTGCTGGCCTGGTGCCCTTTGAAGATCTCTTCTCCAAGCCCCCCAATCCCATGCTGGGCCCCAGTTTGGCACAGGATTGTCGACCTGGCTTGGACCAAGAGGGCTGTGGGAAGCTGAGCTGCCCACGGTCAGACCCTGGGCTGACCCTGACCACTCCACCCTCCAGGCCTTTGTTTCGCCTCTCCAGCTCTGAGACTTGGACCCAGGAATCCCCGGACCCCAGCCAGGCCCCATCCCCTCCCCATTTGGAGCCTACCAAGGATAGTCAGGCAGATGACTCCTGCCATCCCCCAAGCCCTCCTCCCTTGGAACCTGGCCCTGGTGGTGGTGGCAGTGGCAGCAGCTCTGATGATTTCGTCTGCAAACCTGGCCTCACTGACCCTGGGCCCACTGAGAGACCGCCTCCAGGAGCTTCCCCCCGCTGGGATTTTGGGGACCTGTTTTGCAAACCACCAAACCCCATGCTTTCTCCTACCACGGCAGGAGCTGTGACCTACGACCCTCCACCTCTAGCCTCCCCCTCCCCCAGACCTGCTTCCGGCCAGGAGGGCTGCCAGGTTCCCCTATCTGGGTCCGAGGGGAGCCAGGATGGCACCCCCTGCAGACCGGGGCTGGGAGAGGCCAGGCCCAGAAACCGGAACGGCCAAGGCAGTGGCCCTCGACCAGATGGCAAGAGGAGGAGCAAAGAGGCCGGGGCTTCCGCTGCCAAGGGGAGAGTGCCGCCAGAGGAGGACTTTGCCCAGCTCCTTGAACGGTACAGGCGAGAGAGAGAGGCCCCCGAGGAGGTCCCGGTGTCCCCGGCACCCCCTGCACCCCCTCCTTCAGAGGGCAAGGTGAAGAAAAAAAGCAAGCGGAACACAGGGGCTGGGCGTGCTGGCCGAGCCAAGCCAAAGAAGCGGGCAGGGCCTGCCAGGGACTCCAAGCCCTTAGCGGGCCCTGCCGCTACCCAGGAGCGGGCACCCGTGAGCCAGGAGTTTGTCCAGAAGAATACAGTGGCACTGGGCTCCCAGAGGGGGTGCAAGTACTTCCTGGCTGGGTGGTGTGTCCTTGGTGAGCAGTGCAGCCTGGACCACTTGGCCGAGGGCCTCAAGTTCCAGCAGCTCTGCAAGTTCTACGTCCAGGGCTACTGTACACGGGGTGACCAGTGTAGCTTCTTGCATCACGAGTTCCCCTGCAAGTTCTTCCACACTGGGGCCAAGTGCTACCAGGGTGAGCACTGCGGGTTCTCTCATGCACCCCTGACACCTGAGACTGAGAGCCTCCTGAGGACCGCCCTGGCTGGTCCAGCCCCAACTGAAGCAACTGCTCCTCCGGCTCCCTTGTGACTGGGCGTAGACCTCAAACCCACACCTCTGGCCTATCCAGCCAGGCGTAGACTGGCTTTGTTTTCATGTGACCTCAGGTTGGTGGCAGGATTGCCATTGTGTAGTGAGGATTTGGGCAGATTAAAAGACAGGCAAAGGGAGGGTCTGCTTGTGTTTATTTGGGCCCGAGACTTAGAGCAGAGGCTAACTTTGGAGGGGCCCCCTCCAGCCAAATGTGGCCTCCCCCTCTAGGGGCCATGCTGCCCTGTGGGGGAAACTAAGAAGGGCCAGAGCCTCCCAGTCACTTCACCCTTCCTGAGAGTGAGGCAGCTTGAGAAAGAGCCCATTGACCAGGGCCTTGGTTTCTGCCTTTGGCAGTCATTGCTCCCTCCCAAGGAGTGTCTCAGAGAATGCCCTGTGGTGTCTCCTTTGGCCTGCCCACTTGATGGGCCCTGATCAAGCCCATGGGGCACTGGTTTGTGGTGGAGTCCTGGCCTCCTTGGGCCTCCTGCCTCTGGTTCCTCTGGCTTTACAACAGGATTTCCTCCCCCCCCAAGCCTGGGTTGGAGGAGAGAAGCAGCCTTGAGGATTAAGGTTTAAAACCTGGCTGGACCTACAGTCTCCCCCCAACCTCAACCTGTTGTGCCCCCTTGCTGCTGCCCAAAACGGCCTAGTCCCATACCCTGGAGATAGAATCCAGGGCATCCATTTTGGTGGTCAGTGGTCTGACACAGACTCAGGGAGCAGTGATGGTGGTGGAGGTTCATGGTGGGGAGGAGTGATGAGGGAATGCAGAGTCATCTCCTGGAGAGCCCATCAGACTCCATCTCCCCTTTCCTCTGGGACCTGAGCTGAGGTGGTATGGCTACCTATAAGTGGGGTGGACATAGGAGTTATGTTGCAACCACTCCTCAGGGCCAACCTCCCAGGCCAGAAGCTGTCCCACTGTCCTTCTGCTGGAGGGAGGCCCCAGCATCCTCTCTGGCCCTTTCTGTCTGGGGCTAGCCTGCTGGGCAGTGACAGACTTAGTTCCCAGGATCCTAGAGTTTGGAACTTCTGGCCCAGTGTCTTGTTTTTACAGATGGGAAACAGGTTCAGAGAAGGGAAGGTCCCATGGGTGGGGGCATACACTGGTGCTAGAGCTAGGCCTGTGGAAACTGAGTTAGGGCCTGGTACTCTCTTGAGTGGGCCTTTGGAAGGAGAATGAGGAAGAACTGGACCCTTTGCAAGTATTAGCTTATGATCATTAGAGAACAGTCTTGTGATAGACACATGTTCTTAGGACCCCCACTGGTTTAAAGTTGAGGAAACTGAGGCAGGCAGAGGTGAATGGCTCCTGGTTCCCCTCCGTCCACTCAGGTGAGCCCCAGCTTCCTATATTACCAGGTCCAAGATGGAACTCATTTCCCTCTCCCCAACTTTCTTATAATGGAGGGATCCCCCATCCTTCTAGTCCCTCAGCCTCCCAAATTAGGAGTCTCTCTTGCTCCCCAGATCCTGATGTGATATCTGTGGGTTTCACCTCTGAAGCATCTCTCCAACATGATCCCCTTCTTTCTTGACAGAAACCCTCATCACCTCATGGCTGGACTTTAGGAATAGCTGCTTTGGGGTGGAGCCAGGGAGCCAGGATCAACTTCTGCCAGTTTCCTCATCTGTGAAACAGTTCTCAGTCTGTGTTTCTCTTTGAGGGAGTTCAACAAGACTGAATAAATGCCCCAAAGGATCCAGAACATCTTTTCCCATCTTCCAAAACCTTCCTGAGTTGCTAGCTCCCTTCTCTACCAGTGGGTTCCTTAGGAAAGAGAAGGGATACATGGGAGGCCTTGGAAGAAATGTGTCTCCTTTCCTCCCTTTCTCCCTCCCTTTCTCCTTCCTTCCTTCTCCTGGCTTCCTGACACAACTGCCCTCAAGGGGCATTTAGCAGTTGGCATGGCTTCAGTGGTCACTTGGTCCTTCCTCATCTTCAAAGGATGCTTCATGTGATATCCCCTGGGAAACAAACCCTTGACTTGCTGACTCCAGGGGGACCAGGAGCTGCCATTCTTCTGGAAGGCTCCACAGACCCATTTTGGGGGCCAGGCATGTCTGCCCCTTGGTGTGGCCCACTTGTGCCCTGGGCTTGAATTTCACATTTCAGACCTCCCAGGCTGAGCAGGTGCAGCATTGCCAGGAGGTGTGGGCTACCCTTTGTTTACTTTCCTTATGTTCCTGGCTGGGGGTTGGGAGGGTGGAGAAAAGGAAGGAGAGGGACAATCCGGCCTTGAGGTCAGGCCTTCTGTAGCTGCTCACCTCAACTCTCTGGGGCCAGTCTGTCCCTTACTCAGGCCACTTTGCTTCCCCGAAGAGTGGAGTCCTCCTAAGGAGTGAAGGGCAGGGTTTTAGCAGGAAGGCTGCTTCTCAGCTTTAGGTCCTAGCCCAGGGGTGTCCATGGGGGAGGGCAAGGCCACACCTCCTCTGGGGCTCAGACTTTTCATGGTCCTGGAGCCCCCATGTTCCTCCTTTAGAAATCCTTTCATCTGGGGAACTCCTCCCCCTCCCACCCCTGAGCTCCCAGGAGTGCTTGTACTGCCCAGGCCAGGGCAATAAGGCTCTGGGGCAGTGACCCAGGAAGCTGAGGGGCCTAGGAAGATGGGCCAGTCTCCCTAGTTCAGGAGGGTGCCTCCCAAGTCTCCCCCCATCTTCCCCCCCAAAAAAAAACCTGAAGTTGACCTGCATCTTGGCCTCCAGATGTGGGGGAGGAGGGGAGTCAGGGAATTGGGAGGTAGGCTGAGAGCTGGTGCCCCAGGGAGGGGATCAGCAGTAAGCAAAGGCAGGGCTGGAGCCTTCCCAGTTACCCTCCATCCACATATAGGAGCTGTGAATCCCTGTGATGCTCAGGCAGCCACTGCTTGTATCACCAATAGTCCTTTCCTGGGAGACCCCAGGACGTATAGCCATGGAGCCTGGGCTTACCCAGCCCTCAAACCTCCCTCCTGCTCCTTCCTTTCCTTCTGGCCCCTGGTTCCCAGCAGCCCCATTGATCCTACATTGAGAAAAGCTGTCTCACCCACTTCTGGTTCCTTCAGTTCTGGCTGAGTCCCTGAGGGAGTGGTGACAGCCTTGTGGTGAAATGAAGTTACAGAAGGACCGAGAAAGCCTTCCCCCAGCCTCCCTCCTCTCCAGCCTATTCCTCCATGGTGGCTGAAAGTCAATGATTTGGTTGACAAAAGCAGAGATCTCTGGAGAGTCAGAGATTGAGGAGAGAGACAGAAGGACCCCAAGAGGGAAAAGACAGGGAGGAGCCAAGATGGAGAACAGCTGCCACTGGGAGGCAGAGCTGTTTCTTCTTTGGAGACTGACTCCTTGACTGGATCTCAGTTGCCTCCTCTGAAAAAGAGACTGGGATTCAAGATTTCAATGATCCTTTGTAATTCTTAATTCTCTGATAAGAGACAGATGGGAATTGGTAGTGGGAGGAAGGGGGGGGGGGGTTTGGCAGAAATAGCCCAGAAAGCTAGACAGAGTCACTCCCTTAGTGTTCATTAAATAGTATGAGAAATAGGGAAGGGAGGGGAGGGGAGGGGAGGGGAAGGGAAGGGAAGGGACTTATACCAGACAGTTTTGATGACCGATGCTTTATGATATAATTTTAGATTGGATCGGGCTAAGCCACCTTCTTTTGTACTTTATTTCATTAAACCATTTGGAAAAATAGATAAGGAAGAATTCTACAAAATTAACTCTATGAGACAAATATGATTTTGCCTGGAAAGACTGACACAATTGATGTACTATGAAGAACCGGGGGGAAAACCTTATACAACAATAGCAACATTGTACATTAATTAAATCTGAATGACATAGTTATTCTCCACTGTGATCCAAGAAAATCCCAAAGAATTTATGATGAAAAATTCTATACATGTCCAGAGGAAAAAAGGACTAATTCTGAATGTCGATCATAGCATGCTTTTTGTTTCCTTTTTGTTTTTGTTTTCTTTTTTGTGGGTCAATGGAGTTAAGTGACTTGCGCCAGGTCACACAGTTGTTAAGTATCAAGTGTCTGAGGTTAAATTTGCACTCAGGTCCCTCTGACTTCAGGGCCAGTGCTCTATTCACTGTGCCACCAAGCTGCCTGCTTTTGTTTCCTTTTGGTCCCCCCCCCCCCCTTAATGTAGCCAATATGGAACTATGTTTTTGCAGGACTGAATAGAAATAGTCCACTATTAAATTGCTTGTCTTCTCAGGAACAGGAGACAGAAGGAAAGGAGAAAGAATTTGGAACTCAAAAAAATCCCAACAAATTTTAAAGAAACATGTGGTTAGAAGAAATGTTTTAAAAATTTTGATTTTGACACCAAAGCCAGAAGAGCAAAATCAGGAATAAAAACCCCAACTACTTCACAAATGAATATTGATGCAAGAAATTTTAATAAAATTCTAGCAAGAAACCTATGGTATTGTATAAAATTGGACTTTCAAATGAAAGATTTAAAAGATGCCCACAAAAAAGTAAATAAGAAAGGGAAATCAAAAAATAATCAAAAGGGGTAAACTGTACATTCCCATAAAGAAATTATTAGAACAGTTAGAGGTACTCTAGAAAGAGATCATTGGAGTTGATTACATTGGAATTTGCTAAAAAAAAAAGGATGGTGAGAAAGAGGGGTCCAAAAATCTTAACTCTGATGCAGTAATGCAGATAGTAACAGGAATGCAGGGTTTGTCAATATTAGGAAAACTATCAGCAAAAATGACCATGAAAAACAATACAAATTATGTGTTTGTCTCAAGAAACACACAAAAAGCTTTTGACAAAAAAATATAACATCCATTTCTATTAAAAACACAGAGTAGTCCCTATCTGAAACAAAGAGCAACCATTATCTGCAAAGGGGACAAACTAGAAGCTTTTCCACCAACATGAGGAGTAACTCAGGGATGTCTATTATTGCCACCATTATTCAGTATTGTATTATGTGCTAGGTGTGGCAATAAGAAATAAAAGAAACTGAAGTAATTCAAAAAGGCAATGAAGAAACAAAGTTATCATCTTTGCAGATGATATGATGTACCCTTGGAGAATTCTAGTGAAGCCACTAAAAAACTGAGTGACCCAATGGACAATTTGCACAAAGTTGCAGGATGCAAAATAAATCCATACACATCTGCATTTGCATATATTGCCAACAAAATTCAACAGAGAGCCACAAAAAGGGAAATTTCATTTCAAATAATTGCAGATAAAATCAAATACATGGAAGTCTACTTTCCAAGGCAAACTAAGGGTCTGGATGAATACAATTACACAATATTTTTCATATAAAGACAGATCTAAACAACCAGAGATATATTAATTGCTCATGGGGAGGTTGAGTCAATGTAATAAAAATGACAATTTTACCTAAATTTGTTTCTCTAATGCCTTCCCAAATAAACTACCAAAAATATTTTATATGACTTAAAAATTAATAAGAAATTTCATCTGGAATATGATAAGGTCCAGAATATTAAGGAAATCAATGAAAAAAAAAGAAAAAATGGCCTAGCAATACCAGATCTAAGGCATATTACAAATCAGTAATCTTTCAAATAGTGAAGTACTAGCTGAGAAGTAAAGTGGTGGGTTCTGTGGAATGGATTAGACATGCAAAACACTGGGAGTTAAATTATCATAGTAATATAGCCCTTGATAAAACTAAAGATCCCAACTTTTAGACCAGAACTTATTATTCAAGGAAACTGCTGGAAAACTAGAAAGTAATCTGGCAAAGATAAGGTAAAAATGGGTACGTGATTTAGACAAAAAGTGTGGTATCATGTAAATTAGTGGAACAAGGGAAAATGGACATGACAGATCTATGCCTAAAAGAAGGTTTATGACCAAATCAGAGATAGAGAGGATCATAATAAGCAAACACATCCATTCTGATGTTTGCAGTAACAAAACCAATGAAACCAAAATTAGGAAGAAAGAAGGGAACTGGGAAAACATTTTTACAGGTTTCTCTGATAAAGTTCTCATTTCTCCAATAAGAAACTGAGAAAAATTTATAAAAATTGAAATCATTCCCAAATGAATAAATAATTCAAAGATTTGAATAGGCAGTTTTCAGAAGAAGAAATCAAAGCTATCAATAGTTATGTAAAAATGCTCTAAATCACTATAGATGAGAGAAATGCAAATTAAAAGAACAGGGTGGTTCTACCTCCTAACCTATCAGATTAACTAAAATGAAGAAAAGCAACAAGGGGCATATACTTGAGAAAATGTTGAAAAATAAGTACAATAACACTCTTCTGGGGAAGTTGTGAACTGGTTCAGCTATACTAGAGAAGAATTTGAAACCTTGCCCAAAGGGTGATCAAATTGTGCAAACTCTTTGACACATCAACAACCACTTCTAAGTCTGTATCTCAAAGGGATCTATTTCTAGCAGGTGTTTTTTGTGGTAACAACAAATTAGAATTTGTGGAGATGCCCATCAACTTCTAATTCTTCCATTCAATGGAAGAACAAGTTTTTGTATTTGATTGTGATGGAAAACTATTGTTCTTTTAAAAATGTTGGAGTGGGTGGTAAGGTTTATATGAAGTGAACAAAGCAGAAGCACATTGTACACAGTAACAAAACGATAGTGGGTATAGTGGATTTAGTGCTGTATCATGGTAGGAAGACTCATCTTCTTGAGTTCAAATCTCTCCTTACTGGCAAGTCCTTCAACCATGTTTGCCTCAGTTTCTTCATTTGTAAAATGATTGGACAAGAGGCTTTACCAAGACAATCCCTAAAAAGTCATGGCTCCTCTGATCAAGGCAATGATCCAAGTCAGATCTAAGGAGCCATGTTGAAAAATGCCCTCCACCTCCAGAGACTGAGGAACTCTGAGTGCAGATGGAAGGAGACTCTTTACTCTTCATTTTGTGTTGTGATTGTGTGTTTTCCATTGTAACATGGCTAATGTGTGAAAAGATGTTTTGCTTGATTGGATCTGAAATCAATAGCATGTTCATTGCCTTCTCTAGGTAGAGGGGTGGGGTAGGAGGGAGAGAATTTGAAACTCAATTTTTTTCAAACAAATTTCTAAATGAATATTAATATTTTACATGGAATAGGGACAGATTTAATGAAATAAAAAGGTTTTGAGAAAGAAGAAAACAGAGTTGTGGGTGGGTGGGAAGAATGAGTTCGGGCTCTCATTTGTCAACCAGATTTGCAACCTCCATGGAGGAACAGGTTGGAGAGGTGGGAGGCCAGAGGGGTAGTCTTTCTTGGACCTTCTGTAACCTTAGTTCACCCCAAAGCTGTCCCCACCCTCTCACGGACTGAGCCAGGACTGAGGGAACAGAAGTGGGTGAGACAGCACTTGTCATTGAGGTGTTAATGGAACTGCTGGGAACCAGGGGCCAGGACAGGAAATGGAGGAGCAGGAGAGAGGGAGGCCTCTGAGTACTGGGTAAGCCCAGGCTTCATGTCTGTGTGTCCCCTGGGTCCTGAAATACTGAATAGGACTGTGGGGGATCTAGCATGTGGATAGAGAATAAGGGGGAAGTATGCTCCAGCTCTGCCTTTGCTTACTGCTCAGCCCCTCCCCTGGAGTACCAACTCTTAATTTACCTGCCAATTCCCTGACTCCCCTCCTCCTCCATATCTCGAGGCCCAGCTGCAGGTCAGCTTTAGTTTGGGAGGATGGAGGAGACTTGGGAGATTGCCTGAGCCCCTTTTATCAAGCTCTATCTCCCCAGCAGAAGTAGGGAGGCTAGTCCCTCCTTGGCCCCAAAGCTTACTGGGACTTTGTAGCCATGACCTCATTGCCCTGGCCAGGGCAGCACAGGCAGATCAGGGAGCTCAGGGGTGGGAGGGGAAGAAGTTCCTCAGATCAGAAGAATTCTAGGGTAGAAACATGGCAGCTCCAGGGCCATGAAGAACCTGATTCCCAGAGGAGAGCTGGCCTTGCCCCCATCCAGGCTCTTGTGGACACAACTGGGCTGGAACCTAAAGTTGAAAAGCAGCCTTCCCCCCTCGAAGACCTGCCACTTAGCTCCCAAGGATGATCCTATATCTAGGGAAGCAAAGGGGTCTGAGGGAGGGACAGGCTGGCCCCAGAGGTTTGAGATGAGTAGTCACAGAAGGCCTGACCTCAAGGCCAGATTACCCCTCACCTCCCTTTTATCCATCTTCCCAACCCCCAGCCAGGAATATAGGGAGAATAAATAAAGGGGAGCCACCACATCCTGGCTTCCCAGCCAGCAACACTGCACGTGTGCAGTCTAGGAGGTCTGAAATGCGAAATCCAAGCCCAGGCCACAGGTGGGCCATACCCAGGGGCTGACATGCCTGGATCCCAAAATGCATCTGTGGAGTCTTTAAGAATGGCAGCTCCTTCCCCCAGGGCTCAACAAGTCAAGGGCTTATTCCCCTGTGATGTTACCTAGAGCATCCTTTGAGGATAGGGAAGGACCTAGTGACCATTGAAGCCCATGCCATCTACAAAATGCAGGGCATTCTGAAGGCAGGTGTGCCAGGTAGCCAGTGGAAGTAAGAAGGAAGGGATGAAGAAACAAAGGAATAAAAGAAACTCATTTCTTCAGGGCTCCCAAGTGTCCTTTCTCTTTTCTTTTCTTTTCTTTTCTTTTTTTTAGGTTTTTGCAAGGCAGTGGGGTTAAGTGACTTGCCCAAGGCCATCCTTTCTCTTTTCTAAGCAGCACACAAACAAAGAAGATAGGGGGTGTAGGGAAAGTACTGGGTGAAGGGGGGAGATATTCTAGGGCCTTCTGAACTTCCGATCAGTGTTATTGAACTGAATTCATTACAGCTGATCTTCCACCCTTGGGGAGGCTCCTAGGAATGCACACCTGGAACTACTTTACAGATGAAAAAATGACTTGCCGAGGCTCAGAGGCAGAGCCTGAACCCCCATGGCTCAAGCCCAGGTTTATTCCACTTGAGACAGATTTGAGGGAGTCGATCCTCTTAAGGAAAGGCATCTCTCCCCCTGGGAAGCCCTGGGGTCCTTTCCTACTAAAGGGGGTGCAATGTAACTCTAGGAGAAGCTTTAAGGCAGCTGGGAGGTAAGGTTCCTTGAGAGTAGCAGAGGGGAAGCAGCAAGTTTCTCCTGGCCTAGCTCTGGGGAACCACATAGCACCTACCTACAACCACCCCCTTCTGCAGGTACTCAGCTAGTCCAAGGTGAATCCTTGGCCCAAAATTATAGTTTGCTACCTTTGTATGCAGTGATCTCTCTGTCTCTGTCATTATCTTTCTGACTGTCACTGTCTCTGTCTCTGCTTCCTTTTCTCTATCTCTGCCACTGTCTCTCTACTTCTGTCACTGTCTCTGTCTCTCTGGCTCTGTTACTGTCTCTGGCTCACTCCGTTTTTGTGTCTCTCCCCATCTGGTCCTCTGTGACTAAGGTCTCGAACCTCTTCTTCCTCCTCCCCACCTCCACCCACTTCAAGTCTGCCAGGAACACTCATGAGCTTCCTCTCAACCAATTATACCCTTTGGTAATTTTCTCATCTGAGCATGAGGGAAGTGGGCAAAGGAGGGAGAGGAAGGGGGCTTGTGTGTCAACATCTCTGAGGAGAAGACAGGGAGGATGAAGAAGGCAGGAAGCAGAGGAGGAAAGAGATAAGGCAGACTCCCAGCCAGCCAGCAGCTCAGCCCCAGCTTCCCACTGCCTAGGCTTCATGACCTTGGTTAGCTGTGAACTCATGGTGACTGAAGGAATACAATGGAGACCAGGGGAGGGGTCTGGGGGCCAGAGAAAATCTGCAATCATGTATTGACTGCTCCAGGGGGCCTCCAGGGCCCCTTCCTCTTCTGGATTCCCAAGATCCAGACCAAGGTCTCTAAGTCCTGCAGTTCTTAAAGACATTTCTCCCTGCACTTCCCCCAAGCCTGCCCTCAGGATGCTACCCAAGATATGACTTACCAGGGCCAAGAAATACTGGAAGCTCCCTTCACCCTTGCACCATTCTCATAGAATAGAAGCCCATGATCTGAGGCCTCTGCCTCTCACCAGCTGCTCCTGCCCAGAGCTACCACTTTTTGGAGGAAACCCAGGCCAGTCTTCTCTTCTTCCCCCTCCTCATATTTTTTATTCCAAGGTGCCTCTTCCTTTCCCTGCCTTCCCCAAACTGCCCCCCACCTTGTAAGCTCCATTTAATGAGCTATCTTATGCTGTTAGAATGTAAGCTCTCTGAGGGCAGAGTCTGTCTTTCTCTGCTTGTTTATCATGGACTCTTACCCTCTGGATCATATGACTTTTATTGAATTAAGCTCTTAATAACTGTTTGTTGATTTGTTTCACTCACTGGACAGAGGGCTCCTGCATGTCCTGGGCAGCACTAGAAGAAATGAGCAGATCCCAGAGAGACAGACTGGTGTTGACAAAGAGGATCTGTCCTGTCCCAAGATGGAATGGGCCATCCCAAGAGGGGGAAGGTGCACCTTCCACAGAGACCATCAACCTTTTTTCATTGCATGACCATTTGCTGTGATGTCAAAGTTACCTGAACTCTGACTGTTCTTCCAGCTCTGAGGTTGAGGGCGTCTGGGATTCCTAAGGTTCCCCCAACCTGCCTAGTCCATAATCCCTTGATATGGATAATCTGGAAACTGGCCAAGCTGAAGGAGCCCAAGGTTGCCATGTGGTCCTCATATGCACCTACATGCCAAGAATCAGCTCCATCCTCACCTCTGACTCTCACAATTATTGCTTTCATTCAAGGCTCTGCCCATTCTTCCCTCCCCCCTGGCCTTTAGGATCCTCTTCCCGCTCCAATGACCCTGAATTTCCTTGTCTGTATGAGAGTGGCATCACCCTCCAGTAATAGAGTGGGACCGGGAACTTCTCTCTTGGTTGAACTGAGTTATCTTGGGAGAGCTCCTTCACTCTGTATTGTGTAGCATGGATCCTTCAATATAGACTTTCTCAGATTTGAATTTTGCTCTGATTTGGATAAATGGGTTTCTTTGTTATTTCATGCATGTTAGTTAGGAATGGACAAGCCCCTCGATGGAAAGTTGAATCCCTCTATTGAAAGATAGCAATCAGAAGTTAGGTAGAACTTGAAAACCACATCCCCTGGATAAATAGAATTGAAGGGAGCAGAGAGATAGTATTCTAGTCTGGCATCCCCTCTCTCTGAAGAGAACAAGTTATCCAGGTTTCTGTGCCAAACATTTGCCTCCCCTCCTGCCTTGAAGTAAATTTTACTTTGGTGAAGGGTGGGAGAGAAGATGCTGGAGATGTCCCTACTGCTTCCTTTGAACCATACAAGGAGATATTCATGGTACATGGGCAGGTAATATTTGTCCTTCATACTTAAAGGAGACCACAATGTCAGGGAGGTGATTCATTACAAGTACATGAATTGGATTTGAGTGAGGGGTTGCTGTACTAATTCACCAACATCACTTTTTTCCTCCAGAGTCATCTGGATCACCTGATTCACCAAAAACCTCTCCACTCATCCTGGCTGGGACCTTCAGATCCCACATCTACCCAAAGGTCCCCACACCTACTTAGAGCCAGGAAAGTGGTGGGCTAACCTCCAGATGAGCCCCATAGAGAAACTGATTCTTCTATGATTGTCTCTCTGTCATTCCTCTTAGGGCTCAGTGGGGCCCCTTTGTTCATTCCTCAAAACTCCCAAACCTTTTTTACTCCTCATTCCTTGGTTGGGTCAATTATGACTCTTCATGGCCTCATTTGGGGTATTGATGGCAGAGATACTGGCATGTTCACCTGAACTACCTAACTCTCTCCTGTGACTCCAAGAAGCTACAGAATGCGCAGTGGCCATACCCCGTACCTTTAAGTGGATGGGATAAAACAGGCTGAGGGTAACTAAGGGGACTCACATCAATCAGTGAGTTAGAGGGCTGTCTAACCCAAGCATGTGAAGTCTTCCACTGGAAGAATGGGTAGATGACAACAATTCATTCCAATGCTTATGAAGTCAGCTGAAGCAGGTGCTGTGAAGTACTCAGAGCTTGGTGAGACATGGAAGACACCAAGGTCATCCACTGCATCTAGAACCATCATCAGGTGTCTTGGCTGTGTCTTGCCACTGAACAATGATGACTTTGTGAAACTCTGCCACACTTTAAATCTAATTCACACACAAATCAAAAGTCATCACCCATACCACTACCATTCCTATTTCAAAGTCCTATGGTGATAGCAAGTAATAAAGCAGCAGGGACATTACACTGGGAGCTATAGTCACAACCATGCACATAGGTAGCCCAGGTCATATGATTGTTTCCTCATTGGAAGTAGGAGTGGGATTAAACAACCCCCTGGGTTTTTGAAAAACCCTTTTAAGGATTGCACTCCTCCCCTCCTGTTGTTAGAGAGGGTCTAGATAAGATGGTCTAAATATTGTCTGCTTATCCAAGCCTGCCCTGTTTGTCCCAGCTGGTAGGAATCCCACAGTGCAGTTCAGACACAAAGAAACTGCAAGAGTGTCTTCAGAGAAGATTCCACTCACCATTGGTGCATGGAATGTGCACACAGTTGTAGAAAGCACAAGATCCAATAGATCTGAAAGACAAACAACTCTTGTTGCAAGAGAACTCAGCAGGTATGACATCCAAATACAGTCCTGAGTGAAACAAATGAAGGTTGGCCTCCTGAAGTCAGAGCTGGATACACAGTTTTTGGAGTGATCACAGTGAAGAGGAGTTCCATGAAGCTGGGGTAGGTTTTGCAATCAAAACTAATCTGGTCAACAAGTTTGAATGCCTACTAACAGAAGTGAACTTGCAGTAAAATGCCAGGCTATCTTCATCAGTGCTCATGCTCCCACCATGATAAACCTTATAGACCAAGACATAAGAAGACCTGTAGACCCTTATCATCAATATACTAAAAGAAGATAAGCTTATAATTATGGGTCACTTTGGTGCTAGAGTAGGATCAGATTACCAGACATGGCAAGAAGTCCTTGGGAGAAACATGATTAGAAGCAGCAACAGCAGTGCTCACCTACTACTGAAGACTTGCACATCTCATGACCTTCTCATCACTAACATGTCTTTCATTTACCTAAACACAATAAAACTTCCTGAATGTATGCTCTTAGAAAACATTGGCATCTAATAGACCATATGATTGTAAGGAGAAGAGACAGACAGGATATAAAAGTGACAAAGGCAATATGTAGTGCAGAGTGCAGGACTGATCACAGACTCATCCACTCCTAGCTAAATATTCATATTCAGCCAAAGTTGTGGACCCAAGGCAAAACAACTACTAGAAGAAGTAATGTCAAGACACTCTCTGAGTGGGAACAACTTGATGCTAAGTGGAAGGGAAAGTTAGGCCAACACATAGTTGACAACAGTGGAGCAGAAAAAGAGTGGGCAGCTTTCAGAGATCTGGTGTACAACACTGTTTTTACTTGTGTGGGTCAGAACACTCTCAACCAAGACTGGTTTGCTGGAAATGATGGGGAAATACAGAAGCTGCTAAATGAAAAACAGAGTACTCCACAGGGTTTACTGGCAAGACAGTTCATCCATTTCTGAGAAGACAGAATTTAATTTCATGAAAAGTAAAGTAGAAGCAAAGATTGGAGAGATACAGGAGACTTGGTTCAGTAAGAAAGGAGATGAAATTCAATTTTCCACAGATGTTAACAGTCAAAAGTATTTTTATGATTCCTTGAAGACTATTTATGGGTGAAAGACCTTTGGTGAATCTCGGCTACTTAGTGTGGAAGGAGTCATATTGATTAACGATACAGACATAATTCTAGAGAGATGACTGAACACTTCCATGGAGTTCTTAACAGTTCATCATCAATCAATGCAGAGGCCATTTACCATATACTTCAAATTGAAGTCTAACTATCCCTATATGAACCTCTAACTGAAGAAGAGGTTTTGAAGGCTGTTAGACTCCTTTCTTTTGGCTAAGTACCTGGTGCTGATTCTATTTCAGCTGAGATTTACAGAGTGTGTGTGTGGGGGGAGACCAATGCTCATCCACAAGTTGCTTGAAATTTTCCAGATTATATAGCATGAAGAGGTTATCCTACAGAAATTTAAGGATGCCTCCACTGTTTATCTCTATAAAGAGAAAGAGAATAGATTGTGACAATCACAGGGGTGTTTCTTTATAAGTCACTGCCAGTAAAATTCATGGAAGAATCCCCATCAATAGGCTTATCCTTCACCTGGAAGATGGTCACCTCCCTTGAGAGCCAGTGTGACTTCAAAAAGGATCAAGAAATAGTCAATATGGTGTTTGTTGCCCATAACTCCAAGAAAAATGCCAAAAGAGGAACAGAGGTCTGAGTACAACATTTGTAGATCTGACCAAGGTATTTGATAACTATCAGTCATGGGGACTTATGGAAGTTCATTGATTTTATACTTAATCTCATGATGACATGCTTGCTCAAATTCTGAATAATGAATGATGCTCTCCATATTTCCCAGTCACCAATGCTCCCATGCTTTTTAGCATGATGTTTTCAGACATGTTATCAAAAGACTTCACTGAGGATGAATACATCATCAAGATCAGCTACCACACTGATGGTAAATTCTTCAACTTGAAAAGGCTACAAGCCAAGACCAAAATGAATGGAGTGTTGGTGCATGATCTTCTGTTTGCAGATGACTGTGCATTCAGTGCAGCCTCTGAAGCTGAGATACAACAAAGTTTAGATCACTTCTCTGCTGCTTGTACTCATTTTGACCTAACAATGAACACCATGAATACACAGATGCTCCATTAGCCAGCACCACACCATCTATATATATGGAACCAGCCTACAGCAACTTGTCAGTGTCCTTTCCAGAGAGGGACACATTGATATATCTATATATATGGAACCAGTCCTACAGCAACTTGGTGGTGTGCTTTCCAGAGAGGGACACATTGACAATGAAGTGGATGTATGCATTGCCAAAGCTATCTCAGTACTGGGAGACTCCCCCAAAACGTGTAGGAGAGAAGTATTAGACTGACTACCAAACTGAAGGTTTATAGAGCCATTGTGCTGACTTCATTGCTATATGCCTGTGAAACCTGGACTGTCTACCAGCATGGCATGTCAGGAAACTGAATTGCTTCCATTGAAATTGTTTTTGGAAGATTCTGAAGATTACCTGGCAGATACCAGATACCAGACACTGAGGTCATTTCTTGAGCTAAACTGCCTAGCATTCCCACAAGTAAGGACAACTACAATGGGCTGGCCACAATGTTAGAATGCCAAATATACTTCTGCCAAAAAGACTATTTTATGTAGAACCCATCCAGAGCAAGCACTCACTAGAGGGTTAAAAGAAATAATGCCAGGATACTCTGAAGGTCTCCCTTAAGAACTATACAGTTAGTTGTGCAGCATGGGAGACATTGGCACAGGACCACCTGCCTGGCATGCCTTTATCAATGAGGGTGCTGCATTCTATGAGGAAGGCAAAATGGAAGCAGCTCAAAGGAAACCATGACATGCATAAATTTCCTCGTGTTCCCATGGACTATTTTTGGCCAACCTAAGGAAGAGCATTCCAAGCTTGTTTTGGGCTGATCAGCCACAGGAAAACACAGTGTCATGTGTTTCAAACATAGTGATGTCATTTTAGTCTGCTTTGGTGGTGGACAAGAATCATTGGGACTCCTTTGTCCCTTCCTCAAAACTCCCAAACTTCATCTACCCCCTCCTTCCTCAGTAGATCACTTGGTTCAGTCAGGTATGCCTCTTCATGGCCTTATTTGGGACAGAAAAAGATACTGATGTGGCATCCCATTTCCTTCTCCTGTTCATTTTACAAATGAGAAACTGAGGCTAATGGAGTAAAGTGGCTTACTCAAAGTTACATAGCAAGTCACTATGTGAGGCCAGATTAGGCCTCAAAATATTGCACCATGTCACTCTACCAATTGTACCACCAGGTTAGCCTGTAAGTCAGTTACCAAGCACTTATTAAGTGCCTACTGTTATCAGGCACCATGATTGATCAGTGTTGAGTATACAAGGAAAGGTCAAAACTTGCTACTGCCCCCAGGGAGCTCACAATGGAGAGAGCGAGACAACAGGCACAGAGTTGTGTAGAAACAAACTATGAGCATGGTAAACTGGAGCTAATGAACTGATGAAGGCCATGAGCATTAGGGGGGATCTTCAAAGTTTTCCTGTAAAAAGTGGTCTTTCAGCTGGTCCTTCAAGGCAGCCAGGAGAACAAGAAGAGGGTGGGGTGCCAGACCAAGGGGCCAGCTAATGAGAAGGAGGTGAGGCAGAGATGGAGATTCTCATGGGAGCAGACTGGAGTCACTGGTTTGCAGAGCCAGGGGACCAGGGTGAGTGGAAGAAGATTGGCAATATTGTGAAGGCTTTTAAACACAGGTGTGTGTTCTTGATCCTGGAGGGAACAGGGATCCACTGGACATTATTGAATGATGTGTATGGCAGTGGGGGGAAGGGCAGGTGGAGCTTTTGTATCTTACCCTCCTTCATCTTAGTAAATAGTTTGACAGCTGAGGGAGAATGGCCTGTAGTAGGGAGAGACTCAGGGCAGTCAGACCCCAACAGTTGTTGCAATTGTCCAGTGTCAGCTGAGGAAAGTCTACACTGGAGAGGAAGGGATCAGTGTCAGAGAGAGAGAGCGATGATGATGATATTATTGCTAGATATGACCACTGATGATCTTTGGAATGAGAGTGAAGAGTTGTTTACAGCCACATTGGCTGTAAACCCAAATTGGGTGATGCTCTTAGCAAATTTCCTCTCCTTCTATGTTATGGGGAAATGAATGCCATCTCTCTTAAAGGCCCTCTTCTCCCTCCCCTTATTTCAAAGCCCCTTTCCAAAGTTACCTATCCTCTCATCTACATCAAAGATGAGGAAGCTCTATTTTTTTTGTCCAAGTCATGCACAGGGATGACCCTGCCCTCTATCACCTCCCATCCCACCTGCTCCAAAGCTTATCCCATCCCTCATTCCCTCTCCCTCAATGTTCTTTATCTTTCCTTGGTCTTCACAGATTCAGGTTCACCCAAACCTTTATATAATTTGCTTCATTTGCTATTGACTCAAGTCTTCATCTTTTATTTCTAATCCTTCTCATTGCCAAACTCCTATCCTTTTACTCACTCTCAATCCACTTCTTTCTCCTTCCTTCATTGTCTAAACTTCTGCCTCTGTCCTAGGTTTCCAATTTCTCCTAACTTCTGACTTCCCCTTAGCCTCCTCTGAGGACAGCTCATCTTCCTAGAAACCTGCTTCCCCCCTTAACTTCATTGGCCCTCCCCTTGCTTGTTTGAACCCTTTATCTTAACCCATTTGTTGGCTCCCTAGCTGCTCTCCTCATTTTCCTCTTCTCACCACACTTACTTGCTTGGATATGAGCTGCTCTTTCAATCAGAATACTGTGATTTTATAACTCAGAGTTATTCCTTCTTAGAGACTTTATTTAGCAAACAGAGTGGCCCTTAGTTAAAGACAGTCTTAAGTATTCTAATGGGTATTCTAGTTAGTCCACAAAGAAAAGATTATTCAGTGATTGGCAAAGGCATAAGAGACCTTGGGAAGTTTCAGTATCAGAGAATAATGAGGGGAAGATCCAAAAGCCTTCCTCAGCTATGGGACAGAAGCAATTGCAGGAATGTGGGCATGGATGATGACAAGGGGTCAGTTCTTTTCAAGATTACACACAAATACACAGTCACACACATACATATGCACAGACACACAGATACACACACACACACAAACTGGATACAAGATTTGCATATAGCAGGAAAATGCTTCATATGGTCTGACTACTGAATAGGGAGTCTATGGAAACTAACAGGATCAATTGTTCCTTCTCTGGGATGTTTCCAAGGCCCTCTTCTCCCTCCCTTTATTTTAAAGCCCCTTTCCAAAGTCTCAAAAGATGAGGAAGCTCTATTTTACTTGGGTGAGACCAGGTTGGTTGACTGGGACTCAGGCTTAAAGATTTCCCCTCTGATCCTAGGGACTTGACATTAAGCAGCAGCTTAATCTCTTCTGGCTAACTGTAATCAGGCCCCTTCTGGTTTTTGAGCAAACTATCTATCTGCATTTATTCACTTTATGTAAAAGTCTTCAGACTGTGAGTATTTGTGTCTTGTGATGGTTTTTGGCATGAGAATGTGGTAAGTGAAGAGCAAAAATACCCAAATGAAACTTCTAGCTGATAATTGTTTTTGATTGTGGATTTACTGGTTTTGCTATTGAGCTGAAAGCCACTGTGGCCTGCCCTAAGCTGGAGACTGAGGACTTCATGATGAGAGATAAAACCCCTTAGGTGCACATATACCTTGGGAACTGACTCAAGGGTGTAGTTTCATTCAGCTAATATTTGGTGTTCTGATCCTCATGTTTATGTTCAGCTGTTCTTGCTAGAAGACCTCATGGATTCAGGTTCCTTGACCTCGACCATTCTTATCCCATCAAACCCAGCTCCCGAAGCTTCTTAATCACCCCCCACTGACCTTTGTTACTAGTTACTAGATCTTGGGCAGAGCCAGGGAAGCAGGAGCAGGAGCAGAGGCAGGAACAGTGGTGAGAAGGATCCAGGAGAGAGCAGTGACCTAACCAGGAGAAGATCTGCCTCCATGGAGAATCCCAGAAAATATGTGTTTGTGAAGGGCATCCCTGTCGAGTCTGGAGGAGGGAACCCAGGCCGACATCAATATGATGCATAAGCTGGTTCGTTTATTGATCACAGGATACATACTTTTATACTCTATATTTACGTAACCAATTACATAAGTGTTTTAGCAAGCATTTTTTTCACATGCATGCCTTGTGTATGTCTTAGGTGATTGTTTTGAGAACCAGTGTTCTGCTAAACACAGAGAAGACTGTTTTGAGAACCAAACAGTAATTTGATAAACAAAGTGAAGAAGGTAATTATCTCAGAATGCGCTATCTGAGCCTGGGAATATACCTCCTTAGCTCAGACATGCAGCTACTCCCTTATCTAAACTCTGAAGTACATCTTGCTGGTTAAAGCACATAACTATTTCTGTGTTAACCCTTCATAGCTCTTAGCCTGGAATACATATAACACAACACATCCCTTTCATAACCAGCTTTCAAAAGGTGGAAATTATTGAAAAAGTACAAGATGAGCTTAAAGTTGGAGACAAAGATATCATTTTGGTGACCTACCCTAAGTCAGGTAAGGAGCAGGGTGGGGAAACAGGGCAGGGGAGGGAGGCTAGAAGACATGAGCTTTCTTCTATCCCTGGGAACTACAGGACTCAGCCCTCAGAGATGGAAGGGACTTCAGGGGCCAGTTAGCTCCTCATCATAAGTAGAGAACTTCAGTGTGCAGAAGTTCATAGAGCCCTTTTTGGAATAAGAATTTGAAATATTTTAAAGAAGTGGCACATTTCAGTAAGAGGTTATTGAAAACAAAGATGACCCACTCAAGCTCATGGATCCTCTGAAATCTCCCCACCCTGGAGCCCTGGAGGTCCATGGACCTGAGGTTAAGAATCCCAAAGTATAAATAAAATCACTTCTGGCACCTTGGTGATACAGTGGAGTCAGAGAGACTCATTTTCCTGAGTTCAAATCTGGTCTCAGAGACTTACTAGCTGTGAGATACTGGGGCAAGTTACTTCACCAGTTTGCCTCAGTTTCCTCATCTGTAAAAGGAGCTGGAGAAGGAAATAGCAAAGCACTCCAGTATCTTTACCAAGAAAACTCCAGAGGGAGGGGGCAAGAGATGAGGATGCCATGGTAACAAAGACAGTGGTCCCTCATTTCGTGAGGGTGTGAGAGGGCTCAGAGCATCCAGCAGCAGCAGCAGCAGCAGCCCCCAAGTGCCGAGGGAGCTCCAACTCACTCACAGCACCTCCCCACCATGGAGAGCTTCCTAGGTCTCCCCCCACTCCAACTCTTTGGGCCCTCTCAGTCTCTGGTGCAGCAACTCCAGGGTCCCCACAATCATCCAAATCCCTGGGAAACCCTGCAAAGAAGGAGGATTTGGTCAGCCTGAACCCGGAGCTGTCTAGCAGGGAGGCAATCCAACTGAGATGAAGCCAGAAGTCCGGGTTGCTGTGATGTAGCCAGTCAACCTTCAGGGCTTTCTGTTCCCAAGGCATCTGGGGATTTAAGACAGAGGAGACCCTTCTCTTTCCCTTCAAGAGAAAAAAATCTCCAGAAGTTTCAAGTCCCATCCTGATCCACTTGTGTTCATATGAACTAGAAAATCTTTAAAACAGGAGAAGAGGATTAATGATGGAATTCCTGTTCACCTTGCCAGAAAAACACACAACAGACCGTAGGACTGCCAGATCAGCAACCTGCCCACCATCAGCTTCTCCTCCTCTAACTCCACCTAAGTTTCTCTAAATTCGTGACCTTGCAGATCTTGCAGATCTGAGCAACTTGGGCCTGAATCCACCCACCTTCTCTGAATTACAAAGTCAAAAGAAGCAGTAGCTCATGTCCTGCTCAGAAATAATAGTCCAGATTGTGGAGAATCTCTTGTTCAGAGCTTGTTTTCAAATCCTGACCTGAGGAGACAGTGAATTATGGCCAATCCTCAAGTACAGCAGTGAATAAAAAGAAGTCCAGAAACTAGGCCCATAATCCAGATGTAATGAGACAAGCACTAGAAATTGCAAGAAATGCAGCAAAGATGCAGGAAATGAGAAATCCAAACAGTAATCTTACAAGTAATTATAAGATTACAGAGTAATCTTAAGTAATTACAGAGTAATCTTAAGTAATCTTACAAGTCCATTCGGTGGATAGAATGTTCTGAGGCATATTTACACTGATATTCAGGAACAGTTTGGTGGTAAACCATCATTGGAGAGCAATTCTCCCTCTGGGAAAGAAAGTCAGCCTTCCCATAAAGAGAAGAGCTATTCATGGGCTCCACAGTACGGTCCTCAAAGTCCAAGGAACAGCAGTAACACCACCAGCAGTGTTGGCAGCAGTGTTAGCAGCACAACTATCAGTTCTACTGAACAAAGAAATACCATGCCTATTGGAAGACCTGGAAGGGGAACACACCTGGAAGGCAGAGCACATTGCAGCATAGAATGTAAAATTCCCAGTTCATACATAACATGTTATCTGCAGCTACATAAGGAGCAGGATGCAGCCACAAAGCCATAATCCTGATCTTGATGTTCAAATGATGCTAAATAATTCCCTATTTGCTGGAAACCCTCAGCTTTGAGAACAAATAGACAATAGTTCCCAACTTTCCTCTGATAAATGTGGAATCCTGACCTGCTGCCAGCAATGGTTGACTTGAGAGTGATGCAGATCCTATTACATATTTGGTAGGTCCACAGGTAGCAGGCTCTTCCCAGGGTTTTCACCTGGCTTGGGGGTGGGTTTGGGAAACCCTGGAAGCTCTACAGGAACTAAGAGGAATAGCTTGGTATCTACTGAAAACAGAAATCCTTCATCAGAAACTACAGAAAGTGGACACCTATAGTTGATTCCACAAATGGTGCAGGCTCTTCTGGGGCAAACCCTTAGCTACAAAATCCAGAAGTCCAATATCAGCTCAAATGGTACAGCTTGAGCCAAAGGGGGTTCTGGAACTGGGAAGCAAATTACAGACTCTAATAGCCACAGGAAGTGATAGCAATGCAATCATCAAAAGACCACTGGGCTCCCAGCTATCACAGCAATATTTATGTATTTTCCCCAAATGGCCTTTATTTTGTATAATGTCATTTAAATCTTTAAATTGCTGCTTTATTTCATTTTGATTCTTGGAACTCTGCCCTGTTGAAAAGCAAACCCATGCAATACATTTACAGGTGGAATGCAGTAGATTTTTTGTTTAGTTCTTTTTTTGGTTCTTTTTCCAACAGTGGCACTCATGCTTTTTCACTCACAGATGTTATGTGCACCAAACATTGCTCTTTGTTCTACATTTAATATAATTTTTGGAAATAGATTTCAGTTTTTACAGTGGGGTGAACAAGTTTCGTCCTGCAACTATCCTAGTTATTTGCTTTTTAAAGATTATTCTGTGGTAGTCATTTATGTAGAATAAAAAGTATTGAAAAGAAAAAAATAAATTGGCTGCTACAATTTGTGGCACAATATTGTCTATGGTAACTTAGGAATGCATGTTTCCTAGCAAAATGCTGCTCTAACATTTATATACTCTCCTTAAACATTGTTTTCAATTAATATTTTATTTTATTTTTCCAAATATGTCTTATGAAAGCTTTTCAACATTCATCTATCTATATGCATGTGCCTATTTTTAAGTTGCATCATTTCTGTCCTCCCTCCATTGCCATCCCCCTCCCCTCAGCAGTGAACAGTGTGGTGAGTATTGTATGTACACATTTGTGTTTAACATGTTTGTGGAGTAGTCATTTTCTGTATGAGGAATTAGAATGAAGGGAAAAGAAAGAAAACCAGGAAAGGAACAAAAACCATAAGATACATTTTTAAAAGGTGAATATAGTGTTCATTGAGATTCTGTAGGGTTTTTTGTTTTGTTTTCTTTTGTTTTGTTTTTCTTCCTTTGGATAGGGATAGCATCATCCATAGCAGGGTTGCCCTGGGGCTCTGAAATGCTGAGCAGAGCTGCAACTCACAACATTGTTGTTGACATGTACAATCTTCCCTTCACTCAGCATCAGTTCCTATAATTCTTCCCATGTTTCTCCAGAGCCCACCCATTCATGGCATCTTACAGAACAGTAGTACTCCATAACATTCCCATGTTCTTGCTCAGCCATTTTCCACTTGATGGGAATATTGAAGATTTTTGCTTCATTTGTATCTGAAAGCCTGGAGACATTCTTTGCAGTGGAGTAACTGATCACAAAACTTGCGATTGGAAAAAAAAAAAAAAAGGAAAAGAATGAAATATGAAAACAGACATTTACCAAGTTGGGTAGAATCTTTTCCCACCTTCGATAAACATCTCCCAGCAAGTGCTGTTTAGACAATTTCATTTAAAATTTCATAAAAATGCTGATCCAGATCGGCTCTTTAAGTATCCATTTAATTAGAAACTGTATTGAACCATCATCTCAACTTTGCCAAATCAACTACAAATGGCCAATTAGTCTTTATGCTTTTACCTGAGGGTTTTCAACTTTGCCATTGAGATTCTAACAGGCATTAGGATTTGGAATTAGAAATGTTGCTTTCACTGAAGGTGTCAGGATATTTAAACTTTTGTGTTTTTCAGTTTCTTCTCCTCTACACGGGTAACAAAGGAATAAAAAAAAGGAAAAGGAAAGAAAAGAGCAAAATCGAAATGGGGTTAGGAAGAGTCATATAGTATTGAAACTACTGAATAACAGCAGGGGCTGAGAAGGGAAGAAACTGGCCCATGCATCTCTCCATTGTATCCTGACCCTCTTTCAAGGAAGGGGTATTTAGGAAATCATGTTGGACCAGGTTGGATCCATACTCCTGTTCCAAGGGAACAATGAACTGTATCACAGCTAGTAAAGGAAAGAATTGGAGGATTGGAAAGGGCTAACTTCCAGATAGATTCAAAACTCAGACTTGAATTTACAGTTCCACAGAAGACTCCAGGAGAGGCAACATTCAAATTCAGGTCTTCCTGACATTATGTCCAATAGTTAATTAACTACAGTTTCATGAAATCTTTTGAAGGTCACCTCAATTTTTGGGCAATGGTAAAACTAAGATTAGAACCCAAGTTCTCAGACTATGACAGAGCATCACTGTAGTTCCCTCTTTCACATAAAATATATTAGAACCAAGTTCTTCTATTCCTGAGCTCCCTAGAAAGGCTCCCTGATGCCCTCATTCCATGATTTTGCTTATGCTTTCCTCAAAGCCCAGAATGCCCTCCTTATCCCCACCTCTTTGATGAAGTTCTATCCAACTTTTATGGCCTAGGAACCTCTGTCTTCTCCTTTCAGTCCCTAATGGACCTTAGCCATGAATGGTGTTTCTTTCCCATATCTCTCAAGAAGATTTCCATGCAGGTCTAGTTACAGGGTAAATTTCACAGAGTCCCACCCCAAGGAGCAACCCCAAGATGTGATTGTGAGCAACAAGAAATCAGTATAGCTATGGAAACCTCACTTTTCACTGGTTGTGTCCCCTATGCCTGGAAGCCTCTTTCTCCTCACCTCTGCCTCTTACTTTCCTAGGTTTCCTATAAGACCTTCCTCAAACCTCACCTTCAACTGGAAACCTTCCCTGCAACCCCAGTTTTCAAAACCATTCTCCCTGACACTTTCTTTCCTCCATCCTGCAAGCTTCTTAAATGAACTGAGTTATTCACGCTTCACTTCTCAGTATAAATTGTGAGCTACTTGGAGGGAGGAACTGGGTTTTTCCTTTCCTTTGAATCCCTGGAAATCAGCACAGGATCTGGAATCCAGTAAGTGCCTTGGAAATGCTTGTTGAATGACTAGACATTCTTCATTGTGACCATTAAACCAATCGAGCAAATATGAGTTTCATCTCAGGGATATCTCCATGACAGCCAGCACTGTCACAAATAGAGCTGAGCCTTCCCAGTCCTCTATCCCTGGAAGTCTTTCATTGGTTTTGGTCAGGTGTGGATTGTAGTGACACCTTGGATGTCTCTCCTGTCTTGAGGCTCTGTCATTGTGTGATGCCCCCTCCCCTTTTTGATTCCATGCAGGAACCCACTGGATGATAGATATCCTCAGCCTGATCATATCAAAAGGGGACCCCACTTGGATCAAATCTGCCTCTGCCCTGAAACGTTCACCCTGGATTGAGAATCTAAATATCCATGAAGCCAACAAGAATAAGGCAGACCCACGGCTATTCACTTCCCATCTCCCAATCCAATTATTCCCTAAGTCCTTTTTCACCAGCAAGGCCAAGGTAAGCACAAGAGGTCCCTGATCAAAGAAACAGACATCTGAGAGTTAGACTGAGGATGAGATGGAGAGAAGCTGGAGCACAGGAAATCAGGGAAGGGAGGAGGCAGACAAAGGTATCTCCCAGCTCTCCATCCTCTATTTGCTCTCCTAATCATCTTTCTAATAGTCACTTCTGACCATGTCACTGCTCACTTCTACCCCTGGAAAGCAAGGGTAAAGGTTCTATGGAGAAAAATCAGGAGGGCATGAGATAAACAAGAAGGAACAGGGAAGAGGACAGAAGTTATGTAGCTGATTTGAATAGGTTTGAAGGAATATTAGAGATTGAATTGGAGAAAGACAAATTTGTGACTAATTGAGGCTTAATAGGAGAATGAGGGATTAGGGAGAGCTAAGATGCTCAGAACCTCTTCTTAACAACTGAAGTTATCACAGAATGGATCAGGAATGGAGGTGGTGATGTCTTCCTTCCTGGAACTTATTCAGGCAAAAACTAGAAGGCCATATCCATGGATGTAAAAGCAAGTTTCCTTTTTCTCTGAAAACCTTAGCTTTTATTCACATCCCAATGATCAGCAATATCCTTAACATGATGTGCAAATATGTATGTGTGTGTATGTGTGTGTGTGTATGTACACACACACGATATGTATTTGCAAATCTCTAAGTCATGTTAAAAAGATAAAGCAGATAATTAGACAGAAACATTAGATACGATCTTCCAGAAAGTTATTATTTTTTTTTAGTTTTTTTCAAGGCAAATGGAGTCAAGTGGCTTGCCCAAGGCCACACAGCTAGGTAATGATAAAGTGTCTGAGGCTAGATTTGAACTCATGTGCTCCTGACTCTGAGGTCAGTGCTTTATCCACTGTGCCACCTAGCTGCCCCTGTTCTGATTCTTCTTACACAAGGTGACTAATCTGGAAATACGTTTAACATAGTTTCTATGTATAGCATATCAGGTTTCTTGCTGTCAAGGTGAAGGGAGAGAAGAGAGGAAGAAAAGTGTGAAACTCAAAACTCAAATAGGAATGTTTAAAATTATTTTTTCAGGTACTGGGAAAAATAAATACATGTATTTAAATTGAAAGAAAAATTTAAAAAATTAAAAACTTTTCAATTACATGGAAAGAAATTTTTGTGACATTTATTTTGGCAAAATTTTGAGTTGCAAATTTTTTTCCTCCTTCACTTCCCTCTTACCTCACCAAAATAATAAGTCATCTTCCATAAGTTAAAGAAGCACAATCATGCTAAACACATTTCCATATTAACCCTATTGTGAGAGAAAAATCAGTATTAAAAGAAAAAAGAAATTTTAAAAATTAAAAATAGCATGTTTTGGATTGTATTCAGACTCCACAGTTTCTTCCTCTGCATATAGATGACATTTTCCATCACAATTTTATTTGGAATTGTCTTGGATCATGTATTTTCAAGATGAGGTAGGTTTTTCCTAGTTGATCCCCACACAGTGTTGCTGTCACTATGTATAATATTCTCATGGTTCCTTACACTCAGCAGCAGTTCATGTGTTTCCAAAGTTTTCTAAAATCTGTCTTATCATCATTTCTTATAAAATTTTAGTATTCCATTAAATTCATACGCCACAACTTCCTCAACTGTTCTCCAATTGATGGGCATTCCCTCATTTTCCAATTCTTTACTATAATAAAAGAGCTGCTATAAAACCTTTTGTACATGTTTACTGTTTTTTAAAGATCTCTATCCTACTAGTAGTAGTATTACTGGGTTAGAGTGTATGCACAGTTATAGATAACTTTTTTGGCAGAATCATGGTCTCTATTTTCCCACATTCCTCCTTTTTCTCCTTCTCCTTCTCCTTCTTCTCCTTCTCCTTTTCCTTCTCCCTCTCCTTCCCCTTTTCCTTCCCCCTTCTCCTTCTCCTTCTCCTTCTCCTTCTCCTTCTCCTTCTCCTTCTCCTTCTCCTTCTCCTTCTCCTTCTCCTTCTCCTTCTCCTTCTCCTTCTCCTTCTCCTTCTCCTTCTCCTTCTCCTTCTCCTTCTCCTTCTCCTTCTCCTTCTCCTCCTTCTCCTTCTCCTTCTTCTCCTTCTCCTTCTCCTTCTCCTCCTCCTCCTCCTCCTCCCCTTCATCATCTTCTTCTTCTCTTTTTCCTTCTGCCTTTTGTCCATCTTCCACATCTTCTCATCCTCCTCTTTCTTCATCTTTCTCTTCTTTTTCATCTTCTTCCTCTCTTTTGTCTTTATCTTATTATTCCTCTTCTTTCACTTCATCATCATTCTCTGTCATTATTATATCAGATATAATGCTGATTGTGAGACTTCACTTTTGTTATTGTTCTGTTATGCAATGATGTGGATCTCTTAAGAATCCCATGAACCACATCATCACAGACCCTTCTATTCTTCACTATCTCTTGAAATCTGTCCAAGTTCATGTTCACTGTAACCATGATAGTAGCTATCTCAGTCATGCTCTGCTCTACTCTTTTCTTGTACCTTCGGTCTTTCCCAATAAATTCCATCTGCTGATTCCATAGTCAAAGTATTTTAGCTTCAGTTTCAGTATTTCACCTTTCAGTGAATATCCTGAATTGTTTCTTTAACTGTTAACAGACTGTATCTGTTAGCAGTATGAGGGACTCTCAAAAGTCTTCTCCAGCACCATACTTCAAAAGTATCAATTCTGTAGTACTCAGCTTTTTAAAATTTTTAAAATTTTTTTTATTATTTATTTATTTTTAGGTTTTTGCAAGGCAAACGGGGTTAAATGGCTTGCCCAAGGCCACACGGCTAGGTAATTATTAAGTGTCTGAGACCAGATTTGAACCCAGGTACTCTTGACTCCAAGGTTGGTGCTTTAGCCACTATGCCACCTAGCCGCCCCTTTTTTTATTTTTCAAATCTCATTGCCATCCATTTCTACTGAACAAAACATAGCTTTGATTCAGTAAATCTATCCTGTCAAGGTGATGTCTCTGCTTTCTCGAATGCTGTTCAGATTTTCCTTAACTTTCCTTCCAAGATGTAAACTTCTTTCAATTGCATGACTGCAGGCCCTAGATGCAGTGATCTTTGAGCCCAACAATATAAAATCCACACTACTTCCATTTCTTCTCCTTCTATGTGGCAGGAAGTGTTACTACCAGTTGTCAAGTTCTCAATTTATTTTATGTTACCCTTCAAGTCCTCCTCTTTCACCTTCAACAAGAACCTTCTCAATTGCTCTTCCATTTTTCCAGTAGAGGAGTACTGTTTGCATATCCGAGATGGCATATCCTTCCCAGGAATATCAACTCCATGTTTGAGTCATCTAGCTTTGGCATTCCATATGATGTATTCTGGATATGAGTTAAATAAAGAAGGTGATATTATACAGTTTTGGTGGACTCCTTTCCCTATCTTAAAAGATGGCTGCTCTTGACTTACATTTGGATTCCTCAGGAGACAAGTAAAGAGACCTGGTACTCCCATCCCTTTGAGGACTTGCCACATTTTGTTGTGATTTAGAAGGTTTAACTTAGTGAAGCAGAAGTAGATTTTTTTTCCTGGAACTCCCTTGCTTTTCCATAATCCAGTGAATGTTGGCACTTTGGTCTCCACTTACTCTGTCTCTTTGAAAACCAGTCTGCATATCTGATAATTCTCATTTTTTTTTTTAGATTTTTGCTAGGCAATGGGGTTAAGTGGCTTGCCCAAGGCCACACAGCTAGGTAATTATTAAGTGTCTGAGACCGGATTTGAACCCAGGTACTCCTGACTCCAGGGCCGGTGCTTTATCCACTGTGCCACCTAGCCGCCCCCTCTCATTTCTTATATTGCTGAAACCTACCTTGAAAAATCTTAAGGGTAACTTGCTGGTATATGAAATAAGGGCAATTGATTTTCTTTTAATTTTTTTTTTTTAGGTTTTTGCAAGGCAAACGGGGTTAAGTGGCTTGCCAAAGGCCACACAGCTAGGTAATTATTAAGTGTCTGAGACCTGATTTGAACCCAGGTACTCCTGACTCCAGGGCTGGTGCTTTATCCACTATGCCACCTAGCTGCCCCTGGCAATTGGTTTTTTAAAAGATTTTATTTCTTTTAAATTTTACAATTTTTCCCCTCATCTGGCTTCCCTTCCACCACCCCCTGCAGAAGGCAGTTTGTTAGTCTTTAGATTGTTTCCATGCTATGCACTGATCTAAGTTGAGAGAGAAATGTTATACTTAAGGATGAAAGAGAAATCATAGCCTTAAGGAAGAAACACAAAGTATGAGATATAGCATATTTATATAATAAGATAATAGTTTTTAAAAATTAAAGATAATAGTCCTTGATCTTTGTTGAAACTCCACAATTGTTTCTTTGGATACAGTCGGCATTCTCCATCACAGATATCCCAAAATTATGCCTGATGTTTGCCCTGCTGGTATAAGCAAGTCCATTCAAATGGATCATCACTCCCATGTTGCTGTTATGGTGTACAATGTTTTTCTAGTCCTACTCACCTTGCTCAGCATTAGTTCATGCAATTACTTCATAATTATAAAATTCCTTGGTGTTTGATTTCTTTCAGATTGGGACATAAATTGATCTTTTCAAACCCAGTGGCCATTACTGTGTTTTCCAAATTTGTTGGCATATTTATTTTTATTTTTAAATGATTTTCTACAGCTGCATGAAAAACAAAGTTTCAACATTTATTTCTAAAATCTTGAGTTTCAAAGTCTCTCCCTTCCTCCCTTCCCACTCTTCCCAGGCAAAAAGCAAGCTACTTGGTATAGGTTACAAATGTGCTAAAAAGGTGACTTCAACAGTCATGTTGAAAAAAGTAAACATAATCCTCTCCCATTACAAAAAAAAGAGAAACCTCAAGAAAAATAAAATGAGAAAAAATATGCTTCAGTCTATATTCAGACAATAGCTCTGTCTTTGGGATGGATAGCAATCTTTATCATCTAAGAAATTTCTTTAATATTTTTGCCCACAGTTGCTATTGCTAGATATATTTCATTCCAACTTATTCATTCCACTTCCATTTATTTTATTCTCTCTCTCTCCTTTTACCCTATGCCTCCTCAAAAGTGTGTTTTGTCTGACTACCATCTCCTACTTTTCTATGATCTACACCCCCTCTTTTCCCCTGTCCCCTTTCTCTCATCTCTTTCCCCTACTATTTTTCTTTAGCATAAGAAAGATTTCTATATTCAATCAAGTGTGCACATTATTCCCTCTCTGAGACCATTCTGATGAGAATAAGGCTCACTACCTCCCCCTCAAATTCCCCCTCTTCCACTCCACTGCAAAACCTTTTTCTTACCTCTTTTATAAGAAATAAGCATTCCCATTCTACCTCTCCTTCCCTTTCTACCAGTATGTTCCTTTCTCCCCAATCAGGTTGCCAGAGTAACCTCATCTTCTTCTTCTGATAAATTTTCCCTTTCCTTCTCACAAGTCAATTGATCAAGAAAACATTGGATAAGTACTCAATCTGTCCCTGAATTGTCTCCTTTTTCTTCAGGATTTCTTCCTAGAGACTTATTCCTCCCATCAGTGTATCATATATATTGTTTCCTACCTATTACCTCTCTTGCTCCCCATTTTTCAGGTGAAAACTCTTTAAATTTGAGTTTCAAGATCCCTGCCTTATAGATTCCTTAATGTTCTTTCAGCAAATGCCTTTCTCAGTCAAATTACTGTCATTTCTTTAGAAGATGTTCTCTAATAAATGCTTGTTCCCTCCTTTGTCCCTTATCCTTATTTCTAAGTAATTGACTAAATTTAATACCTATTCATCCTTCATTATTGAAGGAGACCAAAATGGCATCACTATTTGAGACAAATGACAGGGTGTATGACTGGCTGATCAGATAAATTCAGATTGGACACAAATAGTCCATGTGAACACCTGGAGTGAGCACTCTAAACTTATATGTATAAGTGTCATTATTGTGAATAGTTTCTTTGTATTATTAGACTGGTTGAGACTCAAGAACTAAATTGGTGAGTGAGGGAATCATTTCCAACATAAGGATAACCCCTACATTTTGAAAGAATCCAAGTGCAACTATAATGTGAGGTGTTTGTTCTGTGAGAACTGAGACCTGCCATTGTCAGAAAAGTTGGGGAGAGAAGAGGCAGCCCAGAGAGTGAGTAGGTGTTTGAATGCCCATAGGAAAGGTAGGAATGCCACCAAGCAGAGGGTGTGCTCCATTAAGGAATTATATAGAGGTGAGGAACAAAGTAAGAGGAAAAGTAGCAGCAATTGCCAGAGATCAGTTAATCAGTCAGTCAATAAACATTTATTAAGTCTGTAATACATCCCAAGCTACGTGGTAAACACTTAGCATAGAAGGAGTAGAAAGAGGCAGCAGCTCGCAGGGACCAATCCAAGGACCTCCCCACCACAGATGCTTCTTGAGGAAGGAACATTGATATGCTAACCTCACAAAGTCATAATTTCTCTTTTAGGTGATTTATCTTGCCAGGAACCCAAAGGATATCCTTGTATCTTTACACCATTTTCAAAGTCAGATACCACTATTCTTGTCACATTCAACTTTTGACCACAACTTTGCAGAATTCCTTCAGGGAAATGGTGAGTGAAAAAGGAATGGTGGAACCATATCCTACTTCCCTTCCTTATCCCTTTTCCCTACTTTCTCCCTACCCTTTTGGTGTCCTTTCCATTTCTGGAAGGTACATTTATTTCTCCCAGTAACCCTGGGATAGCTACAGGCCATGACTATCTCCTCCATGTTAATGAAGAAGGGTTGTAAATGGGATTTTCCCAAGTTTAAAGAACCAAGAAATATGCAGAGGTGATCTGCACTGGAACCCAGGCCTTCTGAATCTAAGACCAGTGCTCTTTGGGAAAAGTAGAGCCTCAAGAGACTAATTCAGGGCCTGGAATGAAATGTAAGTCACTCAAATTGCCCTAGTTCTTCCATGATGAAGACTAAATGCCACCTCCTCCAGGGAACCCAATTTAACAACTGCATTAATGTTCACTATCATTGCAGAGATTTCTCAGGCTGAGCCAGCAAGTGGGTCAAGCTTAACCTGTGACTTTCTCATGGGTCTTTCTCCCAGCTGGCCTTCTGTTGGGTGACATGTCTCTGTGTTTGAGAATCATCTCCCCTTCCATTTGTCACCCTATGTCCCATCCCCACCTGTGAGACCTGGGAAGAGTAAGAACCTTATAAAGCTGGGAAACAGAAATAATTTGGACTCCCATATCTCTTTCCCAATTCCCTTCCAGTTGTATATGGGTCTTGGTTTGACCACATCAAAGGATGGTTGCCCATGAGAGATTCTGAGAAAGTCTTGTTCCTAACCTATGAGGAACTTCATCAGGTAGGGTTCCTGTCTATTCCCTTTTTCATCTTTGTAAAGTATCCACAGCAATTCAAATCCCTTCCCTCTTCTTCTCATTCCAATCTGTCTATTCTGTATTTTCTTTATACAGTTTCTTTGTACACTGTTGTTTGCATGTTGTCTCAGTAAATAAACATTTACTTAAGATTATATAACCATTTATGGAACAAGTACTGAGGTAAATGCTAGGGAGACAAGAAGAGGCAAAGATAGTACTTTCCCTCAAGGAGTTTCCAGTCTAATGAGTGAGACAGCATGCAAACAACTTTGTGCAAACAAGAATGTCATGTGTATATGTGTCCTTGTGTGTATGTGTATATATTGGTGTTTGTGAGTTCATTGGAGGTACTTGACAGCAACAGGCCCTAGAAGTAAGAAGGGCTAGGAAAGGTTTGCTGTAGAATGGAGGCTTCAGCTAGGCTTTGAAGGAGGCCAGGGCTGTTCCCAGAGCAGAGGACTGAGCACCTTCTAAGCATGGGAGAAAGTCAGAACAAATGCCCAAAGCCAAGAGATGGATGGTCTTGTTCAGCAAATAGCCAGGAGCCTGACACTGGGTCAAAAAGGGGGTAAAGCAGACACAAACAATGGGGAGCAGCACAGACCCCACATCTTCTGGATAAAACTGGAGTGTCCATCCATTGTGTCAACTCATCTATCAATAGTGAATCTGAAAAAGGATAAGGAGTGATGAGTCAATCTACAGAGAGATCAGAACTACTGAGCCAGTGCCTGGTTCTCAAAATAGCATTATATAATGGGGTAACAATTTTAAAAACCAGTAAGTGTCCTTTCCAGCCCCTACAGCTCTGACCCTGGATCCATTCTCTGGTCCAATCAGGTCCCTCACTCTGAGCTGGACAGATCATGGATTTATCAAGACTTCTTTCCAGAATATCTCCATATCTGTCAGAAGGTTCTCACATGAGACTGACTTTTAGTGGATGGGCTTTGAGCTCATAGTTTTCCCCCCTGAGTGACAAGGACCTCCTTCCTTCTCTCTAGGAATCTCTTGAGCTTTCTCTGACAAATTTCCTATTTCATTATCTTTTTTTCCTCTGTGTTTCTAAACTTGTTCTTCCTTTTTCTTTTTAATTATTTGACTGTGTTCCTCAGTCTCTTCTATTCTTTTCTTCCCTCTTCATTTCTTAGCTTTTCTTTGACTTCTTCAGATTCCTCTTGATTCCTCTCTACAATCCCTCCCTTTGCTTCCTTTTCCTATTTTCTCCTAGTCCTCTTCTATGCCTTAATTCTCTCTTCAATCACCCCTCATATAACTTTATTCTCCAATTTACTCATCATCACTTAACCTTCATATTTCATCTCTTTATGTTTTCTCTTCTATTCTTCCTTCCATTTTGACTTCTAATTTTGCTTCCTTTTTCATTCCCTCAATTTCTTCTTTTTTCTTAATCATTTTCTACTTTTTCTATTTGTTCTTCCTTATTCTCTCCATCTCATCTTCCCAGTTTTCTCTTCCTTCCTCTTTCTCTCCATCTCTTCTATTTTCTCTTTCTTTTTCTCTTTTTTACTTTTAATATTTAATATTTATTTATTCTCATTTTGTACAAAGGTTTTTTATACATTAATAAAATATTCTTGTTTAAGAGTAAACAAAATACCCCCTACCCCCCAAAATATAGACTCACTTGAGCAATGAAGTAAAGGGGAGAGAAAAAATTAAAATTAAAAAATAATAGTAATAATTGTAGGTATGGTCAGGTGGCGCAGTGGACGGAGCACCAGCCCTGGAGTCATGAGCACCCAAGCCCACATCTGGCCCTGTACACCCAACAATCACCCAGCCATGTTACTTGCAAGCCACCTGAACCCCACTGTCCTGCAAAAACCAAAAAAAAGAATAAATAAATAAAATAAAATAGTAATAATAGTAGGGGTGGCTAGTTGGCAGACAGAGCATTGACCCTTGAGCCAGGAGAACCTGGGTCCAAATCTGGCCTCAGACACCCAACGATCACCCCACTATGCAGCCCCAGGTGGGCCACCCAGCCCCATTTGCCCTGCACCCCCCCAAAATAACAATAATAAAAAATGTGCTTGAGTCTTTGTTCCAACACCAACAACTCTGTCGCTAGTGGGTCACATTCTTTATGATAAGTCCATGGCAAAAGTTACTTTCACATTTTTCCACTGTTGCCATTGCTGATCGCAACTCCCTCCTTTTGTATTTCTCCACTACCATGTACTATATTTTCTCTCTCCTTTCACTCTGACTCTGCTGCAGGGTAGCTGAGTGGCACAGCAGACAGATCCCTGTCCCTGGGGCCAAGAGGCCTTGAGCCCCAATACCACCCCTTAGGCCCAGCATCCATCTGGCCCTATGGTCCCAGACAGGCCATCCAATGCCAGCCCCTTGCAAGAAGTAAAAAAGAAAATGTGTTATATCTGACAACTCTCCCCCTATGTTCCATCCTCTCCTCCATCACTCACATCACCCCCCCCTTCCCCCTGTCCCCCCTCCTTCTTACTCCAGATGCCTATACTCTATTGAGTATATATGCTGTTTCCTCTCCTAACCACCTCTGATGAGAGCAAAGATTCCCTCATTCCCCATTGCCTTTCCCCATTCCATATCATTGCAATAGCTCATTGTAATAAAAAAATCTTATTTTATGAAATATCTTGGCTTATTCCCCCTCTCCTTTTGCTTTCTCCCATTACATTTCCCTTTTTTCTATTGACTCCATTTTTACTCCATATTTTAACTTCGAATTCAGCTTTCTCCTGTGCTTCAACTATAAAAACTCCCTCTACCTGCTCTATTAACTGCGAAGGTTCAAATGAGTATTATCAGTGTCATTTTTCTATGCAGGAATACATGCAGTTCATCATCATTAAGTCCCTCATATTTTCCCCCTCTCCTCCAATCTTTATGCTTCACCTGAGTCCTGTATCTGAAGATCAAACCTTCTGTTCAGCTCTGGCCATTCCAAAAGGAACATTTGAAATTCCCCTGGTTCACTGAAAGTCCATCTTTTTCCCTGGAAGAAGTCATTTTTGCTGGGTAGTTGATTCTTGGTTGCATTCTAAGCTCTTTTGCCTTCCAGTATATTATATTCCAAGCCCTATGAGCTTCCAATGTAGCTGCTGCTAAGTCCTGTGTGATCCTGACTGCAGCTCCACGATATTTGAATTGTGTCCTTCTGGCTGCTTGTAATATTTTCTCTTTGACTTGGGAGTTCTGGAACTTGGCTATAATATTCCTAGGGGTTGGTTTTTTGGGATCTCTTTCTCAGGGCGATCAGTGGATTCTCTCCATTTCTATTTTGCCCTCTGCTTCTAGAATATCAGGGCAATTTCCCTGTAGTAATTCTTTGAAAATGATATCAAGGCTCTTTTCCTGATCATGACTTTCAGGTATTCCAATAATTTTTAAATTGTCTTTCCTAAATTGGTTTTCTATATCAGTTGTTTTTTCAATGAGATATTTCACATTTTCTTCTAATTTTTCATTTTTTTGGTTTTGAAGTATTGATTCCTGATTTCTGGTAAATTCATCAATCTCCCTGAATTCTATTCTTTGTCTGAAGGATTTCTTCTCCTCAGAGTTTTCTTATCTCTTTTTCCATCTGGCCAATTTTGCTTTTTAAAGCATTCTTCTCCTCAATAACTTTTTGAACTGTTTTATCCATTTGACCTAAGCTGTTTTTTAGCATGCCATTTTCTTCAGCATTTTTTTGGATTTCCTTGACTAAGCTGCTGACTTCATTTTCATGTTTTTCCTGCATCTCTCTCCTTTCTTTTCCCAGTTTTTCTTCTAACTCCCTCATTTGATTTTCGAAGACTTTTTTGAGCTCTGTCATAGCCTGAGCCTAATTTCTATTCTTCTTGGAGTCTTTAGATGCAGGAGCTTGTGCTTCCTCATCTTCAGACTGAGTATATTGATCCTTCTTGGGTTCATAGATAATGTATTTCTCAATGGTGTTCCTCTTTTTTCTCTGCTTGCTCATTTTCCCAGTCTAAGCCTGTTTTGGAGGTGCTTCCTGAGCTTTTGGGACACTCCCACAAGGGTCTCAGTGTGTGAGGCTCTGTCCTCCCTCCTGGTCTGTAAATGACCACAAGCTCCCCAGCTCTGCCATGGGGCTCAGGTTGGGTGTGGCCCTGCTGTTCTATGGGGGAGCCTGGACTGCGATCAAAATCTGAATGTGGTCAGAGCCCCAGAATCCTTTTCCAGGGGCAGAGAACAGAACTGGGCAGTCTCTCTTCACTACCCTCCCTAGGTTCAATGGGCTCATGCCCTGGGGGCTCCTGCTTAGGGTCTCTGCCTGCTTCTGTTTCCTGGATCTGGAATACAGTGGCCAAGCAGCTAGCTGTGTGCCCTGAGGGCTGGGCTTCACATGCTCATCCTCTGGTAGAGGTCCCCTGCTGTTCCTCCAATTTGTGCCTGGTGTTTTTCCCTGGGGTGTAGCTCAGGAGACTCCCTAGCTGCTGTGAGCTGGGGCTCCCAGCACCCTGGGGCTGCCTCCAGGAGGCTGAAGTTCTTTCCCTCTGGCAGGCCACCCCTGTGGCAGGCTGCCCCTTCAACCCAGGGGAGCAGAGCCTTTCTGCTCTTTTCCTGGTTATCTTGAGTAGGAGAACTGCCTCATTGGGTCCCTCTGTGGGTTCTGTCTCTCGAAAATTTAGTTAGAGTCCTTAGTTTCAAAGATTTATGAGAGAGCGCCTAGGACATGATCCACTCTTGTTGCCATCTTGGCTCTGCCCTCATCTTTTTATCTCTCCATCCTGTTTTCTCTTCCTTTATTTCCTTCCACCTCTACTTTCTATTTACTTTTCCTAAATTCCTCCTTGTTTGCCCTTCCTTTGGTTAATTTCTACCATCTTATCTTCCTGTTTTTTGTTTCATAACTTCCTTTTTAACTCATTTTCATATTATTTTCCTTTCATTTATTCTTATTCTTCCTTTCTCTTCCCCTTCATTATTCCCTCTTTTCTCTTTTTCTCATTTTCTTCCTGTTTTTCTTTCTTTTTCTTTCCCTTTGGTTTTACCTAATTTTTTCTCCTTTCTTTCCTTCATTTCTCATTCTCTTTTTTATTTTCTATATCTCTTCTTATTTTTTCCTTTCATATTCTCCATTTCCTCATTTTGTTTTCACTTCCTTTCTTTTACTGCAACTCTCCTTTCTATTTATTTTTCTTTTGCTTCAACTGTACTTCATGTTTTCTATTCCTTTTCCCCTACATCTCTTCTTATTTTTCTCTTGTATTTTTTTCCTTCCAGTTCTTCCAATTGTTCTTTCCCTTCTTTCCCCTACATCTCTTCTCTCTATTTTCTCATCCTTCAGTTTCTTTTACTCAGATCTTCTTTCTTTTTCATTTCATTTATTCCTTTCCCTCCACTGTGCCTATTATCTCTTTGTTTCTCTTTCCCTCCTTTTCTTCTTTATATTTTCTCTTCCTTTTTCCTCCAATTTTTCAATTTTCTTTTCTTTCTTCCTTCCCTCCATTTTCCTGACTTCTCATTTTCTCTCTCTCATTTTCTCTAGTTCATTTTTCTTCCTTTCTCTTTTTATCTCTACCTCCCCTATCAGTCCATCCATTCACCATATTCTCTCATTTCACATCCTGTTCTTCTCTGCTCTCTCCAAATTTTCTTCCTCCTTTCCTTCCTTGTTTGACTCCCTTCCCATTCCTGCTTCAAATCTTGTCCTCCCTCCCATCCCTCTGCTATCCACCATTTCCATTCCAATATCTTTTTTCCTTTACTTCACTTTTTTCCTCTCCCCTTCAGATCTTTCCCTTCAGACTCTGGATTCTCACATCTCTAACACCCTTGGTTCTGCTTCTTTTATTCTTACACTTTTCTTTAAACTCATCCTCTTACCCCTCTTCATTTCTTCTCTAACCTTTGTCTCCTCTTCCTTCTCACTTTTGGTCTCTCCATTTTCCTTCTTTTTTCTCTATAAAATTTTCACCCCAGCATTATAAGACTTGGTTTTGTTTTGTTTTTGTAGGATCTTAGGGTCAGTGTGGAGAAGATTTGCCAATTCCTGGATAAGGAGCTGAGTGAGGAAGAAATCAGCTCAGTCCTAGAGAATGCCTCTTTCCAGGTCATGAAAAATCACAAGCTGGAAAATGGTGAAGTTGTTACAATAGAAAATAAGGAACCCTTCAAGATTATGGTGATGAGAAAAGGTGAGGAGAAATGGTCTAGGAGCACAAGGGAGTCAAAAAGGTGGCTTGGCCCATTCCAGGTGACATCCAGATACCCAGAAATAGAATCAAGAAAGGTGTGAATCACAAAACAGTAGAATAGAAATAAGGCAATCAGAGAACTTGCTCCACGTATGAAATGGACAGTAACAGATGTATATGCAATGACCTACTCAGTGATAGGATGCACTACTGTCCTAGGAAAGCTCCTTCATGTTTTCCTGTGTTTGATGAGAAACAAGAGAAAGAATAGGAAGAGGAATGGCAAGACTAGGGAGACACATTGTCCATACTCACTTCACTGAATGATGAATGGAAGAGCTTACTGCTTGTAAGGAAAGGTTCTGTCCTATAAATATCAGTCACTAAAAGTTTAACCAGGGTCTCCTGCTTGGGCAAAGGAGGGAGGGAGATTGGGATGGAAAAAATGATCCCTAAGGCCCAGTCACAGAACCCGTTGCCTTCATTCCACATTCTGCAGGAATCTGTGGAGACTGGAAAAACTACTTCACAGTGACCCAGATGGAAACATTCAACAAGATGTACCAAGAAAAGATGAAGGGGCTGGGCCAGGACCTGTTCCCATGGGATTGTTGCTGAGATGGTCTGTGGAAGACCTGATGTTCTCTATCCATCTATGATCTGCACATAAACATGATTTTGCCTCCCCCTCTGTACCCCTCTTCCTCTACTTTCTGTTCTCTTCTTTCACTGCTATAACGAGCACAAAGGAAAGTAACATCAGAGACCCAGGGCATGCTTGCTTCTTGCCAGAGCAAAGGTTCCAGTTTGGATCCATTATTCAGTGCACAACTTTTACCTTTGATAGACATTTTTAGGATGCTTTTGCAAGATGATCTTTTATATTCTGTGATTGTGAGTATTTTAATCATAAAGGAATCCTCAATTCTGTAGACATTTTCTGACTGTTAATATAATGTTGATTATGGTCATTTCTCAATAAACTACTAATTCTGAGGGATGATATAATGTAAAACAATGGTTGCCTCTCTGAAATAAATACAGTGATTCCAACCTGGTCATGGGGATTAGTTTTCAGAATGATTTATTTTTGCATCCCTGTTGATCCATTCGTTTCTAAACCATGTCTGACTTAAAATAGGAAAATAACAAAGGAGACTATAGTGAATACATTTTCTGGAGTATTGCAAAGGTGAACTGAAGAGCTTCAAATTAGAAAGGAAGGGGGGAAAAAACATATCTACCAAAGTGTTTAGCCAAAGTTGTGACTATAGAGAAATAGGACCAGGTTCCTGGTGGTGGTGAATAATGAATCTCATAAAGAGAACACGTAAATCCAATTCACATTACATATGTACATTGGCCTATAACCAGTGTCACATTGTAAAAAGTAAGCTACATGGGACCACTGTATGAGATTCATTATTTGAACAATCAGGGACCTAGTAGTAGCTCAAATTTAGGTAGAATAATAGGAGATGACACACTCAGTGATTCACAGGATAAAAAATCCAAGAAAGGGATGAAGCCAATGTCATCATTTTTAAAGTCTAGATATCAAGGTAATGAATTCAAGAGCCTAATATAAAAAATAATTCCATATTAACAAAGGAGAATTTCAGTATTCAGTCAGGTCCTAAATTAAGTACTGGAGCTACAAATATAAAAATCAAAATAGTCCTATGTTGAAAGAGTTTAACCTTTTAAGATGGTAAATGAAATTAGAAAAGAATGGTGGGCAGGGACATTACAGAGTTAGGGAGTGCAGTTAGAGGGTGCTAGCAGGCATCTGGTATCTGAGCAGTTTAGGGTCTAGGTCGGAACAAAACAAGACATGGATGGAGCATTCAGCAGGTCCCCAAAAGAGTTTTACTTAACCAGAAATGAAACTTTACAAGCAGGATATTTGGCAAGGTCACACTGAGCGGATTCAGGCTAGTGCAACTTTCTTGCCATGATGCTAGGGGGCAGGGCTGATGAATGAGGAGTTGGGGAAACATCTTGGTTCTGGCACAAAGGCAAGATGGCATCATGATAAGGGAGCACAATTATCCAAACATGCCCTGTAGTTCTTGTGTTTTCTGCCAGAGTGGAAGGAAGACTTGATGCTGACTCTTTTATTTCCTTAGTGATAGATAGGATCTATTGTTTCCTATTATTCTAAAGGACTTATTTAATGTTGGAATTAGTTCATCTTTAAATGTTTCATAGAATTAACCTGAAAACCTACCTGGTCCTGCTATTCTTTTAGGAAACTCATTTATGGCTTTTTCAATTATTTTTTAAAAAAATAAGATTTCCTATTTACTTTTCTGCTAATCTAGGCAATATATATTTCCATTTCATTTAAATTGTTAAATTAACTGGCATACAATTAGACAAAATAACTCCATATAATTGCTTAAATTTCATCTTTGTTAGAAGCATATTTACCCCTTTCATTTCTGATACCAATGATTTGGCTTTCTTCTCTCTTATTTTGAATCAAAGTAACCTACTGTCCACATATTTTTTGTTTTCTATATCACCAACACAGTTTTATTTATTAATTCAAAGAGTTTTTTAATTCCTATTTTATTAAACTCACATGTAATTTTTGAGATTGCTAATTTAATGTTTAATATAATTTCTTTTTAAAATTTTAATATGACTATTTCTTTTTTCTAGATTTTTAATTGTATACCCAATTCATAAATCTTTTTTCTCTATTTTATTGATGTAAGCATATATATATATAATCTTCTAATCACTTTTTCTGTTGTATCCCATAGGTTTTCATAGACTGTCTTAATAGTCATTCTTTTTAATGAAATTATTGTTTCTACACTTTGTTGTTTTAGCTCACTTACTCTTTAAGATTAGATATCTTATTCTCTAACTTTAATCTATGTTTAATTGATCCCTTTCAAAATATAATTTTTATTACATTATGATCCAAAAAAGGACTACTTTTAATATTTCTGCTTTTCTGCTTTTAACTATTATGTTTTACATATGGTCAGTCTTTGTAAAGGTATCTGAACTGCTGAATAAAGGTTTATTCGTTTCTATCATAATTCTGTTTTCATTAGATATCTATCATATCTAGTTTATCTAAAATTCTATTCATTTCCTTGACTTTTTTCTTATGTTTTTGTTAGATTTGTTGTATTCTGAGAGGAGAAAATTAAAGTCACCTACTATGTTATGACCACTCACTTTCTCCACCTGTAATTTATTTAACTTTTCTTTCATACCTTTAGATGTTATAGTATCTGTTGCATAGAGATTCAGCATAGATATTGCTTCATTGTCTATGGTGCCTTTACAAAAATGTATTTCTTCTGATTAGCTGTTTGAATTAAATCTATTTTAGTCATATATATATATATATATATCTATATATCTGAGATCATAATCGCTACCCCTGTGTTTTTTAATCAACTCAAACTTCATAAATTGGATTCCAAAGCTCTATTTCAATGTTGTAGATAACATATTGTTGGATGGTTCTTTTTAATCCATTCATTTCCAGTATCTAAGTGTGTTTCATTCCATTCACATTCAAAGTTAAATTGCTATTTGTGAGCTTCCCTCCATTTTTTGTTAACTATTTGTCTTCTCAGTCTATCTTTTTACCCTCCCCTTGCTGCCTTATCTTCGCCCCTTGCCCTGGTAGTTTTTTCCCCCCACCTCCCTTAAGTCCTCAATCTACCAGAATCATCACAATCAATACCCCTTAATCCCTATGCCATCACATCCCCAGTTTTTTCAAGTCTCCAGAAGTTAAGAGTTCTAACCCTCATCAGCTGTACCCATTGTTCCCTCCTCTACACATATGAGAACAAGGTTCCACTATTACCAGCTCTCCAAGTTCACATGTTTCCTCTGGAGAAATGCTTCATTTTATACCTTAATTTGACAATTGCGTCTTTGGATTTTTCTTCCCAGTTTTGCTTTTTAGAATCACCTCATCATTCCTGTATATCATAGGTGATTGGTTTGTGCTTTATCAGTGCCTTACAATTAATCTTTAATGATTTCCTTATGTTTCTTCTGGATCTTTTATATCAAATTGCCTATTGCATTCTGGTCTCTTTGTTACAAACACTGAAAAGTATTTCAGTTCATTAAATGTCCTATTTTTTATTTATGAGGATTCTCAAGTTTTCTGATTTATTCTTTTTTTAGGGTTTTTTTTTTAACAAGGCAGATGGGGTTAAGTGGCTTGCCCAAGGCCACACAGCTAGGTAATTATTAAGTGTTTGAGACCGGATTTGAACCCAGGTACTCCTGACTCCAAGGCTGGTGCTTTATCCACTACGCCACCTAGCCACCCCTTTAAGTTATTCCTGAATGCAGTCTCAGTTCCTTTACTCTTTGAAATATAATGTTCCTAAACCAATATTCTTTTAGAGTAAAAGGGCTAGGTTTTCTGCTGTATTATTTTTTTTTCTTTTGGCTTGTAATATTTTCTCTTTCACTTGGGAATTTTGAAACTTGGCTATGACAAGAAGACAGAGATAGGTGAGCATTGTACCAGTGGCCTCTGTTGAATTTTCGTCTCTGAATCCAGATTAGTGAAGATGGGTGCTGTGAGGTCTATAGAGTTGTTATTCAATTGACCCTGGAGAAACTGATAGAAGGCTCAGGGAGAGTGCTCTTTTCTTTGTGAAGGGCAAAACCATCCATAATGGGCTTACCTGGAGAGAGATCCATACTTTGAAAAGCACTGCAGGTCTGGCAGCATCTGGTGAGCTTGAACCTGGGCTATATACTAATAGAGAAGAGCTCCATAAAGCTACGAGTGGCAAGATTACATTGTCCTACTATTGCAAAGTCTTTGAGAAAAGACAGTGCTGATGATTAGTTCACTGAGACAGGATTGGATATATCAGGTTATCACGTTCTGTCACCAGAAATCACATGCTGGCTAGTTCCCAGAGTTGATGGTGAGCTCTGGTGTCTCACTGATATAGGAGGAAGAGAAACCTATTCAAAGGTCATGAGACTCCCACAGCATCCAGAACACCACCAAGAATACTACTTCGTTTAAATCAGATCATGGGGTGGAATGGTTTGAGAACCAGCAAGTGAGAAGGATGTCTTTGCACAACACTGCCCTTACTACAATAAAAATAATTCTGCAAGTCATTTCATCATGTATTTGATGATGTGATTGTCTTTGATTACAAAGGATGAGCATTATGACATTAATGTAAATTTTCTTTCTAGGATCTTTTTTAGATGGTAATTGATGGACTCTTTCTGCTCCTACTTTACCTTTTTGTTCTTAAACATCAGGGTAATTTTCCTTAATAATTTCTTGTAATGTATAGAGATTCTTTTTTTATCCTAACTGTCTGGTAGTCTGATGATTTTTATATTGTCCCTTCTCAATATGTTATTCAGATCTAGTGCTATTGCAATGAGATGTTTCAGATTATCTTCTATTTTCTCTATTTTTATTATATGTTGGTGTCATTTGATTTAACTTGTCTAAAGTGAGCTGTCAAGGAGTTATTTTCATCTTTAAGGTTCTGTATCTTTGTCCAATTGGTTAGTTTTCTTTTCATTTTTTGGATTGCTTTTATTTTTTCCATTTTTTCCTCATTCTTTTTTATTTGATTTTTTAAATTCATTTTTAAGATCTTACAAGACTTCTTTTTTGGTTTGTGGCAATTTGATATTACTCTTCACTACCTCACTCTCTTACTCTGAATATGAACATGGACCTTATTTTACACCAAGGAGCTATCTGTGGTATTTTGCCTTTGCTTACACATTTTTATTTATCTTATTTCATTTTTTACATCTAATTATTATTATACTCAAGCTTTAATGCTAGTTTGTGGGTAATGTTGTCTTACACCTCAGGTGCTTCTTGCTTTTGATTTCTGAATTCTGTCCAATGTATTGAACTCAGGATGTTCTCTCTTCCTCCCTTAAACCCCAGTTGTATTCTCCTTAAAATGATCTTGCACTGGGGAGCAGCTAGTTGGCACAGTGGATAGAGCATCAGCCCTGGAGTCAGGAGGACCAGAGTTCAAATCCAGCCTCAGACACTTAATAATTACCTAAGCTGTGTGATCTTGAACAAATAATTTAACCCCATTGTCTTGCAAAAACTAAAAGAAAATAATCTTGCACTTCATGGCCCCACCCTCTCTGGACATGTGCTTGCCCACAGACATAGCCAAGGGTAACTTTCCATCAGCACCATTAGACCTGACTTCAGGAAACAGCAGGAGGTCCTTTTATCACCCCTCACTAAGCTTCTGCTATTCTTTAGATGGGAGTTTGTGAGGCAAAATTCCTGATGTGAAAATATTTTTGTCTACTTTTTGCTGGTGTTGTTCTAGGGTCTAAGGTAAGCTCAGTGAAGTCTGGAGGTGTTTATACTTCATCCCCTCAGGTTAGACCTCTACCCCTGAAGTGTCATCTGAAACCTCTCTAGATGTCTCAGGAGGACAACTGCTTCACCACTTTGTTTCATATGCATTTTGTTCATTTTGCAGCCATTTTCTGTCGGTTTGTGGAGGAAATCTGGAGACTGACAATCTTTGACCACATCTGTCTTCTCCTAGAACACTCCCAGGCCTCTTCTTCATGTCATTTCCAGTGATAAAATCACAGAAATTTCTGATATGGACCCATGGGATAGGACCAGAGATGTGGATGAAGAAAAGACTTCTTCCCAGGCTCTTCAGTACCTATAGGATCAGTCTAACCACTCTTTTGTGGCCCCTCTGTTGGGACTCCCTCCAAGTTACACCCAAGTCTCTTACCTGAATTCTCTTCTTTCTTCTTCTAACCTACTTCAGCTCTGATGGATTCTATTATCACATCTCTACTGATGATTCTCAAATATACCTCTTTTTGATATACATCTGAAAATTTACATATCCAAAAGTGTACTATGCATTTTTTTCAAAGTGCCCTTCCTTTTTAAAAATATGTTTTATAATATGCTAAATCACTATGGAACAGAGATATCCACATTAAAATATTCTGTAGGGGTAGCTAGGTGGCACAGTGGATAAAGCATCGGCCCTGGAGTCAGGAGTACCTGGATCAAATCCGTTCTCAGACACTTAATAATTACCTAGCTGTGTGGCCTTGGGCAAGCCAGTTAACCCCATTTTCCTTGGGAAAAAACATTAAAAAAATCTGGAGTTCCACCTCATACCTATCAGATTGGCTAATATGACAAAGAAAAATATTGGATGTTGCAAAGGATGTGGGCAAGTTGAAACACTAATGCCTGAAAGTGATATAAAACTGTGCACATAGCACTGATAGGGCTAAAATCTCAAAGAGGAATTTGAGGGAAAAAGGAAAAGAGCCATTCCTTACCAAAATGTTTATAGTAGTTCCTTTTGTGATGAACTAAGAAATGGAAATCAAAGAGATTGCTATAAGTTGGAGGAATGGCTAAGTAAGTTGTGGAATATGATTGTTATGGAATGTTATTGTGCTTTAAGAAATGATATACAGAGTGTTGGGGATGAAGGAGAGAAGAAAAACAAAAAAAGAAGACATTTATGTGAAAATTTTTTTGTATAGCAACAGCAGTTGCAATAGCATGTTGCCAAAATGGACTTGTAATTTCATGTGCAATTGTCTTTTTTATACTATATTATGTAAATATTTTTCATTTCATAAATTAAGAAATAAAAAAGGAATGAGGGACGAAGGCACAGTGAGAGCTGGAGAGGCCTCCAGGGATGGATGTCCTTAGGGGATTCAGCCAAGATGGCAGAGAGAAGACAGGCATTGTGCTAAGGTCTCCTGATCTTCCCTCATATATAATGTAAAACAAACCTTTTTACAGAAATCCAATCAACAAAACCCAGAAAAAGAAGCCAGTAGAAGAACCTTTACCTCAAAGTTTGTCTTCCAGGATTGTGGGTGAGCTGGGCAGAGAGGGCAGAAACCCTGTCAGGAGGGATGAGAGCTGGACTAGCCTGGGAGTAGACATGGAGACAGTGACTGTGGGGACCGTGGTCCCAGAGACAAGTGGGTACAGAGGTTCTGCTTATACGTCTGATGGTCTGGGGCTTACCAGCAGGACCAGAAGGCAAGTTTCAGTGTGGAGTGGGGCTTGACATCCTCTGGTCTGGAGGATATCAGACTCCATACCTTCATTTCTGCTGAATCCTCTTCCCAGCACAAACACAATTACAGCCCACCTCCCCCCAAGCTCACGCATGTGCACCAGAGCTTCCTCAGCTGTGAACAGGGAGAATAATTACCTCCCCCCAGGGCATAGCCCCCCAGTGTTCAAGGATACCAGTATCCAGCAGCCCCTCCCACCCCCTTCAGGCCTAGGAGGAGGGCCTCCAATCAAGGTCACAGACACTCCAGAGAAAGCAACCAGTGTCCCCTACTGGCTGACCCACTTGGAGTCGCTAAACCCAGTGATTAAAGCCTCTAGCACTCCCTATTGGCCAGTTGGAGATATTACACTGAGCAAAGCCTCTAGCACACCCTACTGGCTGGGCCATTTGGAGTTACAAAACCCAATGAGTAAAGCCTCTAGGGATGTCAAAACCAAACCTCTGTGAAACAGCCCCTCCCCCAACACAAGATCTTAGGAAAATGAAGAAAGTCCATTGAAATGGGGGGTCCATAGAAAAATTCCTAGAAGGTAAAGACCCTAACTCAGAGAGATCTAAAACCTGAGGACAATATGATTTAGTCTCCAACACAGAAAGACTTCCTTCAAGAAATCAGGAAGGAGTTTAAAAATCAACTGGGAAATTTGGAAAAAGAAAACCAGGAGAAAATTAGTATCTTGCAACAAGAAGACAAATCCTTAGAAAATACAATTGGACAAATTGTCAAAGAAAAGAATTCTCTCAAAACCTCAATTGGTCAAATGGAAAACTCTTTCAAAAATAGAATTGACCAAGTGGTAAAGGAGTTGTAAAAGGTAAATGAAGAAAATGCTTCTCTAAAAAAAAGGAATGGAGCATGTGGAAACTAATGACTTCACGAGACAACAAGAATTTGTTGAACAAAACCAAAAAATCGAAAAAAATAGAAGAAAATGTAAAACACCTCATTGGCAAAACTCCTGACCTAGAGAATAGAAGTAGGAGAGACAACTTAAGAATCATTGGTCTCCCTGAAAATATTGAAGAGGGAAAAAGCCTGGACTTAATCTTACAGGATTTAGTGATGGAAAACTGCCTTAATTCCATGGAATCAGAGGGCAAAATAGTTATTGAAGGAATACATCAATCCCCCTCTGGGAAGGGATACCAAAATGAAAATGCCAAGGAATATTGCGACTAAATTCCAAAACTATCAGATAAAAGAGGAAATCTTGCAAGCAGCCAGAAATGAACAATCTAGATACCAAAGAGCCACAGTAAGGATTATGCAAGACCTGGCTACATCAATATTATGGGATCGAAGGACCTGGAATGAGATATTGTGAAAAAATAAGGGAGCTTGGAATGCAGCCAAGTATTCATTATCTGGCAAAACTGAACCTTCTCTTCCACAGCAAAAGATGGACATTTAATGAAATAGGAGATTTCCAACTTTTCCTGATTAAAAGACCAGAACTTAGCAGAAAAATTGGACTTCACAAAGGAGACTTAAGAGTCACATGAAAAAGTAAAAAAAAAAAGGATAAAGGAGAAAAAACCTGGCGGAGCCAAGATGGTGACATGAAGGGATCGAGTCTTAGGAGCTCTCTGATAAAAACTCATAAACTAAGGACTCTAACTAAACTTTCAAGAGACAGAACCCACAAAAGGACCCAGTGAGGCAGTTCTCCTACTCAAGGTAACCTGGAAAAGAGCAAAAAGGCTCTGCTTCCCGGGGTTGGAGGGGTGGCCCGCCAGAGGGGTGGCCCACCAGAGCCAAAGAACTTCAGCCTCCCAGAGGCAGCCCCAGGGCGCTGGGAGCTGAGGCTCACAGCAGCGGGGGAGTCTCCTGAGCTGCACACCGGGGGAGCACCGGCACAAAGTGGGGGAACAGCGGGGGACCTCTGCCAGAGTGAGCACGTGGAGCCCAGCCCTCAGGGCACACAGCCAGCAGCTTGGTCTTTTGGCAGCCTCAATCCAGGAAACAGAAGCTGGTGGAGCCAGTAAGCAGGAGCCCCCAGGGCATGAACCCATTGAGCTGAGGGAGGGGAGTGAAGAGAGAGAGAGACTGCAGAGCTCTGTCCTCTGCCTCTGGAACAGGACTCTGGGGCTCTGACCACATTCAGATCCTGATCCCAGTCTAGGCCCCCCCATAGAACAACAGGGCCCCCCCCCACCCTGGCCTGTGGCAGAGGGGGGTGCTTATGTTCATTCACAGACCAGGAGAGAGGACAGAGCCTCACACACTGAGACCCTTGTGAGAGTGTCCCAAAAGCTCAGGAAGCAACCCCCCCAAAACAGGCTTAGGCTGGGAAAATGAACAAGCAAAGAAATAAGAGGAAGACCATTGAGAAATATTTTGCAAATGAGCCCAAGAAGGATTAAAATACTCAGTCTGAAGATGAGGAAGCACAAGCTCCTGCATCTAAAGACTCCAAGAAAAACAGAAATTGGGCTCAGGCTATGATAGAGCTCAAAAAAGACTTTGAAAATCAAATGAGGGAGTTGGAAGAAAAATTGGGAAAAGAAAGGAGAGAGATGTAGGAAAAACATGAAAATGAAGTCAGCAGCTTAGTCAAGGAAATCCAAAAAAATGCTGAAGAAAACAGCATGCTAAAAACCAGCTTAGGTCAAATGCATAAAACAGTTCAAAAAGTTATTGAGGAGAAGAATGCTTTAAAAAGCAAAATTGGCCAGATGGAAAAAGATAAGAAAACTCTCTGAGGAGAACAAATTCTTCAGACAAAGAATAGAATTCAGGGAGATTGATGAATTTACCAGAAATCAGGAATCAATACTTCAAAACCAAAAAAATGAAGAATTAGAAGAAAATGTGAAATATCTCATTGAAAAAACAACTTATATGGAAAATAGACTTAGGAAAGATAATTTGAAAATTATTGGAATACCTGAAAGTCATGATCAGGAAAAGAGCCTTGACATCATTTTCAAAGAATTACTACAGAAAAATTACCGTGATATTCTAGAAGCAGAGGGCAAAATAGAAATGGAGAGAATCCACTGATCCCCCCGAGAAAGAGATCCCAAAAAACCAACCCCTAGGAATATTATAGCCAAGTTCCAGAACTCCCAAGTCAAAGAGAAAATATTACAAGCAGCCAGAAGGACACAGTTCAAATATCATGGAGCTGCAGTCAGGATCACACAGGGCTTAGCAGCAACTACATTGGAAGCTCGTAGGGCTTGGAATACAATATACCGGAAGGCAAAAGAGCTTAGAATGCAGCCAAGAATGAACTACCCAGCAAGGCTGAATGTCCTCTTCCAGGGAAGAAGATGGACTTTCAATGAACCAGGGGAATTTCAAAGGTTCCTTTTGGAATGGCCAGAGCTGAACAGAAGGTTTGATCTTCAGGTACAGGACTCAGGTGAAGCATGGAGATTGGAGGAGAGGGGGCAAATATGAGGGACTTAATGAGGATGAACTGCATGTATAGAAAAATGATACTGATAATATTCATATGAACCATCTCAGTTAATAGAGCAGATAGAGGGAGCTTTTATAGTTGAAGCACAGGAGAAAGCTGAATTTGAAGATAAAATATGGTGTAAAAATGGAGTCAATAGGAAAAAAGGGAAATGGAAAGGGAGAAAGAAAAAGGAGAGGGGGAATAGTCCAAGATATTTCACATAATAAGATTTTTTTATTACAATGAGCTATTGCAATGATATGGAAGGGGGGAGGCAAGGGGGAATGAGGGAACCTTTGCTTTCATCAGAGATGGCTAGGAGAGGAAACAGCAAATATACTCAATGGGGTATAGACCTCTGGAGTAAGAGGGAGGGGGGAGCAGGGGGAAGGGGTGGGGATGTGAATAAAGAAGGAGAGGATGGACCATGGGGGGACAGTGTTCAGATATAACACATTTTCTTTTTTACTTCTTGCAAGGGGCTGGCATTGGATGGCCTGCCCAGGACCATGGGGCCAGGTGGATTCTGGGCCTAAGGGGTGGTATGGGGGCTCAGGGCTTCTTGGCCCCAGGACCAGGGATCTGTCTGCTGTGCCACTCAGCAACCCTACAGCAGAGTCAGAGTGAAAGGAGAGAGAAAATATAGTACATGGTAGTGGAGAAATAAGAAAGGAGGGAGTTGCGATCAGCAATGGCAACAGTGGAAAAATATGGAAGCAACTTTTGTGATGGACTTATCATAAAGAATGTGATCCACTCACGACAGAGTTGATGGTGTTGGAACAAAGACTGAAGCACATTTTTTGTTATTATTATTTGGGGGAGGGTGCAGGGCAAGTGGGGCTGGGTGGCCTGCCTGGAGCCACATAGAAGAATGATCTTTGGGTGTCTGAGGCCGGATTTGGACCCAGGTGCTCCTGGCTCAAGGACCAATGCTCTGTCTGCCACCCAGCCACCCCTAGTATTATTACTATTTTATTTTATTTTGGGTCTTTTTTTTTTCTTTCTTCTTTTTGGTTTTTGCAGGGCATTGGGGATTGGGTGGCTTGCATGTCACATGGCTGGGTGATTATTGGGTTTATGAGGCTGGATATGGACTCGGGTGATCGTGGCTCCAGGGCTGGTGCTTTGTCCATTGCACCACCTGGCCATACCTACAATTATTACTATAATTTTTTTTAATTTTAATTTTTTTCTCTCCCCTTTACTTTTTCACCCAAGCAAGTCTATCTATATTCATGGGGGGAGGGGTATTTTGTTTACTTGTAAACAAGTATATTTTATTAATGTAAAAAAAAACATTTGTATGAAATGAGAATAAAAAAACATTAAAAAAAGAAGAAAAAACCTGCTATCAAATAAGAGGAAACTGGCTATATCCTCTTCTGGGAGAAAGACTCTAATAACTCTCGATAATTGTAATTCTATTAGAGAGAAAATACTTAGCCAGAAGTGATGGAGACTCATAACTTTTTCTGTGACTCAGAATTATTTAAAAACAATACTTCCTTAAAAATCTGAACAGTAAGGAGATGGGAGGATGGAAGACATTGAATGGGGTAAATCTCATTGCATCAAGAGGTACAAAAGAATTATTGTAATAGATGGGAAGAAGGGAGGAGATGAGAACCACCTGAATCTTCATCTCATTAGGCCTGGCTTAAAGATAACTTACACACACTCAGTTAAGTTAGAAACTTCTCTTACCTTTCAATTATTAAAAGGGGAAAAGGGGAGGGGAGACAGGGAGTGGGAGAAAAAGGGGAACTAACAGAAGGAAGGGAAGGAAGAAGGGGAAAAGGGAATCAGGATAGAAAGGGGAGGGGGACTGATATAGGAGGGCAAACACACTGAAGGTGGCAGTATTCAGAAACAAAACACTTGGGAATATGAATAAAGGATGAAAAGGTAAAAATACAAACAGAGGGAAGATAGCATGGAGGGTAATAAAGGGTTAGTAATTACAACTTTGAGTGTAAATGGGATGAACTCTCCCTTAAAACATAATCAAATAGCAGAGTGGCCTAAAAACCAGAATCCTACAATATGCTGCTTACAAGAAACTCATTTGAAGCAGAGAGAGATACATGTAGAGTAAAGGTAAAAGGTTAGAGGAAAATATATTTTGCTTCAGCCGAAGTGAAAAAGTACCAGTAGCAATCCTTATCTCAGACAAAGCAGCTGCAAAAATCGTGTTAAGAGAGATAAGGAAGGAAACTATATCCTCCTTAAAAGTTCCCATAGACAATAAAGTAATTTTAATAATAAATATGTATACACCCCATGGTATAGCATCCAAATTCTTGAAGGAGCTACAGGAAGACATAGACAGCAAAACTCTACTGATGGGAGACCTCAACCTCCCACTCTCAGATTTAGATAAATCTAATCATAAAATAAACAAGAATGGAGTTAAGGTGGTAAATAGATTCTTAGAAAACCCAGATATGATAGACCTATGGAGGAAATTGTATGGGGATAGAAAGGAATATACTTTCTTTTCTGCAGTACATGACACTAACACAAAAATTGTCCATGTAGTAGGGCATAAAAACCTAATGATCAATTGCAGAAAGGCAGAAACAGTGAATACATCCTTCTCAGATCATAATGCACTAAAAATAATATGCAATACTGGGCCAGGGAGATATAGACCCAGAATTAATTGGAAACTAAATAACCTCATTTTAAAGAATGAGTGGATCAAGAAACAAATTATAGAAAGAATTAATTATTTCATCCAAGATAATGACAATAATTAAACAACATACAAAATCTTTGGGATACACTCAAGGCAGGTATCAGGGGATATATTATATCTTTACATGTTTACATGAATAAATTGGAGAAGGAAGAAATCAATGAACTAAAAATGTGACTAAAAATTAGAGAAAGAATGAATTAAAAACCCCCAATTAAATATCAAATTAGAAATTCTAAAATTAAAGGAGAAATTATTAAAATCGAAAGCAAGAAAACTATGGAACTAATAAATAAAACCAAGAGCTGGTTTTATTTTAAAAAACCCAATAAAATTGATAAACCTCTAGTCAACTTGATTAACAAAAAAGAAAGAAGAAAACCACATTGTTAGTATCATAAATGAAAAAGGTGAACTCACCACCAATGAGGAAGAAATTAGAGTAATAATTTGAAAAATTTTTGCCCAACTCTATGCCAGTAAATTTGACAATCTAAGTGAAATGGATGAATATTTACAAAAATATAAATTGCCCAGATTAAAAGAAGAGGAAATTAATAACCTAAATAACCCTAATCTCTGAAAAATTAATTCAACAAGCCATTATTGAACTCCATAAGAAAAGATCTCCAGTGCCAGATGGATTCACAAGTGAATTCTATCAAACATTTAAAGAACAATTGGTTCCAATTATATATAAATGCTTTAGAAAAATAAGTGAAGACAGAACTCTTCCTAACTTCTTTTATGATACCAATATATTGCTGATACCTAAACTAGGAAGAATTAAAACAGAGAAAGAAGATTATAGATCTATCTCCCTGATGAATATAGATGCAAAAATATTAAATAAAATGTTAGCAAAATGATTACAACAAGTTGTCATTAGGATAATACATTATGATCAAGTAGGATTTGTCCCAGGACTGCAAGGTTGGTTCAATATGAGGAAAATTGCCAGTATAATTAATTATATCAATAACATACCTATCAGAAATCATATGATCATAATCAATAAATGCTGAAAAAGCTTTTGACAAAATGCAACAGCCATTCCTCCTAAAACACTAGAGTGTAGGAATAAATGGATTGTTACTCAGAATAATAAACAGTATCTATCTAAAACCAATAGCAAGCATTATATGCAACAGGGATAGACTAGAGGCATTCCCAATAATTTCATGGGTGAAACAAGGATGCCCATTATCACCACCACTACTCAATATTGTATTAGAAATGTAAGCTTTGAAATTCATAGCCATATGAAAAAATGCTCTAAATCATTAATTATTAGAGAAATCCAAATTAAAGCTTCTCTGGGGTACCACCTCACACCTCTCAGATTGGCCAATATGACCAGAAAGGATAATGATCATTGTTGGAAGGGTTGTGGGAAATCTGGGACACTATTACACTGTTGGTGGAGCTGTGAACTCATCCAACCCTTCTGGAGAGCTATTTGGAACTATGCTCAAAGGGCAACAAAATGTGCATACCCTTTGATCCAGCAATACCACTACTGGGTCTATATCCTGAAGAGATGATGAAAAACAGCAAAAACATGTCTTGTACCAAAATATATATAGCATCCCTGTTTGTGGTGGCAAAGAATTGGAAATCAAGTAAATGTCCTTCAATCGGTGAATGGCTTAGCAAACTGTGGTGTATGTATGTCATGGAACACTATTCTTCTATTAGAAACCAGGAGGGATGGGATTTCAGGGAAGTCTGGAGGGATTTGTGTGAACTGATGCTGAGTGAGATGAGCAGAACCAGAAAAACAGTGTATACCCTAAAAGTAACATGGGAGTGATGAACAACCTTGAAGGACTCACTCATTCCATCAGTGCAACAATTGGGAGCAATTTTGGGCTGTCTGCAAGGGAGAGTGCCATCTGTATCCAGATAAGGAGCTGTGGAGTTTGAAGAAAGTTCAAGGACTATTCCCTTCAATTTAGAAAAACACAGATATTTTTTTGTCTGGTCCTGTTACCTCTTAGACTTCTTGTCTCTTCTCTAAGGATATGATTTTTCTCTCATCACACCCAATTTGGATCAAGGTAAAACATGGAAACAAAGTAAGGACTGACAGATTGCTTTCTGTGGTGTGGTGGGGTGGGGGGAGGGAAGCAAGATTGGGGGAAAATTGTAAAACTCAAATAATATCTTTAATAAATATTAATTAAAAAAATAAAGAAGGGGCGGCCAGGTGGCATAGTGGATAAAGCACCGGCCTTGCAGTCAGGAGTACCTGGGTTCAAATCTGGTCTCAGACACTTAATAATTACCTAGCTGAGTGGCCTTGGGCAAGCCACTTAACCCCATTTGCCTTGCAAAAACTTAAAAAAAATAATGAAAAAAAGAAATTTAAGCTTCAGCAATAAGAAAAGAAAACAAATTGAATGAATTAGAATTGGGAAAGAAGAGACAACAATCTCACTCTTTTCAGATGATGTGATGAGAATCCCCAAAAATCTTCTAAAAGAACTACTAGAAATAATTGGCAACTTTAGCAAAGTAGTAGGATATAAAATAAACCCTCACAAATCCTCAACATTTCTATATATGACTAGCAAGATACAGCAAAAACATCTAGAGAGGAAATCCCATTCAAAGTAACCTCAGACAATACAAAAACTTTTTGAAAACAATTATAAAACACTTCTCATGCAAATAAAATCATAACTGGACAAACATCAACTTCTCATGGATTGGTCAAGCTAATGTAATTAAAATGACAATTCTACCAAAACTAAACTACCTGTTTAGTGCCCAACAAATCAAAATTCCAAAAAAATTGCTTTAATGAGTTAGAAAAAGTTGTAAGTAAAATCATATGGAGAAATAAAAAGTGAAGAATTTCCAGGGATTCAATAAAAAAGTACAAAATAAGGTGGCTTAACCTTAACAGTTCTAAAATTATATTATAATGCATCAGTCCTCAAAACTGTCTAGTATTGGCTAAGCAATAGAGTGGTGGATCAATGGAATAGACTAGGTGCAATAGCAGGAAACGATTATAGTAAACTGCTGTTTGATAAACCCAACAAATCCAGCTATTGGGATAAAAACTCTCTCTTTGATAAAAACTGTTGTGAAAATTGGAAGTTAGTATGGAAGAAACTTGTATTGGATCAACACCTCACACCCTATACCAAGGTAAGATCCAAATGGATACAGGATTTAGACATAAAAAATATTATAAGCAAACTAGAAGATGAAGGAATCATTAACCAGTCATATCTATGGAAAGGGAAGCAGTTTATGACCAAGGAAGAGATGGAGAACATCATTAAAAACAAACTAGATAATTTTTATTACATTAAATTAAAAAGTTTTTTCACAGACAAAACCACTGTAACCAAGATCAAAAGAAATGTAGTACACTGGGAGACAATTTTTGCAGCTAGTATTTCTGACAAAGGACTCATTTCTAAAATATACAGAGAACTAAGTCAAATTTTCAAAAACACAAGCCATCCTCCAATCGACAAATGGTCAAAGGATATGCAAAGACAATTTACAGCTGAGGAAATGAAAGCGATTCATAGTCATATGAAAAATTGCTTTAAATCATTACTTATTAGAGAATTCCAAATTAAAGTATCTCTGAGATACCACTTCACACTTTTCAGACTGGCCAATATGAACAGAAAGGACAATGATCAATGCTGGAAGGGATGTGGGAAATTTGGGACACTAATACATTGTTGGTAGAGCTGTGAACTCATCCAACCTTTCTGGAGAGCAATTTGGGATTATGCCCAAAGGGCAACAAAAATGTGCATCCCCTTTGATCCAGCAATACCACTACTGGGTCTATACCCTGAAGAGATGAAGAAAAAGGGCAAAAACATCATTTGTACAAAAATATTCATAAGCAGTCCTGTTTGTGGTGGCAAAGAATTGGAAATTATGTGAATGTCCTTCAACTGGGGAATAGCTTAACAAACTGTGGTATATGTATGTGATGGAACACTATTATTCTATTAGAAAACCAGGATGGCTGGGAATTAAGGAGAGCCTGGAAGTATTTGCATGAACTGATGCTGAGTGAAAGGAACAGAACCAGAAGAACATTGTATGCCCTAATAGCAACATGAGAGTGATGATCAACCTTAATGGACTTGCTCATTCCATAAGTGCAACAATCAGACACAATTTTGGATTATCTGTGATGGAGAATATGTATGTATCCAGAGAAAAAATTGTGGAGTTTGAACAAAGACCAAAGACTATTACTTTAATTTTTTAAAAAAATAATGCTATGTTACTATGTAATTTTGCTATCTCTTATGCTTTCTTTTTTTTCTTTAAGGATATGATTTTTCTCTCATCACATTCAACTTAGATCAATGCATACCATGGAAATAATGTAAAAACTAACAGTCTGCCTTCTGTGGAGGTTGGGGGGAGTTAAGCAAGATTGGGGGAAAATTGTAAAATTCAAAATAAATAAAATCTTTCTTTTATAAAGAAAAAAATAAAAGGCAGCCCCACAAAAAAGAATAGTAGGGAAGACAGAGAGAAAGAGCACACAAGACTCTTCCTCCTCTTGCCCATCACATCTGGCAAGTCCTCAATCTCCTTCATATTTCTGCCTGTTATGTGAGTCTATTGATTCAGGTATCTCACAGAGTCCACCTCTAAGTCTCTGGGTTCTGTGACTCAACCTACCCCTCCTTTCTCCCGCTTTTGTCTCATAACAGTGCATCTCTTAGTGCGCATGATCCAGGAGCCACATCCCTTGAGTTGTAGAAGTAAGAGTTTGCTTCTGGCTGGTTGGGTAAGAGAAGGAAGGTAGGATGGAAGAATTTCTGCTCTCTTTCTCTGGGGCTCATTCTACCCAAATTGCAGTCTTTTCCTCATTCAGGGATTTCTGTCTTTGTCCTTCAACTGCCCTTGTTCTTGTCCTTCAATCTGTGAATCTCCAAATATCTCTGTATCTCTCTAAGACTCTCACCCTCTCTCTTGCCCCCTCCTCATTTTCCCTCTTTTTTCCTGCTCCCTCTCCCCTCTGTATCTTTTTTGTTATTTCCCTCTCTATATTTCTCCCCCCCCCCCATCCTGGTCTTTGTTTCCTCCTCTTCTTTCTGCTACTTTATGCCTATCTCTGTGTATCTGTCTCTTTGCTTATCCCTCTAACTCATCTCCCTTTAACCAATCTTCCTATACTCATTCAATCTCTGTGTCTCATTTTCATTCAGAAATAGACTGAAATTTTCCTCATTATATAGCTTGAAGAAGTTATTCCCCAAGAATTCAAGGATGCTTCCACCATCCATCTCTATAAAGGGAAAGGGAATAGATTGTACTGTGACAATCACAGAGGTATTATTCTTTTTAGTCATTGCTTGTCAGATTTTTGCCAGAGTCCTTCTCAATAGGCTGATTCTTCAAGTGGAAGATGGTCACCTCCATGAGAGAATGTGGCTTCAGAAAGGGTAGAGCAGCAGTTGATATGGAGTTTGCTGTCTGATAACTCTAGGAAAAATGCCAGGAACAGAAGAGAGGTCTGTATACAATGTCTGTGAATCTGACTAAGGTTTTGATACTATCAGTCATGAGGATGTATGGAAAGTTTTGTTAAAATTTAGTTGCCCAGAGAAGTTCATTGTATAGTACGTCAATTTCATGATGGCATGCATCCCCAGATTGTCAACAGTGTACGATGCTTTGAGATTTCCCAGTTACCAATTGAGTGAAGCAAGGCTGTGTCTTGCTCCTTTGCTTTTCAGCATGATGTTTTCAGTCATGTTGTCAAACACCTTCACTGAGCATGAATGGGTCAGCTACTGCATGATGGCAAAATTTTCAACTTGAAAAGGCTCCAAACCAAAACCAAAGTAGGAGTGCTGGTTTATGATCTTCTATTTGCAGATGACTAAGTACTCAATGCAACCTCTGAAGCTGAGGTGCAACAAAATATGGATTGATTCTCTGCTGCTTGTTCTCATTTTGGTCTAACAATAAACAACCAATACCACACAATCCTTATGTGGAACTATCAATTACAGTAAAGGGAGAAATTTTGAGTATTATGGATACTTGGCAGTGTTCTTTCCAGGGTAGTGCACACTGATAAGGAGGTTGCCCTACACATTGCCAGCGTTATCTCAGTATTTGGGAGACTGAAAACAAGTATGAGAAAGAAGAGGTATTAAATTCAATTAACAAACTGAAAGTCTACAGAGTCATTGTGCTGATCTCATTCCTATATGCCTGTGAAACCTAGACAATCTAACAGGGCCATGTCAGAAAATGGAATTATACCCATTTAAATTGTCTTAGGAAGATTCTTTAGATCACCTGACAGGATAAGATATCAGACACTGAGGTTCTGTCTCAAATTAAACTGCCTAGCATTCCAACATTATAACAGAGAGGGTAACTATGGTGGACTGTGTATGACGTTAGAATGCCAGAAGTATGCTTGCCAAAAAAGCTATTTCATGAAGAATTCACACAGGGCAAGTATTGTCAAGGGGGTCAGAAGAAGTGATGCCTTGACATCCTCAAGGTCTCTGTTAAGAACTTTATAACTGATTGTACAGTACTGGTACAGAACCACCCAGCATGGCATGCCCTCATTGGTGAGTTGCTGCACTCAATAACAAAGATAGAATTGAAGCAACTTAAAGGAAATTTGATATTCATAAGTTTAGAGTAAGCATTCCAGGTGTTTACATGGACTATTTGTGCCCAACTGGTCGAGAGCATTCCAAGCTTGTATTGGTTTGATCAATCACAGTCGGACACATTTGTATTAAATATAGTGAAGTAATTTTTGTCTTCTTCAATAACCAAGGACAAAATTCAACCAATCAACTATTATATAGTGCTATTACCACTAGGAGGAGGAGTAGTTTAGTTATCTAGCTAGCACTTATTTCACCCTTTATTGATCTTGGTAGAAAAAGACTGTGGTGCCAGTAAAAGTTTAGGCTGAAACCAGGGCTGGGTAGCAGGTCAGTATCACATGGCTAAGAGTGGAAAAAGGATTAGGCCTTGTCCTAAGTTAAAGTTACAATACAGAAACGATGTGTTGTGAGAATGAGAGTTGACATCATGGGGAAGCTTGAGGTCAGGGTTAGCAGTTCAAATGGAACTAGATTTCCTTCAGATTAGGGCTAAGAATCAGGGGAAGATGAATTCTCTGCAGTCAAAGCAGAGGGAGAATTTTGAAAGGTGCTGAGCTTAGGTTTGCACATGGGATCAAGCTTCAGGCTGCCAATCCAGAAGTCATCTTGGATTGTTTACTAGTTACACCACTAGTTCCAATAGTCAAGCTCTTGCTAAGATCTGCTGATTACACCTTTGAAATATCTCTCAAATATGGCCCTTTCTGCCATTTGAAATTGCCCCTAAACTGGTGCAGATCCTAATTACCACACACATGAATTTTTGCCATAAACTGCTCTGTGTGGGGGGAAATATGACTATATCTAGGCTCTTCTCACTACAATCCATCCTCCTTTGAGTCACTAAAGGAATTTTCCTAAAATGCAGATCCCATTGTGTTATCCCCTCCTCCATAGTAAATCCCTGAGGTTTCCTATTGTCTTCAAGATCAAATTCTAAGCCCTTCATATCCCCAAATCATTCCAACTTTCTGGGATTCTCCTTCCTTTGGCTTTGATCTAGCTGGTCTCCTGGATGTTCCCTGAAATGTTTATTGATTGAGGACTTGATTTAGAGATGTAGACGGCACTAGTGTTAGAGTCCTGGCCAAGGGACAGGAGTGAGTCTGAGTTAGGCCTGGTTTGGAGGAAGCACCCACAGCCAGCTGCCTTTGGCCAGACAAAGGTAAGCCCAAAATATTTCATGTCCTGAAGGATCTTTGGTTTTCCAAGGAGAACCCAGAATGTCCTTAGATAAGGGTAGGACAACTGAGATATTAGAATATACTGGTTTGAGTTGAGCAAAATGAAAAATTCAGAAAACAATGACTCTAGGATTAAATAAGAAGTACTTATTTCCTTCAAAAGAATGTACTGAATTCAGTATTTGAGCTCTTTCCTTTCCCCCACCCCAATCCCCAGAAATAAATAATGACTATAAAAGACAGAGTTTTTCACAGAAGTAAATCATTATGGCCAAGTGCCTTAACTAGGAAATAGGGTAGAAAGATGATTAACTCATTAGTTTAACACTTTGTTAACACAAGATTTTTCCTTCTTCATTCTCCTTTAAATGGTTAAGCAAGTTCATTTGGGGTTTGGGATGAAAATATCATCTTCTGAAACTGCTTCCTGGTTGAAGGGAATGTTGAGTTTTCCCTACCTAGTTGGTCATATCTGAGGGGGAGTTGAAATGTAGCTAACCTTTTGACTCCAGGTTCGGTGCTCTGTCTAGTTGCTAATTGAGAGTGCACTGTTTATAACCTGGAGGACACAAATCTTATAAAAAAGATGAAAGAGGGGGCAGCTAAGTGGTGTAGTGAATAGAGCACTGGCATTGTAGTCAGGAGAACCTGAGCTCAAATCCTGCCTCATACACTTAATAATTACCTAGCTGTGGGACCTTGGGCAAGTCATTCAACCCCATATTGCCTTGCAAAAGCAAGAGAAAAGATTAAAGACACTAGAACCAAAAATGAGCAAGAGAAAATAATTAATTTCAAGTGGGGAAGAGGCATAAAATAACCACTGGTTCAATGTAAATCATTTTTGGAAGAAATGAGCTAAGGGAATATTTGATCTAATTAATTGACTACCATTAGTAAAGAGGAGAAAACAACCATCACTTTGGAGAATCACAAAGGCACCAATTTTTCAAGTCTAAAGTGATTCCTTGCCTAATGATAAATGTGGCAGAATTCTGACAGATAGAAGTTCTGAATACAGCAAAGCCTCTGACAATTTGAATGTCTAAAGCCCTAGATGTTTATGTTAATTATAAAAGTACAAATTTTGATTAATGAAAAGGTCTATAGTTTTATTTAAGAACTCAATTATCTAAACAAACTGGTAATCAGTACCCTAATCCTGACATTGTAAAGAGGATACAAAGACAAACCAATAACCATTTCTCTTTTCTCATCCTCAAAAGTTGCCATTACCAGACATAAGAGATAAGGGATGGAGTTGAGTTAGAAGGAGAACATTTGCTTTAATGGTAGCCTGTCACCAGAAAATGAGTAGAGGTTCTCCTAATGATATGGTCAGCTAGAGTTGCAGGAGAGATAGAAGGACATAGAGACCTGGCCTTACTGGAGGTAGCATGAATTGGACACAAGCACTACCTCAGTCATATTCTTGCCCAACCTCTCCATATCTTTGAAATGGAACTTTTTAAAAATTCAAGTTGGTGAATTTGATGATCTACATTCACAGAGGACATATGTAACATGCAGAAAATAAACTAGTACCCTAAGATTGCAGTAAAGAGTATAGTCAGATTGTGATTGAATCAGTGTATTCAGCATATATCTTGTGACAATTCTTTAATCCAGATAGCATTGGTCTTTTCAGTAGGTAGGGAAATATTATATGGTATCAGGTCATAGTGCCTAAATATGCATATCTTTTAATGAATTCTTGCTCTAATTGTGGAGATTTGTCATAAAGCGATGTGATTAATAAAACCAGATACTGTCCAAAAAGCTTTCACCATTCACAGCTTAGGGCTATATAGTTTTCCTCTCATGTAGTTTCAATAAGAAATTAAAGTTTACTGGCTTAAACACACATAAAAATTTTCACTTAAAATTGATCACTTTTGTTTCTTTTCAAGTTTTTTGTGAATATATCGACTAGACACCAATTAAATAGACATTGGAATGATCAAGTGGGATGACCTGTTCTTTCTAATAATTCTACAAGGTAGTCATCATTAAGTCTTCCTGTTCATGTGGAAAACAAAAACATTGAAGTCCATAGGAAGAAAAGAAGGTAAATCTGCATATCTAACCCTAAGGTGTGATTGGTGAAATTCTCATTTGAAGTAAAAGTCTTTGGGACTGTAACTGATTAGATTGGAACTAGTTTGCTAATTTAAGTACCAAGTCATTACCAATTGCCCATTTTTGGTTTCAGAATTGTGACAATAACCTTAAATTATTAATGCTTTTGGAAGTGATAAATAAATAGTTGTTGTTTTAATTTCCTCTTAACTGAAGGCAAAGATAGAAAGCTCAAGTTCTTTAAACAGTAGTTACAAAACACTAACACAGCATTTCTAAAGTACCACATTGCCTTTAGCTACAAAGTATTTACCCTGGGAAAGGGGGGTCTCAGTCTTATTTTCTGACAGAGCTAACAAAGCTCTGAGGTCTTAAACAAATTTGACAATATGTGAAGTCTTTTACTTATCAGAACCATAATGACCCAAGAATTTTCTTTTCTTTATGTGTATTCCATTGCTTTTATTTTCCATATGAACATGAAGAATTTTTGATGACTTTAATACCCATGAAAATTGTTGGAAATCATCCCAGTGTCTAATTCTTTGGTGCTGAGTCAATGCATTAACATTTGAAGCTAAAGATTAGTTTCTTTCCCTGCACCATCCAGTGGATATAAAAGACAACAGCTATACAATGGTCTTTAGAACACAAGGATAACAGAATAGTGATCTATCTAAACATTATTTTCATTGCTGTGGAATTCATTTCAGAATCACTAACTTGGCTGGTCAGTCATATCTTCCAATCAATACCAAATTAGAAGGAATTCTTTATCACTTTCACTGTTCTTTATCTTTACTCTTGCTTCTCCTTTCAACTTCTTCATTTCCCTTCTCATACCTTCTATCTGGTAGATTCCCATGTGGTTCCTTTCCTCTATATCACTATAATCCCCTTTGGGGATCAGCTGTCAGCACAGCAATTGCTCTGGGTGGGTGGAGGATCTAGTACCTGACTCAGTCAGGTTTTCCCCAAACCCTTGGGTCAGGCTCCAAATTCTCTATTTCTTCTGAGCAGTAAATATCAATTATTGAGAAAGGATCATGAACCATAATTGTTCCCCCTTGGTGATGCAGCACCTTTAACAGGAGTGTTGGAACCTGAACTTTCAGGAGATTAAGAAAGAAAAAAAAGGGTCCCCAACTCCTTGTATAAGAATGGCTAAGGTAGGAGTGACCAGGAGATTGTGGAACCTAGATTACTTTGTACATTAGGAAAAGGAATTAGGTGGATAAGGGAGAGGATTTTCCAAGAAACTGCAACCTTTCTCATAAAAATTACTTAGTCCCAGGAAGGTAGGGGCAGAAGGCTCTGTTGAAATTGGAATTGAAGCACTACGGACATAGAGAAGGGGATCACCTAAAAGATCATATTGAAGGTATTGATCTACACTTCCCTTGTCCAGAGTAAATTTCTGTGGAGAGTCTAAAAGGGAGTATCTAACTATCAGGGAAAACTGTGTCCATGATGTTACAGCCTTAATTAATGGTATAGACCTCAGACTGTGGAATCTCTCCTGTACTGGCATCCCAGGGAGAGAGAGAGAAATTGGTTACTGCCAATTCCCAGCAGAAATTCCCATACAGGTCTTCCTACCTGAGGGAAATCTTTGCAAACTGTGTCCAAGCTTATCCTAGGTTGTGAGGGGAGTTGACCAAAATCCTCTGAATGCTTGACACAAATAGAGATTCCTTCCCAGCCAACTCAGCACAAATGATGATGTTTGGGTTAAGCAAAATGAAAAATCATGAGTCAATAACCCCAGGGAATGGACTGAAGTCCCTATTCCTCCTCCTCTCTCACCCCCTCCACTACACCTGAAGAGGAAATGGGAAATGACTTATAAAAGGCTGGATTCTTCATAGAATTAATTCATTATGGTTGTGTCTTAATTGGAAAATAAGCTATAAAAAAGATGATTAACTCATCAGTCTAACTCTGTTTCCTTCATCAGCCTGAGAGGGTATGGGAAGAGAACTCTGAAAGAAACTGATGGATCTGGGAATGCCAGCCATCTTCTTCTCTGATGCCCATTGTCTTGTTAATGTCTTTTACTCTTGCCTTTTTCCTGGTTCTGCACTGGTTACACATTAGATATTGCTCACATCCACTGTGTATGAAATGGCTGGACAGCCCTAACCATTGAGTGTTATGGATCTGGGTCAGGAAGCTCTGCAATGTTCCTGGACCTGATGCCCATAGCCCACATCATGCACAAATGGGAACAGCAGTGGGACATCACCATCATCACCCTCTTTGACCTCCCTCTAGAATAGGTGTCATTTACAAATGACACCTGATGAACAAGTTTCAGACCATGCTGGGTTTATGTCTCATCGGCTGTTTAGTTATTCTTGTTGAACAAGATTGTTTCTGTTGTGTTTTCCAGGCAATTTTCACAATTTGAGTTTCTATCAGACGGGAGATACTTTGCAGTAAAAGAATCTGTAAAGTGACATTTCACTAGCCTGAATCAAATATTTTACGGAAAACAACAAATGATAAGCTGAGTGGGATGTGACATTCTCTAAATTTTCAGTTACTTATGTGATGTTAAAAGATGTGAGGAATGTAGGGCATTTGGCTTGCATAGAATGTAAGAGGAAATTGTTAGTTTAAAAAAATATATACATATGTGTGTGTATACATATAAAATATATAAAATAGGATTTCCTATATGCAGGCATGTGAGTGTAAGACAAGAGAAATGACCTTGACCAATCACTGAGCTGAGTGAGGTCCCCTCACCTGACATTAAGCCTCATAACCCAGGGGGAGGGCAAAAATTTGTTCTAACTAGTCAAGGACTGACTTAGGGTCCTTGTCCTTTGTAAGTAAGCCTGCTTAATGAAGTCTATATATATTACTCTTCACTCCCCTGTGCTCATCAGTATAACAGGGAAAACATTAAAGAGAGATATGGAGTATGTGTATTGATCACATTGTAACCCTGACGATTCAGATCAATGGCTGACTTGGAGAAGAGAAAATCTTTCAAACTGCATAGAAGACTATACATTTTAGTAATTCTGGACCTTTCCCACTAGAGGAAACAGTTCTTTTCTGCAGAAAGATTAATTAATTAATAAAGCTATTTAATCACTAAGTTCTTAATTATGAGCCATTTATACAGATATGATCAATTATTAAACATCAATTATGAAAGCCTGCTGTTCCCTACTCATCCACTCCTTGAGGATATAGACCCTTGATTCACATATGGACAAATCTCACAGACAAGGAAGTTGGTAGGAATTGTTCTCTCCATTCCTCTTTTGTGAATGTGTATATGTGTGCATGTTTGTATGTTTTAATAAGATTGGAGATTTCCCTCCCTCATATCTTTGCTGTTGTTTCTACCTTCAGAGATTTGGTGAATTGTTTTCTGTGAATAGAGAACCATCAAATAGCATCTGACACTGTGGAAATCTGCTTTTCTCTCTTTAAGAATAAATACAGGGGCAGCGAGGTGGCACAGTGGATAGAGCACCGGCCCTGGAGTTAGGAGTACTTGAGTTCAAATCTGGCCTCAGACACTTCATAATTACCTAGCTGTGTGGCCTTGGGCAAGCCACTTAACCCCATTGCCTTACAAAAGCCTAAAAAAAAAGAATAAATATGATTCTCCCCATTCTGTCAAGTTTCACTGGATGGTGCTGACATCCTGGACGGGGGGAGATTCTCATGCTTTGTGGAGGTTTTTCACAAAAGTGATAAAGCACAAAGGGTCTAATTGGACTGGGGCACTCCTAATCTAATGGAATGTCTAATATCGAGTTTCTTCCCCATCCCACCCTTACCTATGCACCACAACCGTAAGTGACATAAAGCACATCCTGAGTTGAGAATTCTCCCCTTTTTTAAAAATTAATTCATTTATTTTAGAATTTTATAATTTTTCCCCTAATCTCACTTTTCTCCCCCCACCCCCACAGAATGCAGTCTATTTGTCTTTACATTGTTTCCATGCTATACATTGATCTAAGTTGAATGTGTTGAGAGAGAAATCATATCCTTAAGGAAGAAAAATAAAGCATGAGACAGCAAAATTACATAATGAGATAGTTTTTTTTTAAATTAAAGGTAATAGCCTTTAGTCTTTGTTCAAACTCCACAATTCTTTCTTTGGATACAGATGGTATTCTCCATCACAGATGCCCCCAAACTGTCCCTGATTGTTGCACTGATGGATGAGAAAGTCCATCAAGGTTGATCATCACCCCCATGTTGCTGTTAGGGTATACAATGTTCTTCTGGTTTTGCTCATCTTTCTCAGCATCTGTTCATGCAAATCCTTTTAGGCTTCTCTGAATTCCTATCCCTTCTGGTTTCTGGTAGTACATATATCACAATTTGTTCAGCCATTTCCCACTTGATGGACATTCAATTTCTAATTCTCTGCCACCACAAACAGAGTTGCTGTGAATATTGTGAATATTTTTGTACAAGAGATGTTTTTCCCTTTTTGTCATGATCTCTTCAGGGTATATCTATACATTTATATATCTATATATAGATATAGATATACAGTAGTGGTATTGTTGGATCAAAGGGAATGCACATTTTTATTGCCCTTTGGGCATAGAGAATTCTCTCTTAATGGACAAGCACAGAAGCAATTTTTTCAGATATAGCCTTCTGATCCTGCAATTGTATACAGATCACCCTCCAAAACTCATTTTGGGCACTGTTTTTTAGTTGTGACCCCATGAATGAAAATCCACAAATTTAAAGAAATTTAATAAATGTGTATGTTAACCAAATTCTGTTTGTTCTTTCTTGAGACCAAACTCTGGAGGCTAACACTTATCCCTTATTAGGACAAACTCTGGAGGTTAATGCCATAGTTTCCTTATTCTTTATTAAGGTCAAACTCATGGAGGTCATCAACACATAGATCTCTTCTATATGTAATTGGATCAAACGGATTGCTTTTCCCATCATCCCTGCCATTTCTAGACACCAGGAACCATGAAGTGAGTTCCAGATATGATGACTCTGTTGTCCTGGTTAGCATCCAGGTTGTCACAAGAGGCTTTCTGTTTTCTTTTCCTTTTGATTTTCTGTTTTCTTCCTTAAATATATTTTGCAACAATTTTACTGCCTTGGGTATCTTGCCAAAATCCTCTCAATACTTTTTTTTCCTGGTGCTTGGTGAGTTGCCTTCTTACAGTTTCACTGAGGAGTTTTTCTTTTCTTTTTTCTTCTAAATTGGTTCTATTTTAAATGATTATTTCTCTCCTCTTAGAGAGGAAGTCCAGTGTCTTCTACCTAAGGACCTGGCTTGATTCTTTTCCTCTTCTTATTATGGCATCTACACTCTGCATTCTGTTTAGTGCATTGCTCATCTCTATTGTCCTTGACTTTGATCTCCGTGATTGATATCTTGATTAAATAGTTCAAGATTTCATCATTTCAGCTGTATGTTGTTGGATCATACAGAGCCTATGAGTTGAAACAGTCCCTTTGGTTAAAATATATTCAAATGCCCTCAGGGCAAAGTAATCTTAAAGGCAGTCATTCACAAAAGTAAAAATGAGTAAGTAGGCCCAAGAACATGGAAGTTAGGATCAAAGAAGGTCTCTAGGGTCTCCTCCCGGGCTTTCCAGGAAGTCCTGCAGACTACTTTTCTGGACCTGTGTGGTCTGTCCGAGGAGAAAGGTGGGAAGCCTCTGGTGGCATCCCAGGGTAGGGCAGGAAATAACTCAAGGTCCCTGCCTCCCCAGTTTCATCCTCATTCTTTTTCCTGTTGCTTTTGTGTTGTTTCTAATCCTTGTTCTATCCAACTGATGGTCTGACTGTCTATAGAGAAGTGCTAGAGGGAAGACTTCCTATCAATATTGAATTATTTCTTCTCTTTTAAATTTTGGTTTTGGGGTTGAAGCTGTTTGGGGTTTGCCAGTTGGAGTCTGGCCATTCTTTCTTTTTTAGGTTTTTTTCTTTTTTGTTTTTTTTATTTATTTTTCTTTTTTGTTTTTTTTTCTTGCAAGGCAATGGGGTTAAGTGGCTTGCCCAAGGCCACACAGCTAGGTAATTATTATTAAGTGTCTGAGGCCAGATTTGAGTGGACCAGTGGTCCAGTACTCCTGACTCCAGGGCCCATGCTCTATCCACTGTGCCACCTAGATGCCCCTGGCAATTCTTTATAAGGCAACAAATGGGCACTTATGTTACTGCCATGGTGAGTTTAATGTAACCACCTAGTCAATGAAATAAACTATGCAACAAAAGAGAGTCAGTAGGTGACCCTCTACAAAGAGACCTGGACCTGGAATCAAGAAGATGAGGGTTTAAATTGAAGCATAGACATCTTTAACTGTGTAACCCCGGACAAGTCACATCCCTCTGTTGCTTCAGCTTCCTCAACTACAGAATGGGAATAATGATAGCACTTCTCTGCCAGTGCTGTTGTGAGTGTTCAATGAGCTAATTTTGTATAGTGCTTAGCACTAGGTCTGGCACCTCCTGGGCACTCTCTTCATGCCATTTCTTCACTATTAAAATTGAAGGGGGCAATTGAAGTCAAGTTTGTTTCTTCCTTTGTCTCTTGAATTATCATGACCAAAGAATTCATTCCAGAACCACAGAATTGAGAATTGGGAGAGACCTCAGTGGCTACTGAGTATAGCCATCACATAAGGACTTCCTATAACTTAGCAAGGGTTTGTCTGGCATCTGTCTGAAGACCCTCCAAGAAGGGAAGCCTGATATCTCCTCAACAGCCTGTTCTACTTAGGGACAGCAAGATTCTGTAGCTTGTCCTGATATCAAACCTGCAATGTCCTCTTTACCACTCTGATCCTTTGTCCCTTATTCAGACCTGAGGAATGGGCTTGACAAAGAAAACCTCCACAAGAAAACCTTACAGTCCTGGAAGTCAGGTGCCATGTTCCTGAACCTTTGTGACTTCAGGTCTTTGTGGTTTTTCCATGATCCTCACAAGTGTTGGATCTATCCTGGTGGCTCTTCTTTGGGAATAGTCTTCCTCATAAAATGGAACTCAGAACTCATAGTCCTTCAGAAGATTCCCAGCCAGGGCACAGTTCACTTGCATTCTTCCCTCCTTATTCCTAGATACTATGTTCCTATTTGTGCAGCCTAAAATCCCAAGACCACCTTTTTCCTACTGTCATCTGACTGAATCAACCAAGCTACTGGTCCACTCAGACCCTCAGAACCCTTTCAGAATATTAGTTCACAAAACAAGCCCCCTCATATTGTACTGCACCCAAAGTTTGACTTTACATTGATTTCTATTGAAAGGATGATGCCTTTTGAGAGGATGTTTTTTAGCAAAAAAAAAGAAACAAACAAATAAACAAACAAAGCAGAGGCTTACTGTAAGGAGGAAATCAGACTTCCTTGGGAGGCAGAGGATTAGCCCTGCCTGGATGATTCTTGTTTAGCATGAATGGGACCAGATGAACTCTGATATCCCTTCCACAAAGACCTTCTGGTGAGATGTCTATTGTTCTATTAGAAGATGGTCAGCTAAGGAGTCAATTGGGTCACCTGCAGAGAAGTGACATCTGACCCTCTGGAAGCTAATGATATTGCCAAGCAAGCAAGTTTTTTGAGAAAAGGAGAAGGAGGAGAGCAACTTGGAGAACAGGCTATGAAGACAAGAGGTATGGAAGAGCCAATAAATAGGGTTGAGATGAAGGCTTCAAATAGGTGAGGGAACAGTGAAGTTAAAGGGTTAGCAAGCATCTAGGAAGAGGAGCTGCCCAGAGATAAGTCTAAGAGGAAGCCAGAAGATAGAAGAGGTTTGAACCCTAGGACAGAGTCAGAAGCTGCAGAAGGATGGAGAAAAACGTTTGGTAGTGAGTGAAAGAAATGAAAATATAGAACAAAAGCTTGAAGGGATGGCAAATGAAGTGAAGCCAGAGTGGACCTGAGTCTGTTTGTAGGGAGCAGGGAAAAACCAAGGAAAATGGAGGAAGACCTTGAAGGAGAGGAGTTGAGAAGGGGGCAAGCTTCTGAAGAAAGGAGGGAACAGAAGTCAGGGACAACCTTGCCCAAATCCTGGGCTTGACATGGCAACAAATAGAACTTTCTCTTCTTAGATGTAGACAAGAGTAGAGGTAACCTTGGAAAAAGGACTTTTGGGGGTAGGAAGAAGAGGGGCCCTTATGATAGATGGTCTTCATATTTTAAATAACATAGACTGATATCTGCTAATAGCACCATCCCAATCACTTGGGCTCATAATTGGGATGGCATCCCCAAATCCTCACTCTCAGTCTAAAGATCCCATCAGTGATCAAGTCTGGTCACTTTCACCTTGAAGCCATCTGCCATTTGCTCCCTACTCTCCTTTTTTTATTCATTTCCTTTTTTAATTAATTAATTAATTAATTAATTAATGATTTTATTTGAGTTTTACAATTTTTCCAAATCTTACTTCCCTCCCCCACCTCCACAGAAATCAATGTCAGTCTTTTATTTATTCTTATTTTGTACAAATAATTTTTTATACATTACTAAAATATTCTTGTTTAAGAGTAAACATAATACATCCCCCCCCCCAAGAAAATATAGACCTGCATAAGTGATAAAGTACAAGGGAGAGAAAAAGTTAAAATTAAAATTAATAATAATAATAATAATAATAATAATAATAATTGTAGGTATGGCCAGGAGGTGCAGTAGACAGAGCACAGGCCCTGGAGCCAGGAGCACCCAAGCCCAAATCAAGCCCCAGACACCCAGCAATCATCCAGCTGTGTGACCCCATGCAAGCCACTGCAACCCCAATGCCCTACAAAAAACAAAAAACCCCACCCAAAATGAAATGAAATAGTAATAATAATAGTAGGGGGAGCTGACTGGCAGACAGATCACTGGCCCTTGAGCCAGGAGCACCCAGGTCCAAATCTGGTCTCAGACACCCAACAATCACCCAGCTGTGTGGCCCCAGGCAGGCCACCCAGTCCCATTTGCCCAGCAACACCCCCCCCCCCAAATAATAATAATAAAATGTGCTTCAGTCTGTGTTCCAAGACTACCAGCTCTGTTGTGGGTGGATCACATTCTTTAGGATAAGTCCATCACAAAAGTTACTTCCATATTTTTCTGCCATTGCCATTGCTAATCTCAACTCCCTCCATTCATACTTCTCTACTATCATGATTTATATTTTCTCTCTCCTTTCACTCTGTCTCTGCTGTAGGGTAGTTGAGTAGCACAGCAGACAGATCCCCAGCCCTGCGGCCTAAAGGTCCCAAACCCACATACCACCCCTTACCCAGCATCCACCCAGCCCTATGGTCCCAGACAGGCCATCCAATCCCAGCCCTTTGCAAGAAGTAAAAAAGAAAATGTGTTATATCTGACCATTCTCCCCCCATGGTCCATCTTCTCCTCCATCACACACATCCTCCCCTTCTCCCTGTCCCCCTTCTCTCCTTCTTACTACAGATGTCTATACCCCATTGAGTATATATGCTGTTTCCTCTGCTAGCCACCTCTGATGAGGACAAAGATTCCCTCATTCCCCCCTCACCTTCCCCCCTTCCATATCATTGCAATAACTCATTGTAATTAACAAAATCTTATTATATAAAATATCTTAGCCTATTCCTCCTCTCTTTCTTTCTCCCATTACATTTCCTTTTTATCTATTGACTCCATTTTTATACCACAATATATCTTCAAATTTAGTTTTCTCCTGTGCTTCATCTATAAAAGCTCCTTCTACCTGCTCTATTAAATGAGAAGGTTCATATGAGTATTATCAGTATCATTTTTCTATACAGGAATACATGTAGTTCATCATCATTAAGTCTCTCATATTTTCCTCTTCTCCTCCACTCTCTATGCTTCACCTGAGTCCTGTATTTGAAGATCAAACCTTCTGTTCAGCTCTGGCCATTACAACAGGAACATTTGAAATTCCCTTGGCTCATTGAAAGTCCATCTTTTTTCCCCGGAAGAGGATGTTCAGTTTTGCTGGGTAGTTGATTCTCAGTTGCATTCTAAGTTCTTTTGCCTTCCAGTATATTATATTCCAAGCCCTATGAGCTTTTAATGTAGTTGCTGCTAAGTCCTGTGTGATCCTGACTGCAGCTCCATGATATTTGAGTTGTGTCCTTTTGCCTGTTTGTAATATTTTCTCTTTGGCTTGGGAGTTCTGGAACTTGACTATAATATTCCTAGGGGTTTTTTTTGGATCTCTTTCTCGGGGGGATCGGTGGATTCTCTCCATTTCTATTTTGCCCTCTGCTTCTAGTATATCAGGGCAATTTTCCTGTAACAATTCTTTGAAAATGATGTCAAGGCTCTTTTCCTGGTCATGACTTTCAGGTATTCCAATAATTTTTAAATTGTCTTTCCTAAATTGGTTTTCCATATCAGTTGTTTTTTCAATGAGATGTTTCACATTTTCTTCTAATTTTTCATTCTTTTGGTTTCGAAGTATTGAGTCCTGGTTTCTTGTAAATTCATCAATCTCCCTGAGTTCTATTCTTTGTCTGAAGGATTTGTTTTCCTCAGAGAGCTTTCTTATCTCCTTTTCCATCTGGCCAATTCTGCTTTGTAAAGCATTCTTCTCCTCAATAACTTTTTGAACTGTTTTATCCATTTGACCTAAGCTGGTTTTTAGCATGTTATTTTCTTCAGCATTTTTTTTTTGGATCTTCTTGACTAAGCTGCTGACTTCATGTTTTTCCTGCATCTCTCTCATTTATTTTCCCAATTTTTCCTCTGTCTCCCTCACTTGATTTTCAAAGTCTTTTTTGAGCTCTGTGATGGCCTGAGCCCAATTTCTGTTTTTCTTGGAGTCTTTACATGCAGGAGCTTGTACCTCCTCATCTTCAGATTGAGTGTTTTGATCCTTCTTGGGACCACAGGTGAAATATTTCTCAATGGTGTTCCTCTTTTTTCTCTGCTTACTCATTTTCCCAGCCTGAACCTGGTTTTGGGGTGCTTCTTGAGCTTTTGGGACACCCCCACAAGGATCCCCATGTGTGAGGCTCTGTCCTCCATCCTGGTCTGTGAATGACTGTAAGTGCACCCCTCTGCCATGAGGCTGAGGTGGGGGTCCCTGCTGTCCTATGGGGGTGCCTAGAATGTGATCAGGATCTGAATGTGGTCAGAACTCCAGAGTCCTGTTACAGGGAAAGAGGACAGAGCTGGGCAGTCTCTCTCTACCTCCCTCCCTAGGTTCAGTGTGCTCATTCCCTGGGGGCTCCTGCTTACTGGATCTGCCTGCTTCTGGTTCCTGGATCTGGGCTGGCTGCATGCCCTGAAGTCTGGGCTTCATGTGCTCACTGTGGCAGAGATCCCCCCATTGTTCTCCCAAGTTGTGCTTGGTGCTCCCCGGGGTGTAAATCAGGAAACTGTCCCATCCTGGGGCTGCCTCTGGGAGGCTGAAATTCCTTCCCTCTGGCAGGGTACCCCTCTGGTGGGCCACCCCTCTGACCCCATGGAGCCAAACCTTTCCACTCTTTTCCAGGTTACCTTGGGTTGGATAATTGTCTCACTGGATCCCTCTGTGTGTTTTGTCTCTAGAAAATGTAGAGTCCTTAGTTTATAAGTTTTACTCCAGAGCAACTGAGAGAAGGTCCTCTCCTGATGTCATCTTGGCTCCACCCCCCTCCCTACTCTTCTCTGATACTCACCCCAGCTTGCTCACTGTAGACCCTCCTCAATTTACAGTTCGATTTTTGCAACAGGTGCTGGGGGTCTGCCTGCCCTAGGTTTCTCCCCACTGTCCAAAGACACACTCCCTTCTTTGCATTTTTTATTTTAGTTTTTTTTGCAAGGCAATGGGGTTAAGTGGCTTGCCCAAGGCCACACAGCTAGGTCATTATTAAGTGTCTGAGGATGGATTTGAACTCAGGTACTCCTGACTCCAGGGCCAGTGCTCTATCCTCTGCACCACCTAGCCACCCCTCCATCTTTGACTTTTAAGAAGCTTCACAACATGGACCCATTCCACCCTGCCAACTTTCTGTCCCCCACCCTGGTTCACAGGCTCTGCAAACCAGGGACTACAGTAGGCTCATATGAGACTCTCCATATCTACCTTCCCTCCTTCTCTTTGGTTGGTCATTCAACCCTTGCACCTCTTGGCCTCCTTGTTGCCTTGAATGTCCATCTGAAAGATAACTTTTCTATTTTTTTTGAAGGCAATGGGGTTAAGTGACTTGCTCAAGTTCACACAACTAAGTATTAAGTGTATGAGGCTAGATTTGAACTCAGGTCCTCTTGACTCCAGGGCAGGTGCTCTATTCACTGAACCATCTAGTTGCCTCTAAAAGGTTGCTTTTTATAAGAAACTTTTACAGATTTGCCTAATTCTAATGGTCTCATTTGGGTCATTAGCTAGAGTTTATCCTGCCCATAGCTTATTTGTACGCAGTTCTTTGTCCATTGTCTCCCCCTCTGTGTTATGAGCCCTCTGAGGGAAGGAGCTTGCTTTGGCCTTTTTTTGCATCCTCAGCACTTATCAGGAGGGCTGGTACACAGTAGGCATTTCTTAAGTGCTTGTTAAGTGACTGGCAGGACAACCAAGTGGCACAGTTCTAATTTTGCCTCAGACACTGACTTGCTTTGTGACCCTGTGTAAGTTACTTAATGTCTCAATTTCTCAGTTGTTGAAATGAACAGGAGAAGTAAATGGCCAACTTCTCTATTATCTCTGCCAAGAACACCCCAAATGAGAACCTGAAGAGTCACACCTGACTCAATCAAGGGAGAAGGGTAGAAGACACGTGGGAGTGTTGAGGAAGGGACAAGGGACCCAATGAGTCCTAAGAGCAACAATTGAAAGAAACAATCATGGAAGAATCAGTTTATCCTTGGACCCATCTGGAGGTTAGCCAGCAGCTTTCCTAGTTCTGTGTAGGTGTGGTGAGATACAAAGGACCCAGCCAGGATGGGTGGGAAGGTTTCTGGTGGGTCAAGTTATGGAAGGGAAAAGATAATATGTGGGATCTGGATGAGGTTGGATAAGAGGTATCCAACAGTCAAGTTCAATTCCTTGGAGATGGGTCTGGTTTCAGGATAAGAGTAAACTCAGTGTTAAAAACTGGACCACTGTCTGGGTCAGGGTACCTGCTAAGAGTGAGGTTTTAATCACTGAGAGGCATGTGAGAGGGTTCAGTCCTGGGACTCACAAGGTCCTGGAAGTCCAAACTGGGGGAAATGTGAAGAACAGGGGCAGGATCCTGAGGTTAGGATCAGGGCCAGATCTAAGGAGATGATCAGAGTGAGCCCTGGATTTGGGGTTTGAATTGGGGCTCAGGTTAATTGGTGTGCTCTCTGTGTTCACTATTCCATCCTCCACCCCATTGTCAATGAGATGCTCCTGGAGCACTGCTCTGACCATCCTGTTCAAGAAATCCCAATGACTGCCTTTTGCCTCTAAGAATACATAAGCAAAGTATTTTTTGTCACTTAAAGAAAGCCTTCAGAACTGACCTCCAGACAGTCTCTCCAAGGTTAATATATATGTATATTATATATATATAATATATATATATTATATATATATATATATATATATATTTTATACCCTTCACAACCTCTCAGGCTAAGCAAACTGGCCTTCTTGCCATGCCTCTTCATTTTTTACCTCCACACCTTTTCCCAGGCTGTTCCCCATGCCTGAGAAGCCTTCCCTTTTTAGGTCAACCCTTTCAAATTTCAGCTCAAATGCTAACTCAAATTCTAATTCAGATTCCTCCAGGTTTCCTCCTTCAAAATATGACCTCGAGTCTCTTTGGCATATTTACATATATTTATCTGTGTGGTTATTTGTAGTGAGACTACCCACCCTTGTATTTTGGAGCTCTCATTGAGTGGCTCAAAAGGAAACAGAAGAGACATCTCCAACATTTTCTCCCCCACCCTTCACCAAGGAAGACCTTACATCCACTCAGGAAGGAGAGGCTTGGCACAGAAGTGTGGCCACTCTGTTCTCTTCAGAGAGATGTTTGTCAGACTAGAGTGGTATCTCTCTGCTCCCTTCAGTTTTCTCATCCATGGGTTATATTTTCAGATCCTGCCTAACTTTTGATTGCTGTTTCTCATTGGATGTATTCAACCTTTCTTCCAAGATTTGTCCTTTCCACCTAATACTAGTTTTTGGGTGAACACTCACAAAATAGCAAAGTAACCCATTTATCCAAATCATAGTAAAAGATCCATAGCACACAAAACAGAGAGATGGAGTTTCCCCACTGAGAACAATAAATTTCAGTTCAACTGAGAGAGGGTCCTGGTCACAGTCTACCATTTGGGGGATACCACCTTCACACAGACAAAGAAATTCAGGGTCATTCAAGAGGGAAGAGAATTCTAAATCCCTGGGGGAGGGAAGAATGAGCAGAGCCTTGAATAAAGCTAAGAATTGTGAGAGGCAGAGATGAAGATGGAGGAGATTCTATGCAAGGAGGTGCATTTGAGGGTCATATGAGAAGCATGGACTCCTCCAGCCTGCCCAGTTTCCAGAAAAACCATCTCAAGGCATTATGGCCTTGGGAACTGGGGGGAGCTTTGGGGAGCCAGCAGAACAGCCAGAATTCAGGTAGCTTTGGTCATACAATGAGGAAGATTGATGACCTCTTCGGAATGGGTCCCATTCCCTACTTGGGTGGTGCATTCCATCTTGGTACAGGACAAATTCTCTTTGTTCCTTTGTCTCTCTGGAAATCTGCTCATTTCTTCTAGTGCTGCCCAGTACAAGTACAGGCATGAATGCTCTGAAAGGGAGTCGTGCCAAGTCAAGAGTTTAATTCAATGAAAGTCTTCTGTGCCAGGCATAGTGTAAGAGGTTGAGACAACAAACAGAAGGAGAGGAGAGTATCTTGGAAGAAGCATGATGAGACATGATTGACCTGTGTCTCTTTAAAATGGCAGCTCTGGACAGGAGCAGCTAATGAGGGGAACTCAGACTTCCTGTAGTTGGAGAATGGTGCAGGAGTGGAGGGAGCTTCCATGATGAAGAACTTTCTCTGGTCCAATATGGAAAGGCCTGGGGAGCATTCTGAGGGCAGACTGAAGAAAAATGCAGGGAGAGATGTCTGAGAATTGTAAAGACTTAGAAACCTTTGTCTGGATCTTGGGACTCCAGAACAGGAAGGAGCCCTGGAGGACCCCTGGAGTAGTCAATACATGACTGCAAATTTTCTCTCCAAGAACCCCTGCAGGATTTCCAAGTGATCCCCTGTTCTCCATTGTAAGCCCTTCAGTGATGAGGAACTCACTGCTAACCAAGGTCCTGAACCAGGCACTGGGCAGTTTAGGGTTGATCTACAGACTGGGAACAACCTTGGAGCTACCCTATCTCTTTCCACCCCAACCTCCTTCCTTCTTCACTTCCTCTCTCTTCTCCCCAGGGACATTGATATCCAAGTCCCCTTTCTCCTCTGCCCCTCTTTCCTCATACTCAGGAGTATAAAGTTATCCAAGGGATTTAACCAAGAGGTTGGAGACCTTAGGCACAGAAGAAAGGAAGGGGAGACAAGGAGACAAAGCAAAGTATATTGACAACAACAGAGAAACAGAGGCACAGATAAAGACAGAGATAGTCACAAATATAGGGGCACAATGCAGAGACAGAGAAAAACAGACACACAGACACAGGGAAAGTAATAAAGTCAGACAGACAAGTGGCAGAGACAGAGACACAAAGAAACAGAGAAAAACAGTTACAGAGACAGAAATATCACTGCTTGCTACAGTAGCAAATTGTAGTTAAGGGTCAAGGAGTCATGTTGGACTATTTGTGGTCCACAAAAGGGGCACAATTGGGTTGCCTGAGTAGGAAAGAACCCCAATTCTGCTGAGAGAGAGATGTTTTTTCTCAAGGGTATTTTCTCCCACAAATCTGCTTCTAGTGTGTGTGGGGTAAACTTTGATTCTGGGGCCACAGGGCTGGGGTGTAAGTTCAGCTTCTGAGGTTTGGGAATTTTGCTTAACCTTTCTGGACCCCAGTTTCCTCATCTGTAAAACAATTCTAGATATGTCTTCTTATGATCCAATCTGAGGAAGTTCAGCTGTAATTAATTCAGTTCAGCAACTCTGATTAAAAGTCCCAAAAGGTCCAGAATGCCACTTCCCTTCAACCAGCTTTTTCCTTAGACACTACTTCCCATTTTCTCTGCCTGTGTGCTGTCTAGAAAAGAGAAAGGATACATGGGAGGCCTTGAAGAAATATGTGTCACCTTTCATCTCTCCTTCCCATCCCATTGCCTCTCTCTCCATCCCTCCCACCCTTCCTTCCTTCTTTTCTTTCTTCCTTCTCTTCCTCCTTCTCTCCTTCAATGCTGCCTTCCTTCCTCTCTCTCTGTCATGGCCCTCCTTCCATTCTCTGTTCCTCCCTCCCTCTTTTCCTCCCTCCCTCCCTCCCTCCCTCCCTCCCTCCCTCCCTCCCTCCATCCCTTCCTTCCTTCCTTCCTTCCTTCCTTCCTTCCTTCCTTCCTTCCTTCCTTTCCTCCCTCCCTCCCTCCCTCCTTCCTTCCTTCCTTCCTTCCTTCCTTCCTTCCTTCCTTCCTTCCTTCCTTCCTTCCTTCCTTCCTTCCTTCCTTCCTTCTTGCTTCTCCTGGCTTCCTGACACAACTGCCCTCAAGGGGCATTTTGGGATTGGGCTTCAATGGTCACTTGGTCCATCCCTATCCTCAAAGGATGCACTAGGTGACATCACTGGGGATCTAACCCATCCTTTGCTGACCTCTAGGGGGAAGGAGCTGCCATTCTCCTGGAAGGCTCCACAGACCTATTTTGGGGGCCAGGCATGTCTGCCCCTGGGTGTGGCCTACCTTTGCCTTGGACTTGGATTTTGCATTTCTGACTTCCTAGGGATCCCTGGGTACTGCACTGTTGACTGGGGAGCCAGGAGGTATGGGATCCCCTTTCTTTATCCTCCCTGTGTTCCTGACTGGAGTTTGGCAGGATGAAGAAAAGGGAAGAAAGGGGAAACTGGCCTTGAAGTGAGGCCTTCTATAGCTGTTCACCTCAGTCCTCTGGTTCCAGCTTGTCCCTCTCTCAGACCCCTTTGCTTCCCTAAGTGTGGCGGAAGTGAAGGGCAGAACTTTGAAGGGGGAAGGTTGCTTTTCAGCTTTAGGTCCCACCTCAGCTGGTCCATATGAACCCGGGACCAAGGCTAGACCTCTTCTGGAGTTCAGGCTACACATGGTTCTGGAGACACCATATTCCCCCTCTAGAAATCCTCTGATCTGGAGACCCCTCTACCCCTCCCACCACTGAGCTCCCAGGTCTGCCTCTGCTGCCCTGGCCAGGGGAATGAGGCCATGGGTACACTGTCCCAGTAAGGTGAGGGATTAAAAAGCATGGGCCAACCTCCCTAGATCTATTGGAGATACAGAGCTTGAGAAGAGGGGCTCAATTGAGTGTGCCCCAAGTCTCCCCATCCCTGCCCCACCCCACCCAAACTGAAACTGGACCACAGCTTAGCCTCCATTCATGGGGAGGAGGAGAGGAGAGTGGGAATTGGGAGGTAAGCTGAGAGCTGGTGCCCCAGGGGAGGGGGTCCACAGTAAGCAAAGGCAGGGCTGGAGCCTCCCCAGTTGCCCTTCATCCACATACATGAGCACTGAATACCTCAGGCAGCCTCTGCTATGATCCTCCACCCTGCTACCCTAGGAGACCCCCAGTATTCCAGGCTCCAGGGCACATACACCCATGGAGCCTGACCTCAGAGGCCTCCCTCCCTCATACACCCCCCTTTCCAATCCTGGCCCCTGGTTCCTGGCAGCTCCATTGACACCTAAGTGACAAATCCTGTCTCATCCACTTCTGGTTCTGTTCTTGATTCACTCAGTACTGGTTGACTCCCTGAAGGGGTGGGGGAGGGCATCCTTGTAGTGAACTGAGGTTATGAAGGACCAAGTAAGCCTCTCCCATCTGGCCTCCCTTTTCTCCAGACTATTCTTCAATGGAGGTTGCAAGTCAATGGTCTGACTGACAAAAGCAGAGACCCTTGGAGAGTCAGAGATCAAGGAGAAGGAGAGAGAGACAAATTGGGGGCTGGGGATGGGGTGGTAAAATAGTAAAGTGGTCAGAGTTGGATGGGGGAGATACACTGAGGTGGGGAGGGCTAGGAATGCAGAGACAGGGACAGAGAGAGAAAGAGATAGGGAGAATCAGAGACAGAGAGATGGAACCCAAGAGGGGAAAGGAAAGAGAAGCCAAGATGGAGAAACAGTTGTTAATGGGATGCAGTGCTGCTCCTTCTGGGTTATCTGCTGCATTTGGAGACCTGGACTCCCTCAGTTTCCTCCTCTGAAAATGAGACTGTGGGATTCAAGGATTTCAATGATCCTTCCAATCTCTTAATTCTATGATAAAGACAGACAAGCAGGGATAGAGAGGGAGAGAGGGAGTAGGGAGATAGGGAAGGAGTGAGGGAGTCAGGAGAAGTGGTCAGAAAGAGAGCTCAGAGAAAGTGTTTATTAAATACCTTCTATGAGAAAAAAGGAAGATGTAAAGGAAGGAAGGACAGAAGGAGGGAAAGGAAGAAAGGCAACATTTATCTAGCCCTTACTTTGTGTCTGGTTCTGTGGTAAAGTGAGAGAGCCCAAAGAGATCAACACAACCCATGGGGGATATGACAAAGCTGCAAATCAGTAGGGAAGGTCCCATAGGCCTCTAGAGGAGGAGCAAAGCAAATGATCAGGTTTCCTTTTTTTTCTGAATCATTAATACATTTACTTTTTAATTTCTGGAATTTAAGAAGCATTTCCATAACTTATAATACAATGAAAAAGATGTGTTACATGAAACTGCAAATGGACTATTCAAACTTGCTAATCCTTTGAAATAAAATAAAATGATCATGCAAATTCCTCATTTTTCTTCCTCTCTCCCCCCCAGAAATAGCTCTGTTAGACATAAACAGGTATACGTCTATATCTATCTAGACACAGATATCGGTATGCATCTACATTTGTGCATATGTCTATATATCTCAAATTTTCTATACATACTCCCAGGTAGTAGGTCTTTCTCTGCATGTAGCTAGTATTTCTCTTCATGAGCCCTTTAAAGTTCTTTGGGTATTTATAGAAGTCAGCTTACTTACTCAAAGTCCTTAAAACAATGTTCCTGTCCCTGACACAATGTCCTCTTGATTCTGCTCAGTTTGCTCTTCATCATTTCATGCAATTCATCCCATGTTTTTCTAAGATCATTGAGCTCATCCTTTCTTATAGCACAGTAGGATTCCATCACAATCATACACCACAACTTGCTCAGTCATTTCCCAGTTGATGGACATCCCACTATGTCTAGTCCTTAGCCACTATGAAGAAAGCTACTGGAAATAGATTAGTACAAAGAGGTTCTTTTCATTTTCTCCTAATTATCTTTATAAATAGATCAAGTCGTGGTGTTGCTAGGTCCGTTGTATAGCTAGGTTAACAACTCTTTGGGCATAATTCCATATGGCTCTCCAGAATGCTTGGATCAGTTCACAATTCCAATAACAATGAATTAATATCCCAATTTCTCCTACATCCCTTTCAACATATGTCACTTGCCCCATCTATCATTTTAGCTAATCCGGTAGGTCTAAAATAATATGTTAGGGTTGTTATAATTTGCATTTCCCTAATAAATAATCATTCAGTTTATTTTGAACATTCAATTGTAAATGGTTTTGGTTTCTTCATCCAAAACTGCATGTGCTCATATCCTTTGACCATTTATCAAATGGAGAATGACCCATTTTTATAGATTTGAGAAATTTTTTAATTTATTTTAGTAATTAGACCTTATCTGTTCTGGCTTTTCATCTGATCTCTGCTATACTTTTTTGTTATTTGTACAAAACTTTTTAAATTTAATGTAAATGAAATTATCCATTTTATTTTTAACTTTACACTCTCTATCTCTTGTTTCTTCATAAATTGTTTGCCTATGCAAAAGTCTAATAAGTAACATGTTTAGTACTTATCTTAGTAAATAAATGGTGTAAGATAGTGGTCTATGCCAGGTTTTGCTGCTTTCTAAGTATCCCAACAAGAGTTTTTTTAACTGATTAATGAATTTTAATCATCAAACTTTGTCTTCGCCCCCAGCTAGTTTGATAATTACTGCCTTATAATCTAGCTTCTGAATTCTGTGCAAGGGATCTCTTTCTCCTCTAAGACCCAGCCACACTCTCGCTAATATGTTCTTGCTCTTGGTGATACCGCCCTCCCTGGGCATGTGCATGCTTCTCCTTGCCCACAGATCTGACCCAGGATAACTTTCCATCAGCAACATTAGGCCTGATTTCCAGAAGCAGCAGGAGGTCCTTTCATCTCCCCTCATTCTGCATCTATTGTTCTTTAGATGGAAGTTTGTGAGCGAAAAGTTCCTGATGTAAAGTTCTTTGTTTGTTTTTTTGATAGAGATGCCCCAGAGCCTGGTTTGTTAACTCAGAAAATTCTGGAGGTGCTTATATTTCTTCACCTCAGGCCAAACCTCAGCCCTTGGAGTCTTCTCTGCATCTTCTCTAGATGTCTCAGGAGGGGGATTGTTTCACCAGTTTATTTTCTTGTTCTTCATTCATTTTGTGGCAATTTTCTGTCACTTTGTGGAGGAAATCTGGAGAGCTCAGAAATTTCTGACCTACTATGCCATCTTCCCAGAATACACCCAGGTCTTTATTTCATGTCATTGCCACTGATAAAATCAGAGTGATTTCTGATATGGAACCACTGGATAGAACCAGAGATGTGGGTGGCAAAAAGGTTTCTTCCCTGGTCTTTCAGGACCCCGAGGTGCAGAGATCATTGTGATGCTCCTGTTTTGGTTCTTTTGCTGGCTCTTCCTCCAGGCCACCCAAGACTCTGAACTAGGATCTCTTGTCTTCCTCCTCTACCCTGCTTCACTTGGGAATCTCCTTAGCTCCTGTGGAGTCTATTTTCATTTCGCTGCTGGTGTTTCTCAAATTCACATCTTTTAATTCACATATCCAAAAGGGCAATCAGCCTTTTTTCAAAGTCCCCTTCCTTTTGAAAAATGTGTTTTATAAAGCTCCAAATCACTGTTGAATGGAGTAATGCAAATTTTAAATGCCTGGGATAACACTTCACACCTATTAGATTGGCCAATATGACAAAAAAGCAAAATGTGAGAAAGGATGTGGGCAAACCAGGACTCTAATTCCCTGTTGCTGGAGCTGTGAATGTCCAACCATTCTGAAACGCAAGTGAGAGCATGCTCAAAAGATATAAAGCTGTTCATATAGCATTGTTAGGGCTACATGTCAAAGAGATCATAAAAAGGGAAAAGAAGCAATTTTTACCAAAATATTTATAGCAGTTCTTTTTGTGACAGACCAAGAATTGGAAATTAAAGGAATGGCCATCATTTGGAGGAATGGTTAAACAAGCTGGGGTATATAATTCTTATGAAATATTATATGAAAATTTTGTTGTGTGTTTGAAAAGAATAGCGAGTTTCATAGTAGACTTGTAATTTCATGTGCAATTATCTTTTTATTATACCATAGTATATATATATATATAGAGAGAGAGAGAGATGCTTTTTTCATTATATAAATTATGATCTATTTTAAAAAAAAGAATGAGGGAGAAGGGAAACAAAGAGCTGGAGAGGCCTTATTTCTATCCCTCAAGAACAGTGGTGAGGACAGAAAGAAGGAGAACAGGGTTCTGCCCACCCCCATCCCCATCACATCTGGCAAGGATTCAATCACCTTCATCGTTCTACCTGCTAAGGGAGTGGGCTGCCTCAGGTATCCCACAGAGCCCTCCCCTAAACCTCCAGATTCTGTGACTCAGCCTGCCCCTCCTTCCTCCCCCCCTTCCTCCCATAAAAGCACATCTCCTGGCAGCTGTGATCCAGGAGCCACATCTTCCAAGTTGTAGAGGTGAGAGCTTGCTTCTGACAGGTTTGTCCAGGCGAGGTAGGTGGGGTGGGAGGATTGCTGCTCTTTTTCTCTGGAACTCACTCTACCCAAATTTCTCTCTTTTCCTCATTCAGAGATCTCTGTCTCTTTCCATGAACTGCTCTTGGGTTTGTACCTCAACTTGTGAACCTCCAAACATGTCTGTGTCTTTCTGAGTTCCATCCTCTTTTCCCCTCCTGTCATTTTCCCTTCCCCCTTCCCTTTCCTCTCTCTCTTTTTTGATGTCTCCCTTTATCTCCCCTTCCCCCCCTCCTCTTCTATCTGCTGTTTATCTCTGTTTCTGTATCTCTGTCTTTCTCCTTATCCTTGTTTCCATCTCCCTTTCCCCAATCTTCCTCTGTTCCTTCAGCTTCTCTCTCTGTCTCTTGTTCCCTGTGTCTCTCCTTCCCTAACTCTGCACCTCTCTAGCTGTCTCTTTCTCCTTTCTATTTCTCTCAGTCCCTTTGTATCTCTCTTTCTTGGTTTCTAGCTCTCTGTCCTTTTTTTCTCTCCCTCTTTCTCTCTCCTTTTTGGTCTCTTTGTATTCCCCCTTTTCTCCTCTGTCTTTACTCTCTTAGGGTCTCTTTGCAGTCTCCCCTCTCTGTCTTTATATTTCTTTCCATGCCTGTTTCCTTTTCATCTCTCTCTCTCTCTCTCTCTCTCTCTCTCTCTCTCTCTCTCTCTGTCTGTCTGTCTGTCTGTCTCTCTTCCCTCTGCTTACTCCTACCTTCCTTCTCCTCCTTCTTCCTCCTTATCCCCTTTCTCCCTGTCCTCTGTGCTTCTTCCTTGTTATACAAGCCACTGTCTTTTGATTTCCCTTCTTCAGATGGTAACTGCAACTCCACCCATTGTTCTCTTCTTGCTCCTGAACTTGCCTTGGGCTCCAGAGGCTGCCCCAGGACACCGGGTAAGAGACGTTATGCTATTGTTCTAGCCTTGTCCATGCCTTGTCCCTTGTCCTTCCACTAGCCTCTGCCTCTGTCTGTGTTCCTGACAATGATCCCAACCTTTCCCGGCCCTGATCCTTTTCTTGGTCCTATCCTTCCTCTTCTCGGAGTCCTTACCCTTCTCTGAAACCTTCCATTACCCTGTCCCTGTCTATAGTCCCATACTTCCCCCTCCATGGCTCTGTCCTTCCCTATCCCCTAACCCTTGTCTCATGAGACATAGAGTCCAACATTGGTTTGGGAGCTGGCAGGTTTGTGTTCTGACCCAGTCCTGTCCTTGGCCGTGCTTTGTCACTTTGATTTCCTCTGGTAGAATCGTGGGTATTAGAGCAAAACCACCCCTCCCCCCACTGATCTCTTGTAATTAATAAGTTCTGGGAAACTGCTAGTTGTGGGGGGGATGGGAAAACTATCCAAGTCCCTTTTTGTGACTTTTTAGGGTGGGACAAATTTAAGGGGGGGCGGACAACCCAGATCATTTCCTACATCACAGATGTGGTGGTCAGGGTTGAGGCCTTGCCAGGCACCTCCTCCCTCCAGTAGTGCTGAGCTCTCATGGGCTCTTTAGGAGTCTGAGTTTGTTTCCCTGTCTCTGTCTGGATCCAGATACATGGAGAGTGGACACTAAACAGTGCTGGCTACTTGCTGGGCCCTGGTAAGTACTCCATTCCTCCTGGGAAGTTTCCTGCTGCCTCCTGCCCCTGCCAGTTCTCAGGTCCCTGCTTAACAAGAATTTTTTTTGCCTTTTCTTTTAATTTATGGAATACAACAAGCATTTCCATAAAACAATGCACTAAAATATGATCATATATAATATTGTAAATCTATGGACTATTCTTTTCAAGCATACAACAAAATAACATTTTACTTTCTGTTTTTTTTCCTTCCCTGTATACCATAGAGATGATTACCCTTAGGCACAAATATAAACGTAAAAGGATTCTGTACATGCTTCTGTTTCTCAGTCTTTTCTCTGGATATAGATATCTTTCTTTAGATGTCTTTTAGAGTTAATTTGAGTATGGATAATTGGCAAAATAACAAATTTGCTTGGTTATTCTTAATACTGTTGTTACTGTATGGTCTTCTCTTGGTTCTGCTCTTTTTGCTCCTCATCATTTCATGAAGGTTTTTATATTTTTCCTAAAATCTTCGAGCTTGTCATTTCTTAGAGCACAGTAGTAGTCCATCACAATCAAATGCCTCAACTTTTGCAGTCATTCCTCAATTCATTTCTCATTTACATTTAAAGTTATAATTAGGGGCAGCTAGGTGGTGCAGTGGATAGAACACTGGCCCTGGAGTCAGGAGGACCTGAGTTCAAATCTGCCTTCAGGCACTTAATAATTACTTAGCTGTGTGGCCTTGGGCAAGTTACTTAATCTTACTGCCTTGCAAAAATAAAATGAAAATAAACAATAATGGTTAAAGTTATAATTACTATAGTTTTACTATTTTCTTCCTCAAATGCCTTTTGGCCTTTCCCTGTTGCCTTATCTTCTCCCCTTACCCTGTATTTTACTCATCCTCTAAAAGTCCCTCTCTTATTTATTCAGGTCACCGTCCTAAACCTAATCTGTATCTCCTTCTAAAAATCCCTCCCCCATGCTGTCCCCTGTTTTCTCAACTCTCTAGAAGTTCAGAAGATGTAAACTTCTAGACATGGACATCTTGTGTCCTCTTCAAGCCAGATGACAATAAGCTTCCCATATTACCAGCTTTCCACCACTACCTGCTTCCTCTGTCTTAGTTCCCATTTTCTTGCCCTGTTTTTATGAGGCAATTTCTCCTTTTCTCCTGTTTCCATCTGATTTTTTTATAATCACCCCATCATACACTGCTCTGCCCAAATCTTTCTTTTATACATTCTTAGTAATGGAACAGTTTTAAGGACAAACTGACTAATATGACATTTTCATGTATCACAAGTAAAAGTTAGACCTCACTCGAAACCTTATGTTATCTGTAATGACATTTTTCTGCATTTTTTTCTGGATCTTTTCTATATAATTTTCCCCTGAGTTCCAATCAGCAGGTTTCTGTAGGGAAACTCTGACAGAAGATCCCCTGGCCTTGAATCTGCATATCCCCATGTCCCAGGCTACAGGTCTGCAGAACTAACTAACACTATCCTCTCCTGTCTTGCAGTCATTCACCTCCCCCCATACTCCCGGGGAAGCCATTGGACTCCTCGAAGGGAAGCCCTGGAGGATGAACTCACAGCCTCATGGGAAGCCAAGAGTAAGTGAGAAGGCCCCAGGTACTTGGTCTGTAACTGCCTCAGTGGACTATATAATTACGGGAAACTTCTTGGAGGCTCAGTGTGGGTAAGGATTTCAGGGAGAGACTCCCTGGGTAGGTGGGATGGGATAGGAAGCTCCTCCTCCCTGGTGGGCTTGAGAAAAAAGGCTACCTGGCTACTTCTCAGGCATGGCTTGTCAGGGATCATTCTTCAGTCAGGGCTTGGATCAAAGGGTCTCAGAGCCTGCTTGTGGTCCTGAGGTTCTGAGACTCTCCATCTGCCTGGATGTTCTCACCTGACTCCTAGTCCCTTTTATTTCATAGTTGTGCCACCCATTCACTTAATCCTCAGGTTGGTTCTGAGGGCAAATTCAGGTCAGGGTCAAGTAAAGAGATCTGGCTTTTATTTCCTGTCCAGAACCCAACTTGCCATGAGTCCTGGTGAAAGTTATTTCTCTTTTCTGGGCCCAGGTACTAAATTCTCTCCTGACTCAGTGATAGGGAGAAGAGCATAGAAATGGAAAACTCTGTGCAGTTTATAATCAGTCATTGATTACTTTTGGGAGTCCATGGTGTTTCCTAATCTAAGTCTTTGTAGTTTAATGGGTGAAAGGATAATTGTGAGGGATGGAGGAAACCCTTAGTGGTTCATCCATGGTCACTGATATCTTTGACCTCTATTGGTTCATGTAAATGATCAATTAGGTCATTGTGATGAGACTTTGCCAATGTATAGTGTTTTAAATGGCAATAGGACATAGAGTGACACTACCCTAAACAGGAGACCCCTGGATAGAGAGTAATTGGGTTTTGTAGATGTCAAGTACTTCAAGGTGCATAAAATGATATCAGCAGATGATAATTAACTTTAGACCACATGGGTCCTGAAGCACCTGTAACAGGTTAGAAGGGTTGCTTCAGAAATTGGAAAGGAAGTTGACAAATGCTGGAGATGGGGAGGATATAGAGATGGCATTGCAATATCACAAACTGTATGAAACTGGGTTTCATGTGACTTACTTCTCATTAGATGGGCTGCTCCTGTCCCAGCCTCATGATGACCCCCCCAGAAGGAATCTAGGAAAGGTCTTGCCCCAGCCAGAGAGAAGGGGTAAGTGGGTATGGCTGTTGGGAAGGGAAAATTGGGGGAACAGTCCTGAGAATGGTCTTTTCATCCGTTACTTTGCTCTTTACCCAGCCTGGCTCAGCTAAGACCAAGGAGGAGAGGAAGAGTCAAAGGGAGAAGTTAGAAGCAGGGGGATACCACGTCTCACAGTTCTCCTTACTTTGCCAGAACTGGATGGCTTTTCCTGGAGAAATCTAGAAGAGGAGAGACCACAGCTTCCATAGGTGCCTCTGAGATCTTGCCAGTCCACATCCCCATTCCTTGTTTGAGCTGTAGGTCATCATCCTGACCCCATCCCTTCATGACCTAGGTTCCATTATCCCCCTCTCCAGCATGTACTCTTATTCTGTTATCTTCTGGTTCCATCATTTCCCATTCCTTCTTTGGTCACCAATAAAGATGGTATATTAATGCATCCTTGTATGGCTGACTCTATTTTACCATTCTCACATAATCAGGGTCACTGAATACAACTGCAGAGGGACTGGGGGAAGTTATTTTGCTGGTGTCCAGGGATTCACACCAAGATTTTATTTGGCTAAATTATTGATCTCATCTATGGCTAGAAAAGGCAGCTAGATGTCACAGTGGATAGTGTGACTAGACAATCAATCAATAAAGATTTAGCAATTGCCTATGAAGTGTCACACACTGTGAACTCAAAAAATGAGTCAGCCTGACTCCAGACCCAGCACTCAATCTACTGCACCACCTTGCTGCCTGCAAGGAAATGAATAGAATTTTAGAAAAATTAGATATTATATCCTTCTATAGAAAATTGAATGGGAATAGAGAGAAAGTTACAACCTCAGGGTGGAGCCAAGACAGTGGTGAGAAGCTTAGAATCTCCCAGAATGTTTCCCAAAATAACTTTGAATGAAACCTTCAAAGAGGTGCTAAAATGTGAAAATTCACCAAAAATCTCAGTGAAACAATTTTTCAATGAGATATCTTGGTGGAATTTTGGGAAAAGTTCTGTCTAATGGATAGAATGGGGACACAGCCCAGTGTAAGAGGGGGACCAGGGAGGTCAGAGACAGGTTTTAAGTCCCAACAGTGTTAATATCCTGTTGCAGCCCTGCCAGCAGTGAGAGTCCCAACCACTGCTCAGGAAATAAGGTTCAAAGCCTGGGAAGTTGGTTCAGTCTTAGCCTACCCTAGTGCAAGGAGGAAACTAGGATCACCAGAGATGCCAGAGTGGAAAACCAGGGACCAGAACCATGGGTCAAAGGAAGAAAAGAAAAAAAACTTTGTAACTATATATCCTTTACTATAGGAACAGAGACAAATATTATTCTCCCCTTTCTCCTCTCTCCCCCCAAAAGTATTAACTATTGACAGTTACTATTCTGATAGAGGTAATAAAAATAGACAGTAGCAACAGGTCTACATGTGAAACCCCTAAGGGCTTGATGAATTGTTCTCAGTTACAAAAAGACCTCTTGTAAGAGCTCAAAAGGATTTTAAAAACCAAAAAATAGAGAAAAAGATAAATGGAGTAAAGAAATGAGGGTCATGCAGGAGAATTATAAAAAATTAACTGGAGGAAACAGTAGTTTTAAAAGTAAAATTGACCAGATGGGAAATAAAAATAACTAAAGGGAAAAGGAAACAAAACAGTCAACTAAAGGGGGAAAAAACCCTTAAACTAGAATTGGACAAATAGAAATGAATGACTCTGTGAGACATCAAGCTTCCATCAAAGAAAACAAAAAAGGCTGAAATAGAAGAAAACATAAAGTAGCTCTTACGGAAAATGACAAGCCATGATCAGGAAAAGATCCTGAACAATTACATGCAGGAAATTATCATGAATAAGTGCGCTAATATCTTAGAACAAGAAGATAAAACAGTCCTTAAATGAAACCATCACTCACCCCCCCCCCCCCCAGGAAAGAGATCTCAAAATAAAAACTCCAAGTCAAATTTCAGAATTCTCACATAATGGAGAAAATACTTCAATCAGTCAAAAGCAAGCAATTTAAATACCAAGGAACTACCGTTAGGATTACACAGGACTTATGGGGTTCAACATTAAAAGAATAGAGGGCCAGGAATATGATATTTCAGAAGGCAAAGGAGCTTGGATTACAATAAAGAATCAACGATCCTAAGAATTCAGCATATTCTTTCAGGGAGAAAGATGGATTTTTAACAAACTAGAGGACTTTCAAACTTACCTGATTAAAAAATCATAACAATAAAAAATTTGATCTTCAAATACGAGACTCAAGAGATGTGTAAAAAGGTAAATGGAAGGGCAGGGAATATTAGTTAATAGTACTAAACTATCCCCTTCCCTACATTGGAAGACAATACTTTTAAATCTTGATGAGTGCATTTTTCTTAAGAAGTTGTAAGGAGTATATTTTTAGATGTAGGTTGTAGGTATAAATTGACTGTGAAGTGATCCAATTTTTAATTCTTGGGGGTTGTGTTCCTATAGGGTCAGTGGAAGGGGAAGGACTTGAAAAGACGGTGAAGCTATATATTATTAACTGTGATGTGATCAAATGCTTAGCTCTTGAGGGCTGTATTTATATTGGAACTATGATGGGAAAAAATGCCAGGAAGAGAACAGCATTTGTAGATGTGCCCAAGGCTTTTAATACCATCAATCATGACGGTTTATGGAGAATTGTGTCAAAATTTGGTTGTCCAGAATAGTTCATTGGTATTGTATGTCAATTTAATAATGGTGTGCATACCCAGGTTCTGGATAGTGGAAGATGCTCTTGAGATATCACAGTCACTAATGGAGTGAAGCAAGGATGTGTCCTTGTTCCCATATGTTTTATCAAGATGTTTTCAGTCATGTTATCAAACACCTTCTATGAGGATGGACATGGCCTTAAGGTCAGCCGCTACACTGATGGCAAATCCTTTAACTTGAAAAGGTTGCAAGCCAGGACCAAAGTGGAAGGAGAATCGGTGCATGATCTTCTGTTTGCAGATGATTGTGCACTCAATGCAGCCTCTGAGAATGAGATGAAACATAGTATGGACTAATTCTCTGCTGCTTGTGTTCATTTTGTTCTAACAATTAACACCAAGAAAACACAGGTGCTCCATTAGCCAGCACCACATCATCCATATGTAGAACTATCAATTATAGGAAATGGAGAAATTTTGAGTACTGTGGAAAAAATTCACTTACCTTGGCAGTGTCCTTTTCAAGGAGGTACACATTGATAATGAGATTGACACTTGCTTTGCCAGAGCTAGCTCAGTTATTTGGGAGTCTCTGAAAGAAGGTATGGGAAAGAGCTATTAGACTGACTATCCAACTGAAGGTCTACAGAACCATTGTACTGACTTCATTGCTACATGCCTATGAAACCTGGACATCTACCAGTGCCATGTCAGGAAATTGAATTGCTTCCATTTAAATTGTCTTGGGAAGATTCTGAAGATCACCTGACAGGAGAAGATACCAGATACTGAGGTCCCTTCTTGAGCTAAACTACCAAGCAATCCAACATTACTATAGTGTGTAATGGGCTGGATACATTATTAGAATGCCAGATGTATGCTTGCCAAAAAAGAACTACTTTATAGAGAACTCACACAAGGCAAGCTCTCACAGTGAGGTCAAAAGGCATGATACTGAAATACCCTGAGGGTCTCATTGAAGAATTTTAGAGTTGACTGTACAGCTTAGGAGAAACTGGCACAGGACCACCTAGTATGGCATGCCCTCATCAGTGAAGGTGCTATACCTATGAGAAAGGCAAAAATTGAAGCAGCTCAAAGGAAATGTGACATAAGTAACTTTAGAATATCCACCCCAGGTGTTCACATGGACTATTTGTGCCCAACTTGTGATAGAGCATTCTGAGCTCATACTGGTCTGATCAGCCATAGTTGGACACATTGTAATTTGTCTCAAATATTGTGATGTAATTTTGGTCTTCTTTGATAATGAAGGACAAGGACCAAACTGATGTGATGATGCTTAAAAATCAATCAATCAACCCTTGAGGGTTGTACTTCAATCAGGATAGATAAAAAGAGTATACTTTGACAGAGGTTGTGGGTACAAGACAAAGATAAAACAATTAAGACATGAAAAAGAAGATTATACCAGGAGAAGAGGCATTCAAGGACAAATAACACCACATAATGAGACACAAAGGACTTATAGTAAAGGGAAAGAAGGGAGGGTGTGAGCACTGAGAAAAATCTTACTCTCAACAGGTTTGGCTCAAAGAGATAATAACATACATTCCCAAATGAGTTTAGAAATTTATCCTATTCTACAGCAAAATAGGGAGAAGGGGAAAGAAATATTGATATGGTTAGTTTTGCTGATAGCTTTCCTAATATTGAACCAATCCTGCTTTCCTGATATAAATTCTATATAAACACAGTGTATTATCCTAGTGATAACTAGTTGTAATCACTTGTTAATATTTAAATTGGTCTTTAATTTTCTTTCTCTGTTTTGATTCTTTTTTGTTTAGTTTCAGCAACCTATTGGTATTATAGAGGGATTTTGGCAGGATTCCTTCTTCACCTGTGTTTTCAAATAGTTTAAATAGAATTAGAATAGATTTTTCCTTAAATATTTGGTAGAACTCACTTATGAATCCATCTCACCCTGTAGATTTTTCTTGGAAGTTCATCGATGGCTTGTTAAATCTTTACATCTGAGATGGAACTATTTAGTATTTTATTTCCTTTTTCCTGTTAATCTGAGAAATTTATATTTTTGTAAATATTCATCCATTTAATTTATATTGTCAAATTTATTGGCATAGAGTTGGGCAAAATAGTTCCAAATTATTATTTTAATTTCCTCCCTATTGATGGTGAATTCATCTTTTTAATTTTTGATACTGGTAATTTGGTTTTCTTGTTTCTTTTTAAAGTCAAATTAGCTGAAGGGTTATCTATTTTATTGGGGGGTTCATAAAACCAACTCAGTTTTATTATTAGTTCAATGGTTTTCTTGAAATTTTATTAATCTCTCTTTTGAGTTTCAGAATTTTTAATTTGGAAACTAACTGGGGGATTCTTAATCTATTCTTTCTCTCACATTTTTAGGTACGTGTCCAATTCACTGATCTCATCTTTCTCTATTTTAATCTAATTTTATGAAATGAATGGATCAAACAGTAAGTCATAGAAATAATTAATAATTTCATCCAAAGTGAAAACAATAAAGAACATACCAGAGAAACTAATGACTGCTTTGGCTATATCCCACAAGGTCTCATATGTTGTCTCTTTATTGTCATCACCTTGGATGAGATTATTAATTATTTTTATGATTTGCTGTTTGATCTACTCATTTTATAAAATGAGGTTATTTGCTTTTCAATTAATTTTTAGTCTATCGTTCCTTTTCATTTTACATGGACCTTTCATTTTACATTATTTTTATTGCATCATGATCTGAAAATGATACATTTAATTTTTTTTACCTTTCTGTATTTATTTGTGAGGTTCTTGTGCCCTAATATAAGATCAATTTTTGAGGAGGGTTCTGTGCTGTTGAGAAAAAAGCTTATTACTTAGCATCCCCATTCAGTTTTCTCCAAAGGTCTATCATATCTAGCTTCTCTAGCATTCTATTGACCTCCTTAACTTCTTTCTTGTTTATCTTATGATTAGACTTATCTAATTATGAGAGAGGGAGGTTGAGGTCCATGTCTAGTATAGTGTTGCTGTCTGTGTCTTCCTGTAACTCATTTAACTTTTCCTCTAGGAATTTGGATGCTTTAGCACTTGGTATAGTTTAGTATATAAATCACTGAATTGTCTTATTATTGATCAGAGAAATGCAGGTTAAAACAACTCTGAGGTATCACCTCACTTCTATCAGATTGGCCAAAATGACAAAATAGAAAAAATGTTTGATGTTAGAGGGGATGTGGGGAAATTGGGACACTAATGCATTGTTAGTTAATTGTGAACTGATCTAATCATTCTGAGAGCCCAAAGGCCATAAAACTGCCTACTCTTTGATCCAGCACTACTACTACTACTATTACTAGGTCTATATCACAAAGAAATCATAAAAGGGGGGGGACCCACATGTTCAAAAATATTTACAGTAGAAAAATTCATCTGGAAGAAGAAGCCAAGAATATTAAGAGAATCAGTGAAAAAATTGTGAAAGAAGGTGGCATAGCCAACAAGATCTCAAACTATATTTGGAAGTGATAATTAGCAAAACACTTTGCCCCCACTAAGAAATGGAGTGGAGGATCAGTGGCATAGATTAGGTGTAGCAAAGGACCATAATAACCTTGAGTATGATAAACCCAAAGATCTAAGATTTTTAGACATTCATTCATTATTTTACAAAAAACTTCTGGGAAAATTAGAGAGAAGTATGGCAGGACCTAGGCATAGATTATCATTTCACATTGTATGCCAAGATAAGGTAGAAATGAGTACATGGTTTTGACATCAAAGAAGGGAAGAAAGTAGCAAGAAAGAACATATAGAGTATAGAGAATATCGTGAAATATAAAAATGGATAATTTTGTTTATATAAAATTGAAATTTGCTATAAACAATACTAGAGTAACTAAAATGAAAAGGAAAGCAGAAAACTAAGAACATTTTTAATAATATCTCTGATAAGGTCCTCATGTGTCAAATATATAGATAATGAAGTCAAATTCATAAGAATAAGTCATTCTCCAGTTGATAAAGGTCAAGCTATATGAACAGACAATTTTAATAAAAAGCAAAACTATCTATAATCATGTTCTAAATCACAACTGATTTGAAAATGTAAATTAAAACAACTCTGAGGTTCCACATGACACCTATCAGATAGCCTAGTATGACAAAAAAAATGAAAATTTTAAATGTTGGAGAGCATGTGGAATAACTGGGTCACTAATATACTGTTGGTAGAGTTGTGAACTGATCCAACAATTCTGGAGAGCAATTTGGAACTATGCAAAAAGAAATATAAAACTGTACATAACCTTTGTTTCAACAATGCCACTACTACTAGTCCTGTATCCAAAAAAGATAAAAGGGGAAAAGAATCTTCATACAATTTTTGTTTTTAGTTTTTGCAAGGCAATGGGGTTAAATGGTTTGCCCAAGGCCACACAGCTAAGTAATTATTAAGTGACTGAGGCTGGATTTGAATTTGGGGACTCCTGACTCCAGGGCTGGTGCTCTATCCACTAAGCCACTTAGCTGCCCCTCATACAAAATTATTTGTAACAGTTATTTTGTAGCATTTAAGAATTAAAATTGAGGGGATGCCCATCAAGTAACAAATGGTTGAACAAGATAATTGCAATGGAATGTATTTGTACTATCATAAATGACAAGCAGGATAATTTCAGAAAATAAGGAAAGACATATGAACTGATGCATATTGAAGTGAACAAAGGCGGGAGAACATTGTACATAGTAATGGAAAATTATATGATAAATTATTGTGAATGACTTTAACTCTTTCAGCTCAACAATGAATCAAAAAAAATTCTGAAGTACTTATGATGAAAAACTATTCACTTCTAGAAAAAGGATTGATTTTTTAAATACAAAGTAAAGCATAACTTTTCTTTCTTCCTTCTTCTCTCTCTCTCTCTCTCTTTCATCTTCTGTACAAAACAACTATTAGGGAAATGTTTTACATGATTGCATATATTTGATCTATATCAGATTGCTCAACATCTCAGGGAGGGGAGGGACTGAAAATTTTAACAATAATTACGATTGCATATAATTGGAAAATTTAATAAATAAATAAAATATTTAACAAAAATACTTTAACAAAATAAATTAATGCTAAAATTTTTTTGCAAGTAATTGGGGGAAAATAAAATATCATTAAAGAACAAAAAAGAAAATGCAATAACCCAGACGACATAGAACAGTTTATCTCCTGAAGAACCTGATCCAGGTCAAGGAACAGCAGCTGTTAAAAGCAAACAATGAACAACTGGTTGGTTTAAGATTGGAAAAGGCTACAACAAGTAGTATCACCTTATTTAGTTATTTCATATCCAGAGATATGAGTTATCACATCCTGCGATTTGCTAAGCTAGGTGAATCAAAACCTGGGATTAAGATTCATGGGAAAGATGTGTAACCTCAGATAGGCAGAAAATACTGCTCTGATGTTAGAAAGTGAAGAGGAATTTAAGAAAACTCTTGATGAGGGTGAAAGAGGAGAGTTATAAAAACTGACTTGAAAATTATCATAAAATAAATTTAGATCCTTGCAACTGGTCTCATCACTTCCTGGAAAATAGAAGGAGAAGATATAGAAGCAGTGCCAGATCTTATATTCTTGAATTCAGAGATCACTGCAGATAGTTGCTGCAGCCATGAAATTAAGTCACTTGGTCCTTGGTTAGTGAAGTATTACAGAAAGTTGAAAAGAGGTTCTGGAAAGGAGATCACTGAGAGAAGAGGAGATCAGGGGCTTGAACAGACCTGATAAGCTGTAGGCTCTACTTGAAGAAACTCATAATTCTTTACTATTCTAGTGTTAGTTTGGGGGTTTCTCATGATGTACAATGCTAATTTCAGAGATTAATAATTTAAATGAACCATTATTTAATTATTCTAATTAATAATTAAATAACTGGTATTTATCTAGCATCTATGATGTGCCAGACACTTTAAATATATTATCTGATTGGATCTTCATAACAGCCTTATGATATATGTACATTAATTTCCTATTCACCAATTAGGGGAAACTGAGGTATACAGAAGTGAAGTGACCTGTTGAAGATCACACACCTAATAAATCTCTGAGATGAGTTTTACCTTTAGATGCTCTTGACTATAGAGATATAGAGTAGACTGAGACATGAAATAGTAATTTCCATCACATTAAATTAAAAAGTTTATGTACAAATAAAACAAATTATCAAGATTAGAAGGAAAGCAGAAAATTGGGGAGTTTTTAAACTATTTTTCAAATGAAGGTCTTATACTAAATTATATAAGTCACTTTGTCAACTCTATCAGAATATGAGTCATTCCCAAATTAATAAATAGCCAAAGGATATAAGCAGGCAATTTTCTGATGAGAAAATCAAATCAATTCAAAGTCATATAAAAATGCTCTTAATTTTTGTTGACTAGAGACATGCTGCTTAAAACAACCTGGAGATATCATTTTTTTGCCTGCCAAATTGACTAAAATGAAAGAAAGGGAAAATGACAAATGTTGGAGGGAATGGGGAAAAATTTGGACACCAATTCATTGTTGGTGGAATTGTGAACTGATCCAGCCATTTTGGACATGATTCTGGAACTATGTCCAAAAGGTTATTAAACTCTATAATAAATAAAGGGTTAGTTCTTGGTCTATTGCCAAAGATGGGGGAAAGGAAAAGAACCTATATGTTCTAAAATGTTTATAGGAACTTTCTTGATAGTGACTAAGAACTGGAAATTACGGGGAGGACTATCATTTGGGGAATAACTCAACAAGCTATAATAAATTATTGTAATGGTATATGATTGTTCTAGAAGATATGTCAAGCAAGATGATTCCATAATAACCTAAAACGACTTATAAAAGTTTCTTTTTTGGGAAGTTTTTTTAAAATTCATCTCCATTTTTTTTTATTACCTGTCTGCCTCTTGCTTCTGCTCATACCCAAGCTGATTCTTACCCTAATTCCTTCCTACACACCTCTGCCAGAAAACCCTAAGAGGACTTCTCACTTTTGGAGAGAATTTTAACCTAATTTGCTCCATCCTAATTTGCTTTCCCAGATATTGTATGTTCGATAAGATTTAGTACTCTCACAGTTTGCCTTCTTTCCACTATCGAGCCCCTTAAACAGAACTCTTGGCTATTCTCTTTGGAAGAACACAACATCTCTTGCTAGAACTCCAAAGTTCTTTTATCAGAACTCTCCTGCAAGAGACTTTGCTTGATTACTTAATTACCACTTAATTAACTATGATTGTTTAATTAAATCAAGATTGAAATGGTTCAGACTCCCTATTCGAAGGGATCCAAGTTCTCCAGGAGGTAACCCTCCTCTACAAATAAACTCTGTTGAAGAGTTAGAAACTTTAACTCAATTAGGACTTCTTTTCAAAGCTCTTTCTAGAAGTATCATCTATTTATACTTCTTATGTCCATGGGCTGTGTTGAGAGGACCCATGAAAGTGAGAGTAAAGTTTAGGGAACTACAGTATTAAAAGCAGATAGAAAATTGTAGAACATATGAATCAAATCTTCTTGCAAACATAAATTTCGCCCAGTAGTCACAAGGTGGCACCAGCCTACTGGAAGGGAGGAAGATTCTCATGCTTTATGGAAGTGTGTAACATCGCGGATAAGGCATAACTATTCTGAGCAGGGAGGCACTCCTCCCCAAATGAAATTCTCTTTTTCCCCCTTTTAAAAAGTTATTTATTTATTTATTTTGAATTTTACAATTTTCCCTCAATCTCGCTTCTCTCCCCCACCCCCACAGAAGTCAGTCTGCTAGTCTTTACATTGTTTCCATGGTATACATTGATCCAAGTTGAATGATAAGAAAGAAATCCTTAAGGAAGAAAAATAAAGCATAAGAGAGAGCAAAATTATATAGTAAGATAGCAGTTTTTTTTTTAAATTAAAGGAAATAGCCTTTGGTCTTTGTTCAAACTCCACAATTCTTTCTCTGGATAACAGATATTATTCTCCATTGCAGATATCCCAGAATTGTCCCTGATTTTTGCCCTGGTGGAATGAGCGAGTCCATCAAGGTTGATCATCGCCCCCATGTTGCTGTTGGGATGTACAATGTTCTGGTTCTGCTCATCTCACTCAGCATCAGTTCATGCAAATCCCTCCAGGTTTCCTTGAATTCCCATCCCTCCTGGTTTCTAATAGAACAATAGTGTTCCATCACATACATATACCATAGTTTATTAAGGCATTCCCCATATGATGGTCATTCTGTCAATTTCCAATTCTTTGCCACCACAAACAGGACTGCTATGAATATTTTTATACAAGTAATGTTTTTACCCTTTTTCATAATCTCTTCAAGGTATAGACCCAGCAAGAGTATAGCTGGATTAAAGGGTATGCACATTTTGTTGCCCTTTGGGTACAATTCCAAATTGCACTCCAGAAAAGTTGGATGAGTTCATAGCTCCACCAGCAATGTTTTGGTGTCCCAGATTTCCCACATTCCTTTCAAAATTGATCATTGTCCTTTCTGGTCATATTGGCCAATCTGAGATGTTTGAAGTGGTACCTCAGAGATGCTTAATTTGCATTTCTCTAATAGAGCAATTTTAGCAATTTAGAGCAATTTTTCATATGACTATGGATCACTTTGATTTCCTCATCTGTAAAATTGCCTTTGCATATCCTTTGCCTATTTGTCGATTGGGGAATGGCTTTTATCAAAATTTGACCCAGTTCTCTGTATATCTTAGAAATGAATCCTTTGGGGGTGGCTAGGTGGCATAGTGGATAAAGCACATGCCTTGGAGTCAGGAGTATCTGGGTTCAAATCTAGTCTCAGACACTTAATAATTACCTAGCTGTGTGGCCTTGGGCAAGCCACTTAACCCCATTTGCCTTGCAGAAAAAAACCCTAAAAAAAAAAAAAGAAATGAGTCCTTTGTCAGAAATACTAATTTTAAAATTTGTTCCCCAGTTTACTATATTTCTTTTGATCTTGATTGCAGTGGTTTTTTCTGTGAAAACCTTTTTAATTTAATGTAATCAAAATTATCTAGTTTGTTTTTAATGATATTCTCCATCTGTTCCTTGGTCCCAAATGAAATTCTCGATAGCACCTTTCCTCCCCTAATGAAATTGTGTTGTGAGGCAGACATCCCTAATGGAGGGGCACTCCCTGAAAGGAACTGTGATGAATAACAAGGTCTTCTTTGAAGTAGGAGAAATGTGGGACAGAAAAATTTGTTTTCTAATTAATCTCTTCCCTCGGCACTGACGATGTAACTTACATTAACACTAACTTCCCTTTGCTATTCTATTGTCCATGCTTTGAGATACACTCAATAAAGTTTTAGTAAAGTACCTTACCCTCCATGGCATACAACTTGAATTCAGGTCTTTCTGTCTCTAGGGCTAGTGCTCTATCCCCTGACCAATCTAGCTATCATAAAAGATATTTGCTAGATGGGTGACACTTGAGAATGCACTTTGAACTCTCTCTTCATCTGTTTTATTATCTTTAAGGTGAGGATTATCATTATATCAACTCCCAAGTTGTAAGAATATAATGAGAAGATAACTATAAACATTTAGAAGATCCTATGAGAGTGTATACATACATATATATATACTAAATATAAAACATTATTTATTATTACTATTATTGTTATGTAGAGGAACTAAGCTCCTCTTTCACTGTGAAAGGGTGAGTTTGTAATTGTGAGCTATTACTTATTAGAGATTTTTATTGACAGATAGAGTGCCCCTTTTAAAGACATGTTTAAGTCTTCTACTGAATACATTTTGGTTTGTCAAAATAAAAAAGGTCATTCAGTGACTGGGGAAAGGTACAAGAAACTTTGGGAAGTCTCAGTGTCAGAGAAGAGCAAAGTAGTCCTAGGACAGAAGCAGTTGGAGGAATGAGAGCATGGATGATGAGAATGGGCATAGCCTTAAGAGAGAGAGAGAGAGAGAGAGAGAGAGAGAGAGAGAGAGAGAGAGAAAGAGAGAGAACTAACTTAGTGCCTTCCAGGTTTGCCTATTGATAACATTGTCTGACTACTGATGGAATCTATGGAAGCTAACTGGATCAATTGCTCCTTCTCTGGGATACGTCTAAGTAATGTCAATGAGTCCAGTTTGATTCACTAGGCCTCAGGTTTAAATATTTACCTTTTAGCCCTAAAGGCTGACATTAAGCAACATCTTCACTTCTCTAGACTAACTACTAACTATAATCTATGTCCTTCTGGATTTTGAGTGAACTAGCCTACATTCATTCACTTTATGTGTTTATTTCCTTCATGTCTACTGATGGGTTTTTGCATCCAAATGTGTGAAATGAAGAATGAAAATTAGTCAAATCAAACCTTTTGGTACTCAGTTATTGATTATGAACTTACTGCTTTAGTTGTTAAGATAAATAACAACCACGACTTGTCTGAGGCTGTAGACAGGAATTCATGATGAGAAGTAGAAGCCCTTGGGGCAGTCACTGCATCAGAATGTGTTAAATGAACAGCAAAAAAATTGAGAAATGGAACATTTTGGTGGTAATCACTATTGATTGTGAACTTACTGCTTTGTGGTATAATAATGGAGGACTTTCATTCTCTTCTTTCAAAAATGTAATAAATCTAACAAAAACTATAAGAAGTGAAAGAAATAAATAGAATTTAAAATAAATATGTAAGATAGATAACTGAAGAGAAATAAATAGAAATGGAAAGGAATACACCTTTTCTCAGAAGATCCAAATCTTTACATAGACTGATCATATATTAGTACATAAAATATAATAACTAAAAGCAGAAAAGCAAAAATATTAAAAGTATCCTTTTTAGATCATAATCCAATAAAAATTTTATTTAATAAAGGACCAATTAAAGATAGAATAAATGCTCTTTGGAGATTAAACTACCTAATCTTAAAGAGTGAGTTAAAGAAGAAAGTATAGAAAAAAATAATTTCATTAAAAAGAATGACTATATAAGGCAACATATGAAAGCCTATGGAATATAGCAAAGCAGTGATTAGAAATAAGCACACACACACACACATACACACACACATATCTATATATCTATCTAAATATTTGCAACTATTCATGAGAGAAAGAGTAGATTAATGACTTGGATATGCAATTAAAAACCTAGAAAAAATATCTATATTTAAATTTAAAAATAAATTGTACCCAACTAAACATTAAATTAATAGTCACAACAACTAAAAGTGAATTTAATAAAATAGGGAGTTAAAAAATCCATTGAATTAATAAATAAAATTATGACTGTTATGATGAAAGCAAATAAAATAGATGGAGAATAGGGCGATTTGATTCTAAAAAAGAGAAGAAAACCAAATCACTGACATCAAAAATAAAAAGGGTAAATGTGTCACCAACAAAGATGAAATTCAAACAATTATATGGAATTATTTTGACCAATTATATGCCAAAATAACAATTTAAATGAAATGGAAGAATATTTACAAAAATCGAATTGCCTAGATTATCAAGAAAAAGTGGGAAATCTAAATAGACATCTTAAAAAAATAATTGATCAAGATATAAATGAATTTCCTAAAAGAACAGCAGGACAGGTGTATTTTCAGGTGAATTCTATCAAACATTTAAAAGAGAACTATTTCCAATTTTAAATAATTATTTGGAATCATAAGTAAAAAAAGAAATCTTGTCTAATTCCATTTATGAACCAAATATGATACTGACACCTAAACCAGGAAGCCTAAAAACAGAAATTTCATTGATGAATAAGAAAGTAGAAATTCTACATAAAACAGTAGAGAAAAGATAATAAAAATGTAGTGTAAAGATTGTACATTAGGATCAAGTAGGATTAATAAGAGTATTCAGAAATGGGTTACTATAAGGAAAACTATTAACATAGTAGATGCTTAAAATGAATGGAAATAAGATAATCAAAAGATAATATCAAAATATGCAGAAAAGATTTAGATAAATGTCCACTCTTTTAAAAATAAAAAAAACATTTAAAATATGGTTATAAATGCATTTTTAATTGGTAAAAAAGCATTTATCTAAAATGTCACAGTAAGGACAGGTGTTAAATAAGGATGTCCACTATCACCAATGCTATTCAATACTGTCCTGGACATCCTAACAATAGCAATAAGAAGAGAATAAGAAATAAAAGGAAATAGAAGAGAAAATGAGGTAAAATTCTTTTTGCAGATAATAGGACAATATAACTTAGAAAATCCCCGAGAGAAAACTAAAAAAGTAAATTTAAACAATTAATAATTTTGTGATACTAGTAGGATACAAAATAAATTGATATAAATCATCAACATTCATTTTTAACACAAAGAATGACCTGCAAGAAGTGATAGTAGAAAATAACTTATTTAAATGAGATCCTAATTAAATTACCAAAGAAAGATTGAATTAGAATTACTGAATCAGGGAAAAAAAAATAAAAATTCACTTGGAAAAACAAAAAGTTAAGATCATCCAAAGAAAAATGTGAAAACAATTGCAGAGGAAGGAGGTGTGGTAATAGCAGATCCTATACTATAAGATAGTAATTATCAAAACTACCAGCTAAGAAATACAATGTTAGGTCAATGCAAGAGAGTAGACATTAATTTACTACAGCAAAAAACAAAAACAAAAACAAAATAAAAAACAAGAATGACCTTCTATTTAGCAAGGGTAAAGATGTAAGATTTGGTTTATTTGTCACAATCAGAAATGGCCTCAACTGGAGAAGGGAGAGCCTTATGATGACTTTGAGATCCTTAGAAAATTGGGGGATTTACAAAACAGAGAAACTGGGGGGCGCTCAGGGGAACTGACCCTGAGGAGGGATACCCACCTAATTTGTAGGGGCAGGATCTCCTGGAGGCCCCTCTCTGTGACCCCACCGTACTTAGGGAACCTTCCTGTGGGGCACAGTGTCTTAGGAGGAGGGGAGAGAGAAGAGACCAGAGGACTGCAAGGTGGACTGATGCACCCAGCTGTCCGAGGCCTCCTGACTGGTAGAAGACCGACCCCCTGGGCAGAGTGCCATTCCTGGGAATACCAGGCCAGATGAGGGAGGAGGCCCGGGTGGACTTTGAGGGACAGTCCTTTGGCCAGGACCCAGGTCAGGGGCAATTGCAGGGGCGGTGCCATTGAGACAGTGACATGGCAGGGAGGTGGGGCAGGGACTGGATCTCTATCCTGACACCACTTGGAAGCATCTAAAACCTCGGGGTGTCCAGGCTCAGTCCAGGAGGGAACCAGGACTCCAAGGACTGCAGCTCCAGTCAGCCTCCCTGCCTCCTTTGTGCTGCCAGTCCAAGTGGACAGAGCCCCCCTCTGGCTTCTAGAAAGACAGAGGAATAGCAAATAGGTAAGTAAGGGGCCAATTCTGGGATGTGCAAGACTATCTGGGGAAATCAGAATCAGGGGAGAGACAGAGACAGTCAGAAAAAGAGAGGGAGAGATAAGCAGAGATAGAGCCTGAGAGGAGAGATATAGAGGCACACAAGAGATATAGAGCTGGTGAGAAAGGAGGAAGAAAGGGGAGAGAGAGAGAGAGAGAGAGAGAGAGAGAGAGAGAGAGAGAGAGAGAGAGAGAGAGAGAGAGGAGATACTTTAGACTGATCCAGTAGAGCAGTAGAGACTGGAAACTCAATTTAAAGGCAATAAAAAGAATACAAGATTCTTCCCCAAAGAAGGGAAGATGTGAACATGAGCCTTCACTTTGCATCTCTAAAAGGAGGAAAACAGAACTGAGTGTTTGCCAGCCCAACTGGGCAATGCCCAGTCCTCACCTCTGCTAGCCACCACAGTTCCCAATAGGGAACAAAAGCTAAGCCTGGAGTTAGGGAAGTATTGCAGAAAGTTGAAATGGAGCATGGGTGTCATTGAGAGAAGAGGAGAGCAGGGGCATGGCCAGGTCTGGCGAGCTGAGGACTCCAACAGGGAAAACTCTTTCAACTTTGGAAAACCAGGGTCAGTTTGGGAGATTCTCATAATGTCCACATAATCTGTCCACAGATTATTCCCGATGGTTGGCATTTATACAGAACCTACTATGGGCAGGCTCTTTATAAATCTTACCTCATTCATTATTCACAACAGTCCCAAGAGGTAGTATGTCTTTTAGGTCTGATTTTCCATTTGGGGACACTGATATAAAGCAGCAAATTGATTTGCCCAAGGTCACCCACTAGTAACTGTCTGAAGACTTGCTGCCTGCTGGCCCAAGGCTCACTCTACTGTACCTGTTGCCCACCGAGATACAGGAGGTAGCTCAGGTTAAGAAAAGTAGCTAGAATCATCATGTAACAGATTTTCATAGGAAGCCATTAAATGTGTCAAATGGCTATTACGTTGGACAACTTGATTGGGGAATGTGATTTTTTCACAGCCCAGGAGATCTGGGATCTGAGTGGCTACTGGTACCAACCCTTTGTAGCCAGAAGAACACAAGGATGTTGTTCTCTGGTCTCTGCAGGTGACTACTTCAAAACACCAGTAGAGACTTAGGGCAAGGGAACAGCCTGTCGCTCAGTAGCCAGTCCATTTGGAGTCCAGTTCAACCGAACTGATGTCTCTTCATGGGCCATCAATCTGGTGCTGATTATATTTTCTTTTTTTTTCTTTTTTCTTTTTTTAGGTTTTTGCAAGGCAAACAGGGTTAAGTGGCTTGCCCAAGGCCACACAGCTAGGTAATTATTAAGTGTCTGTGACTGGATTTGAACCCAGGTACTCCTGACTCCAGGGCCGGTGCTTTATCCACTACGCCACCTAGCTGCCCCTGATTATATTTTCTGAATCCCATGCATGGTCTCTTTCAATTTTGTGTTTGCATTAAACTGACAGTTTGGGCAACTAGATGGCACAGTGGATAAGCACTGGTCTTGGAGTCAAGAGAATGGAAGTTTGAATCCAGCCTCAGACATTTATATTTTACCTTTGGCAAATCACTTAACCCTGATTGCCTAGCATCCAGAGTCATCTCCGGTTGTTCAGATTCATATTTGGCCACTGGACCCAGATGGCTCTGGGGGAAAAAGTGAGATGGGTGACTTAGTACAGCAATCCCTCACTCAAATCCAGTTCCTGTGCTTCTCATAGCATAACTTCCCTGACTTCCATGGACTTCTTCAAGAATGAGGGACAAACATTCTTGCATCATGATGCTGGGAACTCATATGTAGAGAAATGCTGTTGATGTATGGTATAAGTCCCAGAGTGTGCAAACTTTGTATTATCAGTGACTAGAGGTCTGGGCTTGGAGGAAGGAAGACCTGGATTCATTTCTTCCCTCAGAAAGGACACTTGGTGTGTGACCCTGGGGCACTCACTTCACCTTTGTCTTCCTCAATTTCCATCTCTGTAAAGAGGAGGTAATAACACCCATTCCCAGGCTGTTGTGAGGATAAAATGAGAAGATAGTTATAAAACCCTTTGCAAATTGATTTCTGAATATCTGTACACACCCCCACACACTCAAAGACAGTGGCATACATACACACACACACACACCAACTGGATTCAAGATTTATAAAAGACAAAACTTACTTATGGTGAATTGTCTACTGATCATGGAATCTATGGAAACTAACAGGACCATTTAGTCCTCCTCTGGGATTGTTCAAGGTACTTCAGTGTGTCCAGCTTGGTTCACTTGGCCCCAGGTTTCAAGGGCCTGAAGGACTGACATTAAGCACCGCCTTAACCTCTCCAGGCTAGCTATAATTGGTGCCATGTGAGCTCTGAGAGAACTATCCTGTGATCATTCATATTAAGTGAAAGTTCATTCATATGAGGTGTATGATTTCATCCCTTCATGTCTTCCCTAAATATCCTTCATGACCAGTGATGGAGTTTTACATCAGATTGAGTTAATGAAGAACAAAAAATATAACATAACACTTTCTGGTATCAATTACTGAGTATGAACTTTCTGCTTTTGTTAGTATCTGAAATCAGCTGTAGCCTCCCCAAGCTGTAGACTTAAGAACTCATAATGGGAAGTACAATCAATAGTCATTGGGACATTCATTGCTTTCCTCTGAGAAACATTACTGTAGAGTGCAATTATAATGGGCTGGGCATGTTGGTATGTTTGCCAAAAACCTATTTTAGGGAGAACTCACACAGGGCAACTCACACAAGGGGGGTCAGAAGAAGTGATACCAAAACACCCTGAAGGCCTCATTGAAGAGCTTAAGAATTGCTTGTACAGCATGGGAGAAGCTGGCAAAGGACCAGCCAACATGGTGTGCCCTCATCAGAGAGGGGGCTGCACTCTATGAGGAAGGCAGTACCCACTCCAGCTGTTCACAAGAAGTATTTGTCCCCAATCTATGGCAAAGTATTCTGGGCTCATATTGGTCTGAGCAGCCACAGTTGGACACAATGCCATATGTCCAAACAAAGTGCTGCCATTTTGGTATTCTTTGATAGCAAAGACAAGAACCAAGCTGAGTATGGACACAGGCATATCTGTGTCAATGGTCCTTAAACCTGTATTCTACCAGTCCAGGACAAATGAAAAGAAGTGTATGGCAGCCTTGGAGGCACAATTTCCTTTGAGGCAAATAAGATCTAGAACAGGCGGCATTCAAACCAGGGAAGACCTAAAACAGATGGTCAATCCAATACTCTCTCCCTTTGCGTCTGCAATGTCCATGTTCCTGGAGGTGCCTGGCCAGAGACCAGACCAGGAAGAGGTGGCTGACTAAAGGGAGCAAGTAGTAGGCTTATAGAACTCCATCTTCCCCAGAGCAGCCCCTCACAAGATTCTTTTTAAATGACAGTGGCTTCCCTCATTTTGGACCCCTGTAACAACTGAACAGATGACACAGGATCATATATTTGACACTTATCCACAGCTATCTATTGGGTTGAATAATACAAGATGGTTCCTCTAGCAAGATATGCAGAGCCCAGGGGCTTCTGTTGCTACATGGCTTCTCCTTTTAGCTCTGCCACTTTCAGTGAACTTCATTGGAGAAATTGTAGGTTTCACACAAAGTAAGCTGGAGCCCACTCTCCCCAAGAGCAAAAGTTCTGCAGGTTAGGGGTCAGTATGTACCAGTTCAGGGTATCTTGTGTATCTTGTGTATCTTATCTGAAACAATTCCATTGCAGAAGTTAATGGATGGTGAATACTTATCAGTAATAATCTATAATCATAATTCTAGTCATTAAAGAATAGTTCTGAACATTTAACCCAAATCAACTTTTTTAACACCTTCCCATTGTGTCTCTAGAGCCCAAATGACCAGGTCCATTCCTTCTTCTCCATGACAGTCCTCATGGAGCCTTGAAGGTATATGTGGGTCCTGGAAACTGAACCAAGGAAGTGATCTCATTCAGCATTATTTGTGTATTTATTCCCAACTCTTCTTGCTAGGAGACAACTGAGATCTAGGCTCTTTGGACTTAGCCAATCTTATCCCAGAAAACCCAGATCCCAAAGTTTCTTAATCATGTTTGTGGGATCAACTGTGTGCTCAACAGGCCTGTGTTTCACTAGGACTTTGGGCAGAGCCAAGGAAGCAGGAGCAGGAGGAGAAGCAACAGTGAAAACGATCCAGGAGAGAGCAGCCACCTAACCAGAAGAAATCGGCCTGCATGGAGAATCCCCCACACTATATGTTTTTGAAGGGGATTCCTCTATTGCCCAACTTTCACAAGGAAGAGCTTATGGCAAAATTGCAGGATGAGGTTGAGTTTCAGGACAAAGATGTCATTTTAGTGACCTACCCCAAATCGGGTAAGGAGCATGGCGGGGAAATATGGCAAGGGAGGGAGGCTAGATGAGATGAGCTTTCTTCTTTACCACAGCATTCCAGGCTCAGATCTCAGAGATAAAAGGAACTTCATACTGTAGCTACCTCACTTTCCATATTGGAGAACAGATTGTTAACCTTTGATGGGCTGCAGTCCATCACTATTTCTCTATTATCAAAAGAGGGCATTTCTTTTTTGATATTGGCTCTTAAATCTTTAGGTACTTAACTTTATTTCAATTTGACTCTTGAAATTATCCTATTAAAAAGGAATACAATGTATTTTCAGATGGAGGCCAGTAGGTTTTTTCCTTTGGTTTGTTTGGTTGCTTTCCCACCAGTGGGAATAGGTGTCACATGCATCAAACACTTCTCTTTGCTCTGCATTTATTGTGGTTTTTGCAAACAGATATCAGTCTTTACAATTGGGTGAACAGTTTTGTCTTGCAAGTGTATTCATTTACTTTTTAACATTAGTCTATTGTACAAATTTATGTAGAATAAAAAGTATTGAAAAGAAAAATAATTGGAAGCTATAATTTGTGGCACAATGTTGTGCATGGTGACTTAGGCATGCATTTATGATACCAGAGGGTTGCTCTAAGATTTCTATACCCTTACTGAACATTTGCTTCATTTGTATAAAACACAGAATGCAGATCTAAAACTGTGCATTTGGAGAAACCTCCATTGCGATAGAATAACTGATCAGGACACTTGGGACCAGAAAAAAGAGAGAAAACAATGAAATAGGAAAACAGATTTCCCTAGTTGGGTAGGAATTTTCACCAACTTTAATAAACATCTCTCAGCAAACGTGTTGTTTAGGCAACTTAAGTAAAAATGCTAATTCTGATCAGTTCTTTAAGTCTACATTAAACAGCAGAAATCTACATTGTACCATTTTTTCAACATTCATGTATCAACTACTAATGGCCATTTAGTCTTTGTGTTTTTGCCTGAGGCTTTTCACTTTTACTATAGAGATTCTGACATGCAATGGTTTGTAATTGAAGTCGTCAGAATATTTCAATTATTTTTAACCACCACGAAGAAATGAAACTGTGTGTGTTTATCAGTTGCTCCTCTTCTACACAAGTAACAAATGAACAAAAAAGAAAGGAAAAAACAGAAAACCCCAAATAGGATTAGGAAGAGCCAGATAGGACTGAAGCTACTAAACAACAAGAAGGTCTGAGAAGAGAAGAAACTGGCCAGGGAGTCCTATAATCTGAACCCTATGGTCTCTCCATTGTCTCATGACCTTCTTTAAAGGAAGGGTATTTGGGCAACCCTTCTGGGGATGGGCTAGAGCAGTATTCCAGTTCCATGGAAACAATAAGCTATACCACAGGAGTTCAGTGTCACTGGAAGTCAGGGAAAGAGTCTTTTGAAGGAAGATTGGCAAGGACTAACTTTCAGACTAACAGCTCAGACTGGACTTTCCATTTCAACAGAAGACTCCAGGACAGGCAACATTCAAATTCAGATCTTCCTGACTTTATGTCCAATAATTCATTAATCACAACTCCAGGAAAGCTTTTGAAGGTCATCTGCATTTCATGGAAATGGTAAAGCCAAGATTAGAACCCAAGTTCTCAGACCCACAAGACAGAGAACCCCGTAGCTGAACACTTGTATATATGCTGGCCTAGAGCAAGCTTTTCTATTCCCCAACTCCCTAGAAAGGCTCCCTGATACCCTCCTTCCATGATTTTGCTTATGCTTTCCTCAAAGTTCAGAATGTCCTTTACATTCCCATCTCTTTAATGAAGTTCTAATCAATCCTTATGACCTAGAAACCTCTGCCTTCTTCCAGTCTCATCACTGATGGACCTTAGCCAAGAAGAGTATTTCTTTCACACATCTCTCATGAGAATTTCCATGCAAGTCTAATCACTGGGTATGTTTCACAAAGTCCCACCCCAGGAACTCCAAGATGGAATTGTGAGTAACAAGAGATCAGGGCTCCTGTATGGACAATGCCCAACTCTAACTACAGTACAGCTTTTTATTGATTGTGTCCCCTATGCCTGGAAGCCTCTCCTCCTCACCTCTGCCTCTTACTTTCCCAGACTTTCTAAAAAACTGAGCTCAAACCCACCTTCTACTAGAGGCAATCCCCAACTTTCAGTTCCATTCTCTCTGATACTTTCTTTCCTACATTTTGTAGGAATGCCTCATAAATGAACTGAGTTATTACATTTCAAATCTCACTATAGGTTGTGAGTTTCTTGCATTCAGGGACTGGGATTTTCCTTATCTTTGAATCCCTGGCACTAGTACAAGGTCTGCCATCCAATCAATGTTCAGGATATGCCTGTTGAATGACTGGACACTCTTTGATGTGACCATTCACACATCCAGGAAAATTTGAGCTTCATCTCAGGGGAATCTTCTTGACAAGTAGCACTGTCCAAAATAGAGCTAGACAGTCTTCTATTCCTTCTTCCAAAGAAGACTTTGATTGCCCTGTTACAGTATCAGCTAAATTGTCACCTGTGCTGCCTTTCCTTCCTCTGAGGGTCCATGATTCTCTAAAATAAATCATCATGAGCCACCTTCTCCATTTTTGTTCCTTGCAGGAACCCACTGGATGATAGACATCCTCAGCCTGATCTACTCCAAAGGGGATCCCACTTGGGTCAAATCTGCCTCTTCCTGGAAACGTTCACCCTGGATAGAGCATCTAAATTCCCTTGAAGTCATCAAGACTAAGGCAGATCCACGGCTTTTCACTTCCCATCTCCCAATCCATCTCTTCCCTAAATCTGATTTCATCAGCAAGGCCAAGGTAAGCACCACAGGCCCCTGAATAAAGAAACAGTCATCTTAGAGTTAGAAAGAGGATGGGATAGAGAGAAGCTGGAACATGGGAAATCAGGAAAATGAAGAGGTAGACAGAGGAATCTCCTTGTTCTCCATCCTCTACACACTCTCCTAATCATCTAACCCTTCTGACTATGTCACTGCTCACTTCAACTTCTGGAAAGAAAGGGGAAAGGTTCTCTGGAGAAGAATCATGAGTAGGATATGAAATAAAGGAAAAGGGAAAGGGATGAGGACAGAAGTATGAAGCTGATAAGTTTGGATAGACTTGAAGGAATGTCAGAGATGCATTAGAGAAAGAGAAACCTGGGATGAATTTAATATTTTTTTGAATTGAATTTTAATAGAAAAATGTGATATGGTAGGGAGGGACTAGGAAGAGGAAGAATAGCTCTTCTTTCAGAATCTGATGGGCCAGGAAGTGGCCTGGACTCAGAGGAGAAAATCAGAAACTATGAGTTGACATTACAGAGAAGCCAAATGAGGCAAAATGTTTAGAACTACTTCTTAACCACTGGTGCTATCATGGAATGGAGTAGGTTCCCTTAGGAAGTGATGAAGTCTTCCTTCTCTGAAGGCTTCAGGTAAAAGCTAGGAGACCATTTATATGGATGTAAAAGAAAGCATTATTTTTCTCTGAAAAATAGCTTTTTTCTTACATACCACTGATCAACAATATGCTTAATATGATGAATATTTTTTGAATAATAGGAGAGAGAAATAATATCCTTAAGGAAAAAAATATAGTATAAGAGATAGCATAATTACATAATAAGGAGGGCAGGTAAGTGGTGCAGCAAATAGAGCACCAACCCTGGAATCAGGAGGACCTGAGTTCAAATCCAGTCTCAGTCACTTAATAATTACCTAGCTATGTGACCCCATTGCCATCCAAAAAAAAAAAACCTTAAAAGAATTACAGAATATGATAATGTTTTTTTAAAATTAAATTTAATAGTCTTTGGTCTTTGTTGAAACTTCACAATTCTTTCTCTGGACATAGATGGTATTCTCCATTGCAGATATCCCAAAATTTTGTCTGATTGTTACTCTGGTGGAATGTGCAAGGCATTAAGGTTGATCTTCACCCCCATGTTGCTGTTAGGGTGTACAATGTTCTTCTGGTTCTGCTCATCTCACTCAGCATCAGTTCTCAACATTCATATTTTTGTGAGCTTTTGAACTCTACATTTTTCTACCTTCCTCCCTTCCCCCTTTCCCATTAAAGGTGTTTGATTTAGAACTAAGTTGAACATATTTCTGTATTAGTCATGTTGTTAGTGAAGAATTAGAACAAAAGGGGGAAAATCATGAGAAAAGGAAAAAATCATAAAACAAGTTTTAAAAAATTAAAAAATATTCTTTGACTTTTAACTAGACCCCATAGTTTTTTCTTTGGATGTGGATAATTTTTTCCATCATAAATGTTTCAGACTTTTCCTTGATCAAAAGAAAATTAATTGTCAATGATCACTGAACTTCTGAGAAGAGCGAAGTCCATTAGAGATGATCATCATATAATTATTGCTGCTAATGTGTACGATGTTGTCCTGGTTATGCCCACTTCACTCAGCATCAGTTCTTGCAAGTCTTTTCAGGATTTTCTGTCTTTTCCCTTTTAAAATTACTTTTGGATACAGACCTAGTAGTACTATTTTTGGATCAAAGAGTTTGCACAGGTTTAGAGCCATTTGGGTATAGTTCTACTCTCCTCAATGGTTCGATCACTTCACCTATTTATTAACAGTACATGGTTTCCCCACATTGCTCAGATCCCCTCCAATATTTATTATTTTCCTACTTTTGTTTTATATTAGCCAATCTCATAGGTGTCACATGGTACTTCAGAGTTGTTTTAATATGCATTTCTCAAATCAGTAATGATTCAGAGCCTTTATTCACATGACTAAAGTTAGCTTCCATTTTTTTGTCTGAAAACTGCCTGGTTAAATACTTTGACATTTGAAGAATGATATTTATTCATATAAATTTGGCTCAGTTCTTTATATATTTGAGAAATGAGGCCTTTTCATAGGACCTTGCTATAAATTGTTTCCTACTTTTCAGCTTCCATCCCAATTTTAGTTATTTTGGTTTTGTTTGTGCAAAAGCTTTTCAAATTTATACATAATTAAAATTATCCATTTTATATTTTGTAATGCTCCTTATATCTTGTTTCATACTATTTTTTTCACTTCTGTAAAGATCAAACAAACAAATTAATCCATGTTCTCTGAATTTGCTTTTGGTGTTACCCTTTATGTCTAAATCTTGTGCCCATTTTGACCTTATCCTGAAGTTCAATGTGATATATTGCTCTATATCTAGTTTCTGCCAGTCTTCCCAGCAGTTTTGGCCAAATAATGAGCTTACATCTGAAAAGTTTGGATTGTTGGGCTTGTAAAATATTAAATTACTAAGGTCATTTTGCTACAATGTAATATGTACCTAATCTAATCCATTGATCCACCAGTCTATTTCTTACCTAGGACCAAATCATTTTGATAATTACCACTTTATTTGATATGGATTGAGGTCTTGTATGTGAAATTTCTTTTTATTGATTCCCTTCATAGCCTTGATCAGTCATTCTTACAGACAAATTTAACTATTTTTTCCATCTCTATAAAATAATTTCTTAATGTGTCACTAAGTAAAAATTGGGGCAGAATTGTCAGTTTTATTATATTAACTCAACCTACACATGTGTTTTGTCTTAATAGCGTCAAAGTGATCTCTGTTTCCCAGTCAAACCAATACTCTAGGCAATCCCTAATTTCTTTTTCATCAGATTAGAAGAGATTTGAATCATCCTACTCTGGCCACAAGCAATATGTCTATGTCAACATTTCCTACGTGATTTAGTGAGTTCAAAGTGAAATTGTAACATTAAACTCGAATTGGGCCACATCTGAAAATGTTCCATCTTTCAAGTAGATCAGAGGAGGCTACTGAGTATTTCAACAATATTCCTATAGAGTCTGTGAAAAATGGAAGCAAGAGGAGAAGAGGGAACAGGAGGAAAGACATGGAGGCAGCAACTTGAGCAGGTGGCATTGAAAGCTCAGATAGTCCACTAATGCATGGATCTGTCTGGAAGACTGCTCTGGTCTCTTCTGTAGCTTCTATTCCATAATGCTCAAGTTCCCTTCCTCCCTGAAGAAGGACTTGAGTCAAATGAAGAAGAGAAATAATCAAGATGGTATGAGAAGGAGAAGGTGATGAAAAAACAAAGAGAAGAACAGATAGAAAAAAGGTTTCAGGCTAAAGATGGAAAACGAAGCAGGTCCACGCCATCACATACTGTGTCCTCTCACTCTTCAATCACCCTCTAATTTCTGAGATACCTGTAGAACTCTACACTCAATGGAAGACGAATGAATGAATTCTTCAGGCAAATTAAAAAATATTAGGGTATTTTGTCTCCCCATCCCAATTTGCTATTCCCTCTCCATTTTCTCTGACAATGCTATCTGGGCTCAATTTGAATTTTTATGTGCACTCTCTGGAACCAGTCCTAACTCCTTCCCTGCACATTTTAAAACATGTATTACTCAGTGGGGTTCCACAGGATTCTCCTATGCATCCTCTGATTAATATCCCCTTTTCTTCTCACCAGTAAATCAATCAAAAAAATTGGATAAGGACTCAATCTGTCCCTAGAAGTGTCTCTTTCTGTGTCTTCAGAATTTTGTTCTAGAGAGTTTACCTGCAGAGCCTGTGGAGCCTACATCCCATGTATTATTTCCTACCTCCCTCTCTTTCTCCACACTTTTCAAGTGAAATCTCTTTAAATTTCAGACACAAAAACCCTGCCATATACATTGCATTCTGACCTTCCAGAAAATGCCTTCCTCAGCCAGGATCCTGCCATTTCTTTATTTTAAACTGTTATCTATTAAATGCTTTCTCCCTTCTTTTATCCTTTTTCCTTATTGCTAAGTAAAGAACTAGTTTTAATAAGTAACAACCTCACTGGCGAGAATAGTTGCTTTGTATTAATGAAAAACCATTGCTAGAGACTTACGTACTCAAGTGTTGAGTTATTTTCCCCACAAAGGGATCACCCCCTAGGATGTGAACAGAATCCAAGTGTAACTTTAATTCAGAGGGGTTTTTTCCCCTGGGAACTGTGACCTGTCATTATGGGAGTATTTGAGGAAAGAAGAGCCAGCCCAGAGATTGAGGAGGTGTCCACATACCCATAGGAAAGGTAGAAAATTCCATGAAGTTTGGGGTGTTGCTCCATTATATTCACAAATTACAGACAGGTGGAGAAAAAGTAAGTGGGTATAGTTTATCCAGTAAGAGCAAATGCCAGAGATCATTTAGTCAGTTGGTCAATGAACATTTGTTAAGCCTTTATTATATTCCCAAGCAATGTGCTAAATTCTTGGGATATAAGGAGAGAAAGAAGGCAACAGCTCTTAGGAGCCCTGAAATGTCCTCCCCACCAGGGATGTTTTATGAGGAAGGAAAATGGATGTGCCAAACTCATTTCAATTTCTCTTTCAGGTTATTTATGTTGCCCGGAATCCAAAGGATGTCCTTGTATCTTTCTACAATTTTGTACATGAGTTGCCAATTTTCCAGTCATTTTCCAATTTTTAGTATTTTTTTGATGAATTCATTCAGGGAAATGGTGAGTGGAGAAGTGAGACCTGCTTTCCTTCCTCATCCCTTTTCTTTCCCCCACCCTTTGGGCATTATAATTGAATTGCCTTTTTTATGGGTGCCCTTCTATTTTCTGGGAGGCAATTCCTTCCCACAGTCCCATGATAGATGCAGGGCAATGTTAAAGAAGAAGGATGGGGCCCATATTGTGAAAGGACTTTCCAAGAAATATGCATATCTAAGACCAGTACTCTTTGGGAAAAGCAGTTATCTCAGGGCTTGGACTAAAATGTAAGTCATTCAAATTTCTTGCCTCTTCCAGTATAAAATTCAAATGCCACCTCTTCCAGAGAGCCCAACCTAACATCTCTATTAAAGTCCACCATCTTTGCAGAGATATCTCAAGTTGAAGTCAGCAACTGGCCCAAGCTAGCCTTGTGACTTCCTCATAATCTACCAGTTAAACTCTCTGTGTCTAAGAATCTTCTCCCCATCCCCAACACACACACATACACACACACACACACACACACACACACACACACACACACACACACACACACACAGAAAGATATAAACAAACAGCAGACTGCGAGTAGTGGGTAGAATTTACTTTTCTTTCCTGGACTCCCATTCTGGCTAGCAGGTAAAGTAAAGGTAAAGTAAGCACCTTATATATCCAGAAAACAGAGTGACCTGGGCTCCCTTCTCTTCTTCCTAATTCCCTTCTAGTTCTATATGGATCTTGGTTTGACCATGTCAAAGGATGGCTGCCTCTGAATGATTCAAAGAACTTTTTGTTCCTAACCTATGAGGAACTTCATCAGGTAGGGTCCCTATATATTCCCATTTTCATCCTTTCAAGGAATCCTCATCAATGCAATTATCATCCCTTTCTCAATTATTTCCAATTTTTCTTCTCCATATCTCCTTTATACACAGTTCTTTGCATGATGTCTCAGGAAATAAATATTCATAAATATAAGCAATGATATGTATGGTGGGAAGTACTAGGGATACAAGGAGAGGCAGTCCTTGCCCTGAAGGAGATCCCAGCCTAATGGATAAGATAATATGCAAAGTGCTTTGGAAAAACAAGAAATGTATGTGCTAGGGTTTCCATATGTGAATGTGTGTGAGATAAATTGGAGACATTGCAGGAGGCAGGCACTAGAATTAAGAGGGACTGGGAAAGGCTTCCTGTAGAAGATGAGTCCTCAGTTAGAATGTAAAGGAAGCCAGGGAGGTCAGGAATCAGAGCAGAGGACCAAGAATATTCTAAACATAGGGGAAAGTGAGACCAAATGCCTAAAGGCAAGAGAAGGATGGTCTGGTTCAGTAAATAGCTCAGAGGCTGACGCTGGGCCAAGAATGAAGGCATAAGCAGACACAAACAGTAGAGAACAGATTCTGCATGTTCTCAGCAAAGCTGGAGTGTCAACTCAGCTTATAGGTTCACCCATCATCAGTGGAACTGAAAAAGGTTGAGGAACAATGAGTCAAGGCCAGAGTCCCTCAGCCAAGTGCTTAGTTCCAAAGGTACTGGGGTATAAGGGGGTAACTTGTTTGAAAAAGCCAGCAAGTTCCCTTTCCAGTTCCTGTCAGTTTTGATCCTATGTCCATCCTCTGTTCCAATCAGGTTCCCTCACTCTCAATCTCTCTCTGCCATGGAGAGAACATGGGATCTGTCAAGAGCTCTTGCCCAAATATCTACATAGCTGTCAGAAGCTTGTCTGCCTGTGAAGACCACAGGAGATTGATTTTTACTGGATGGCCTGTGAACTGGTGGGAGGAGCTCTCACAATTCTGAGGGGCAAGGACCTCCTTCCTACTCCCAGGAATGTCTTGGGCTTTCCCTGACATGTTCTCTGTATCTACTGTCCATCCTTGCTTGATCTGCTTTATTCTGTGTTTCCAAATTTGTTCTTCCCCTTTCTCTTTCTTCTTTCAACTATTCTCCTCATCTTCTCCTATCCTTTTCTTCCCTCTTCATGTCTCAACCCTTCTTTAACTTCCTTAGATTCCTTTTGATTTCATCTCCACGTTCCTTCCTTTCTGCTCTACCTTTTCCTATTTTCCCTAATTCCTCTACCCTCTGCTGATCCTCTCCTCAATCACTCCCTCTCCTCCTGTAAAACTCTCCCCTTTCCCATTCACTCAGCACTTAAACTTTCACATTCCAATTCTACTTTGTGTTTTCTCTTCCTTTCTCCCCTCCATTTTTCCTTCACTTTTCTCTTATTTTCTTTTTCCTGCAATTTCTTCTGCCTCTTTTTCTTAAATTATTTGTCTCTGTCTCTTCTATTTTCTCTTCCTTTCTCTCTCTGTATCTCAACTTCTCAATTTTTTTCTTTTCTCTTTCCCTCTATTTCTTCCTATTTTCTCTTTTCTATTTTTCTTCATCTCTTCCTGTTTCCTCTTGCTTTCATTATTTCCTTCCATCTCGTCTATTTTATCTTCCTTTCTCTTCCCCTCCATTTCTTCTTAATTTCTCTTCCTTTGTTTACTTCCATCGTTGTTTTTTTCATTTCTTTCTTTCTCTTGAACTCTTCAAGCTTTCTCTCTATTTCTTATTTCCTCTTCATTTCTCTTTCACTTCATTATTTCCTATTGTATCTTTCATTTTCTCTCTATTTATTTTTAATCTTTTAATTCTTTTTCTTTCCCTCTAGATTTTTACTGTCTTTCTTTCCTCTCATCTCTGCTTCCTATTTTGTCTTTCTCTATAAATTTTCTTCTACCTTTTGCATTTCTTTCTCTCCATCTCCCATTCTTCTTTCTTTTACCTCTCTTTCCTTCCATCTTTCCTTCCTATTTATTTTTTCTTTTACTAAACTCCTCTATCTATTTTATATTCATTTCCTTTCCATCCATTTCTTCTTCCAATTTCTTCATGGAGTCCTTCTTTCCTCTCAGTTTTCATGCAATTTTTGTTTCCCTTCTTTTCCCCTACATCCCTTCTTTCTGTTTCTTTTTCTTTCATTTTCTTTTTTCACTTCTTTTATTTCCATTTCTTTCTTTCTTTTCATTTCATATGTTGTCTCTTCCTTTCTCATTTACTGCATTTCTTCTTTATATTTTATCTTCTATTTTACTCCAGCTCATCAATTTTCTTTTCCTTCTTTCTCACCATCTCTTCTTCTGATTTTCTCCTTTTTTCTTTTGTTTTCTTTAGTTTTTTCTTCGTTCCTCTACCTCCCTTACCAGCCCTGCATCCACTACCCAGAATCTCTAATTTCACCTCCTGTTCCTTTTTCCTCTTCTCTCTCCAAATTCTCTCCTTCCTTGCTTGATTGCCATCCCACTCCTGCTTCTGTCCTCCCTCACACCCTCACTATCAACTGTTTCCACTAAAATGTCTCTTCTCCTTGTACTTCATTATTTTCCCCTTCCCTTCAGATCTTTCCCATCAGACTCCATATTCCCTCTTCTCCTAAAACCCATGTTTCTGCTTCTCTTCCAACTAATCCTTTTACTTCTTGTTCCCTTCCTCCATATCCTTTTTCTTGGCTTCTGTCTCACTTTTGGTCTCTCCATTTCCCTCCATTTTTTCCTCTAAGACTTTTTCACCCCAGAATTAAAAGGTGTGGGATTTTTTCTAGGATCTTAAGGTCAGTGTGGAGAAGATTTGCCAATTTCTGGACAAGGACCTGAGTGAGGAAGAAATCAGCTCAGTCATAGAGAATGCCTCTTTCCAGGTCATGAAAAATCACATGCTGGAAAACAATGAAGCTATAATAAGAGAAAATGTGGAACCCTTCAAAGTGATGGTGTTGAGAAAAGGTGAGGATAAATGATCATGCACCACAAGGGAGTTAAACAGATGGTTTGGCCCAATCCATCTGACATCCAGACACCTAAAAATAGAATCAAAAAGGTGTAAATCACAAAATTAACATGAATGACATAAATTGACACAGAATTTGCTCCTTGAAATAGAGTAATAGATACCTACACAATCACCCTCACAACAATAGGATACATGAGCATCCAAGAAAAACTCCCTCAACTTTTCCTTCATCAGAGGAAAAACAAGAAAAGGAATAGTAGGAGTAAGAGGTGAGCTTAGGCAGACTCATTGTCCATATTCCCTTAATGATGAATGATGAAGGGAAGAGTCTACAGACTGCAAGGGAAGGTGCTATCCCATAAATTCCATAAATATCACTAAAGGTCCACCCAGGTCTCCTTCCTGGGTAAAGGAGGGAAGAAGAATGGGGATGGAACAAATGATCATTAAGGATTTATCACAGGAATCGTTACTTTATTCCACATGTGGCAGGAATCTGTGGAGAATGGAAAAACTATTTCACAGTGACCCAGATGGAAACATTCAACAATATATATCAAGAAAACATGAAGGGCCTGGGCCAGAACCTGTTCCCATGGGATCAATGCTGAGATGGGTGGTGGAAGATCTGGTGTTCTCTACCCCTATATGATCTGCAGATAGATATGATTTTGTCTCTTTCTCTAAATTACTCCTGGTTTACTTTCAGTTCTCTTCCTTTATTGCTATAACTAGAATAAGAAAAGCAACATCAGAGACTCGGGGCATGCTTGTTTTTTCCCAGATGAAAGTTTTCAGTTTGAATCCATTATGTAATGTGTTAGCTTTACTTTTGAAAGGCTTGGGATGGGATGGTCCTTCAAATGCTATGATTTTGAGAGTTTTAAACATCAATGAACACTGAATATTGTGGGCATTTTCCACCTGTAATTATAAAGGTGATTTCAGTAATATCTCAATAAATTAGTAATTTTCCAAGATGATATAATGTGAAACGATGCTTGTCTCTCTGAAGCAAATACAATGACTCCCACCTGGTCTTGAGGATTAGTTTTCAGAATGATCTCTTTTGGTTTCCCTGTTGATTCTTTGGTTTCTGAACCAAATCTGGTTTAAAATAGATTAACCAAAATCTTCCAACAAGGAATGAATTACACACAAAGAACACTGAGGACAATACATTTTATGGTGGGCTGCAAAGATAATCTGAAAAGTTTTAAATTGGAAACAAAGGGCAAAAGAAAAAAAGTGTTCACTTAGTCAAATTTGAGACTATAGAACTTTATGGTCAGGTTCCTGGTTGTGGTAAATAACAAATCTCATATAGAGAACAAATGAATCATATTTCCACAGGGCTGTAACCATGAGAAATATAAAAATCAAGATACTCCTTGTTTTGAAAGAATTCACTTTTTAATAGAGGACATGGAATTATAAGGGAATGATGCACAGAAAAGTCACAGAGTTAGAGAGTGAAGTCCAGAAACATTTCCTAAGGACTAGAACCATGCTGATTGATTATTACTGATAAGGAATCATCATCCATAAGCTTCTGAAATAGAATAGATCCTGAAATAGAATAGATCTTAAAAAGAAATAGGCAGAATAGAAGTACAATCATATGCCCCTGAACTGGGGCACATTCTTCCCTCTGGGGTGGGGGAAGGGCTGCCTTCCTCGTGTCTCTCCCCTCAGGTCATTCTTCATTTAACTGTCTCACATTTTTCTCATTCCCTCTAAGAGTGATTATTATTCTGTTTTCTTCTACTTTAACCAATCTGATGGGCATGACAGGGTGCCTCAGAATTGTTTTAATTTACATTTCTCCAATCACTATTGAGTTAGAACAATTTTTCATATGTATGCGAAAGGGAATTTTGATTTCCAAGTATGTAAACTGTCTGTTCCCAGCCTTTGACCATTTATCAACTGGTGAATTCTCTTATAAATTTAACTCACTTCTCTGTAGCAAAGATACTCAGAAATATCTTTTCTTAGTTTTCTATTTGCCATCTAATTTTGGTAGCCCAATGCCTACTGGAGTGTAAGGGCCTAATCATCTGGTCATAGAAGAATCCCAGGGGACCATCACCTCTTCTTTGGATACAGGTCCAGATGTAACCTTCTGGAATGCTCCTTTGTCCTGGACCTAGCTCTGGGCATGGTTTCAGAGATGGGAGGAGATGGAGCAGGGGCAATGACCAGGGGCCCCTGAGGGAGGAACAGTGACTGGAAGGGCAGTGACCTGTCCTCTTTACACCACCTTGGATTCCCTGAAAACCTATGTCTAGAACCAAAGAAGAAAGCATTGGTAGGACACAAAAGCCTACAGCTTGGGACAGTGACCCTCTGACAGTAGAATACTCAATAGGTATGCAAAGAGAAGGCCAATTAAGGGGTTTGCAAGGCTTTGTTTTGTTTCTGTGTGTGTGTGTGTGTGTGTGTGTGTGTGTGTGTGTGTGTGGAGAGGGGATAATCAGAATCAGAAGAAAGATATAATCAGGCAATCAGGCAGAAATAAAAACAAAGAGGAATACAGAGGTAGAGATGGGGAAAGACACAGAGAGAGAATGAAACACAGAGAGAGAAATAGAATCATAGAGACGACATGGAAAGAGAGAGACAGAGAAACAGAAATATGTAGAAAGAGAATGTGAGAGAGAGAGAGAGAGAGAGAGAGAGAGAGAGAGAGAGAGAATGATTGAGATAGAAATAGAGAAGGCAAGAGGAAAGGAGAGGGACAGAGGAGAGGAACAATTCAATAACATTAGAAGTAATTTATGCTGATCCAGAATACACTTGAAACCCAACTTAAAGATTCTCTCAAAAGAGGAAAATGGACCTGAGAATTTATCACCCCAACTGGCAGTACCCAATCCTCACTGGTACCAGCCATCACAGACTCCAGCAGGGGCCAGAAGATAAGGTATAAGTTAGGGAGGTATTTCAGAACATTGAAAGGATTTTCTGGATGTCATTGAAAGAAGAGGAGATCAGGGGCATGGAAGAAAACTCTTGCTTCTCCATCACAAAACCAGGGTTAGTTTGGTGGATTTTCTGATGTACAAATCTATTTCACAGATTAATAATAGTGACTGGCATTTATCTAGGAACTCTGTGTCAGGAACCTTATAAATGTTATCTGATTAGATTTTCACAACAGTTCTATGAATTAGGTACATTAAAGGTCATTTTATAATTAAGGAAACTGAGGCAGACAAGTAGTTAAGTGGCTTGCCCACAGTCACTCAGCTAGCAAGTCTCTGAGGTGAGATTTGCATTCAGATCCTCCTGATATCTGTGCTATACACTGCATCACCTGATTGCCTTCCTTGGAGTGAGAAAGTTTCTCACCACAAAACTACTGTACTGACAGATCAGTGAGAGACAGGTTAGCTTTATCTTACTGTGAAAAAATTTTCCCCATAAAATTTACAGTTCTGATTATCAAATCTTTAACAATTTCCTTTTGCCCAACTGTCTAAAGTTTGTAGCCTAAAGATACTATCAAAGACTCAATGATATGGGAAAGACCTGATTCTAAAGAAGGCAAGGTCTCTCCTTGGTCACCGAGCATCCTTATCTTGCTATGTCAGACCAAAGGGCTAGTGAGAAGGGCATCTGTGGATAAGACACTCTCACTTTAATCAATCTAATATGCAAGTCCTGACATCACTTTCCTGATGTTGTGGTTTTCGTCATTATCAGAGGACAACTACTGCCATCTGGATACGGGGATTCTGATTTGGGATCAGGGAAGCAGAAGGGGTGGAGGGCTGGTAATGTTGGAAACTTACTCTCATCTGGGTTGAAAAGAAAGTAACTATACATATGTCTGAATTAGAAGTCTGAACTTCTAGAGAGATGAGAAAACCCAGGGATATTATTGGGGAGTGATAAGAGGAGGACTTTTAGAGGAGTGAATAAAATAAGGAATAGGAGAGTCAAGAAAGAGTTAAAGGGAACAGCAATACAGCGAAAAAAAGAGGCAGAGAAGAACAGTAATGAGTAAAAATAAATGGGGATCAAGCAATTTATTTCACGAGTTACCAAGATGTTTTTCTTTCACTTTTTTTTAATTTTTTTTTTCTTTCACTTTCAAAGAACACCAGGACTACAAGGAGCTGAGTCCATGACAATCCCTTTCTCCTGGAGAGCCATCTGAGCCCAGTGACCTGATATGAATCCGGAAGACTGGAGATGACCCTGGATGGGAGGCAGTCTGGGTGAAGTGACTTGTCCAAGGTCACACAGCTACTAAGAGTCTGAGGTCAGATTGGTCCTGTAGTCCACCTGACTGCAAGATCAGTGCTCTATCCTCTGCATCACCAGGTCAAAATGTTTCCCATACATCTATCTATCTATCTATCTATCTATCTATCTATCTATAAATTACAGTTAGAAGAACATGAATCATATTTCTTTTCAGGATTATGGATAAGTGAATGTTATGATTAATGAAGAGAAAGTAGAATGAGGTATAAAATGTATAATTTCTATTACAACAAAGTAAAATTTGTTGTACAAATAAAACCAATGTAGCTAAAATCAGAAGGAAAGCAAAAATTGAGGAGGAGGGAGAATTTTATAGATAGTTAATTAGATAAAGGTCCTATCTAAATGGAAAATTTAGAATGAAAGATTCTCTAAAACTCCTATTGGTAACAGTTTGATGATCTATATGTGCAGAGAACATATGTAAAATATAGAAAATGAAATAGTACTTCACTCTGCCAGCAAAGAGCAGTCAGTTGGTGACTAAATCAATGTATCCAGCATATATCTTGTGGCAATTCCTCATCTTCCTCTGTATCATTCCCCATCAATAATTTTAGGACCAGAATCTTCTGGGCCTTTCAGAGTCCATTTGGAGATGTGAGGGTTTCATTGAGGCAGGGTCCAGGGAATGATTGTCTAGCACAGCTGGTTGGCTTCCTGCAGAGGCTGATCTTGGAGCTATACAGCTAAGAGAAACAAAACTCAAGGGGAAAAATTGAGCAAGCAAAAACTAGAGATAATACAACAGAAAAGGCTGTTTAACAGAGGTCTAATAATTTAGGAATAAACTAGAAAATCTATAAGAGGCAAGAATTACACTTTATAATCCTAAGCCAGTATCAAAATACCTTTTATAAGAACATGGGTTCCAATGTAACAGATTCATTGATGGATGCCATATAAGTTGTAAACAAAAGCCCAAGTAGTATAAACAAATGTACTGAAAAAACATCTTAAAACTGTATGTGTCCAAAAATTTGCAACAAGATTTTCTATTTTGCTTTGGCCATGTTTAGAATAAAGAAAATTCCAGTTCAAGAATAGCTCTCTCCTTTAAAGCTGTTAAATATGCCAATAGGTATTATCCTGATCCACTGGCTCACTATTCTACTTAATATGATGCACCTGGAATGATCATGGCAATTTCCTATTACAGAAGAGAGACATGAGGACATGTTTCCTTATACAAACAATATTTTCCAATGGGCCAGATGAAGGAACTTTTAAAAGAATCCTACCTAGTTGAGGATAGTGTCCTTCTTTCAAAGGTCACTTACTCCATCTGAACATCAAACCCCATAGGGCTAAGTAGCTTCATTGGAATATTGTCTTCCTATTTTATCGTACCTGATGTAAGGCAGATCAATATCTTGTAATATAGCAATTACCTATAACCAGAGCTTCAGATGGCTTGAGCATTAAGGAGAACCAAGAATGTTCCAGGCTGTTGGTATAAGAGATTCAGGGGGAAAAAATCAGAATTTAATTGTTGCTCATGTAGCTAAGGACAGTGCTATAAATGAAATGCAATAAACAGATTTTGAGATGCAAAAACAATAATCCTAATTCACACACATATTTAATAAAATCAACTTTTGCAATGAATTCACTCAGTTATTAACTATATTTAAAAGAACTAAACCTCTCCTTCTGGCTAAGAGGTTGCCCATCATCTCTATATGTCTCCCATAAAAATTGGCTAGAGATTGCCAGAGGAATAATTCAAATTATCATCATTATTTTATCTTCCTTGTGTTACATATGTGCTTTTCCCTCAAAGCAAATAACCACAGTTTAGTCCCAGTTTACATATATAACTAGACAATTCTATAAACTTTTAACTACTAGCCATCTCAGAATATAAATTACTTTCAGAATTCTTTAAAACCATTAGACCACCCCTTCAAAATAATCACATGTTAATTCCAAGGTTTAACATTACAGTATTCAAATAACTTTCATGTTCACAAGAGAACCACTGTTAATAGTTCTTTGAAGTTACAAAAGCATATCACATAACTGATAAATACATATATATATTGCCTTCCATAAACATATGATGATAAATGATGAGACAAAGATTACAATTTTCTACCTTTACCAACAAAAGACCTTGTGAGATTGTTGACTATATATCAATTTAACATGAAAACACATCAGATTACAATTCTTTTTAGTTTTTTTTTTGCAAGGCAAATGGGGTTAAGTGGCTTGCCCAAGGCCACACAGCTAGGTAATTATTAAGTGTCTGAGATCAGATTTGAACCCAGGTACTCCTGACTCCAAGGCCGGTACTTTATCCACTACGCCACCTAGCCACTCCTAGATTACAAAATTTAATAAATCTTTTCCCCAAAAGAAATCAGTAGATTCTATATGATTAAATATTCCCAAATTCCTTGACATACAATTTATCCCAATTATATTTTCATTCTTAACACACAAATTCTCAAAACTTGTTACAAAGCTTAGATGGCTAAATTACTCACATTTAGCTCTCATATAGTTTCTTTTTAAACACAAGGTGGTGACCTTTACCTTTGTCAAAGGCCTTCCTGCCCTCTTTTCAAGACTGCTTTGAGGGCAGACAGCTAGCTCACAGATGATGGGATCATTTCACAAACTCTGCCACAAACTTTCAAATGGTATAAGTGGATAGGCTCAGATCCCAACTTCATTAATTACTTAATTTTAAATTAAATCATTTTTAAGCAATTAAATTCAAAATCCAAACTTAAAAGGGTAACACTTAACTTAGGGAACTGTAACAATTTCAGATCTGAATTACACACACACACACACACACACACACACACACACACACAGACACAAAAGCACACATAGGCACAGGTGTTTAGACACAGAAACAATCTTTTGTATCAAATTTACCAAGCTGAGTCTGATACTTAGGCCAGTACCAGATCTCAGAATATAGAAACATTTTCACACCTCTCCAGGCCAGTAGATAGATGTGAAAATATCACACTGATGTTTAAATACACATGTACATACATATACACACTCGTATATTTGTATTTTTTAAATGTATAAATTAAGACCAGTGGAAAAAAAATAACTTTTAGAATCAGAATTTCTTGAGAAACCTCTTATATATTCATTAAGATTTTGAAATAGCCAACCAATAATTAAAATTGAATGCATTCTTAAGTAACTTTATTTATTTACTTATTTATTTGTTTGTTTTTATATTTAGGTTTTTGCAAGGCAAATGGGTTGAAGTGGCTTGCCCAAGGCCACACAGCTAAGTAATTATTAAGTGTCTGAGGCCAGATTTGAACCCAGGTACCCCTGACTCCAGGACGGGTGCTTTATCCACTACGCCACGTAGCTGCCCCTAAAGGAGCCGCCAATCTTAAAGGCTACACAGATGCATTTTGGGATCCAGGCATGTCAGCCCCTCGGTATGGCCCACCTGTGGCCTGGGCTTGAATTTCGCATTTCAGACCTCCTAGATTGAACAGGTGTAGTATTGCTGGCTGGGAAGCCAGAATGTGGTGGCTCCCCTTTATTTATTCTCCCTGTGTTCTTGGCTGTGGGTTGGGAAGGTGGAGAAAAGGGAGGTGAGAGGTAATCTGGCCTTGAGGTCAGGCCTTCTGTGACTACTCACCTCAACCCTCTGTGGCCAGCCTCTTCCTCCCTCAGACCCCTTTGCTTCCCTATGTATAGGGTCATCCTTGGGAGCTTAGGGGCAGGTCTTTGAGGGGAGAAGGCTGCTTCTCAGCTTTAGGTTCCAGCACAGTTGTGTCCACATGGGCCTGGATGGGGGCAAGGCCAGCTCTCCTCTGGGAATCAGGTTCCTCATGGCCCTAGAGCTGCCATCTTTCTGCCCTAGAATTCTTCTGATCTGGGGAGCCCCTTCCCCTCCCACCCCTGGGCTCCCTGATCTGCCTGTGCTGCCCTAGCCAGGGCAATGAGGCCATGGCTATAATGTCCCAGTAAGCTTTGGGGCCAAGGAGGGACTAGTCTCCCTAATTCTGCTGGGGAGATAGAGCTTGACAAAAGGGGCTCAGGCAAGTATCTCCCAAGTCTCCCCCACCCTCCCAAACTAAAGCTGGCCTTGCAGCTGGGCCTTCAGTTGTGGAGAAGGAGGGGAGTCAGGGAATTGGAAGGTAAATTAAGAGTTGGTACTGCAGGGGAGGGGCTGAGCAGTAAGCAAAGGCAGGGCTGGAGCATACTTCCCCCTTATTCTCTATCCACATGCTAGATCCCTCACAGTCCTATTCAGTATTTCAGGTCCCAAGGGATACACAACCATGAAGCCTGGGATTACCCAGGATTCAGAGACTTCCCTCCCTCCCACTCCTCCCTTTCTTGTCCTGGGCCCTGGTTCCCAGCAGCTCCATTGATACCTCAATGATAAATGCTGTCTCACACACTTTTGGTTTCCTCAGTCCTGGCTGAGTCCCTGAGGGGATGGGGAGAGCTTTGGGGTGAACTGAGATTACAGAAGGATCAAGAAAGCCTCCCCCTCTGGCCTCCCTCCTCTTCAACCTGCTCCTCCATGGAGGTTGCAAATCAATGGTCTGGTTGACATTTTGAGAGCCCAAATTCATTCTTTCCTCCAAAACTCTGTTTTCTTCTTTTTCAAAACCTTTTTATTTCATTAAATCTGTCCCTATTCCATGTTAAAATATTAACATTCATTTAAAAATTTATTTGAAAAAAATTGAGTTTTGAATTCTCCCCCTCCTACCCCACTCCCTTCACCTAGAGAAGGCAATGAACATGCTATTGATTTCAAATCCAATCAAGCAAAACATCTTTTCACACATTAGCCATGTTACAATGGAAAACATGCAATCAAAACACAAAATGAAAAGAGTAGAGAGTCTCCTTCCATCTGCACTCAGAGTTCCTCAGTCTTTGGATGTGGGTGGCATTTTTCAACAAGTGTCCTTAGATCTGACTTGGATCATTACCTTGATCTGAGGAGCCATGACTTTTTGGGATTGTCTTGGTAAAGCTTCTTGTAAAATCATTTTACAAATGAAGAAATTGAGGCAAACATGGTTAAAGGACTTGCCAGTAAGGAGAGATTTTGAACTCAAGAAGATGAGTCTCCCTACCATGATACAGCACTAAATCCACTATACCCACTGTCTATCTTTTTGTTACTGTGTACATTGTTCTTCTGGTTTGCTCACTTCATATAAACCTTACCACCCACTCCAACATTTTAAAAAGGGTTGGAGGGCAAGTTCCGAGAGTTGCAGACATCAATCTCCTGGGCTCCTCTGATCTGGAAGACCTCAGACTCCATACTTTCACTTCATCAGAGTCCTCTTCCCAGAACAAACAGAATTACAGTCCTTCCCCCCAAGGTTCAGGAGGGCAGGAGAGTTCCTTCAGCTGAATAGTGAGAGTAATTACCTTGCCCCACAGTAGAGCCCACAGTGTTCAAGGGTAAAAGTAAACAGCAGTCCCCCCCCCCCCACTCCAGGCCAAGGGAATTGGCCTCAGATCAAGGTCAGAAACACTCCAGAGAAACAAGCAATGTGCTCTACTGGAGTGGCTTATCCACTTGGAGTTATTAAACTCAGTGAGTAAAGGCTCTAAGGATCTCAACACTAAACCTCAATGAACCAGCCCCACCCAATACAATATATTAAGAAAATGCAGAACGGCCAGCAGAAAAGGGGGTCCATAGATATATTCCTGGAAGGTAAAAATGCTAACTCAGAGAAATATAGACCTCTGAGGATAATATGATTTGGTCTCCATCCCAGAAAGACTTCCTTGAAGAAATCAGGAAGGAGTTTAAAAGTCAATTGGAAAAATTTGGAAGAGAAAATTAACACTTTGCAACAAGAAAACAAATTATTAGAAAATACAATTGTACAAATGCAAAAAGAAAATAATTCTCTCAAAACTCAATTGTCAAATAGAAAACCCTTTCAAAAATAGAATTGACCAATTGGAAAGGGATTTGCAAAAGGTAAATGAAGAAAATTCTTCACTAAAAAAAATGACAGTGTGAAACAAAGCAAGAAAAATAAAAAAATAGAAGAATATGCAAAATACCTCATTGGCAAAACTACTGACCTAGAGAATAGAAGTAGAGGGAAAGCTTAAGAATCATTGTTTTCCCTGAAAATACTGAAGAGAGAAAAATCCTGGACTTAATATTACAGGATTCCATAATGGAAAATTGCCCTGACATCATGGAACCCAAGGGCAAAATGGTTATTGAAAGAATACACTGATCCCTTCCAGAAAGGGATCACAAAATTATAATTAAGTAATATTGTGGTCAAATTCTAGAACTATCAGACAAAAGAGAAAATCTTGCAAGCAGTCAGAAAGAAACAATTTAGATACCAAGGAGCCACAGTAGGGATTACACAGGACCTGGCTGCATCAATATTAAGGGATCGAAGGGCCTGGAATGTGATATATGGAGGAAATGTAATGGGAATAGAAAGGAATATACTTTTTTTCCTGCAGTATATGGCACTTACACAAAAATTGACCATGTACTGGGGCATAAAATCCTAATGATCAATTGTAGAAAGGTAGAAATATTGAATACATATTTCTCAGATCACAATGCAATAAAAATCACATGCAATACTGGGCCAGGGAGATATAGACCCAGAAATAATTGGAAAGTATATAATCTCATGTTAAAGAATGAATTGATCAAGTAAAAAATTATAGAAAGAATTAACTATTTGATCCTAGATAATGAAAATAATGAAACACCATACCAAAAGCCACTCCAGGTGGCTGCCAGGGAATATATTATATCTTTAAATGCTTATATGAATAAATTAGAGAAAGGGGTGGCTAGGTAGCACAGTGGATAGAGCACCAGGAGTACCTGGGTTCAAATCCGGCCTCAGGCACTTAATAATTACCTAGCTGTGTGGCCTTGGGCAAGCCACTTAACCCCATTTGCCTTGCAAAAAAACCCTAAAAAATAAAAAAAATTAGAGAAAATCAAGGAAATAAATGTGCACCTAAAAAAATTAGAAAAAGAACAAATTAACCCCCCCAATTAAATACTAAATTAGAAATTCTAAAAGAAAAAGGAGAGATTAATAAATTGAAAGCAAGAAAATTATTGAACTAATAAATAAAACCAAGAGCTGTTTTTAAGAAAAAACATTAAAATAGATAAACCCTCTGCTCAATTTGATTTAAAAAAAGAAGGAAGAAAACCAAACTGCTAGTATCATAAATGAAAAAGGTGAACTCATCACCAAATGAAGAGGAAATTAAAGCAATAATTTGGAATTATTTTGGCCAACTCTATGCCAATAAATTTGACAATCTAAGTGAAATGGATGATTATTTACAAAAATATAAGATTAAATGAAGTGAATTCTATCAAACATCTAATTGGTCTCAATTCTATATAAACTCTATGGAAGAACAGGTGAAGACAGAACTCTGCCCAACTCTTTCCTATGACACCCATATGGTGCTGATACCTAAACCAGGAAGAGTTAAAGCTGAGTAAGAAAATTATAGACTTATCTCCCTAATGAATATAGATGCAAAAATCTTAAATAAAATCTTAGCAAAACAGCTACAACAAGTTATCACTGGGATAATACATTATGACCAAGTAGGATTTATCCCAGGAATGCAGGGTTTGTTCAATATTAGGAAAACTGTTAGTATACTCCTTTATATCAACAACAAACCTATCAGAAATTATATGATCATATCAATAGATGCTAAAATCTTTTGAACAAATACAGCACCCATTCCTACTAAAAACACTAGAGTATAGGAATAAATGGATTGTTCCTCAGAATAATAAGCAGTATCTTTCTGAAAAACATCAACAAGCATTATATGCAATGGGGATAAGGTAGAGGCATTCCCAATAATATCAAAGATGAAAAAAGGATGTCCATTATCACCACTACTATTCAATATTGTATTAGAAATGTTAGCTTCAGTAATAAGAGAAGAAAAAGAAATTGAAGGACTTATAATTAGGAAAGAAGAGACAAAGAGACTTGCCCTTTGCAGATGACATGATGGTATACCTAGAGAATCCAAAAGATCATCTCAAAAACTGCTAGAAATAATTAGCAACTTTAGAAAAGTCACAGGATATAAAATAAACCCTCATAAATCCTCAACATTTCTATATATGACTACCAAGGCATAGCAGAAAGAGCTAGAAAGAGAAATCCCATTAAAGTAACCTCAAACAATATAAAATACCTGGGAGTTTATTTGCCAAGGCCATCTCAAAAATTTTCTGAAACCAATTGCAAAACATTTCTCATGCAAATAAAATCAGATTTAAATAACTGGGCAAACATCAACTGCCCATGGATAGGTAGAGCTAATATAATAAAAATGACAGTTCTACCAAAACTAAATTACCTGCTTAGTGTCCTACCAATCAAAATTCCAAACAATTACTTTAATGAGTTAGAAAAAGTTGTAAGTAAATGTATATGGAGAAATAAAAAGTCTAGAATTTCCAGGGATTCAATGAAAAAAGTACAAAAGAAGCTGGCTTAGCCCTACCTGATCTAAAATGATATTATAATGCATCAGTCATCAAAACTGTCTGGTATTGGCTAAGAAATAGAGTCATGGATCAGTGGAATAAGACTAAGTGCAATAGCAGGAAATGATTATAGTAATCTACTGTTTGATAAACCCAAAGAGTCCAGCTATTGGGAAAAAAAACTCACTCTTCAATAAAAGATAAGATACAAATGTATACAGAATTTAGACATGAAAAAACCAATACTATAAGAAAACTAGATGATCAAGGAGTAGTTTACCTGTCAGATCTATGGAAAGGAAACAATTTATGACCAAGGAAGAGATAGAGAACATTGTTAAAAACAAACTAGATAATTTTTGCACAAATAAAACAACTGTAATCAAGGTCAAAAGAAATGTAGCAAATTGGAAAACAATTTTTACTAGTATTTCTAACAAAGAACTCATTTCTAAAAATATACAGAGAACTGAGTCAAATTTTCAAAAAAAAAGCCATTCCCCAATTGACAAATGGTCAAAGGATATGCAAAGGCAATTTCCAGATGAAGAAATCAAATCAATCCATAGTCATATGAAAAATTGCTCTAAATCATTAATTATTGGAGAAATGCATATTAAAGCTTCTCTGAGGTACCACCTCACACCTCTCAGACTGGCCAATATGACCAGAAAGGATAATGATCATTGCTGGAAGGGTTGTGGGAAATCTGGGACACTATTACACTGTTGGTGGAGCTCTGAACTCATCCAACCTTTCTGGAGAGCAATTTGGAATTATGCCAAGAGGGCAACAAAAATGTGCATACCCTTTAATCCAGCAATACTGCTACTGGGTCTATAACCTGAAGAGATTACCAAAAAAAAAGGTTAAAAACATCTCTTGTACAAAAATATTCATAGCAACCCTGTTTGTTGTGGCAAAGAATTGGAAATTAAGTAAATGTCCTTCAACTGGGGAATGACTTAGCAAACTGTGGTATATGTATGTCATGGAACACTATTGTTCCATTAGAAACTAGGAAGGATGGGAATTCAGGGAGGCCTGGAAGGATCTGCATGAACTGATGCTGAGTGAGATAAGCAGAACCAGAAAAACACTGTACACTCTAACAGCAACATAGGGGTGATGACCAAACTTGATGGACTTGCTCATTCCATCATTGCCACAATCAGGGACAATTTGGGGCTCCCTGCAATGGAGAAAGCCATCTGTATCCAGAAAAAGAATTGTGGACTTTGAACAATGAACAAAGTCTATTATCTTTAATTTAGGGCAAAAAACTGTTATCTTATTGTCTGATCTTGCTATCTCCTTATACTTTATATTTCTTCCTTAAGGATATGATTTCTCTCTCATCACATTCCATTTGAGAATTTCCTCCTCCTTTTCACTAGCCCATCATATTGATTCAGTTATGGGGCACATTTTACCCTCAACTTTAACTCTTTTTTTTAAAGGTTTTTGCAAGGCAAATAGGGTTAAGTGGCTTGCCCAAGACCACATAGCTAGGTAATTATTACGTGTCTGTGGCAGGATTTTAACTTAAGTACTCCAGACTCCAGGGCCAGTGCTCTATCCACTGCCCAACCTAGCTACCCCTCATCACATTACATTTGGATCAATGTATACCATGGAAAGAATGTAAAGACTGGCAAATTGCCTTCTGTGAGGGATGGGGGTGGGGAAGGGAAGCAAGAATAGGGGAAAAGTTGTAAAACTCAAAATAAATAAAATCTTTAATAAAAAAAGAGAGAAGAAAGAAGGGTTTTGAGGAGAAGAATGATTTGTTTTGGATATGTGGAGTTTAAGGAATCCAGTAGATATGTAATTTGGCATCAAAAAGTGAATGGGAGATGGGAGACTTGTGGCTAGCAGAGAGAATGGGGCAGGAAAAGTAAATATGAAAACCATCAAGGGATTATAGAATCCATAGTAGCCCAGGATATTGTGGGTTAGAGGAGGAAAAGAGAGTTCAGTCAGAGCCTTGGGTGGGACTGGAGGAAGGCTCAGCAGAGGAACCAAAGGATCAGGCAGACAGAACCCTGCACCTATGGGCCCCCAAGACCCCAAGAAAGAAGCATTGTTGCCTCACCCCCAACCCCCCCATCCCCAGCCCTAGCCACATCAGAAACTGCTGGGATTTGGTCAGTGGCAATGATGTGCAAAAAGAGGCTAGACTCTGAGTCTGCTGTGCTACTGCTGACCCAGAGGACCATGGACTCCTCCCTTCACCCTTGTAGCTGAACCCTTCCTGGGGCAACATCTCCTAAAGTAGATGTGGTGAACCCCTCGACTGGCTCACCTTTCCCCAGGACTAATTCAAAGGAAGGGCTAAATAAACGTTCCCTCCTTCCTTTCCCTTCTCTCTCTCTCATAGTAAGTGCTTAATAAACACTTTGGGAGTGACTCTGTCGAGCTTTCTGGGCTATTTCTGGCCATCCCCCACCCCTTCCCTTTCTCCCACTACCAATCCCCATATGTCTCTTATCAGAGAATTAAGAATTACAAAGGATCATTGAAATCTTGAATCCCACAGTCTCATTTTCAGAGGAGGCAACTGAGACCCAGTGAGGGTCTTTCCCCACCTCAGTGTTTTTACCCCATTCATCTTTAACCTCCTGCCCATCCCAACCCCAGCCCCTGTCTGTCACTCTCCTCCATCTCTGACTCTCCAGAGATCTCTACTTTTGTCAACCAGACCATTGACTTTCAGCCACCATGGAGGAATAGGCTGGAGAGGAGGGAGGCCGGGGGGGAGGCTTTCTTGGTCCTTCTGTAACTTCATTTCTCCACAAGGCTGTCACAACTCCCTCAGGGCCTCAGCCAGAACTGAGGGAACTAGAAGTGGGTGAGACAGCTCTTCTCATTGGGGGAGGGGTCAATGGGGCTGCTGGGAACAAGGGACCAGGACCAAATGGAGGAGCAGGAAGGGGGTCTGAAGGCTGGGTAAGCCCAAGCTTCATAGCTGTATGTCTTGGGGTCTCCTAGGAAAGGAATATGGGGGATACAAGCAGTGGCTTCCTGAGCATCACAAGTATTCACAGCTCATGCATGTGGACAGAAGGTAACTGGGGAGGCTCCAGCCCTGCCTTTGCTTACTATTGATCCCCTCCCCTGGGGCACCAGTTCTCAGCCTACCTCCCAATTCCCTGACTCCACTCCTCCCCACATTTGGAGGCCAAGCTGCAGGTCAACTTCAGTTTTGGAGGGGAAGATGGGGAGAGATTTGGGAGACACCCACCTGAACTAGGGAGACTGGCCCATCCTCCTAGGTTCCTCAACTTCCTGAGTCACAGTCCCCAGGGCCTTATTGCCCTGGCCTGGGCAGTACAAGCACTCCTAGGAACTCAGGGGTGGGAGGGGGAGGGGTTCCCAGATCAGAGGATTTCTAGAGGAGGAACATGGGAGCTCCAGGACCATGAGGAGCTTGAGCCCCAGAGGAGGTGTGGTCTTGCCCTCCACTGTGGACAGTCCTGGGCTAGGACCTAAAGCTGAGAAGGAGCCTTCCCATCCAAAGCCCTGCCCTTCATTCCCAAGAAGGACTCCACTCTTTGGGGAAGCAAAACAGACAGACTGGCCCCAGAGAGTTGAGGTGAGCAGCTACAGAGGGCCTGACCTCAAGGTCAGATTGGCCCTCTCCTCCCTTTTTTCCACCCTCCCAACCCCCAGCCAGGAACATAAGGAGAGTAAACAAAGGGTAGCCCACAATCCTGGCTTCCCTGCCAGCAATGCTGCACCTGCTCAGTCTGGGAGGTCTGAAATGCAAAATCCAAGCCCAGGGCACAAGTGGGCCACACCAAGGGGCAGACATGCCTGGCCCCCCAAATGGGTCTGTGGAGCCTTCCAGAAGAATGGCAGCTCCTCTTCCCCCCTGGAGTCAGCAAGTCAAGGGTTTGTTCCCCAGGGGATATCACATGAAGCATCCTTTGAAGATGGGGAAGGACCAAGTGACCACTGAAGCCATGCCAACTGCTAAATGCCCCTTGAGGGCAGCTGTGCCAGGAAGCCAGGAGAAGGAAGGAGGGAAGGAGAAAGTGAGGGAGGGAGAAAGGGAAGAAAGGAGACACATTTCCTCTAAGACCTCCCATGTATCCTTTCTCTTTCGTAAGCAGCCCACTGGTAGAGAAGGGAGCTAGCAACTCAGGAAAGTGTTGGAATTTGGGAAAGGATGTTCTGGACCCTTTGGGGCATTTATTCAGTGTTGTTGACCTCCCTCAGAGAGGAACACAGGCTGAGAACTGTTTCACAGATGAGGAAACTGGCAGAAGTTGATCCTGGCTCTCTGGCTCCACCCCAAAGTAGCTATTCCTACAGTCCAGCCATGAGGTGATGAGGGTTTCTGTCAAGAGAGAAGGGGGTCATGTTGGAGAGATGCTTCACAGGTGAAACTGACAGATATCACATCAGGATCTGGGGAGCAAGAGAGACACCTAAGTTGGGAGGCTGAAGGACTAGAAGGATGTAAGGATATAAGAAAGTTGGGGAGTGGGAAATGAGTTCCATCTTTGACCTGGTAATATAGGAAGATGGGGCTCACCTGAGTGGAGGGAGGGGAACCAGTGGCCCTTCACCTCTGCCTGCCTCAGTTTCCTCAACTTTAAACCAGTGGGGGTCCTAAGAATATGTGTCTATCACAAGACTGTCCTCTAATGATCATGAGCTAATACTTGCAAAGGGGTCCAGTTCTTCCTCATTCTTCTCTTTCCAAAGGCCAACTCAAGAGAGGACCAGCCCCTAACTCAGGTTCCACAGGCCTAGCTCTAGCACCAGTGTGTGCCCCCACCCATGGGACCTTCCCTTCTCCAAACCTCAGTTTCCCATCTGTAAAAACAGGACACTGGGCCAGATCTTCTCTACAAGATGTAAAGTTCCAAACTCTAGGATCCTGGGAACTAAGTCCATCACTGACCAGCAGGCTAGCCCCAGACAGAAAGGGCCAGAGCGGAAGCTGGAGCCTCCCTCCAGCAGAAGGACAGTGGGACAGCTTCTGGCCTGGGAGGTCATCCCTCAGGAGTGTTTGCAACATCACTCCTATGTCCACCCCACTTACAGGTGGCCAAACCACCTCAGCTCAGGTCCCAGAGGAAAGGGGAGATGGAGTCTGATGGAATTTCCAACAGCTGATTCTGCCTTCCCTCATTGTTCCTCCCCACCATGAACCTCCACCACCATCACTGCTCCCCAGAAGTCTGTGTTGGACCACTGACCACCAAAATGGACGCTCTGGATTTCAATCTGTTTCCAGGGTTTGGGACTAGGTCATCTCGGACAGCAGCAAGGGGGCACAATAGGTTGAGGTGGGGAGGGAGACTGCAGGTCCAGCCATGTTTTAGTCTTTGCTCCTCCAGGCTACTTCTCTCCTCTAACCCAGGCTTGGGGGGAAGAAATCCTGTTGTAAAGCCAGAGGAACCAGAGGGAGGAGGTCCAAAGAGGCCAGGACTCCACCATGAACCAGTGCCCCATGGGCTTGGTCAGGGCCCATCAAGTGGGCAGGGCAAGGGAGACACCACAGGGCATTCTCAGAGACACTCCTTGGGAGGGAGCAATGACTGCCAGAGGAGAAAACCAAGGCACTGGTCAATGGGCTCTTTCTCAAACTGCCTCACCCTTGGGAAGGGTGAAGTGACTGGGAGGCCTCAGCCCTTCTTAGTTTTCCCCACATGGCAGCATGGCCCCTAGATGTACATATAATAGAAACAGCTTCATATGGTGCATTGTCTTATTGCTGATTAAGGAATCTATGGAACTAACAAGATCAATTGCTTCTCCTCTAAGATGTGTCCAAGATACTTTCCCCGAATCCAGGTTGGCTGACTAGGGCCCAGGCTCCAAGATTCCCCCTTTGACCCTAGACGCTGACATTAAGCAGCATCTTAACCTCTGTGGGCTAACTGTAATATATTTCTTTCTAGTTGTGAATGAACTGTCCTGCACTCATTCACTTTATGTGAAAGTCTCCAATGTGTGATGACTTTCTTCATGTCTAGTGATGGATTTTTGCATCAGTATGAAGTAAAGACTAAAAACCAAATTGAACTTTTTGATTGTGAATTTATTGCTTTTGCTGTAAAGCTAAAAACCCACTGTGGCTTGCCTTGAGTTGTAAACTGAGGAATTCATTATGAGAGGCAGAAGCCATTGGGATAGTCTTTGCTTTGCTCTGATCAAGGAATCCAGACATATCTGTTTGAATGGTCCTTGAGTCAATAATCCACTAAGTCAGGACAAATGCTAACAAGTGTACTCCAGTCTTTTGAAATAAGACTTGGAACAGGCTGCATTCAGCCATGGAAGAGCTAAAGCAGAGGGTCATTCCACCACTTGCTTCCCTTGGACCTGTAAGGTCCATATGTCTGAAGATGCCTGGCCAAATGGAGCAAGCAGCAGAGTTATAGAGCTCCCAGTTCCTTAGAGCAATCCCCCATAAGGGTAGTGGCTTCCCTCTCATTGGGTCCTTGTTATTTAACAGAGGACATACAATTATATATTTTCCATTTGTCCAGAGTAGCCTATTATGGATTGGATAATACAAAATGGTGCATCTATCAAGATACCCAAAGTGCAGTGGCTTCTGTTTCTGAAATGCTTCACATTTTAACTCTGCCACATTCAAAAGTGAACCTAATAGGGGGAATCCAGGGTAGCAGCAAAGTAAATTGGAGCCCACTATCACTAAGGACAAATGTTGGGGTGGGTTATAGGGTGATTGGGGAAAGTGCAGAATCAGTTCACAGGGATATGCTTATACATCTGCTCTTTCTATATCTCATCAGGAATAATTCCATTGCAGAAGCTAATGGATGGTGATTGTTTATCTATAGTAATCAATCACCTTAGGTCTAGTCATTAAGAAATGTTCCTGTACATTTAGCCTGAATCAGCCTTTGTAACCACCACCCATTCTGCCCTGGAGCCCAAACAACCAGGCCCAATTCTTCTTCTCCATGACAGCTCTCCAGGAGTCTTGAAGGTCAATGTGTCCCATGGAAGCTGGTCCAAGGAAAGGATCTCCTTCAGCTAATATTTGTTGTTCTTTTCCTATGTGTCCTTTTCTTTGTGTTCATGTTAAGCTGTTTTTCTTGGCAAAAGAACTCAGGGGCCTCAATGGACCTCAACTGTTCTTAGGTCAACGAATTCCCCTGGAAGGATAGGTCTCCCACATCACCATCTTCACCCAGTAACTCCACACCAGTTTCTTCAAATCTTGTGACCTTGAAGGTCTTATAGGTCTGGGGAGTTTGGGCCTGAATCTATCCAACTAAACTGAATTAAAAAGTCAAAAGAAGCAACAGCTCATGTCCTACTCAGAAATGACGGTTCAGATTATGGAGAATCCTTTTGTTCAGAGTTTGTTTTCAAATCTCAACATGATGAGACATTCAGAGTAATGTATGTCCTGTTAAAGATTCAGCAGGGTCCACAGACAACAGCAACAGAGGCACCAAGCTCATCCCAGGGGTTTACTGCTGGCCTTGAGGGATTAGGAAACCCTGGAAGTTCTACAGGAGCTCAGGGGTTAGCTTGGAACCTACTGAAAACCCAAGTCCTTCATCAGGAACTACAGAATATGGACAACAACAGTTGATTCCACAAATGGTGTAGGCTCTTGTTGGGGCACACCCTCAGGTCCTAAACCCAGAAGTCCAATAGCAGCAGCAAATGGAACAGCTCAGAACAATGGGGTTCTGGACCTGGGAAGCAAACTCAGAGGCTCTAATAGAGTCAGGAGGAGATAGCAATGCAGCCATCAAAAGGTCACTGGGCTCCCAGCTATCATAGCACTGTTTCTGTATCTTCGAAAAAAATGTCATTTATTTTTTATAAAAACCCTTAAATTTATAAATTTCTGCTTTATTTCATTTGACTCTTGGAAATTCTGTCCTGCTGCTGCTGCTGATGATGTTTGTCCTTTCCTCTCTAAGAAGACCATGACATCAAGGAAGGTAATGCCAAAATGATCCCATGGATTGGATTTGAGGGAAGGGAGGGGCTTACACAATGTTGCTGTTAGTGTGTACAGTGTTCTTCTGGCCCTGCTCAAAAAGCTCAGCATTGGTTCATATAAGTCTTTCCAGATTTTTATGAAGTCTCATTCCTCATGATTCTTATAAAATTTAATTCTGTTTTTCCATTTACATGCTACAGTAGTTTTCAGCATTTATCCATTTGGAATATTATGAATGACCCACTTTTCTCCTACTCTCCCTTCCCTCCCCTCTTACCCATAGCTGTGAACAATCTGGTAAAAGTTATTCTTATATGCTTGTGCTTAATATATTTTCATATTAGTTGTGTAATGAAAGAAGAATTAGAACTATGGAGTAAAATATCATGAGATAAAAGAAAAAACATCCTAGTCACATTTGCATTTATGATTACTATTTCCCACCATTCTTTCTTCTCCCTTTTATAATTTTCTCCTTCCTTTCCCTTATCCCTCCTCACCAATGTTTTGGTTGTGATTGCTGCCTCTCAATCAGTCCTTCTCTTTATCAGTCCTATTCCCTTTCTTTCTCCATTTTCCCCTTTAACATTTCTTTTTTAGTTTTTATTTTAACTTTACTTATACCTGTATTTAGAGGATAAATAACACCACATGAAGAGGCACAAAGACCTATCAAAGTACAGGGAAAGAAGGGAGGGTGTGAATACTGAATAAATCTTCCTCTCCACAGAGTCATCCCAAAGAGGGAATGACATCCATTCCCAGTTGGGCTTGAAAATTTATTTTACTGTACCAGAAAATATGGGGTGGAAGGGGAAAGAATGAAAAGGCAGAAGAGACTGATGAGATGGAAGGTAAAAGCAGGCATGAATTTTTGCTAGCCAAGTACTATGAGATTTTCACCCAGTCATTGAACATTTTTGCTTCAATTGTTTAAAACACAGTAACTCCATATGAAACTGTGCATCTTGAGGAAGTATCTATTCCAAAAGAATAATTGATAGGATGCTTAGAACCAGAAAACAGAGGGAAAACAATGAACCATAAAAGCAGACATTTCCCAGTTGGGTAGACTCTTGCAGCCACTTTGGAAACAGTTCTCAAAAAAATGCTCTTTAGGCACTATCGTGCAAAATTTATTAAAAATGCTGCTCCTGTTTAGTTTTTAAGTAGAAATTGAATTAGACAGAAAAATTCCATGGTAACATTGTCCCAAAATTCACATTTACTTTTTGGCCTTCTGCCTAAGGCTTTTCAAGTTTTCCATAATGGTTCTAACATGCATAATGAATGAAATTGGAAATGTTACTTTCACTAAAATATCAATATTTCAATTTCTTTTAACTACCATAAAAAATAAAAATGTTTCTTTGGGTTGACCAGTTCCTCCTTTTGTACACAGATAACAAATGAATAAAAAGGAAAAAAGGGAAAAGAATATCTCAAATGGGTTTAGCATGAGTAAGATAGAATGGAAATTGCTGAACAACAGTATCTGAGAAGGGAAGACATTGACCAGAAGTCCAGAGGCTACCAAAAAAGGGATAGAGAAAATGTGAAATCTAAAGCACACCCATGGTCTCTCCATTGTGACCTAGTCCATAGACCAGCCAAGCCATGATTGGGCACAGCATGAAGCCAGGGAATGGATATCTCCCAACTTTAACCACAGTACAATAATGGCAGACTTACCATTTTATTGGTTATGTCCCCTATGCCTGGAAACCTCTCCCTCATCACCTCTGCTCTTTCTGTCCCAGGCTTTCTGTGACACTGAGTTCAAACCCCATCTTCTACTGGAAGCCTTCCCTACAACACTGAACTGCCAATATTACCCTCTCAGCCACTTTCTTTCCTCCATTCTCTATGACGCATGGTGGATAGAGCACTGGTCTTGAAATCAGGAGGATGAGAGATAGAATCAGACACTTGCAAGTTACTGGTTGTGTGACCTTGGGCAAGTCACTTAACCGTGATTGCCTCTGATCCAGGGCCATCTGCAGTCATCCCAATCCATATCTGGCCACTGGACCCAGATGACTCTGGAGGAGAAAGTGAGACTGGTGACTTAGAACAGCACCCTCTCACCCAAATCCAATTCATGTGTTTGTCATGGCATTACCTCCCTGATGTCATGGTTTTCTTCAAGAATGAAGGACAAAGACCATCATGCCTCTTAATAAACTGAAACATTCACATTTTACCTTTCACTGTAGACTGTGACCTACTGGAAGGGAGGGACTCTATTTTTGTTTTCTTTTAAATCCCCAGAAATCAGCACAGGACCTGGCACCCAGAAAGTACCCTGGATATGCTTGGTGAATGACAATTTGGTGGGACCATTCAAACATCCAGGCAGTTTTGAGCTTCATGTTGGGGAAACCTTCTTGACAAATAGTCCTGTTCCAAGTAGAACTGGGCAGTCTCCCCTTCCTCCCACCCTGTAAGGCTTTCACTGTCTTTTTCCCATATGGTCTATACTGACACTTGTGATACCTTTCCTACCTCTGAAGGTTTGTAATTGTGAGAAAGAAATGTCCATGAACCCCTCCTCCATTTTTATTCCATGCAAGAACCCATTGGATCACAGCTATCCTTGACTGATCCACTCAAAAAGGGACCCCACTTGGGCCTAATCTATTCCTTGCTGAAAATGTTTACTCTGAATAGAGATTGAAAATACCATTGAAATCATCAAAAATATGACAGACCCAGGGCTCCTAACACTTCCTATTACCCAATATATCTCTTCCCTTAATTTCCATTTCACCAGGAAAGCCAAGGAAAGCACAAAAGGCACCTTAGTAAAAGTCAAAACTGGCATCTAGGAGTTAGTAGGTTGATGGGATGGAGAGAAGACTTAACATAGGAAATCAGGGAACTGAGGAGGCAGACAGAAGAAATTTTCTCCTCTCTATCCTCTACACACTCCCCTAATCATCTGAATTATGGTATCTTCTGACCATGCCACTGCTCATTTCTACCTCTGGAAATCAAGGGGAAAGGTTCCACAGTGAACAATCAGGAGAAGGGCATGAGATAAAGAAGGAAAGGGAAGAAGGAAGAAGTATGAAGCAATATGGGTAGTTTGAAGGAATGTCAGAGAAGGATTGGAGAAAAACAAATTTGGGACCAATTGAGACTTAATAGGAGATTATGAGTTGGTAGGTAGGGATTCAGGAGAAACAGAATAGCAGTCCTACCAGAGTTTGGAGGGTCATGAACTGGAGGAGGGTTTGGCCTCAGTGGAGAAAGCCAGAAGCAATGAGAGGAACTTACAGAGGGGTCAATTGAGGCACAATATGAAAAACTGCTTCTCAACAACCAGAGCTATCACAGTGAAGCAGACTTTTTAAATTAGTGATGAAGTCACCCTCCCTGGAGATCATCATGCAAAATCTAAGAGTTCATTGGTATGGATAGAACAGAGAATATTCTTTTTTTCTGAAAATTGTAGGTATTATTCTCATCTTTAACATGATGAATATTACTTTTTAAAATATCTCTAGGTTACATTAAAATGAAACAAGAAGGTAATTAGGCAGGATTATTAGATATTGTCTTCCAGAAAATTCTTAACCATAAACTACTCTCTTCCCCAATCCAATATTTTTTGGGGTGAAGCAATCAAAACTGTGTAACTTGCTCATGGTCACAAAGCTGCTATTTATCAAGTGAGGCTGTATCTGAACTCCCATTCTGCTCACACTGAGACTGGTCTTCTGTTCATGGTGCAAGATAAGTACTCCTCTCCAATCAAATATTCCAATATGTTATGTCTGCTGATGAGTACAGACCACTTCATTATTGTAACAAAGAAATGAAGACACAGATGCTGTAATAAGGCATAGTCCATTTTAACACAGCTAAGTAAGTATTAAGTGTCTGAGAGCAGATTTGAACTCAGGTCCTACTGAATCCAAGGTAGGTGTTCTATCCACTGTGCTACATAGCTGCCCCAGGAATTCTTTTTCTTAATATAGTATTGATCAGAACAGTCTGGATAATTTTCACGGCAACATGCTAATGGGACATTTGCAAGTATTTACAAGACCAAAATGATTCAAAATGGACATGCTTCAGGGGATGTCCTGTGCTCTACACATCTGGTGGGAAATCAAGCTATTAAAATGCATGGTAGGATAATCCTATCTCCTGAAATGGTCCTGCAATTTTCATTTTATGTTTTTCTTCTTTAACAAAAATTCATAAATCAAGGTAACTAAGATTGTAAGTGAGGCTATTTCAATAGGAATCCTCTAGGCTTACATGCACACTGCTTCAGGGTTATTTGTGAAATGCTGGGTTGTGGTCTTTCTTCAATTCAGTTTCTGGAACGTTTTTTCTCCTCATATTCCTCTTTCCCTTCCTCATCATCAGCCTGGACACCTATTATTCCTCTTCCTCATTTTTTTCTGTTAATTATGTTTTTCCTTTTGTTTTGCTTTTTTTCCTTCCTCACGGTTTTTTTCCCTTTGTTCTGATTATTCTTTCATACAGGACTAATATGGAAATATGTTTAACAGAGTTATACATGTATAACCCATCTCAGATTACTTGCTGTTAAGAGGAGGAGAGAAGCAAAGGGGGGGATGTGGAACTCAAAACCTTACCCAAAAATGAATGTTGAAAATTATTTTTGCAGGAAGTTGGAAAAATATAAATAAATTTATTTAAAATTTTTTAAATTAAAATGAGTATTTTTTTCAATTACATGTAAAGATAGCTTCAGTTAATATTTGTTTTTCAGATCTTGTGTGTTCCTGCTCAGTTGCTGTTGTCAGAACCCCTTGGGGATTCAGATTCCTTGACCTTTGACCATCTTATCCTAAAAGTACCCAGGTCTCTAAGTTATTTATTCACCCCACATTGACCTTTGTGTACTCAACAAGTTATTGAAGCTTGGGTAGAGCCAAGGAAGCAGGAGTAGGAATGAGAAGCATCCAGGAGAGAGTAGTTATGTAACCAGGAGAAATCTGCCTCCATGGAGAATCCTTCAAAATTTGTGTTTGTGAAAGGTATCCTTTTCATACCCAGCCTTCACAACATGGAAATTATTGAAAAAAAATGTTTGTGTTTGAGGACAAAGATGTCATTTTAGTGACTTATGCCAAGTCAGGTAAAGAGCAGAATGGGGAAACAGGGCTGGGGAGGGAGGCTTGAAGAGATGAGTTTTCTTCTATTCCTGAGAATTTCAGGGTTCAGTCCTCAGAGATGGAAGGGACTTCAGACTGCATTTAGTGCATGCTCCTAATTAGAGAACAGAGTTTACTAACCTTTGGTAGGGGAGGAGGGCAAGGGCACAGTACCTTTGACATACTTTGCTGTAGCTAGTAGATTCTTTCTCAAAATAAGAATTGTAAATAATTGAAAGATGTGTTAAAATTAAGTAAGAGGTTATTGAAAACAAAGATGACCTGCTCAAGTTCAAGAACCCTCTGAAATCTTCCCACATGTTCCCCTGGCCGTCCATGGACCTCAGGTTAAGAATTCCAAAGTATAAACAAAATACCTTGGGGCACCTTGCTGGTACAGTGGAGTCAGAAAAACTCGGGTTAGTGACTTCAAATCTGGCTTCAGACATTTACTAACTGTGTGATCCTGGGCAAGTCACTTACCCCTCTTTGCCACAGTTTCCTCATCTGTAAAATGAGCAGAAGAAAATAGCAAACCACTCCACTATCATTGCCAAGAAAACCCCAGAGGAAGGAGGCAGAAAATAAGGAAGCAGCAGCAATAAGGGCAGGGGTCCCTAAGTTAGTGAGTGTGTGAGGGGAGCCAGATCATCCAGCAGCAGCAGCAGCAGCTCCCCAAGGGCCAGTACAGCTCGCCCCACTCCCACCCCTTGGCGGACCCATAGTCTCTGGTACTGCAATTTTCCCCAGGGTCCGCAAGATCATGCAAGTGCCTCGGAAACCGTGAAAGACAAGGAGTTGGCCAGCCTGAGCCCGGAGCTGTCCAGCAGGGAGACAATCCAACTGAGATGTAGCCTGAAGTTAGGATATCTATGTTGCAGTCAGGTCTTTCTTCAGGGGCTTCTGTTCGCTTCAAGGGCCAAAATTTAAGAGGAAACGTCTCCAGAAGGTTCAAGTCCCATCCTCATCCACTTGTTTTCTTATGAACTAGAAAAACTTTAAAAGAGGAGGCACATTGAGCCCCATGGATCAATGATGGATGTTCTATTCACCTTGCCAGAAAAACTCAAAACAGACTTCAGGATCAGCCAGCTCAGCAAAATCCCCTGGAAGGATAATAACTCTCCCACATCAGCATCTCCCCTACTAACTTCATCTCAGTTTCTCCAAATCCTGTGGTACTGGGGATCTTTGCAGGTCTGAGAGGCTTGATCCTACCCTACTGAGAAATGATGATCCAGATTTTGGAGAATCCACTTGTTCACAACTTGTTTTCAAATCCCAACTCAATGAAACATATTTATATGTGTTTCATTGTAACACGGTTCCAGCATTCATAGATCAACTATAAATGAACATTTACTACTTGTGCTTTTGCCTAAGGCTTTTCAGTTTTTAGATTGTGATTTTACAAGCATTATGATTGTAAGTATACATGTTACTTTCACTAAAAATTGCATAATATTTCAATAACTTTTAACCACCATGAAAAAATAAAACTGTATAAAACCAGTTCCTTCTTTTAAGCACGGATAACAAATAAATATGAAGAGAAAAAGAAAAAAAGAATGTTCCAAAAGGGTTTAGGAAGAGTCAGATAAATTGGAAACTACTGAACAACAGTGTCTGACAAGGGAAGACATTGACCAGAAGTCTGGAGGCTTCCAAAAAAGGGACAGAGAAGATGTCTAATCCAGACCTTATATTCCTTACCTTATGACCCAGTTCATAGGCCACCCAAGCTGTGATTGGGTACAACATGAAGTCAGGGATCTGGTACGGACTTCTCCCAACTCTAACCAAGTACAGCTATGGAAGCCTCAGAATTTCAATGGTTGTGTCCCCTATTCCTGAAAGACTCTCCCTCCTCACCTCTTCACTTTTCCTTCCCAGACTTCCTGTGAGACTGAGCTGAAATCTTGCTTTCTACTGGAAGGCCTCCCTGCAAGACCCAACTGTCAGTGCCATCCTCTATATTGTTTTCTTTCTTCGATTCTGCATACTTTTTAAATAAATTGAGTCATTCACATTTCACTCTCATTGTAGATAATGAGCTACTGCTAGGAAGGGACTATATTTTTGCTTTCTTTTGAATTCCCAGCAATCAGCACAGGGCCTGGCACTCAGTAAGTGCCTAGGACATGCTCGGTGAAGGACTATTTGGGGTGGTCAAATTTGAGCTTCATGTTGGGAAAATCTTTTTGGCAAATATCCCTGTCCTGAGCAGAGAGAGTCTCTGACTGTGTGAAAGAAATGTTCAGAAGCCCCTCCCTCTTTTCATTCCATGCAGGAACCCACTGGAATAGATATTATCAGCCTGACCCCACTTGGGTCAAATCTGTTCCTTGCCAAAAATGTTTACCCTGGATAGAGATTAAAAAATGCTATTGAAGCCATTGAGAATATGTCAGTCCCACAGCTCCTCACTTCCCATCTTCCAATTCATCTCTTTCCTAAGTCCTATTTCACCAGCAAGGCCAAGGTAAGCACAAGAGGCCCCTGATCAAAGAAACAGGCATCTAGGAGTTGCAAAGTGTATGGGATGGAGAGAAGCCTTAACATAGGAAATCAGGGAACTGAGGAGGCAGGCAGAGGAATCTTCCTACTCTATCCTCCACACACTCTCCTAAGCATCTTGCTAATGGTGTCTTCTGACTATGTTACTGCTCGTTTCTATCTCTGGAAATCAAGGGAAAAGGTTCTATGGAGAACAATCAGGAGAAGGGCATGAGATACAGAAGGAAAAGAGAAGAAGACAGAAGGATGAAACTCTTTGGATAGTGTGCAGGAACTTCAGATTGGAGAAAACCAAATTTGGCATCAATTGAGGCTTAATTTGGGACCAATTGTGGTGGTAGTGTGGGATTCAGGAGAGGAAGATTAGCTCTTCTAGAACAATCTGAAGAGTCATGAAGTGGGTGAAGTTTTTAGGTGTGTTCTTTCTGACCTCAGAGGAGAAACAAGGGGTAAATTGAGGCACAATATCAGAAATTACTTCTTAACAACTGAATGGAGAAGACTTTCCTAGTTGGTAGTGAAGTTGCCCTCCCTGGAGGCCATGATGCAAAAGCTAAGAGACCATTTGTATGGATCTAACAGTGAGTATCCTTTTCTGGAAACCTTAATTTTTAATCCCACCCTTAACATGATGAATATTATTTTTTAAAATAACTCTAGGTCATATTAAAATGAAAGAAGCACGTGATTAGACAGGACTATTATTACTGTCTTCCAGAGAATTCTTAACTAGATACTGGCCTCTCCTTCAATCCAATATTATTTTTTTGGGGGGGTGTGAAGCAATCAGGGTTAAGTGACTTGCTCAGAGTGAGAAAGTTGCTGTGTATTAAGTACCTGAGACTGTATCTGAACATGATGATGAGGTAGCTATCTAGACAGGATGGAGGATAAAGTAATGACCTTGGAGTCAGGGGGATGGGAGTTTGAATCCAGCCTCAGACTCTTGACCCTTACTAGTTTTGTGAGTTTGAACAAGTCACTTCACTCTATTGTCTCACATCCAGGGCCATCTCCAGTCATCTTGATTCATATCTAGTCACTTGACCCAGCTCTGGATGAGAAAGTGAGGGTCTTTACTTAGCCCAGCACCCCTCACTCAAATCCGATCCACATGCTTGTCATGGCATCACCTCCCTGTTGTCTTGGTCCTCTTAAAAAATGAAGGACAAACGTTAATATCTGAACTTAGGTTGTCCTGACTCTAGGAGTGCTGTTCTATCCATAGTGCTCCCTAACTCCCTCTCCAAGCAAATATAAAAATGTCTGCTGGTTAGTACAAACCACTTTGTAACTGTAACAAAGGAATGAAGACACAGATGCTGAGGAAGACATAGCTCATTTCAACTCCTAGGCTAAAAGAATGCATTGATCAGTTCTTCAGAAGGAATTCTTTTCTCAGAATTGGGCAGAACAGTCTGGATAACTTTCAAGGTAACAGTCTAATGGTGACATGACCCAACAAGACCAAGATGATGTAAAAATATACATGATTCAGGGGATGGCCAGTACTATATACATCTGGTGGGAAATCTTAGTATTAAAATGTATGGTAGAATAAACCTATGTGTTGAATTGGTCTTGCAATTTTCATTTTTTTTTCTTTAACAAAAATTGCTTCCTTGATTCTACCAGGAATACCAAAATCTAAGTAACTAAGGTTTTTACTGAGGCTACTTCAATACACACATTCTCTAGGCTTACATCCAGACTGCTTCAGTGTTTCTTACTCATGGATGGATTTTAGTCCTTCATTTCATCTTCTGGATCATTTTTCTCATTAGATTCCTCTTTCCCTTTCTTATCATCAATCTGGTCACTTATTTTTCCTTGTCCTTTTTTCCTGTTATTAGCATTTTTTTCATTTCTTTCATCTTACCTCCCCCATGCCTTGTTTCCCTTTTGTTCTGATTCTTCTTTCATACATGACTAAAATGGAAACATGTTTCACAGAGTTATACATATATAACCCATCTCAGATTAGTTGCTTCAAGGGAAGGAGAGAAAGTAAGACCCCTATCCACAAATGGATGTTGGAAACTATTTTGGCAGGAAGTTAGGGAAACATATAAATTCATTGATTAAAAATATTTTAAATAAAATTAGTATATTCTCAATTACATATAAACATAGTTTTTTCTCCATTCATTTTTGCAACATTTTGAGTTCCAAATTTTTCTTTCTCCTTCCCTTCTCCCTTTCTCCCCCAAAAGAGCAAGTAACTGTATGGTGTAGCCTGCAGTCAGGCTCCATATTCTGAATAGCATTTTCAATCACAAGTCTTTTGGAATTAGATCACTATATTGCCGAGAAGAACTAAGTCTATTGTAGTTGATCATCACACAGTTGTACTCTGTACAATGTTGTCCTGGTTCTGCTCACATAAGTGAGCATCACTTCATTGAAGTATTTCCTCATTTTTCTGAAAATGCTCATCAATTCTTGAAAAAACAGTATTCCATTAAATTCATATACACTACAAGTTTTTCAGCCATTCCCTCAATTTTCAATTATGTGCCACCAAAAAGAGAGCTCCTATAAATATTACTATACATGTGGGTCCTTTCCCCTTTCTTAGGATCTCTTCCTATACAAAGCTAGTTGAGGTATTGCTGAATCAAATAGTATGCACAGAATTATAGCCCTTTCAGTATCATTCCAAATTGTTCTTCAGATTGTTTAGACCAGTTCAGAACATCAACAGTAAATCATCCCAGTTTACCAGTGTTTCCTCCTCCTCCTCCTTCTTCCTCTTCTTCTTCTTCCTCCTCCTCCTCTTCTTCTTCTTCTTCTTCCTTCCTCTTTCTTTCTTTGTTTCTTTGTTTCTTTGTTTCTTTGTTTCTTTGTTTCTTTGTTTCTTTGTTTCTTTCTTTCTTTCCTTCTTTCTTTCTTTCTTTCTTTCTCTTTCTTTTTTCTTTTGTTCTTCCTTCTTTCCTCTTCTTTCCTTTTTCTTCTTTCTTGTTAATTCTTCTGTTATTCCACTTCTTAATCTTCTTCATCATCATACTCGTCATCTTCCTCTATTCTAGGATAAAATAATGTTCCTGACACTTCACTTTTGTGGTTGGTCAGTTATGCAATGATCTTGGCTTCTTAAGAACCCCCTGGACCATAATATATACCAGATCCTTCTATCTTCCACTGTCTCTTGAAGTCTGTCCAAGTTAATGCTTATTGTTTCCATGATGGTATCGATCTATCTCAACTCCACTATCTCTTTTTCTTGATCTTCAGTCATTCTCAACATTGGATTCTTTTGAAGTAAGCCCCATCTTCTCATTACATGGTCAAAGTATTTAAGTTTTAGGTTAAGTATTTTACAGTCCAGTTAAGAGCCTGAGTTATTTTCTTTAAGTGTTGACTGATTTGAACTCCTTGCATGCTAAATAACCCTCAAAAGACTTCTTCAGCACTGCAGTTTAAAAGCTCCAATCCTATAGCACTCTGTTGGAAAACCTATAGTTGGAATATGCATGCCTTTGTTGTCATGTAGATGCCTCTCCATTTTCATAAGCTATTCAGATTTGCTCTAGCTTTTCTTCCAAGAACAAGTATCTTTTCCTTGCAAGTCTACAGTGATCTTTAACATCAAGAATATAAAATCTGACTCAGCTTCCCCTTCTCTCTCTAATTTCCAGAAAGTAATGGGACAAGATATTAATTTATTTTACATTAAACTTCAAGTCATATTTTATAATTCCCTTTTATTCCTATCAAGAAGCTTCTTAATTTCTCCTCTTTCTGCTTTCTGTTATCAGACACATATTATCTGCATATCTGAGACAGAATATCTTTCCCAGTCATCTCAATTTCAGGTTCTGATTCATGTAGTTTGGCATTCAGATGATGTGCTCTGGATATGAGTTAATGAACTAGGGTGCTATTATACAGGTTTGTTGCACCCCATTTCCAATTGTTAATCAGTTGCTCTGTGCTCACTTCTAACTGTTGCACCTCCTTGATACATACAGGTTCTTCAAGAGATAAGTACGATAATTTGATATTCTCATCTCTGAGAATTTGCCACATTTTGCTGTGATTCAGATAGATGTTTTAGTGTAGTCAATGAACTAGAAGTAGATGTTTTTCAGGAACTCCCTTGCTTTTTCCAAAATCCAATGAATGTTGGAAATTTGGCCTCTAATTTCTCTGCTTCTTTGAAAATCAGGCTGTATTTTGGTTAATTCTCAGCTCACATGTTGCTGATGCGTAACTTGTGGTATCTTAAGGATATATGAAATGAGTGCAATTGTTTGGTAATTAGACCTTCTTTAGAGTTGGGATATAAATTCATCTTTTCCAATCCAGAGGTTACTGTTGCTTTTCCCAAATTTGCTGGCATATTGAATGCGACATTTTAACAGCATCATCTTTGAGGATTTTAAATAACTCAGCCAAAATTCATCACTTCCATGAATCATATTTTTATGGAGGCTTCTTAAGAGCCATTTGACTTTATCTTCCAAATGACTATCTCTGGATCAGTAATCTTATATAACATCACGGTGATCAATGTTGTTAAGGTCTTTCTTTTCTAATTCCTTTGTGTATTTTGTCTCCTCTTTATTATCTCTTCTGCTTCTGCCAAATCCTTACCATTTTTCCCCTTTATCATGCCCATTTTTACATGAAACTTTCCTTGGATATTTTTAATTTTCTTAAAGAGATCTCTTTTCTTTCCCTCTTCAGTCTTTCCTTCTTTTTCTTTGCATTGCTGATTTATGAATTTCTTCTTATTACTCCTTGCTGTGAAAGAGAAATACAACAATTTCCACAAAAATAATAAGCAGAATCTAAGGAATGAACACAGCAGAGGGTCAGGTTCACCCAGACAAGAAAAGACAAGGGTAATATTAAAAAGATAATGTCTATATGTCTTCTATTGAGTTGATAAGATCTGATGAAGATTAGTTCTTAGGTTAAACATAGACTGAAACAGCTGCATAAGTAACCACACATGTTTAATAGGCGTATTGACATGCCCTGAGGATGGAAGATAGTTTATGTAAATGCACATGCAATATATAATTAAAAAGAGGAAACATGTAAGAAGCATGTAGAGAAGTTCTGCCTTTCTTCAGACTCATTCAATAAGGAAGAGAGGGGACACTGTGCTCTGGGCTAGGGATAAAATGTTCGTTACTCAATGCTATAAGTGTGCCTAGCTTTGGACACCCATTCCTTCAGGATCATAAACAAAAACTTCTCCTGGCTAAACAGTGGTCTGAGTCTGTGGGGTTTTTGGTGAGACAATTGCTTGTTAACAATTTTGTTTCCTACATTGCTATTCTCTGGAATATTTTATTCACTTTAGTCTATCTTTCCCTTTTTCTTTTACCTACTACTTTCCTTCTTTCCTCAGTTACTTGTAAAGTATCATCTTTTTCTTTGGAATTTTTTTGTTGCTACCTCCTATACAATAGTGCAAACTTTTGTCCATAGATCTTCAGGCACTCTAATCCATAAAATCTATTCATTATCTCTACTTCATATTTATAAAAGATTATATTTAGGTCATTTTCATGGGGTGGATGACTTCTCCCACTTTCTTCAGATTAAGTCTGAAATTTGCTACAAGAATCTTATGAATTGAACCACAATCAACTTCTGTTAATTTATATTATATTATATTATATGTTATGTTAAATTAATTAATTAATTAATTATAATATAATATAATATTATATCATATCATATATCATATCATATCATATCATATCATATTATATTATATTATATTATATTATATTATATTATATTATATTATATTATATTATATTATATTATATTAATTATATATGTTGAAAGCAGAATATCTAATCAATCTGATTTCTATATTGACTGCCTGGTGATGTCCATGTGTAAAATTCCCTTTCAGGCTGTTGAAAAAGAGAGCTTGTATTACTACTAAGTTCTCTTAACAAAACTCTCCCAGTTCATTTTGATTCCCAAGACTAATCTTGTCTATTATTCCAAAGATCTTTGGATTTCCTACTTTAGCATTCAAATTCCTTTGGGGAATGTGACATGTTTTCTTTGGTATTATTTCTAGAAGATGTTGATTTTCCTAGAAATCATTCACTTTGGAATCTTTAGCATCAATTGTTAGAGAATAGACTTTGATTACTATGGTGACTAGTTTAAACTCCATTTGAACAGATGTCATTTGATCATTTTTGAGATTATGACCTAGTACTACTTTTCTCATCCTTTTATTGACTATGAGAAGGACTCCATTTTTCTAAGGGGTTCTTATCCACATTAGTATATGCAGGGATTGTGTGAATAAATTCAACCATGCCCTTCCATTTAAGGTCATTTAAAAGACTCAAGGTGCTCATGTTTGATCTTTCCACTTCCTGTTTGACCATAGGTCATACATTCTAGGTTCCTGTGCACTATTCATCAAAAGCAACAGTCTTTCCTTTTAGCATCAAATGCATCTGCAGTTGAGCTGAGCTTCAGGTTTATCCCAGTAACTCCATTAGTACTGGAGCTACTTGTAATTGGCCTCTGTTCTTTCCCAGTAGTATATTGGACACCTTCAAACCTGAATTATTTTTATTTTATTTTAACATTTATTTCTTAAATTTTCAACTCAAAACTTTTCCCCTCACCTATTGAGATGATAAACAATATGATTCCTCTTATACATTGGAATTCATAAAAAACCTATTTTCCTATTAACCATAATGGGTGGGGGGGTAAGAAAAAGCTGCACTCAGAGTTACTTGGTTCTCTCACTAGACATGAATAGTATTCTTCATCATGAGTCCTTTGGATGTATCTTGGATATTTGTATTGGTAGATGAGTCTATCAAACTTGATTATCATGACAATCTTTGCATTGTTGCTCAGCCATTTCAATTGTGTTCAACTCTCGTGACTCCATTTTATGTTTTCTACTGAACTGCTTTACCATTTCCTCCTCCAGTTGTTTTACAAAAGAATAAACTGAGGGAACAGGGGGTAAGGGACTTGTTAGTAAGTATCCAAGATCAGCTTTGAACTCAAGAATATGAATCAACCTTAGTCTTAGCACAGCATTCTATTCACTGTACCTCCTAGCTGTTCATCTTGATGTTACCATATACAATATTCTCTTGGTTTAACTCATTCCACTTCATATGTGTTTTCCTAGGTTTTTCCTGAAAGCCCCTCTATCATTTCTTATAGCTCAGTAGTACTCCATCACAATCAAATACTAAAACTTGTTCTTTCATTTCCCAGCTGATGGACATTCCCATAATTTTCAGTAGAATGGATTAGATATGCAAAATACATCGAGTTAAATTATCATAGTAAACTGGTCCTTGGTAAATGCAAAGAACCCAACTATTAGGAAAGAGCTGCTAGAAATATTTTGGATATAAGGGTTCATTTTTCTTTGATCTCTTTGAAATACAGGCATAGAAGTGGTATTGCTGAGTCAAATGGTATGCACAATTTGATAGTTCTTTGCGTATAATTCCACATTATTCTCCAGAATAGTTGAACCAGTTCACAACTTCACCAAAAGTGTATTACTATCCCCATTTTCCCACATTTCCTTCAACTTTTTTCATTCTTTTCTTCTCTGTCATTTTAGCTAATCTGATAGGTTAGTTGATAGAGGCATCTCCATGTTGATTTAACTTACATTTCTCTCAATAACGATATATAGCATTTTTATGTGACAATTTATAGCTTTGATTTCTTTTTCTGAAAACTCTCACTCAATGGGGAATAGTCTATCTTTTTACAAATTTAGCTCAGTTCCTTCTCATTTTTTGATAAATGAGACCTTTTTGAGAGAAAGCTGATTTTTTTTAGCTTTTTTTTTTGCAAGGCAATGGGGTTAAGCGGCTTGCCCAAGGTCATACAGTTCAGTAATTATTAAATGTCTGAGTTTGGATTTGGTACTCCTGATTCCAGAGCCAGTGCTCTATCCACTGTGCCACCTAGCCACCCCTTAAATCTGATTTTTTTACACAGTATTCTCAGTTTCCTGTTTTCCTTCTAACTTTGACTTCTTTGGCTTCTTTGGTGCAAAAACTTTAATTTTGTGTAATCAAAATTGGTCTGCTTACTTTTTTATTGTTCTCTCTATCTCTGATTTGGTCATAAATTTGCCTTTAGCCATGGCTCTGTCAGTGGCATTTTTCTATTCTCCATTCATTTACATATGAGTTCCTTTTTGTCTGAATCATGTACCCATTTTGACCTTATCTTAGTATTTGTTGTGAATGTCAGTCTATGCCTAGTTTTTGCCAGATTACTGTCTAATTTTCCAGAAATTTTTGTTGAATAGTGAGTTTTGTCCTAAAACTTGGGATCTTTACATTTGCCAAGGGCCAGCTTACTATGACAATTTAATTCCATGTATTTTGCATATTTAATCCATTCTAATGATCCCACCTCTTTATTTCTCAGTTGGAACCACATTGTCTGAATGATTCCTGATTTGTAATGTAGTTTGCGATCTGGTAAGCTATCTTTTTTCTTTATTTTTTTTTTCATTGATTTTCTTGATCTTATATTATTCCAGATAAATTTTCTTATTATTTTTAGGTTCTATAAAATAATTCTTTGGAAATATCTTTGTATACCACTAAATAAATACACTAATTTAGGTAGAATTGTCATTTTTATTATTTTCACTCAGCCTTTCCAAAAGCAATTAAGATGATTCTAGAGGTTTAGAGCTGTCTTTGTGTGAACATGGTTAATGCTTTTATTTGCGGGGGGAGAATGATGTTGATCTCTGTTCCTATGGTAAAGGGTATATAGTTACAAGCTTTTATCTTTTTTGTGCCATGGGCCATGGTTCTGGTCCCTGGTTTTCCACTCTGGCATATCTGGTGATCCCAGTTTCCTTCTTGTACTAGGGTAGCCTAATACAGAACCAACTTCCCAGGCTTTGAACCTTATTTCCTGAGCAGTGGTTGGGACTCTCATTGCTGGCAGAGCTGCAACAGGATATTAACTTTGTTGGGACCTCTCTGACCTCCCTGCTCCCTGTCTTACAGTGGGCTGTGTTCCTATTTTAACCATGGGACAGACCTTTTCCCATCTCACTGAAAAATTGTTTCACTGGGATTTTTGGTGAATTTTGCCATTTTAGCACCTCTTTAAAGGTTTCATTCAAAGTTATTTTGGGAAAACTTCTGGGAGGTTCCGAGCTTCTCACCACTGTCTTGGCTCCACCCTGAGGTTGTAACTTTCTCTCTATTCCCATTCAATTTTCTGTAGAAGGATATCATATCTAATTTTTCTAACATTCTATTCATCTCCTTGCAGGCAGAAGGTGGTGAAGTAGATTGAGTGCTGGGTCTGGAGTGAGGATGACTCACTTTTTGAGTTCAAATGGGGCCTCAGACATTTACTAGATGTGTGACCTCAGCAAATCGAATAATGTGGCTTACCTCAGTTCTTTATTTGAAAATGAGTTGGAGAAGAAATGACAAATAATTCCAGTATCTTTGCCAAGATAATCTCAAATAGAGTCACAAAAAGTCAGATATCACTGAAAAACAACTGAACAGTCACACTCAGATTCTTTCTTATTTATTTTAGACTCAGATTGTTCTAGCTCAGAAGGGGGAAGTAATCTTATCTTGACCATTATATTGACCATTGGGATGATTTCTCTTTTGTCCTCGGAATTACATGTCTGAGAACTTCCTATCTAATTGAGACCACTTATAGGCAAACTGACCTAGTCCTGGTTCTCAGAGGAGAGAAGTGAATCTTATAGCCACTGGAGGGTTCCCAGAGAACAAAAGTATTTTCAGCACAGTATGTAGGGTGGGGTGGGGGGAGGACCCACAGCTGTGACTCAGAAAGTGATGTAATTGTTTCCTGAGAAAATAAACTTGGAATATTGAAGTGAATGCTGTTAAATTAGGAACTGAGTTGTCAGAGAATGTCATCATAATATTTAAAAACTGTTAAGTATTTAATTGGTCATATTTTGCTTTAAAATGAATAATAATAACTTACTCATTGGGAAGGAAGTACAAAAAGTTTGGTAAATTCTACTCTATTTGTGGAGTTCTTTAGGAATTTCTTTTGAGAACTGTTAGAAATGAATGAAAAGAAAAACCTGCTAGAGTGAGAGAAAATTGTACATTTTATTCAGGAACCTTGCAAGAAACACCTTACAAGGTATGGGTAGTTCACCCAGGTGTGAAACACGAATTAGTCTTCAAAGTCAGGTAATTTATGGTCTTCAGAAATTCTTTCCCCTCCCTCTTGGATGTTCATAGGCTCTCAGAGTTTGAGTTACAATCTAAGAGGTCTACCTATTCCATGACATGCCCCTAATATGATCCCCCCCCCACATCATAAGAAGCATGATATGCTGATGAACCCCAATCGTAACAGGGGGTGTGTGGGTTAATATTCAGTTATCTAATTGAGCAAACTCAGTAGCATTTGCTCAAGATCTCTAGGTCACTCTAGACCAGTTGAGAGCAGGTTTGGGGTTTGGTATCTCTGGAAAGGGATTAGGAAAACTCTTCCAGACTTGTGATTGGCTGGGCCATTTCCCCCTTTGTAATGGATTCCCTAAGGGCTCCCCTCCACACCCTGTGAAGACCAACACCCTACATTCCTCACAACAACTTTAGGTAAGGTCATGAAACCTTGGAGAAAGAATGGAAGTATCTTTGCTAGGAAAGCCCCAAATGGAGTTATGCATAGTGGGACATAATTGAAAAGACAATAACACATAAAATCTGATTGGTTCTGGAAAAGAATGTGGTGAATTTCTAAGGGTGGTTTAATGAAAAACCATTCACAATGAAGAGAAGGAAGAAGTGCTAACAAGTTCAGTTTATAGAAATGATTTTTATCTGATGGATGATTTGACCTCACCAAACACCCTAAAGAAAAATCTCAATCTCCATGATTCCCATGACAGGCTTCCTCTCCCCTCTCCCCTCTCCCTTTTCCCCCTATAACTTTATTGGGGGGAATTTGGTGATCTCACATGAATAATAATGATAACAGGCTTCTCTACCAACATTCTGTAAGTTGCAGAGCACTTTACATATGCGATCTCATTTTCTTCTCAAAACCTTGTGAATTTCTCAGTAAAAAAAAAAACAAATGTTAAATTACTTGCTTAGGGTGACTCATCTAGAATCCAAGGCAAGAATTGAACTCAGGTCTCCATAGACTAGCATTGTGTGTGACTCTTCATAGGCAATTGCTAAATCTTTATTGATTGATTGATTGATTGACTGTCTGGTCACACTATCCATTATGACACCTAGCTGCCTGTTCTAGCCACAGGTGAGATCAATGATAATTTAGCCAAATAAAATCTTGGAGTGAATCCCTCTGCAGCTGTATTGGGTGACCCTGATTATGTGAGAATGATAAAATAAAGTCAGCCACACAAGGATGCATTCATATACCATCTTTATTGGTGACCAAAGAACAAATGGGAAATAATGGAACCAGAAGATAACAGAACAAGAGAAGGTGCTCAAGAGGGGGATGGGGGCAGGGTGATGACCTACAGCTCAAACAAGGAGGAAATGGGAATGTTGACTGACAAGATCCCAGAGGCAACTATGAAGCTGTGGTCTCTCCTCTTCTAGATTTCTCCAGCAAAAGCCATCCAGTTCTGGCAAAGTAAGGAGAACTGTGAGAAGTGGTATCCCCCTGCTTCTGCCTTCTCCCTTTGACTCTTCCTCTCCTCCTTGGTCTTAGCTGAGCCAGGCTGGGTAAAGAGAAAAGTAAAGGATGAAAAGACCATTCTCAGGACTGTTCCCCCAATTTTCCCTTCCCAACAGCCATACCCACTTACCCCTTCTCTCTGGCTGGGGCAAGACCTTTCCTACACTCTTCCTGGGGATTTCCTCATGGGGCTGGGACAGGAGCAGCCCATCTAATAAAAAGTAGGTCACATGAAACCCAGTTTCATACAGTTTGTGATATTGCAATGCCATCTCTATACCTTCCCCATCTCCAGCATTTGTCAACTTCCTTTCCAGTTTCTGAAGCAACCCTTCTAACCTGTTACAGGTGCTTCAGGACCCATGTGGTCTAAAGTTAATTATCATCTGCTGATATCACTTTTGTGCACCTTAAAGCACTTGACATCTACAAAACCTAATTACTCTCTATCCAGGGCTCTCTTCTTTAGGCTACTGTCACTCTATGTCCCATTGACATTTAAAATACTTTACATTGGCAAAGTCACATAGAAATAACCTAATTGAACATTTACATGACCCAGTAGAGGTCAAAGATATCAGTGACCATAGATGAACCACTGAGGATTTCTCCATCCCTCACAATTATCCTTTCTCCCATTTAACATAAAGATCTAGATTAGGAAACACCATGGACTCCCAAAAGCAGTCAATGACTGCTTATAACCTGTACAGAGTTTTCCCTTTCAATGCTCTTCTCCCTATCACTGAGTCAGGAGAGAATTTAGTATCTGGGCCCAGAGGAGAGAAATAACTTGCCCCAGGACTCATGAAAAGTTGGGTTCTGGATGGTGGATAAAACACAGATCTCTTGACTTGACCCTGACCTGACTTTGCCCTCAAAACCAACCTGAGTATTAAGTGGATGAGTGGCACAACTGGGAAATAAAAGGGACTAGGAGTCAGGTGAGAACATCCAGGCAGATGGAGAGTCTCAGAACCTCAGGACCACAAGCAGGCTCTGAGACCTTTTGATCCAAGCCATGCCAGAAGAATGATCCCTGATAGGCCATACCTGAGAAGTAACCAGGTACCCTTTTTCTCAAGCCCTCCAGGGAGGAGGAGCTTCCTATCCCACCCCACCTACCCAGGGAGTCTCTCCCTGAAATCCTTACCTTATCTCTAAGAAGTTTCCTGTCCATATATAGTCCACTGAGGCAGTTACAGACCAAGTACCTGGGGCCTTCTCACTTACTCTTGACTTCCTATGAGGCTGTGAGTTCATCCTCCAGGGCTTCCCTTCAAGGAGTCCAGTGGCTTCCCCAGGAGTATGGGGGGAGGTGAATGACTGGAAGACAGGAGAGGATAGTGTTAGTTAGTTCTCCAGACCTGTAGCCTGGGACATTGGGATATGCAGATTCAAGGCCAGGGGATCTTCTGTCAGAGTTTCCCTACAGAAACCTGCTGATTGGAACTCAGGGGAAAATAAGATAGAAAAGATCCATAAAAAATGCAAAAGAAAATCATTACAGATAACATAAGGTTTTGAGTGAGGTCTTTTACTTGTGATACATGAAAATGTCACATTAGTCAGTTTGTCCTTAAAACTGTTCCATTACTAAGAATGTTTAAAAGAAAGGTTGGGGCAGAGCAGTGTATGATGGGGTGATTATAAAAAAAATCAGATGGAAAAAGGAGAGGAAGGAGAAATTGCCTCATAAAAACAGGGCAAGAAAATGAGAACTAAGACAGAGGAAGCAGGTAGTGGTGGAAAGCTGGTAATATTGGAAGCTTATCGTCATCTGGCTTGAAGAGGACACAAGATGTCCATGTCTAGAAGTTTACATCTTCTGAACTTCTAGAGAGTTGAGAAAACAGGGGATAGCATGGGGGAGGGACTTTTAGAAGGAGATACAGATTAGGTTTAGGAAGGTAACCTGAATAAATAAGAGAGGGACTTTTAGAGGATGAGTAAAATACAGGGTAAGGGGAGAAGATAAGGCAACAGGGAAAGGACAAAAGGACTTTGAGGAGGAAAATAGTAAAACTATAGTAATTATAACTTTAGCCATTATTGTTTATTTTCATTTTATTTTTGCAAGGCAGTGGGATTAAGTAACTTGCCCACGGCTACACAGCTAGGTAATTATTAAGTGTCTGAAGCCAGATTTGAACTCAGGTCCTCCTGACTCCAGGGCCAGTGTTCTAACCACTGCACCACCTAGCTGCCCCTAATTATAACTTTAAATGTAAATGAGAAATGAATTGATGAATGACTGCAAAAGTTGAGGCATATGATTGTGATGGACTACTACTGTGCTCTAAGAAATGACAAGCTCAAAGATTTTAGGAAAAATATAAAAACCTTCATGAAATGATGAGGAGCAAAAAGAGCAGAACCAAGAGAAGACCATACAGTAACAACAATATTAAGAATAACTGAGCAAATTTGTTATTTTGCCAATTATCCATACTCAAATTAAATTCTGAGTGTCTGTCACTTCGAGTTCAGTATATTCTATCTACTAGAGTTAAAATTCTTGAGAGTTATTAGAGTCTTTCTCCCAAGTGGGGTTAAAGCCAGTTACATTCCATTAGATAGCAGTCTCATGGATAGGTAATGAATGTCCATCATTTCTGGCTAAGTATATTCTCTCTGTTAGAGTTACAATTCTCAAGATTTATGAGAATCTTTTTTCCCCATGCTGGGATATAGCCAGTTTCAACTTACAGGATAGCACTTTTTCCCTTGAACCGCCCCCCCCCTCCTTTTTGAACATTTTCATGTGTCTCTTGAACCTCCTGTTTGATGTCCAAATTTTCTATTTAGCTCTGGTCTTTTCATCAGGAATTTTTGGAATTCTTCCATTTCGTTAAATGTCCATCTTTTTCCCTAGAAGAGAATGCTCAGCTTTTCGGGAAAGTAGATTCTTGGCTGCATTCCAAGCTCCCTTGCTCTTTGAAATATCTCATACCAGGCCCTTCGATCCCTTAATGTTGATGCAGCCAGGTCCCTCGTGATCCTTACTGTGGCTCCTTGATATTTAAATTGTTTCTTTCTGGCTGCAGGATTTTCTCTTTTATCTGATAGTTCGGGAATTTGGCCACAATATTCCTTGTTATTTTCATTTTAGGATCATTTTCTGGAGGAGATCGATGTACTCTTTCAATAACTACTTTGCCCTCCAATTCCATGATATCAGGGTAGTTTTCCATCACTAGGTCCTGTAACATTAAGTCCAGGCTTTTTTTCTGTTCAGTGTTTTCAGGAAGTCCCATAATTTTCAGTTTGCCCCTCCTCGATCTATTCTCGAGGTCAGTGGTCTTGTTGATGAGGTATTTTACATTTTCTTCTATTTTTTCTATTTTTTTTATTTTGTTTGACTGACTCTTGCTGTCTCATAGAGTCATTAGTTTCTGCAGACTCCATTCTTTTTTTGAGGGAAGAGTTTTCTTCATTAACTTTTTGCAACTCCTTTTCCAATTGGTCAATTCTACTTTTGAAAGAGCTTTCCATTTGACCAACTGAGGTTTTGAGAGAATTATTTTCTTTTTTGCATTTTCCCAATTGAGGATCTGAGAGAATTATTCTCATTTTGTGTTTGTCTAATTGTTGATGTGACAGATTTTTTCTCATTTTGTTTTTGTCAAATTGCACTTTCTAAGGATTTGTTTTCTTGTTGCAAGGCATTAATTGTCCCAAATTTTCCACTTGATTTTTAAGCTCTTTCCTTATTTCTTCAAGGAGGTCTTTCTGTGCTGAAGACCAGATTGTATTCTTCTCAGAGGTTCCAGGTCTCTCTGAGTTAGGGTCTTTCCCTTCCAAGAATTTTTCTATGGATCCACCTTTCCACTGACCCTTCTTTATTTTGCTAAGACCTTGAGTTGGGGAGGATCTAGTTCACAGGGCCTTGAGATCATTAGAGGGTTTACTCATTGAGTGCAATTTCTCAGGCTGGCCAGTAGGAGGTGGTGGTTTCTTTCTCTGGAGTGTCTGTGACCTTGATTGAGGCCTTCTACCTTTGCTTGAAGGGAGGAGTTGGAGCTATTGAATTCTTTTGCCTTCAATCAGTGGTGCTCTTTACCCTGGCCTGAGGTCATTCATCAGCTGGGCTGGTGGTTCTTCTCACACACCTGGGCCTGAGGCAGAATTAGTCTGCAAATGTTTGTTCTGAGAGGAGGCCTCAGCAGCAATGGAGGAGTGGACTCTGAGTTCCTCAGACTAGAGGAGCCCAGGGATGGTGTGTCCCCAGGTCTCCTGCACCAGAACTCTCCCCCTAGCCCTTTCCACAAGCTCCTGAGGGACAGCACCAACACCAGTGTCTCTGCTCCGTAGTTGACTCAAGCCCCTGCTGTCTAGCCCCACTGCTGATCCAGCAGGTCCAGCTCTTGGGCCCTCAGACTCCTGGCTCCAATTCAGCTGCTAATCTGGTTGATCTGGGGCTGATCCTCCCTCTGAGCCCAGACTCACCCACCCAAATTCATCAGGTGCTGCTGGGGGAGACAAATCCTAAGGTAGATGTTCTTTCTCCTGGCTTTTCTTTCTGGGTTTTGTGGGTCAGATTTCTTTTAAGAGGTTTGTTTCATGTGATAGATGTGGAATGCTCAGGAGACTTTAGAACTGTGCCTGTCTTCTCTCTGCCATCTTGGTCAGAAGTCTGTTCAAATCACTCTTAACCCCATTGCCTTAATCATCAAACAAACAAATGAACGAACAAATAAATACATGAAAGATACTTTGATGATTCCAGGTTGGTTCACTGGAACCCAGGCTTCAGGTTTTCCCCTTTGGCTCTAGGGGCTGATATTAAGCACCTCTCCTGCTTAACTATAATCTATGCTCTTCTGGCTTCTGAGTGAACTATCTTGTTTCATTTTCTTGACATGAAATCTCCAGAATGTGACTATTTCCTTCATGCCTGGTGATGGATTTTCACAAAAGAACGTGTTAAAGCAAAAAAAGTGACATGGAACATTTTGTTTATAATAGCTCTTGATTGTGAACTTACTGCTTTTGCTGTTAAAATGAAAAAGTATTTGTAATCATCAAAACAAATTATTTTTTGGCACTTCTATTTTCATTTAATATTTCCCTATCAATTTAACCTTTTTTTTCAAGTTTTGAGTTCTAAGTTCTTTCCCTCTTTGCTCCCCACTCCCTTTCAATGAGACAGCTAGCAGTGTCATACAGCTTATGCATGTGTCGTCATACAAAACACAATTCCGTGTTAATAAAGCTATAAAAGAAAATTAAGGAAAGGAAAGGTATTTTTAATATGCTTTCAGACTCTACCAGTTTTTTTCCTGGTGATAGATTGCATCTTTCTCTATAAATCCTTCAGAATGGTCTTGCATCATTGTATTGCTGAGAATGGATAAATCATTCCCAGGTGATCATCATTACTGTTGCTATCACTTGTTGACAATTTCCCTTGGGTTCTGCTCATTTCACTAGACATTATTTTGTAGAGATCCACACATGTGCTTTCTAAAGTCACTGAGCTCATCATTTCTTATAGCACAGCAGTGTTCTTTCAAAATTGTATGCCACAGCCTGTTCAGTCATTTCATAATGAATAGCATTTCTGCCAGGTCCTTGCCACCACATAGAGAGCTGCTATAAATATAAACTCTGTAACATAAAAGTTCTCTTCATTTCCCCCAATTACCTTTGGAAATAGATCAGGTAGTGGTAGTGCTAATAACTCTTTGGGTATATTCTAGATTGTTCCCCAAAATATTTGGCTCTATTCGCAATTCCAGGGAAGTTCAGGGAACACTGATTTTAGGGCTTTTTTCATGGTTGCTTTCCATGTTGGTATCAACCTGAGACATCTAACTCTCATGATGCTACACAACCACCATCTTCTGGTTGAAACATTTCCAGATCCCCTTAACTGCCAGAGTCCTGCCTCCCCAAATACCTTGTATTTAGCTACTCTGTATTTATTGACTTCATATTTGTGTAATAAAAAAACTTATCTATAACCTCTAACCTATGATTACAAGAAGATGCAGCACGCACAGTTGCATCACTTTGAGAAATTGTTTCAGAAATGGGCTAAACTATGGTGAGGAGTCTCACACTCATTGATGACCTAGGGGAGTACCTACCCTAAGTATGTGAAGACTTCCCTTCATGGGAATGGGGCTGATGAGAACAGTTGGTTCCAAAAGGCATGGAGCAATTGAAGTAGGTGTTGTGGAGCCCTTAGAGCATGGTTAGACATAGGAGACCCCAAGGTCATCCAGTGAATCTCAAACCATCTGGAATCTGTCCATCTGTCCTACCACAGATGGCAATGACTCTGGGAGAGAGAATGAAGTCAGCTACTTCATGCAACTCTCTCTCACTTAAATCAAATTTATGTGTAAATTTAAGGAAATCACCCATTCTGTTTCACCATTTTTTAAGCTAAGACAATCATGGACTGACAATGCATGATATCATGTTTGCAAATGAAAGGCACTCCAGGCAGCCTCTGAGCAGTGATGCAACAAAGAATGGATCCATTCTCTGCTGCCTGTGCTAATTTTGGTCTAATAATTAGCAGCAAGAAAATCCAGGTGATCCATCAGCCAGAGCCACATCATCCATACAGAAAATCATCGTTTTCTAGAACTGGAGAACTTTTGAATCCTGAGTATCAGTTCACTTACCTTGGCACTGTATTTTCCAGGGAAGTACACATTGAAAATGAGGGTGAGATATACATTGTCAGGGCTAGAGTAGGGATTGGGAGGCTCCAAGACAATGTGTGAGAGAGAAGAGATATGAAACAGCCTATAAAAGTGTAGGTCTACAGAGCCATTGGACTGGCCTCATCAAAAAACTCGACGGTCTACCAGCACCATGCCAGGAAACAGAATTGTTTCTATTTGAATTCTCTTAGGAAGATTCTGAAGATCACCTGGCAATATAATGTAGCAGGCAATGAGGTCCTTTCTTGAACTAAATTGCTAAGCATTCAAACTCTAATAGACTAGACACAGTGATTTTGACTAAAAGTCAATTTTATAGGGAACTCACACAGTTCAAGACTAACCTGGTGTTCAGAAGAAATGATACAAGTACACCCTCAGGCTCTCTCTTAGGAACTTTGGAACTGATTGCTTGACATGAGAGAAACTGGCACAGGAAAGTCCATGATACCCACATCAAAGAAAGGGTTGTATTCTATGAGCAAAGCAGAATTGAAGCTGCTCCAAAGATAACCAAATTGAGAGAATCCATTCCAAATTTTCTCCTCAACTACTTGTGTTCTATTTGTGTTAAAGCATTTCCAGTTCACATTTGTCTGATCAGCCAGAGTAGGACATACTGTAGTTTGACTCTTATATAGTAATTCCATTTTGAATCAGGACAGAATAAAAAAGAAATAGAGTTAAAGAGACATAGAGAGATAGAGACACAAAAAATAGTAATAAGGACAGATTAGCACAGAGAGAAATTGAGTAACAGAGAAAGAGATAGAAAGAGAATCATAGGCAGTGAAAAAGAAAGAGACAGAGAAACAGAGATATGGAGATTGAGCCTGAAAGTGATATAGACAGAGAAAAGGCAGATGAAGGGAAAAGAGATAAGGACAAAGTGATTCAACGAAATTAGAGGTAACCTTTACTAATCCACCATAGACTTGAAACCCAATTCAAAGATAATGAAAAATACAATGTTCCTCCTCAAAGTAGCTAAAATGTGAACATAAGTCTCCATTTTGATTCTCCAAAAGGAGGAAACCTGAAATGGCTGTCTATCAGCTGAGATTACCTGTGTCCAGTTCTCATCTCTGCCAGCCATCACAACCCCAACATGGGGCCCAAGTCAAGTCTGGAGTTACAGAAGCAGTTCAGAAAGTAAAAGGAACTTTCTGGATGTCACTGAGAAGAAACTTGGACCATGGTCAGTCCTGACAAGCTGGGGACAACACTTGGAAAAGCTCTTGTTTCCCCTTCACAAAGCCAGAGTTAATTTGGGGGGTTCTTGTGATGTCCAAAGTTGATTTCACAGATTAATAAGGATACCTAAGATTTGCCATGTATCTGCATCAGACAGAGATAGGGAAAAAAAGTCAGTCTCCCAAAGAACCCATCAGAGGTCCTGATCTCATGGAAGCCAAGAGATCAGAACCTGGGGCTTGGAGGAGGTGGCTGGGAGAGGCAAGTTTATGTAAGAAAAAAAATGTCTTATCAAAAATTCCACAGACTCAGACCACTGGTGAAGTCAGAAAAAGGTTTTATTTATGATCTCACAAGAACAGATGTCCAAAAGTGGACACACTCACAACTGTGAATAACAAATGGTTTATCCTTATCCAAGCTGCAAAGTACCTCCTTCCCTCTGTCCCCCATTATTCTTGGAGGATTGAACTAGAGATGTCTGTCCCTAGAGGTCATACCAACCATTGGAGAATGCTCCCATTCATGCCTGTCCAGTGTGCTTTTAACCTCCTCCAGGAGTTCGTCAGTCAGTCAGCCAACATTAACTAAACACCCAGGATTTTCTGATCACTATTCTCAGTACTGAAATATAGAGAAAGACCAAAGACCTGTGGACCTCACCACTTCTCCTAGTCTAGCTCTGTGCAGGCAACCCCCAACTTGTCCAAAATGACTCCTTGTCTCTGAACTCCAGTTTGTGCTCACTCTTTAGGCAAGGATGTTTCTGTCTCTTTCTTTCTCTCATTCTCTTTCTGCCTCTGCCACTGTCTCTCAGATTTTGTCACTATCTCTATGCTTTTGTTTCTCTGCCTCTGCCACTGACTCTAGGTCTCTGTCTCTGTCTCTCTCTCTCTGTCTCTCTCTCTCTCTCTCTCTCTCTCTCTCTCTCTCTCTCTCTCTCTCTCTCTCTCTCTCTCTCTCTCTCTCTCTCTCTCTCTCTCTCTCTCTGTCTCTCTCTCTCTGTTTCTGTCTTTCTGCTCTTTCTGTCTCATCTCTCTCTCTCTTCCTTCTCTTTCTGTGTTTCTCTGTCTCTTTGTCTCTGTCATCTTCCTTTGTCTCTTTCTGTCACTCTGTTTGTTTCTCTCTCTCTCTCTGACTCTCTGTGGATGGGTTTAAGTGTATGTTTCTCTAAGTGTACCACTGTACTTCTGGCTTTGTCATTGCCTCTTTCTCTGCTCTATTTTTCTCTGGTTAGGTCTCCAACTATTGGAGGTCAAGGCTCCTGTGGTCTCTCCCTCTGATTGGCTGCTTCTGCCCACAACAGTCTTTTTAAGGAGACCCAGGTCAATCTTGTCTCTTCACCCTGACTCATCCCTTTTCTTCCAAGGTGCTCTTGCCTTCCCATCCTGTCCGTAACTCCCCTCTTTTCAGCTCCCTTTAATGTGTTGACATTTGATGCTTGAATGCAAACTGTATGAGGGCAGGGTCTGTCTTTCTGCTCATTGGTCATTGTCTCTAGCACAAAGTTGGGCACATTGGCTGTTACTGAACCAAGCTCTTAATAACTGCTGATTTGATTCACTGCACAGAGGACTCCTGTTTGTCCTCCTAGTCCTGGGCAGCACTAGAAGAAATAAGATGTGCCACATGCACACTTAATAGGGTGAGGAAATATGTCTTGCCCTGGAGAAGGATGGGGGAGGAAAGGGGAGGGATGCGGGGGAATGTGGGGAGAGGGGGGGGGGGGATAGGTGATAGAAGAGAGGGAAGATCAAGGGAGAGGATACTCAGATTCAACACACTTTTGGACAGGGCCAAGATGAAAGGAGAGAGAGAGAGAACAGAATAATTGAGAGTGGGGAGACATAGAGTGGAGGTACAGCTAGAAATAGCAACTGTGGGAAAAATATTGAAGCAACTTCTCTGGTGGACTTATGACAAAGAAAGGAACTCAGCCAGAGACAGAGCCATTGAAATCTGAACACAGATTAAAGTACATTTTCCTCTCTCTCTCTCTCTCTCTCTCTCTCTCTCTCTCTCTCTCTCTCTCTCTTCTGGAGGTTTCTCATCTCCTTGGGGGGGGGGGTATGTTTATTCTTCTGTTTTCCCTTATAACATTCAATTTACATCAATGTATGGCATGGAAACAATGTAGAGACTGTCAGACAGCCTGGGGGGGGGGAAGGGAGGAGGGGGAAAAATTGTAGAATTCAGAGCCTTGCAAAAAATGATGGGTGCATATTACTATTGTACATAATTGGAAAACAAATAAAATGTTAAAAGACTAAAAATACATACATACATACATACATGCGTACATATATAAAAAAAGAAATAAGATGTCCCCGAGAGACAACGAGCTAAGGCAAAGTTCCAGGAAGCAGCCAATGAAAAAGAGGTGAGGCAGAGGATGAGAAGGGGTAGAAGGTTAACAAAGTGGGGTGGGGCCAGGTTGAGAAGGCTTCCAAACACAGAAGCATGCCCTTGAACCTGAAGGTAACAGAGGAGGGGAAGAGGTTGAAGGATATAGTCCCTCCTGCATCTTACTAAGTCAGCTTGACCAATGGGAGAGAATGGCCTGCAGTGGGGAGAGACTCAGGGAAGCAGGACTCCAGGAACTGTAGTAATGTTCTAGGTGTGATCTGAGGAGAGTCTACATTGGGAAAGGGAGCTCAATATCAAAAGAGAAAAGGGAGCAAATGACAGACGCTATGAAGGTTAAAGTGACAAGAATGAACCACTGATGGGATATAATTCACAGGTATCCTCTCACTCTATGCTACTGGGAAAATGAAGGCTATCTGACATGAGGAACCTCTTCTCAAAGCCCCTTTCCAAAATCACCTACCCTCTAGTCTACATAGAAAAGAGGAAACTCTTCATTTCTGTCAAGTACCGAGGATAGGCAGGGCTGTTCCCCTCCTATCCACTCCCCAAGATAGCCCTGTCCCTTCCTCTCCCTTCCTCAGGGCCCTCCTCCTCTTTCCTTGGACTTTCCCTACTTCCCATAAACAGACTGAGGTTCACTTTCACTTTGTCATTCCTTCAAGCCTTTATCCTGTATTTCCAATTCCTCTCACTCCAGATTCCTAAAATGACTTGTGTGCATTCTTGCCTTTCCCTCACTCTCAATTCACTTCTTGCTCCATCCTTCGGCAGTTAGACCTTCTGCCTTTGTCCCAGGGATCCAATCTCTGCCAACTTCTGACTTCTTAGACTCATCTATGGACAGCTCATCTTCCTAGAAACCTTAGCTTCACTGCTCTCTCTTGGCCCTCCCCTTGACTGCTTGAACCCTCCACCTTGGCCCAATTTATTGACTCCCTAGCACATTTCTCAAGCAGCTTTCCTTCCCCTCTTCCTCTCCTCATACTTGCTTACTGGGGGTTCTCCCCAGAACCTAGGGGAGCCGATGTCACTTCTCTGGAGGTGACTCACCTGACTCCTCAGCTCCAGATTCACATTTATGATCAAATCCCGCCTCTGACATTTCCTAGCTGCGTGACCCTGGACAAGTCAGTTCACCTTGATCTGCCTTTAATTTTTCATCTGTAACATGGGCACAAAATATCAGCCTCTACCTCACAGTTTTTGTGAGGATCCAATGTAAAGTTCCTAGCTCAGAGGCCTGGGGCTCTTAATGCTGTTCCTTCAATCTTTGGTCCTCCACCTGCCCCCATCACCCCAGAAGCACAGTGTATTACATCGAACTAAAAGAGCCCCTGAATTCTCGAGTTCTTGAGACTGAAACCAAGTTGGAAGGGTTTTCTTTGCCACAATCAGAAACCGCCTCAACTGGAAAGGGCAGAGCTTTGGGATGACTTTGAGATCCTCAGGAAATTGGGATGGGGGGGCATGTTAACAAAACAGAGAATCTTGGGTGCTCAGGGGAGCTGACCCTGAGGAGTGACACCCAGGTGACTGGGGGATAGGTTTGCCTGGAGGCCCCTCTCTGTGATTCCACTGTATTCTGGGACCCCACAGAATGTCCCTCCAGGCCAGAGTGTCTTAGGAGGAGGAGAGAGGGGAGACATCAGAGCAAAGTGAGGTGGGACCAAGGTGTCCCAGTGCCTCCTGACTGGTCGACGACTGATTCCCTGGGTAGAGTGTCATCCTGGGCCAGGATGACAAGGCACCCTGGGTGAGCCCTCAGGAAGAGTTCCTTTGGCCAGGACCAAGGTCAGGGTGCAGCTGTAGCGGCAGTGCCATTGAGACAGTGACATTGCTGGGAGGGGTTGCAGGGACCATACCTCTACCCTTACACCACCTGGAAGCATCTAAAACCTCGGGGTGCCCAGGCTCAGTCCAGGAGGCAACCGTTGGACTCCAAGGCCTGCAGCTCCAGTCAGCCCCCTTTCCTCCTTTGTGTTGCCACTCCAAGTGGGCAGAGCAGTGCTCTGGCTTCAAGAAAGACAGAGGAATAGTGAATAGGTAAGTAAAGGGATGGACAGTTCTGGTGTGTGCAAGACTATCTGGGGAAATTGGAATCAGGGGAGAGAGAGACAGCCAGAAAAAGAGAGAGAGACATAAGCAGAGACAGAGCCTAAGAGGAGAGACAGAAATAGAGGCACACAAGAGATAGAAACAATGAGAAGGCAGGAGGAGAGAGAGAGAGAGAGAGAGAGAGAGAGAGAGAGGTGAAACCCACTTTAAAGGCAATTTAAAGGCAATGAGAAGTATAGAAAGTTCTTCCCCAAAGTAGGGATGATGTGAACGTGAAGCTCCATTTGTTAGCCCAGCTGGGCAGTATCCAGTCCTAACATGTGACAGACATCACAGCCCCCAGCAGGGAACCAAAGCAAAGCCAGGAGTTAGGAAGCATTGCAGAGAGTTGAAGAGAATGTGGATCTCTTTGAGAGAAGAGGAGACCAGGGACATGACCCGGTGTGGCAAGCTGAGGACTCCAGTGGTAAAATCTTTTGCTTCAACTTTCAAAAACCAGAGTTCATCTGGGAGATTCTCAAGATGTCCAAAGCTGTTTTTACACATTCATCCTGTTTGCTGGCATTTATATAGAACCTTCTGTGTTCCAGGCTCTTTATAAATCTTTTCTCATTGGTCCTTCACAAAAACCACATGAAGAAGGAGATACTATCATTCCTTTTTTTACAGTTGGAGACACTGTGACACAAAGCAGCTAACTGATTTGCTCAGGGTCACTCTCTATTAACACTAAGAAGGCTCGCCACCTACTGGCCGAAGGCTCACTCTACTGCACCTGCTGCTTGCCAAGGTTCAGGAGGTAGCTCAGGTTAGGAAAAATAACTGGAATCATGTCACAGAATTTCATATGGGACCATTAAATGTGTCAAATGACCATCAGGGTGGACAACTCCATTGGAGAATGTGATGTTTCGCAGTCCAGGAAATTTTGGTCATGAGAGGTGTCTATTGGTGCCACCCTTCGTAGCCAGGAGAGCACAAGGACATTGTGCTCTCTTCAGGTGATCAATACAAAATGCCAGCAGAGACTTAGGGCAAGGGAGCAGCTTGTTCCTGTCAAGCCTGTTCCTGAACTAGCCTATTCCTGAGTAGCCAACATATTTGGAGGCCAGTTCAACTGAACTGATGTCTTTTCATAGACCATCCCTCTGGTGCAGACAGTGTTTTCTGAAATCCATGATCCCTTTCATTTTGTGTTAGTATTAAGCTGATAGATTCTTTTTTTTTGCTTACAGTGAAAACTTTATTTACATGGGAATGGGGTCAGAGGAATGGAAATTGAATAAAGGTAATATTAAATATATAACAAGATGGAGACAACTAACAGTTTCAAAATCATCACCATTATCATCATCATCATCATCATCATCATCATCAATCTGCTCCCTTAGAATTGTCATACAGGGTGCATGGTAGGACAGGGTATGTAAGGATCATCATTTCCAACACTGGACTTACCACTTAGCCAAGTTTATCCTTCCCACCCCTACCATGACCACCCCCCACATTAAGGCACTCTAGGATTTCAAGGAACAGATTTGAGGCAATTTCTGCTTTAGGAGATAGGGAGGAAAGATGGGACAGGTCAGGTTTAAAGCACTTGAGAATCTGAGCTGAGGTCATCTTATCAGGTAGTATGGCAAATTAGGGGAAAGGACAGCAAATCTGACTGAACACTTAACATTAGGATGAGGAGGAAGGGAGATGCCTAATGGAAAGAATACTGGTTTAGGAATTGGGACCTGAATTCTAGTCTTGGTCCTGCCACTCACTGGGTATGTGAGTCATTTACTTGTCTGGGGGTCAGTTTCTTCTCCTGAGACAACAAGGGAGCTTGAGTAGCCTCTTTCTAAAGTTCTAAAGATCCCTTCTAGCTTGGGCATTCTATGCATCTATGATGTCATAGTCATTTGATCCCCTGATTCCAGGTCATGGAGTTATTCCCACAAAGGAAAATCTACTCTTCATTCTCAGGGGCTTAACAAATGAATTTCACCTGCCCAGAATCTGTGTAATATAAAACATCTGTGAAAAATAAGAACAGAGAGATATGCTACAGGAAAGTCCCTTTTTTCAGGGGAACAGGTGAAAGAATTAAAACTGGGCAAGGATCCTGAGAATTCGGGAGGTGGGAAGAGGTGGAATAAAAAGCTTGGCATGGGATGATAGCTGTGGTGCTCTATTGCTAAACATCTCTACCTCTAAAAGTGCTTCTCATTTTCCATTTCAAGTATTAAAATGATATGGGGCAATTAAGAGGTGGGATGAAGCTGAGCCTCCTCAGGAAAATAAGTCTTAAGGAGGCTCAACTACACATTTAAAATTCATAGCCAGATCTGGTCTTTGTCCCTCTCCAAACCAGGTTCACAAACCTCTTTGGTCCAAAAATGAGCATTTTAAAGGCACTGCTGGGTCCAAAGGGGCAAAAGGAAGCATGATGCCATCTAGAGATAAATCTAAAGATTCATCAGCTTTGTGTCTACTGAGCACAGAGAAACAATTTACTTTTTCTCCTTTGGCCTCAGTAAAATAAGATTGAGCTAGACAAGGGAGGTGGAGAGGAGTGTGCAGAAGAGGTGGAATGGAGCAGAGCTTTAAGCTGGGGTCCATTAACTGTGGAAATATGGGGGGGCTGTGAATTTGAATAGCATAAAATTTACATCTCTCTTCGCTCGCTTATAACTTGAATTTAGCATTTCTTCTATTATTTGAAAACACTGTTTTGAGAAGTGGTCCATGGGCTTCACCAGACTGCTACAAAAAGGTCCATGACCCCCCCAAAAAACAATTTAAAAAGGTGAATAACTCCTTTTAAGGCCTTTTCCAGTTCTGACTTCTGAAGAGTTTTAACAGAGAATTTCAAAAATAGATATTCCCAAAGTTGTAGAGACTGAGCTTTGAAATGTTTGGAAATCTTTCCACTGTTATTCTCAGCTTCACCCTGAATCCAATCTGTCTCCTTGACAGACTTATTTCAGGCTAATGTTAAAATTGATCTTTATTCCCCGGACACCTATGTGCTACTAGTGCTAAGAGCAATGAGCCTACAATCAAAGAGAAAACATTTAAATGCACAACAGAGTAGCAACCGAAATAGTAGAGAATCAGCATGTGCTACTTTCTCAGAGAGGCTGATGTATGAAGTCTACTTAGTGTTTTGTGAGCCTCAAGAGACACAGATTTTATTCCTTAGTCAAATTTCCTTTCCTTCTGTGACTTCAATTTTGCAATCTATAAATAGGTTGTTTGAAATGAGATTGAAACTATGTCCCTCCCAATTCTGACACTTTGAAGATTCTAGGTCCATTCACTGTGGGAAATCACCAAAGCAAAAAAGTAGATTTTCAGAAACATACAGTAGGTACAATGCTCTAGTCCTGACATCTTTGTCCTGAGATTAGTTATTCTGGGACAGAAGTACCCACATCCATAGTTCAGCCTCCATATACTTTGGCATTATTGACATCCCTAGAGAAAGTGGGTACCTGGGTCACCAAAGAAGAGATCAATTTTTCTTTTATGGGGTGGCTTTCACAGAATTCCCAGGTAAGAAATCATCTCATGAGGGTGAAAAAACCCCACAAAAGTCAAAAAGGCCAGTAACCTGGGGAAGCACAGTTGTAGGAAGGGTCAAAGGCTTCCTCCTGAGCCACTGATTTGGCCAGCTCTCCTGCTGCCTGCTCCCTGGGAGAGGCTGATGAAGAAAGGAAGAGGAGGCAGTTTCACAAGCTTCTGGAGTACAGAGCCCTATTTGTACCTGGACGAGTAATACTACTCCTCCAACTCGTACAAGTCAATGGAAATCTCATCCCGCAGGGAAATGAGCTTCTTGTCACACTCATCCTGCAAACCCCGAAGCTGCTGGTTACGCTGATCGATGGCTTCATTCACCGAGGGAAAGCCATTGAGGATGAGAAATTGCTTGAGGTCAGAGACAAGCTTCATCAGGGACTCCCCGAATCGGACAATATTGGCAGCTCTCACATGCATTTCATAATTGTCCTGCTCACCCTGAGTTGCCCGGGATACCTGAGTTTCATCTTCAATCCTGGCTGTCTTTATTATCTCAGTGAAATTATCCATGATTGACTTGATATCATCTTTCAGTCTCTTCTTGTAGGACTGAAGGAGGATCTCTTTGCTCTGATGGAGGACTCTTTGTTGGGCCATTGCATTATTCTGGCCCCTCGCGAGCTGAAGCCGGTCCGAAGCTGATAGATTCTTGCACCATGATTTGGGGAAATCATCTCTAGAGAGATGCTGTTGATGTATGGGATCCCTGTTAGGATTTATGAACTTGTACTATCTGTGACTAGAAGTCTAGTCTTGGAGACAGGAAGACCTGGATTCATTTCTTTCATCAAAAGGAATTTACCAGTTATGTAACCTGGGCCATTCACTTCCCCTCTGTCTGCCTCAATTTGCTTCTCTGTAAAGAGGGGGGTAATGACCCCTTCACAGGCTGTTGGTGGAATAAAATGAGAAGACAATTATCAAGCCCTTTGCAAACTGATTTGTGTGTATCTGAAGACACACACACTCACACACGTTTATTGGATTCAATATTGGATTCAATTGGATTTGTAAAAGACAAGATTTGCTATGGTGTATTGTCTGACTACTGATTATGGAAACTGTGGAAACTAAGTGGAACATTTACTCCTCCTCTGAGATGTGCTCAGGGTACTTTGATGAGTCCAGGTGGATTCACTGGGCCCCTGGTTTTAAGATTTACCCTTTGACCCTAAGGGCTGACATTAAGCAGTATCTGAACCTCTCCAGGCTAACCGTATTCTGTGCCATTTGAATTTTGAGTGAACTACCCTGCAATAGGATGGTGTATTTACCATTTGTCCAAGGTTGTTCATTATGGTTTGGATAGATGGTTCTTGTAGCAAAATGCACAGAGCCCAGGGGCTTCTGTTGCTAAATGGATTCTCCTTTTATCTCTGCTATATTGAGAATTGAACTTGATAAGGAGGAATTAGGGGTAGCAGACACAGTAAACTGGAGCCCACTCTCCCCAAGAACAAACATTTTGGATGGTTGGGGAGAAGGAGGTACCAGGTCAGGGTGACATGACTGTGCTTCTGCTCTTGCTATATGTTATAAGAAACAATTTCATTTCAGAAGTTAAGGAATGGTGATAGCTTATCAGTAATAATGCATAACCCTACTTCACATCATTAGAGAATAGTTCTGTACACATAGCCCAAATCAATCTTTGTAATCCCCTCCCATTCTGCCTCTGGAGCCCAAATGATCAGGTCCATTCCCTCTTCTCAATGACAGTCCTTCAGGGGTCTTGAAGTGTGTCTCAACCTAGGAAGTGATCCCATTTAGCTATTACTTGTGTGTTTATACTAAACTGTTTTTGCCAGAAGATGTGTGGGATTCAGGTTTCTTGGCCTTGGCCATTCTTATTTCAGAAAATCCAATTTCTGAAGTTTCTTAATCACATCACACCCATCTTTGTGTGCTCAACAGGTCTGTGGTTCACTGGCACTTGGGCAGAGCCAAGGAAGCAGGAGCAGGACTACAAAAAGCAGTGAGAAGGATCCAGAAGAGAGCTGTCACCTAATGAGGAGAAAGCTGCCTGCATCGAGAATCCCTCACCCTTTGTGTTTTTGAAGGGAATTCCTCTAATCCCCAAAATGCACAATGTGGAGTATGTTCAAAAACTGCAGGATGAGTTTGAGTTTCAGGAGAAAGATGTTATTTTAGTGACCTAGGCCAGATCAGGTAAGGGGTGGGGCGTGGGAAACAGGGGAGGGAGACTAGGAGAGATGAAGTTTCTTCTATTCCTCAGCATACCAAGGCTCAGACCTATAATTGGAAGGGACTTCAGACTTCAGCTATTTCATCCTCCATATTGGGGAAAAGAGATTACTACCCTGTGATAGGCCATGACCACTCTGGAAAACAATTTGCTGAAGCTCAAAGACTCTTTATCATAATAAGATTTTGAAGTAATTGCAAGAAGTGCTACATTTTAGCAAAGATGTTATTGAAAACAAAGATGGCCTCTTCAAGTTCATGGATCCCCTGAAGTCTCCTCATACATTCCACTGGAAGTCCATGTTGCTCAGGTGGAGAACCTAAGGGAGAAATAGAATTCCTTCAGTCACCTTGATAGTACAGTGGAGTCCAGAAGGGTCATCTTTGTGAGTTCAAGTCTGGCCTCAGACACTTACCCTCTGTGTAACCCTGAGGAAATCATCTCACCCTGTTTGCTTAAATTTCCAAATCTCTAAAATGACCTGAAAAAGGAAAGAGCAAACCACTCCAGTCATTCTTCTAAGGAAACCCCAGAGAGAGGGGGAGGAAGATAAGGAAGTTTCAGGGACAAGGGTGAGGGACCCACAGCTAATGAGTGTGTGAGCAGGATCTTAGCAAACAGTGGTGGTCGTAGCAGCTCCCAAGGACCGGATCAGCACCAGTGCCCCTACAGTGCCTTACTCCCCAGGCTGGGTTAAGATTTCTTTCCAGTCCCAGCCCCTGAAGCCCTCATAGTCTCTGGTGCCTCAATGCCCCCAGAGTCCTCAACATCATCTAAGTCCCTATGAAAACTCAAATGAAAGGGAAGTGTTGGCAAGGGCTAATTCCAGTTTTCTCCAGCAGAGGCAATCCAACTGAGATGAAGTCAGAAGTCTGGATTATTATGATGTAGCTTTATTAAGCACCTTCCATTTCCAAACACTTCTCTTTCCCTCTAGGGACTTAAACCTAGTAGTAAAGTTTAAGACTGAAAAATATCTCCAAATAATTCGACTCCCGTCCTGTTCAACTGGGGTTGAGATTTGCTGGGGAAAAATTCTAAAAGAGAAGATGCTTTGAGCCAATGTGGGATTTGTGTTGGACTTCCTGTTCACTTTGCCATAAAAACAAAAACCAGACTTTAGCATCATTCAATTCAGCAAGTTCACACTACACTGAGTAATGCTCCCACTTCCACACATTCTCCCCAGTCACTCCGCACCAATTTCTTCACATTCTGTGACCTTGGAGGTCTTGCAGTTCTAAGTAGCATAGACCTGAATCTATTCAACATTTCTCAATTATAAAATCAAAACAAAACAGCAGCTCCTGTCCTACTAAGAAGTGATGGTCCAGATTATAGAGAATCATGTTGTTCAGAATTTGCTTTCAAATCCCAATCTGATGAGACAGTGAATTATGGCCAATCCTCAAATGCAGCAGTGAATAAAAAGTAATCCAGAAGTTAGTTGATTTTTGTCTTTCCTTCTGGAAGAAGATCAAAATGACATCACTATGTCTGAGACAAATGACAGTGTGTCCATCTGTGGCTGATCAGACCAATATGAGCTCAGAATGCTCTATACAAGTTGGTCAGAAATACTTCATGTGAACACATGGGATGGGGACTCTTAATTTATGTATGTCACATTTCCTTTGAGTTGCTTCAATTTTGCCTTCCTCATAGAGTGCATCACCCTCACTCATGAGGGCACTCCATACTGAATCATCCTCTGCCATTGTCTCCATGCTGCACAATCAATTCTAACTTCTTAAGAGAGACCTTCATAGATCTGCTGTCACTTCTTCTAATCCTCTTGTGAGTGCTTGCCCTTTGTGAGCTCTACATAAAATAGTCTTTTTGGCAAGCTTGCTTCTGGAATTCCAATACTGGACCCAGTCCATTGTAGTTTCACTCTCTGTAGTAATGTTGGAATGCTCGTCACTTTAGCTCAATAAAGGATCACAGTGTCTGGGATCTTCTCCTGCCAGGTGATCTTCAGAATCTTCCTAAGACAATTGAAATGGAAATGATTCAGTTTTCTGACACGGCGTTGGTAGATGTCCAGGTTTCACAGGCATATATCAATGAGATCATCTCTGTAGATATTCACTTTGGTAGTCTAATACTTACTTTCTACCATACTTTTTTGGAGCCTCTCAAATAATGAGCTAGCTCTGGTGAGTGGTATGTCAACCTCATTGCCAGTGTGTGCCTCCCTAGAAAGGACACTGCCAAGGTAACTTAACCTGTGCACAGTGTTCAAAACTTCTTCATTTGCTGTAATCCATGATTCCACATGTGGATGGTGTGGAGATGGCTGATGAGTTTTTTTGGTTTTGATTATTGGCTCCTAACGTTTGTCCTCATTTCTCAAAAAAGACGATGACATCAGGGAGGTGATACCATGACAAGCACATGAATTGGATTTGAGTGAGGGCTTGCTGTTTTAAGTCACCAACCTCATTTTCTTCTTCAGAGTCATTTGCATTCAATGGTCAAGTGTGAATCAGAATGACTGGAGATGACTCTGAATGCCAATACTGGCACAAGCAGAAGAGAATCATACCATAAATTGTAGCATCTCAGCTTTAGAAGCTGCATTGAAGGCACACTGATCTGCATAGTTATCTTGGCTAAGTCACAGTAAAATGCCTTAAGTAAAAGATTAAAGAGAAGCATTAGGTATGGTCTTCCAGAAAATTTTTAATCTTATACCAGTCTATTTTTAATTGAATATTTTTTGAGTTGAGGCATTTTAGGGTTAAGTCACTTGCCCAGGGTTAGAGGGGTGGTAATTATTAATCCCTTTCAAATTGAAAAATTTGCCATCACTGCATTAGTTAACACTAATGCCATGTTCTTCCTCAATGAAGGTATTGAATAACAGGGCTGAAAGCATCATGCCAAAAGACATGTGCCAAAGTCCATGTTTCACTCCATTTCTGAAATCTCAAGCCTAGCCAAGTATGCAATCATGAGACTGATGGACAATAGTGATGAATGACTCTGGAAAAGCAAATTTTGACATAATTTTCCATAAACCTCCTAACTGATTGTATCAAAGGCCTTGATCAGATCTACAAATGTTTCATACAAACCTCTGTTCTGTTGCTGATAATTTTCCTGGAGGTATAGTGTAGGAAACACTATATCAACTCTTCCTTGCAATTTTGGAAACCACTCTGGCTCGAAGCGATGTGTCCATCTTCCAGGTAAAGGACTGGCCTTTTTAGAAGGACTATGGCTAGAATCTTACCAACAATGACCAAAAGTGTCATATCCCTGTGATTGGCACAGGTCAATCTATTCCCTTTACCTTTATAGAGATGGACATTGGAGGCATCCTTGAATTCTTGGGGGATAGCCTCTTCATGCTATGTAACTTGGAAAATTTCAGTCAGTTTTTGAATTGCTCTCCTTGGAGATCTCAAGTGGAGTAGAATCAGCACCAAGTGCTTTGAAAATTGAAAGGAGCCTAATGGCGTTCAAAAGCTCTTCTTCAGTTGGAACTTCAAGTAGGAACTGATGGACTTCAACGTAAGGTTAAACTTCTGCATTGATTGATGATGGTCTATTAAGAACACTATGAAAGTGTTCAGCCCATTTCTCTAGGTTTCATGTCCCTGTCATTAATCAATGTGGATCCATCAGCACTAAGTAGTTTGGAAGCTCCAAAAGACTTTATCAAAAAAAAATAGCCTTTAGGGCATCATAAAGGCATTTTGCTTTCTTGCTTTCTGCATACAATTGTCTTTCATCTGCCTTCTTACTATACCAAGAGTCCTCTATCTCTCTAAGTGTCACTTGTACTTTACTTTTGTTGGCATGACACATTACCTTCTTAGAAAAAAATGATCTCTTCTTCTGGTAAACCATGTGGTGTTCTCATATTTCATTTAGCATCTTCTGTATTTCCCCATCATTTTCATCAAAATAGTCTTGATGTGGGTGGCTACATGGTGCAGTGGATAGAGCACCAGCCCTGGAGTCAGGAGTGCCTGAGTTCAAATCAGGCCTCAACCACTTAATAATTACTTAGCTGTGTGACTTTGGGCAAGTCAATGAACCCCATTTGCCTTGCAAAAGATCCCCCCCAAAACCCCCAAACAGTCTTGATGTTTGAAATTGTTCTGGCCCAGCTGAGCAAATGTAGTGTTGTATACCAGATGCCTGAAAACTGCCTACTCTTTTTCTGCTCCATTTTTGTCAATTATGTCTTGGCTCAGTTTTCCTTCCAAATTAGCAATAAACTGCTGCACCTCCAGATAGACACTCTAATCTCTTAACATTAAGTCTTCTGGTTGACATTCTGCCTTCAGGTTGCAGATTTGTTTGAAGGTGAATATTTAGCTTGGAGAAGAAGATTCTGTGATTAGTCCAACACTCTGCACCATGCATTGCCTTTGACTCTCTCATATCCTGTCTGTCTCTTCTTCTTACAGGTAAATAGTCTATTAGATGACTCTGTTGCTACAAAGGTGCATCCAGGAATTTTTATTCTGTTTAAGAGAAACAGAAGACAGTGTTTGTGATGAGAAGGTCATGAGACGCCCAGTCTTCAGTAGTAGGTGAGCATTGCTGTTGCTGTTTCCAACTTCATTTCTGCCAAGGACTCTCAGACATGTCTAGTAATCTGAGTCCAGTCTAGCATTAAAGTCCCCCAGAATTTTGAACTCATCTTCTTTGGGAACATTGATGATAAAGGTTTCCATGTCTTCATAAAAATTTCCCAGCAATAGAGAAGTTCCAAAAACTATGGATGTGTTCAGTTATCTTCAGACAAATATCCTTTCCAAGGAGGTGCACAGTGACAATGATATTGACATTCAGATTGCCAGAGCTAGTTCATTATTTCATAGCCCCTGAAAGGAAGTATGGGAGAAAAGAGGTAGCTCCCCACTTATACATATGCTAGGCTAAAGCCAAGCTCTTCTATTCCCCAACTACCTAGAAGTGCTCTCTGATGCCTTCCTATAATTTTGTTTATGCTGCCTTAAAAGCCCAGAATGCCCTACTCCTCCCCATCTCTCTGATGATGTTCTGTCCATCCTCTATGGCTTAGGAACCAAGGACTGGCGCCATGATGGGTATTTCTGTCATACATCTCTCATGCACATTACCATGTCTAGTTACTGAGTAAGTACCCCATGCTACGAGCTACGCAAAGATGAGACTGTGAGCAACAAGAAATCAGAGACATCTCCCAACTCTATTGACAGCACTGCTGTGGAAACCTTGCCTTGTCATTAGTCGTGTCCCGTATGCCTTGAAGCCTCTCCCTCTTCACCCCCTCTTCACCTTTGCCTCTCACTTTCCCAGCCTTCTTGTAAGCCTGAGCTCAAACGCCACCTTCTACTGGAAGCAACTCCCAACTTTCAATGCCATTATCTTTAATACTTTCTTTACTACATTCTGTAGGAATGCCTCATAAATGAACTGAGTTATTCACATTTCAACTCTCTCTAGATTATGAGTAGCTTTAGGGACTCGGCTTTTCCTTTCCTATGAATCCCTGGCAAACACCATAGGGTCTGGCATCCAGTAATGCTCAGGACATGATGGTTGAATGACTGGACAATCTTTGTTGTGGCCATTCAATAATCCAGTCAAATTTGAGCTTCATCTCAGGGAAATCTTCACAAGTAGCACTCTACCAAGTAGAGCTGGACAGTCTTTCATTCCTGCTTCCCTAGAAGTCTTTCATTGCCTTGTTCCAATATGTACTGTATTGATATATGTGATGCCTCTCCTGTCTCTGGGTATCTATGATTCTGTGAAAAAAAAATGTTCATGAGTCTTCTCCTCCATTTTATTCTATGCAGGAACCCACCGGATAATAGATAAACTAAGTCTGATTTACTGAAAAGGGCATCCCACTTGGGTCAAATGTGTCTATTCCCAGCATTGTTCACCCTGGATAGAGTCAGAAACCAACATTGAAATCAAGAATATGGCAGTCCCACGGCTCCTCACTTCCCATCTCCCAATTTGTTTCTTTCCTAAGTCCTATTTCATCAGCAAGGCCAAGGTAAGCACACAAGGTCCCTAATCAGAAAACACGCATCTAGGAGTTAGAAGGAGAATAGGATAGAGGGACACTAAAACTTGGGAAATCAGGGAAGGGAAGGGGCAGACAGAGGAATGACCCTGCTCTCCATCCTTCCCACACCTCCCGAATCATGTTACTAATAGTCCCTTCCGACTATGTCATTAGTGACTGGGTCACTTCTACCTCTGGAAAGCAAGGGAAAAGGCTGTATGGTGAACAATCAGGAGGAGGACATGAGACAAAGAAAAAGGGAAAGGAACAAAATGGAAGTATGAGTGTAATTTGGATGGGTGTGAAGGAATGCCAAAGATGAAGTGGAGAAAGACAAATCTGAGATGAATTAGGCTTAATAGGAAAATGTGACGTGGTAGGGAAGGACTTGAGAGAAGCAGAATAGCTCTTTTCAGAAACTGAAGGGTCATAAAGTGGTGCAGGTATTAGTTGTTTCCTTTCTGGATTCAGAGGAGAAAGTCAGAAGCAGTGAAGGAATATTACAGAGGAGTCAATTGAGGCAAAATGTTTGGAGTTACTTCTTAACAATTGGAGCTATTGCAGAATGGAGCAGGTTTCCTTAAGAGGTGGTGAAGTCTTCCTTCCTGGAAGTCTTCAAGCAAAAGCTGGGAGGTCATTTGTATGGATGTCAGAGTGAGTATTCTTTTTCTCTCAACAATCTTTTTTTTTTCCACCAGCCACTGATCAACAATATTCTTAACATGGTGAATATTTTTTACCAGTCTCTAAGTCACAGTAAAATGACACAAGTAAAAGACTAAATAGAAATTTTAGATATGGTCTTCCAGAAAGTTTTTAATCTTATACCAGTCTATCCCCAATGAAATATTTTTTGAGATGAGGAATTGAGAGTTAAGTAACTTGCCCAGGGTTAGAGAGGTGGTGAGTATTGAGTCTCTGCAGCTAGATCAGAACTGAGGCCCTCCTGACACCAGGAGTGATATTCTATCCATGGTGCTACTTAGCTATCCCTCTTTAATCTAATATGAATATACATTGTGTTGGCCGGAAAAGTCACTTCAATTGTGTAGCTCAGGACTGAAGACAGAGACTCTAGGCACAGACACAGCCTCATTCCACCCCTGACCTGAAAACAGTTCTTCAATTGGCTCTTCAGGAGGAATTCTTTCTCCCAAATCAATATCGGTGCCAACAGTCTGGACAACCTGCAAGACAACAGGCTAATGGTGACAGAACTTCATGAGACCCATAAGATGCTAAAATAGCCATGCTTGAGGGGACGTCCTGTGCCTCTACAGGTCTGGTGGGAAATCATGCATTTCAAATGGGAGTAGAGCAAGCCTGTCTTTCCTGAACTGGTCCTAAAATGTTCACTTTGTCTTGTCTAAAATTACTGTTTAATTCTACCCAGAAAATATAACAACCTCAGAACTAAGATTTTCATTAAGGGTATTTCAATGCAGGAATTCTCTGAGTCACATCCACGGCTTCAGGAGTACATAAATTCTCCTGTCTTTTAGTCTTTCCTCAGCTCATGTTTCAATCATTTTTCTCATTAGATACCTGTCTCTTCCTTATCATCAGCAAGATCACCTCTTCCTCCTCCTCTTTTTGCTTTTAATTGTAGTTTTTTCATTTGTTTTAGGGTTTATGTTTTTTCTCATGGTCCCCCCCCCCTTATTCAGATTTTTCTTTCACCACTTGCTATATCAGGAAATAGGCAGTTAGGTGGTGCACTGTATAGCATTTCAGTCTTAAAGCCAAGAGGATGGAAGGTCAAATCCAGCCTCAGACACTTGACACTTAATAGTTGTGTGACTTAATGACGTAATCCTAATTGCCTTCTCCAGTCATCCTGATTCAAATCTGGCCCCTGGACCTAGATGACTCTAGAGGAAAAAGTGAGACTGGTGGCTTTACACAACAACCCCTCACTCACATCCAATTCATATGCATGTTATTTTCTTCTTTAAGAATGGGGGACAAGCATTCATTCATTGCAGAAATAAGTTTAATATAGTTATACAGATATAGTCTATATCAGTTTTCTTGTAATCAAGAGGAGAAGAAGAGAGAGAAGGGAAGCAAAATGTGATATTCTAAGCCTTACCCAAAAATAATCATTGAAAACTATCCTTGAAAATATTGAGGAAAAATGAATGTATTAAAATTTTTTAAAATTATAAATAGTATTGTTTAAATTATATGTTAAGATACTTTTCAATATTCATTTTTATAAAACTTTGAGTTCAGATTTTTTTCTCCTTCCCCGTCCCTCTCCTCTCCCCAAAACAACAAGTAATTTCAGTCATGGTTAACTCATTTCCATATTAGTCAAGTTGTGAAAGAAAAGTCAGAAATTAAAGGAAAAAACAAATAAAGAAAAAAAGCAAAAAAAAATTAGAAATGAAAATCGCTTGTTTGGGTTTGCATTCAAATGCCAGTTATTTCTCTTCATGTGAATATTTTCCATCACAAGTCTTTTGGAATTGTCTTGGATCACTGTGTTGCTGAGAAGAGTTAAGTTCATCCTAGCTGATCACCATACAGTGTTGCAGTTACTGTGAATAATGTTCTCCTTGTTCTGTTCACTTCATTCAGCATCAGTTCATATGTTTCCAGGTTTTTCTAACATCTGCTTGCTTATTATTTCTTATAAAAAAATAGTAGTTCCTTAAACTCATATACCACAATTTGTTTAGTCATTCACCAATTGATGGATATTTCCTCACTTTCCAATTCGTTACTAACAAAAAAAAAGAGCTGCAATAAATATTTTTGTACATGTGGGTCTTTTCCCATTTTTTATGATCTTGTTGAAATGCAGACCTGGTCAGGGTACTGTTGTAGCAAAAGGTATGCAGTTTTATAGCTCTTTGGCATAGTTACAAATTACTCTTCAGAACGGTTTGATCAATTCCCAATTCCACCTACATGTCTTCTTCTTCTTCTTTCTTTTTCTACCTTGAGTTTGCACAATATATACATAGTTGTTGAGTTTAATGCACACAACCAGAGCTAGTAAAGTATTTGGGAGACACTGAAGAAAATTTAGGTGAAGAGACATTAGACTGACTACCAAGCTGAAGGTCTATAGAATTGATGTGCTGACCTCGTTTTTGTATACCTGTGCAACCTGGACAGTGTACCATCCTCATGTCAGGAAATTGAATAATTTCCATTTGAGTTATCTTAGGAAGATTCTGAATATCTCCTGGTCAGGATAAGATATCAGATACTGAAGTCCTTTCTTGAGTTAAATTATAGGCATTCAAATTCCACCTCAGAAAACTCACTTTCATTAGTTTGACCACATTGTTCAAATGTCAACACATACTTCCCCAAAAGATTATGTTATGAAGCGTCATGCAAGGAAAGTGATCACATGGAGTACAGAAGAAACTACAACGCCACTCTCAAAGTCTCTATGAAGAACATTGAAAGCAATAGGGAGACATGAAATACAGGCACAGGACTGTTCAGAGTGGTGTGCTCACATCAAGAAGTGTGTCATTAAGCAGAAGCACAATTGCAGCAGCTCAAAAGAAATGTGAGATACAACACACCTTCATTCCAAATGTTCACATGCGCAATTTGTGACTGATCTGTAGTAGAGCCTTCTGAGTTCTTATTAATTTGATCAGTCACATTTGGACACATGTATCCTAATATAGTGATGTCATTTTGGTCCCCTTTTACAGTGAAGGACACCAATAAGCCAGTTATAACAGTCTTCTTCAATAATGGAGAAATCAACAATGGAACACTTCATCCTCAATGATTCACATAAATGGGGAAGAGCTGGTTCCTGGGAAGATAATGGTGAGACCCTTTTAAAGTAAGAGATGTCATTGGGGTTGAGGGAGAAGGGAAGAATTGAGGTGTACCTCACCTGACATAAGCCTTAGAATTTGAAAGAGTATATTTCAAAGAATCCAGAGGAACTTTAAGTTGGATCTAATGGTACTCAATTCTAGAGAAAGAGGAAGAAATTCTCCAGAATGACACACTGAGAGTTGAACAGAACCAGAAGAACATTGCAAATAGTAATCACAACATGAGGTAATGATCAACCTTGAAGGACCAACGCACCCCACCATTTGCAATAATCAAGGACAATTTTAGGGAATCTTTGTTGGAGAATACAATCTGTATCTAGAGAAGGAAGTATGGAACTTAAATGAAAACCAAAGCTTATTATCTTCAATTTTTAAAATTGTCATATATTACATAATTTTTTTCTATCTCTTATGTTTTTCTTCCTTTTAGAACTGTTTCTTCGCTCACAAGACATTCAGTTTTGATCTACACATACCATGCATGGAGATGTAAAGACTATATCAGCTTTTCTTCTTTTGGGGGGATGGGAGAGGGAACGAAGGGAGGGAGAAAAACTTGTGAAACTCAAAACATTGCAAAAAGTGATTCATAGAAATTACAATTGTGTGTAATTGAAAAACAAATAAAATGTTTATATAATGGAAAAGAAAGAAGCAAACACTGGACCCACAAAAAATGTTGTATTGATGAGGAAGAAAACAATAATTGCCTATTTTTAAAAGAAAAATATAGATGCCCAGAAGAATCATATACTAAATTACATTCATTAAAAACATGTTCGAAAGATGGAAACAAATATATATAAAAAAGATGGATACAAAATGTTGGCCCATTTATTCCAAAATTATTTCAGTAATTTCTAAAGCTCAGAATGTGCTCAGTCCAGTCAGGAAGGATAAAGGGACTCATTTGCTGGTGTTATAGTCAAGAAGACTCATTAAAAGAATAATATCTATGCTTGAGGTGAACTGAATGAGCATGGCATTCTAGAACTCAACCTGGAAGGAACCTGGGAGACCATCTAATCCATCTTCCTCATTACAAATAAGGTATCCAGAAATGAAGAAACTAATCCAGCATAACACAGCTAGTTTGAAATGACATACAATCCAAGGTATTTTTAATTCCCAAATCCAGCACTCTTTAAAATAGGCCAACAGAGAGAGAGAAAGAGAGAGAGAGAGAGAGAGAGAGAGAGAGAGAGATAGTTGGCAGAAACTCTCAGTTTTATATTGCTATACTTCTTTCTAAAGAAAATAGCTTTGGGTCCATAATGGATGGAACAAACATGATAAACAGATATTTCATGATTAAGATTGGCAATGGAATAGATAATAAAGAGGATAATGAGCTGACCTTGTTCACATCAAATGCCTTGATACAGATAAATGTTACTCTTGGATCCTGAAAGACTTGGCAACTAGGGTAACTGACACCCTCTAAGTGACATCTGGGTTTTCATTGAATGAGGTATCATAGCACTGGAAATGGACATGTACTTTCCTGATGTCCAAAAAGGAAGAGAAACTTCATACTACAGGCCAATGATCTCGGTTCTTATTTCTGTAATATTTCTCAAATTCTGAGGGCCATGGCTCCTGACTGCATAACTTTCCATCTCTTTTCTCTTTCTGGGATGAGGATGATACACCCAAATTAGACTCATGATGACAACCCAGAGAAATGCTTACAACACCTCTTGCTTACCTTTTTTACGCTAGTTTCTTTTCCTCTTCAGGACTGTCAAATTGAGACCAATGATGTATTGAACAAATCAGTCAAGATAATAGTATGAATAAGATTGCTAATAGCTGACAAGTAATCTTTTGAAAATTATTCATTTGCTCTAACAACTTTTTATTGAGGAATGACATTAAGGAAGATGCATACATACATAGATGCATATGTATCTATACAAATCTATTTTAATTGCTTATATAATATATAATAGCAAATGCGTATAAGAGGAAGGATAAAAAGAACATTTTTCCTGTTCTATCATTTCCTTTCATCTCCTTGGTGCCTCACTTTTGTTTGTGCACAAGGTTTTCAGTTTCATTGAACTTCTCATTAATTTACTTAAGAATCCATCTCTAACTCACAGGTGTGAAAAGAATATTAATAACATTTTTAGAAATTGTTATAACATTATCTTTAATATCAAGTCATAGGTCCATTTACAATATACTGTGGAATAAGTTCTCTGAAGTTAATTTCTGTAAGATTGCTTTCCAGTTTTCCCAGAAGTTTTGTACAAATAGGAAACAAATTACTAAGTAATTAATTTTCTCCCTTTTATCAAATACTCTGTTATTGAGTTACATTGTTTCTGATTTTTCTCTGTTTACCTATTCGGTTCCCCTGACCTACTTCTTTATTTTTTAGCCATTACCAAATTGGATTGATGACTGTTGCGTTGTAATAGAGTTTGAGGTCTAGATGTGCTATTTCCCCCTTTACTCCTACATTTTTTCATTATTTCTCCTAATGAGTTGTTTCTAAAATATATATTTATGTTCTTTGTTAAATATTTACAATTACAGGCAAAAATTACATTTTAATTTTCTTAAATTTTGAGCTTCAAAAATCTCTTATATCCTCATTCCACTTGAGAAGACAAACTATGTCATAGAGATTACACATATAAAGTTATAAAAATAATTCCTTTTATTGTCAGAGAAAATCTACAAACAAACTTCAAGAAAAATAAATGTTAAAAGAATATGATTCAAGGGGCAGCTAGGTGGCACAGTGTATAGAGCACAGGCCCCAGAGTCAGGAGTACCTGAGTTAAAATCTGGCCACAGACCCTTAATAATTAGCTGTGTGGCCATGGCTATGTCACCTATCCCCATTTGCCATGCAAAAAAAGTATGATGCAGTCTTACTCAGAGTTGATTCTCTCTCTCTCTCTCTCTCTCTCTCTCTCTCTCTCTCTCTCTCTCTCTCGTATCATTTACAATGGGTCCTTTGGAATTTTGATGAATTATTGCTTTGACCAGAGTAGCTAAATCTTTCAGTTCAATATCTTTACAGTTTTATTGTTAATATATGCAATGTTCTCCTTATTCTATTGATTCATTAAGCACAAATTTCTAGAGCCAGTCAAGTTCCTTTTGGACTTTATCTGTGACATTTTTGTTGTGTATCAAAGGAAAACCTGGCAAAGCATAGCCACCAAGTGTGTCTCCCAAATTTTTCAATCAATAAAAGAATTTTGAGCATACCATCCTAATATTTGGATGTGTATTGATGTGTCCTGATATACGCATATTTATTCATTTACAAATTATATACATTTACTGTTGTATTGTCATTTGTCCTTTTCCCCCACAATTACTTTTGCTAGCTGTATTTCACTTAATCTTATTCCCCCATCCCCATTTATTCTATTCTCATTCTCTCCTTTCACCTTTTTCCTACGCAAAACTGTATTGTATCTGACTAACCTCTCCCATGTTATTCCCTCTCTTCTGTCACCTACCCTCTCTGTCCTCTCTCCCATACCCTTTCCCTTATCTCCTCTCTCTCCTGTTTCCCTCTGACATAAGATAGATTTCTATACCCAGTTGAATGTGTATGTTAGTCCCTCTCTGAGCCACTTCTGATGAAAGTAAGGCTCACTCACTCGCTCTCAGTTCACCCTTCTTCTTCTCCACTGAAAAGCTTTACCTTGATTCTTTTATGTGAAATAACTTATCCCATTCTACCGCTCCTTTCCGTTTCTCCCAATACATTCCTTTCTCACCAATTAACTCCATATTTTTAATATAATAAACCTTCAAATTTAACTCCCTCCTGTTCCTTGTCTATATATTCTCCTTCTAACTGCCCTAATAAATGAAACATATCAGTATCACCTTCCCATGAGGGAATAGAAGTAGTTCAACAACATTAAGACCCTCATGATTTGTCCTTTCTTTCCACCTTCTCTGTGCTACACCTGAGTGCTTTTCTTGAAGATCAAGCTTTCTGTTCAGCTCTGGTCATTTCATCAGGAAAGTTGGAAAGTATCCTATTTCATTGAATATTCATCTTTTCTCCTAAAAAGGTACATTCAATTTTGCTGGGTGGTTGATTCTTAGTTATAATCTAAGGTCTTTTGCCTTCTGGAATGACATATTACTTGTTCTATGAGTCCTTAATGTAGAAGCCGCTAAATCTTCCGTTAACCTGACTCTAGCTCCATTTTTGAATTGTTTCTTTCTGGATGCTTTTAATATTTTTTTCTTGACTTGGGACCTCTGAAATTTCACTATAATATTTCTGGAACACAATATTTTGGGATCACTTTCAGGAAAGCCATCAACTGCCCTTAGCTCCATTCTACATTGGAAGAAATTATTTTCTTCAGAGAGCTATTATATATCTCTTTTTCCTTTTGATCAAGTCTGCTTTTAAAGACATTCTTTTCCTCATTGGTCTTTATAAATGTCTTTTTTTTTCCATTTGACCCAAACTGGTTTTTAAGATGTTATTTTCTTCAGTATTTTTTGAATCTCCTTCACCAAGCTGTTGACTTCATTTTCATGATTTTCCCACATTGCTCTAATTTCTCTTCCCAATTGTTCTTCTACCTCCATCATTTGATTTTCAAATTTTTTTTTGATATCTTCTATAGCCTGAGATCAATTCAGATTTGACTTGGAGGCTTTGGATTTAGGAGCTTTGACTTTGTTAACTTCTGAGTGTGTTTTGATCCTCCACAGGACCAAAGTAATTGCCTAGGGTTGGATTTTTTCTACTGCTGTTTGTTCATTTCGCCAGTCTATTACTTGAATTTAATTCTTTGTTAATGTGGAGTTCTACTTCCAGGGTGCAGACTCATTGTCCTAAGCTTTTGTGGGTTTTTGCAACTGTTTTCAGGGACACTCCCAGGAGCCTCAATTATTTCAAGCCTCCTTTGAAAGGCCTTTATTGCTGGTCTGGCCTGTGCTCTAATCTGTAGATGACCACAAGCACTTCTTTCGGCCATGGAACCATGAGGAGAGTCCCTGCTCTGCTATGGCAGTAAAGTTCCTTTTCCTGATACTGGAGCCCTAGACAGTGACTTGGATCTGAATATGGGCAAAGCCTCAGAGATAGAAAAAAGATCTCTGTAATATACCCAATTGTTTTACCATTCATGGGCTGAGCTCCCTCAGATGGCTCCCCAAGTTTGATTCTGGTTCCCAGGGCTGGTTCTGCACTGAGATCTGTTCTGGAATAGATTCCACTTTCACCCTAGGGTGGCATGGTTTTCCTACTGACCTTTAAAGTTGTTGGCAATTCTTGGGCTGAAAGGGCTGGAAATTGCCAGTCCTGCCATGGATTCAGGCAGTGCCAGGGACCCAGTGCCCCACGGGCTGTTCTTAGACATCTGGAGACATTTTGATCTGGCAATGTCCAGTCTGTACTGCAGGCTCTTTCTAAGTACAGTGAAACAGATCCTTTGTGCATATCTTTCAAGTTGTCTTGATCTGAAAAATTCTCTTACACAGACTTTCCACAGTTTCTGCTACTCCAGAATTCGAATACTGTCAATATTTAAAGGTAATTGGAGTCAACTGGGGGAGAACTTGCACAGGTCCTGCCTTCCCTCAGCCATCTGGGCTCTGCTCCCACCAGTTTAAATTTTTATAAAATCATTTCTGAAAGGTAGAGATTCATTTAAGCTTCCCCCAAATTCCTCCAAATTATCTTTCAATAATGATTCTAAACAAATTATGGAAAGAATCCACAAAAAGATGGAGAAAAACAATTTTGAGCACAAGATGAATCAGAAGACCATGCCAGCAGAGACCAGGGTGCCAATAATACTGGAACAGAAGCAAGGTGACTGAATTAGTAGCAATAATGGTGATTTCCAGACCTCTCAGGCCACAGACACCAAAGACAACTTAGAAGCATCAACAGGAAAGGTCAACCACAGCAGTGTGAAAGGGAGCACAATCCAGCAGAGCTTAGCACAAGCCCTGACAGAATAGATCCAACCCCAGCAAACCAGAAATAGGTTTTGAAACCATTGAATCAGCTGCTTCCAAACCTCTCAACCCATACATGGTAAGGGTGTCAGAAGGAGATTAGAGGTCTCTGCTAGCACTGAGGCAGAACTCAGTTGCTTTGCCCATGCTTAGTGATCAGTTGTAGCCCTGGAAGCAGTCCAAGATAGAGGAGGAGCAGTAACACATCGGAGGTAGCAACCCCCCCCCCAGAAGAGGAGAGAATATTTACATATTTCTAGGGCAGAAAAGATCAGAGCACAGACCAGGAGTGAAGTTAACACTTCTTGAATCATACCACCTTTAAAGAACTGACAACTTGCAGATCCCTAGAAGTCTCCCTGAAAACAGCTGTAAAACACCCCAAAAACTAAGAATAGTGACCCTCTACCCCAGAAGCAGAGACCTACTTTTAACCAAGAGCTAAAATCAAGTCAGAGACTGGTCAAATGAGCAAACAGAAAAACAACTCTGACCATAGAAAGTTACAATGATGACAAGGAAGAACAATGCACTCTCATAGGGCAGAGACAAGGTGTTGGAGTGAAGGCAGGAATTCCCAACAAACTACAAAAGTCATCAAATTATGACTCTAATCAAAATTAGGAGTGGGAAGAACCCACGAAAGACTGAGTGATACAATTTCCCAGTCCAAGAGAAATTAGTCATTTTGTAGGAAAGTTCCTTTCCACCAGGACCAAGAGGTGGAAAAAGCCATAGCTGGGCCAGGTGCCTGGGTCCAGCAGAGGGGACAGTTTAATCATCAGGAACATCTGGAAGGAGTGGGAGAGAACTTTGCTTCGCCAGAGAGAACAGAATGGAGCTCCAGCTTCAGAGTAGCCCTTCAGTGAGAACCTGCAGCAGGAGTTGGCAGAGCCACCTAACAGGTCCCATAGACAGTAAGGTGATTGGGGGAAACTGCAGAAATCCCTCTGCTATCCCTGAGGCAGGACTCAGCTGTTTGCCCACACTCAGATTCAGTTTGCAGTCGGGTTACCCACAACCCACCATAGACAAACAGGGACCCTTTTCACAGCTGCAGAGCAGGGGTGGAGGCTGAACACAGGCAAGAGAGCAGTCAGAGCCTCTCATAAAACCTTGGAGGTATTATGGCCCCTATGGGCTGTCCCTAAAACCCCCCCAAAGCCTTGGAAGTGCAGTAAATCAGTCATGGGCTGAAGAAATGAGCAAACAATAGAAAAAAGAAGAATCTCATCATAGAAAATTACTTTGGTCCCATGGAGGATAAAAATATACACTCACATAACAACAATATCAAAGCTTCTATATACAAAAACCTCCAAGAGAAAATAAAATATTAGTTCAGGTTATGGATGAGCTCAAGAATACTTTGAAAAGCAATTAAGGGAGGTAGAGGAAAAATTTCAAGGAGAAAAGAAAGTCATATAGATAAATTATGAAAACCAAGTCAGCAGCTTGGTGAATAAAATAAAAAAGCACTGAAGAAAATAATATGTTAAAAACAAGTTTAGGCCAAATGGAAAAAGCAATACAAAAGACAAATGAAGAGAAGAATGCCTTAAAAAGCACAATTGGTCAGTTGGAAAAGGAAATTTAAAAAACCTTTGTGAAGAAAATAACTCCTCCAAAAGTAGAATGGAACTAAGGGAAGCTGATGGCTTTGCCAGAACTCAGATACCTATAGATACCTCATAGATACCAAAAAAAATTAGAAGAAAAGGTGAAATATCTCATTGGAAAAACAACTGACCTTGAAAACAGATCCATGAGAGATAATTTAAAAATTATTGCATTATAGGAAAGGTATGACCAGGAAAAGAGCCTAGATTTCATTTTTCAAGAAATAATGCAGCAAAATTGATCCTAGAAACAGGATAAAATAGAAATTGAGGGAATTCACTGATCACCTCCTGAGAGATCCCAAAAGAAATACGTCCAGGAATATTAAAACCAAACTACAAAATTCCCAAGTCAAAGAGAAAACTCTAACAGCTGTCAAAAACAAGGAATTCAACTACTGTGTCTCTATAGTCAGGATTACAGGGGATCTGCAAGCATCAATATTAAGGACTCATAGGACTTGGAATATGATATTCCTAAAGGCAACTCCCCAGCAATACTGAACTTCCTCTTTCAGGGGAAAAGATGGACTTTCAATGAAACAGGGGACTTTCAAACTTTCTTATTAAAACAACCAGAGCTGAACATTAAGTTTGATCTCCAAGTATAGGGAACCAAGGAGGTGGTGGATGAGAAGGACTAACTATCAGGAACTCAATGATGCTGAACTGCTTGCATTCCTTCCTGGGAAGAAGATACTAATAACTCATATGAACTTGAATAAATGCATATATATATATATATATGCATTTATTCAAGTTCATATGAGTTATTATATATATATATATATTTATATATATATATATTTATATATAACTTAATCTTATTAGTGTAAAATGTTTTAATTTAATATAGTCAAAATCATTCATTTTGCAGTTTATAATGAACTCTCATTCTTGTTTGGTCATAAATTTATCACCTTTCCATAGATCTGATAGATAGAGTATTTCTTCCTCTATTAACTTATCTGTAGTATCGCTTTTCGAGTCTAAATACTGTGTTTATTTTGACCTTAAGTTGGTATAGGGGGTGAGATGTGGTTCTGTGCCAAGTTTTTGTCATATTATTTTGCAGTTTTCCTGACAATTTTTGTCAAACAGTGAGTTTTTATCCCTAAGGCTGATGTCTTTGGGTTTGTGGAATAGTAGATTACTATAATCATTGACTGCAGTTTCTTTTGAACCTATCCTAATCCACTGAGCCATGACTCTGTTTTTTAACCAATACCAGGTGGTTTTAATGACTGCTGCTTTATAGTAGAGCTTTAGATCTGGTAGAGCTAGGCCACTTTTCTTTACATTTTTTTCATCAGCTCCCTTGCTATGCTTGACATTTTTTTGCTCCAGAAGAATTTTATTACTATTTTTTCTAGCTTGGTAGAGTAGGTATTTGGTAGTTTGATTAGTATGGCATAAGTAATTTAATTTGTGTAGAATTTTCATTTTTATATTAGCTTGACCTAACCATGAGCAACCAATATGTTTTCAAAATTTTAGATCTGACTTTATTTGGGTGAGAAGTGCTTTATAATTGTGTTCATATACTTTCTTGGTTTGTCGTGGGAGGTATATTGAATTTTTTAATTCTTTCAAGGAGTTTTTAGATGATTTTCTCAGGTTCTTTAGGTATAACATCATATAATCTGGGAAGAGTGAAACCTTTCCTTCTTCATTGACAGTTCTGAGTCCTTCAATTTCTTTTTCCTCTCTTATTGCTACAGTTAGCATTTCTAATACGATATTGAATAGTAACGGTGATAATGGGCATTCTTGTTTCAAGCCTGATTTTACTGGAAATGCTCTGAGTTTATTCCCATTACATATAATATTTGTTGATTGTTTTAGTTAGATGCCATTTATTTCTTTTTAGGTTTTTATTTTTTTGCAAAGCAAATGGGGTTAAGTGGCTTGCCCAAGGCCACACAGCTAGGCTGTGTGCGACTGGATTTGAACTCAGGTACTCCTGATTCCAGGTCCAGTGCTCTATCCACTGCACCACATAACTGCCTCTAGGTACTATTTATTATTTTAAAGAATGTTCCATTTATTCCCAAACTTTCTAGGGTTTGTAGTAGGAATCGATGTTGTATTTTATTAAAAGCTTTTTCAGTATCCATTCTTATATATATGTATATATATATATATATATATATATATATATGCAAAAGATTTCTGTTGATCTTGCTATTGCTATGTTCAATAATGTTGTGTGTTTTCTTAATATTGAACCGTCCCTGCCTGCCCGGTATGAATTCTACTTGATTATGGAGTATCATCCTAAAAATAATTTGCTATAGTCTCATTGCTAAAATTTTATTTACACATTTTGCATCGATATTCATTAGGGATACTGGTCAATAATTTTCTTTGTTTGGTTCTTCCTGGTTGAGGTACCAGCACCATGTTGGTGTCATAAAAGGAGTTTGGCAGAACTCATTCTTCTCTTATTTTTTAAAAATAGTTTATGTGGAATAGGAATTAATTGTTCCTAAAATGTTTGGTAAAATTTACTTGTAAATTGATCTGGACCTGGACACTTTTTCTTAGGGAGTTTATTGATGGTTTCTTCGATTTCTTTTTCTGAGGAGAGATTATTTGAGTAATTTATTTCCTCTTCTGTTAATCTGGGCAGTTTGCATTTTTGTAAATATTCATCCATTTCACTCAAGTTATGCAATTTATTGGCATATAGTTCAGCAAAGTAGCTCTGAATTATCTCTTTAATTTGCTCCTCATTAGTGGGTAGTGTACCCTTTTCATTTTTGACATTGGTCATTTATTTATTTTCTTTCTGTTTTAACAGTTTTTTTGTTTTCCAATTATATAAAATAGTAATATGTATCCATTTTTTTTGCAAGGCTCTGAATTCTACAATATCCCCCTACCTTCCCTCCCCCCCACAGAAGGCTATCTGACAATCTCTACATTGTTTCCATGCTATACATTGATGTAAAATGAATGTTATAAGAGTAAACACAAGAATAAACATAAACTCCCTCCCCCCAAAGATATGGGAAACCTCAAGAATAGAGAGAGAGAGGAAAAAAATGTACCTTAGTTGATGTTCAAATTTCTTTCTCTGGGGTGAGTTGCTTTCCCTATCATAAATCCACCAGAGAAATTGCTTCAATATTTTTCCCTCAGTTGCTATTATTAGCCATACCTCCACTCTATTTCTCCCCACTCTCATTTATTCTATTCTTTCTCTCCTTTTATCCTGGCTGTCCAAAAGGGTGTTGCATCTGAGTACCCTCTCCCTCAATCTTCCCTCTCTTCTATCACCTATTCCCCACTTCCCTCCCCCCATTTCCCCTCATCCCATCCCTTTCCTCCCATCCTTCTCCAGGGCAAGACAGATTTCCTCACCCAATTAAGTGTGTATGTCATTTCCTCCCTGAGCCATTTCCGATGAGAATGAAGGCACACTCCTTCCCCCTTGCTGTCCCCCTTCCCCTCCACTGAAAAAGGTTTTTCTTTGACTCTTATGTGAAATCTCTGAGCTTCTTCTTCATCTCCTTTTCCTTCCTTCCAGTACTTTCCCCCATCACCCTTTGACTCCATCCTTTTGCCACATCATACCATTATATTCCACTCTTTCTTATGTTCTGTCTATATATGCTCCTTCTAACAGCTCTTATAAATGAGAAGGTTCATATGAGTTATCAATATCTTCTTCCCATGCAGGAATACAAATATTTCAACAACATCAAGTTCCTCATAGTTAATCCCTCTCTTCCACTCCCTCTATGGTTCACCAGCATCCTGTACCTGGAGATCAAACTTTCTGTTCCGCTCTGGTAGTCTCATTAGGAAACTTTTAAAGTTCACTATTTCATTGAAAATCCATCTTTTTCCCTAAAAGAGGATGTTCAGGTTTGCTAGGTAGTTGATTCTTGGCTGTAAACCAAGATCTTTTGCCTTCCAGAATATCATATTCCAATCCCTATGAGCCCTTAATGTACATACTGCCAGATCCTGTGTAATCCTGGCTATAGAGCCTCAGTAGTTGAATTGTCTGTTTCTGGCAACTTTTAGAGTTTTCTCTTTGATTTGGGAGTTTGGGAATTTGGCTGTAATATTCCTGGAAGTTTTTCTTTTGGGATCCCTTTCAGAGGGTGACTGGTGAATTTTCTCAATTTCTATATTACCCTCAACTTCTAGGATCTCAAGGAAATTTTGCTGTATTATTACTTGAAAGATGAATTCTAGAATCTTCAACTGGTCATGGCTTTCAAATAGTCCAATAATTTTAAATTGTTTCTTCTGTATCTGTTTTCAAGGTCAGTTGTTCTTCCAAAGACATATTTCACATTTTCTTCTAATTTTTGGCTTGGGGCAGCTAGGTGGCACAGTGAATAGAGCACCAGCCCTGGAGTCAGGAGTGCCTAAGTTCAAATCCAGCCTCAGACACTTAATAAATAACTAGCTTTGTGGCCTTGGGCAAGCCACTTAACCCCGTTTGCCTTGCAAAAACCTAAAAAAATAAAATATTTATTTATTTGTTTGTTTGTTTGTTTGTTTGTTTATTAGGTTTTCCCAAGGCAAACGGGGTTAAGTGACTTGCCCAAGGCCACACATCTAGGTAATTATTAAGTGTCTGAGACCGGATTTGAACCCAGGCACTCCTGACTCCAGGGCCAGTGCTTTATCCACTACGCCACCTAGCTGCCTCAAAAAATAAAATATAAAAAGTAAAAAATAAAAAAGTAAACAACATAGTATAGGATTCTGGTTTTTCATCCATTCTGCTATCTACTTCTGTTTTATGGAACAGTTCACCCATTCACATTTACAGTTAAGATGACTAATTCTGTATTTTCCTCCATACTATCATTCTCCATTTATAGTTTACTATTTCCTTTACTCTTATTCTTCCTCATCAAAATTTTACTTCCTTTTCCCTTTGACTTTTCTTTTAAAATTCAACTTTCAATTTATTTGCACTTTTTCTTTTCCCTTCCTTTTTATCAGTCCCTTCTCCCTTTATCTTTCCCTTTTCATCTCCTCCCCTTCCTTGTAGATTAGAATAAATTTTAAACCGAATTGGTAATATTTCTTATTCCTTCTTTGGGCCAAGTCTACTGAATAGAATTTATTCAGATTTCACTCTCTCCCTACTTTCCCTCTGAAATTATCATTCTTTGTGCCTCTTGCCCTGGTGATATTTAGTGCTCTGGTACTATTAATCAGGTATTATCAGCCACAGTTTCATCATTTTCTTGTTGATAAGCTCATATCATTATCAAGTTCAGCATTGTCTCAAATTACATCCAATAATATTCATAACAATTTGATACCTTAGCCTCTGTCTCTGTCTTTCCTTCTCTCAGTCTTCTCTGTCTCTGTCTCTGTTTTGATTGTTTCTGTCTTTGTATTTGTCTCTGTCTCTGCTTCTCTTTCTCTCTCTCTCTCTCTCTCTCTCTCTCTCTCTCTCTTTCTGTTTGTGTGTGTGTGTGTGTGTGTGTGTGTGTGTGTGTGTGTGTATCTCTTTCTCTCTCTCTGCCACTGTATATCTGGCTCAGTTACTTGTCTGGGTCTCTGTCGGTTCACTCTGACTGTGTATGTGAACTTTGTCTGTGCCACTTCCTATGACAGTTTTTGAAAAGTTACTGTCTCTGTCTGCATCTATTACTGTCTCTGTTTTTCTTTTTCTGCTTTTCTGTTTCTGTCTCTGCTACAGTCTCTCTGGTTTTCATTATCTCTGTCACTGTCTCTGTCTCAGTCTCTGAGTCTCTCCCTAGTCCTTCCTCTGTGACTAAGGTCTGCAACCTCTTCTTCTTCAACCTCACCTCCCCTCCTCTTCAAATCTGCCAGGGACATTCATTAGCTTAAGCTGCTTTCAAACCAATTAGTCATGTTGGTAGTTTTCTACACCAGAGCATGAGGGAAGGAGGAAAGGAGGACTTGGAGAGGTTGTACATTAACATCCCTAAGGAGAAGAGAAGGTGAGTGAAGAAGGCAGGACGTAGGCATCAGGGGGGAGGGGGTGTGAGGTGAGCAAGGCTGTTCCCGGTTCACAGATTAGCCCTAAGAATCCCTCTGCCTGACTTCAGGACCTTGGTTACCAGTGAGCTCCCTGTCCCTGCCTTACAATGGAAACCAAGTAATCCCTCACAAGTGTTTCTGGAAAGAAAAATTGCAGTCATGTATTGACTGGTCCAGGTGACCTTCAGGGCCCCTCCCTATTTTGGAGTCCCAAGATTCCAGGCAAAGATTTCTATCTCCTGCAGTTCTCAAAGGCATTTCTCCTCCACTTCCCTCCTGCTGATCCTCAGGATAATCTCCAAGACTTTAACTACCAGTGAAGAAAAACATTTTCACCCTGGAAGTCCCCTCTACTCTTGCACCATTCTCATACACCAGGAACCCCTGACCCTGGACACTTCTTCCTCTGATTGTCTGCTCCTGCCTAGACTTGCCATTTAAAGGAGGAGACCTGAGCCAACCATGTCCCCTTTCCCACCTCATGTTCTTCCTACATCCCTCCTCCCTTCCCTTTCTTCCCCATCCTCCCCCCATTTCAGTTCCATTTAATGTGTTATCTTCTGATCTTAGACTGTAAGGTCTTTGAGGGCAAGACCAGTCTTTCTCTTTCTCTTTGTCATCTCAATCTCTTACACAATGTCTGACACACATGGCTTTTATTGAATTAAGTTCTTATAACTGCCTGTTGATTTGACTTGACACCCAGAAACAGAGAGATCAACCTTGTTCTACTAGTCCTACCTAGGCCGCACTGGAAAAAAAATGGACAGATGTCTGCAAGAGACAGATTTGTATTGAAACAGAGAATTTGCCCTATCCCAAGAAGAAATGGCCCATATTGGAAAGGATGGGTGCCCCTTCTCTAGAGTCATCAACCATCCCCATTGCATGATACTTTTTGAGATATCAAAAGCTACCTGAACTCTAGCTGTTCTGCCAGATCTGAGGTTGAAGGCACATGGAATGCCTAAGGCCCCTTCTACCTCCCAAGGCCATAGTCCCTTGAGATGGATATTCTGAAGGAGCTCCATGACTCTGCTCACTTTTCCTTCCCCCTGGGTTTAGAATTTTCTTCCACCCAATTGCTCTTGAAATTCCATATCTGTGGAAAGGTAGCATCTCCTTAATAGCTGTGCATCACCAGGACCCTCTCTCTTGGTTGAGCTGAGTTATCACATTCCCAGTGGGAGATCTCTTTTACACTGTATTGGATGAGTATCATTAAAAAGTTGATCTAAATTTTACTCCTAGATTAAAACTTATGACAGGCTCTTCAAGGGGGGAGAGGGTGCAAGAACAGTAGGGGTGAAACAGGGATACCAAGCTGCAACACAGAAAAGCCTATGGGGAAATCCCATTGGTCACATGGGATTTCCTGCCCTTGACTTGAAGACATACTTCATTGGAAACCAATCCTACCTGGCCATCAATTAGGACCATCTTTGGGCTCTGTCCATTGACCATCTTAGACAGGCTGGAGTTAAGTACTGAGTCATCAAGGCAACAGGATGGAGAGAGGGAGCTGAAATGAATTTTTGACAGAAAAATATGTCTACAAACCAGAGTGTTATTTAGATGTCTACAGGTTTTAGACTAAACTGTTGATGAATATCACACAATGTAGTCTGGGCAAAGAGCCTCAACAGGGTCAACATATTTTAGGGTTAGGTCAGATCCAAGATGGTGGCATGAAGACAGCATTTCCCAGGAGCTCTCTTCCAAAATATTCAAAAAACCTTAGCATTATGACCCTAACAAAATTTTCAAGAGACAGAACCCACAGAAAGAACAAGTGAGGCAATTCTCAAGTCCAAGGTGACCTAGAAAAGCTTGGGAAGGCTCTATTCCATGGGACTGGAGTCGGCGGGAGCATAGCCAAGGTCACTGGGTCAGAGTGAAGTAGTTCCAACTTACCAGGAACAGCCCGTTGGTTGCCTGGATCCCTGGGAGCACTGTCTTATGGCAGCAGAACTCATTTGCTGATCTGCCAGCTCAGGGAATACCAAGTACAACTTGGAATATCAGTGGGGAAACTTCTGCTAGAGTTAGCATGAAGTCCAGTCCAGTGTGGCCCTCAGTGAAGTCATAGCTCTCAGCACTGTCCAGATCCCAGGAAATGGAAGCAGACCTATAGAACTTTCCAGCAGCTAGCCACCCAGCAGTTGATCCAAAAGTGCTCATCCCTCAGAAGGTAAAGGGGTGGGAAGAGATTGTTGATGTTTCTCCTCTGTCCTTGGGACAGAACTTTGAAGCTTTACCCATATTCAGACCCTGATGACAATCTGGGTGGAGCATAGTGGAGTAGGGATCCTCCTCATAGCTCCAAGGCAGAGGTGGGTACTTGTGGTCATCCACAGACCAAAGCTCATCCCAGGAGATCAGTCAGAGCCTCTCATAAGGTCTTGAAGGAACTGAGGGTGCTTGCAGGGCTGTCCCAATAACAACTGAAAAGCTTGGGAAGCACTCCAAAACCAAGGCACAGGCTGTGGAAATGAGTAAACAGTCAGGTTTTCTTGACCATAGACAATTACTTTGGTCCCATGGAGGATCAAAACACACATTCAGAAGATGACAAAGTCTAAACTTCTGTATCCAAAGCCTCCAAGAAAAATCGGAGTTGGGCTCAGGCTATGATAGAGCTCAAAAAAGATTTTGAAAATCTAGTAAGGGAAGTAGAGGAAAAATTGGGAAGAGGAATGAGAGAGATGAAGGAAAAATGTGAAAACAAAGTCAGCAGCATGGTAAAGGAGATCTAAAAAAATGCTGAAGAAAATGTGTTAGAAACTAAATGGAAAAGCAGTTCAAAAAGTTAATGTGTAGGTGGGAAAGCAGAATTGGCCAGATGGAAAAGGTGATGAGAAAACTCTCTGAAATAAACAATCCTTCAAATGTAGAATGATTCTAAAGGAAGCTAATGACTTTATGAAGAATTGAGAAACAATAAAACAATATCAAAAGAATGAAAACTAGAAGAAAATGTGAAATATCTCATTGGAAAAATAACCTCCCTGGAAAATAGATCCAGAAGACACAATTTCAAACTTATTGGACTGCCTGAAAGGAAAGGAGCCCTGACTTCATTTTTAAAGAATTTTTACAGGAAACTTGCCCTGATATCCTTGAAGCAATGGGAAAAGTAGTAACCGAGAGAATTCACTGAGCTCCTCAAGAAAGAGATTCAAAGAAAATAACCCCCCCCCCCAGGAATATTATAGCCAAATTTCAGAACTCCCAATTCAAAGAGAAAATATTACAAGCAGCCAGAAGGTAATAATTTTAATACACTGCAACAAAAATCAGGATTACACAGGACTTAGCAGCTTCTACATTAAGGGCTCATAGGGCTTGAAATATAATATTCTGGAAGGTTAAAGAGCTTGGATTACAACCAAGAATCAACTGTCCAGCAAAACTGATCATTCCGGGGAAAAGATGGATATTCAAGGAAATAGGGGGATTTAAACTTTCCTGTTGAAATGACCAGGGCTAAGGGGCAGCTGGGTGGCGCAGTAGATAAAGCACCAGCCCTGGAGACAGGAGTACCTGGGTTCAAATTCAGTCTCAGACTCTTAATAATTACCTAGCTGTGTGGCCTTGGGCAAGCCACTTAACCCCATTTGCCTTGCAAAAACCTAAAAAAAAATGACCAGGGCTAAACAGAAAGTTTGATCCCTAGGTACAAGACTCAGGTGAAGCATAGAGAGGGTGAATAGAAAGGTGAATTATGAGGGACTTAATGATTTTAACTATGTGCATACATGATATATATTGATGATATTCATATGAACCTTCTCATTTATTAGAGCGTTAGGAAGGAGCATGTTTAGACAAGGCCCAAGAGGGAGCTGAATATGTACGTATAATATATTGTAAAGATGTGAAGATGTAGAGTGAAATGGGAATATACTGGGAGAAAGGGAAAGGAAAGGTAGAATGGGCCAATATATATCACAGAAAAATATTAAGAAAAAGCTTTTGCAATGCAGTGAAAAGGGGTAAGGCAAGGGGCAATGAGGGAGGCTTCATTTTCATTGGAAATCATTCAGAGACGAAACAACATGCACATTAGTAGTCTTTGTAAATCTTTTACCCCAGAGGAAAAAGGAGAGGAAGGGGATAGGAGACAGGGGACAGGGAGAAGGAAGGAAGAATGTAGGTGATAAAAGAAGGGGCAGATCATGGGAGAGGGTAGTCAGATACAACACATCTTTCTGTTTTCTGCAAGGTGGTGGGGTTGGGTGGCCTACCCAGAACCACATTCCTGGGTGATTGTTGGGTATCTGGGGTGAGATTTGGGCTTGGAGCCTCCTGGGCCCTGGGGTCGGTGTTCTGTCTGCTGTAAAACTTGGCAGCCCCATCACATGGAGGGACAGAGTGAAAAGAGGAAGAAAATAGAGTAAATGGGAATAGGGAAGAATGGATGGAAAGAATTACAACCAGCAATCGCAACTATGGGGAAATATGCAGAAGTAACTTCTCTAATAGACTTATGGTAAAGAATGAAATCCACAGAGCTGAGACAGAGCTGATTGTATCTGAACACTGACTGAAGCACAGTTTTGTCCTCTTTCTTTTACTTTACTACTTTTGAGATTTTTTTCTGAGGGAAGGGGGGATTATATTTACTTTCAGAACATGATTATTCTAGTAATGTGTAAATAAATAAAAATGTAAGTCAAAAATATAATAATTATTGTAAATATATATCCCACCCCTGTGCTTCTAGCAGAGCCCCAGCATTCCTGCAGGAGGAACTGACTTTCTGCAGTAAAAGCACAGAAACAATGCCAGGTGTTCATAATTTGTCCCAAGTCTTGGGTGTGGGTGACAGATCTCCCCCAGTGCTAGTTATCCAGAGAGAGTCTCTGAGGTTCTACTCCTGACAGCCAAACCCAGATTGATGTAAGACTTCCCAGATCCAACCTCAGACCTAGGGAGTGGGCAATTAACAACAACAGCACAGACAATGCAGAGAAAGTTTGGGGCATTCATTCCTGGTTGACCACAGAGTAAACTCCTGGAGTTTATATCAGTAAGCAAGGCCTCTAGGGATCTCAACACCAAAGGTCAGTCCCTCACCCAACACAAGACCCTAGGGAAAGAGGCCAAAATGAAGAAAGCACAGTGCAATGAAAAGCCTAATGAATGTGTCCTTAGAGATAAGGATACTGGCTCAAAAAGGGGTGGAGTTGCAGAGAATATGAATTGATCTCCAGCTCAAAAAACTTCTTAGAAGAAATCAAAAAGGAGTTTAAAAATCAAATGGAAAAATTGGGGAGAGAGGTGCAAAAGAAAATGATCACTATGCAAGAGAAAATTAACATCTTAACAACAAGAAAAAAGATCCTTTGAAAATACAATTGGACAAGGAAAAAAGAAAATAATTGTCTCAAAAACACAATTAGGCAAATGGAAAAAGATAAAAACTTCTTCAAGAATAAAATTGACCAATTGGAAAAGGAAATGTAAAAGGTAAATGAAGAACATTCTTCTCTAAAGAGATGATTAACATCTATGGAAACTAATGACTTCATGATACACCAAGAATCTGTTAAATTCAAAAAAATGAAAAAGTAGAATATATAAAATAGACTTCCGGCCAAGATGGTGGAGAGAAAACAAGCACAGTTCTAAAGCCTCCTGATCTTTCCCCATCTATCATATGAAACAAACCTCTTAACAGAAGTCCAACCCACAAAACCCAAAAAGAAAAGCCAGGAGAAAGAACATCTACCTCAGGATTTGTCTCCCTCAGAAGCATTGGACGAATTCAGGCGGGTGAGTCTGGGCACAGAGGGAAGATCAGCCCTGGATCAGCCAGATCAGTGGCTGAATTGGAGGCGGGCAGTCTGCAGGACCAAGAGCCAAACCTCCGAGATAAGTGGTGGGGCTAGACTGTTGGGGCTTCAGTCAACTAGGGAGTAGAGGCTCGCTGACCCTCTAAAGTTTGCCAACAGGGCTGGGGGGAAAGTTCTGGTGCAGGATAGCTGCAGACACATCATCCCTGGCTCCACTGGTCTGAGGAACTCTGAGCCCACGACTCCATTGTGGCTGAGGCCTCTTCCAGGAACAAACAATTTCAGACTACTTCTGCCTCAGGCACAGGTGTGTGAGCAGAGGAGCAAGCCCAGCTGACAATAGGGAGAGGAATGACCTCAAGTCAGGGTAAAGCCCACCATTGATTGAAGGCAAAAGGATTCATGAGCTATAACTCCTCCCATCAAGCAAAGGGAGAAGGCCTCAATCAAGGTCAAAGACACTCCAGAGAAAGCAACCAGCACCTCCTACTGGCCAACCAGAGAAAGTTCACGCCATGAGTAAAGCTCTATGGATCCCAAGCCCGTGTGAACCAGCCCCTCCCCAACTCAAGGTCTTAGCAAAATGAAGAAGGGTCAGTGAAAAGGTGGATCCATAGAAAAATTCTTGGAAGGGAAAGACCCTAACTCAGAAAAACCTAGAACCTCTGAGGAGAATACTATCTGGTCTTCAGCACAGAAACACATCCTGGAAGAAATAAGGAAGGAGCTGAAAAATCAGCTGGAAATTTTGGGAGAGACAATTAATACCTTGCAACAAGAAAACAAATACTTAAAAAAATACAATTGGACAAATACAAAATGAGAATAAATCTCTCAGATCCTCAATTGGGAAAATGCAAAAACAAAATAATTTTCTCAAAACCCCAATTGGTCAAATGGAAAGCTCTTTCAAAAGTAAAACTGACCAACTGGAAAAGGAATAGCAAAAGGTTAATGAAGAATATTACTCTCTAAAAAAAGAATGGAGTCTGCAGAAAATAATGACTCCATGAGACAGCAAGAGCCAGTTAAACAAAAACCAAAAAATAGAAAAAAATAGAAGAAAATAAAAAATACCTGATCAGCAAAACAACTGACCTCGAGAATAGGCCAAGGAGGGTCAACCTGAAAATTATTGGACTTGCTGAAAACATTGAAGAGAAAAAAAAAGCCTGGACTTAATATTACAGGACCTAGTGATTGGAAACTGCCCTGATATCATGGAACTAGAGGGAAAAGTAGTTATTGAAAGAATACATTGATCCCCTCCAGAAAAATTTCCCAAAATGGAAACACCAAGGAATGTTGTGGCCAAATTCCAGAACCATCAGATAAAAGAGAATTTCCTACAGGCAACCAGAAAGAAACAATTTACATATCAAGGATTCATAGTAAGGATTATGCAGGCTGGTTGCATCAACATTAAGGGATAGAAGGGCCTGGAACCAGATATTTGGAAAAGCAAGGGAGCTTGGAATGCAGCCAAGAATCCACCATCCCACAAAGCTGAGCCTTCTCTTCCAAGGAAAAAGATGGACATTTAATGAAATGGAAGAATTCCAAAAATTCCGGATGAAAAGATGAAAAGAGCTAAATAGAAAATTTGGACATCAAACAGGGGGTTCAAGAGAGACATGAAAATGTAAAAAAAGGGGGGGGGATTGGTAAAAGGAAAAAAAAACTGCTATCCAATAAGTTGAAACTGGCTATATTCCAGCATGGGGAAAAATATTCTCATCAGTCTTGAGAATTGTAAGGCTAATTGAGAGAATATCCCTAGCCAGAAGTCATGGATATTCATGACCTATCCATGAGACTGCTATCCAATGAGATGTAACTGGCTTTGACCCTACTTGGGAGAAAGACTCTAATAACTCTCAAGAATTTTAACTCTATTAGATAGAATATACTTAGCTAGAAGTGACAGATACTCAGAATTTTCTATGACTTAGAATGATCTAAAAAGCACAAACTCCTTAAAAAGGGGGACAGGAAAGAGACAGGAGGAGGGAGGGGATTGAATGGGGTAAATCTCATTACACTAAGAGGTACAAAATACCTATGATATTAGAGGGGAAGAAGGGAGGAGATGAGAAACACCTGAATCTTCTCATCAGACTTGGCTTAAAGTCTACTTACACATACTTAGTTAACTTAAAAAAAATATAACCTTTCAAGTATTGAAAGTAGAAAAGGGGAGGGGATGGAGAAAGGGAGGGTGTATGGGGGGAAAGGGGAACTACAAAAAGGAAGGGAAGGGAAAGGGAAAAAGGGATAGGGGAAAAGAAGGGGATGGGGTGATATAGGAGGGCAAACACACTGATGGGGGTGGTATTCAGAAACAAATACTGGGGAATATGGATAAAGGGGGCAAGGAGGAAAATACAAACAGAGGAAAGAAAGCATGGAGGGCAATAAAGAATTAGTAATCATAACTTTGAATGTGAATGGGAGGAACTCTCCCTTAAAACATAAGCGAATATCAGAGTGAATTAAAACAGAATCCAACAATATGCTGCTTAAAAGAAACTCATTTGAAGCAGAGAGATACATACAGAGTAAAGGTAAAAGTTTGGAGCAAAATATATTTCGATTCAGCTGAAGTAAGACAAAAGCAGGGGTAGCAATCCTTATCTCAGACAAAGCAGCAGCAAAAATAGCATTAAGAGATAAGAAAGGAAACTTTATCCTCCTAAAAGGTACCATAAACAATACAGCTATTTCAATACTGAATATATATACACGCAATGGGACAGCATCCAGATTCTTAGAGGAGAAGCTGAAACAACTACAGGAAGACATATACAGCAAAACTCTAGTAGTGGGAGACCTCAAACTCCCGATCTCAGATCTAGATAAATCGAATCATAAAATAAACAAGAAAGAAGTTAAGGAGGTAAATAGATTGTTATAAAAATTAGATATGGTAGACTTGTGGAGGAAAATGAACAGGGATAGAAAGGAACATGCATTTTTTTCTGCAGTACATGGAACCTATACAAAAACTGACCATGTCCTTGGACATAAAAACCTAATGATCAACTGCAGAAAGGCAGAAATAGTGAATACATCTTTCTCAGATCACAATGCACAAAAAGTCATATGCAATGTTGGGCCAAGGAGATATAGACCCAGAACCAATTGGAAACTGAATAACCTTATTTTAAAGAATGAGTGGACCAAAAAACAAATTAGAGAAAGAATTAACCATTTTATCCTAGATGATGATAATAATGAAGCAACAGACTAAAACCTATGGGATTCATTCAAAGCAGCTCACAGGGGATATATTATAGCTTTAAATGCTTATATGAATAAATTGGAGAAAGAGGAATTCAATAAACTAAAAATGCCACTAAAAAATTAGAGAAAGAACAAATTAAAAATCCCTAATTCAATACCAAATTATAAATTCTAAAACTTAAAGGAGAAATTAATAAAATCGAAAGCAAAACAAACTTTTGAATTCATTAATAAAGCCAAAAGTTGGCATTATGAAAACACCAATAAAATTGATAAACCTGTGGGCAATTTGATTAAAAAAAGAAAGAAGAAAACCAAATTGCTAGCATCATAAATGAAAAAAAGGAGAACCCACTACCAATGAGGAGGAAATTAAAGTAATAATTCAAAATTATTTTGCCCAACTGTATGCCAATAAATTTGATAATCTAAGTGAAATGGATGAAAAATTACAAAAATATAAGTTGCCCAGGCTAAATGAATAAGAGATTAAATACCTAAACAACCCTATCTCAGAAAAAGAAATTCAACAAGCCATCATTGAACTCCCCAAGAAAAAATCACCAGGGCCTGATGGATTCACAACTTAATTCTACCAAACATTTAAGGAACAATTGGTTCCAATTCTGTATAAACTCTCTGGAAAAATAGGGAAAGATGGAACTCTGCCTGACTCTTTCTATGAAACCAATATGGCAGTGTTACCTAAACCAGGAAGAGTTAAAACAGAGAAAGAAAACAGAGACCTATCTCCCTGATGAATATAGATGCAAAAATATTAAATGAAATCTTAGCAAAATGATTACAACAAGTTATCAATAGGATAATACAATATGATCAAGTAGGATTTATTCCAGGAATGCAGGGTTGGTTCAATATTAGGAAACTCTTACTATACTCAATTATATAGACAACAAACCTATCAGAAATCATATGATCATATCAATAGATGCTGAAAAAGCTTTTGACAAAATACAGCATTCATTCCTACTAAAAACACTAGAGAGTGTAGAAATAAATGGACTGTTCCTTAGAATAATTAGCAGTCTCTATCTGAAACCATCAACAAACATTATATTCCAAGTGGAGAGGCTAGAGGCATTCCCAATAAGATCAGGGGTGAAACAAGGGTACCCATTATCACTACTATTCAATATTGTATTAGAAATGTTAGCTTCAGCAATTAGAGTTGAAAAAGTAATTGAAGGAATTAGAATTGGGAAGGGAAGAGACAAAACTCTCACTCTTTGCAGATCACATGATGGTCTACCTAGAAAATCCCAAGAAATCATCCAAAAAACTACTGGAAACAATTAGCAATTTTAGCAAAGTTGCAGATTATAAAATAAACCCTCATAAATCCTCAACTTTTCTATATATGTCTAGCAAGATACAGCAGGAAGAGCTAGAAAGAGGAATCCCATTCAAAGTTACCTCAGACAATATAAAATACCTGGCAGTCTATTTGCTAAGACAGACTCAGAATCTTTTTTGTAAACAATTATAAAACACTTCTGAAACAAATTAAATCAGAGTTAAACAACTGGGCAAATATCAACTGCCCATGGATAGGTAGAGCTAATATAATGAAAATGACAATTCTACCAAAAGTGAACTACGTGTTAAGTGTCCTACCAATCAGAATTCCAAAAACTTACTTTAATGGGTTGGAAAAAAACGTAATTAAATTCATATAGAGAAATAAAAAGTCAAGAATTTCCAGGAGCTTAAGGGAAAATAGTGCAAAAGAAGTTGGCTTAGCCCTACCTGATCTAAAATTATATTATAAAGCACTAGTCATCAAAACTGTTTGGTATTAGCTAAGAAGTAGAGTGGTGGAGCAGTGGAATAGACTAGGTGTAAAAGCAGGAGATGATTATAATAATCTGCTGTTTGATAAACCCAAAGAGTCCAGCTATTGGGATAAAAACTCCCTCTTTGACAAAAACTGCTGGGATAATTGGAAGTTAATATGGAAGAAACTTAGATTAAAAAAACATCTAACACCCTTTACCAAGATAAGATCCAAATGGTTACAGGACTTAGACATAAAAAAGCAATACTATAAGCAAATTAGAAAATCAAGGACTAGTTTGCCTGTCAAATCTATGAAAAGCAGAGCAGTTTATGACTAAGGAAGAGATGGAGGTCATCACCAAAAATGAATTAGATGATTTAGATTACATTAAATTACAAAGCTTTTGCACAGATAAAACTACTGTAACCAAGATCAAAAGAAATGTAGTAAACTGGGAAACAATCTTTACAACTAATGACTCTGACATAGGACTCCTTTCTAAAATATACAGAGAACTAAGTCATATTTTTAAAACAAAAAGCCATTCCCCAATTGACAAATGGTCAAAGCATATGCAAAGCCAATTTACAGATGAGGAGATCAAAGCAATCCATAGCCATATGAAAAAATGCTCTAAATCATTAATTATTAGAGAAATGCAAATTCAAGCTTCCCTGAGGTACCGCCTCACACCTCTCAAATTGGCCAGTATGACCAGGAAGGATAATGATCATTGTTGGAAGGGATGTGGGAAATCTGGGACAATATTACACTGTTGGTGGAGCTGTGAACTCGTCCAACCCTTCTGGAGAGCTATTTGGAACTATGCACAAAGGGCAACAAAAATGTACATACCCTTTGACCCAGCAATACCACTACTGGGTCTATACCCTAAAGAGATGAGGAAAAAGGGTAAAAACATTACTTGTACAAAAATATTTATAGCAGCCCTGTTTGTGTTGGCAAAGCATTGGAAATCCAATAAATGTCCTTCAATTGGGGTATGGCTTAGCAAACTGTGGTATATGTATGTCATGGAACACTATTGTTCTATTAGAAAAAAGGAGGGACGGGTTTTCAGGGAAACCTGGAGTGATTTGCATGAACTGATGCTGAGTGAGATGAGCAGAACCACAAAAACACTGTCTACCCTAACAGCAACATGGGAGTGATGTTCAAGCTTGAAGGACTTGCTCATTCCATCAGTGCAACAATCGGGAACAATTTGGGGCTGTCTACAAAGGAGAGTACCATTTGTATCCAGATAAGGAGCTCTGGAGTTTGAACAAAGTACAAAGACTATTCCCTTTAATTTAGAAAAAAAAACTGATAGCTTATTGTCTGATCTTGTTACCTCTTAGACTTCTCTTTAAGGATATGATTTCTCTCTCATCACACCCAATTTGGATCAAGGTACAACATGGAAACAAAGTAAAGACTGACAGAGTGCATTCTGTTGGGGGGGTAGCAAGATTGGGGGAAAAATGTAAAACTCAAATAATATCTTTAATAAAAAATAAATTTAAATTGAAAAAAGATAATTCAGAGATATTTTCTCCAACTATAGGCCAATAAATCTGATAACCTCAGTGAAATGTACGAATATCTACAGAAAAACAGACTGCCCAGATTAAAAGAAGAGAAAATAAAACACTTAAGTAAGCCATTTCAGAAAAAGAAATTGAAAAAAGCATCAATAAACTTCCTAAGGAAAAAGTCTCCAGGTCCAGATGGATTTCCAAGTGAATTCTACCAAACATTTAAGGAGCAATTAATTACAATTTTACAGAAACTATTTTTTAAAAAAAAGAGTTCTGCCAAATTCCTTTTATGATACCAATGTGGTGTTGATCCCTAAACTAGGAAGAATCATGACAGATAAAGTTATAGACCTATATCCCTAATGAACATTGATGCAAAAGACGTAAATAAAACTTTAGCAAAGACATTACAACAAGACATTTGTAGGATTATATACCATGATCAGGTAGGATTTATACCAGGTAGGCAGGGAGGGCTCAATATTAGGAAAACACCCAACATAATTGAATATATCAATAACAAAAGCAACAAAAATCATGTGATTATCTCAACAAATGCTGAAAAAAAGTCTGTGACAAAATGCAACATCCAATCCTACTAAAAACGCAAGAGAGTACAGGAATGAGTGAAGTTTTCCTCAAAATAATAAGCAACATCTATCTAAAACCATCAACAAATATTATATGCAATAGGGCTAAGGTAGGAGCATTCCCAATAAGATCAGGGGTGAAACAAGGATGCCCAATATCACCATTACTATTTAATATAATACTAGAAAAGCTAGCTTTAGCAATAAGAGTAGAAAAAGAAATGGAAGGAATTAGAACTGACAATGGAAACAAAACTTTCATTCTTGGTGTACTTGGAGAACCCAAGAAAATCATCTCAAAGACTACTTGAAACAATTAACAAATACAGCAAGGCAGCAGGATGTAAAATAAACTGACATAAATCATCAGCATTTCTATATATGAACAACAAAGCCCAAGAACAAGAGATAGAGAAATTTCAGTTAAAGGAACTTCAAACAACATGAAATACTTGGGAATCTACCTCCAAAGACACACCCAGAAACTGCCAACACAATTACAAAGCACTTTTCTCACAAATAAAGTCAGATCTAAACAATTACTCATGGTTAGGTTAAGAAATAGACTAAATGGATCTTGGATTAGGATGGGTTCAATAGAAAATGCAGCAAATGACTATAGCAATCTACTGTTTGACAAACCCAAAGACATTAATTTCTGGGAGAAGAACTCAGGATTTGACAAAAATTGTTGAGAAATCTGGAAAATAGTGTGGCATAAACTAGGCATAGACCCACATCTCACACCCCATTCAAAAATAAGGTCAAAATGGGTACAGGATTTAGACATAAAGGGTGATACTGTAGACTAATTAATAGAGCAAGAAAAACTCTTTCTGTCAGATCTATGTAAAGGGGAGACACTTATGACCAAATAGGAAGTAGAGTATATTATAAATTGCAGAATTGATGATTTTGACTATATTAAATTTAAAAGTTTTTCACTAGTAAAACCAATGCTCCCAAGATTAGAAAGAAAACAGAAAGTTGAAAAATAATTTTGACAGTTAGGGGTTTTGAGAAAGGTCTCACTTCTATATAGAGAATTGAATCAAATTTATAAGTGAAGGGAGGGGGGAAGAAAATTGTATAACATAATTATGTGCATGTATGTGGATGAATACTGAAAAACTTTCATAACATGTAATTGAAAAATAAAATAAAAAATCAATTGAGAAAAAAATTTAAAAATAAATTGGACTATGCTCTCTAAAAAGAAAGAAGAAGGAAGACGAGGAAAAGGAGGAGGAGGAGGAGGAGCAGGAGAATGAGGAGGAGGAGGAGGAAAAGGAGTAGGAAGAGGAGGAGGAGTAGGGGAGGAGAATGAGGAGGAGAAAAGAGAGAAAGAAAGAAAAAGAAAGAAAAAAGAAAGAAAGAAAGAAAGAAAGAAAGAAGAAAGAAAAAAAGAAAGGAGGGAAGGCAAGAAGGAAGAAAGAAGGAAAGAAAGAATGAAAAAACGAAAGAAGGAAGGAAGGAAAGAAAGAAAGAAAGAAAGAAAGAAAGAAAGAAAGAAAGAAAGAAAGAAGAAAGAAAAAAGAAAGGAGGGAAGGCAAGAAGGAAGAAAGAAGGAAAGAAAGAATGAAAAAACGAAAGAAGGAAGGAAGGAAAGAAAGAAAGAAAGAAAGAAAGAAAGAAAGAAAGAAAGAAAGAAAGAAAGAAGAAAGAAAAAAGAAAGGAGGGAAGGCAAGAAGGAAGAAAGAAGGAAAGAAAGAATGAAAAAACGAAAGAAGGAAGGAAGGAAAGAAAGAAAGAAAGAAGAAAGAAAAAAGAAAGGAGGGAAGGCAAGAAGGAAGAAAGAAGGAAAGAAAGAATGAAAAAACGAAAGAAGGAAGGAAGGAAAGAAAGAAAGAAAGAAGAAAGAAAAAAGAAAGGAGGGAAGGCAAGAAGGAAGAAAGAAGGAAAGAAAGAATGAAAAAACGAAAGAAGGAAGGAAGGAAAGAAAGAAAGAAAGAAGAAAGAAAAAAGAAAGGAGGGAAGGCAAGAAGGAAGAAAGAAGGAAAGAAAGAATGAAAAAACGAAAGAAGGAAGGAAGGAAAGAAAGAAAGAAAGAAGAAAGAAAAAAGAAAGGAGGGAAGGCAAGAAGGAAGAAAGAAGGAAAGAAAGAATGAAAAAACGAAAGAAGGAAGGAAGGAAGGAAAGAAAGAAAGAAAGAAAGAGAAAGAAAGAAAGAAAGAAGAAAGAAAAAAGAAAGGAGGGAAGGCAAGAAGGAAGAAAGAAGGAAAGAAAGAATGAAAAAATGAAAGAAGGAAGGAAAGAAAGAAAGAAAGAAAGAAAGAAAGGAAGGAAGGAAGGAAGGAAGGAAGGAAGGAAGGAAGGAAGGAAGGAAGGAAGGAAGGAAGGAAGGAAGGAAGGAAGGAAGGAAGAACAGATAGAGAAGATATGAGACTGACAAAGGAACTGTGTGGAGCATTGTTGGACTCCTCTAAATATTCACATTTAACCAAAGCAGCAGCCCCAAGGCAAGATGACTACCTGAACATTCAATTTAAAAGAGATTAGAGTGTCCTTCTGAAGTAAACAAACAGGAACTGTTTCTGCTAACTTGGAAAGTTGAAGGAACACACAGTTGGGAACAATAGAGTAGAAAAGGAAGGGGAAGCTTTTGGAGATCTGGTGCACAGCACTGCATTTGCTCATCTGAGTCAGAACACTCACAAAAGTCAACGCTGGTTGGATGTCCACACACACAAACACACGCACACACAAACATACAGAAACACAGAGACACACACTTACATCCTAAACAATTGTTATTGTTTCATGTTTGCCCTTCATTTTTGAAGAAGACCATGATATCAGAGAGATGATACCATGACAAGCACATGAATTGGTTCTGAGAAAGGGAGATTGTGCTAACTCATATTCTCCTCCAGAATCATCTGGGTCCAGTGGCCAGAAATGAATCAGGACAACTGGAGATGGCCTTGGATGTGAGACCATCAGGATTACGTGATTTCCCCAAAGTCACACAACTACTAAGTGGCAAGTGTCTGAGGTCAAGCTTGAGCTCAGGTCCCTCTGTCTTCAGGGCCAGTGCTCTATCCACTGTGCCACCTAGTGGCCTTTATTATTATTAAACAGAGGAAGGGATCAGCTCTTTCTATCAGAAAGTTGTGATATTATAACTTTAAGGTATTCCTTATTAGAGACTTTATTTGGAAGACAGAGTGGACCTTGTTTAAAGATAGTCTTAAGACTTTTAATGGATACATTCTGCTTCCCCCACAAAGGAAAGATCACTATGTGATTGGGGATAAAAGAGACCTCATTGTCAAAGAAGAGTGAGCACAAATATTCTGCCTGGGTAAGAGCATATAGCCTTCTCAGTTCTGGGAAAGAAACAGCTGCAGGAATGTGGCCATAAATGATGAGAACGGTCAGTTCTTTGCAAGACCACACACACACACACACACACACACACACACACACACACACACAAACACACAAAGACAAACACACACATAAACACATACATTGTATTCAAGATTTGCATGCAATAGAAAAAGCTTCATATAGTGCATTGTCTTATTACTGATTAAGGAATCTGTGGAAACTAACAGGATCAATTGCTTCTCCTCTGGGATGTGTCCAAGGGACTTACTTCCCTGAATCCAGGTTGGTTGACTAGGGCCCAGGCTCCAAGATTCCCCCTTTGACCCTAGATGCTGACATTAAGCAGCATCTTAACCTCTGAGGGCTAACTGTAATCTGTTTCCTTCTAGTGTGAATGAATTGTCCTGCACTCATTCACTTTATGTGAAAGTTTCCAATGTGTGATTATTTTCTTCATGTCTAGTCATGGATTTTTACATCAGTATGAGCTGCCATTTTAAGGCGACCCAGGTCAATCTTGTCTCCTGACTCATCCCTTTTCTTCCAAGGTGCTCTTCCCTTCCCATCCTGTCCCTAACTCCTCCTTTTCCAGCTCCCTTTAATGTGTTGACATTTGATGTTAGAATGCAAACTGTATGAGGGCAGGGTCTATCTTTCTGCACATTGTCCTCCAGAGCCATTTGGGTCCAGTGGCCAGTTATGAATAAGGAGATAGCCCTGAATGTGAGGCAATCAGGGTTAAATGACTTACCCCAGGTCACACAACTAGTAAATGTCTGAGACTGGATTTCCACTCCCATCCTCCTAACTCCAAGGCCAGTGCTCCATCCACTGTACCATCTAGTTGCCCAGTGATTGGAACACTGATTAGCAGGTATCCTCTCCTTCCATGTTACTGAGAAAATGAAGATCTTCTTCCATGAGGGCCCTCTGCTCCCCAGCCCTCATCTCAAAGCCCCTTGCTAAAATCACATTTCCTCTCATCTATACCAAAAATAGAGGAATGTCTCTTCATTGCCCAAGTCAAGCACAGGAGCTGGGCAGGGCTCCCCATCCTCTGTCCCCCTCATTTCCCCAGAAGTTTGCCCTGCACATTGCCCAAGCTCCTCTCCCCACACTTGCTTTCTTGGATCTCTCCCCAGCTGGGGGGGGGGGGGGGGCAGATGTCACTTTTCTGCAGGTGACTCACCTGACTCCTCAGCTCCAGACTCACATTTATGATCAAATCCCGCCTCTGACATTTCCTAGCTGTGTGACCCTGGACAAGTCAGTTCACCTTTTCTGCCTTCGATGCTTCATCTCTAACACGGGCACAAAAAATCAGCCTCTACCTCAAGGTTTTTGTGAGGATCCAATGTAAAGCTCCTAGCTCAGAGCCCCGGGGCTCTCAGTGTTGCCCCCTCAATCTTTGGTCCTCCCCCTGCCCGCACCCCTCCAGAAGCACAGTGCATTAAACTGAACCAAAAGAGCCTCTGAATTCTCAGGTTCTTGAGTCTGAAGCCAAGTCAGAAGGGTTTTCTTTGTCACAATCAGAAACTGCCTCAACTGGAAAAGGCAGAGCTTTGGGATGACTTTGAGCTCCTCAGAAAATTGGCTTGGGGAGAGTGTTAACAAAATAGAGAATCTGGGGTGCTCAGGGGAGCACCAATGTGGGGGTACATTTGCCTGGAGGCCCCTCTCTGTGATCCCATTGGAGTCTGGGAACTCATAAATGACCCTCCAAGAGAAAGGGAGAGGGAAGAGAACAGCAGACCTCATGGTGGAGCTGTTGCACACGGCTGTCCCAGGGCCTCCTGACTGGTAGAAGACAGAACCCCCTGGGCAGAGTGTCATCCCTGGGAATACCAAACCAGATGAAGGAGGTGACCCCAGTGAGGCTTGAGGGGCAGTCTCTTTGGCCAGGACCCAAGTCAGGGGGCAGGTGCCATTGGGACAGTGACATGGCTGGGAGATGGGGCAGGGACCAGACCTCTACCCTTATGCCACTTGGAAGCATCTAAAATCTCGGGGTACCTAGGCTCAGCCCAGGAAGCAGTTGCTGGACTCCAAGGACTGCAGCTCCAGCCAGCCTCCCTGCCTCCTTTGTGCTGCCACTCCAAGTGTGCAGAGACCCCTCTGGCTTCAACAAAGACAAAGGAATAGCAAATAGGTAAGTAAAGGGATGGCCAGTTCTGGGCCTACAAGATTTTCTGGGGAAATTGGTATCAGTGTAGAGAAAGCAAGACAGTGAGAAAAAGAGAGGGAGAGATAAGCAGAGACAGAGCCTGAGAGGAGAGATATAGAGGCACACAAGAGATATAGAAAATGAGAGGACAGGAGGAAGGGGCGAGAGAGAGAGAGAGAGAGAGAGAGAGAGAGAGAGAGAGAGAGAGAGAGAGAGAGAGAGAGAGAGAGAGAGAGAGAGAGAGAAAGGGGAGGGAGACAGGAAACCCAATATAAAAACAATGAAAAGTATACAAAGTTCCTCCCCAAAATAGGGAAGATGTGAACATGAAATTCCATGTGTCAGCCCAGGTGGGAAGTGCCCAGGTCTCACCTCTGCCAGCCAACATAGTCGCCAACAGGGGACAAAAGCCAAATCAGAAGTCAGGGAAGCAGTGCAGAAAGTTGAAGACAGTGTGGATGCCACTGAGAGAAGAATAAACCACGGGCATGGCCAGATCTGGCAAACTGAGGACTCCACTGGGTAAAATTCTTATTTGTCCTTTAGAAAGGCAGAGTCAGTATGGGGAATTCTCATGGTTTCCAAAGCTATTTTCACAGATTAATCCTGATAGCTGACATTTATACAGAATTACTATGTGCCAGACTCTTTATAAATATTTTCACATTTCTCCCTCACAGCAACCCCAAGAAGTAGTAGGTCCTTTTGTTCCCATTTTACAGTTGAGGACTTACCACCAATCAAGAGAAAATTAAAAAGATAATTCAGAGCTATTTTGTCCAACTATGTGCCAATAAATCTGATAACTTCAGTGAAATGGATGAATATTTACAGAAAAAGAGACTGCCCAGATTAAAAGAAGAGGAAATAAAGTACTTAAATAACCCATTTCAGAAAAAGAAATTGAAAAAAGCATCAATAAACTCCCTAAGGAAAAAGTCTCCAGGTCCAGATGGATTTCCAAGTGAATTCTACCAAACATTTAAGGAGCAATTAATTACAATCCTACAGAAACTATTTTTTCAAAAAAGAGGAGCTCTGCCAAATTCCTTTTATGATACCAATGTGGTGTTGATCCCTAAACCAGGAAGAACCGTAACAGATAAAGAAAGTTATAGGCCTATATCCCTAATGAACATTGATGCAAAAGACTTAAATAAAATTTTAGCAAAGAGATTACAACAAGACATTTGTAGGATAACATACCATGATCAGGTAGGATTTATACAAGGTAGGCAGGGAGGGTTCAATATTAGGAAAACACCCAACATAATTGAACATATCAATAACCAAAACCAACAAAAATCATGTGATCTCAATAGATGCTGAAAAAAGTCCATAACAAAATGCAAAATCCATTCCTACTAAAAACGCAAGAGAGTACAGGAATGAGTGAAGTTTTCCTCAAAATAATAAGCAACATCTATCTAAAACCATCAACAAACATGCAATAGGGCTAAGGTAGGAGCGTTCCCAGTAAGATCAGGGGTGAAACAAGGATGCCCATTATCACCATTACTATTTAAGATAATACTAGAAATGCTAGCTTTAGCAATAAGAGTAGAAAAAGAAATGGAAGGAATTAGAACAGACAATGGAAACAAAACTTTCATTCTTGGTGTACTTGAAGAACCCAAGAAAATCATCTAAAAGACTACTTGAAACAATTAACAAATACAGCAAGGCAGCAGGATGTAAAATAAACCCACATAAATCATCAGCATTTCCATATATGAACAACAAAGCCCAAGAACAAGAGATAGAAAGAAAAATTTCAGTTAAAGTAACTGCAGACAACATGAAATACTTGGAAATTTACCTCCCAAGACACACCCAGAAATTGCCAACACAATTACAAAGCACTTTTCTCACAAATAAAGTCAGATCTAAACAATTACTCATGGTTAGGTTAAGAAATAGACTAAATGGATCGTGGATTAGGATGGGTTCAATAGAAAATGCAGCAAATGACTACAGCAATCTACTGTTTGACAAACTCAAAGATGTTAATTTCTGGGAGAAGAACTCAGGATTTGACAAAAATTGTTGAGAAATCTGGAAAATAGTATGGCATAAACTAGGCATAGACCCACATCTCACACCCCATTCAAAAATAAGGTCAAAATGGGTACCGGTTTTAGACATAGAGGGTGAGACTGTAGACTAATTAATAGAGAAAGATAAACTCTTTCTGTCAGATCTATGTAAAGGGGAGACATTTATGATCAAATAGGAAGTAGAATATATTATAAATTGCAAAATTGATGATTTTGACTATAATAAATTTAAAAGTTTTTTCACTAGTAAAACCAATGCTACCAAGATTAGAAAGAAAACAGAAAGTTGGAAAATAATTTTGACAGTTAGGAGTTTTGAGAAAGGTCTCACTTCTAAATAGAGAACTGAATCAAATTTGTAAGTGAAGGGAGGGGGGGAAGAAAATTATATAACATAATTATGTGCATGTATGTGGATGAATACTGAAAAACTTTCATAACATGTAATTGGAAAAATAAAATAAAATCTCAACTGTGAAAAAAAATAAAAAATAAATTTGACTGTGTTCTCTAAAAAGTAAGAAGAAGGAAGAAGAAAAGGAGGAGGAGGAGGAGCAGGAGAATGAGGGAGAGGAGAAAGAGGAGGAAGAGGAGGAGAAGGAGGAGAGGAGGAAGAGGAGAAAAGAGAGAGAAAGGAAGGAAGGAAGGAAGGAAGGAAGGAAGGAGGGAAGGAAGGAAGGAAGGAAGGAAGAAAGAACAGATAGAGAAGATATGAGAGTGACAAAGGAACTGTGTGGAGCATTGTTGGACTCCTCTAAATATTCACATTTAACCAAAGCAGCAGCCCCAAGGCAAGATGACTACCTGAAGATTCAATTTAAAAGAGATTAGAGTGTCCTTCTGAAGTAAACAAACAGGAACTGTTTCTGCTAGCTTGGAAAGTTGAAGGAACACACAGTTGGGAACAATAGAGTAGAAAAGGAAGGGGAAGCTTTTGGAGATCTGGTGCACAGCACTGCATTTGCTCATCTGAGTCAGAACACTCACAAAAGTCAACGCTGGTTGGATGTCCACACACACACACACACACACACACACACACACACAAAAACACACACAAAGACAAACACATTCTAGACAATCGTTATTGTTTGATGTTTGCCCTTCATTTTTGAAGACCATAATATCAGAGAGATGATACCATGACAAGCACATGAATTGGTTCTGAGAAAGGGAGATTGTGCAAACTCATATTCTCCTCCAGAATCATCTGGGTCCAGTGGCCAGAAATGAATCAGGACAACTGGAGATGGCCTTGGATGTGAGACCATCAGGATTACGTGATTTCCCCAAAGTCACACAACTACTAAGTGGCAAGTGTCTAAGGTCAAGCTTGATCTCAGGTCCTTCTGTCTTCAGGGCCAGTGCTCTATCCACTGTTCCACCTAGTGGCCTTTATTATTATTAAGCAGAGGAAGGGATCTGCTCTTTCAATCAGCAAGTTGTGATATTATAACTTTGAGGTTTTCCTTATTAGAGACTTTATTTGGAAGACAGAGTAGACCTTGTTTAAAGACAGTCTTAAGACTTTTAATGGATACATTCTGCTTCCCCCGCAAAAGAAAGATCACTAGGAGATTGGGGATAAAAGAGACCTTATTGTCAAAGAAGAGTGAGCACAAATATTCTGCCTGGGTAAGATCATATAGCCTTCTCAGTTCTGGGACAGAAACAGCTGCAGGAATGTGGGCACAAATGATGAGAAGGGTCAGTTCTATGCAAGACCACACACACACACACACACACACAAAAAAAAAAAAATACACACAAACACACTGTATTCAAGATTTGCATATAATAGAAAAAGCTTCATAAGCTGCATTATTACTGATTAAGGAATCTATGCAAACTAACAGGATCAATTGCTTCTCCTCTGGGATGTGTCCAAGGGACTTAGTCCAGGCTCCAAGATTCCCCCTTTGACCCTAGATGCTGATATTAAGCAGCATCTTGACCTCTGAGGGCTAACTGTAATCTGTTTCCTTCTAGTTGTGAATGAACTGTCCTGCACTCATTCACTTTATGTGAAAGTCTCCAATGTGTGAATATTTTCTTCATGTGTAGTGATGGATTTTTACATCAGTATGAAAAATTGGGCCTGACTGTTTGGGCTCCAGGGCAGAATGGGGGTGGTTACAATGGCTGATTTGGGCTAATGTCCAGGAACATTTCTTAATGACTAAAACCAAATTCAACTTTTTGATTGTGAACTTCTTTCTTTTGCTGTAAAGCTGAAAACCCACTGTGGCTTGCCTTGAATTGTAAACTGAGGAGTTCATTATGAGAGGCAGAAGCTATTGGGATAGTCTTTCCTTTGCTCTGATTAAGGAATTCAGACATGTCTGCTTGAATGGTTCTTGAGTCAATAATCCACTAATTCAGGACAAATGCTAAGAAGTGTACTCCAGTCTCTTGAAATAAGGTCTGAAACAGGCTGTATTCAGCCATGGAAGACCCAAAGCAGATGGTCATTCTACCACTTGCTTCCCTTGGACCTGCAAGGTCCATATGTCTGAAGATGACTGGCCAAAGGGAGCAAGCAGCAGAGTTATAGAGCTCCCAGTTCCTTAGAGCAATCCCTCTTAAGGGTAGTGGCTTCCCTCTCATTGGGTCCTTGTTATTTACCAGAAGTCTTACAATCATTAAGTTGCCATTTGTCCAGAGTTGCCTATTATGGACTTGGTAATGCAAAATACCCAAAGTGCAAGGGCTTCTGTTTCTGAAATGCCTCACCTTTTAACTCTGCCACATTCAAAAAATGAACCTAATAGTAGGAATCATGGGTAGCAGCAAAGAAAATTGGATCCCACTATCCCTAAGGACAAATGTTAGGGGGGGCATAGTATGATTGGAGAAAGTGAAGAATCAGTTCACAGGGATATGCTTATACATCTGCTCGTTCCATTTTCATTAGGAATAATTCAATTGCAGAACCTAATGGATGGTGATTGTCTATAATAATCAATCACCTTAGTTCTAGTCATTAAGAAATGTTCTTGGACATTTAGCCCAAATCAGCCTTGTAACCACCACCCATTCTGCCCTGGAGCCCAAACAACCAGGCCCAATTCTTCTCCATGACAGCTCTCCAGGAGTCTTGAAGGTCAATGTGTCCCATGGAAACTGGTCCAAGGAAAGGATCTCCTTCAGCTAATATTTGTTGTTCTTTTCCCATATGTCCTTTTCTTTGTGTTCATGTTAAGCTGTTTTTCTTGGCAAAAGAACTCAGGGGCCTCAATGGACCTCAGCTGTTCTTAGACAGGTCAGCAAATTCCCCTGGAAGGATAGTTCTCCCATATCATCATCTTCACCCAGTAACTCCACACCAGTTTCTTCAAATTTTGTGACCTTGAAGGTCCTGTAGGTCTGGGGAGTTTTGGCCTGAATCCATCCAACTACACTGAAATACAAAGTCATAAGAAGCAAGAGCTCATGTCCTACTCAGAAATAATGGTTCAGTTTATGAAGAATCCTTTTGTTCAGAGTTTGTTTTCAAATCTTAAAATGATGAGACAGTCAGAGTAATGTATGCAGTGTTACAGATTCAGCAGGGGTCACAGACAACAGCAAAAGAGGCACCAAGCTCATCCCAGGGTTGACTGCTGGCCTGGAGGGATTGGGAAACCCTGTAAATTCTACAGGAAATAAGGAGGTAGATTGGTACCTACTGAAAATCCAAGTCCTTCATCAGGAACTACAGAATATGGACACTACCATTTGACTCCACAAATAGTATAGGCTCTTGTTGGGGCACACCCTCAGGTACTAAACCCAGAAGTCCAATAGCAGCAGCAAATGGAACAGCTCAGGACAATGGGGTTCTGGACCTGGGAAGCAAACTCAGAGTCTCTAATAGAATCAGGAGGAGATAGCAACGCAGCCATCAAAATGTTGCTTGGTTCCAAGCTATCACAGCAGTTTCTATATCTTCAAAAATATATTTATTTCTATAACAACCCTTAAATTTTTAAATTCCTGCTGTATTTCATTTGACTCTTGTAAGTTCTGTCCTGTTGATGATGATGATGATGATGCTTGTCCTTTCTTCTCTAAGAAGACCATGACATCAATGGAGGTGATGCCATAATAATCTCATCAAGATAATAATCTCATGAATTGGATTGGGGGGGGGGGGGTCTGTACTAAGTCATCAGCACCACTTTCTCTTCCAGAGTCATCTAGGTCCACTGGTCAGATATCAATGAGGACAATGGGAGACGGTCCTGGATGTGAGGCAATCAGGGTTAAGTGAATTGTCCAGGGACACCCAGATAATGAAGTACAATATCAATATTTGTGTAACCCCTGTATAGAAGGGACCTTTCTGGGCCCCAAGAACCTCCTCAGAAATATAACTTTGGCTGGATGCCTTTGGGTCTGAGAATAATCTGACAGGACCCAAATGCTTGACTCTGGGGATCATGAGATATACCATCAATTTGTCTGAGATACACAAAACGCTCCTGTTAACCTCATCATTTTGCTGTATCTGTAAAATTCCTATTTCCTCCCAAGACTGCCTCCTCTTCACCCAGATGCAATTGGAAACATAAGGGAGAAAATGCCACTTGACTTGAACCTGTGGAAAGGCCATGACTATGTGACTCCTTCTGTCTCAAGATGTTAAGACAAAAAGCAAGAACTGTACTAGGCCATGTTTGTATGTGTTTGTAATAGTCTGACAAGGAAACATATCTAACTGCTGTCTCTGCTTCTGGCATCCTTGCTCACAACCCCCCCCCTCAAAATACTAGAAAACCTTGTTCTCTGGACACTCAGTGCTAGGTGCTTTGAGGAGGTATCCCCACATAGTCATTGGTAATGAAATGTACTCCCCAAAATTCATAGCTTGGTCTCCATATCGCTTCTTTGGGATCAGCATTTGGAGGCCTCAGAAAAATCTTGGTGTTTTGTGTCACTACAGGAGGCCATGGGAGCCTTGAGTTTAGGTTCAAATGGACTGTCTCTCCCTTTCCTAGGGGAGCCAGTCCCTAATAATGTTCCAGAGTCCCAGGACTAGGTAGACATAATAGCTTTCTGCGAAACTCTCCTCGACTGCAATCCCCATTCGGCCTAAGTGGAGATCCTTTTCCACCTCCGGAGGTAAGCTTGTTCTGCTTCTGGGTCTAGACATTTGCTTGCAGGGGAATTCCATATCAGATGTAATGCCGGCGTCCCCTTTTCTGAGTGCTCCTTGTAAAAAATGTTTGTGTTTTAATTCTGATATTTTATGGCCCTCAGAGTCATGGGAGTCAGGACAGATTTGTGAGTTATGTCTTCTTAATAAAGCCTTAGAATGACTAAACAAGGGAAAGTAATAGTTCATATCTTTGGGGAATATCTGGAGTGAGTGAGTAATGATAAACAGTAAAGGTAAAGAATCAGTCCATATTACTTTGATATCTCAAATTGTTCGGAATCTCCAATTCCCAGAACATAGAATGTTATATTAAGCAATGTTGGTCAGTGAGGATAAGAGATAGCATTGAGAACAGGGCAATACGGATAATGCTGATAAGGATAAGGATAAGAAGAATTTACAAACCTTTTAGACTTGGAAAAGAAAATAATTTAAAAACTAATTTGAATATGACTTTTGGAATTTCAGAAAAGTATAAAGAAAATCCTGTAGTTATAGGAAGGGATTTTTTTTTAGCAACAACTAACTGGTCTTAAGAATTCTTTGTATCGTAAAGTTTTAGTGAGTAAAGAGAAAATAATGTAATTGAAATATGCTGTGTATGGGGCAGCTAGGTGATGCAGTGGATAGAGCATTGCTCTTGAAATCAGGAGGATGGGAGTTGGAATCTGGCCTCAGACACTAGTAAGTTGCTGATTGTATGGCCTTAGGTAAGTCACCTGACCCTGATTGCCTCTGATCCAGGGCCATCTCCAGTTATCCCATTCCATATCTGGCCACTGGACCCAGATGACTCTGGAGGAGAAAGTGAGACTGGTGACTTAGCACAGCACCCTCTCACCCTCCCTGATGTCATGGTTTTCTTCGAGAATGAAGGACAAAGGTCATCGTGACTCTTAATGAACTGAAAGATTCACATTTTACCTTTCACTGGAGACTGTGACCTGCTGGAAGGGGGGGACTCTATTTTTGTTTTCCTTTGAATCACCAGCAATCAGCACAGGACCTGGCACCCAGGAAGTGCCCATGATATGCTTGGTGAATGACCATTTGTTATGACCATTCAAATGTCCAGGCAGTTTTGAACTAAAAACCTTCTTGACAAATGGTCCTGTCCCAAGTAGAACTGGGCAGTCTTCCCTTCCTCCCACCCCGAAAGGCTTTCATTGTCTTTTTCCAATATGGTCTATACACGTGTGATGCCTCTCCTACATCTGAGGGGTTCTGATTCTGAGAAAGAAATGTCCATGAGCCCCTTCCTCCATTTTTATTCCATTAGGGAACCCACTGGATCACAGCTATCCTTAGTCTGATCCACTCAAAAATGGACCCCACTTGGGCCAAATCTGCTCCTTGCTGAAAATGTTTACTCTGAATAGAGATTGAAAATACCATCGAAATCATCAAAAATATGACAGACCCAGGGCTTCTCACTTCCCATCTCCCAATATATCCCATCCCTCAATTTCTGTTTCACCAGCAAAGCCAAGGAAAGCACAAAAGGCCCCTTAATAAAAGTCAAAACAGGCATCTAGAAGTTAGTAGGTTGATGGGATGGAGAGAAACCTTAACATAGGAAATCAGGGAACTGAGGAGGCAGACAGAGGAATCTTCCTCCTCTCTATCCTCTACACTCTCCCCTAATCATCTGAATTATGGTATCTTCTGACCATGCCACTGCTCATTTCTACCTCTGGAAATCAAGGGGAAAGGTTCCACAGAAAACAATCAGGAGAAGGGCATGAGATAAAGAAGGAAAGGGAAAGAAGGAAAAAGTATGAAGCAATACAGGTAGTTTGAAGGAATGTCAGAGAAGGATTGGAGAAAAACAAATTTGGTGACCAATTGAGGCTTAATAGGAGATTATGACTTGGTAGGTAGGGATTCAGGAGAAACAGAATAGCTGTCCTACCAGAGTTTGGAGGGTCATGAACTGGAGGAGGGATTGGCCTCAGTGGAGAAAGCCAGAAGCAATGAGAGGAACTTACAGAGGGGTCAATTGAGACACAATATGAAAAACTGCTTCTCAACAATCAGAGCTATCACAGTGAAGCACACTTTTCTAATTAGTGATGAAGTCTCCCTCCCTGGAGATCATCATGCAGAAGCTAAGAGGTCATTGGTATGGATAGAACAGAGAATATTCTTTTGTTCTGAACATTGTAGGTATTATTCTCATCCTTAACATGATGAATATTACTTTTTAAAATATCTCTAGGTTACATTAAAAATGAAACGAGCAGGTGATTAGGCAGGACTATTAGATACTGTCTTCCAGAAAATTCTTAACTATAAACTACTCTCTTCCCCAATCCAATATTTTTGGGGGTGAAGCAATCAAAATTGTGTGTCTTGCTCGTGCTACTTATTAAGTGAAGCTATATCTGAACTCCCGTTCTGCTCACACCGAGACTGGTCTTCTATTCATGGTGCAAGATATCTACTCCTCTCCAATCAAATATTAAAATGTGTTATGTCTGCTGATGAGTACAGACCACTTCATTATTGAAACAAAGAAATGAAGACACAGATGCTGCAGTCAGGCATAGTCCATTTTAACTCCTGGGCTACAAAAACGCATTGATCAATTCTTCAGAAGGAATTCTTTTTGCTTTTGCTATTTTTGGAGTTTTTGCAAAGCAACGGGGTTAAGTGACTTGCCTAAGGTCACACAGCTAAGTAAGTATTAAGTGTCTGAGAGCAGATTTGAACTCAGGTCCTCCTGAATCCAAGGTAGGTGTTCTATCCACTGTGCTACATAGCTGCCCCAGGAATTCTTTTTCTTAATATAGTATTGCTCAGAACCCTCTGGATAATTTTCAAGGCAACATACTAAAGGAACATTTACAAGCATTTACAAGACCAAAATGATTCAAAATAGACATGCTTCAGAGGATGTCCTGTGCTCTACACATCTGGTGGGAAATGATGCTATTAAAATGTGTGGTAGGATAATCCTATCTCCTGAAATGGTCCTACAATTTTTTTTCTTTTTTTCTTAAACAAAAATTCATAAACCAAGGTAACTAAGATTGTGACTGAGGCTATTTCAATGCAGGAATCCTCTAGGCTTACATGCATACTGCTTCAGGATTATTTGTGAAATACTGGGTTGTAGTCTTTCTTCAGTTCAGTTTCTGGAACCTTTTTCTCCTCATATTCCTCTTTCTCTCCCTCATCATCAGCCTGGTCACCTATTATTCCTCTTCCTCATTTTTTCTGTTAATTATATTTTTTCTTTTTTTTTTTTTTGCTTTTTTTCCTTCCTCACAGTTTTGTTTGCCTTTGTCCTGATTATTCTTTCATACGGGACTAATATGGAAATATGTTTAACAGAGTTATACATGTATAATCCATCTCAGATTACTTGTTGTCAAGGGGAGGAGAGAAGCAGAGAGGGGAGGATGTGGAGCTCAAAACCTTACCCAAAAATGAATGCTGAAATTTATTTTTCCAGGAAGTTGGAAAAATATAAATAAATTTATTTAAAATTTTTTTAATTAAATGATTATTTTTCAATTACATGTAAAGATAGCTTCAGTTAATATTTGTTGTTCAGATCTTGTGTGTTCCTGCTCAGTTGCTGTTGCCAGAAGCCCTCGGGGATTCAGATTCCTTGACCTTTGACCATCTTATCCTAAAAATATCCAGTTCCCACAGTTATTTATTCACCCCACACTGACCTTCGTGTACTCAACAAGTTACTGAAACTTGGGCAGAGCCAAGGAAGCAGGAGTAGGAGTGAGAAGCATCCAGGAGAGAGTAGTTATGTAAACAGTAGAAATCCACCTCCATAGAGAATCCTTCAAAATTTGTGTTTGTAAAAGGTATCCCTTTCATATCCAGGCTTCACAACATGGAAATTATTGAAAAAATGCAAGATGACATTGTGTTTGAGGTCAAAGATGTCATTTTAGTGACTTATGCCAAGTCAAGTAAAGAGCAGAATGGGGAAACAGGGCTGGGGGAGGGAGGCTTGAAGAGATGAATTTTCTTCTATTCCTGAGAATTCCAGGGTTCAGTCCCCAGAAATGGAAGGGACTTCAAATTTCAGTTAGTGAATGCCCCTAATTAGAGAACAGAGATTATTAACCTTTGGTGAGGGAGGAGGGCAGGAGCACAGTACCTTTGACATACTTTGCTGTAGCTCATAGATTCCTTCTCAAAATAAGAATTGTAAATAATTGAAAGAAGTGTTAAATTTAAATAAGAGGTTATTGAAAACAAAGATGACCCCCTCAAGTTCAAGAACCCTCTGAAATCTCCCCACATGTTCCCCTGGCACTCCATAGACCTCAGGTTAAGAATTCCAAAGTATAAACAAAGTACATTGGAGCACCTTGGTGGTACAGTGGAATCAGAAAAACTTGGGTTAGTGACTTCAAATCTGGCTTCTGACATTTACTTACTGTGTGATCCTGGGCAAGTCACTTACCCCTCTTTGCCACAGTTTCCTCATCTGTAAAATGAGCTGAAGAAAATAGCAAACCACTCCAGTATCATTACCAAGAAAACCCCAGAGGAAGGAGGCAGAAAATAAGGAAGCAGCAGCAATAAGGGCAGGGGTCCCTAAGTTAATGAGTGTGTGAGGGGAGCCAGATCATCCAGCAGTGGCAGCAGCAACTCCCCAAGGGCCAGTACAGCTCCCCCGACTCCCACCCTTTGGTGGACCCAAGGTCTCTGGTACTGCTATTGTCCCCAGGTTCCCCAAGATCATCCAAGTGCCTGGGAAACCCTGAAAGACAAGAAGTTGGCCAGCACAAGCTGTCCAGCAGGGAGATAATCCGACTGAGATGTAGCCAGAAATTAGGATATCTACATTGGAGTCAGGTCTTTGTTCAGGGGCTTCTGTTCCCTTCAAGGGCAAAAATTTAAGAGGAAACATCTACAGAAGATTCAAGTCCCATCCTCATCCACTTGTTTTCTTATGAGCTAGAAAAACTTTAAAAGAGGAGGCACATTGAGCCCCATGGATCAATGATGGATGTTCTATTCACCTTGCCAGAAAAACTCAAAACAGACTTCAGGATCAGCCAGCTCAGCAAAGAGCCCTGGAAGGATAACTCTCCCACATCAGCATCTCCCCCACTAACTTCACCTCAGTCTCTCCAAATCTTGTGGTACTGGGGATCTTTGCAGGTCTCAGAGGCTTGAGCCTATTCTACTGAGAAATGATGATCCAGATTTTGGAGAATCCACTTGTTCAGAACTTGTTTTCAAATCCCAACTCAATGAAACATATTTATATGTGTTTCATTGTAACATGGTTCCAGCATTCACAGATCAACTATAAATGAACATTTACTACTTGTGCTTTTGCCTAAGGCCTTTCAGTTTTTTCGTTGTGATTTTATAAGCATTATGATTGTAACTATACATGAAACTTTCACTAAAAATCGCACAATATTTCAATTACTTATAACCACCATGAAAAAATAAAACTCTATAAAACCAGTTCCATCTTTTAAGCATGGATAACAAAGAAATATGAAAAGAAAAAGAAAAAGAGTGTCCCAAAAGGGTTTAGGAAGAGTCAGATAAATTGGAAACTAATGAACAACAGTGTCTGACAAGGGAAGACATTGACCAGAAGTCTGGAGGCTTCCAAAACAGGGACAGAGGAGATGTCTAATCCAGACCTCATGTTCCTTACATTATGACCCACTTCATAGGCCACCCAAGCTTTGATTGGCTACAACATGAAGACAGGGATCTGGTATGGACTTCTCCCAACTCTAACCAAGTATAGCTATGGCAGCCTCACAATTTCAATGGTTGTGTCCCCTATTCCTGAAAGACTCTCCCTCCTCCCCTCCTCACTTTTCCTTTGCAGACTTCCTGTGAGACTGAGCTGAAATCATGCTTTCTACTGGAAGGCCTCCCCACAAGACCCAACTGTCAGTGCCATCCTCTATATTGTTTTCTTTCTTTGATTCTGCATACTTTTTAAATAAATTGAGTCATTCACATTTCATTCTCATTATAGATTATGAGCTACTGCTAGGAAGGGACTATATTTTTGCTTTCTTTTGAATTCCCAGCAATCAGCACAGGGCCTGGCACTCAGTAAGTGCCTAGGACATGCTTGGTGAAGGACTATTTGGGCAGGTGAAATTTCAGCTTCATGTTGGGGAAATCTTTTTGACAAATATCCCTGTCCCGAGCAGGGAGGGTCTCTGACTGTGTGAAAGAAATGTTCAGGAAACCCCTCCCTCTTTTTATTCCATGCAAGAACCCTCTGTATTATAGATATTGTCAGCCTGATCTACTCAAAAGGGGACCCCACTTGGGTCAAATCTGTTCCTTGCCGAAAATGTTTACCCTGGATAGAGATTAAAAATACCATTGAAGCCATTGAGAAGAGGGCAGTCCCATGGCTCCTCACTTCCCATCTTCCAATTCATCTCTTTCCTAAGTCCTATTTCACCAGCAAGGCCAAGGTAAGCACAAGAGGCCCCTGAACAAAGAAACAGGCATCTAGGAGTTGCAAAGTGTATGGGATGGAGAGAAGCCTTAACATAGGAAATCAGGGAACTGAGGAGGCAGGCAGAGGAATCTTCCTACTCTATCCTCCACACACTCTCCTAAGCATCTTGCTAATGGTGTCTTCTGACTATGTTACTGCTTGTTTCTACCTCTGGAAATCAAGGGAAAAGGTTCTATGGAGAACAATCAGGAGAAGGGCATGAGATACAGAAGGAAAAGAGAAGAAGACAGAAGTATAAAACTCTTTGGATAGTGTGCAGGAACTTCAGATTGGAGAAAACCAAATTTGGCATCAATTGAGGCTTAATTTGGGACCAATTGAGGTGGTAGTATGGGACTCGGGAAAGGCAGATTAGCTCTTCTAGAACAATCTGAAGAGTCATGAAGTGGGTGAAGTTTTGATATGTGCTCTTTCTGACCTCAGAGGAGAAACAAGGGGTAAATTGAGGCACAATATCAGAAATTACTTCTTAACAACTGAATGGAGAAGACTTTCCTAGTTGGTAGTGAAGTTGCCCTCCCTGGAGGTCATCATGCAAAAGCTAAGAGACCATTTGTATGGATCTAACAGTGAGTATTCTTTTCTGGAAACCTTAATTTTTAATTCCATCCTTAACATGATGAATATTATTTTTTAAAATAACTCTAGGTCATATTAAAATGAAAGAAGCTGGTGATTAGACAGGACTATTATTACTGTCTTACAGATAATTATTAACTAGATACTGGTCTCTCCTTCAATCCAATATTTTTTTGGGTGGGGGTGAAGTAAGAAAGCTTAAGTGACTTGCTCAGGGTGAGAAAGTTGCTGTATATTAAGTATCTGAAACTATATCTGAACATGGTGATGAGGTAGCTATCTAGACAGGACAGAGGACAAAGTAATGACCTCGGAGTCAGGAAGATGGGAGTTTGAATCCAGCCTCAGACTCTTGACCATTACTATATTTGTGAGTTTGAACAAGTCACTTCACTCTATTGTCTCACATCCAGGGCCATCCCCAGTCATCTTGATTCATATCTGGTCACTTGACCCAGCTCTGGATGACAAAGTGAGGGTCATTACTTATCCCAGCACCCCTCACTCAAATCCAATGCACACGCTTCTCATGGCATCACCTCCTTGTTGTCTTGGTCCTCTTAAAAAATGAAGGACAAATGTTAGTATCTCAACTTGGGTTGTCCTGACTCTAGGACTGCTGTTCTATCCATAGTGCTCCCTAACTCTCCCTCCCCAAGCAAATATTAAAATGTCTGCTGGTTAGTACAAACCACTTTGTAACTGTAACAAAGGAATAAAGATTCCTGATGCTGAGAGAAGACACAGTTCATTTCACCTCCTAGGCTAAAAGAATGCATTGATCAGTTCTTCAGAAGGAATTCTTTTCTCAGAATTGGGCAGAACAGTCTGGATAACTTTCAAGGTAACAGTCTAATGGTGACATGACTCCCCAAGACCAAGATGATGTTAAAATATACATTATTCAGGGGATGGCCAGTACTCTATATATCTGGTGGGAAATCATACTATTAAAACATATGGTAGAATAAACCTATGTCCTGAATTGGTCCTGCAATTTTCATTTTTTTTTCTTTAACAAAAATTGCTTCCTTGATTCTACCAGTAAAATACCAAAACCTGAGTAACTAATGTTTTCACTGAGGCTACTTCAATGCAGGCATTCTCTAGGCTTACACCCATACTGCTTCAATGTTTCTTACACACAGATGGATTTTAGTCCTTCTTCATCTCGTCTTCTGAATCATGTTTCTCATCAGATTCCTTTTTTCCTTTCTTATCATCGGTCTGATCACTTAATTGTCTTTATCTTTTTTCCTATTATTTGTATTTTTTGTATTTGTTTCATGCTTTTCCCCCGCCATGGCTTGTTTCCCTTTTGTTCTGATTCTTCTTTCATACATGACTAAAATGGAATTATGTTTAACAGAGTTATACATATATAAACCATCTCAGATTAGTTGCTTCAAGGGAAGGAGAGAAAGTAAGATCCCTATCCAGAAATGGATGTTGGAAACTATTTTGGCAGAAAGTTAGGGAAACATATAAATTCATTTATTAAAAAAATTTTAAATAAAATTAGTATATTCTCAATTACATATAAACATAACTTTTTCTCCATTCATTTTTGCAACACTTTGAGTTCCAAATTTTTCTTTCTCTTTCCCTTACCCCTCCTTCTTCCTCAAAAGAGCAAGTAACTGTGTGGTGTAGCCTGTAGTCAGACTCCATATTCTGAATAGCATTTTCAATCACAAGTCTTTTGGAATTGTCTTAGATCACTATCTTGCTGGGAAGAACTAAGTCTATCATAGTTGATCAGTGCACAGTTGTACTCTGTACAATGTTGTCCTGGTTCTGCTCACATAAATTAGAATCACTTCATTAAAGTATTTCCTGGTTTTTCTGAAAATGCTCATCAATTCTTGAAAAAAACAGTATTCCATTAAATTCATATACTACAAGTTTTTCAGCCATTCCCTCAATTTTTAATTATGTGCCACCAAAAAGAGAGCTCCTATAAATATTATTATACATGTGTGTCCTTTCCCCTTTCTTAGCATCTCTTTCTAATACAAACCTAGTTGAGGTATTGGTGAATCAAATAGTATGCACAGAATTATAGCCCTTTCAGCATCATTCCAAATTGTTCTTCAGATTGTTTAGACCAGTTCAGAACATCAACAGTAAATCATTATCCCAGTTTACCTGTGTTTCCTCCTCCTCCTCCTCCTCCTCCTCCTCTTCCTCCTCCTTCTTCATCTTCTTCTTTCTTTCTTTTGTTCTTCCTTCTTTCCCCTTCTTTCCTTTTTCTTTCTTCTTCTTACTTCTTCTGTTATTCTACTTCTTTCTCTTCTTCATCATCATACTCTTCATCTTGATCTATTCTCTTCTAGGATAAAATAATGATCTTGAGACTTCACTTCTGTTATTGATCACTTATGCATTGATCTTGGCTTCTTAAGAACCCCTGGACCATAATATAGACAAGATCCTTCTATCTTCCACTGTCTCTTGCTGTCCAAGCTAATGCTTATTGTTTCCATGATGGTATCTATCTATCTCAACTCCACTATCCCTTTTTCTTGATCTTCAGTCATTCCCAACATCAGATTCTTTTGCAGTAAGCCCCATCTTCTCATTACATGGTCAAAGTATTTAAGTTTTAGGTTAAGTATTTTATAGTCCAGTAAAGAAGCTGAATTATTTTCTTTAAGTGTTGACTGATTTGAACTCCTTGCATGCTAAATAACTCTCAAAAGACTTCTTCAGCACTGCAGTTTAAAAGCTTCAATCCTATAGCACTCTGTTGGAAAACCCATAGCTTTGACTACACATGCCTTTGTTGTCATGGAGATGCCTCTCCATTTTCATAAGCTATTCAGATTTGCTCAACACTTTCTTCCAACAACAAGTATCTTTTCCTTGCAAGTCTACAATGATCTTTAACATCAAGAATATAAAATCTGACTCAGCTTCCCCTTCTCTCTCTAATTTCCAGAAAGTGATGGGACAAGATCTTAATTTATTTTACATTAATCTTCAAGTCATATTTTATAATTCTCTTTTATTCTTATCAAGAAGCTTCTTAATTTCTTCTCTTTCTGCTTTCTGCTATCAGACATATATTGTCTGCATATCTGAGACAGAATATCTTTCTTTTTCTTTTTTTCTTTTTTTTCAGAATATCTTTCACAGTCATCTCAGTTTCAGGTTCTGATTCATCTAGTTTGGCATTTCAGATGATGTGCTCTGGATATGAGTTATGAACTAGGGTGCTATTATACAGGTTTGTTGCACCCCTTTTCCAATTGTTAATCAATAATTTGCTCAGTGCTCAATTCTAACTGTTGCACCTTCTTGATACATGTAGGTTCTTCAAGAGATAACTACAATAATCTCATATTCTCGTGTATGAGTATTTGCCACATATTGCTGTGATTCAGATAGTGTAGTCAATGAACTAGAAGTAGATGTTTTTCAGGAACTCCCTTGCTTTTTCCAAAATCCAATGAATGTTGGCAATTTGGCTTCTAATTCCTCTGCTTCTTTGAAAATCAGGCTGTATTTTGGTTAATTCTCAGTTCACATATTGCTGATGCCTACCTTGTGGCATCTTAAGGATATACGAAATAAGGGCAATTGTTTGGTAATTAGACCTTCTTTAGAGTTGGGATATAAATTCATCTTTTCCAATCCAGAAGCGGCTGTCGCTTTTTCCAAATTTTCTGGTATATTGAACGCAACATTTTAACAGCATCATCTTTGAGGATTTTAAATAACTCAGCCAAAATTCATCAGTTCCATGAATCATATTTTTATGGAGGCTTCTTAAGAGCCATTTAACTTTATCTTCCAAATGACTATCTCTGGATCAGTAATCTTATATAACATCATGGTGATCAGTGTTGTTAAGGTCTTTCTTTTCTAATGCCTTTGTGTATTTTTGTCTCCTCTTTATTATCTCTTCTGCTTCTGGCAAATCCTTACCATTTTTCCCCTTTATCATGCCCATTTTTACATGAAACTTTCCTTGGATATTTTTAATTTTCTTAAAGAGATCTCTTTTCTTTCCCTCTTCAGTCTTTCCTTCTTTTTCTTTGCATTGCTGATTTATGAATTTCTTCTTATTACTCCTTGCTGTGAAAGAGAAATACAACAATTTCCACAAAAATAATAAGCAGAATCTAAGGAATGAACACAGGAGAGGGTCAGGTTCACCCAAACAAGAAGAGACAAGGGTAATATTAAAAAGATAATGTCTATATGTCTTCTATTGAGTTGATAAGGTCTGATGAAGATTAGTTCTTAGGTTAAACATAGATTGAAACAGCTGCTTAAGTAACCACGCAGGTTTAATAGGCATATTCACATGCCCTGAGGATGGAAACCAGTTCATGTAAATGCACATGCAATATATAATCAAAAAAGAGGAAATATGTAAGAAGCATGTAAGGGAGTTCTGCCTTTCTTCAGACTCATTCAATAAGGAAGAGAGGGGACACTGCGCTCTGGGCTAGGGATAAAATGTTCATTACTCAAAGCTATAAGTGTGCCTAGGTTTGGACACCCATTCCTTCTGGATTGGCTAAACAGTCGTCTGAGTCTGTGGGATTTTTGGTGAGACACTTGCTTGTTAACAATTTTGTTTCCTACATTGTTATTCTCTGGAATTCTTTATTCACTTTAGTCTATCTTTCCCTTTTTCTTTTACCTACTACTTTCCTTCAGTTACTTGCAAAGTCTCATCTTTTCTTTGGAATTTTTTTGTTGCTGCTTCCTATACAATACTGCAAACTTTCATCCATAGATCTTCAGGTACTTTATCTAAAAGCTCTAATCCATAAAATCTATTCATTATCTCTACTTCATATTTATAAAAGATTATATTTAGGTCATTTTCATGGGGTGGATGACTTCTCCTACTTTCTTCAAATTAAGTCTGAAATTTGCTACAAGAATCTCATGATCTGGACCACAATCAATTTCTGTTAATTTACATTATATTATATTATATTTATTATATTATGTTATGTTATATTAATTATATTATATTAATTAATTATATATGTTGAAACCAGAGTATCAAATCAGTCTGATTCTATATTGACTACATGGTGATGTCCATGTGTAAAATTCCCTTTTAGGCTGTTGAAAAAGAGAACTTGTATTACTACTAAGTTCTCTTAACAAAACTCTCCCAGTTCATTTTGCTTACCAAGAGTAATCTTGTCTATTATTCCAAGTATCTTTGGATTTCCTGCTTTAGCATTTAAATTCCTATGGGGAATGTGACATGTTTGCTTTGGTATTATTTCTAGAAGATGTCTATTTTCCTAGAAATCATTCACTTTGGAATCTTTAGCATCAATGGTTAGAGAATAGACTTTGATTACTATGGTGACCAGTTTAAATTACATTTGAACACATGTCATTAGATCATTTTTGATATTATGACCCAGCACTACTTTTCTCATCCTTTTATTGACTATGAGGATTCAATTTTTCTAAGGGGTTCTTATGCACAGTAGTATATGCAGTGATTGTGTGAATAAATTCAACCATTCCCTTCCATTTAAGGTCATTTAAAAGACTCAAGGTGCTCATGTTTGATCTTTCCACTTCCTGTTTAACCACAGGTGCATAGGTCTTACATTCTAGGTTCCTGTGCACTATTCATCAAAAGCAACAGTCTTTCCTTTTAGCATCAATGCATCTGCAGTTGAGCTGAGCTTCAGGTTTATCCCAGTAACTCCATTAGTACTGGAGCTACTTGTAATTGGCCTCTGTTCTTTCCCAGTAGTATATTGGACACCTTCAAGCCTGAATTATTTTTATTTTATTTTAACATTTATTTCTTAAATTTTCAACTCAAAACTTTTCCCCTCACCTATTGAGATGATAAACAATATGATTCCTCTTATACATTGGAATTCATAAAAAACCTATTTTCCTATTAACCATAATGGGTGGGGGGGTAAGAAAAATCTGCACTCAGAGTTACTTGGTTCTCTCACTAGACATGAATAGTATTCTTCATCATGAGTCCTTTGGATGTATCTTGGATATTTGTATTGGTAGATGAGTCTATCAAACTTGATTATCATGACAATCTTTGCATTGTTGCTCAGCCATTTCAATTGTGTTCAACTCTCGTGACTCCATTTTATGTTTTCTACTGAACTGCTTTACCATTTCCTCCTCCAGTTGTTTTACAAAAGAATAAACTGAGGGAACAGGGGGTAAGGGACTTGTTAGTAAGTATCCAAGATCAGCTTTGAACTCAAGAATATGAATCAACCTTAGTCTTAGCACAGCATTCTATTCACTGTACCTCCTAGCTGTTCATCTTGATGTTACCATATACAATATTCTCTTGGTTTAACTCATTCCACTTCATATGTGTTTTCCTAGGTTTTTCCTGAAAGCCCCTCTATCATTTCTTATAGCTCAGTAGTACTCCATCACAATCAAATACTAAAACTTGTTCTTTCATTTCCCAGCTGATGGACATTCCCATAATTTTCAGTAGAATGGATTAGATATGCAAAATACATCGAGTTAAATTATCATAGTAAACTGGTCCTTGGTAAATGCAAAGAACCCAACTATTAGGAAAGAGCTGCTAGAAATATTTTGGACACAAGGATTCATTTTTCTTTGATCTCTTTGAAATACAGGCATAGAAGTGTATTGCTGAGTCAAATGGTATGCACATTTTGATAGTTCTTTGGGTATAATTCCACATTATTCTCCAGAATAGTTGAACCAGTTCACAACTTCACCAAAAGTGTATTACTATCCCCATTTTCCCACATTTCCTTCAACTTTTTTCATTCTTTACTTCTCTGTCATTTTAGCTAATCTGATAGGTTAGTTGATAGAGGCATCTCCATGTTGATTTAATTTACATTTCTCTCAATAGCGATATATAGCATTTTTATGTGACAATTTATAGCTTTGATTTCTTTTTCTGAAAACTCTCACTCAATGGGGAATAGTCTATATTTTTACAAATTTAGCTCAGTTCCTTCTCTTTTTTGATAAATGAGACCTTTATGAGAGAAATCTGATTTTTAGCTGGGTTTTTTTTCAAGGCAATGGGGTTAAGTGGCTTGCCCAAGGTCATACAGTTCAGTAATTAGGGGATTAGGAAAGGACAGAGCCATGGAGGGGGAAGTATAGGACTATAGACAGGGACAGGGTAGTAAAAGGTTTCAGAGAAGGGTAAGGACTCCGAGAAGAGAAAGGATAGGACCAAAAAAAGGATCAGGGCCGGGAAAGGTTGGGACCATGGTCAGGAATACAGACAGAGGCAGAGGCTAGTGGAAGGACTAGCACCAGGGACAAGGCATGGACAGGGCTAGATCATCTCTTACCTGGTGTCCTGGGGCAGCCTCTGGAACCCAAGGCAAGTTCAGGAGCAAGAATAGAACAAAGGGTGGAGTTGCAGTTACCATCTGAAGAAGGGAAATCAAAAGACAGTGGCTTGTTTAACAAGGAAGAAGCACAAAGGAAAAGGAGAAAAGGGAGACAGAGGGAGAAAGAGGAGAAGGAAGATAGGAGGAAGCAGAGGGAAGGAGAGAGAGAGAGAGAGAGAGAGAGAGAGAGAGAGAGAGAGAGAGAGAGAGAGAGAGAGAGAAAGGAAACAGAAACAGACATGGAAAGAAATATAAGGACGGAGAGGGGAGACTGCAAAGAGACCCTAAGAGAGGAAAGACAGAGGAGAAAAGGGGGAATACAAAGAGACCAAAAAGGAGAGAGAAAGAAGGAGAGGGAAAAAAAGGACAGAGAGCTAGAAACCAAGAAAGAGAGATACAAAGGGACTGAGAGAAAGAGAAAGAAGAGACAGCTAGAGAGGTGCAGAGTTAGGGAAGGAGAGACAGAGGGAACAAGAGACAGAGAGAAACTGAAGGAACAGAGGAAGATTGGGGAAAGGGAGGTGGAAAGAGGGATAAGGAGAAAGATGGAGATACAGAAACAAGCAGAGCTAGACAGCAGATAGAAGAGGAGGAGGGGAGAATGGGAAGACAGAGGGAGACCGCAAAAGAGAGACAGAGAGGAAAGGGATTGGGGGAAGAGAAAATGACAGGAGGGGAAAAGAGGGTGAGACTCAGAAAGACACAGCCATGTTTGGAGGTTCACAGGTTGAGGGAAAACCCAAGAGCAGTTGATGGAAAGAGACAGAGATCTCTGAATGAGGAAGAGAGAGAAATTTGGGTAGAGTGAGTCCCAGAGAAAAAGAGCAGAACTCCTCTCACCCCACCTTCCTCACCTGACCAAACCTGTCAGAAGCAAGCTCTCACCTCTACAACTTGGAAGATGTGGCTCCTTGATTATGGCTGCAAGGAGATGTGCTTTTATGGGAGGAAGGGGGGAGGAAGGAAGGGCAGGCTGAGTCACAGAATCTGGAGGTTTAGGGGAGGGCTCTGTGGGATACCTGAGGCAGCCCTTAGCAGGTAGAACGATGAAGGTGATTGAATCCTTGCCAGATGTTATGGGAATGGGGGTGGGCAGAACCCTGTGCTCCTTCTCTCTCTCCTCACCACTGTTCTTGAGGGATAGAAATAAGGCCTCTCCAGCTCTTTGTTTCCCTTCTCCCTCATTCCTCTTTTTTTTAAAAAAAAATTACTATTTATGGAATGAAAAAGCATCTCTATAACATAGTATAATAAAAAAGATAATTGCACATGAAATTACGTGTCCATTGTGATAACTTGGTATTCTTTTCAAATGCGCCACAAAATTTTCATGTATATTTTGTCTGGTTTTCTTCCCTTTCCCAACCCCAACATCTTACATGTCATTTCTTACAGTGTAATAATATTTCATAAGAATCATATACCCCAGCTTGTTAAGCCATTTCTCCAAATGATGGCCATTCCTTTAATTTCCAATTCTTGGTCTGTCACAAAAAGAGCTGCTATAAATATTTTGGTAAAAATTGCTTCTTTTCCCTTTTTATGATCTCTTTGAGATGTAGCTCTAGCAATGTTATAAGAACAGTTTTATATCTTTTGAGCATGCTCTCACATGTGTTTCAGAATGGTTGGACATTCACAGCTCCAGCAACAGGGAATTAGAGTCCTGGTTTGCCCACATCCTTTCCTCACATTTTGCTTTTTTGTCACATTGGACAATCTAATAGGTGTGAAGTGTTGTCCCAGACATTTAAAATTTGCATTACTCCATTCAACAGTGATTTGGAGCATTGTAAAACACATTTTTCAAAAGGAAGGGCACTTTGAAAAACTGCTGAGTGCACTTTTGGATATGTGAATTAAAAGATGTGAATTTGAGAAACACCAGCAGCGTAATGATAAAAGACTCTGCAGGAGCTAAGGAGATTCCCAAGTGAAGCAGGTAGAGGAGGAAGAGAAGAGATCCTAGGTCAGAGTCTTGGGTGGCCTGCAGTAAGAGCTAGCAAAAGAACCAAAACAGGAGCATCACGTTGATCTCTGCACCTCGGGGTCCTGAAAGACCAGGGAAGAAACCTTTTTGCCACCCACATCTCTGGTCCTATCCAGTGGTTCCATATCAGAAATCACTCTGATTTTATCAGTGGCAATGACATGAAATAGAGACCTGGGTGTATTCTGGGAAGATGGCATAGTAGGTCAGAAATTTCTGAGCTCTCCAGATTTCCTCCACAAAGTGACAGAAAATTGCCACAAAATGAATGAAGTACAAGAAAAATAAACTGGTGAAACAATTACCCTCCTGAGACATCTAGAGAAGATGCAGAGAAGACTCCAAGGGCTGAGGTTTGGCCTGAGGTGAAGGAACATAAGCTCCGCCAGACTTTTCTGAGTTAACAAACACCAGGCTCTGGGGCATCTCTATCAAAAAACAAACAAAGAACTTTACATCAGGAACTTTTCCCTCACAAACTTCCATCTAAAGAACAATAGATGCAGAATGAGGGGAGATGAAAGGACCTCCTGATGCTTCTGGAATTCAGGCCTAATGTTGCTGATGGAAAGTTATTCTGGGCCAGATCTGTGGGCAAGGGGAAGCATGCACATGCCCAAGGAGGGCAGTAGCACCAAGAGCAAGAACATATTAGGGAGAGTGTGGCTGGGTCTTAGAGGAGGAAGAGATCCCTTGCACAGAATTGAGAAACTAGATTATAAGGCAGTAATTATCAAACTAGCTGGGGGTGAAGACAATGTTTGATGATTAAATTTATTAATCAGTTAAAATAACTCTTGTTGGGATACTTAGAAAGCAGCAAAACCTGGCATAGATCACTATCTTACACCATTTATTTACTAAGTACTAAATATGTTACTTATTAGGTTTCTGAGTAGGCAAACAATTTATGGAGAAAGAAGAGATAGAGAGTGTAAGGTTAAAAGTAAATGGATAATTTCATTTACATTAAATTTAAAAAGTTTTGTACAAATAACAAAAAAGCATAGCAGAGATCAGATGAAAAGCCAGAACAGATAAGGTCTCATTACTAAAATAAACAAAAAAAAATTCTCAAATCTATAAGAATGGGTCATTCCCCATTTGATAAATGGTCAAAGGATATCAGCGCACACAGTTTTGGATGAAGAAACCAAAACAATTTACAGTTGAATGTTCAAAATAAACTAAATGATTATTTATTAGGGAAATACAAATTATAAAAACTTTACATATTATTTTAGACCTGCAAGTGACATATGTTGAAAGGGATGTAAGAGAAATTGGGATATTAATTCATTGTTGGTGGAATTGTGAACTGATCCCAGCATTTTGGAGAGCAATATGGAATTATGCCCAAAGAGTTGTTAACCTAGCTATACAACTGACCTAGCAACACTATGACTTGATCTATTTATAAAGGTAATTAGGAGAAAACAAAAAGAACCTGTTTGTACTAATCTGTTTCTAGTAGCTTTCTTCATAGTGGCTATGGACTAGACATAGTGCGATGTCCATCAACTGGGGAATGACTGAGCAAGTTGTGGTATAGGATTGTGATGGAATCCTACTGTGCTATAAGAAAGGATGAGCTCAATGATCTTAGAAAAACATGGGATGAATTGCATGAAATGATGAGCAAACTGAACAGAATCAAGAGGACATTGTATCAGGGACAGGAACATTGTTTTAAGGACTTTGAGTAAGTAAGCTGACTTCTATAAATACCCAAATGAACTTGAAAGGGCTCGTGAAGAGAAATACTAGCTACATGCAGAGAAAGACCTGCTACCTGGGAGTATGTATAGAAAATTCGAGATATATAGACAGATGCACAAATGCAGATGCATACCGATATCTGTGTCCAGATAGATATAGACATATACCTGTTTATGTCTAACAGAGCTGTTTCTGGGGGAGAGAGAAGTAAAATAAGGAATTTACATGATCATTTTATTTTATTTCAAAGGATTAGCAAGTTTGAATAGTCCATTTGCAGTATCATGTAACTCATCTTTTTTCATTGTATTATAAGTTATGGAAATGCTTCTTAAATTTCAGAAATTAAAAAGTAAATGTATTAATGATTCAAAAAAAAAGGAAACCTGATCATTTGCTTTGCTCCTCTTCCAGAGGACTATGGGACCTTCCCCACTGATTTGCAGCTTTGTCATATCCCCCATGGGTAGTGCTGATCTCTTTGGGCTGTCTCACTTTACCACAGAACCAAACACAAAATAAGGGCTAGATAAATGTTTCCTTTCTTCCTTTCCCTCCTGTCCTTCCTTCCTTCACATCTTCCTTTTTTTCTCATGAAGGCATTTAATAAACACTTTCTCTGAGCTCTCTTTCTGACCACTTCTCCTGACTCCCTCGCTGCTTCCCTATCTCCCTACTCCCTCTCTCCCTCTCTATCCCTGCTTGTCTGTCTTTATCATAGAATTAAGAGATTGGAAGGATCATTGAAATCCTTGAATCCCACAGTCTCATTTTCAGAGGAGGAAACTGAGGGAGTCCAGGTCTCCAAATGCAGCAGATAACCCAGAAGGAGCAGCACTGCGTCCCATTAACAACTGTTTCTCCATCTTGGCTTCTCTTTCCTTTCCCCTCTTGGGTTCCATCTCTCTGTCTCTGATTGTGCCCATCTCTTTCTCTCTCTGTCCCTGTCTCTGCCTTCCTAGCTCTCCCCACCTCAGTGTATCTCCCCCATCCAACTCTGACCACTTTACTATTTTACCACCCCATCCCCAGCCCCCAATTTGTCTCTCTCTCCTTCTCCTTGATCTCTGACTCTCCAGGGGTCTCTGTTTTTGTCAGTCAGACCATTGACTTGCAACCTCCATTGAAGAATAGTCTGGAGAAAAGGGAGGCCAGATGGGAGGGGCTTACTTGGTCCTTCATAACCTCAGTTCACTACAAGGTTGCCCTCCTGTTTGGAGTCAGGGTCTCTAAGCTGTTTGACACAGTCTCTGCAAGAAGACTCAAGGCGGCCACACTGCCTGATGGAAAAACATTTCCTTCTTCAATATATATATATAGGCATTTCATGCATACAAATATTTATATGTTTATTATTGATTGCAAAACTTACTCATCCTAATAGTGGAATGACTATAATGGAAGGATTTCAGAGAAATTCCTTGAATAAAACAGATTCTGAACTCTGTCCCAATTTAAGAGGATTGCCTCTCCCTGAGACATACAAAAGGCTTCAACATTATGAAATGTTTGGAAAATACAGCACTGGGAGTTCCAGGGAAACGTCAGAATATATATACAGGGAAAACAGATACAAGATGGGTCAGATAGAATTCCAGGCAAATTAAGAGTTTTGTCCCCCTTATCATACACAGGAATATATGAAAAAGATGGTGAGAGAATAGTTAGTATAGGTGACCAATATGTGAACTCTAACAGCATTGCTTTATTGGGAAAGAATAAAAAGTCATAGAAACCATAGCGCCTACCAACCAGGGCTGAAAAGACAATTGGTTATTGAAGGAGTCAACGGACGGTTGGACAAACATAACTACCCTCACTATAGGTTGTCAAGGGAGCATATCGAAAAATATTACATATGCGGCACAAAAATATAAAAGCATTCCATTAAACAAATTATATCAAACATTATTATCAGGAAAGTTCTGTTTAATTAATAACTGAGCAGGGACAAGAAAATTAACTACATGACTGATAATCACACTTGTAACCACTACGTGATCAGACTCGGAACCATATGAACTATATGATTAATGATGAAAATTGTACACTTTTGTAACCAAGGAAATGATTTTAGTTTGCTTGTTTAATATGATTCTGAGACTATAAAAATAAATCTAAGCAGGTGACAGTCAGTCAACCTGCTCCTGCCTTTACCCCTTTGATGATTCAACTCATTTCACCCACTCTATCCCTCCTATCAGGTTCCAAGGACCCCGCGAAGGCTGGACCCCGGCACCCTCCCCCACCCTTTCAGGGAGTCAACCAGGCCTGAGTGAAACAAGAACAAAACCAGAAGTGGGTGAGACAGGATTTGTCACTTAGATGTCAATGGAGCTGCTAGGAACCAGGGGCCAGGACTGGAAAGGGGGGTGTATGAGGGAGGGAGGGAGGCCTCTGAGGTCAGGCTCCATGGGTGTATGTGCCCTGGAGCCTGGAATACTGGGGGTCTTCTAGAGAGGCAGGGTGGGGGATCATAGCAGAGGCTGCCTGAGGTATTCAGTGCTCATGTATGTGGATGAAGGGCAACTGGGGAGGCTCCAGCCCTGCCTTTGCTTACTGTGGATCCCCTCCCCTGGGGAATCAGCTCTCAGCTTACCTCCCAATTCCCACTCTCCTCTTCTCCCCCATGAATGGAGGCTAAACTGTGGTCCAGTTTCAGTTGGGGTGGGGTGGGGCAGGGATTCAGAGACATGGGGCACACTCAATTGAGCCCCTCTTCTCAAGCTCTGTATCTCCAGTAGATCTAGGGAGGTTGGCCCATGCTTTTTAGTCCCTCACCTTACTGAGATAATGTACCCATGGCCTCATTCCCCTGGCCAATGCAGCAGAGGCAGACCTGGGAGCTCAGTGGTGGGAGGGGTGGAGGGGTCCCCAGATCAGAGGATTTCTAGAGGGGGAACATGGTGTCTCCAGAACCATGTGTAGCCTGAACCCCAGAAGAGATCTAGCCTTGGCCCCAGGTTCATATGGACCAGCTGAGGTGGGACCTAAATTAGGAAGCAGTCTTCCCCCTCAAAAACCTTCCCTTCACTCCCAAGGAGGACCCCACGCTTAGGAGAGCAAAGGGGTCTGAGAGAGGGACAGGCTGGCCCCAGAGGGCTGAGGTCAACAGCTATAGAAGGCCTCACCTCAAGGCCAGATTCTCCCTTATTCCCTTTTTTCCACCCTCCCAACCTCCAGTCAGGAACACAGGGAGGATAAACAAAGGGGAGCCCACACCTCTTGGCTTCCCAGCCAACAATGCAGTACCTGCTCTGTCCAGGGATCCCTGGGAAGTCTGAAATGTGAAATCTAAGCCCAAGGCACAGGTGGGCCACACCCAGGGGCAGACATGCCTGACCCCCAAAATGGGTCTCTGGAGCCTTCCAGGAGAATGGCAGCTCCTTCCCCCTGAAGGCCAGCAAGGCAAGGGTTAGTTCCCCAGTGATATCACCTAGTGCATCCTTTGACAATAAGGATGGACAAAGTGACCACTGAAGCTCATGCCATTCCCAAAATGCCCCTTATGGGCAGGTGTGCCAAGAAGCCAGGAGAAGCAAGAAGGAAGGAAGGAAGGAAGGAAGGAAGGAAGGAAGGAAGGAAGGAAGGAAGGAAGGAAGGAAGGAAGGAAGGAAGGAAGGAAGGAAGGAAAGAAGGAAGGAAGGAAGGAAGGAAGGAAGGAAGGAAGGAGAGAGGGAGGGAAAGAGGGAGTGAGGAATTGAGAAGGGAAGGAGGGGCAAGAGAGACAGAGAGGAAGAAAGGTAGCATTGAAGGAGAGAAGGAGGAAAAGAAGGAATAAACAAAGAAGGAAGAAAGGGTGGGAGGGATGGAAAGAGAAGGGATGGGATGAGAAGGAGGGATGAAATTTGACACATATTTCTTCAAGGCCTCCCATGTATCCGTTCTCTTTTCTAGACAGCACACAGGCAGAGAAAATGGGAAGTAGTGTCTAAGGAAAAGCTGGTTGAAGGGAAGGGGCATTCTGGACCCTTTTGGACTTTTAATTAGTGTTGTTGAAGTGAATTAATTACAGCTGAACTTCCTCCCTCAGGTTGGATCATAGGAAGACAGACCTAGAACTGTTTTACAGATGAGGAAACTGAGGTCCAGAAAGGTTAAGTGAATTTCCCAAACCTCAGAAGCTGAACTTAAAGCCCAGCCCTGTGGCCCCAGAATCAAGGTTTACCCTGACTAGAAGCAGATTTGTGGGAGAAAATCCCCTTGAGAAAAAGCATATCTCTCTCTCAGGAACTGGGCTACTTTCCTACTCAGCCCCCCCAATGTCCACCTTTTGTGGACCTCAGATAGTCCAAAATGACTCCTTGACCCTTAACTACAATTTACTACTTCTGCATGCAGTCATCTTTCTGTCTCTGTAACTTTTTTTCTCTCATTCTTTCTCTGTGTCTCTGTCTCTGCCACTGTCTCTCTGGCTTTGTGACTTTCCCTGTCTCTGTATGTCTCTTTTTCTCTGTCTCTGCCACTGTCTCTCTGGTTCTGCCACTTTATTTCTGTGTGTCTGTGTGTTTGTGTGTCTGTGTGTGTGTGTGTGTGTGTGTGTGTCTGTCTTTTCCACTGTCTTTCTGGTTTTGTCATTGCCTCTGTGTCAGTTTCTTTTTCTCAGTCTCTGCCACTGTGTCCCTACCTTTGAGACTATATCTTTCTCTGTGCCTCTGTTTCTCTGTTGTTGTCTCTGCCTTGCTTTGTCTCCTTGTCTCCCCTTCCTTTCTTCTGTGCCTAGGGTCTCCAACCTCTTCTCCCTCTTCCCCACACCCTTCCTCTCTAAGTCTTCGAGGAATACTCATTAGCTTCCTTTCAAATTAGTCCCTTGGATAATTTTATCCTTCTGAGTATGAGGAAAGAGGGGCAGAAGAGAGGGGGCTTTATATCAATGTCCCTGGGGAGAAGAGAGAGGAAGTGAAGAAGGCAGGAGGTTGGGGTGGAAAGAGATAGGGTGGCCCCAAGGTTGTTCCCAGTCTGTAGATCAGCCCTAAACTGCCCAGTGCCTGGGTTCAGGACCTTGGTGGTTAGCAGTGAGTTCCTCATCTCTGAAGGGCTTACAGTGGAGACCAGGGGATCACTTGGAAATCCTGTAGGGGTTCTTGGAGAGAAAATTTGCAGTCATGTATTGACTGCTCCAGGGAACCTCCAGGGCTCCTTCCTGTTGTGGAGTCCCAAGATCCAGACAAAGGTTTCTAAGTCTTTACAATTCTCAGACATCTCTCCCTGCATTTTCCTTCAGTCTGCCCTCAGAATGCTCCCCAGGCCTTTCCATATTGGACCGGAGAAAGTTCTTCATCATGGACAAAGATACAGAACCTTAGAGATGAAAATAACTCCTTGACAGCTCGGTTTGGATAAGTTAAATCAAATGACACCAACATATAATAAAAAATAGAGAAAATAGAAGATAATCTGAAGCATCTCATTGCAATAGCACTAGATCTGGAGAACATATTGAGAAGGGACAATATAAAAATCATCAGACTACCAGAAAATTAGGATAAAAAAAGAATCTCTATACATTACAAAAAATTAGTAAGGAAAATTGCCCTGATATTTAAGAATGAGAAGGTAAAGTAGGAGCAGAAAGAGTCCATCAATTATCATCTAAAAAAGATCCTAGAAAGAAAATTTACACTAATGTCATGATGCTCATCCTTTGTAATCAAAGACAATCACATCATCAAATACATGATGAAATGACTTGCAGAATTTTTTTTATTGTAGTAAGTCCAGTGTTGTGCAAAGACATCCTCACTTGCTGGTTCTCAAACTATTCCATCCCATGATCTGATTTAAAGGAAGTAGTATTCTTGGTGCTGTTCTGGATGCTGTGGGAGTCTCTTGACCTTTGAAGAGGTTTCTCTTCCTCCTATATTTCTCTTCATCTCTGGTGAGACACCCGAGCTCACCATCAACTCTGGGAACTAGCCAGCATGTGATTTCTGGTGACAGAATGTGATAACCTGATACATGCAATCCTGTCTCTCAGTAAACTAATCATCAGCACTGTCTTTTCTCAAAGACTTTGAAATAGTAGGGCAATATAATCTTGCCACTCATAGCTCTATGGTGCTCTGCTATATTAGTATCTACCCCAGATTCAAGCTCACTAGATGCTGGCAGAAATGCAGTGCTTTTCAAAGTATGAATCTCTCTCCAGATAAGTCCATTATGGATGGTCTTGCCCTTCACAAAGAAAAGAGCACTCTCCCTGAGCCTTCTATCAGTTTCTCCACGGTCAATTGAATAACAACTCTGAAGACCTCGCAGCACCCATCTTCACTACTTTGGATTCAGAGACAGAAGACAACAGAAGCCATTGGTACAATGCTCACCTATCTCTGTCTTCTTGTCATAGCCAAGTTTCAAAATTCCCAAATGAAAGAAAATATTGCAAGTCAAAAGAAAAAAAGTAATACAGCAGAAAACCTAGCCCTTTTACTCTAAAAGAATATTGGTTTAGGAACATTATATTTCAAAGAGTAAAGGAACTGAGGTTGCATTCAAGAATAACTTAATCAGAAAACTTGAGAATCCTTGTAAATAAAAAATAGGACATTTAATGAACTGAAATACTTTTCAATGTTTGTAACAAAGACTGGAATGCAATAGGCAATTTGATATAAAAGATCCAGAAGAATCATAAGGAAATCATTAAAGATTAATTGCAAGGCACTGATAAAGGACAAACCAATCACCTATGATATATGGGAATGAAGAGGTGATTCTGCAACGCAAAACTGGAAATAAAAATCGAAAGAAGCAATTGTCAGATTAAGGTGTGAAATAAAGAACTTCTCCAGAGGAAACATGTGGACTTGGAGAGCTGGTAATAGTGGAACCTTGTTCTCATCTGTGTAGAGGAGGTAACAATGGGTATGGCTGATGAGGGTTAGAACTCTTCTGGAGACTTGAGAAAACTGGGGACTGTGATGGGGTAGGGAGAAAAGGGTATTGATTGTGATGATTCTGGTAGAATGAATACATAAGGGAGGTGGGAAAAAACAACTACCAGGGCAAGGGGCGAAGATAAGGCAGCAAGGGGAGGGAAAAAAGATAGATTGAGAAGAAAAATGGAGGGAAGCTCACAAATAGCAATTTAACTTTGAATGTGAATGGAATGAAACACACCTAGATAGTGGAAAAGAATAGCAGAATGTATTAAAAAGAACCATCAAACAATATGTTATCTACAATATTGAAATAGAGCTTTGGAATCCAATTTATGAAGTTTGAGTTGATTAAAAAATACAGGGGTAGCTATTATGATCTCAGACATATATATGACTAAAATAGATTTAATTCAAACAGCTAATCAGGAGAAATACATTTCTGTAAAGGCACCATAGACAATGAAGCAATATCTATACTGAATCTCTATGCAACAGATACTATAACATCCTAAGATATGAAAGAAAAATTAAATAAATTACAGGTGGAGAGAGTGAGTGGTTGTAACATAGTAGGGGGCTTTAATTTTCTCCTCTCAGAATACAATAGATCTAACAAAAACATAAGAAAGAAGTCAAGGAAATGAATAGAAATTTAAATAAATTCCTCCATCCTCATCTTTCCGTACTTGCTTGGAGATCTCCCCAGCTCCCAGAGGGTCACATGTCCCTTCTCTGCACCTGATTACTCAGCTCCAGGTTCCCATTACTAATCAAATCCTGCCTCACACATTTCATAGATATGAGGCCCTGGACAAGTCAGTTCGCCTTTGTCTGCCTTTGATTCTTCATCTGTATCGTGGGCACAAAAAAATCAGCCTCTACCTCACGGATTTTGCAAAGATCCAATATAAAGCTCCTATTTCAGAACCCTGGGGCTCTCAATGCTGCTCCTCAATCTTTGGTTCTCCTCCTGCCCCCAGTCCCCAGAAATACAATGCACAAAACCGAATTAAAAGAGACCCTGAATTCTCAGGTTCTTGAGTCTGAAGCCAGGTCAGAAGGGTTTTCTTTGAAACAATCAGAAAGAACCTCAATTGGAAAAGGCAGAGCCCTGTGATGACTTTGAGAAATCAGAAAATGGGGGGGAGGGGTAACAAAACAGAATCTGGGGAGCTCAGGGGAGCTGACCCTGAGGAGGGATGCCCAGCTGATTGGGGGGATAGATTTGCCTGTAGGTCCCTCTCTGTGATCCCACCGGATTCTGGGAACCCACAGAATGTCTCTCCAGGCTAGAGTGTCTTAGGAGGAGGGGAGAGGAGCCCGAGGCAGGACCAAGGTACCCAGCTGTCCCAGAGCCTCCTGACTGGAAGAAGGCCGATAACCTGGGCAGAGTGCCATCCCGGGGAGTACCCGGGCCAGATGAGGGAGGCGCTCTGCGTGAGCCTTAAGGGGTACTCCCCTTGGCCAGCACCCAGATCATGGGGCAGCTGCACAGACAGTGCCATTGGGACAGTGACGTGGGGCAGGGACCAGACCTCTACCCTTACACCACTTGGAAGCATCTTAAAACTCGGGGTGCCCAGGCTCAGTCCAGGAGTCAGCCACTGGACTCAAAGGACTGCAGCTCCAGCCAGCTTGTGCTGCCACCCCAAGTGGGCAGAGCCCCGCACTAGTTTCAAGAAAGACAGAGGAGTAGCAAATAGGTAAGTAAAGGGACCGCCATTTCTGGGGTGTGCGAGACTATCTGGGGAAATCGGAATCAGGGGAGAGAAAGAGAGACAGTCAGAAAAAGAAAGGGAGATATAAGCATGGACAGAGCCTTAGAGGAGAGATAGAAATAGAGGCACACAAGAGATATAGATTCACTGAGAAAGAAGGAAGAAGGAAAAGAGAGAGAGAAAGAGAGAGAGAGAGAGAGAGAGAGAGAGAGAGAGAGAGAGAGAGAGAAAAAGAAGAAGAAGAAGAGGAGGAGGAGGAGGAGGAGGAGGAGGAAGAGGGAGATACTTTCGACTGATCCAGTAGAGGCTGAAAACTCAATTTGAAGGCAATGAAAAGACTGCAAGGAGGGAAGATGTGAACATGAGCCTCCACTTTGCATCTCCAGAAGAAGGAAACTAGAACTAAGGGTTTGCCAGCCCAATTGAGCAGTGCCCAGTCCTCACCGCTGCCAGAAATCACAGTCCCCAACAGGAGAAAAAAGCCAAGCCAGGAGTTAGGGAAGCAAGGGAGAAATTTGAAGACAATGTTGGATGTAATTGAGAGAAGAGGAGACCAGGGACATGGCCAGGTCTGGCAAGCTGATGACTCCACTGGGAAAAATCTCTTGCTTCTACTTCAGAAAGCCAGAATCCATTTGGGGATTCTCATGATGTCCAAACCTGTTTTCACAGATTCATCCTGTTCACTGGCATTTAGAAACTGCTGTGTATGAGGCTCTTTCTAAAGTTTTTTCCTTATTGGTCCCTCACAACAATCCTATGAAGTAATAGTTACTATCATTCCTTTTTTCCACTTGGGGTCACTGTGACAAAGCAGCAAACCCTCATGGTCACCCACTACTAACTCTATGAAGGCTTGCTGCCTGCTGGCCCAAGGCTCACTCTACTTCACCTGATGTTTGCCAAGGTTCAGGAGGTAGCTCAGGTTAGTAAAAATAGCTGGAATCATGTAACAGACTTTAACATTGAGTCATTAAATGTGTCAAATGACCACTCAGGTGGACAACTCAATTGGGGAATGTGATGTTTCACAGTCCAGTAAATCTGGGTTCTGAGAAGTGACAACTGGTGCCAACCTATGTAGGCAGGAGAGCACAAGGGCATTGTGATCTTTGCAGGTGATCAATCCAAAATGTCAGCAGAGACAGGGCAGGAGAATAGCCTGTTCCTGATAAGACTGTTCCTGAACTAGCCTGTTCCTCAGTAGCCAACAAATGTGGAGGCCAGTTCAACTGAACTGATGTCTTTTCATAGACCATCCCTCTGGTGCAGATAGGATTTTCTGAAATCCATGATCTCTTTGATTTTGTGTGAGCATTAAGTTGATAGCTTCTTGCATCATGATTTGAGGAAATCATCTCTAGAGAGATGCTGTTGATCTATCAGATCCCTGTTAGGTTATGAGAAATTTGTACTCTCAGTGACTAGAGGTCTGGCCTTGGAGGCAGGAAGACCTGGATTCATTTCTTTCCTCAGAAGGAACTTACTAGTTGTATGACCCTGAGCCATTCACTTCACCTTTATCTGCCTCAATTTCCTTCTCTGTAAAGAGGGGGCAATAACATCCCATCCCAGACTTTTCTGAGGGTAAAATGAAAAGAGTTTTAAAACATTTTGCACAGACACACACACACACACACACACACACACACACACACACACACACACACAAACACACTACATTCTAGATTTGCAAAAGGCAGGATTTGCATATGATGAATTGTCTGACTATTGCTTATGGAATCTATGGAAATGAACAGAAACAACTGTTCCTCCTTTGGCATGTGTGTAAGGTACTTTGATTAGTCCAGGTTGGTTCACTAGGCCCCAGGTTTCAAGATTTCCCCTTTGACCCTAAGAGCTGACATTAAGCAGCACCTTAACCTCTCCAGGCTAACTGTAATCTGCACTATCTGAATTCTGAGTGAACTATCCTACAATCATTCACTTTACGTGAAAGTCCTTTCACATATGAGGTATGTGATTTCATTCCTCCATGTTTTCTCTTCATTTCCTACATATCCAGCGATGCCTTTTTGCATCAGAATGTGTACCAATTGATACCAATTACTGATTATGAATTTACTGCTTTTGTTATTATCTGAAAACAACTGTGGCCTGCCCTGAGCTGTAGACTGAGGAAATCATAATAAGAACTAAAAGCCCTTGGGACAGTCATTGCTTTCCTCTGAGTAATGCATAGAGACATATCTACTTGAATGGTCCATCAGCCAGTACTCCAACAGTTATGGACAAATATAAGAAGCAATGCTGCTTTTTCAAATAAGACATAGAACAAACTGTGTTCAAACCAGGGAAGACCTAAAAGAGATGGTCAATCCACCATTCTCTCTGGTTGGGCCTGCAAAGCCAATGATCTGACCAGAGAACAGGCCAGGTGGAGGTGTGGCCAGAAGAGCAAGTAACAGAATTATCGAGCTTGAAGTTTCCCAGAGCATAAGATCTTTTTTGAATGACAGTGACTTCCCTCTTCTTGGGTCTTTAGTACTACTGAACAGAGAATACAGATCTTATATTTGCCATTTGTCCAGTTACCTATTATGGATTGAAAATGCAAGATGATCTCTCTAGTAAGATATACAGAGCCCAGGACTTCTGTTGCTAAATGGCTTCTCCTTTTTAGGAATGAACTCGATAGGAAGAATTGTAGGTAGCAGACAAAGTAGGATGGAGCCCACTCTTCCCAAGAGCAAAAGTTCTGCGGGGTAGAGGGGAGGTCTGTACCAGTTGAGGGTGAAATGGTTGGACCACTGTTCTTGCTATATCTTGTCAGAAACAATCCCAATGCAGAAACTAATGGATGGTGATTGTTTATCAATAATAATCCATAGCCATCATTCCAGTCATTAGGGAATATTTCTGGGCATTTAGCCCAAATCAACCTTTGTAATGCCCTCCCATTCTGTCCCTGGAGCCCAAATGACCAGGCCCATTCCATCTTCTCCATGACAATCCTCCAGGAGTCCTGAAAGTGTATATGTGCCTTGGAACCTGAACCAAGGAAGTGATCTCATCCAGCGATTATTTGCATGTTTATACTCAATTGTTTTTTCCGGGTGAACTCTGGGATTCAGATTTCTTGACCTTGGCCACTCTCATCCCAGAAAACTAAGTTCCCAACGTTTCTTAATCATGTCCCACCAACCTTTGTGTGTTCAACAGGTCTTTGGTTCACTAGCACTTGGGCAGAGCCAAGGAAGCAAAGGCCAAGGGGGAGCATCGATGAGAAGGATCCAGGAGACAGAGCAGCCACCTAACCAGAAAAAATCGGCCTGCATGGAGAATCCCTCACCCTATGTATTTTTGAAGGGAATTCCTCTATTTCCCCAATTTCACAAGGTGGAGACTATTGAAAAAATGCAGGATGAGTTTGAGTTTCAGGACAAAGATGTCCTTTTAGTGACCTACCCCAAATCAGGTAAGGGGCGGGGCAGGGTGGGGAAACAGGATAGGGGAGGGAAATAGAAGACATGAACTTTTTCCTGTAACCTCAGCATTCCAAGGCTCAGACCTCGGAGATGGAAGGACTTTAGACTGCAGCTCGCTCATTCCTCCTTTGGGAGAACAGAGATTAGTAACCTGTGACGTCCACAGCACTCCGGAAAACAATTTATCAAAGCTCATAGACCCTTTATCATAAGAAGAGTTTGAAAGAATTGAAAGAGCTGTTAAATTTCAGCAAGAGGTTATTGAAAACAAAGATGGCCTCCTCAGGTTCATAGGTCCTCTGAGATCTCCCCCCACATTCCCTGGGGGTCCTTGTGCCTCAGGTGAAGAACCCAAGGGAGAAACAGAATGCCTTCGGTCCCCTCGATAGTAGAGTCCGGTGCGCGGGATGAGGAAGCCGGGGCGACGAGGGCGGGGGTCCCGCAGCTAGTGAGTGCAGGAGCGCGGTCTTAGCATATAGTGGTGGCGGCAACAGCGGCAGCCCCCGAGGCGCGGATCAGCGCCTGTTTCGCTCCACGGTACCGGGTAGGACTTCCATGGCTCTCCTCCCCGCTCCCCTGGGGCCCCACGCAGTCTCCCTTGCTGCGATCCCCCCAGAGCTCTCAAGATCATCCAAGTCCCTGGGAAGGAGAAAGAAGGAGGAGCTGTCCAGCCCGAGCTCGGAGCTGTCCAGCAGGGAGACAATCCGACTGAGATAATCACAAGTCCGGATGGCGGGGATGCAGACCCCGCTCACACACTCACTAGCTGCAGGAACCCCCGCCCTTTTCTCCCCGGCTTCCTCATCCACGCATTGTCCCTTTGGAGTTTTCTTGGCAAAGATACTGGAGTGATTTGCTCTTTCCTTCTCCAGGGCATTTTAGAGATTCGGAAACTTAAGCAAACGGGGGAGTGACTTAACCAGGGTCACATAGCTAGTGTCTGAGGCCAGACTTGAGCTCATCCAGATGACTCTTCTGGACTCCACTATACCCTCAAGGTGACAGGAGGCATTCTATTTCTCCCTTCAGGGCCTTCCATTTCCAGCTACTTCTCTTTCCCTCTAGGGTCTTAAATCTTGTAGTGAAGTTTAAGGGGAAAAAATCTCCAAGGATTCAAGTCCCGCCCTCCTCAACTTGTGTCACGTTTTCTGAAAAAAAGGTTTAAGTGAGAAGATACTTTGAGCCAATCCCCATCACTTTGCCATAAAAACAAAAACTAGACCTTAGGATCAGCCACTTCAGCAAGCAAACACTGTTAGGGGAAAGTCCCACTTCCACGTATCGCCCTAGTACCTCCACCTCAGTTTCTCCAAATAGGTGACCTTGAAGGTCTGGCAGATGTGAGCAGCTTGGGCCTGAATACATCCAACTTCTCTGAATTACACAGTCAAAAGAAGCAGCAGCTCATGTCCTACTCAGCAATGATAGTCCAGATTGTGGAGAATCCTCTTGTTCAGAACTTGTTTTCAAATCCCGACCTGAGGAGACAGTGAATTATGGCCAATCCTCAAGTACAGCAGTGAATAAAAAGAAGTCCAGAAACGAGTCCCACGATTAACAATTCAGACTGAATGTAATAAACGCTAGACCTTGCAAGAAATGCAGCCCAGATGCAGAAAATGATGACAAATCCAAACAGAGCCTTGAGGCATCTAGCAAGTCCGCCTGGATACGAGGCTGTGAGGCACATTTACCCTGATATTCAGGATGCAATGTTGAATGCAGCATAAGAACAATTTGCTAGTGATTCATTAGCTTCATTGGCGAGCAATTCATCCTCTGGAAAAGGAAATCAACATTCCCATGGAGAGAAGAGAGATCTTTTCCCTAACCAGGAACCCATCAATCCTTCCAGAGTCCAAGAAGTAGCAATAATACCACTAGCAGTGTGGGCAGCAATGTTAGCAGAAACACTACCAGTTCAACTGTATAAAGTAACACTGTGCAGTTTGGGACCTGGAGGGGGAACACACCAGGAAGGCAGAATTTATTGCAATAGAGAACTGAAAATCCCCAGTTCATGCAGAACATGTTCTCCACACCAAAAATGAGGAACAAGATGCAGATATTAAGCTAGAATCCTGATCTTGCTTCTCAAATGATGCTGAATAATCCCCTATTTCCTGGAAATCCTCAGCTTCAAAAAAAAACTAATCAACAGCTTCCAATTTTCCTCCAACAAATGCAGAATCCTAAACTGAGAAGCAAACTCATGGGCTCTAATAACAATAGGAGGAGATATCAATGTAGCCATCAAAAGGCAACTGGGTTCCCAGCTATGGCAGTAATATTTCTGTATCGTCAAAAGATGACATATCTTTCTGATAATGGCTCTTAAATCTTTAAGGACTTGCTTGATTTCCGTTAGACTCTTGAAATTCGTCCTATTCAAAAGCAAACCAATGCAATGCATGATGTAGAGGGCAGTAGCCATTTTTTTTTTGCTTTGTTTCATAGTTTTCCCAACAGTAGGAATCAATGCTTTTTCCCTCACATATGTTACAAGCATAAAATACTTCTCCTTGCTCTGCATTTATTGTGATGTTTTACAACAGATCACCTTTTTCAATTGAGTGAAGAGGTTTTGTCCTGCACCTGGGCAATTTATTATTTTAACGTGTCTATTGCAGTAACTTATATAGAATAAAAGGTATTGAAAAGAAAAAATAATTGGATGCTACAACTGGAGGTACATCATTGTGAATGTGACTTGGGCATGCATTTTGCTAGCAGATTTTGATATACTTACTGTAAATTGTTACTTCATTTGCATAAAACACAGAATGCACTTGAGAAACCGTGCATTTGGAGAAACCTCCATTGCAATAGAATCACTGATCAGGACACTTGTGACCAGAAAAAATGAGAGAAAACAATGAAATAGGAAAACAGATATGTCCCTAGGTGGGTAGAAAGTTTTACCAACTTGGATACACATCTCTCAGCAAAAGTGCTGCTTAGACAATTTCATTTAAAACTTAGCAAAAATAATGATCCTGATTAACTCCCTAAGTATACACCTAATTAGACAGAAAATGACATTGTCCCGTTGTCTCAACATTCTCAGCTCAACTAAAAAATAACCATTTAGTCTTGTGTTTTTGCCTAGGCTTTCCAGCTTTACCACAGAGATTCTACCATGCATTACGATTTGAAATTAGAAATGCTACTTTCACTGAAGGTGTCAGGATATTCAGAATATCTCAATTATTTTAACCTCCATGAAGAAATGAAACAGTTTCTTTTCTATTCTACACAGGTAACAAATGAATAAAAAAGGAAAAAAGAAAAGAAAAAACCTCAAATGGGGTTAGAAAGAGTCAGACTGGACTGAAACCATGAAACAATAATAGGATCTGAGAAGGAAAGAAACAGGCCAGAGGGGCTTCCAGGCATAGGTTGTCCTCCCTCCTCACCTCTGCCTCTTACTTTCCCAGGCTTCACACAAGACTAAGCTCAAACCCTACGTTCTACTGGAAGCCTTCCCTGCAACCCCCAGCTGCCAGTGCCATCCTCCCTGACACTTTCTTTCCTACATGCTGTATGCCTCTTAAATGAACTGAGTTATTCACATTTCAACTCTCACTGTAGATTGTGAGCTGCTTGAAATTAGGAACTGGATTTTTCCTCTCCTTTGATTCCCTGGCACTCTGAACAGGATCTGATATCCAGTTAAGTGCTCAGGACATGCTTGCTGAAAGACTGGATGCTCTTTGATGTGGTCATTTAACCCTCCAGGAAAATTTGAGTTTTGTGTTGGGAAAATGTTCTTGACAATTATCCAAGTCCCAAGAGCTGGGCAGACTTCCCTTCCTCCTCCCCTTGAAGTCTTTCATTTCCTTGTTTCATTATGGGATGAATTAATACCTGCGGTGCCTCTCATCTCTGAGAGTCTATTATTCAATGAAGGAAATGTTCAGGAGTTCCTCCCTCCTTTTTATTTCATGCAGGAACCCACTGGATGATAAATATACTCAACCTGATCCACTCAAAAGGAGATCCCACTTGGATCAAATCTGTCTCTTTCTGGAAACGTTCAACCTGGATAGAGATTACACATGATTTAGAAGTACTCAGGAATATGGCACATCCAAGGTTTCTCACTTCTCACCTACCAGTCCATCTCTACCCTAAGTCCTATTTCACCAGCAAGGCCAAGGTAAGTACAAGAGGCCCCAATCAAAGAAGCAGGCATCTAGGAGATAGAGGGAAATGGGCTGGAGAGAAGCTTCAAAGAAAATCAGGGAAGCAAGGAGACAGACAGGGGAATTTCCCTGCTCCCCAGTCTCTACATACTCTCCTAATAAGCTTTCTAATATAGTCCCTTCTGACCATGTCACTACTCTCTTCTTCTGGAAAGCAGAACAACAATCAGGAAGAGGGCATGAGTTACAGGAGAAGGGTTTGGGAAGAGGTTGGATGTATGAAGCTGATCGGTTTGGAAAACTTTGAAGGAATGTAAGAGATTGAGTTGGAGAACAACAAATTTATAAAACAGTAATGATCCTTTAAATCCATATACCACAGTTTCTTCAGCCTTTCACAAATGAATGGGTATTTTCTCAATTTTCCCATACTTTGTTACCAAATAACTTTTATTTGTTCATGTGGGTCCTTCCTCCCACCCTTTTTGCTAGTTTTTTTTTTACAAGACAGTGGGGTTAAGTGACTTGTCCAAAGTCACACAAGCTAAATAATTATTGTGTCTGAGATCACATTTGAACTCAGGTCCTCTGACTCCAGGACTGGTGCTCTATCCACTGCACCACCTAGCTTCCTGCACCCAACACCCTTTTTAAAAATCTCTTTGAAATACAAACCCAGTAGTGGTAATGCTCATCAAAGCGCATGCCCAGTTTTATACCCCTTTGGCATAGTTTTTGGAATGTTAGGTCCAGTTGACAACTATACGTACAGGGAATCAATGCCTCAGCTTCTACATATTCCTCCTCCTCCTCCTCCTCCTCCTTCCTTCTTTTTCTTTTTGCTCTTACTTCTTCTTTTCCTGCTTCTCCCTCATCCTTTTCTTGTTCTTCTTCCTCCCCTTATTCTTCTTGTTCTTTTCTTTTCCTGCTTCTTCCTCCTCCATCATTCATCTTCCTCTCTATTTGTTGCTATTCTACTTCTTTTTCCTCTTTTTCATCATCATTATCATCTTCATCTTCCTCCCTTCTCTTTTAGAATTTCATAATGACCTTGAGACTTCATTTTATTATTAAATTAAGCACTGATGTGAACCTTATAAGAACCCCATGAACCACAGCATGCTAGGTCCTTCTATTTATCCACGTTCATGTTCATTGTTTCAATGATAGTATCTATCTAGCTCATTCATGTTCTGCTGTTTCCTTTTTCTCTTACCTTCAGTCTTTAGCCACATCAGGTTTTTTTTTCAGTAAATCCCATCATCTCTCTGCTTATTCAAAATATTTAAATCTAGCTTCAATATTTCACCTTCCAATGAATAGCCTGAATTATTTTCTTTAAATGATGACTGATTTGATCTCCTTGCGGTCAAAGATACTCTTAAAAGTCTTGTCCAGCACCCAAGTTCAAAAGCATTGATTCTACAGCATGCAGTTCTTTGTATTCCAAATCTCAGTAATACATTTCTACTGAGAAAAGAAAATATAGGTTTGACTTTACAGGCCGATGCAGACGTCTCTGCTTTTTGTAAGCTCTGCTGATTTGCCTTAGATTTTCTTCCAAGGAGCAGGCTTCTTTGCATTGCATAGCTGTAGTAATCTTAAGGACAATCATGCTGGTATGCTGGTATATGAAACAAGGACAGTTGTTTGGTAATTGGGATATCCCCGGGTATTGAACTTCTTTAGGACTGTCACATAAATTGAGCTTTTCCAAGCCAATGGCCACAGTTGTGTTTTCCCAGTTTATGGAAATGTTGGCTGCAACACTTCAGCAACATCACTGCTAACTCTGCTGAAATTCCATCACACCCACAAGACTTGTTGTTATCGAGGCTTCCTAAGGTCCTCTTGACTTCATCCTCCAGCATATCTAGTTCTAGATTAGTAACCACAACATCCTGGTCATCAGTGATGCTAAACTCTTTTTTCCTAGTTCTTTGGTGTATTCTTGTCACCTCTTCTAAACCCTTTCTGGTTCTGTTAAATCTTAACCATTTTTATCTTTTATCACGCCCAAGTTTTCTTGTGCTTGTTTTTGCAGGAAACATTCCTTTGATTCCTTTAATTTTCTTGAAAGGATTTCTTTTCTTTCCAACCCTATTATTTCCTTCTAGTTCTTTACATGGCTCTTTTGAGAAGCCCTTCTTCTCCCCCCTTGCTATTCTCTAGAAATTTATTTTCACTTGGGCATCATTTTCTCTTTCTATTTTTACCTTCTACTTCCCATCTTTTCTTAGCTATTATTCTTAGCTCCATCAAACAAGTATTTTACTTTCTCATTCTTCCTTTTCTTTCGACTGGTTTTGCTTGCTGCCTTCTATACAATAGGGCATATTTGTCCAGACATCTCCAGTCACACTCTCTACCAGATCTAATGCATAATATCTGTTTATCACCTCAGCTTCATATTTACAAAGGATGAGATTTAGGACATGCCAACAAGTTTGGATAGTTTTCTCCGCTTTCTTCAAATTAATTCCGAATTTTGTTGCAAGAAACTCATCAGATAATAATTTAGACTGTCTATATTATATCCTTTGGATGCAATGTATATGATCAGTAGGATTTCTATGTTGACCACCTGGTGATACCCATATGCAGAATTCCCTTTTAGATTGTTGGAAAAGAGGGCTTGCTATTAGCAGTAAATTCTCATAGGAATGATAGGAAATGCCACCAAGCTAGATGGGGGGGCTCCATTCACCTCACAAATTACATACAGATGGGAAATAAAGTAAGTGGATATAGTCTATGGAGTAACAGTAACTGTCAGAGTCATTTAGTCAGTCAGTCAATAAACATTTATTAAGCCTATATTACATCCCAAGCATTGTGCTAACACTTGGAATATAAGGAGTGGAAGGAGATAGCAGTTCTAATTAGCCAGTTCAATGTACTTCCCATCAGAGATGCTTCATGAGGAAGGAAAATGAATGTGCCAGTCTTGAAAAGTTCCAGTTTCTCTTTCAGATGATCTATGTTGCCCGAAATCCAAGGGATGTCCTTGTATCTTTATACAGTTTTCTAAGTGACTTGCCATTTTCTCCATCATTTTTGAATTTTGAGCATTTTTTTGAGGAATTCCTGCAGGGAAATGGTGAGTGGTGAAATAATGGTGGGACCATATCCTACTTCCCATCCTTATCCTTTTTCTCTACTTTCTCCCTAGCCTTTTTGTTGGAGCCTTTCCATTTTCTGGGAGGCACATTTCTCCATAGCACCTGAATAGACACAAGGCAATGTTCAGGAAGAAGGCTGGGGACCGAGACTGTGAAAGGAACTTTCCCAATCTTATATGACTAAAAATCATGCAGGGGTGATCTGCATTGTATCCCAGGCTTTCTGGATCTAAGGCCATTGCTCTTTGTGAAAAAAAAAGTCTCAAAAGACTAGTTCAAAGACTAATTTGGTTAAAGTTTGAATGTCAACTCCTCCAGAGAGTCCAAGTTAACATTGTCATTAATGATCTCCTGGTTTGTAGAGATCTCTCATGTTGAAGCCAACATCTGGCCCAAGCTTGCCCTGGGACTTCCTCATAGTCATTCTCCCAGCTAGCCTTCTCTTTAGTGAGAATCTCTTGGGTTTATGAGAATCATCTCCCCCTCCCCCCAACACATACCCTCCAGACTTTGGGGTTCCATATTCCCATTCTGGCCAGCAATTATATCAGAGTAAGCAGCTTATAAATCTTGGTAAAGAGAAATGACCTGGGCTCCCACCTCTCCTTCCCAATTCCCTTCCAGTTATGTATGGGTCATGGTTTGACCATATCAAAGGATGGCTGCCCATGAGAGATTCAGAGAACTTCTTGTTCCTAACCTATGAGGAACTTCATCAGGTAAGGTTTCTATCTATTCCCTTTTTCACCTTTTCAAGGTGTCCCTATCAATGTGGCTGCCTTCACTCTCTCAATTGTTTCCAATCTGTCTTATCTGTCTTATCTATATCTCCTTTATCCACAATTCTTTGCATATTGTATCAGGAAAACGTATTTATAGAGCAATGATTATGTGACAAATACTGAAGTAAGTGCTATGGAGATGAGAGGCAAAGACAGTCCATAACCTCAAGGAACTCCCAGTCTGATGGGTAAGGCAGTATGTAAATAACTTTGTGCAGACATGTGTACATGCGCATCTCTTTCTTAGTTTGTGTGTGTGTGTGTGTGTGTGTGTGTGTGTGTGTGTGTGTGTGAGATGAACTGGAGCTATTTGAGAGAGGACAGGCAGTAAGAGACTAAGAAGGGCTGGTAAAGACTTCTTGTAAAAGGTGGATCCTCGATTAGGACATAAGAAAGCCAGGGAGACCAGAATTCAGTGCAGAAAACCAAGAATATTCCAAGCATAGGGGAAAGTCAGACAAAGTGCCAAAAGCAAAGAGATGGAGAGTCTTCTTCAGTAAACAGCACGAAGCTGACACTGGGACATGAATGAGGGGGTAAGTAGCCAGGAACAACAAGGAACAATGCAAGTCCCCTATCTTCAAGGCAAAGCTCGAGCATCAACCTAATTTGTTAGCTCATCCATCAATAGTGGGACTGAAAAATGGTGAGGAGCAATGAGTCACCCTTTATAAAGGCCAAATTCCCAAGCAGTGCTTGGTTCTGAAGGTACCAGAGTGTCACATGGTCAGTTGTTTTGTTAAAAAAAAAAAACTAGCCCATTCCCTTTTCAGTCCCTTCTAGCTCTGACCCTGGGTCCATCCTCTGGTTCAATCAGGTCCCCTCACTCAGAATCTATGTCATGGGGAAATTGTGGAATTTGTCAACAACTCTTCCCAGAATATTTCCATACCTGTCAGAAGCTTCTTCCTGTGAGGGCCACAAGAGGTTGATTTGTACTGATTGGGCTGTGAGCTGGTGGGAGGAACTCCCAAAATCCTGGGGGACAAGGACCCACTTTCTGCTCTCCAGGAATCTCTTGGGCTTTCCCTGACACAATCTCTATGACTATATTCCATCCTGTCTGATCTTACTTTTGTATTTCTGAATCTGTACTTCCCTTTTCCTTTTCTTCTTCTGACTATCCTCCTCTCCCTCTACTCCTCTCCTTTTCTTTCCTCTTCATGTCATAAACTCTTCTTTTACTTCCTCAGATTCTTCTTGCCATCCTCTCCACAGCCCTCTTGTACTGCTTTTCCTTTTCCCTTTTCTCTCATTCCTCTACCTTCCCTTGATCCTTTCCTCAATCACTCCCTCTCCTCTGTAGAACTTTCCCCTTTCCCATCCACTCATCATTATTTAACTTTCACATTCCAATTCTTTATATCTTTTCTTTCCTTCATTTTTCTTCCAGTTTTGCTTCCTTTCTCTTTCTTGCATTTTCTTCTTCCTCTTTTTCATAAATTATATTTCTCTATCCTATCCTCTTATTTTCTATTTTCTCTTTTTTCTATTTCCATTTCATATTCTGTTTCTCTCCCTTCCTCTTTTCCTCCATCACTTCCTATATTTTATTTTCTTCATTTCTTCTTCCTATTGTCTCTTTGCTTTATTTCCTTCCTTCTCTTCTTCTTTTCTTTTTATTTGCTTACTTCCATCTTATCTTCCTATTTTCTCTTCATTCGTTTTTCTTTAGCTTTTTCATGTTTTCTCTTTCATTTTTCTTTCCCTCATTTCTTATTTACTCCCTTCTCTTTCCTTTCCCTATTTCCTATTTTCTTTCTCTTCCATTCTTTCTCTCCATTTCTTCTTCCTGTTTTGCATTCTTTTTCTTCCCATTAAACTTTTTCTTATTTTGCCTTCCTTTCTTTCCCATTATCTCTTTCTTATTTTGTCTTTCTCTATGTCTTTTCTTCTTAACTTTTTCCATTCTCTCTCTCCATCTCCTCTTCTTACTTGCTTTCCTTTTCCCTCAGTTTATCTGATCTATTTACTTTTTTCTTGTTCATCCAACTCTGTTTCCTAGGCATTTTTCTTGCCTTTCCTCCTTCTTCCCATTTTATCTTTCATTCTTTCTTTCCCTTCAGTGCTTCATCTAATTTCCCCTTCTTTTCCCCTACACCTCTTCTTTCTGCTTCCTCTTCCTTCATTTCTTTTTCTTTGCTTCTTTCTCATTTCACTTATAGCTTTCTCTCCATTCCACCTCTCTGTTGCCTCTTCCTTTCCTTTTTATTCCATTTCTTCTTCATATTTTATCTTCTTTTACTCCAGAGATTCAATTTTCTTTTCCTTCTTTCTCTCTATTCCTACTTCTGGTTTTCTCCTGGTTTCTCTCATTTCCTCTAAATCTGACTTTTTCTCCCCTTTTCTTTTTATTTCTTCCTCCCATAGCAGTTCTTCATCCATTCACCATAATCTTCCATTTCACCTTCTGTGTTTTTTCTACGCTCTATCTATCTATCTATCTATCTATCTATCTATCTATCTCTCTTCTCTCCCTACTCTCCTTACTTGTTAATTCCCCTCCCATTCCTGCTTCAGATCTGGCCCATCCTCCCACCCTCACTATCCACTGCTTCCACTCAATTGCCTCTTCCCCTTGTACTTCCTTCTTTTTCCCTTCCCTCCAGATCTCTCCCATCAGACTCTATACTCTTTCTTCTCCTAACACCCATGTTTCTGATTCTCTTCCAACTCATCCTCTTACCTCTTTTTCACTTCTTCCTTATCCTCTTTCTCTTCTTATTTCTCACTTTGAACCTCTCCATTTTCCTCCTTTTTTCCCCTCTAAGACTTTTTCACTCCAACATTGTAATGTGTGGCATGTTTCTAGGATCTTAAGGTCAGTGTGGAAAAGATCTGCCAATTCCTGGACAAGGAACTGAGTGAGGAAGAAATCTGCTCAGTCCTAGAGAATTCCTCTTTCCAGACCATGAAAAATGACATGCTGGAAAAAAATGAAACCTTTACATTGGAAAATATGGAAGTTTTCAAAGTTACACTGATGAGAAAAGGTGAGGAGGAAATGATTTAGGACCACAAGAGAGTTAAACACATGGTTTGGACCAATCCAGGTGACATCAAGACACCCAAAAATCGAATCAAAGAAGGTGTGAATCACAAATAGTGGTGCATATAGAAGGAAGTCAATGAATTTGCTCCATTTATGAAACAGATAGTAACAGATGTCTATGCAATGACCCACACAGTACTAGGATGCAGCTTCCTCAAGTTTTCCTGTATCAGAGCAACATTAATGAAAGGAATAGTAAGAGAAAGAGACAAGGTTAGGCAGACTCACTGACCATACTCCTTCTATAATGAATGATAAGGAAAGAGCTTTTTTGGTTGCAAGAGAAGATGCATAAATCTCAGTCATAAATCTCAGTCAATAAAACTCCACTCATTGTCTCATTTCAGGGAAAAGTAGGGTGGGAGAATGGGATGGACAAAATAAGGATCTATCACAGAATCCATTGTTTCATTCCACTTGTGGTAGGAATCTGTGGAGATTGGAAAAGGTATTTTACAGTGACCCAGATGGAAAAATTCAACAGGATCTATAAAGAAAAAATGGAAGGACTGGGCCAAGACCTGTTCCCGTGGGATCAGTGCTGAGGTGGGTAGAGAAGATCTGGTGTTTGCTGCCGTAGATGATCTGCAGATGTACATAATTGTGCCTCCTCCTTCTCTGTATCCCTCTTCCCCACTTTCTGTTTGAAAAGTAAGATCAGGGACTCAGAGCATGCTTGCTTTTTTTCTACAGGAAAGGTTCCAGGTGGAGTACATTTCTCAATGTGTAGCTTTACCTTTGACAGACATGCTTGGGGCGCTATTGTGGGAAGTTCCTTTAAATCCTGTGATCGTGAGTATTTTAGACATAAATGAATGCTGATTGTTGTAGGCATTTTCTGCCTGTTGTTATAATAATGATTGTAGTTTTTTGTCCATAAATTAGTAATTCTATAAGATGAAGTAATGTGAAACAATGCTTGTCTCTCTAAAATAAATACAAGGAATCTAACCTGTTCATGAAGATTAACTTTTATAATATTCTAGTTTTGTATCCTGATCCATTGGTTTCTGGACCATGTCTGGCTTATAATAGATTACAACAAGGTTCCACCAGGGGATGAATTACACATAAAGAAAGCTGGTGAGAATACATTTTATGGAGTACCACAAAGGTAACCTGAAGAGTTTTAATTTGTAAAGCCAGAGTGAATGAGAAAAGTGTCTTCCTAAATTAGTCAAGATTGGTACTATGGGAATTATGGCAAAGTTCCTGGTTATGGTGAAAAATGGATCCCATAAAGAGAACACATGAATCAAATTCATTTTGTATACTCTTGCTGGACTAGAACCACCATGATAATGACACATAGTAAAAATTAAACTACATGATTACTCTGTGGAATTCATAATTTTCATTGTCTGCAACTTAAGTAGTAGCTTGAATGTAGGTAGAATAATAGGTGGTAAGACCCTCAGAATTCATAAGACAAAAAATTCAAGATGGGAGTGAAGCCAATGTCTTCAGAGTCAATTTTAAAGTTTAGCTATCAAGGTGATGAAATCAAGAGCCTAACATGGGGAGTCAAGGTGGATTAAAAAAGAATAAAAGGAGAATTTCAGTGCTCACTCAGACCCTGTGCTAAGTGCTGGAGCTACGGATATAAAAAAGTTAAATAGTCCTTGTTCTGAAAGTATTTATCTTTTAATATGGACATGTAAGTAGAAGGGAATGTGGTCAGGAAAGTCACAGAGTTAGGAAGTAGAGTTAGAGGGTGCTTGGAGCAGCCTGACACAGGCTGGTATCTGAGTAGTTTAAGGATTGGAACAAAAGAAGACATGGATGGAGCATTCAGCTGATCACAAAAAGAGTTTTGCCTAACCAGAAATAAAACTTTACTAGGCAGGTTATTTTACAAGGTCACACTGAGTTGATTGGGGCTAGTTTAACTTCCTTAACCAAGGTGCTGGGGGATGAATGAGGAGCTGAGGAAACAACATGAGTCTGGCAGAAAGGCAATATGGAGTTGGGAAAACGAAGTAGTTATACAAACATGCCTTGCATTTCTTCTGTTCTCTACCCAGAAGGGAAGGAAGACTTGAGGATGACTCTTCTGTTCCCTTAGTGATTTTCAGAGATACTTTTCAGGTAACTTTCAGCAGTTTGGGGAAAAGGCTAGCACCTCTGGTGTAAGAGTGGCCAAGTCCATTTCAGTGCTGCTTTTGGTTCAACTGGACACCTACTTATTCCCTGTGATTCCAAGAAACTACACAGGAGCCATACAATCAATAAGCCATTTTGGCACCTGAGCTAAACCAGATTGAGAATATACAAGGGTCACATTGGTGAGTTAGGTGGATGTCTAGCCAAAAGATATGAAGACTTCCCCCAGCAGAATGAGTGGATGAGAACAATTTATTCCAAAGGCCATTATAGAGCTGAAACAGGCCCTTGATCAGAAGATACCATAGTCATCTACTGCATCGCAAGCCACTGACAACAATCATCTTGATTTATGTCTTGTCACTGACTTATGAATCCAGAAGAGAGAGAGTGAGGGTAGCAACTTTGTGCCACTCACTTTATTCTGCCTCACAGAAATCCAATTTATGCAGGAGTCAAAAGATATCACCTAAACTATTTTATCATTTTTCCTACCTCCAAGTCCTTTGGGGACAGGCAAGGGATGGAGCTGTAAGTATAGATATATTGGGAGCTGTGGTCTCAACCCAGTAAACAAGAGACCCAGGTCACTGGTCATCTTCTCATTGAACTGAAGCAGTAGTAGGACTTGCAGACCCCTGTTGTCTGTGCAGCCTTTTTCCTGAATTAAACCACAGTCTTCTTGGTATGAGGAAGGGGCAAGGAAAAAAATAGTCCTAAAATTGTATGCTTCATCCCTCACTGGTCCACTTACTGGTCCACACACACAAAAATATGTAAAAAAGCAATTGCAAAACAGATGCTTCCACTCACCATTGATAAATGGATTGTTTGCAGACTTAGGAACAGCATGAAATCCAGTAAACCTGAAGATAAATAGCTCTTGCTGGGCATAGGCTCAGCAGGTATCTCATTCAAACAACATCCTAAGTGACACAAGACACAAGACACAAGACACACATACCAAGACAAAACTGGAAGGAGAATTTGTCAGTGAGTTTTTGTTCCCAAATGACTGGACTCTCAATGCAACTTTTGAGACTCATATATAACAAAGTATGGATTAATTCTCTGCTGCTTGAACTAGTATAGGTAAAAGCAATTAACATTAAGAAAACATACATTCTCCAGAAGTCAGCATTAGACCATCCATACATGAAAATATCAGATACAGCAAATGGAGGAGTACTGAATGCTTTTGTTAATTCCATTTACCCTGAAGCTTACTTTCCAGGATATACATAGAGTAGATGATGTTAATGAACACATTGCCAGAGCTGATTCAGTGTTTGGGAGGTTCTGAAAGAAAATGAAGGAGAAGAGACATTAGAGTGATTCTGTAAGTGAGGGCCTATAGAGTTGTTGTGCTATCCTCATTGCTATATATCTGTGAAACCTGGACAGTCTACCAGTGCCATGCCAGGAAGCAGAATACTTCCATTAGAATTATCTTTGGAAGATTCTGGAGATCACTTGGCAGGAACTAGATAGCAGAAACTGAAGTCTTTTCTTGAACAAAATTGTCTAGTATTGAAACTCTACTACAGAGAGCTCAACTTCACTAGTTTTGCCAAACATATACTTGCTCAAAAGCTTATTTGAGGAAGAACTCACACAAGGCAAGTGATCACATGAGGGACAGAAGAAGCACAACAAGCACATTCTCAAAGTATCTCTGAAGAACTTTGAAATTTATAGTGAGACGTGTGGAACACTGGCACAGGATTTTCAGCGTGGCATGCCCACATCAAAGAAGATGGTAGGCTCTTTAGGTAGAGCAGAATTGTGGTAACCCTAAAGAAATGTGAGATACATGAATTGAAAGCATTTTCATTACAGATGTTCACTTGGACTATTTAGGAATGACCTGTGGTAGAACCTTCTGACCTTCTCTGATCGGTCCCATTTGATAACATTGTGCCTTGACTCCAATACAGTGATAACCTTTTGGTTCCCCTGTGAGAGGGAAGGACAACAACAAAACAGCTATCACTTTCTCCTTCAAAGAGTGAATAAATCAACAAGGGGACATTTCATTATGGGTGATTCTCATAAAGAGGGAAGAGCTGGTTCCTGGGATGACAATGGTGGGAAACTTGTAAGGTAAAGGAAGTCTTTGAGGTTGAGGTAGAAGGGAAGAAATTTAGGCATGCCCAGTCTGATGTAAGGCTTATAATTTGAAAGAGCAGATATCAAAGAATACAGAGGAAAGTTAATTAGAATCTCTTGGACTAAATTCTAGAAAAAGAATAAAATACAATCAAGAATGAAGCACTGAACCCATAAAGAAAATTTGTGTTAATGAGGAAACAATAATTGTCTGTTTTCAATAGAATAATGTAGATACTCAGAAAAATCATCACTAAATTATATTCTTAAAAGACATGTTCATGAGATGGAAACAAAGGCAAATAGCAGAGCATAGAGACAAAAGTGTGGCACATTTATTCCAAAACAATATCAGGAATCATTGAAGCTCAGAATGTGCTGAGACTAGCCAGGAAGGAGAAAGAGACTTTTCAGCTGATAGAGCAAAGACTCAGAAAAGGAATATCTTTTCTTGGAGTGACTGAATGAACATATCATTATAGAACTCAAACTGGAAGGGAACTGGGTGACTATCTATCTTCCTCACAACAAATAAGGAAACTGAGATATGTGAAATGATTCTTTATGAGGATTATCAAACTCCCCTTTAAGGAGGGGAGCAAGGACATTCCCTTGCTTTCTGTCCTATTCTTATCTGAGATTTTTGTCTTCCCAGGAGAATCAAAGGCTCTCAAAGGCAGTATGTTAGGTTTGCCTTTGCCCACTAAATTAAACGGAAGAGTCCTTGAACGTTGTTCAAACTCCATGGCTCTTTATCTGGATACAGATGGCACTCTCCTTTGAAGACAGCCCAAAATTGTTCCCAATTGTTGCACTGATGGAATGAGTGAGTCCTTCAAGATTGATCATCACTCCCATGTTGCTGTTAGGGTATACAGTGTTTTTTCTGGTTCTGCTCATCTCACTCAGCATCAGTTCATGCAAATCTGTCCAGGCTTCCCTGAATTCCCATCCTACCTGGTTTCTAATAGAACAATAGTGTTCCATGACATAAATATACCACAGTTTGCTAAGCCATTTCCCAACTGAAGGACATTTACTTGATTTCCAATTCTTTTCCATTACAAAGTAGCTGCTATAAATATTTTTGTACAAGTGATGTTTTTACTCCTTTTCATCATCTCTTCAGGGTATAGACCCAATAGTGGTATTTCTGGGTCAAAGGGTGTGCACATTTTTGTTGTCGTTTGGGCATAGTTCCAAATAGCTCTCCAGAAAGGTTGGATGAGTTCACAGCTCCAACAACAGTGTAATAGTGTCCCAGATTTCCCACAACCCTTCCAAGAATGATTATTATCCTTTCTGGTCATATTGGCCAATAGGAGAAGTTTGAGGTCATACCTCAAAGAAGCTTTAATTGGCATTTCTCTAATAATGATTTAGAGCATTGTTTCATAGGGCTATGGATTGCTTTGATCTCCTCATCTGTAAATTGCCTTTGCATATCCTTTGACCATTTGTCAATTGGGGAATGGCTTTTTGTTTTAAAAACATGACTCAGAGGGGTGACTAGGTGGTACAGCAGTATTTTTTCAAAATTGTATGCCACAGCCTGTTCAGCCATTTCATAATGAATAGCATCTCTGCCAGGTCCTTGCCACCACATAGAGAGCTGCTATAAATATAAACTCTGTAACATAAAAGTTCTCTTCCTTTCCCCCAATTACCTTTGGAAATAGATCAGGTAGTGGTAGTGCTAATAACTCTTTGGGTATATTCTAGATTGTTCCCCAAAATATTTGGCTCTATTCGCAATTCCAGGGAAGTTCAGGGAACACTGATTTTAGGGCTTTTTTATGGTTGCTTTCCATGTTGGTGTCAACCTGAGACATCTAACTCTCATGATGCTACACAACCACCATCTTCTGGTTGAAACATTCCCCTTATCTGCCAGCATCCTCCCTCCCTAAATAACTTGTATTTAGCTACTCCCGATTTATTGACTTCATATTTGTGTAATAAAAACTTATCTATAACCTCTAGCCTATGGTTACAAGAAGATGTAACATACACAGTTGTTTCACTTTGAGAAATTGTTTCAGAAATGGGCTAAACTAGGCTGAGAAGTCTCACACTCATTGATGACCTAGGGGAATACCTACCCTAAGCATGTGAAGACTTCCCTTCATGGGAATGGAGCTGATGAGAACAATTGGTTCCAAAAGCCATGGAGCAATTGAAGCAGGTGTTGTGGAGCCCTTAGAGAATGGTTAGACATAGGAGACTCCAAGGTCATCCAGTGAATCTCAAACCATCTGGAATCTGTCCTGCCACAGATGGCAATAACTCTGGGAGATAGAATGAAGTCAGCGACTTCATGCAGCTCTATCTCACTTAAGTCAAATTTACGTGTGAATTTAAGGAAATCACCCATTCTGTTTTACCATTTTTTAAGCTAAGACTATCATGGACTGACAATGCATGACATCATGTTTGCAAATGAAAGGCACTCAAGGCAGCCTCTGAGCAGTGATGCAACAAAGAATGGATCCATTCTCTGCTGCCTGTGCTAATTTTGGTCTAATACTTAACAGCAAGAAAACCCAGGTGATCCATCAGCCAGAGCCACATCATCCATACAGAAAATCATCGGTTTCTAGAACTGGAGAACTTTTGAATCCTGAGTATCAGTTAACTTACCTTGGCAGTGTATTTTCCAGGGAAGTACACTTTGAAAATGAGGGTGAGACATCCATTGTCAGGGCTAGAGTAGGGATAGGGAGGCTCCAAGACAATGTGTGAGAGAGAAGAGATATGAAACTGCCTATAAAAGTGTAGGTCTACAGAGCCATTGGACTGGCCTCATCAAAATATGACTTTGAAACTCAACGGTCTACCAGCACCATGCCAGGAAACAGAATTGTTTCTATTTGAATTCTCTTAGGAAGATTCTGAAGATCACCTGGCAATATAATGTAGCAAGCAATGAGGTCCTTTCTTGAACTAAATTGCTACCCATTCAAACTCTAATAGATTGGACACAGTGATTTTGACTAAAAGTCAATTTTATAGGGAACTCACACAGTTCAAGACTAACCTGGTGTTCAGAAGAAATGATACAAGTACACCCTCATGCTCTCTCTTAGGAACTTTGGAACTGATTGCTTGACATGATGCCCACATAAAAGAAAGGGTTGTATTCTATGAGCAAAGCAGGATTGAAGCTGCTCCAAAGATGCCCAAATTGAGAGAATCCATTCCAAATTTTCTCAACTATTTGTGTTCAATTTGTGTTAGAGCATTTCCAGTTCACATTGGTCTGATCAGCCAGAGTAGGACATACTGTAATTTGACTCTTATATAGTAATTCCATTTTGAATCAGGACAGAATAAAAAAGAAATAGAGTTAAAGAGATAGAGAGACATAGTCAGAGAGATAGACACAAAAAATAGTAATAAGGACAGAATGGCACAGAGAGAAATTGAGTAACAGAGAAATAGATAGAAAGAGAATCACAGCCAGTGAAACAGAAAGAGGCAGAGAAACAGAGATATGGACATTGAGTCTGAAAGTGATATAGATGGAGAAAAGGCAGGTGAAGGGAAAGAGATAAGGACAAAGTGATGCAACAAAACTAGAGGTAACTTTTACTAATCCACCATAGACTTGAAACCCAATTCAAAGATAATGAAAAATACAATGTTCCTCCTCAAAGTAGCTAAAATGTGAACATAAGTCTCCATTTTGATTCTCCAAAAGGAGGAAAACTGAAATGGTTGTCTATCAGCTGAGACTACCTGTGTCCAGTTCTCATCTCTGCCAGCCATCACAGCCACAACATGGGGCCCAAGTCAAGTGTGGAGTTACAGAAGCAGTGCAGAAAGTAGAAGGGACTTTCTGGATGTCATTGAGAGGAAACTTGGGCCATGGTCAGTCCTGACAAGCTGGGGACAACACTTGGAAAAGCTCTTGTTTCCCCTTCACAAAGCCAGAGTTAATTTGGGGGGTTCTCATGATGTCCAAAGTTGATTTCACAGATTAATAAGGATACCTAAGACTTGCCATGTATCTGCATCAGACAGAGATAGGGAAACAAAGCCAGTCTCCCAAAGAACCCATCAGAGGTCCTGATTTCATGGAAACCAAGAGATCAGAACCTGGGGCTTGGAGGAGGTGGCTGGGAGAGGCCAGAGTTTATGTAAGAAAAAAAATGCCTTATCAAGAATTCCACAGACTCAGACCACTGGTGAAGTCAGAAAATATTTTATTTATGATCTCGCAAGATCAGATGTACAAAAGTGGACACACTCACAACTGTGAATAACAAATGGTTTATCCTTATTCCAAGCTGCAAAGAACCTCCTTCCCTCTGTCCCCCATTATTCTTGAAGGATTGAACTAGAGATGTCTGTCCCTAGAGGTCACACCAGCCCTTGGAGAATCCTCCTATTCATGCCTGTCCAGTGTGCTTTTAAGCCCCCTCCATCAGTTAGTCAGTCAATCAGTCAACATTAACTAAACACCCAGGATTTGCTGATCATTGTTCTCAGTACTGAAATATAGAGGAAGACCAAAGACCTGTGGGCCTCACCACTTCTCCTAGTCTAGCCCTGTGCAGCCATCCCCCAACTTGTCCAAAATGACTCCTTGACTCCGAACTCCAGTTTGTGCTTACTCTGTAGGCAAGGATCTTTCTGTCTCTTTCTTTCTCTCATTCTCTCATTCTTTCTGCCTCTGCCACTGTCTCTCAGACTTTGTCACTATCTCTATGCTTTTGTTTCTCTGCCTCTGCCACTGCCTCTAGGTCTCTGTCTCTCTCTGGCTCTCTCTGGCTCTCTCTGGCTCTCTCTGGCTCTCTCTGTGTGTTCCTGTCTCTCCTCTCTCTCTCTGTCTCATCTCTCTCTCTTCCTTCTCTCTCCATGTCTCTCTGTCTCTTTGTCTCTGTCATCTCCCTTTGTCTCTTTCTGTCACTCTGTCTGTTGGTCACTCTCTCTCTCTCTCTCTCTCTCTCTCTCTCTCTCTCTCTCTCTCTGACTCTCTATGGATAGGTAGATGGGTTTAAGTGTGTGTTTCTCTAAGTGTACCATTGTACTTCTGGCTTTGTCATTGCCTCTGTCTCTGTTCTATTTTTCTCTGGTTAGGTCTCCAACTATTGGAGGTCAAGGCTCCTGTGGTCTCTCCCTCTGATTGGCTGCTTCTACCCACAGCAATCTTTTTAAGGAGACCCAGGTCAATCTTGTCTCTTCACCCTGACTCATCCCTTTTCTTCCAAGGTGCTCTTGCCTTCCCATCCTGTCCGTAACTCCCCTCTTTTCACCTCCCTTTAATGTATTGACATTTGATGCTAGAATGCAACCTGTATGAGGGCAGGTTCTGTCTTTCTGCTCATTGGTCATTGTCTCTAGCACAATGTTGGGCACATTGGCTGTTACTGAACCAAGCTCTTAATAACTGTTTGCTGATTTGATTCACTGCACAGAGGACTCCTGTTTGTCCTGCTAGTCCTGGGCAGCACTAGAAGAAATAAGATGTGCCACATGCACACTTAATAGGGTGAAGAAATATGACTTGCCCTGGAGAAGGATGGGGGAGGAAAGGGAAGGCATGAGGGGGAATGGGGGAGGGAAGGGGAGAATAGGTGATAGAAAAGAGGGAAAATCAAGGGAGAGGATACTCAGATTCAACACACTTTTGGACAGGGCCAAGATGAAAGGAGAGAGAGAGAGAGAACAGAATAATTGAGAGTGGGGAGAAATAGAGTGGAGGTACAGCTAGAAATAGCAAATGTGGGAAAAATAATGAAGCAACTTCTCTGGTGGACTTATGACAAAGAAAGCAACTCGCCCAGAGACAGAGCCATTGAAATCTGAACACAGATTAAAGTACATTTTCCTCTCTCTCTCTCTCTCTCTCTCTCTCTCTCTCTCTCTCTCTCTCTATCTCTATCTCTATCTCCTGGAGGTTTCTCATCTTCTTCGGGGGGATTATGTTTATTCTTATCTTATAACATTCAATTTACATCAATGTATGACTGTCAGACAGCCTTCTGTGGGGGGGGGAAGGGAGGAGGGGTAAAAATTGTAGAATTCAGAGCCTTGCAAAAAATGATGGGTACATATTACTATTGTATAAAATTGGAAAAAAAATAAAATGTTAAAAGACTAAAAATACATACATACATACATACATGCACACATACATAAAAAAAGAAATAAAATGTCCCAGAGAGACAAGGCAAAGATCCAGGAAGCAGCCAATGAGAAGGAGGTGAGGCAGAGGAGGAGAAGGGGTAGAAAGTTGACAAAGGGGGTGGGGCCAGATTGAGAAGGCTTACAAACACAGAAGCATGCCCTTGAACCTGAAGGTAACAGAGGAGGGGAAGAGGTTGAAGGATATGGTCCCTCCTGCATCTTACTAAGTCAGCTTGACCAATGGGAGAGAATGGCCTGCAGTGGGGAGAGACTCAGGGAAGCAGGACTCCAGGAACTGTAGTAATGTTCTAGGTATGAACTGAGGAGAGTCTACATGGGGAAAGGGAGCTCAATGTCAAAAGAGAAAAGGGAGCAAATGACAGATGGTATGAAGCTTAAAGTGACCAGAATGAACCACTGATGGGATATAATTCACAGGTATCCTCTCACTCTATGCTACTGGGGAAATGAAGGCTATCTGTCATGAGGACCCTCTTCTTCCTAGCCGTCTTTTCAAAGCCCCTTTCCTCTAGTCTACATAGAAAAGAGGAAACTCTTCATTTCCGTCAAGTACCGAGGATAGGCAGGGCTGTTCCCCTCCTATCCACTCCCCAAGATAGCCCTGTCCCTTCCTCTCCCTTCCTCAGGGCCCTCCTCCTCTTTCCTTGGACTTTCCCTACTCCCCATAAACAGACTGAGGTTCGCTTTCACTTTGTCATTCCCTCAAGCCTTTATCCTGTATTTCCAGTTCCTCTCCTTCCAAATTCCTAAAATGACTTGTGTGCATTCTCGCCTTTCCCTCACTCTCAATTCACTTCTTGCTCCATCCTTCGGCAGTCAGACCTTCTGCCTTTGTCCCAGGGATCCAATCTCTACCTACTTCTGACTTCTTCTTAGACTCATCTATGGACAGCTCACCTTCCTAGAAACCTTAGCTTCACTGCTCTCTCTTGGCCCTCCCCTTGACTGCTTGAACCCTCCACCTTGGCCCAATTTATTGACTCCCTAGCACATTTCTCAAGCAGCTTTCCTTCCCTCTTCCTCTCCTCATACTTGCTTACTGGGGATTCTCCCCAGAACCTAGGGAATCTGATGTCACTTCTCTGGAGGTGACTCACCTGACTCCTCAGCTCCAGATTCACATTTATGATCAAATCCCGCCTCTGACATTTCCTAGCTGCATGACCCTGGACAAGTCAGTTCACCTTTATCTGCCTTTGATTATTCATCTGTAACATGGGCACAAAATACCTTACAGTTTTTGTGAGGATCCAATGTAAAGTTCCTAGCTCAGAGCCCCGGGGCTCTTAATGCTGTTACTTCAATCTTTGGTGCTTCCTCTACCCCCATCACCGCAGAAGTACAGTGCATTAAACCAAATTAAAAGAGTCCCTGAATTTTCGGGTTCTTGAGACTGAAACCAAGTCAGAAGGGTTTTCTTTGTCACAATCAGAAACCTCCTCAACTGGAAAGGGCAGAGCTTTGGATGACTTTGAGTTCCTCAGAAAATTGGGATGGGGGGAGTGTTAAAACAGAGAATCTGGGGCGCTCAGGGGAGCTGACCCTGAGGAGGGATGCCCAGCTGATTGGGGGGATAGATTTGCCTGGAGGCCCCTCTCTGTGATCCCACTGTATTCTGGGAACCCACAGAATGTCCCTCCAGGCCAGAGTGCCTTAGGAGGAGGGGAGAGGGGAGAGATCAGAAGACTCTGAGGTGGGACCAAGGTACCCAGCTATCCCAGTGCCTCCTGACTGGTAGAAGACTGATTCCCTGGGCAGAGTGCCATCCTGGGCCAGGATGACAAGTCAACCTGGGTGAGCCCTGAGGGGGAGTTCCTTTGGCCAGGACCAAGGTCAGGGTGCAACTGTAGGGGCGGTACCATTGGGAGAGTGACATATCTGGGAGGGGGGGCAGGGACCATACCTCTACCCTTACACCACTTGGAAGCATCTAAAACCTCAGGGTGCCCAGGCTCAGTCCAGGAGGCAACTGCTGGACTCCAAGGACTGCAGCTCTAGTCAGCCCTCTTTCCTCCTTTGTGTTGCCACTCCAAGTGGGCAGAGCAGTGCTCTGGCTTCAAGAAAGACAGAGGAATAGTGAATAGGTAAGTAAAGGGATGGACAATTCTGGTATGTGGAAGATTATCTGGGGAAATTGGAATCAGGGGAGAGAAAGAGAGACTGTCAGAAAAAGACAGGGAGAGATAAGCAGAGACAGAGCCTAAGAGGAGAGATAGAAATAGAGGCACACAAGAGATAGAAACAATACGGCAGGAGAAGGGGTGGGGAGAGGGGGAGAGAGAGAGAGAGAGAGAGAGAGAGAGAGAGAGAGAGAGAGAGAGGTGAAACCCAGTTTAAAGACAATGAAAAGTACAAAGTTCTTCCCCAAAGTAGGGAAGCATTGCAGAGAGTTGAAGAGAGTGTAGATCTCTTTGAGAGAAGAGGAGACCAGGAACATGACCAGGTGTGGCAAGCTGAGGACTCCAGTGGGAAAATCTGTTGTTTCAGCTTTCAAAAACCAGAGTCCATCTGGGAGATTCTCATGATGTCCAAAGCCGTTTTCACACATTCATCCTGTTGGCTGGCATTTATATAGAATATTCTTTGTTCCAGGCTCTTTATAAATCTTTTCTCATTGGTCCCTCACAACAACCCTATGAAGAAGTAGATACTATCATTCCTTTTTTTAACAGTTAGAGACACTGTGACACAAAGCAGCAGCAAACTGACTTGCTCGGGGTCACCCACTACTAATTCTATATGAAAGCTTGCCGCCTGCTGGCCAAAGGCTCACTCTACTGCACCTGCTGCTTGCCAATGTTCAGGAGGTAGCTCAGGTTAGGAAAAATAGCTGGAATCATGTAACAGAATTTAAATGTATCAAATGGACATTAGGGTGGATAACTCAATTGGAGAATGTGATGTTTCACAGTCGAGGAAATTTAGGTCATGAGAGGTGACTACTGGTGCCACCCTTTGTAGCCAAGAGAGCACAAGGACATTGTGCTCTCTTCAGGTGATCAATACAAAATGCCAGGAGAGACTTAGAGCAATGGAACAGCCTGTTCCTGTCAAGCCTGTACCTGAACTAGCATATTCTTGAGTAGCCAACACATTTGGAGGCCAGTTCAACTGAACTGATGTCTTTTCATAGACCATCCCTCTGGTGCAGACAGTATTTTCTGAAATTCATGATCCATTTCATTTTGTGGTAGCATTAAGCTGATAGATTCTTGCACCATGATTTGGGGGAATCATCTCCAGAGAGATGCTGTTGATGTATGGGATCCCTGTTAGGGTTTGTGAACTTGTACTATCAGTGACTAGAAGGCTGGTCTTGGAGACAGGAAGAGCTGGATACATTTCTTTCATCACAAGGAATTTACCAGTTGTGTGACCTGGGCCATTCACTTCACCTCTGTCTGCCTCAATTTCCTTCTCTATAAAGAGGGGGTAATGACTCCTCCACAGGCTGTTGGGGGAATAAAATGAGAAGACAGTTATGAAGCCCTTTGCAAACTGATTTGCGTGTATCTGAAGACACACACAGTCACACATATTTATTGGATTCAAGATTTGTAAAAGACAAGATTTGCTATGGTGCATTGTCTGACTACTGATTATGGAAACTGTGGAAACTAAGTGGATCATTTACTCCTCCTCTAAGATGTGCTCAGGGTACTTTGATGGGTCCAGGTTGATTCACTGGGCCCCTGGTTTTAAGATTTACCCTTTGACCCTAAGGGCTGACATTAAGCAGTATCTGAACCTCCTAACTTTATTCTGTGCCATTTGAGTTTTGAGTGAACTTCCCTGGAATAGGATGGTGTATTTACCATTTGTCCAAGGTGACTCATTATGGTTTGGATAGATGGTTCTAGCAAAATGCACACAGCCCAGGGGCTTCTGTTGCTAAATGGATTCTCCTTTTGGCTCTGCTATATTGAGAATTGAACTTGATAAGGAGGAATTATGGGTAGCAGACACAGTGAACTGGAGCCCACTCTGCCCAAGAACAAACATTTTGGATGGTTGGGGAGAAGGAGGTAGCAGTTCAGGATGACACAACTGTGCTTCTGCTCTTGCTATATCTTATCAGAAACAATTTCATTTCAGAAGTTAACTGATAGTGATTGCTTATCAGTAATAATGCATAACCTTACTTCACATCATTAGAGAATAGTTCTGCACACATAGCCCAAATCAATCTTTGTAATCCCCTCCCATTCTGCCTCTGGAGCCCAAATGATCAGGTCCATTCCCTCTTCTCAATGACAGTCCTTCAGGGGTCTTGAAGTGTGTCTCAACCTCGGAAGTGATCCCATTTAGCTATTTTTTGCGTGTATATACTAAACTGTCTTTGCCAGAAGACCTCTGTGATTCAGGTTTCTTGGCCTTGGCCATTCTTATTTCAGAAAATCCAGTTTTTGAAGTTTCTTAATCACATCACACCCATCTTTGTGTACTCAAAAGGTCTGTGGTTCAATTGCACTTGGGCACAGCCAAGGAAGCAGGAGCAGGACTACAAAAAGCAGTGAGAAGGATCCAGAAGAGAGCTGTCACCTAATCAGGAGAAAGCTGCCTGAATGGAGAAGCCCTCACCCTTTGTGTTTTTGAAGGGAATTCCTCTAATCCCCAAAATTCACAATGTGGAATTAATTCAAAAAATGCAGGATGAGTTTGAGTTTCAGGACAAAGATGTCATTTTAGTGACCTACCCCAGATCAGGTAAGGGGTGGGGGTGGGAAACAGGGGAGGGAGACTAGAAGAGATGAAGTTTCTTCTATTCTTCAGCATTCCAAGGCTCAGACCTATAATTGGAAGGGACTTCAGACTTCAGCTATTTCATCCTTCATATTGGAGAAAAGAGATTACTACCCTATGATAGGCCATGACCACTCTGAAAAACAATTTGCTGAAGCTCACAGACTCTTTATCATAATAAGATTTTGAAATAATGGCAAGAAGTGCTACATTTTAGCAAAGAAGTTATTGAAAACAAAGATGGCCTCCTCAAGTTCATCGATCCTGTGAAGTCTCCTCATACATTCCACTGGAAGTCCATGTTCCTCAGGTGAAGAACCTAAGGGAGAAATAGAATGCCTTCAGTCACCTTGATAGTACAGTAGAGTCCAGAAGAGTCATCTTTGTGAGTTCAAGTCTGGCCTCAGACACTTACTCTCTGTGTAACTCTGAGGAAATCATCTCACCCTGTTTGCTTAAATTTCCAAATCTCTAAAATGACCTGAAAAAGGAAAGAGCAAAGCACTCCAGTAATTCTTCCAAAGAAACCCCAGAGAGAGGGGGAGGAAGATAAGGAAGTTTCAGGGACAAGGGTGAGGGTCCCACAGCTAATGAGTGTGTGAGCAGGATCTTAGCAAACAGTGGTGGTCATAGCAGCTCCCAAGGACTGGATCAGCACCAGTGCCCCTACAGTGCCTTACTCCACAGGCTGGGTTAAGATTTCTTCCCAGTCCCAACCCCTGAACCCCTCATAGTCTCTGGTGCCTCAATACCCCCAGAGTTCTCAACATCATTTAAGTGCCTATGAAAACTCAAATGAAAGGGAAGAGTTGGCAAGGGCCAATTCCAATTTTCTCCAGCAGAGGCAATCCAACTGAAATGATGTCAGAAGTCTGGATTGCTATGATGTAGCTTTATTAAGCACCTTCCATTTCCAAACACTTCTCTTCCCTCTAGGGACTTAAATATAGTAGTAAAGTTTAAGAGTGAAAAATATCTCCAAATAATTCAAGTCCCGTCCTGTTCAACTGGGGTTGAGATTTGCTGCAGAAAAATTCTAAGAGAAGATACTTTGAGCCAATGTGGGATCTGTGTTGGACTACCTGTTCACTTTGCGATAAAAAACAAAAACCAGACTTTAGAATCATTCAATTCAGCAAGTTCACACTACACTGAGTAATGCTCCCACTTCCACATATTCTCCCCAGTCACCCCACACCAATTTTTTCACATCCTGTGACCTTGGAGGTCTTGCAGTTCTAAGTAGCTTAGACCTGATTCTATTCAACATTTTTCAATTATAAAATTGAAACAAAACAGCAGCTCCTGTCCTACTATGACGTGACGGTCCAGGTTATAGAGAATCATGTTATTCAGAATTTGCTTTCAAATCCCAATCTGATGAGACAGTGAATTACGGCCAATCCTCAAATGGCAGCAGTGAATAAAAAGTAATCCAGAAGGTACTTGTTTTTTGTCTTTCCTGATGGAAGAAGATCAAAATGGCACCACTATGTCTGAGACAAATGACAGTGTGTCCAACTGTGGCTGATCAGACCAATATGAGCTCAGAATGCTCTATACAAGTTGGTCAGAAATACTTCGTGTGAACAGCTGGGATGGCGACTCTCAATTTCTGCATGTCACATTTCCTTTGAGTTACTTCAATTTTGCCTTCCTCATAGAGTGCATCACCCTCACTCATGAGGGCACTCCATACTGCATCATCCCGTGCCATTGTCTCCATGCTGCACAATCAATTCTAACTTCTTAAGAGAGACCTTCAGAGATCTGCTATCACTTCTTCTGATCCTCTTGTGAGTGCTTGCCCTTTGTGAGTTCTACATAAAATGGTCTTTTTGGCAAGCTTGCTTCTTGAATTCCAATAGTGTGCCCAGCCCATTGTAGTTTCACTCTCTGTAGTAATGTTGGAATGCTCGTCACTTTAGCTCAATAAAGGATCACAGTGTCTGGGATCTTCTCCTGCCAGGTGATCTTCAGAATCTTCCTAAGACCATTGAAATGGAAATGATTCAGTTTTCTGACATGGCATTGGTAGATGTCCAGGTTTCATAGGCATATATAAATGAGATCATCTCTATAGACATTCAATTTGGTAGTCTAATACTTATTTTCTACCATACTTTTTTAGAGCCTCTCAAATAATGATCTAGCTCTGGTGAGTGGCATGTCAACCTCATTGCCAATGTGTGCCTCCCTAGAAAGGACACTGCCAAGGCAACTGAACCTGTCCACAGTGTTCAAAACTTCGTCATTTGCTGCAATCCATGATTCCACATGTGGATGGTGTGGAGATGGCTGATGAGGTTTAATTGGTTTTGATTATTAGCTCCTAATGTTTGTCCTCATTTCTCAAAAAAGACGATGACATCAGGGAGGTGATACCATGAGAAAGACGTGAATTGGATTTGAATGAGGGCTTGCTGTTTTAAGTCACCAACCTCATTTTCTTCTTCAGCGGCATTTGCATTCAGTGGTCAAGTGTGAATCAGAATGACTGGAGATGACTCTGAATGCCAATACTGGCACAAGCAGAAGAGAATCATACCATAAGTTGTAGCATCTCAGCTTGAGAAGCTGCATTGAAGGCACACTGATCTGCATAGTTATCTTAGCTAAGTCACAGTAAAATGCCATAAGTAAAAGATTAAAGAGAAGCATTAGATATGGTCTTCCAGAAAATTTTTAATCTTATACCAGTCTATATTTAATTGAATATTTTTTGAGTTGAGGCATTTTAGGGTTAAGTCACTTGCCCAGGGTTAGAGGGGTGGTAATTATTAATCCCTTTCAAATTGAAAAATTTGCCATCACTGCATTAGTTAACACTAATGCCATATTCGTCCTCTATGAAGGTATTGAATAACAGGGCTGAAAGCATCATGCCAAAAGACATGTGCCGAAGTCCATGTTTCACTCCATTTCTGAAATCTCAAGCCTAGCCAAGTATGCAATCATGAGACTGATGGACAATAGTGATGAGTGACTCTGGAAAAGCAAATTTTGAAATAATTTTCCATAAACCTCCTAACTGATTGTATCAAAGGCCTTGATCAGATCTACAAATGTTTCATACAAACCTCTGTTCTGTTCCTGATAATTTTCCTGGAGGTATACTGTAGGAAACACTATATCAACACTTCCTTGCAATTTTGGAAACCACTCTGGCTCTCAGGGATGTGACCATCTTCCAGGTAAAGGACTGGCCTTTTGAGAAGGACTTTGGCTAGAATCTTACCAACAGTGACTAAAAGTGTAATATCCCTGTGATTGCCACAGGTCAATCTATTCCCTTTACCTTTATAGAGATGGACATTGGAGGCATCCTTGAATTCTTGGAAGATAACCTCTTCCTGCTATGTAACTTGGAAAATTTCAGTCAGTTTTTGAATTGCTCCCCTTGGAGATCTCAAGTGGAGTAGAATCAGCACCAAGTGCTTTGAAACTTGAAAGGAGCCTAACAGCATTCAAAATGTCTTCTTCATTTGGAACTTCAAGTAGGAACTGATGGGCTTCAACTTAAGGTTAAACTTCTGCATTGATTGATGATGGTCTATTAAGAACACTATGAAAGTGTTCAGTCCATTTCTCTAGGTTTCATGTCCCTGTCATTAGTCAATGTGGATCCATCAGCACTAAGTAGTTTGGAAGCTCCAGAAGACTATTTCACAAAAATAGCCTTTAGGGCATCATAAAGGCATTATGCTTTCTTGCTTTCTGCATAAAACTGTATTTCATCTGCCTTCTTACTATACCAAGAGTCCTTTATCTCTCTAAGTTTCACTCGGACTTTACTTTTGATGGCATGACACATTACCTTCTTAGAAAAAAATGATCTCTTATTCTGGTAAACCATGTGGTGTTCTCATTTTTCATTTAGCATCTTCTGCATTTCCCCATCATTTTTATCAAAACAGTCTTGATGTGGGTGGCTACATGGTGCAGTGGATAGAGCACCAGCCCTGGAGTCAGGAGTACCTGAGTTCAAATCAGGCTTAATAATTACTTAGCTGTATGGCTTTAGGCAAGTCACTGAACCCCATTTGCCTTGCAAAAAAAACCCTTAAAAAAACCCAAACAGTCTTGATATTTGAAATTGTTCTGGCCCAGCTGAGCAAATGTAGTGTTGTATACCAGATGCCTGAAAACTGCCTACTCTTCTGCTGCTCCATTTTTGACAATTAAGTGTTGGCTCAGTTTTCCTTCCAAGTTAGCAATAAACTGCTGCACCTCCAGATAGACACTCTAATCTCTTAACATTAAGTCTTCTGGTTGACATTTTGCCTTCAGGTTGCAGATTGGTTTGAAGGTGAATATTTAGCTTGGAGAAGAAGATTCTGTGATTAGTCCAGCACTCTGCACCATGCATTACCTTTGTCTCTCTCATACCCTGTCTGTCTCTTCTTCTTACAGATAAATAGTCTATTAGATGACTGTGTTGCTACAAAGTTGCATCCAGGAATTTTTATTGTGTTTAAGAAAAACAAAAGACAGTGTTTGTGATAAGAAGGTCATGAGACACCAAGTCTTCAGTAGCAGCTGACCATTTCTGTTGCTGTTTCCAACTTCATTTCTCCCAAGGACTCTCTGACATGTCTAGTAATCTGAGTCCAGTCTAGCATTAACGTCCCCCAGAATTTTGAACTTATCTTCTTTGGGAACATTGATGATAAAGGTTTCCATGTCTTCATAAAAATTTCCCAGCAACAGAGAAGTTCCAAAAACTATGGATGTGTTCCGTTATCTTCAGACAAGTATCCTTTCCAAGGAGGGACACATTGACAATGATATTGACGTTCAGATTGCCAGAGCTAGTTCATTATTTCATAGGCTCTGAAAGGAAGTATGGGAGAAAAGAGGTAGCTCCCCACTTATACATATGCTAGGCTAAATCCAAGATCTTCTATTCCCCAACTACCTAGAAGTGCTCTCTGATGCCTCCCTATGATTTTGTTTATGCTGCCTTCAAAGCCCAGAATGCCCTACTCCTCCCCATCTCTATGATGATGTTCTATCCATCCTGTATGGTTTGGGAACCAAGGACTGGAGCCACGATGGGTATTTCTGTCATACATCTCTCATACACATTACCATGTCTAGTTACTGAGTAAGTATCCCATGCTAGGAGCCACCCAAAGATGAGATTGTGAGCAACAAGAAATCAGAGACCCTGTATGGACATCTCCCAACTCTACTGACAGCACCGCTGTGGAAACCTTGCCTCGTCATTAGTCGTGTCCCCTATGCCTTGAAGCCTCTCCCTCTTCACCTTTGCTTCTCACTTTCCCAGGCTTCTTATAAGACTGAGCTCAAACCCCACCTTCTACTGGAAGCAACTCCCAATTTTCAATGCCATTATCTTTAATACTTTCTTTACTACATTCTGTAGGAACGCCTCATAAATGAACTGAGTTATTCACATTTCAACTCTCTCTAGATTATGAGTAGCTTTAGGGACTCGACTTTTCCTTTCCTATGAATCCCTAGCAACCACCACACCACAGGGTCTGGCATCCAGTAATGCTCAGGACATGATGGTTGAATGACTGGACAATCTTTGTTGTGGCAATTCAATAATCCAGTCAAATTTGAGCTTCATCTCAGGGAAATCTTCACAAGTAGCACTCTACCAAGTAGAGCTGGACAGTCTTTCATTCCTGCTTCCCTAGAAGTCTTTCATTGCCTTGTTCCAATATGTGCTGTATTGATAAATGTGATGCCCCTCCTGTCTCTGGGTATCTATGATTTTGTGAAAAAAATGTTCATGAGCCTTCTCCTCCATTTTATTCTATGCAGGAACCCACTGGATGATAGATATACTAAGCCTGATTTACTCAAAAGGGGATCCCACTTGGGTCAAATGTGTCTATTCCCAGCATTGTTCACCCTGGATAGAGTCAGAAACCAACATTGAAATCAAGAATATGGCAGTCCCACGGCTCCTCACTTCCCATCTCCCAATTTGTCTCTTTCCTAAGTCCTATTTCATCAGCAAGGCCAAGGTAAGCACACAAGGTCCCTAATCAAAGAAACAGGCATCTAGGAGTTAGAAGGAGAATAGGATAGAGGGAAACTAAAACTTGGGATATCAGGAAGGGAGGAGTCAGACAGAGGAATCACCCTGCTCTCCATCCTCCCCACACCTCCCGAATCATCTTACTAATAGTCCCTTCGGACTATGTCATTAGTGACTGTGTCACTTCTACCTCTGGAAAGCAAGGGAAAATGTTCTATGGTGAACAATCAGGAGGAGGACATGAGACAAAGAAAAAGAGAAAAGAACAAAAATGGAAGTATGAAGGTGATTTGGATGCGTGTGAAGGAAAGCCAAAGATGAAGTGGAGACAGACAAATTTGAGATGAATGAGGCTTAATAGGAAAATGTGACATGGTAGGGAAGGACTTGAGAGAAGCAGAATAGCTCTTTTCAGAAACTGAAGGGTCATAAAGTGGTGCAGGTATTAGTTGTTTCCTTTCTGGATTCAGAGGAGAAAGTCAGAAGCAGTGAAGGAATATTACAGAGGAGTCAATTGAGGCAAAATGTTTGGAGTTACTTCTTAACAATTGGAGCTATTGCAGAATGGAGCAGGTTTCCTTAAGAGGTGGTGAAGTCTTCCTTCCTGGAAGTCTTCAAGCAAAAGCTGGGAGGTCATTTGTATGGATGTCAGAGTGAGTATTCTTTTTCTCTGAAAATCTTTTTTTCACCAGCCACTGATCAACAATATTCTTAACATGGTGAATATTTTTTACCAGTCTCTAAGTCACAGTAAAATGACACAAGTAAAAGATGAAACAGAAATTTTAGATATGGTCTTCCAGAAAATTTTTAATCTTATACCAGTCTATGCTCAATCAAATATTTTTTGAGATGAGGAATTGAGAGTTAAGTAACTTGCCCAGGGTTAGAGAAGTGGTGAGTATTGAGTCTCTGCAGATAGATCTGAACTCAGGCCCTCCTAACACCAGGACTGGAAATCTATCCATAGTGCTACCTAGCTATCGCTCTTTAATCCAATATGAATATACATTGTGTTGGCTGGTTAACAAAAGTCACTTCATTTGTGTAGCTCAGGACTGAAGACACAGACTCTAGGCACAGACACAGCCTACTTCCACCCCTGACCTGAAAACAGTTCTTCAATTGGCTCTTCAGAAGGAATTCTTTCTCCCAAATCAATACTGGTGGACAATCTGCAGGACAACAGGCTAATGGTGACAGAACTTCACAAGACCCATAAGATGCTAAAATAGCCATGCTTGAGGGGCGCCCTGTGCCTCTACAGGTCTGGTGGGAAATCATGCATTTCAAATGGGAGTAGAGGAAGCCTGCCTCTCCTGAACTGGTCCTACAATGTCCACTCTGTCTTTTTGTTTTCTTTAGATAAAATTGTTGTTTAATTCTACCCAGAAAATATAACAACCTCAGAACTAAGATTTTCATTAAGGGTATTTCAATGCAGGAATTCTCTGGGTCACATCCACAGCTTCAGGAGTAAATAAATTCTCCTGGCTTTTAGTGTTTCCTCAGCTCATGTTTCAATCATTTTTTCTCATTAGATACCTGTCTCTTCCTTATCATCAGCAAGATCACCTCTTCCTCCTCCTCTTTTTGCTTTTAATTGTAGTTTCTTCATTTGTTTTAGGGTTTATATTTTTTCTCATGGTCCCTCCCCTTTATTCAGATTTCTCTTTCACCACTTGATTTATATGGAAATAGGCAGTTAGGTGGTGCACTGTATAGCGTTTCGGTCTTAAAGCCAAGAGGATGGAAGGTCAAATCCAGCCTCAGTCACTTGACACTTACTAGTTGTGTGACTTCATCATGTAATCCTAATTGCCTTCTCCAGCCATCCTGATTCAAATCTGGCCCCTGGACCTAGATGACTCTCGAGGAAACAGTGAGACTGGTGGCTTTACACAACAACCCCTCACTCACATCCGATTCATATGCATGTTATTTTCTTCTTTAAGAATGGGGGACAAGCATTCATTCATTGCAGAAATAAGTTTAATATAGTTATACAAATATAGTCTATATCAGTTTTCTTGTAATCAAGAGAAGAAGAGAGAGAAGTGAAGCAAAATGTGATATTCTAAGCCTTACCCAAAAATAATCATTGAAAACTATCTTTGAAAGTATTGAGGAAAAATGAATGTATTAAAATTTTTAAAAATTAAAAATAGTATTGTTTAAACTATATGTTAAGATAGTTTTATAATATTCATTTTTATAAAATTTTGAGTTCAGATTTTTTTCTCCTTCCCCGTCCCTCTCCTCTCCCCAAAACAACAAGTAATTTTCTATAGATTATAATTTCAGTCATGGTTAACTCATTTCCATATTAGTCATGTTGTGAAAGAAAAGTCAGAAATTAAAGGAAAAAACAAATAAAGAAAAAAGCAAAAAAAAATTTAGAAATGAAAATCGCTTGTTTGGGTTTGCATTCAAATGTCATAGTTATTTCTCTTCATGTGAATATTTTCCATCACAAGTCTTCTGGAATTGTCCTGGATCACTGTGTTGCTGAGAAGAGTTAAGTTCATCCTAGCTGATCACCATACAGTGTTGCAGTTACTGTGAATAATGTTCTCCTTGTTCTGTTCACTTCATTCAGCATCAGTTCATATGTTTCCAGGTTTTTCTAACATCTGCTTGTTTATTATTTCTTATAAAAAAATAGTAGCTCCTTAAACTCATATACCACAATTTGTTCAGTCATTCACCAATTGATAGATATTTCCTCAATTTCCAATTCATTACTAACAAAAAAAAAGAGCTGCAATAAATATTTTTGTACACGTGGGTCTTTTCCCATTTTTTATGATCTTGTTGAAATGCAGACCTGGTCAGGGTACTGTTGTAGCAAAAGATATGCACAGTTTTATAGCTCTTTGGCATAGTTACAAATTACTCTTCAGAACGGTTTGATCAATTCACAATTCCACCTACATGTCTTCTTCTTCTTTCTTTTTCTACATCAGTTCAACCTTCTCCCTGTCTCTTGTATCCCTTTTTTCTTTTCTTAATATTTTATTTTCCCAGTTCCAAGCTAAAATAATTTTTATAATCATTTTTAGTAAAGTTTTGAGTTATAAATTCTAGCCCCCCCTCCTTTCTTTCATCTTCCTACATAAAATTACTAGTAAGGAAATGTTCTGCATAACTGCACATGTTAGACTTATGTCACGGAGTAGGGAAGGATTAGCATTATGTCAAGAAGGAAGGAAGGAAGGATGGAAGGAAGGAAGGAAGGAAGGAAGGAAGGAAGGAAGGAAGGAAGGAAGGAAGGAAAGATGGAAGGAAGGAAGGAGACAGAGGAAAAGAGAGGGAGAGAGAGAGAGAGAGAGAGAGAAAAAAAATCTATTTCAATCAGTAATCAAGCCATCATGTCTTTCTCTAAAGGTGGCTAGCATTTTTTCATCATAAAGCCTCACAATTCTTTTGGATCATCTTATTGCTGAGAATTGCTAAGTCATTCACAATTCCTTATGAAGTAGTACTGCTACTATGTACAGTGTCGACCTGATTCTACCCACTTCAAGTTGTATCAGTTCATGTAAATCTCAGAATTTTTCTGAAATTTGTCTGCTTGTCATTTCTCATAGCAGAACAATATTGTATTACGATCATATGCCACAGTTTTTTCAGGCATTATCAATTGCTGAGCACACCCTTAATTTCCAAATCTTAGACCCTAGAAAAAGAGCTATTATAAATAATTTGTACAAATCATTCTTTTGTTTCCTGTTACTTAATTGCTGCTTTATTTTATTTTTTCAATTATGTGCAAAGATCATTTTCAATATTCTTCTATAAGATTTTTTTTAGGTTTTTTTCCAAGGCAAATGGGGTTCAGTGGCTTGCCCAAATTACACGGTGAGGTCATTATTAAGTGTCTCAGACCATATTTGAACCCAGGTATTCCTGACTCCAGAGCTGGTGCTTTATCCACTGCACCACCTATCTGCCCCTATAAACTTTTGAGTTCTAAATTTTTCCACCTCTCTCCCTTCCCTCCTTTTCCCTATTAAAGTTTATAAAATTTATAACAATATTTAACACATTTCCATATTAGTCATGTTGTGAATGAAGAATTAGAAAAAAATGGGAAAAAAATGAGAAAAAAGAAAAAAGGTAAAACAGATTTTAAAAAATGGAAATAACGTGCTTTGGTCTGAAAACAGACTCCATAGTTTTTCTTTGGATATGGATAGAATTTTCTATCATAAAAGTTCTATCAAAAATATTTGATCAAAAAAATTGTTAGCCAAGCTCATATTGAATTTTAATGTGGACTTTCTGGGACCGGTCCTTACCTCGTTATCTGCCCATTTTTAAAAATATGTGTTAGTCAGTGGGGTTTCAGAGGATCCCCCTCTTCTTCTGATCAGTATTCTCTTTGCTTCTCACTAGTGTATCAATAAAAAAATACGTGATAGGGACTCAATCTGTCCCTCAAATTGCCTCTTTCTAAGACTTCAGGATTTCTTTCTAGAGAATTTTCCCCTTTCTGCAGAGCCCACATCCTTTCTGCTATTTCCTACTTTCCTCTCTTTCTCCACACTTTTCAAGTGAAATCTCTTTAAATTGGAGATACAAGATCCTACCATATGCATTGCTTTCTGTCTTTTCAGAAAATTCCTTCCTCACCCAGTATGCTGTCATTCCTTTATGGTAAGCTGTTAGCTAATAAATACTTATTCCCTTCCTTTGTCCTTTATCTTTATTGGTAAGTAAATGACTAGATTTAGCACTTAATAGCATGATTATTGTGAATAATTGCTTTTATTAATGGAAAAACACTGATAGAAACTCAAGAACTAAAGAGTTGAGTTATTTTCTCAACAAAGGGCCTCACCCCTAGGATTTGAACATTATCCAATTGCAACTTGAATTCAGGGACATGTTTTTCTTGAGAACTGGGACCTGCCATTGTGAGAGCATTCAGGGAGGGAAGAGCCAACCCAGAGTGGGAGGAGGTGTCCCCTACTCATAGGAAGGGTACAAAATACCTCCAAACTGGGGGATGGGCTCCTTTCTATTCACAAATTACATACAGATGGGAAATAAAAAATCTACCCAGTAATAGCAAACACCAGAAATCATTTAGTCAGCCAGACAACAAACATTTATTAAGCCTTCATTCCATCCCAAACCCTGTGCTAAAGTGATATAAAGGGATATAAAGAGAGGACGAAAGCAACAACCCTAAGGAGGTGATCCAATGTTCTCCTCACCAGAAATGATTCATGAGGAAAGAAAATGGATGTGCCAACCTCACAAAGCTTCAATTTCTGTTTCAGGTAATTTATGTTGCCCGGAACCCAAGGGATAGCCTTGTATCTGTATATAATTTTCTACCTGGGTGGCCATTGTGCCAATCATTTTCAAATTTTGAGCAATGTTTTGAGGAATTCCTGCAGGGAAATGGTGAGTGGAGAAGTAATGGTGGGACTGGATCCTACTTCCCTTCAGCATCCCTTCTCTTTACTTTCTCCCCACCCTTTTGTATTTGTGCCCTTCCATTTTCCTCAAAGACACATTCCCTCCAATAGTCCCCAGGATAGCTACAGGGCAATGTTAAAGAAGAGGGGTGGGGCCCAACCCGTGAAAGAACTTTCCCAAGCTTATATGAGCATAAAATATGCCTTGGAGCCTAGAGCTTCTGAATCTAAGACCAATGTCTTTGTGAAAAGCAGAATCTCAAGAGACTAGCTCAGGGCATGGACTAAAATGCAAGTTATTCAAATTCTCCATACGTCTTCCAGGGTAAAACTTATAGGCCACCTCCTCCAAAGCGCCCTAACGAAGAAATCCAATAATGTAGAGCATTTTTGCAGACATCTCTAAGGTTGAAGCCAATGACTGGTCCAAATTTGCCCTGTAATTTACTCATTAGGCCTTCTCTCGGTTAACCTTCTCTTGGGTTACATATCTCTGTGAATGAGAATAATCAACCCCTCTCCTGGCCCTGCACAAGACTGGGAGTATTATTTGGGCAGAACTTATTTTCCTATCCATTCTGGTCAGCATCTAGGGTGGAGTAAGCACTGTACAAAAATGGGAAACAGAAATGACCTGGGCTCCCATATCTCCTTCCTGATACCCTTCTAGTTGCATATGGTTCTTGGTTTGAACACATCAAAGGATGGCTGCCCCTGAGAGACTCAGAGAAGTTCTTGTTTCTAACCTATGAGGAACTTCAACAGGTAGGGTCCCTGCCTATTCACTTTTTCATTCTTTCAAGGCATCCCCATCAATGCAACTATCATCCCTCTCTCAATTATTTCCAATTGGTCTTGTCTATCTCTTTGGTACACAGTTCTTTGTATTTACTCAGGAAATAAATATTCATAAAGCAACAATTATGGGACTTACTGAGGTAAGTGCTAGGGATACAAGGAGAGACAAAGAGAGTTCCTTCCCTGGAGGTGCTCCAAGTCTAATTGACAAGATAGCATGCAAATTGCTTTTTTATAAAAAAAAAAAAAGAATGCATGTACATGTGTGTTAATATGAGTGGGTGTGAGATAATTTGGAGACATTTGACAGAGGACAGGTACTAGAATTAAGAGGGACTGGGAAAGGTTTCCTGTAGAAGATAAGACTTACAATTAAACTTAATTTAGTTAAGATTTGAAGGAATCCAGGGAGGTCAGGAGTCAAAGCGAGGTGCAACAACATTCCAGGCATGGGGGGAAATCAGAAAAAATGCCCAAAGTCAAGAGATGGAGGGTTTTGTTCAGCAATCAGCCAGGAGGCTTGGTCAAGAATGATGGCATAAACAGACACAAACAAAAGGGAAGCATAGGCCCCACATCTTCAAGGCAAAGTTATAGTGTCAACTCAGCCTATCAGTTTATCCATCAACTTGTTTCAAAAAACCAAAACGTTCCCTTCCCAGTTTATGTCAGCTCTGACTCTGTATCCATCCTCTGGTCCAATCAGGTCCCCTCACTCTGAATCTCTCTGCCATGGAGAGAACATGAAATTTGTGAAGAGCTCTTTCCAGAATGTCTCCATAACTTTCAGATCCTTCTCTTCCTCTGTGGGCCACAGGAGGTTGGAAAGAACTCTGACAATCCTAAGGGACAAGGACCTCCCTTCTACTCCCCAGGAATATCTTGAGATTTCCCTGAGACATTCTCCATGTCTACTTTTCATCTTGTCTGAGGTTCTTTGAATTCGTTCTTCAATATTCTTGCTTCTTTTGACTTTCTTCCTCCCACTCTTTTTCTATTATTTTCTTCCCTCTTCATTTCTTAACTCTTCTTTTACTTCCTCAGATTTCTTTTGTTTTACTTGCTATGTCCCTTCCTTACTGCTCTTCCTTTTCCTATTTTTGCCAATTCCTTTATTTTCTATTGTTCCTCTCCACAATCATTCTCTCCTCTGGTAAAACTTTCCTCTTTCCCATCCACTCATTCACTTAACTTTCACATTCCTATTTTTCATGTTTCCCTTGTCCTTTCTTCCCTCTATTTTTCTTCCAGGTTTCTTTTCCTTTCTTTTTCTGCAATTTCTTCTTCCTCTTTTTTCTGAAATTGTTTCTCTCTCTTTTTTCTATTTTCTCTCCCTTTCTCTCTCCAGCTCATCTTCCCAGTTTTCTGTTCCTTCTACTTTCACTCCATCTCCTACTATTTTCCCTTTTTATTTCTCTTCTTCCTGTTTTCCTTTCTTATTTCCTGTTATCTCTTCTTTCTGTTTGCTCTTCCTTTTTCTTTCCTACCATATCTGCTTCTAACTTCCTTTGTTTACTTCCTTTGATCTTAACTTTCTCTTTTGTCTTCATTCCTTTCTTTCTCTTCAGCTCTTCTTCATGCCTTCTTTTCTTTTTTATTTCCCTCCAGTTCTTATTTACTATTCCTCTCTTTCCCTGCATTACTTCCTCTTTTCTCTTTCATTATTTCTCTCCATTTCTTGTCCTTTTTCATTCTTTTTTGTTCCCTTTAGCTTTTTCCTGTTTTGTCTTTCCTTTACCTCATCTCTGATGCCTATTTCTCTATTTCTTTTTTCTTTCTTTATATTTTTTCTTCCTATCTTATTCCTTTCTCTCATCTCCTCTGCTTGTTTCAATTTCCCATCTCTTTCCCTCCATCTCACCTTTCTAAATACTTTTCCTTTTTCTCTGATTCCCCTTCTTGTTTTCTATTCATTTTTTCTTTCCATGCATTTCTTCTATCCATTTTTCTTTACTTTCATTCTTCTTCCAATTTTTATTTCCCTTCTTTTCCCCTACATCCCTTCTCTCTATTTCTGCTTCCTTCATTCTCTTTTCTTTAATTCATTTCATTTTCATTTCATTTTTATCTTTCCCTCCATTTCACCTATCTGTTGTCTCCTTTTCCTCTTTTATTCCATTTCTTCTATATATTTTATCTTCCCTTTTACTTCAGCTCTTCAATTTCCTTTTCCTCCTTTCTATATTTTATTCTGGTTTTCTCCTTTTTTCTCGAATTTCCTCTATTTCTTTTTTCCTTCCTTTTTTCCTTTACATCTACCTTCACAGTACTTCAACCATTCACCATAATCTCTAATTTCACCTCCTGTTACTTTTGCCTGCTCTCTCCAAATTTTCTTTCTACTCTCCTTGCTTGCATGATTCCCTTCCTATGCCTACTACAGATCTTGTCCTCCCTGCCACCTGCACTAGCTGCATCCATGCAAATGCCTCTTTCCCTTACACTTCATTGATTTTCTTTTCCCTTCACATCTTTCCCATAAGTCTCTGTATTCTTTCTTCTCCTGGTATCTCTGTTTCTGTTTCTCTTGCAACTCATTCTTTAACTTCTTATTCATTTCTTCCCTATCTTCTTTCTCTTCTTCTGTCACACTTTAGACCTCTGCGTTTTCCTTTTTTCCATGACTTTTTCATCCCAGCATTAAAAGTATGGGGTCTTTCCCCCCTAGGATCTTAAGGTCAATTTGGAAAAGATTTTCCAATTCCTGGACAAAGAGCTGAGTGAGGAAGAAATCAGCTCAGTCCTAGAGAATGCCTCTTTCCAGGTCATGAAAAATCACATGCTGCAAAACAATGAAGCCATTAGAATAAGAAACATGGAACTGTTCAAAATTATGGTGATGAGAAAAAGTGAGGACAAAGGATTTTAGGACCACAAGGGAGTTAAACGGGTAGTTTGGCACAATCCAGGTTGCATCAAGACACCCAAAAATAGAATAAAAAAAAGTGTGAATCACAAAATAGTGGGACATATAGAAGGAAGCCAAAGTATTTGCTCCATGCATTAAATAGACTGCAACAAATGTCTGTGCAATGACCCACACAGTGATACAATATACGAGCAACCAAAAAAAGCTCCCTCAAGTTTTCCTGTATCAGAGGAAAAACAAGAAAATGAATAATAACAGATAGCGGCAAGTTTAGGGAGAGTCTCTTAATGTCCATACTCTCTTAATGATAAATGATGAAAAGAAGAGCTTACTGGTTGCAAGAGAAGGTGCTATCTCCAAAATCTCAGGCACCAAAGGTCCACCCAGTATCTTCTTCCTGGGTAAAGGAGGGAGGGAAAGTGGAATGAAAAAAATGATCCCTAAGGACCTATCACCAGAACTATTACTGCTTTTCACACATGGCAGGAATCTGTGGAGACTGGAAAAACTACTTCACAGTGACCCAGATGGAAACATTCAACAGGATATATCAAGAAAAGATGAAGGGGCTGGGCCGGGACCTGTTCCCATGGGATCAATGCTGAGATGTGCTGTGGAAGACCTGGTGTTATCTACCTCTATATGATCTGCAGTTAGACATGATTTTTGCTCTTCCTCTGTATCCCTCTTCCTCTGCTTTCTGGTGTCTTCCTGTACTGCGATAACTAGTACAGGGCATGCTTGCTTTTTGCCAGATGAAAGGTTTCAGTTTTGATCCATGTCTCAATGTGCTAGCTTTACATTTGATAAATGTGCTTTGGGTGCTATTGTGGGATAGACCTTCAAATCCTGAGATCTTGGGTATTTTAAACCTAAATAAATGCTGACTGTTGTAGGCAATTTCTGTCTGTTGTTATGATGGTGATTGTAGGGAAGGTTCAATAAATTAAAAATTCTATGAGATGAGATAATATGAAACAATGCTTGGGTCACTGAATTAAAACAATAACCCCAATCTGATCAGGAGAATTTGTTTTCAAAATGACCTATTTTTGCAACCCTATTCATCCCTTGATTTCTGAATCATGTCTGGCTTAAAATAGATTAACAACCAGCTTCCATTAAAGGATGAATTAAGCAAAAATAAGACTGACGAGAATGCATTTTCTGGAGTACTGAATAGATAACCTGAGAGTTTTGAATATTAAATGGAGGGCAAAAGAGAAAAGTGTCTACTTAAATTTGACAAAGTTGAGACGATAAAATATTATGGCCAGTTTCCTGGTTGTGGTGAATTATGAATCTCATAAAGAGAACACATGAATCAATGTCATATTTCATCTTCCCATTGGGTTGTAACCATAATGAGGGGTGTAGGGTGTGTTCAGGGAATACTAGTAGCTTGGTATGAGTACTGCCAAACCATCTTCAGGGCTGCTTTCCATTTTTGGTGTCCAACTGAGCCATCTAACTCTCACCCGTGACTCCAAGAAGCTATAGCATGAATAGTGGCCTTACCCCAGTAAACCATTTTGGTAGGAGGGTTAAACCTGGTTGAGGTTAACCAAGGGAGTCTCAAACTCATCAGTAAGTAGTGAGGAGTGTCTACCCCAAGCATGTGAAATCTTCCCTTGGTGGAATGGGCAGAGGAGAACAATTCATTCCAATGACCATGAAGCCAGGTGAAGCAGATGCTGTGGAGCCCTCAGAGCTTGGTTAGACATTGAAGATGCAAAGGTCATCCACTACATCTAGAACCATCACCAGTTGTCTTGACTCTGTCTTATTATGCTGGATCGTGATGACTTTGGAAGAGACAGTGAGGCAGTTGGTTTCATCCAGTTCTACCTCACTTAAATCCAATTTATGCACACAACAAAAGTTGTCACTCATAACCATTCCTCAAAGGTCTGTGTTGACAGACAAATGCTGAAACAGCAGGTGATATGGTCACAAATCTGCATGCAGGCAACCCAGGGTCATAGGGTCATTTCTCCACTGAAAGCAGCAGTGGGATTTCTCATCCCCATGGTGAATGAGCTGCCATAGTAAGGATCACACTGTTCACCTTCCAATGCCAGGAAGGGGCTAGAAAAGAGAAAATGTTCCCTAAAAATTGTCTGCTCACCCAACCCTGGCCTGATAAACATGGCAGGCCGGAATCCCACAGTGCAGTAGAGACCATACACACACACACACACACACACACACACACACACACACACACACACATATATATATATATATACATATGTGTGTGTGTACATAAACTTCTTCAAAAACAATTCCACTCATCATTGGTACATGGAACGTGCACACATTGATAGACAATACCAGATACAATGGACCTGAAAGATCAACAGTTCTTGTTGCAAGAGTACTCAGCAGGTACAGTATCCAAATAGCATCCCTGAGTAAAAGAGGACTGGAAAATGCAGGCCAGCTTACTGAGGTCCAAAATGGATACACATTTCTTTTTGGAGTGGTCACAGTGAGAGCAAAAGATGTGAAGCTAGGCTAGGTTTTGCAATCAAAACTCATTTAGTCAGCATTCTTGCATGCCTACCAAAAGGCTCGTAACAATAACATTTCCACTTCCAGGAAAACAACATGCCACTATAATCATTGACTATGCTCCCACCATGGTGAACACTGATGAAGCTAAAGGAAAATTGTAATGAGACCCTTATCTTCAAAGGAGGACTAGCTTATAATTGTAGGTTGCTCTACTGCTATAGTATGTTCAGATGACCAGACATGGCAGGGAGTCCTTGACAGGAATGGAGCTGGGAAAAGCAACAGCAATGGTCACCTCCTACTGAAAAATTGTGTATCCCAAGACCTTCTCATCACAATGACTGTCTTTCATTTTCCTAAATGTAATAAAACTTCCTGGATACACCCTCCTAGCAAACATTGACCTCTATTAGACTATGTCATTGTAAGGAAAAGAGACAGGTAGGATATGAGAGTGACAAAAGCTATATGTGGTGCCGAGAACTGGACTAATCACAGACTCATCTTCTCTAAGTTGAATATTCATATTTAACCAAAGTGACAACCCAAAGGCAAAATGAATAGTAGAAGAATTAGTGACAAGAGATTAGAGTGTCTCTCTGATCAGGAAGAGTTTGTGGCTAACTTAGAGGGAAAACTGAACCAACCAACAATTGGCAACAGAGGAGGAGAAAAGGAGTGGGAAGCGCTCAGAGATCTAGTGTATAGCACTGCATTTGTTCATCTGAGCCAGAACACTCCCAAACAACAAGACTGAAATAATGGGGAAATAGAGAAGCTGCTAAATGAAAAATGAAAACTCCACAGGCAGAATTTAATTCCTTCAAAAGTAAAGAGTCTAAGCAAAACTTAGAGAGAGATATAGGACTCTTGTGTCAGTAGGAAGGCAGATGAAATGCAATTTTATGCCGATACTAACAAACCAAAGTGTTTTTATGATGCCTTGAAGACTATCTATGGATCAAAGATATATGATGTATCTAAGCTACTCAGTGCTGATGGAGCCACATGGATTACCTATAGGGACAGGATCTTAGAGAGATGAGATAAACACTTCCATAGCATTCTTAAAAGACCATCATCAATCAATGCAGAAGTCATTGACCTTTTACCTCAAGTTGAAGTCAATCAGACCCTAGCTGAATTTGCAACTGAAGAACCAACTGGTTCTATTCTAGCTGAGATCTACAAGGTGAGGATCCATTACTCATTCAAAACCTGTCTGAAATTTTCAAGGTTATGTGGCAGGAAGAGGTTATCTCTCAAGAATTCAAGGATGCCCCCATTACCCATCTCTATAAAGGTAAAGGGAGTAGATTGTCCTGTGACAATCACAGGAGCATTTCTCTTTTATTCATTTCTGGTAGAGGTCTCAACAGGCTGATCCTTATCTGGAAGATGGTCACCTTCCTGAGAGCCAATGTTCCTTCAGAAAGGGTCAAGCAACAGTGCATATATTGTTTGCTGCCTGACAACTCCAGGAAAAATACTAGCAACAGAAAAGAGGTCTGTATGCAATATTTATACAGCTGACCGACGAAAGTCTTTTGGTCAAGGGTTTACGGAAATTATGGCAAATTTTGTGTGGAGAAGTTTATCAGTACTTTATGTCAATTCCACGATGGCATGCATGCCCGGCTTCTGGATAGTAGATGATACTCTTGAGATTTCCTAGTCAACAATGAAGTAAAAATGTGCCCTTGTTCCCATACTCTTTATCATGATGTTTTCAGTCATGTTATCAAAATCTTTCAATGAGGATGAACATGGCCTCAAGGTCAGCTACTGAACTGATAGCAAATTATTTTACTTGAAAATGCTACAAGCCAGGACCAAACTGGAGGCAATGTTGGTGCACGATCTGTTTGAAGATGATTGTACACTCAATGAAGCCTCTGAAACTGAGGTGCAATAAAGTATGGATCTATTTTCTGCTGCTTGTGCTCATTTTGGTCTTACAATGAATACCAAGAAAACATAGGTACTCCATCAGCCAGCACCACACCTCCATATGTGGAATCATGGATTACAGCAAAGGGAGAAGTTTTGAGCACTGGACAAGTTCACTTACTTTGGCAGTGTCCTTTCCAAGGGGGTATACATTGACAATGAAGTTGTCACATTGCTAGAATTAACAGTATTTGGGAGACTACGAAAGAAATTGTGAGAGAGAAGAGGGATTAGACTAACTACTAAAGTGAAAGTCTACAGAGTCCTTGTGCTGACCTTATTGTTATATGCCTGTGAAACAGTCTACCAGTAAGACTACAGGAAACTGGATCATTTCCATCTAAATTGTCTTAGGAAGATTCTGAAGATCACCTGTCAAGAGAAGATCACAGACAATGAAGTTCTTTTTTGAGCTAAACTGTCTAGCATTCCAACATTACTACAGAGTGTGACTACTATGGGCTGGACACATTGTTAGAATGCCACAAGTATGCTTGAGAAAAAAAAATTTTTATGGAAAACTCCCATGGGGCAAGTGCTCACAAGCTGGTCAGAAGAAGCAATATCGAGACACCCTGAATTTCTCATTGAACAACTTAAAATTTGTTGTACTCTATGGGAGACAGTGGCACAGGACCACCCAGCATATGAGGAAGGCAGAATTGAAGCAGCTCAAAGGAAATGTGACTTCTGTAACTTTAGAGGACCTACCTCAGTTGAACTATTCCACAGATAGTCCCATGGACTATTTGTGCCCAACCTGTGGTAGTGCATTCCAAGCTCATATTGGTCTGATCAGCCACAGTAGGATAACTGTAATTTGTCTCAAACATAGCAATGACATTTTAATCTTCGATAATGAAAGACAAGAACCTAGCAAACAACCAATTCATTATTATGAAAAAGTCACATAATAAAAATTGAAATATATGGGACCACTCTATGAGATTCATAATTTGCCTGATCTGGGACCTAGTTGTAGTTTGAATTTAGGTAGAATAGTTGGAGGTGAGACACTCAGGAATTAACAGGATACAAAATCCAAGAAAGGAGCTAAGTCAATGACCTTAAATGTCAACAGACTCATTATTGAAATCCAGCTATCATGATTATGAATTCAACATCCCAATACAGAGAATGAGGGTGGAATAAAATAGAATTCAGTATTAATAAAGAAAAATTTCAGTACTGAATGAGGCCCTCTGCTAAGTACTGGAACTACAAATATAAAGGCAAGATAGTCTTTGTCCTGAAAAGGTTTACCTTTTAATAGTGGACATGTAAATAGAAGGGATTGGTGGGCAGGGAAGTCACACACACAGTTAGGGAGTGGAGTTAGAGGGTGCTTGGAGCAGAATGACACAGTCTGGTACCTGAGCAGCTTAGGGTCTGGGTTGAAACAAAACAAGAAAGGAGTAGAACATTCAACAGGTCCCAAAAAGAGTTTTACTTAACCAGAAGGAGGGTTATTCAACAAGGTCACACTAAGCTGATTCAGGTTAGTGCAGCTTCCTTGCATAAGGTATTGAGAGGATGAATGAGGAGTTGGGGAAACATCATCAGCCTGTCACAGAGGCAAGATGGAGTCATGAAAAAGGACTACAATTATCCAAACATAGCCAGTAACACTTGTGGTCTTTGTAGAGTGGAAGGAAGATTTGATGATGAAGATTTGATGATGAGCCTTTTATTCCCTCAGTGATAATTTTCAGAGTGTGGGGGTTTGGAGTAAAAGCTAAAACTTCTGTGAGAGTGGCCAAGCCCTTTTTAGGACTTCTTTTTTATATTCAACAATTCTTACCTTTGGTTCCACAAAACAGGATTATATACAGGAGTTATACATCAGTTAGTCATTTTGGCACATGAGCTAAATCAAATTGAGGGTGAACAAGAGGTCTCAAACCTATTGATAAGTTAGATGGATGTCTAGGCAAAAGATGTGAAGACTTCTCCCAGAAGAATGGGTGAATGAAAACATTTCTTCCAATGGCCATGAGGGAGCTGAAGTAGGCACTTGATTAGACATTAAAGATACCATGGTCATCTACTCCATCCCAAGTCATTGCCAGTTATCTTGATTTATATCTTGCCACTGACTCTGAGGAATCTGGAAGATAGAGTGAGGTCAACTTTGTGCAACTCTGGCACACATAGATTCAACTTAATCAGGTGTCAAAAGATATCAGCTATAGTATTTTATCATTATGTTCAACCTCTGAGAATTTTGGGGATGGACAAAGGATGATGCAGCAGGTACAGATACATTGAGATCTGTGGTCACAATCCTGTACACAGGAGACCTAAGCCACATGGACACCTTCTCATTGGACTGAAGCAGCAATGGAACTTGGCAGCCCCCAGGTGTCTAAGCAGCCTTTTTTCTGAACTAAACAGCGCACTTCTTGGTATGAGAAAGGGGCTAGAAAAGGGGTACTAATTATTGTTTAGTTCATCCCTTACTAATCTACATGCTGTTTATGGCAGGGATTGTGCCCTGCCATTGAAACACCCAGGAAGATGTACAAAAACATTTGTAAAAATGGATGATTCCACTCACTCTTGATAACTGCAATGCTCACACACTTAAGAAAGCATTAAATCCAGTAGACTTGAATGACAAGCAGTTCTTGCTAAGAGTAAGCTCAGCAGGTATCTCATCCAAATAGCAACCTGAGTAAGGCAAGGCTCGGCTACATACCAAGACCAAATTGAAAGGAGAGTTGGTGAGTGACTTTTGGCTCCCAAATTATTTGGCACTCAATGAGGCTTCTGAGGTTCAGATGCAACAGTCTGGTTTAATTCTCAGCTGCTTGTGCTAGTATTGGTAAAAAAACCCAATTAACATTATGCTAACAGAGGTTCTCCCCCAGTCTGCACCAGATAATACAAACTTGAAAATATCAGATACATCTAATGGAGAAGCACTGAATGAAGTGGGTAAGTTCATTTACCTTGAGTTTACAGGATATATACATATTTGTTGAGTTTAATGGACACATGCAGAGCTAGTGAAGTGTTTGGGAGACACTGAAGAAAATGTAGGTGAAGAGACATTAGACTGACTACCAAAATGAAGGTCTATAGAATTGATGTGCTGTCCTCATTGTTGTATACCTGTGCAACCTGGACAGTGTACCATCCTCATGTCAGGAAACTGAATCATTTCTATTTGAATTGTTTTAGGAAGATTCTGAAGATCTCCTGCTCAGGATAAGATATCAGATACTGAAGCCCTTTTTTGAATTAAATTATAGTCATTCAAATGCTACCTCAGAAAACTCACTTTCATTAGTTTGACCACATTGTTCAAATGTTAACACATACTTCCCCAAAAGATTATGTTATGAAGAGTCATGCAAGGAAAGTGATCACATGGAGTACAGAAGAAACTACAATGCCACTCTCAAAGTCTCTATGAAGAACATTGAAAGCAATAGGGAGACATGAAATACAGGCACAGGACTGTTCGGAGTGGTGTGCTCACATCAAGAAGTGTGTCATTAAGCAGAAGCACAATTTCAGCAGCTCAAAAGAAATGTGAAATACAACACACCTTCATTCCAAATGTTCACGTGCACAATTTATGACTGATCTGTAGTAGAGCCTTCTGAGTTCTTATTAATTTGATCAGTCACATTTGGACACATGTATCCTAATACAATGATGTCATTTTGGTCCCCTTTTACAGTGAAGGACACCAATAAGCCAGTTATAACAGTCTTCTTCAATAATGGAGAAATCAACAATGGAACACTTCATCCTCAATGATTCTCATAAATGGGGAAGAGCTAGTTCCCGAGAAGACAATGGTGAGACCCTTTTAAGGTGAGAGATGTCATTGGGGTTGAGGGAGAAGGGAAGAAATTGAGGTGTACCTCATCTGACATAATCCTTAGAATTTGAAAGATTATATTTCAAAGAATCCAGAGGAACTTTAAGTTGGATCTAATGGTACTCAATTCTAGAGAAAGAGGAAGAAATTCTCCAGAATGACACACTGAGAGGTGAACAGAACCAGAAGAACATTGCAAATAGTAATCACAACATGAGGTAATGATCAACCTTGAAGGACCAACGCACCCCACCATTTGCAATAATCAAGGACAATTTTAGGGAATCTTTGTTGGAGAATACAATCTGTATCTAGAGAAGCAAGTATGGAACTTAAATGAAAACCAAAGCTTATTATGTTCAGTTTTTAAAATTGTCATATATTACATAATTTCTTTCTATCTCTTATGTTTTTCTTCCTTTTAGAACTGTTTCTTCGCTCACAAGACATTCAGTTTTGATCTACACATACCATGCATGGAGATGTAAAGACTATATCAGCTTTTCTTCTTTTGGGGGGATGGGAGAGGGAACGAAGGGAGGGAGAAAAACTTGTGAAACTCAAAACATTGCAAAAAGTGATTCATAGAAATTACCATTGTGTGTAATTGAAAAACAAATAAAATGTTTATATAATGGAAAAGAAAGAAGCAAACACTGGACCCACAAAAAATGTTGTATTGATGAGGAAGAAAACAATAATTGCCTATTTTTAAAAGAAAAATATAGATGCCCAGAAGAATCATATACTAAATTACATTCATTAAAAACATGTTCGAAAGATGGAAACAAATATATATAAAAAAGATGGATACAAAACGTTGGCCCATTTATTTCAAAATTATTTCAGTAATTTCTAAAGCTCAGAATGTGCTCAGTCCAGTCAGGAAGGATAAAGGGACTTATTTGCTGATGTTATAGTCAAGAAGACTCATTAAAAGAATAATATCTATGCTTGAGGTGAACTGAATGAGCATGGCGTTCTAGAACTCAACCTGGAAGGAACCTGGGAGACCATCTAATCCATCTTCCTCATTACAAATAAGGTATCCAGAAATGAAGAAACTAATCCAGCATAACACAGCTAGTTTGAAATGACATACAAGCCAAGGTATTTTTAATTCCCAAATCCAGCCCTCCTTAAAACAGGCCAACAGAGAGAGAGAGAGTTAGAGAGAGAGAGAGAGAGAGAAGGCAAAAACTCTCACTTTTATATTGATATACTTTTTTCTAAAGAAAATAGCTTTGGGTCCATAATGGATGGAACAAACATGATAAACAGATATTTCATGATTAAGATTGGCAATGGAATAGATAATAAAGAGGATAATGAGCTGACCTTGTTCACATCAAATGCCTTGATACAGAAAAATGTTACTCTTGGATCCTGAAAGACTTGGCAACTAGGATGACTGACACCCTCTAAGTGACATCTGGGTTTTCATTGAATGAGCTATCATAGCACTGGAAATGGACATGTACTTTCCTGATGTCCAAAAAGGAAGAGAAACTTCATACTACAGGCCAATGATCTCGGTTCTTATTTCTGTAATATTTCTCAAATTCTGAGGGCCATGGCTCCTGACTTCACAACTTTCCATCTCTTTTCTCTCTCAGGGATGAGGATGACACACCCAAATTAGACTCATGATGACAACCCAGAGAAATGCTTACAACACATCTTGCTTACCTTTTTACGCTAGTTTCTTTTCCTCTTCAGGACTGTCAAATTGAGATCAATGATGTATTGAACAAATCAGTCAAGATAATAGTATGAATAAGACTGCTAATAGCTGACAAGTAATCTTTTGAAAATTATTCATTTGCTCTAACAACTTTTTATTGAGGAATGACATTAAGGAAGATGCATACATACAAAGATGCATATGTATCTATACACATCTATTTTAATTGCTTATATAATGTATAATAGCAAGTGCATATAAGAGACAGGATAAAAATAAAATTTTTCCTGTTCTGTCATTTGCATTTATCTCTTTGGTGCCTCACTTTTGTTTGTGCACAAGATTTTCAGTTTCATTAACCCTATAATTAATTTGCTTAAGAATCCATCTCTAACTCACAGGTGTGAAAAGAATATTAATAACATTTTTAGAAATTGTTATAATATTATCTTTAATATCAAATCATAGGTCCATTTACAATATACTGTGGAATAATTTCTCTAAAGCTAATTTCTGCAAGATTACTTTCCAGTTTTCCCAGAAGTTTTGTACAAATAGGAAATAAATTACTAAGTAATTAATTTTCTCCCTTTTATCAAATACTCTGTTATGGAGTTACATTGTTTCTGATTTTTCTCTGTTCACCTATTCGGTTCCCCTGACCTACTTCTTTATTTTTTAGCCATTACCAAATTGGATTGATGACTGTTGCTTTGTAATAGACTTTGAGGTCTAGATGTGCTATTTCCCCCTTTACTCCTACATTTTTTCATTATTTCTCCTAATGAGTTCTTTCTAAAATATATATTTATGTTCTTTGTTAAATATTTACAATTACAGGCAAAAATTACATTTTAATTTTCTAAAATTTTGAGCTTCAAAAATCTCTTATATCCTCATTCCACTTGAGAAGACAAACTATGTGATACTGATTACACATATAAAGTTATAAAAATAAGTCCATTTTATCCATGTTGTCAGAGAAAATCTACAAAGAAACTTCAAGAAAAAGAAATGTTAAAAGAATATGATTCAAGGGGCAGCTAGGTGGCACAGTGGATAGAGCACAGGCCCTGGAGTCAGGAGTACCTGAGTTAAAATCTGGCCACAGACCCTTAATAATTAGCTGTGTGGCCATGGCCATGTCACCTAGCCCCATTTGTCATGTAAAAAATAAAGTATGATGCAGTCTTACTCAGAGTTGATTCTCTGTCTCTCTGTCTCTCTGTCTCTCTCTGTCTCTCTCTCTCTCTCTCTCTCTCACTCTCTCTCTCTCTCTCTGTAGAAAGTATCATTTACAATGAGTCCTTTGGAATTTTGATGAATTATTGCTTTGACCAGAGTAGCTAAATCTTTCAGTTGAATATCTTTACAGTTTTACTGTTAATATATGCAATGTTCTCCCTATTCTATTGATTCATTAAGCACAAATTTCTAGAGCCAGTCAAGTACCTTTTGGACTTTGTCTGTGCCATTTTTCTTTTGTATCAAAGGAAAACCTGGCAAAGCATAGCCACCAAGTGTGTCTCCAAAATTTTTCAATCAATAAACAATTTGAAACATACCATCCTAATATTTGGATGTGTATTGATGTGTCCTGATATATGCATATTTATTCATTTACAAATCATATACATTTACTATTGTATTGTCATTTGTCCTTTTCCCCACAATTACTTTTGCTAACTGTATTTCACTTAATCTTATTCCCCCATCCCCATTTACTCTATTCTCATTCTCTCCTTTCACCCTTTTCCTACGCAAAACTGTATTGTATCTGAATAACCTCTCCCATGTTATTCCCTCTCTTCCGTCAACTACCCTCTCTGTCCTCTCTCCCATACCCTTTCCCTTATCTCTTCTCTCTCCTGTTTCCCTGTGACATAAGATAGATTTCTATAGCCAATTGAATGTGTATGTTATTCCCTCTCTGAGCCACTTCTGATGAAAGTAAGGCTCACTCACTCCCTCTCAGCTCACCCCCCTTCCTCTCCACTGAAAAGCTTTACCTTGATTCTTTTATGTGAAATAACTTATCCCATTCTACCATTCCTTTCCCTTTCTCCCAATACATTCCTTTCTCACCAACTCCATATTTTTAATATAATAAACCTTCAAATTTAACTCCCTCCTGTTCCTTGTCTATATATTCTCCTTCTAACTGCCCTAATAAATGAAACATATCAGTATCACCTTCCCATGAGGGAATAGAAGTAGTTCAACAACATTAAGACCCTCGGGATTGGTCCTTCTTTTCCACCCTCTCTGTGCTACACCTGAGTGCTTTTCTTGAAGATCAAGCTTTCTGTTCAGCTCTGGTCATTTCATCAGGAAAGTTGGAAAGTATCCTATTTCGTTGAATATTCATCTTTTCTCCTAAAAAGGTACATTCAATATTGCTGGGTGGTTGATTCTTAGTTATAATCTAAGTTCTTTTGCCTTCTGGAATGACATATTACTTGTTATATGAGTCCTTAATGTAGAAGCTGCTAAATCTTCCGTTAACCTGATTCTAGCTCCATTTTTGAATTGTTTCTTTCCGGCTGCTTTTAATATTTTTTTCTTGACTTGGGACCTCTGAAATTTCACTATAATATTTCTGGAACACAATATTTTGGGATCACTTTCAGGAAAGCCATCAACTGCCCTTAGCTCCATTCTACATTTGAAGAAATTATTTTCTTCAGAGAGCTATTATATATCTCTTTTTCCTTTTGATCAAGTCTGCTTTTAAAGACATTCTTTTCCTCATTGGTCTTTATAAATGTCTTTTTTTCCATTTGACTCAAACTGGTTTTTAAGATGTTACTTTCTTCAATATTTTTTGAATCTCCTTCACCAAGCTGTTGACTTCATTTTCATGATTTTCCCACATTGCTCTAATTTCTCTTCCGAGTTGTTCCTCTACCTCCATCATTTGATTTTCAAAATCTTTTTTCATATCTTCCATAGCCTGAGATCAATTCAGATTTGACTTGGAGGCTTTGGATGTAGGAGCTTTGACTTTGTTAACTTCTGAGTGTGTGTTTTGATCCTCCACAGGACCAAAGTAATTGCCTAGGGTTGGATTTTTTCTGCTGCTGTTTGTTCATTTCGCCAGTCTATTACTTGAATTTAATTCTTTGTTAATGTGGAGTTCTACTTCCAGGGTGCAGACTCATTGTCCTAAGCTTTTGTGGGTTTTTGTAACTGTTTTCAGGGACACTCCCAGGAGCCTCAATTATTTCAAGCCTCCCTTGAAAGGCCTTTATTGCTGGTCTGGCCTGTGCTCTGATCTGTAGATGACCACAAGCACTTCTTTCGGCCATGGAACCATGAGGAGAGTCCCTGCTCTGCTATGGCAGTAAAGTTCCTTTTCCTGATACTGGAGCCCTAGACAGTGACTTGGATCTGAGTATGGACAAAGCCTCAGAGATAGAAAAGAGATCTCTGTAATATCCCCAATTATTTTACCATTCATGGGCTGAGCTCCCTGAGATGGCGCCCCAAGTTTGATTCTGGTTCCCAGGGCTGGGTCTGCACTGAGATCTGTTCTGGAATAGATTCCACTTTCACCCTAGGGTGGCATGGTTTTCCTACTGACCTTTAAAGTTGTTGGCAATTCTTGGGCTGAAAGGGCTGGAAATTGCCAGTCCTGCCATGGATTCAGGCAGTGCCAGGGACCCAGTGCCCCACGGGCTGTTCTTAGACATCTGGAGACATTTTGATCTGGCAATGTCCAGTCTGTACTGCAGGCTCTTTCTAAGTACAGTGAAACAGATCCTTTGTGCATATCTTTCAAGTTGTCTTGATCTGAAAAATTCTCTTACACAGACTTTCCACAGGTTCTGCTACTCCAGAATTCGAATAGTGTCAATATTTAAATGTAATTGGAGTCAACTGGGGGAGACCTTGCAGAGGTCCTGCCTTCACTCAGCCATCTTGACTCTGTTCCTACCAGTTCTAATTTTTAAGAAATCATTTCTGAAAGGTAGAGATTCATTTAAGCTTCCCCCAAATTCCTCCAAATTATCTTTAAATAATGACTCTAAACAAATTATAGAAAGAATCCACAAAAAGATGGAGAAAAACAATTCTGAGCACAAGATGAATCGGAAGACCATGCCAGCAGAGACCAGGGTGCCAATAATACTGGAACAGAAGCAAGGTGACTGAATTAGTAGCAATAATGGTGATTTCCAGACCTCTCAGGCCACAGACACCAAAGACAACTTAGAAGCATCAACAGGAAAGGTCAACCACAGCAGTGTGAAAGGGAGCACAATCCAGCAGAGCTTAGCACAAGCCCTGACAGAATAGATCGAACCCCAGCAAACCAGAAATAGGCTTTGAAACCATTGAATCAGCTGCTTCCAGAGCTCTCAACCCACACATGGTAAGGGTGTCAGAAGGAGATTATCGGTCTCTGCTGGCACTGAGGCACGACTCAGTTGCTTTGCCCATGCTTAGTGATCAGTTGTATCCCTGGAAGCAATCCAAGATAGAGGAGGAGCAGTAACACATCGGAGGTAGCACCCCCCCCAGAAGAGGAGAGAATATTTACATATTTCTAGGGCAGAAAAGATCAGAGCACAGACCAGGAGTGAAGTTAACACTTCTTGAATCATACAACCTTGAAAGAACTGACAACTTGCAGATCCCTAGAAGTGTCCCTGAGAACAGCTGCAAAACACCCCAAAAACTTAGAATAGTGACCCTCTACCCCAGAAGCAGAGACCTACTTTTAACAAAGAGTTAAAATCAAGTCAGAGACTGGGCAAATGAGCAAACAGAAAAAACAACTCTGACCATAGAAAGTTACAATGATGACAAGGAAGAACAATGCACTCTCATAGGGCAGAGACAAGGTGTTGGAGTGAAGGCAGGAATTCCCAAAAAGCTACAAAAGTCATCAAATTATGACTCTAATCAAAATTAGGAGCGGGAAGAACCCACAAAAGACTGAGTGATACAATTTCCCAGTCCAAGAGAAACTAGTCATTTTGTAGGAAAGGTCCATTCCACCAGGACCAAGAGTTGGAAAAAGCCATAGCCACAGCAAAGCTGGGCCAGGTGCCTGGGTCCAGCAGAGGGGACAGTTTAATCATCAGGAACATCTGGAAGGAGTGGGAGAGAACTTTGCTGAGCCAGAGAGAGCAGAGTGGAGCTCCAGCTTCAGAGTAGCCCTTCAGTGAGAACCTGCAGCAGGAGTTGACAGAGCCACCTCGCAGGTCCCAAAGACAGTAAGGTGATTGGGGGAAATTGCAGAAATCTCTCTACTATCCCTGGGGCAGGACTCAGCTGTTTGCCCACACTCAGATTCAGTTTGCAGTCGGGGTCCCCACAACCCACCATAGATAAGCAGGGACCCTCCAGAGAGGGGGGGTGGAGGCTGAACACAGGCAAGAGAGCAGTCAGAGGCTCTCATAAAATCTTGTAGGTATTATGGCCCCTATGGGCTGTCCCTAAAACCCCCCAAAGCCTTGGAAGTTCAGTAAATCAGTCATGGGCTGAGGAAATGAGCAGACAATAGAAAAAAGAAGAATCTCATCATAGAAAATTACTTTGGTCCCATGGAGGATAAAAATATACACTCACATAACAACAACATCAAAGCTTCTATATCCAAAAACCTCCAAGAGAAAATAAAATATTAGTTCAGGTTATGGATGAGCTCAAGAATACTTTGAAAAGCAATTAAAGGAGGTAGAGTAAAAATTGCAAGGAGAAAAGAAAGTCATGTAGATAAATTATGAAAACCAAGTCAGCAGCTTGGTGAATGAAATAAAAAAGTACTGAAGAAAATAATATGTTAAAAACCAGTTTATGCCAAATGGAAAAAGCAATACAAAAGACAAATGAAGAGAAGAATGCCTTAAAAAGCAGAATTGGTCAGTTGGAAAAGGAAATTTAAAAAAACTTTGTGAAGAAAATATCTCCTCCAAAAGTAGAATGGAACTAAAGGGAGCTGATGGCTTTGCCAGAACTCAGATACCTATAGATACCTCATAGATGCCAAAAAAAATTAGAAGAAAAGGTGAAATATCTCATTGGAAAAACAACTGACCTTGAAAACAGATCCATGAGAGATAATTTAAAAATTATTGCGTTATAGCAAAGGCATGACCAGGAAAAGAGCCTAGATTTCATTTTTCAATAAATAATGCATCAAAATTGCCCAGAGATCCTAGAAACAAGATAAAATAGAAATTGAGGGAATTCACTGATCACCTCCTGAGAGATCCCAAAAGAAGTACTTCCAGGAATACTAAAATCAGACTCCAAAATTCCCAAGTCAAAGAGAAAATTCTAACAGCTGTCAAAAACAAGGAATTCAACTACTGTGGCTCTATAGTCAGGATTACAGGGGATCTGCAAGCATCAATATTAAGGACTCATAGGACTTGGAATATGATATTCCTAAAGGCAACTCCCCAGCAATACTGAACTTCCTCTTTCAGGGGAAAAGATGGACTTTCAATGAAACAGGGGACTTTCAAACTTTCTTATTAAAACAACCAGAGCTGAACATTAAGTTTGATCTCCAAGTAGAGGGAACCAAGGAGGTGGTGGATGAGAAGGACTAACTATCAGGAACTCAATGATGTTGAACTGCTTGCATTCCTTCCTGGGAAGAAGATACTAATAACTCATATGAACTTGAATGAATGCATATATATATATATATATATATATATATATATATATATATATGTATAAATATATATATATAAAACTTAATCTTATTAGTGTAAAATGTTTTAATTTAATATAGTCAAAATCATTCATTTTGCAGTTTATAATGAACTCTGATTCTTGTTTGGTCATAAATTTATCATCTTTCCATAGATCTGATAGATAGAGTATTTCTTCCTGTATTAACTTATCTGTAGTATCGCTTTTCCAGTCTAAATCCTGTGTTTATTTTGACCTTAAGTTGGTATAGGTGGTGAGATGTGGTTCTATGTCAAGTTTTTGTCATATTATTTTCCAGTTTTCCTGACAATTTTTGTCAAACAGTGAATTATTATCCCCAAGGCTGATGTCTTTGGGTTTGTGAAATCGTAGATTACTATTATCATTGACTGCAGTTTCTTTTGAACCTATCCTAATCCACTGAGCCATGACTCTATTTTTAACTAAGACCAGGTGGTTTTAATGACTGCTGCTTTACAGTACAGCTTTAGATCTGGTAGAGCTAGGCCACCTTTCTTTACATTTTTTTCATCAGCTCCCTTGCTATGCTTGATGTTTTGTTGCTCCAGATGAATTTTATTACTATTTTTTCTAGCTTGGTAGAGTAGGTATTTGGTAGTTTGATTGGTATGGCATAAGTAATTTAATTTGTGTAGAATTTTCATTTTTATATTAGCTTGACCTAATCATGAGCAACCAATATGTTTTCAAAATTTTAGATCTGACTTTATTTGGGTGAGAAGTGCTTTATAATTGTGTTCATATACTTTCTTGGTTTGTCGTGGGAGGTATACTGAATTTTTTAATTCTTTCAAAGGAGTTTTTAGATGATTTTCTCAGGTTCTCTAGGTATGACATTATATCATCTGGGAAGAGTGAAACCTTTGCTTCTTCATTGACAGTTCTGAGTCCTTCAATTTCTTTTTCCTCTCTTATTCCTACAGTTAGCATTTCTAATATGAAATTGAATAGTAATGGTGATAATGGGCATTCTTGTTTCAAGCCTGATTTTACTGGATATACTCTGAGTTTATTCCCATTACATATAATATTTTTTGATTGTTTTAGTTAGATGCCATTTATTTTTTTTAGGTTTTTATTATTTTGCAAAGCAAATGGGGTTAAGTGGCTTGCCCAAGGCCACACAGCTAGGCTGTGTGCGACTGGATTTGAACTCAGGTACTCCTGATTCCAGGTCCAATGCTCTATCCACTGCACCACGTAACTGCCTCTAGATACTATTTATTATTTTAAGGAATGTTCCATTTATTCCCAAACTTTCTAGGGTTTGTAGTAGGAATCGATGTTTTATTTTATTAAAAGCTTTTTCAGTATCCATTCATATACATATACATATATATATTATATATAAAAGATTTCTATTGATCTTGCTATTGCTATGTTCAATAATGTTGTGTGTTTTCTTAATATTGAACCGTCCCTGCCTGCCCGGTATGAATTCTACTTGATCATGGAGTATCATCCTAAAAATAATTTGCTATAGGCTCATTGCTAAAATTTTATTTACATGTTTTGCATTGATATACATTAGGGATACTGGTCAATAATTTTCTTTGTTTTGGTTCTTCCTGGTTGAGGTATGAGCACCATGTTGGTGTCATAAAAGGAGTTTGGCAGAACTAATTCTTCTCTTATTTTTTAAAAATAGTTTATGTAGAATAGGAATTAATTGTTCCTAAAATGTTTGGTAAAATTTACTTGTAAATTGATCTGGATCTGGACACTTTTTCTTAGGGAGTTTATTGATGGTTTCTTCAATTTCTTTTTCTGAAGAGAGATTATTTGAGTAATTTATTTCCTCTTCTGTTAATCTGGGCAGTTTGCATTTTTGTAAATATTCCTCCATTTCACTCAAGTTATGCAATTTATTGGCATATAGTTCAGCAAAGTAGCTCTGAATTATCTCTTTAATTTGCTCCTCATTAGTGGGTAGTGTACCCTTTTCATTTTTGATACTGGTAATTTATTGATCTTCTTTTTTAACATTTTATTTGTTTTCCAATTATATAAAATAGTAATATATATCCATCATTTTTTGCAAGGCTCTGAATTCTACAATATGCCCCTATCTTCCCTCCCCCCCAAAGAAGGCTATCTGACAATTTCTACATTGCTTCCATGCTATACATTGATGTAAAATGAATGTTATAAGAGTAAACACAAGAATAAACATAAACTCCCTCCCCCCAAAGATATGGGAAACCTCAAGAATAGAGAGAGAGAGGAAAAAAATGTACCTTAGTTGATGTTCAAATTTCTTTCTCTGGGGTGAGTTGCTTTCCCTATCATAAATCCACCAGAGAAATTGCTTCAATATTTTTCCCTCAGTTGCTATTATTAGCCATACCTCCACTCTATTTCTCCCCACTCTCATTTATTCTATTCTTTCTCTCCTTTTATCCTGGCTGTCCAAAAGGGTGTTGCATCTGAGTACCCTCTCCCTCAATCTTCCCTCTCTTCTATCACCTATTCCCCGCTTCCCTCCCCCCATTTCCCCTCATCCCATCCCTTTCCTCCCATCCTTCTCCAGGGCAAGACAGATTTCCTCACCCAATTAAGTGTGTATGTCATTTCCTCCCTGAGCCATTTCCGATGAGAATGAAGGCACACTCCTTCCCCCTTGCTGTCCCCCTTCCCCTCCACTGAAAAAGGTTTTTCTTTGACTCTTGTGTGAAATCTCTGAGCTTCTTCTTCATCTCCTTTTCCTTCCTTCCAGTACTTTCCCCCATCACCCTTTGACTCCATCCTTTTGCCACATCATACCATTATATTCCACTCTTTCTTATGTTCTGTCTATATATGCTCCTTCTAACAGCTCTTATAAATGAGAAGGTTCAAATGAGTTATCAATATCTTCTTCCCATGCAGGAATACAAGCAGTTCAACAACATCAAGTTCCTCATAGTTAGTCCCTTTCTTCCATTCCCTCTATGGTTCACCAGCATCCTGCACCTGGAGATCAAACTTTCTGTTCCACTCTGGTTGTCTCGTTAGGAAAGTTTTAATGTCCCCTATTTCATTGAAAATCCATCTTTTTCCCTGAAAGAGGATGTTCAGTTTTGCTGGGTAGTTGATTCTTGGCTGTAAACCAAGATCTTTTGCCTTCCAGAATATCATATTCCAATCCCTATGAGCCCTTAATGTACATACTGCCAGATCCTGTGTAATCCTGGCTATAGAGCCTCAGTAGTTGAATTGTCTGTTTCTGGCAACTTTTAGAGTTTTCTCTTTGATTTGGGAGTTTGGGAATTTGGCTGTAATATTCCTGGAAGTTTTTCTTTTGGGATCCCTTTCAGAGGGTGACTGGTGAATTTTCTCAATTTCTATATTACCCTCAACTTCTAGGATCTCAAGGAAATTTTGCTGTATTATTACTTGAAAGATGAATTCTAGAATCTTCAACTGGTCATGGCTTTCAAATAGTCCAATAATTTTCAAATTGTTTCTTCTGTATCTGTTTTCAAGGTCAGTTGTTCTTCCAAAGACATATTTCACATTTTCTTCTAATTTTTGGCTTGGGGCAGCTAGGTGGCACAGTGAATAGAGCACCAGCCCTGGAGTCAGGAGTGCCTAAGTTCAAATCCAGCCTCAGACACTTAATAAATAACTAGCTTTGTGGCCTTGGGCAAGCCACTTAACCCCGTTTGCCTTGCAAAAACCTAAAAAAATAAAATATTTATTTATTTGTTTGTTTGTTTGTTTGTTTGTTTGTTTATTAGGTTTTCCCAAGGCAAACGGGGTTAAGTGACTTGCCCAAGGCCACACATCTAGGTAATTATTAAGTGTCTGAGACCGGATTTGAACCCAGGCACTCCTGACTCCAGGGCCAGTGCTTTATCCACTACGCCACCTAGCTGCCTCAAAAAATAAAATATAAAAAGTAAAAAATAAAAAAGTAAACAACATAGTATAGGATTCTGGTTTTTCATCCATTCTGCTATCTACTTCTGTTTTATGGAACAGTTCACCCATTCACATTTACAGTTAAGATGACTAATTCTGTATTTTCCTCCATACTATCATTCTCCATTTATAGTTTACTATTTCCTTTACTCTTATTCTTCCTCATCAAAATTTTACTTCCTTTTCCCTTTGACTTTTCTTTTAAAATTCAACTTTCAATTTATTTGCACTTTTTCTTTTCCCTTCCTTTTTATCAGTCCCTTCTCCCTTTATCTTTCCCTTTTCATCTCCTCCCCTTCCTTGTAGATTAGAATAAATTTTAAACCGAATTGGTAATATTTCTTATTCCTTCTTTGGGCCAAGTCTACTGAATAGAATTTATTCAGATTTCACTCTCTCCCTACTTTCCCTCTGAAATTATCATTCTTTGTGCCTCTTGCCCTGGTGATATTTAGTGCTCTGGTACTATTAATCAGGTATTATCAGCCACAGTTTCATCATTTTCTTGTTGATAAGCTCATATCATTATCAAGTTCAGCATTGTCTCAAATTACATCCAATAATATTCATAACAATTTGATACCTTAGCCTCTGTCTCTGTCTTTCCTTCTCTCAGTCTTCTCTGTCTCTGTCTCTGTTTTGATTGTTTCTGTCTTTGTATTTGTCTCTGTCTCTGCTTCTCTTTCTCTCTCTCTCTCTCTCTCTCTCTCTCTCTCTCTCTGTCTGTTTGTGTGTGTGTGTGTGTGTGTGTGTGTGTGTGTGTGTGTGTGTATCTCTTTCTCTCTCTCTGCCACTGTATATCTGGCTCAGTTACTTGTCTGGGTCTCTGTCGGTTCACTCTGACTGTGTATGTGAACTTTGTCTGTGCCACTTCCTATGACAGTTTTTGAAAAGTTACTGTCTCTGTCTGCATCTATTACTGTCTCTGTCTTCCTTTTTCTGCTTTTCTGTTTCTGTCTCTGCTACAGTCTCTCTGGTTTTCATTATCTCTGTCACTGTCTCTGTCTCAGTCTGTGAGTCTCTCCCTAGTCCTTCCTCTGTGACTAAGGTCTGCAACCTCTTCTTCTTCAACCTCACCTCCCCTCCTCTTCAAATCTGCCAGGGACATTCATTAGCTTAAGCTGCTTTCAAACCAATTAGTCATGTTGGTAGTTTTCTACACCAGAGCATGAGGGAAGGAGGAAAGGAGGACTTGGAGAGGTTGTACATTAACATCCCTAAGGAGAAGAGAAGGTGAGTGAAGAAGGCAGGACGTAGGCATCAGGGGGGAGGGGGTGTGAGGTGAGCAAGGCTGTTCCCGGTTCACAGATTAGCCCTAAGAATCCCTCTGCCTGACTTCAGGACCTTGGTTACCAGTGAGCTCCCTGTCCCTGCCTTACAATGGAAACCAAGTAATCCCTCACAAGTGTTTCTGGAAAGAAAAATTGCAGTCATGTATTGACTGGTCCAGGTGACCTTCAGGGCCCCTCCCTATTTTGGAGTCCCAAGATTCCAGGCAAAGATTTCTATCTCCTGCAGTTCTCAAAGGCATTTCTCCTCCACTTCCCTCCTGCTGATCCTCAGGATAATCTCCAAGACTTTAACTACCAGTGAAGAAAAACATTTTCACCCTGGAAGTCCCCTCTACTCTTGCACCATTCTCATACACCAGGAACCCCTGACCCTGGACACTTCTTCCTCTGATTGTCTGCTCCTGCCTAGACTTGCCATTTAAAGGAGGAGACCTGAGCCAACCATGTCCCCTTTCCCACCTCATGTTCTTCCTACATCCCTCCTCCCTTCCCTTTCTTCCCCATCCTCCCCCCATTTCAGTTCCATTTAATGTGTTATCTTCTGATCTTAGACTGTAAGGTCTTTGAGGGCAAGACCAGTCTTTCTCTTTCTCTTTGTCATCTCAATCTCTTACACAATGTCTGACACACATGGCTTTTATTGAATTAAGTTCTTATAACTGCCTGTTGATTTGACTTGACACCCAGAAACAGAGAGATCAACCTTGTTCTACTAGTCCTACCTAGGCCGCACTGGAAAAAAAATGGACAGATGTCTGCAAGAGACAGATTTGTATTGAAACAGAGAATTTGCCCTATCCCAAGAAGAAATGGCCCATATTGGAAAGGATGGGTGCCCCTTCTCTAGAGTCATCAACCATCCCCATTGCATGATACTTTTTGAGATATCAAAAGCTACCTGAACTCTAGCTGTTCTGCCAGATCTGAGATTGAAGGCACATGGAATGCCTAAGGCCCCTTCTACCTCCCAAGGCCATAGTCCCTTGAGATGGATATTCTGAAGGAGCTCCATGACTCTGCTCACTTTTCCTTCCCCCTGGGTTTAGAATTTTCTTCCACCCAATTGCTCTTGAATTTCCATATCTGTGGAAAGGTAGCATCTCCTTAATAGCTGTGCGTCATCAGGACCCTCTCTCTTGGTTGAGCGAGTTATCACATTCCCAGTGGGAGATCTCTTTTACACTGTATTGGGTGAGTATCATTAAAAAGTTGATCTAAATTTTACTCCTAGATTAAAACTTATGACAGGCTCTTCAAGGGGGGAGAGGGTGGAAGAACAGTAGGGGTGAAACAGGGATACCAAGCTGCAACACAGAAAAGCCTATGGGGAAATCCCATTGGTCACATGGGATTTCCTGCCCTTGACTTGAAGACATAGTTCATTGGAAACCAATCCTACCTGGGCATCAATCAGGAACATCTTTGGGCTCTGTCCATTGACCATCTTAGACATGCTGGAGTTAAGGACTGAGTCATCAGGGCAACAGGATAGAGAGAGGGAGCTGAAATGAATTTGTGACAGAAAAATATGTCTCCAAACCAGAGTGTTATTTAGATGTCTACAGGTTTTAGACTAAATTGTTGATGAATATCACACAATGTAGTCTGGGCAAAGAGCCTCAGCAGGGTCAACATATTTTAGGGTTAGGTCAGAGCCAAAATGGTGGCATGAGAACTGCATTTCCCAGGAGCTCTCTTCCAAAATATTTCACAAAACTTAGCATTTTGACTCTAACAAAATTTTCAAGAGACAGAACCCACAGAAAGAACAAGTGAGGCAATTCTCAAGTCCAAGGTAACCTAGAAAAGCTTGGGAAGGCTCTATTCCATGGGACTGGAGCTGGCGGGAGCATAGCCAAGGTCACCGGGTCAGAGTGAAGTAGTTCCAACTTACCAGGAACAGACTGTTGGTTGCCTAGATCCCTGGGAGCACTGTCTTATGGCAGCAGAACTCGTTTGCTGATCTGCCAACTCAGGGAATACCAAATACAATTTGGAATATCAGTGGGGAAACCTCTGCTAGAGTCAGCATGAAGTCCAGTCCAGTGTGGCCCTCAGTGAAGTCATAGCTCTCAGTGCTGTCCAGATCCCAGGAAATGGAGGCAGACCTATAGAACTTCCCAGCAGCTAGCCACCCAGCAGTTGATCCAAAAGTGCTCATCACTCAGAAGGTAAAGGGGTGAGAAGAGATTGTTGATGTTTCTCCTCTGTCCTTGGGACAGAACTTTGAAGCTTTACCCATATTCAGACCCTGATGACAATCTGGGTGGAGCATAGTGGAGTAGGGATCCTCCTCATAGCTCCAGGGCAGAGGTGGGTACTTGTGGTCATCCACAGACCAAAGCGCATCCGGGGAGATCAGTCAGAACCTCTCATAAGGTCTTGAAGGAACTGGGGGTGCTTGCAGGGCTGTCCCAACAACAACTCAAAAGCTTTGGAAGCACTCCAAAACCAAGGCACAGGCTGTGGAAATGAGTAAACAGTCAGGTTTTCTTGACCATAGACAAATACTTTGGTCCCATGGAGGATCAAAACACACACTTAGAAGATGACAAAGTCTAAACTTCTGTATCCAAAGCTGCCTAGAAAACTCGGAGGCTATGACAGAGCTCAAAAAAGATTTTGAAAATCAAGTAAGGGAAGTAGAGGAAAAATTGGGAAGAGAAATGAGAGAGATACAGGAAGAATGTGAAAACCAAGTCAGCAGCATGATAAAGGAGATATAAAAAATGCCAAAGAAAATGTGTTAGAAACTAAATGGAAAAGCAGTTCAAAAAGTTAATGTGGGGGGGGGGGGAGCAGAATTGGCCAGATGGAAAATGAGATAAGAAAACTCTCTGAAGAAAGCAATCCTTCAAATGTAGAATGATTTATAAGGAAGCTAATGACTTTGTGAAGAATCAAGAAACAATAAAAAAATATCAAAAGAATGAAAACTAGAAGAAAATGTGAAATATCTCATTGGAAAAATAACTGCCCTGGAAAATAGATCCAGGAGACACAATTTTAAACTATTTGGACTGCCTGAAAGGAAAGGAGCCCTGACTTCATTTTTAAGGAATTTTTACAGGAAACTTGCCCTGATATCCTTGAAGCAATGGGAAAAGCAGTAACCGAGTGAATCCACTGAGCTCCTCAAGAAAGAGATCCAAAGAAAATAACCCCACCAGGAATATTATAGCCAAATTTCAGAACTCCCAATTCAAAGAGAAAACATTACAAGCAGCCAGAAGGTAATAATTTCAATACACTGCAACAAAAATCAGGATTACACAGGACTTAGCAGCTTCTAAATTAAGGGCTCATAGGGCTTGAAATATAATATTCTGGAAGGTTAAAGAGCTTGGATTACAACCAAGAATCAACTGTCCAGCAAAACTGATCATTCCGGGGAAAAGATGGATATTCAAGGAAATAGGGGGATTTAAACTTTCCTGTTGAAATGACCAGGGCTAAGGGGCAGCTAGGTGGCACAGTAGATAAAGCACCAGCCCTGGAGACAGGAGTACCTGAGTTCAAATTCAGTCTCAGACTCTTAATAATTACCTAGCTGTGTGGCCTTGGGCAAGTCACTTAACCCCATTTGCCTTGCAAAAACCTAAAAAAAAATGACCAGGTCTAAACAGAAAGTTTGATCCCTAGGTACAAGACTCAGGTGAAGCATAGAGAGGGTGGACAGAAAGGTGAATTACGAGGGACTTAATGATTTTAACTATGTGCATATATGATATATATTGATGATACTCATATGAACCTTCTCATTTATTAGAGCTTTAGGAAGGAGCATGTTTAGACAAGGCCCAAGAGGGAGCTGAATATGTAAGTATAATATATTGTAAAGATGTGAAGATGTAGAGTGAAATGGGAATATACTGGGAGAAATGGAAAGGAAAGGTAGAATGGGCTAATATATATCACATAAAAATATTAAGGAAAAGCTTTTGCAATGCAGTGAAAAGGGGGAAGGCAAGGGGCAATGAGGGAGGCTTCATTTTCATTGGAAATCATTCAGAGACGAAACAACATGCACATTAATAGTCTTTGTAAATCTTTTACCCCAGAGGAAAAAGGAGAGGAAGGGGATAGGAGACAGGGGACAGGGGGAGGGGAGGAAGAATGTAGGTGATAAAAGAAGGGGCAGATCATGGGAGAGGGTAGTCAGATACAACACATCTTTTCGTTCTTTGCAAGGTGGTGGGGTTGGGTGGCCTACCCAGAACCACATGCCTGGGTGATTGTTGGGTGTCTTGGGTGGGATTTGGGCTTGGAGCCTCCTGGGCCCTGGGGTCAGTGTTCTGTCTGCTGTAAAACTTGGCAGCCCCATCACATGGAGGGACAGAGTGAAAAGAGGAAGAAAATAGAGTAAATGGGAATAGGGAAGAATGGATGGAAAGAATTACAACCAGCAATAGCAACTATGGGGAAATATGCAGAAGTAACTTCTCTAATAGACTTATGGTAAAGAATGAAATCCACAGAGCTGAGACAGAGCTGATTGTATCTGAACACTGACTAAAGCACAGTTTTTTCCTCTTGCTTTTACTTTACTTCTTGTGAGATTTTTTTCTGAGGTCAGGGGGGATTATGTTTACTTTCAGAACATGACTATTCTAGTAATGTGTAAATAAATAAAAATGTAAGTCAAAAATATAATAATTATTGTAAATATATATCCCACCCCTGTGCTTCTAGCAGAGCCCCAGCATTCCTGCAGGAGGATCTGACTTTCTGCAGTAAAAGCACAGAAACAATGCCAGGTGTTCATAATTTGCCCCAAGTCTTGGGTGTGGGTGACAGATCTCCCCCAGTGCTAGTTATCCAGAGAGAGTCTCTGAGGTTCTACTCCTGACAGCCAAACCCAGATTGATGTAAGACTGCCCAGATCCAACCTCAGACCTAGGGAGTGGGCAATTAACAACAACAGCACAGACAATCCAGAGAAAGTTTGGGGCATTCATTCCTGGTGGAGCCACAGAGTAAACCCCTGGATTTTATGTCAGTAAGCAAGGCCTTTAGGGATCTCAACACCAAAGGTCAGTCCCTCACCCAACACAAGACCCTAGGGAAAGAGGCCAAAATGAAGAAAGCACAGTGCAATGAAAAGCCTAATGAATGTGTCCTTAGAGATAAGGATACTGGCTCAAAAAGGGGTGGAGTTGCAGAGGAGAATATGAATTGATCTCCAGATCAAAAAACTTCTTAGAAGAAATCAAAAAGGAGTTTAAAAATCAAATGGAAAAATTGGGGAGAGAGGTGCAAAAGAAAATGATCACTATGCAAGAGAAAATTAACATCTTAACAACAAGAAAAAAGATCCTTTGAAAATACAATTGGACAAGGAAAAAAGAAAATAATTGTCTCAAAAACACAATTAGGCAAATGGAAAAAGATAAAAACTTCTTCAAGAATAAAATTGACCAATTGGAAAAGGAAATGTAAAAGGTAAATGAGGAACATTCTTCTCTAAAGAGATGATTAACATCTATGGAAACTAATGACTTCATGATACACCAAGAATCTGTTAAATTCAAAAAAATGAAAAAAGTAGTATATAGAAAATAGACTTCCAGCCAAGATGGTGGAGAGAAAACAAGCACAGTTCTAAAGCCTCCTGATATTTCCCCATCTATCATATGAAACAAACCTCTTAACAGAAATCCAACCCACAAAACCCAAAAAGAAAAGCCAGGAGAAAGAACATCTACCTCAGGATTTGTCTCCCTGAGGAGCATTGGACGAATTCAGGCGGGTGAGTCTGGGCAGAGAGGGAAGATCAGCCCTGGATCAGCCAGATCAGTGGCTGAATTGGAGGTGGGCAGCCTGAAGGCCCAAGAGCCAGACTTGCTAGATAAGCGATGGGGCTAGACTGTTGGGGCTTCAGTCAACTAGGGAGTAGAGGCTCGCTGACCCTCTAAAGTTTGCCAACAGGGCTGGGGGGAAAGTTCTGGTACAGGATAGCTGCAGACACATCATCCCTGGCTCCTCTGGTCTGAGGAACTCTGAGCCCATGCCTCCATTGTGGCTGAGGCCTCTTCCTGGAACAAACAATTTCAGACTACTTCTGCCTCAGGCACAGGTGTTTGAGCAGAGGAGCCAGCCCAGCTGACAATAGGGAGAGGAATGACCTCAAGTCAGGGTAAAGCCCACCATTGATTGAAGGCAAAAGGATTCATGAGCTAAAACTCCTCCCTTCAAACAAAGGGAGAAGACCTCAATCAAGGTCATAGACACTCCAGAGAAAGCAACCAGCACCTCCTACTGGCCAACCAGAGAAAGTTCGCTCCATGAGTAAAGCTCTATGGATCCCAAGCCCCTGTGAACCAGCCCCTCCCCAACTCAAGGTCTTAGCAAGATGAAGAAGGGTCAGTGAAAAGGTGGATCCATTGAAAAATTCTTGGAAGGGAAAGACCCTAACTCAGAAAAACCTAGAACCTCTGAGGAGAATACAATCTGGTCTTCAGCACAGAAAGACATCCTGGAAGAAATAAGGAAGAAGCTTAAAAATCAGCTGGAAAATTTGGGAGAGACAATTAATACCTTGCAACAAGAAAACAAATACTTAAAAAATACAATTGGACAAATACAAAATGAGAATAAATCTCTCAGATCCTCAACTGGGAAAATGCAAAAACAAATTAGTTCTCTCAAAACGCCAATTGGTCAAATGGAAAGCTCTTTCAAAAGTAGAATTGACCAACTGGAAAAGGAATAGCAAAAGGTTAATGAAGAATATTACTCTCTAAAAAAAGAATGGAGTCTGCAGAAAATAATGACTCCATGAGACAGCAAGAGCCAGTTAAACAAACCCAGAAAATAGAAAAAATAGAAGAAAATGTAAAATACCTGATCAGCAAAACAACTGACCTCGAGAATAGGCCAAGGAGGGTCAACCTGAAAATTATTGGACTTGCTGAAAACATTGAAGAGAAAAAAAAGCCTGGACTTAATATTACAGGACCTAGTGATTGGAAACTGCCCTGATATCATGGAACTAGAGGGAAAAGTAGTTATTGAAAGAATACATGGATCCCCTCCAGAAAAAGATCCCAAAATGGAAACACCAAGGAATGTTGTGGCCAAATTCCAGAACTATCAGATAAAAGAGAAAATCCTACTAGCAGACAGAAAGAAACAATTTAAATATCTAGGAGTCATAGTAAGGATTATGCAGGCTGGCTGCATCAACATTAAGGGATAGAAGGGCCTGGAACCAGATATTTGGAAGAGCAAGGGAGCTTGGAATGCAGCCAAGAATCCACCATCCCACAAGGCTGAGCCTTCTCTTCCAAGGAAAAAGATGGACATTTAATGAAATGGAAGAATTCCAAAAATTCCAGATGAAAAGACCAGAGCTAAATAGAAAATTTGGACATCAAACAGGGAGGTTCAAGAGATACATGAAAATGTAAAAAAAAAGGGGGGGGGATTGCTAAAGGAAAAAAAACTGCTATCCAATAAGTTGAAACTGGCTATATTCCAGCATGGGGAAAAATATTCTCATCAATCTTGAGAATTGTAACGCTAATAGAGAGAATATCCCTAGCCAGAAGTGATGGATATTCATGACCTATCCATGAGACTGCTATCCAATGAGATGTAACTGGCTTTGACCCTACTTGGGAGAAAGACTCTAATAACTCTCAAGAATTTTAACTCTATTAAATAGAATGTACTTAGCTAGAAGTGACAGATACTCAGAATTTTCTATGACTCAGAATGATCTAAAAAAACAAACTCCTTAAAAAGGGGGACAGGAAAGAGACAGGAGGAGGGAAGGGATTGAATGGGGTAAATCTCATTACACTAAGAGGTACAAAATACCTATGGTATTAGAGGGGAAGAAGGGAGGAGATGAGAAACACCTGAATCTTCTTCTCATCAGACTTGGCTTAAAGTCTACTTACACATACTTAGTTAACTTAAAAAAACATATAACCTTTCAAGTATTGAAAGTGGAAAAGGGGAGGGGGATGGAGAAAGGGAAGGTGTGTGGGGGAAAAGGGGAACTAACAAAAGGAAGGGAAGGGAAAGGGAAAAAGGGAAAGGGGAAAGAAAGGGGATGGGGTGATATAGGAGGGCAAACACACTGAAGGGGGTGGTATTCAGAAATAAATACTGGGGAATATGGATAAAGGGGGCAAGGAGGAAAATACAAAGAGAGGAAAGAAAGCATGGAGGGCAATAAAGAATTAGTAATCATAACTTTGAATGTGAATGGGAGGAACTCTCCCTTAAAACATAAGCGAATATCAGAGTGAATTAAAATAGAATCCAACAATATGCTGCTTAAAAGAAACTCATTTGAAGCAGAGAGATACATACAGAGTAAAGGTAAAAAGTTGGAGCAAAATATATTTCGATTCAGCTGAAGTAAGAAAAAAGCAGGGGTAGCAATCTTTATCTCAGACAAAGCAGCAGCAAAAATAGCATTAAGAGATAAGGAAGGAAACTTTATCCTCCTAAAAGGTACCATAGACAATACAGCTATTTCAATACTGAATATATATACACGCAATGGGACAGCATCCAGATTCTTAGAGGAGAAGCTGAAACAACTACAGGAAGACATATACAGCAAAACTCTAGTAGTGAGAGACCTCAAACTCCCGATCTTAGATCTAGATAAATCGAATCATAAAATAAACAAGAAAGAAGTTAAGAAGGTAAATAGATTGTTATAAAAATTAGATATGGTAGACTTATGGAGGAAAATGAATGGGGATAGAAAGGAATATACATTTTTTTCTGCAGTACATGGAACCTATACAAAAACTGACCATGTCCTTGGACATAAAAACCTAATGATCAACTGCAGAAAGGCAGAAATAGTGAATACATCTTTCTCAGATCACAATGCACAAAAAGTCATATGCAATGTTGGGCCAAGGAGATATAGACCCAGAACCAATTGGAAACTGAATAACCTCATTTTAAAGAATGAGTGGACCAAAAAACAAATTAGAGAAAGAATTAACCATTTTATCCTAGATGATGATAATAATGAAGCAACAGACTAAAACCTATGGGATTCATTCAAAGCAGCTCGCAGGGGATATATTATATCTTTAAATGCTTATACCAATAAATTGGAGAAAGAGGAAATCAATGAACTAAACATGCCACTAAAAAATTAGACAAAGAACAAATTAAAAATTTCTAATTCAATAACAAATTATAAATTCTAAAAATTAAAGGAGAAATTAATAAAATTGAAAGCAAAACAAACTTTTGAATTCATTAATAAAGCCAAAAGTTGGTATTATGAAAACACCAATAAAATTGATAAACCTATGGGCAATTTGATTAAAAATAGAAAGAAGAAAACCAAATTGCTAGCATCATAAATGAAAAAAGGAGAACCCACTACCAATGAGGAGGAAATTAAAGTAATAATTCAAAATTATTTTGCCCAACTCTATGCCAATAAATTTCATAATCTAAGTGAAATGGATGAAAAATTACAAAAATATAAGGTGCCCAGGCTAAATGAATAAGAGATTTATTACCTAAACAATAGCCTATCTCAGAAAAAGAAATTCACCAAGCCATCATTGAACTCCCCAAGAAAAAATCACCAGGGCCTGATGGATTCACAACTTAATTCTACCAAACATTTAAGGAACAATTGGTTCCAATTCTGTATAAACTCTCTGGAAAAATAGGGAAAGATGGAACTCTGCCTGACTCTTTCTATGAAACCAATATGGCAATGTTACCTAAACCAGGAAGAGTTAAAACAGAGAAAGAAAACAGAGACCTATCTCCCTGATGAATATAGATGCAAAAATATTAAATGAAATCTTAGCAAAATGATTACAACAAGTTATCACTAGGATAATACAATATGATCAAGTAGGATTTATCCCAGGAATGCAGCGTTGGTGCAATATTAGGAAAACTGTTAGTATACTCAATTATATCAACAACAAACCTATCAGAAATCATATGATCATATCAATTGATGCTGAAAAAGCATTTGACAAAATACGGCATCCATTCCTACTAAAAACACTAGAGAGTGTAAAAATAAATGGACTGTTCCTTAGAATAATTAGCAGTATCTATCTGAAACCTTCAACAAACATTATATTCCATGTGGAGAGGCTAGAGGCATTCCCAATAAGATCAGGGGTGAAACAAGGGTACCCATTATCACTACTATTCAATATTGTATTAGAAATGTTAGCTTCAGCAATTAGAGTTGAAAAAGAAATTGAAGGAATTAGAATTGGGAAGGGAAGAGACAAAACTCTCACTCTTTGCAGATCACATGATGGTCTACCTAGAAAATCCCAAGAAATCATCCAAAAAACTACTGGAAACAATTAGCAATTTTAGCAAAGTTGCAGATTATAAAATAAACCCTCATAAATTCTCAACTTTTCTATATATGTCTAGCAAGATACAGCAGGAAGAGCTAGAAAGAGAAATCCCATTCAAAGTTACCTCAGACAATATAAAATACCTGGCAGTCTATTTGCTAAGACAGACTCAGAATCTTTTTGTAAACAATTATAAAACACTTCTGAAACAAATTAAATCAGATTTACATAACTGGGCAAATATCAACTGCCCATGGATAGGTAGGGCTAATATAATGAAAATGACAATTCTACCAAAAGTGAACTATGTGTTAAGTGTCCTACCAATCAGAATTCCAAAAAATTACTTTAATGGGTTGAGAAAAAATGTAATTAAATTCATATAGAGAAATAAATGTCAAGAATTTCCAGGAGCTTAAGGGAAAAAAGTGCAAAAGAAGTTGGCTTAGCCCTACCTGATCTAAAATTATATTATAAAGCATCAGTCATCAAAACTGTTTGGTATTGGCTAAGAAGTAGAGTGGTGGACCAGTGGAATAAACTAGGTGTAAAAGCAGGAGATGATTATAATAATCTGCTGTTTGATAAACCCAAAGAGTCCAGCTATTGGGATAAAAACTCCCTCTTTGATAAAAACTGCTGGGAAAATTAGAAGTTAATATGGAAGAAACTTAGATTAAAAAAACATCTAACACCCTTTACCAAGATAAGATCCAAATGGTTACAGGACTTACACATAAAAAAAGCAATACTATAAGGAAATTAGAAAATCAAGGACTAGTTTGCCTGTCAAATCTATGAAAAGCAGAGCAGTTTATGACTAAGGAAGAGATGGAGATCATCACCAAAAATGAATTAGAGTATTTCGATTACATTAAATTACAAAGCTTTTGCACAGATAAAACTACTGTAACCAAGATCAAAAGAAATGTAGTAAATTGGGAAACAATCTTTACAACTAATGACTCTGACATAGGACTTCTTTCTAAAATATACAGAGAACTGAGTCATATTTTTAAAACAAAAAGCCATTCCCCAATTGACAAATGGTCAAAGCATATGCAAAGCCAATTTACAGATGAGGAGATCAAAGCAATCCATAGCCTTATGAAAAATTGCTCTAAATCATTAATTATTAAGGAAATGCAAATTAAAGCTTCTCTGAGTTATGATCTCACACCTCTCAGATTGGCCAATGTGACCAGAAAGGATAATGATCATTGTTGGAAGGGTTGTGGGAAATCTGGGACATTGTTACACTGTTGGTGGAGCTGTGAACTCATCCAAACTTTCCGGAAAGGTATTTGGAACTATGCCCAAAGGGTAACAAAAATGTGCATGCCTTTTGACCCAGCAATACCACTACTGGGTCTATACCCTGAAGAGATGATGAAAAAGGGTAAAAACATGACTTGTACAAAAATATTTATAGAAGCCCTGTTTGTGGTGGGAGAGAATTGGAAATCAAGTAAATGTCCTTCCTTTGGGGAATGGCTTATCAAACTGTGGTATATGTATGTCATGGAACACTATTGTTCTATTAGAAACCAGGAGGGGTGGGAATTCAGGGAAGCCTGGATTGATTTGCATGAACTGATGCTGAGTGAGATGAGCAGAACCAGAAAAACACTGTATACCCTAACAGCAAAATGGGAGTGATAATCAACCTTGAAGGATTTGCTCATTCCATCAGTGCAACAATCGGGAACAATTCTGGGCTGTCTGCAAAGGAGAGTGCCATCTGTATCCAGTTAAAGAGCCATGGAGTTTGAACAAAGTTCAAGGATTATTCCCTTTAATTTTAAAAAAAACAGATATTGTCTGATATTGTTATCTGTTAGACTTCTTGTCTCTTCCTTAAGGATATGATTTCTCTCTCATCACACTCTATGTGGATCAATTTACATCATGGAAACAAAGTAAAAACTGACAGATTGCTTTCTGTGGGGGGGGGGAGTAAGATTGGGGGAAAATTGTAAAACTAAAATAATATCTTTAATAAACAAATACAATAAAAATGGATGTATAAAATACCTTATTTGCAAACAACTGACCTGGAGAGACAATAGAAGAATCACAGGTATACTTGAAAACATTGAAGAAAAAAAGCCTAGAGTCCATACTTCATAATATAGTAATGAACTGCCCTAAAATCCTGGAACCAGAAGACAAAATAGTCTTTTAAAAAGTACATCGATTCCCACTTTAAGTGTATCCTAAAAGGATTGCCTCAAGGAATATAGTGGTCAAACTACCAGATCAAGGAGGAAATCATGCTATTGACCAGAAAGAAATAATTCAAATACTAAGGAGCCACAGTCAGGATTACACAAGACCTGGCTGCTTCAGCAGTAAGGGATTAAAAGACTTAGAATATAATATTCTGGAGAACAAAGGAGCTTAGATTGCAACCAAGAATTCATTATCCATTAAAACTGAGCCTTCTCTTTCCAGAGAAAAAGTGAACCTTTAACAACTTAGGAGACTTTCAATCTCTCCTGATGGAAAGACCAGAGGTAAATAGAAACTCTCATCTTCAAAAAGGAAACTCAAGTGACACATGAAAAGGTTAATGGGAAAAAGAAGAAACTGTTATCCAATAATATTAAACTCATTACATCTCTATTTGGTAGGAAGGTTCTCATAACTTGAGAATTATAACTCTAATAGAGTAAATATACTTAGGCAGAAGGTATGGACATTTGCTGTATGCCCATGACTTTGGTGAAATGATACAAAAAATTAATCACTAAAATGGGGGGGGACAGTAAAGAGACTGGAGGAAGGGGGAGATTGAATTTTGTAAATTATATCACCTGAAGAGGGGCAAAGGACCTGTTATAATACAGGAGAAGAAGGTCAGAATCTCTGAATTTTACTCTTACATTTCACGTACTAAGAGTGGAAAGTTGGGAGAGGGAGAGCTGGACTTATAGGAGGGAGGGAAGGAAGAAGGGAGAAAGGGAAAGGACAAAGAAAAGGGAAAGGGATGGATAGAAGGGGGGGTAAATAAGTTGAGGGAGGTAGTATTCATAAGCAAAACACTAGAGAGGAGGTATTAGGTGAATGAAGGAGAAAATATAATTGGAGGGGAGAGAGTATGGAGAGCAATAAAGAGTTAGTAATTATAACTCTGAATATGAATGGTATGTACTATCCCGTAAAGTAGAAGCAGATAGCAGAGTGGATAAAATCCAGAATCCCACAATATATTGCTTACAAGAAATGAATTTGAAGCAGAGGGATACAAATAGAGTAAAGGTAAAAGTTGGAGCAGACTATATTATGCTTCAGATGAAGTGAAAGAAGCAGGAGTAGCAAACTTTATCTCAGACAAAGCAGTTTTAAAAATAGAACTCATTAAAGTGATAAGGAAGGAAACTGTATCCTCCTAAAAGGTAACATAAACAATGAAGCAAATTCAATACTAAATATGTATGCACCAAGCAGGATAGCATCCAAATTCTTAGAGGAGAAGCTGAATGAGTTACAGGAAAACATAGCAAAACTCGACTGTTGAGGGACCTCAACCTCCCTCTCTTTGAATTAGATAAAACTAATCATAGTATAAACAAGGAGGAAGTTAAGGAAGCAAATAGAATATTGGAAAATTTATATATGAGTGACCTCTGGAGAAAATAGAATGGGAATAGAAAGAAATATGCCTTTTTAAAGTATCCAGCACCTGTAAAACCTAGCCATAAAAATCTTATAATCAAATATAGAAAGGTAGAAATACCAAATGCATTGTTTTAAGACCATGATACAGTAAAAATCACATGCAATAAAAGGACATGGAGGGATAGAACTAAAATTAATTGGAAACTAAATGGCCCAATTTTAAGGAATGAGTGGATCAAACAAGAAATCATAGAAAGAATTAATGATTGCATCAAAGACAATGACAATAAAGAGACAAAATACCAAAACTTATGGGTGCAGTCAAAGCACTTATTATGGAACATATCTCTAAATATTTGCATGTATATAATAGAGAAGGAGGATATCAATGTCCTAAGCATGCAGCTAAAAAATTTAAAGGATGAATTAAAAATCCACAATTAAATACCAAATTAGAAATTCTAAAATTCAAAGGTAGTAGTATTAATAAAATCGAAAGCGAAGAAACTATTGAAGCAATGCGTATAAAACCAACTCTTGGTTATCAACAATGAAATAGATAAACCTTTGAATAATCTGATTAAAAAGAAGAATACCAAGTAACTAATATCAAAATTGAGAAATGTAAATTTACCACCAATGACAAGGAAATTATTTTGGAAACGTATTGAAAACCTTTTACCAAAGTGTATGCTGATAAATTTGATAATCTAAGTGACATAGATGAATATTTACAAAAATATGAATAGACCAGCTTTTCATTGTCTTTTTATTGGGGTTCAAGTCTATATTGCCGCAGTATAAACTCTCTCTAATTTTATTCACTCTCTTCCTCCTCTCTCTCTTGCCCCTGACCTGACATCCCTATATCACCCTACATTTTTTTAGGTTTTTTGCAAGGCAAATGGGGTTAAGTGGCTTGCCCAAGGCCACACAGCTAAGTAATTATTAAATATTTGAGGCCGGATTTGAACTCAGGTACTCCTGACTCCAGGGCCGGTGCTCTATCCGCTGCACCACCTAGCCACCCCCCAGCCCCCCATCTCTCTCTCTCTCTCTCTCTCTCTCTCTCTCTCTCTCTCTCTCTCTCTCTCTCTCCCCATGTCTCTGTGTTCCTATTTCTTCCTTTATCTGTATAGTTGTCTCTCTCCCAATTCTGATATCCCCAGGCAGCCTTACTAACCCCAGAATTAGTCTACTCTTTACATACCTCTTCTGCATTGCACTGTCTTTGGACCTAGAACAGGGTGAAGAGCCCCCATGAGGAGGTTGAAGGAAGTTAATGGCCCACATTCAGACTTTCAAGGACTGTTGATGCTGTCTCAACCCAGATCTGAGCACCCACAAGTTTCTGATATAAGCAAGGTGCCCTAAAGGAGAGAGGTCTGATCATTAGCCCCTGGTAACTAACCCCTGATCATTAACTCTGTCTCCTCTCCTCCCTGCTCTGAAACTGCACCTAGACAAAGCACATGTGCAGCAGGCCTCCTCCCCAACCTGAGTCCAAAGCTGGCATGTGGGAGAAAAATCCTAATTTGAGTTCCTTGGATGCTTCAGAGAGTGGCAGCAACAGCTAATCTGCTACATGGAGAAGCCCAGACCCAGGAACTCCCGGGATCCCCAAGAAAATGATGGAGATCTAGTATTCTGGACCTCAAAGATCCAGGGGACCTGAACCACAGGAAGCAGAGACCAGAACAAGCCAGGGTGACTCAGACCAAGACCAAATGCCCGGGTACTAAGATTGATGAGGAGAGAGCTGAGTCCTGGCTAAAACCCAAGCCAGGAACCAAAACTGCCCCTTGGCTGTTAAGTAGATGGACTGATAGCTCAATAGGTAGGCAATATGTGGACATATAGGCAGATAAATAAACATGCAAGCACACAGAGTTTAGGGAAGATCAATGCCAGGAGATCAGCAGCTGCCTCTTCACAGTCAGGTTCCTGTCCCTCCTAGTCTACCTTATTGCTTTAACTGGTGCTGAGGTGGAAGAGGCTGCTTTCCTCAGGTCTCTCTCTCCAATTTATCCTTCATTTAGCTTTTTTCCTCATCCCCTCTAAGAATGATTATTATCCTATTTTCTTCCACATTAGCCAATATGATGGGCATGATGCCTCCAAGTCATTTTACTTTGCCTTTCTCAAATAACTGAGTTAAAACAGTTTTTCATTTATCCATAGGGAGCTTTGATTTCCTAGTCTGAAAACTGCCTGTTCCTAGACTTTGTCCATTTATCAACGGGAGAATTCTCTTATAAATTTAACTCACTTCTCTATATCAAAGATACTTAGAAATATCTTTTCATAGTTTTCTATTTTCCATCTAATTTTGGTAGCCCAGTGCCTACTGACTATAAGGGTCTAATCACCTGGTCAGAGAAAATTCCAGAAGACCACCATCTGTCCTTTGAGCACAGGTTCAGAAGGATCCTGCTGGAATGCTCCTTTGCCCTAGACCTAGCTCTGGGCAGTTTCAAAGATGGGAGGTGACGGAGGAGGAGCAATGACCAGGGGCCCATGAAAGAAGAACACTGACTGGAAGGGCAGTGACCTGTCCTCTTTACACCACCTTAGATTCCCTGAAAACCTATGCCCAGAACCAAAGAAGAAAGTATCAGTAGGACTCAAACCTAAAGCTTTAGACAGTATATTTGATTGTAGAATACTCAATAGATATGCAAAGAGTAGGCCAAAGGGGTTTGCAAGACTGATTTGGGGGGGGGGGGTGATATTCAGAATCAGAAGAGAGACATAATCAGGCAGAGATAGAATAGGGGGAGAGAAAGAGACACAGACAGAGGAATAGAATCAAAGAGACAGAGACACACACACATCTACACAAAGAGACATAGAGACAAAGACAGAGATAGAAAGAAAGAATCAGAGTCAGAGAGACATAAATACAGAGAGACACAGAGGGGTTAGACACACAGAGTCAGAGAGAAACAGAGTCTGAGAGACAGAAATAGAGAAAGAGACAGAAAGACAAAGAAAGGAAGTCAGAGAGACAGAGAGTAAGAGAGAGAGAGAGAGAGAGAGAGAGAGAGAGAGAGAGAGAGAGAGAGAGAGAGATTGTAATAGAATAGGGGGAAAAAGAGGGAGGAAAGGAGGAAAACATTCAGAGGAGAGGCTGAAATAAATTAATTTAAAGATAATTTATACTGATCCAGTATACACTTGAAAACTAACTGCAAGGTAATGAATAGTATATTACCATCCTTATAAAAGTAGCAAAAAATATAAAGATGAGATGTCATTTTGATTCTCCCAAAGGAGGAAAATGAACAGAAGAATTTGTTACCCCAGTTGGCAGTACCTAATCTTCACCTGTGCCAGTCATCACAGTCCCGAGCATGGAACAAAAGACAAGCTAGAAATTAGAGAAATATTGCAGAAAGTTGAAAGAGTTTCTGGATGCCATTGAAAGAAGATCAGGGGCATGACCAAACCTCACAAAATTGAGGACTCCGATGAGAAAAACTCTTGCTTCTCCATTACAAAACCAGAATTAGTCTGGGGAATTCTCAAAATGATAAAAATAGATTTCAAATATTAATAACAATAGCTGGGCTTTATCTAAGCTTCTATGATGTATCAGGCACTTACAAATATTATCTGATTGTTTCCTCAAGATAGATCTATGAAGTAGGTACATTATTTCCATTTTACAGGTAGAGAAACTGGGGCAGAAAGAAGAGAAGTGACTTGCCTAAGGTCATTCAGCTATTAAGTCTCAGATGAGATTTGCAGATCCTCCTGACTTCTGTGCTATACACTGCATCACCTGGCTGCCTTCCTTGGAGTGAGTAATTTGTGAGAAAATTTCTCACCACAAAACTGCTGTACTGACAGACCATTGTGAGACAGGTTAGCTTTACCTTACTGTGAAAAATTTGTCCCCATAAAATTTACAATCCTGATCATTAGACTATCAACAATTTAGTTTTACTGTCTAAATTTCATACCCTAATGATATGGGAAAGAGTTTCAGTGATATGGGAAAGGTTTGATTCTAAAAAAGTCAAGGTCGTTCCTTGATCACCAATCATCCTTAAATTTCTATGTCAGACCTTTCCTGACGTTGTTTTCTTAATTATCAAAGAACAACTATTATGATCTGACTAGATTCTGTTATTAGATCAGAGGAACCAGACGGGGTGGAGAGCTGGTAATATTGGAAACTTATTTGCTTCTGGATTAGAGAGGAAACAACTACATCTGGAGAGATTTAGAAGTCTGAACTTCTAGGGATAAAATTGGGGAGGGTGAGGTGGAAAAGGGAAGGATTTTAGAAGAATGAATGAAATAAAGGAAGGAGAGTAAGAAATGAAAATAAGGTCACAAGAATAGAGGCAAAAGAGGAAGAAAAGGACAGTAGTGAGTAAAATAATAGGACATAGATAAAAATCTTACACCATTTACCCAGGATAAGTTTAGAAGAACATGAATCATATTTCTTCTCAGACTTAAGGATAAGTGAACAAGTGATGAATAAAAAAAGAGTAGAAGGAAGTGTAAAAAGGATAATTTCAATTACAGTAAATTTTTAAAAATTGTACAAATAAAACAAATATTGGTAAGATCAGAAGGAAAGAAAAAATTGGGGAGAAAGGAGAATTTTATAGGCAATTAATCAGATAAAGGTCATATCTAAATTATATATTTTGTCAAGTCTATCAAAATGTCAGTCAATCCCCAAATAATAAATGGTCAATGGATATGAACAGAAACTTTCTGATGAGGAAATTAAAACAATTCATAGTCATATGAAAAGATCCCCTTAATCATTACTGATTGGAGAAATGTCACTTGAAACAACCTATCTCCTATTTAGTTTGAATATAATTTACTTTGTATACAATTGTTTGTGTGTTGAATCCCCATTACTTTTGTGTGGAAAATTTATGGTGAAGTCCTCTCAGGGTAAAAGAAGTGTTTGTGTCCAGAAAAAAACTTGCATTCCAAGGACACCAGACATCCTGCTTTTGTAATAAAGACTGTTTTGCTAATTGACACACAACATCATGACCATGAGAACCTTGTTATTACTATTCCTGTTTCTATCAAAATAAGTTAAACAAGGTCACTAGGACTTGGTCACCCCACCCACCAGGGATAAACATATTTTGGAAATATTACATTCCCTTCCTTGTATCTGTTGCTAGGATAGATTCCTGTGAAAGAGTGTATCCACCCCCAAAAAATGCAGCCAATGGGTGAAGGGGGAGGGGTTATAAATAAAGCAGGGGACTGCAGTTAAAAGTTATAAAAACGAAACTTGTACTTTCAGCAAGGCTCTCTGTATGTGAATGCATGCCAGAGAGAGAGAGAGAGAGAGAGAGAGAGAGAGAGAGAGAGAATAAACAACTTTCTTTTTTCAGAGGTAATGTCTGAGAATTTCTTTTAGGGTAACTTTACCCCACATAGGTTCTAAGCTCTTTGAGGACAGGGACAGTGTTTGGCTTCATTTTTATGGCCCAATGCCTAGTATCCTGTTTGGTACATAGAAAAGGTGCTCAATAAATCTTTATTGATTGAGGACTAAATTTAGGATTGGAGGTGGCACTTGTGTTAAATTCCTGGTCAAGGGATAGGAGTGACTCTGAGCTAGGACTGGTATGGAGGAAGTGCCCACAGCAAATAACCATTGGGGAGACAAAGCTAAACCCAACAAAGACAACAGAGAAATGAGAGCACACCAACAACTTGATTTTTGATGAAGTTTCAATTGACTAAAATGAAGAAGTCATAACACAATGAACCTAGGGACAAATATACAACATTTATTTCCTTCAAAGGAATGGGCTAAATTCCCTATTACAGTTTTCCCCTCTGCCCCCTCCAACTCCAAGAGATGGAGAATGACTTATAAAGGGAAGGATTTTTCACAGAACTACTACATTATGGCCAAGTGAGATATCTGGGAAATAGATGATAAATTCATTAGTGGAATTCTTTGTTAGCGTAAGGTTTCTCCTCCATCATTCATTTGGGAATTAGGATTAAGATGTCACCTTCATAAACTACTTCCTAGAGGAAGGGGATGTAGAACTCTCCCTGCCAAGGTGGTCTTATTTAAGGGGGAATTGAGTTGTAGCCAACTTCTTGACTCCAAGGTGGGTGCTTTCTCCAGTTGCTTATTGAGAATGCACTGCATGTACCCTGGAAGAGACAAATCTTTCAAAGATATTAAACAGACTGGATCCCAAAAAGAGAAAAAAAATAATTTCGGGGGGGAGAGTAATAAAATAAACATTGGGTTTTTGCCAATCATTTTGGGAAAAAATGAGCTAAGACAACATTTGATCTAGATAATTGACTACAAATATCAAAGAGAAGAAAATAGCCATCACATTAGAGATTCACATAAGCACCCATTTTTCAAGTCTAAAGTGATTCCTTGCTAATGGTGAAGGAGACAGAATGCTGACAAGCAGAAGCTCTGAACACAGCAATGACATCCACAATTTATATCTCTAATGTCTTATATGCTTAGACTAATTATAAAGGTACAAATTTTAATTAAAAAGAAGGTCCATAATTAAATTTAAAGTTCAAATCATCTAAGGATAAGTATTCCAGTCCTGACATTGTAAAGAGGATTAAAAAACACATCAATAACCATTTTTCTTTTAAGATCCTAAAAACTGCCATTACCTGACAGGAAGGAAAAGTCATGGAGTTGAATCAGAAGGAGAGATTTTGCTTTAACTGAAATCAATCTCAAGAAAATGACCAGAGGTTCTCTTAATGATATGACCAGCCAGAGTAGGAGGAGAGACAGAGGGACATGGAGACCTGGCCTCATTGTAGTCAGTGAGAGTTAGGTCCAAAGACTTCTGGCCAAGATGGCAGAGAGAACCCAGGCACTGTGCTAAGTGCTCCTGGTTCCCCTCAAAAATAACATGAAAGAAAGCTGTTAAGGGAAATTCAATTGACAAAACCAAGAAACAGAAGCTAGGAGCAGAACATCGACTAAGAAGGTTTGTCTCAGGGGACCAGGGGCAAACTGGGAGTGGAGACCAGAGGGCCAGCACAGGGACAGCAAAGGGAAGTCAGAGGAATGGCCTCAGAGGCTTCTGTGACCAGAGGATGGGAGGGCTATCTTTAACCACAGAATCTCTGACTGGGGGGTGCCAGCTGGAGGGTGAGTACCAGCACAGAGAATTGCAGAGCTCGACTGGACATTGCGGGGGGGGGGGGGGGGGGGGGGGGCGGGGCTGAGCTGCAGGAGTCCTCTTCCCAGAAAAAACTGTGACTGCCCCACCACCCTCAGGCTCAAGTGTGGGCAGCAGAACTCCCTCAGCTGAAAGGGAGATGATCTCCCTCCCCCAAGGCCCAGCCCATTGGCCAAGGTCAAATCAGACCCTGCTGCCCTTCCTCATTCCCTCCAGGATACGTGAAAGGGCCTCAAAAACTCCAGAGAAAGGAACAAGCACCCCCTACTTGCCGGCCCTATGAATTACTAAGCCTAGTGAACAAAGCTTCTAGCACCCCCTACTGGACAGCTCTCTTAGAGCTACTAAGACAAGTGAGCAAAGCCTCTAAGATTTTCAAAAGCAAACATCTGAGAGGCAGCCCTTCCACTAACACAAGATCCTAGGAAAATGAAGAAAGGCCAATGGAAAGGGGGGCCCATGGAGAAACACTTAGAAGAAATTCATTCTAACCCAGAGAGACCTAGCACTAATGAGGAGAATATGAATTTTTCTCCAGGCCAGAAAGATTTCTTTGAACAAATCAGGAAGGAGTTTACAAATCAATTAGAATAACTGGGAAAAGAAACTCAAGAGAAAATGAACATGTTGCAAGAGAAAATAAATGTCTTGCAACAAGAAAGCAAAATCTTGGAAAATACAATTGACAAATACAAAATGAGACTAATTCCCTCAGATCCTCAACTGAACAAAAGCAAAAAGAAAATAATTCGCTCAAAACTACATGAGGCCAAATGGAAAACTCCATCAAAAATACAATTGGAAAAGGAGTTGCAAAAGGTAAGTGAAGAAATAAGATGGAACCAGAGGGAAAAATTATTCTTGAAAGGATAGATTGATCCCCTCTCAAAAGAGATATAATATGGAAACATTAAGCAATGTAGTGGCGAAATTCCAGAACTATTCAAGCAGACAGAAAAAACAATTTAAATACTAAGGAGCCACAGTAAGGATTATGCAGGAACTGAAAGTATCAATATTAAGGGATTGAGGAGCCTGGAATGAGATATTCTGACGAGCAAAGGAGCTTGGCATGCAATCAAGAATCTATTATCCAGCAAAGCTTAGTCTTCTCTTCCAGGGGAAAAGATGGACATTTAACAAAATGGAAGACTTCCAACATCTTCTGATGAAAAGGCCAGAGCTAGTTAGAAAATTTGGACATCAAACAGGAGGCTCAAGAGACAAATGAAAAGGTAAAAAATGGGGGGGGGGTTAAAGAAAAGAAAACTTCTATCCAGTAAGTTGGAACTGGCTATATACCCACCTGGAAGAAAGATTCTTATAACTCTTGAGAATTGTCACTCTATAAGAGAGAATATACTTAACCAGAAGTGATGGACATTCATGATTCTTCTGTGACTCAGATAAAATCATTTAAAAACAACAACTCCTTAAAAGGGGGACAATAAGGATATGGGGAGATGGAGGAGATTGAATGGAGTAAAACTCATTACAGTAAGAGGTATAAAAGACCTATCATAATATAGGGGAGAAGGGAGGAGGTAAGAACCACCTGAATCTTCATCTCATCAGACTTGGTTACAAGTTAACTTAAATACACTTGGTTAAGTTAAGAAATTTATCTTACCTTTCAAGTATTAAAAAGAGGAAAGGGGAGGGGGTACAGGGAGGGGGGAGAAAATGGGATGAACAGAAGTAAGGGAAGGAAGAAGGGGAAAAAGGAAAGGTGAAAGAAAGGGGAGGGGTTTTGATATAAGAGTACAAGCACACTGAAGGTGGCGGTATTCAAAAACAAAATACTAGGGAATATGGATAAAGGGGGAAAAGGGAGAAAATACAAATAGAGGGAAGATGACATGGAAGGCAGTAAAGAGTTAGTAATTATAACTTAAATATGAATGGGATGAACTATCCCTTAAAATGTAAGCAAATAGCAGAGTGGATTAAGAACCAGAGACCTACAATATGCTGCTTACAAGAAACTCATCTGAAGCAGAGAGATACATATAGAGTAAAGGTAAAAAGTTGGAGCAAAATATATTTTGCTTCAACTGAAGTGAAAAAAGCAAGGGTAGCAATCCTTATCTCAGAAAGAGGAGCTGTAAAATTAGATATCATTAAAAGAGATAAGAAAGGAAACTATATCCTCCTAAAAGATACCATAGACAATAAAGTAATTTCAGTACTAACTATGTATGCACCAAATGGGACAGCATCCAATCCTTAGAGGAGAAGTTGAAAGAGCTACAGGAAGACATAGACAGTTAAACTCAACTCCTGGGAGACCTCAACTTCCTGCTCTCACATTTAGATGAATCTAATCATGAAGTAAACAAGAAGGAAAATAAGGGGGTAAATAAATTGCTAGAAAACCTAGATATGATACTTATGGAGGAAATTGAATGGGGATAGAAAGTAATATGCTTTTTTTCTGCCGTATATGAAATTTATTCAAAAATTGATCGTGTACTAGGAAGACTTCAATGACAGGGCATAAAAGCCTAAAGATTAATTACAGCAAAGCAGAAATAGTGAATACATAGTTCTCAGAACACAATGCATAAAAATCATATGCAATACTGGGCCAGGGAGATATATACCCAAAATTAATTGGAAGCTAATTTTTAGTTTCCTCATTTTAATATGTCCTCATTTTAATAGTTCCTCAATTAGTATTTCCTCAATTTAATAATAACCTCATTTTAAATGATGAGTGGATCCAACAACAAATTATAGAAAGAATTAATTACTTCATCCTAGATAATGATAATAATGGAACAACATACCAAAACCTATGGGATACACTCAGGGTGGCTGTCAGTGTATATATTATAGCTTTAAATGCCTACATGAATAAATCAGAGAAAGAGACAATCAATGAACTAAATATGCAACTAAAAAATTAGAGAAAGAACAAATTAAAATGCTCCACTTAAATATTAAATTAGAAATTCTAAAATTAAAGGAGAAATTAATAAAATCAAAAGCAATAAAACTATTGAACTAATAAAACCAAGAGTTGGTTTTATGAAAAAAACAATAAAATTAATAAACCACTGGTCAATTTGATTGAAAAAAAAGAAAGAAGAAAACTAAATTACTAGTATCTTAAATGAAAAAGGTGCACTCACCACCAATGAGGGGAAAATAAAGTAATAATTCAGAATTGTTTACCCAACCTTATGCCAATAAATTTTATAAGCTAAGTGAAATGGATAAATATTTCAAAAACTAAAAGTTGCCCAGTTTAAATGAAGAAGAAATTAAAAACCTAAATAATCCTATCTCAGAAGAGGAAATTCAGCAAGCCATTATTGAACACCCTAAGTAAAAATCTCCAGGGCCAGATGAATTCACAAATGAATTCTATCAAACATTTAAGAAACAATCGATAATAAACTCTTTAGAAAAATAGGTTAAGATGGAACTCTGCCTAACTCTTTCTATGATACCAATATAGTGCTGATAACTAAACCAAGTAGAGTTAAATTAGAGAAAGAAACTTATAGACCTATAGACCTGATGATATAGATGCAAAAATCTTAAATAAAATCTTAGCAAAATGATTACAACAAGTTATCACTAAGATAATACATTGTGACCAAGCAGGATTTATCCCAGGAATTCAGGGTTGGTTCAATATTAGGAAAACTGTTAGTATAAATAATTATATCAATATCAAACCTATCAGAAATCATATGATTATATCAATAGATGCTGAAAAAGCTTTTGACCAAATACAGCACCCATTCCTACTAAAAACACTAGAGAGAGGGGCGGCTAGGGTGCATAGTGGATAAAGCACCTGCCCTGGAGTCAGGATTCCCTGGGTTCAAATCTGATCTCAGACACTTAATAATTACCTAGCTGTGTGGCCTTGGGCAAACCACTTAACCCCATTTGCCTTGCAAAAACCTAAAAAAAAAACAGGGAAGCAGTTTATGACAAAGGAAGAGATGGAAAACACCATTAAAAATGAACTGGGGGGGGGGGGCAGTTAGGTGGTTCAGGGGATAGAGCACTGGCCCTGGAGTCAGGACTACCTGAGTACAAATCTGACTTCCGACACTTAATACCTACCTAGCTGTGTGGCCTTGGGCAACTCACTTAAACCCATTTGCCCTACAAAAGCCTAAATTTTTTTTAAATGGACTAGATAATTTGATTACTTTAAATTAAAAGGCTTTTTCAGAGACAAAACCACTGTAACCAAGATCAAAAGAAAAGTAGTAAATTGGGAAACAATTTTTGCAGCTAACATTTCTGACAAAGGACTCATTTCTAAAAAATATACAGAGAACTGAGTCAAATTTTCAAAAAACACAAGCCATTCCCCAGTTGATAAGTAGTCAAAGGATATACAAAGGCAATTTACAGAGGAGGAAATCAAAGCAATCCATAGTCATATGAAAAATTGCTCTAAATCATTACTTAGTAGAGAATTGCAAATTAAAGCATCTCTGAGGTACCACCTCACACCTCTAGACTGGCAAATACAACCAGAAAAGACAATGATCAATGTTGGAAGGGATGTGGGAAATCTGGGACACTAAAACATTGTTGGTGGAGCTATGAACTCATCCAACCTTTTTGAAGAGCAATTTTAAGTTACACCCAAAGGGCAACAAAAATGTGCATACCCTTTGATCCAGCAATACCACTACTGGGTCTATACCCTGAAGAGATTAGGAAAAAGAGTAAAAACATCATTTGTACAACAAAAATCATAGCAGCCTTATTTGTAGTGGCAAAGAATTGGAAATTAAGTGAATGTTCTTCAATTGGGGAATGGCTTACCAAACTGTGGTATATGTATGTCATGGAACACTATTGTTCAATTAGAAACCAGGAGGGATAGGAATTCAGGGAAGCTTGGAAGGATTTTCATGAACTGATGCTGAGTGAGATGAGCAGAACTAGAACAACATTGAACACCCTAACAGCAATATGGGGATGATGATGAACCTTGATTGACTTGCTCATTCCGTCAGTGCAACAATAAGTGAAAATTTTGGGCTATCTGTCTGTATCCAGAGAAAGAATTGTGAAGTTTGAACAAAGACCAAAGACTATTACCTTCAATTTAGTGGGGGGAACCATTATTATGTAATTTTACTGTCTGTTATACTTTAGTTTTCTTCCTTAGGGATATGATTTCTCATCACATTCAACTTAGATCAGTGTTTACCATGGAAACAATGTAAAGACTACCTTCTATGGGGGGGTTGAGTGTGAGGGAAGCAACAATAGGGGGAAAATTGTAAAACTCAAAATAAATAAAATCTTTCTTTAAAAAAATAAGAACTAAAAAAAAGAATTAAGTCCAAGTTCTACCTCAGTCACACTCTTGCCAAACCTCCCCCTGACTTTGAAATGGAACTCTATAAATATTCAGGTTGGTGAATTTGATGATCTGCATTTGCATAGGCCATTTGTGAAATACAGAAAATAAACATGTACCTTGGGATCCCAGTAAAGAGTGTAATGGACTGGTGATTGAATCAGTATATTCAGTATTTATCTTGTGACAGTACCTTAATCCCACTATCATTGGTCTTTTTAGTATTTAGGTGCACACTGTATGGTAGCAGACCATACTGTCTATATAGCCTCATCTTTTATTGACTACTTGCTCTAATTATGGAGAATTGTCATAAAGGGAAAAGGTTTGGACAAGATTAATTAAATTAGTTAATATCACAAAGGTTTTTAACCTAAATGGCAAATTTAACCAATCACAGCTCAGGGTTAGATATAGTTAGTTTTTCCTCTCATGGAGTATCAATAAGCAATAAAAGTTTACCAGCTTAAACACACATAAGAGATTTCATTTAAAAATTCCTTATTTGTTTTTCTTTTCAAGTTTTTGTGAGTGAATTGAGTGAGCAGGCACCAAAGAAATAGACACTGGAATTATCCAATGGAATAATGGGGCATTTCCAATAATTGCACAATGTATTTAAGTCAGTCAGTTCATGTAGAAAACACAAACCTGTATCCAGAACTAAGTTGTGTTTGATGAAATTTGCCATTTGAGTTAAAAACCTTTGGGACTATAACTGATAAAGCTGTATATAATTTGTTAAGAAAAAGACCAAGTCATTAACCTATTTTAGGTTTTGGCATTATGACAATAATTTCAAATAACTTACACTTTCATAAGTGAGGAATATGTGATTGTGGATGTAATTTCCTCTTAACTTCAGGCAAAAGTGGAAAACTCTACTTCTCTAAACAGCAGTTGCAAAACATTATACCATAATATATCTAAAATACCATGTTGCCTTGAGCTAAAAGGTGCTTACACTGAGAACAAGATCAACACTCCTATTTTCTAAGAAGTCATACTAAAATTCTAACAAAGCTCTGAAGTGCTAAATAAATTCAAAAATATTTGGGGTCTTTTCTTTCTCAGAATGAGAATAACTCAAGAATGTTCTTTTCTTCCTGTGAACTCCATTGTTTTTATTTTCCTCATGAACATGGTCTTATTGATGACTACAATACCTTGGACAAATTGTTGGAAATGTCATATTATTCCATTGGATCATTCCAGTGTGTAGTTCTTTCATGCCTAATCAATGCATTCACTTTCGAAATTGTAGATTAGTTTGGTCCCTTGCACTATCTAGTGGATGTAAAACACCACAGTTATACGATGAACTTAAAACAAAGACAGCTGAAAAGTGATCTGTCTAAGACCATTTCCATTGATGTGGAATTCAGTTCAGCAGCAGCAACAGCCTGGGTAGTCAATCATATCATCCAATCAGTCCCAAACTGGATAGAATTCCCTGTCGCTTTCACTGTTTGTACTTTATCTTCACTCTTGCTTCTCCCTTCAACTTCCTCATTCCCCTCTTATACCTTCTATCTGGCAGGTTCCCATACAGTCATTTTTCTCCAAATCACTGTAATCCTGATAATCCAATTGGGGATCAACTGTTGGCACAATAATTTCCTGAGTGGGTGGGAAATCTAGTACCTGATGCATACAGTTTATTCCCAAACCCTTGTGCCAGGTTACAAATTTTCCATTTTGTTTCATCTGAGGAGCAAAAACCAATAACTGAGAAAGGAACATGAACCTTAATTGTTCCCCCTTGGTGATCCAGTCCTCTCTCAGGGGAAGATGGTAAAAGAGAGGTTGGAATTTGGGCTTTCAGGAGATTGAGATGAAAGAAGATAAAGTTTCTGACTCCTTGTTTGAGAAGGGCTAAAAGGCAGAAAGATCAAAGAGATTATGAAATCTGACTCACTTTGTACTTGTGCAGGTTCAGCAGGCCAATAGGAAAGAGAATTAGATTGTTAAGGGGGAGAATTTCACAAGAAACTGCCATCTTCTTCATAAGGATTGGCTCACTCCCAGGGAGGTGGGAGCAGAAGACAGTGGTGAAATGGGAACTGAAGCTCTACAGACACAGAGAAGGGGCTCACCAAGAGGATTAGATTGAAGAGATTGTTCCACACTTCCCTTGTCTACAGATAATCTAAAGGAAAGTATCCAAATATTGAGGGAAACTGTCCCATTATGTTACAGCCTTAATTAGTGGTACAGACTGTGGGATCTTGCCTGCACTGGCATACTGGGGAGGAAGAGAATCAGACTCTGGCCAATTCCCAGTAGAAATTCACAGACAGTTGTCCCAGTCTGAAGGGAATCTGTGCAAGTTGTGCCCAAATTTGTCCTAGGTTACTCAGGCTCCTTCCCAGTCAACACAGCACAAATGATGAAGTTTGCATTAAGCACAATGAAAAAGCAATGAGACAATGATCCCAGGCATAATATGGGACATTTATTTCCCTCAAAAAAATAGAATGAATTCCCCATTAGAATTCACTCCTCTCACCTCACCCCCAATGCCCAAGAGGAAATGGGGAATGATTTATAAAGGGCATGATTCTTCATAGAACTAACTCAATATGGTCAAATGCCTTAATTGGGAAATAGGACACAAGCAAAGATGTTTCCGTCAATAGTCTGAGAGGGTATGGGAGCAGAACTCCAAAGAAAGCTAATGCATCTGGGAATGCAAGCCATCTTCTCCTCTAATTGCTCATTGTCTTACTAAGATCTTTTACTCTTGCCTTCATCCTGGTTCTGCATGGATTATATGTTAGACTTTGCTCCCATGTACTGTGTTTCATGTGACTGGGCAGCCCCACTCTTTGAGAGGTTATGGATCTGGGCTAGGACATGCTTCAGGATTCCTGGGGCTGATGCCCAAAGCCCATATCATGCACAACCAGGAGCAGCAGGAAGACTTCACCATTCTCACCTCTTTGACCCTCCCTCTATGGTAGGTCTCCTTTGCACCTCTAGTGAACACACTTCAGTCCAAATTTGGCTTATACCTCATTTGAGGTTTATAGTTGCTATTGTTGAACAAGGTTATTTCTATTGTTGCATCGTACAGAGAAATTTCAACAATTTCATTGCCTATCAGATGGGAGATAATTTTTAGAAAAGGAACCAGTAAGATGGAATTAAACTAAAGAAAATCAATCTTGTATAAAAACCAATAACTGATAAACTTAGGGAGATTTGACTACTCTACATTTATCAGCCAGTTGTGTGATGTTAAAAGATGTGATCTATTGTTAAACATCAGTGATGAAATCCTGCTTTTCTCAACTCATCCCCTCCTTGAGGAAGTCCTTGACTCATGTATGGACAAATTGCATAAAGCTTGGAATAAATTAGACAGGGACGTTGGTAGGGATTGTTCTCTTGGATCCTCTGTGTTTGTGTGTCTGTGTGTGTGTGTGTGTGTGTGTGTGTGTGTGTGTGTGTGCATGTGTGTATGTGTTTGTGTGTGAGTGTTTTAATTAAATTGAAGATTTTCCTCCCCCTCACTTATGCTGTTGTTTCCACCTTCAGAAACTGGATGAATTGTTTGCTGAGAATAATCAAACTTGTATTTGACATAATAGAGATCTACTTTTCTCTCTTTCATAACAATTATTAATCTGCCCCATTCGATCAGAGCTCACTGAATGCTGTTGACTTCCCGGGGCGGGGGTATTCCCATACTTTGTGGAGATTTTTAGCAAATATGTTAAAGCACAAAGGTCCTGAATTGAGCTGGGGCACACCTAACTGGCACTTCTAATCTAAAGGAATGTCTGATAACAAGTTTCTCCCCCTAGCCCACCCTCACCTCTGCACTCCAAGCATGTGTGACATAACAGACATCCTGAGTTGAGGACTGCTCCCTTGATGGATAAGCACAAAAGCAATTTTTTTAAGATCCTACCTTCGGGTCCTGCAATTGTATACATATCACCCTCCAGGACTCCATTTAACAGCCAATTTTCAAGCTAGAGCTCCATGAATATATAATCCACAAGCTTAGAGAAATTTAATAAACAAGTAGTTTAACCCAATACTGTCTGTTTTTTCTTGAGACTAAACTCTGGAAGCTAACATTTATCCCTGCTAGGACAATCTCTAAAAGTGATTTAGGAATATTATATTTCAAAGAACAAAGGAAGTGAAGTTGCATTCGTGGAGGTCATCAACACATAAAACTTCTTGACCTGTGTTTGGACCAAGATAGTTGCTTTTTTCCATCTTTCCAGACATTTCAAGATACCAAGGACCCTGACATGAGTGTCCATATATAATGCTTCCATTATTCTAGATAACACTCAAAGTGTCATGAGAAGCTTTCTTTTCTTTTTTACTTAAATGCATTTTGCAATGATTGTATTTCTTTGGGCATCTGGCCAAGTTCCTCTCAACAGCTTTTCCTTCTAGTGTTGGGTGAAATATCTTCTCTATCCTTCTTCCTGAAGCTTCAGTGAGGAGTTTTTCTTTTCTTTTTTCTTCAAAATTAGTTCTATTTTAAATGACCTCTTCTCTTGGAAAGGAAGTCAAATGGTTACTGACTAAGGATCTGGTTTGGTTCATTTTTCTCCTCTGGTTATGGCATTTGATTTCTAGTATTTACCTTCTGTTTTATGTTTACATGCATTCAGCACCAAAGTCATCACTATTGCCCTTGAATTTGATCTGTATGATAGATATCTTGATTAAATAGTTCATGCTTCAGTTATTTCAGTTTGTGTTGGATCACAACTGCAGCAATTTACCTTCTGCAAATCTGTATCTGGAGTCATGGAGATAGGTGCTGCATCATGTTCAATGTTGTAATTCTCACTTACCTGTTCTAGAACCATTCTACCCCATGATCTGATTTAAAGGAAACAGTACTGTTGGTGATGGTTTAGATGTTTTGGGAGTCTCTTGACCTTCTCTTCCTCCCATAGGTGAGACACCACAGCGAATCATCAACTCCAAAGGTGTGCCAGCCTGTGATTTAGAGTGACAGAATGTGATAACCTGATATATCTAAACCTGTTGTCAATGAACTAATCATCAGCACTGTCTTATCTCACAGATCTTGAAACAGTAGAAAAATGTCTTGCTACTCAAAGGTCAATGGTGCTCTTCTCTGCTAGGGTACCACCTGAGGTTCAAGCTCACCAGACACCAGATGCTATCAGAACCACTACCCTTTCCAATGCATTGGTCTCTCTCTCTCTCTCTCTCTCTCTCTCTCTCTCTTCAGAGGGATTGCCCTGCCTTTCACAAAGAAAAGAGAACTCCCCCTAAGACTTCTGCTGGCTTCTTCAGGGTCAGTTGAGTTACAACACTAGACATGATGCAGCACCTAACTCCACCACTTCAAATACAGATTGGACAGAAGGCAACAGAAACCATTGGAACAGCGATCATCTATATCTCAGTCTTCTTGTCATATTCAGGTTTCAAAATTCTCAAGTGAAAGATAAAATAATTGCAAGCAAAAGGAAAAAATTAATACTACAGGAAATCGATCAGAATTTCATAAGACCAAACTCTTTTCCTCTAAAAGTGATTTAGGAATATTATATTTGAAAGAACAAAGGAAGTGAAGTTGCATTCCAGATAACTTGAGTATCATTCTAAATGGGAAAAAATGGATTTTTTTTCTGAATCTGAAAGATCAATCTAGTATTTGTAACAAAGAGATCAGAATTCAATAGTAAATTAGAAATAAAAGATTCATTAAAAATATAAGCAAATCATTAAAGATAAAATATAAGGCACTGATTAAGCACAAAATGAACATTAGGATATAGGAGAATGTTATTAATATTAGAAACTAATAGTTATTATTATTAGTGATAGTATTCTTAAAATTGCCATCATTACTGAAGGAATTAAAAGAAAGGTTGAGTGAAGTATGATAATGTGATTCTAAAAAGCAAAACTGGGTAGAAAAAAAATTTTAGAGGAGCAACCATAAAAATGACATGTGGAAGGAAGAACTAAAACTCAGGAAACAAGTTGAGGTGGGAAGAGAGATCCTAATATTGTAAGCTAACTCTGAAATTGGTTGAAGAGGAAACAATGTATACAGCTGAAGAGGTTTAGAAGTCTTCACTTCTAGAGAAGTGAGAAAACTGGGAAATCTAATGGGGCAGGGAGAAAGAGGAATTGATTATGATTATGATGGTGGACTGGATAAATAAGGGAAGTGGGGAAAATAAGGAATTACCAAGGCAAGAGGAAATGATAAAGTAACCAGGCTAGGGTAAAAAGAGAAATTGAGAAGGAAAGAGTGAGTAAACACATGAAAGGAAATTTACAAATAGCAAATGTAATTTTGAATGTGAATGGAATGAACACACCCATAAAATGCAAATGTATAACAGAATTGATTAAAAATCAAAGTCCAACAAAATGTTCTTTAGGATAGTAAAATGGAAGGTTGGAGTAGAATTTGCAAAGCTTCAGTTGATTAAAAAAAGGGCAGGGATAACAATTATGATCTCAGACAAAAATATGGCTAAAATAGATTAAATTAAAAGAGATAATCAGAATAACTACATTTGTAGAGAAGTCAAATCTCCCTAAGTTTATCATTTATTGTTTTTTATAAAACTTTTATTTTCTTTAGTGAAATTCCATCTTACAGGTTCCTTTTCTAAAAATTATCTCCCATCTGACAGACAATGAAATTGTTGAAATTTCCCTGTAAGATGCAACAATAGAAATAACCTTGTTCAAGAGTAGCAACTATAAATGTTAGATGAGATATAAACCAAATTTGGACTGAAATGTGTTCATGAGAGTGCAAGGGAGACCTACCATAGAACCTATATGCCCCAGATGCTATTACATCGAACTTTTTAAAAGTTAAATTAATTCCAGGTGAAGAGAGAAAGTGGTACTATAATAATGGAGGACTTTTATTTTCTTCTCTCAAAAATGTAATAAATCTAACAAAAACCGTAAGAAGTCAAAGAAATGAATAGAATTTAAGATAAATATATAAGATAGATAACTGAAGAGAACTAAATAGAAATGGAAAGGAATACACCTTTTCTCAGCAGATCCAAATCTTTACATAGACTGATTTTATTAGTACATAAAAATATAATAACTAAAAGCAGAAAAGCAAAAATATTAAAAGTATCTATTTTTAGATCATAATCCAATAAAAATTCTATTTAATAAAGGACCAATTAAAGATAGAATAATGCTATTTGGAGATTAAACTATCTAATCTTAAAAAGTGAGTTAAAGAAGAAAGTATAGAAAAAATCACAACATTAAAAATGACTATATAAGGCAACATATGAAAACCTATGGAATATAGCAAAGCAGTGATTAGAAATATACATATATATTTCTCAGTGTTTACAACAATTCATGAAAGAGCAGATTAATGACTTGAATATGCAATTAAAAATCTAGAAAAAGAAAATCTATATTTAAATTTAAAATAAATTGTACCAAGTAAACATTAAATTAATAGTCACAACAACTAAAAGTGATTTTAATAAAATAGGGAGTTCAAACACCAAATGAAGTAATAAATAAAACTATTAGTGTTATGATGAAAGTAAATAAAATAGATGGAGAATAGGTCAATTTAATTCTTAAAAAAGAGAAGAAAACCAAATCACTGGCATCAAAAGTGAAAAGGATAAATATGTCACCAACAAAGATGAAATTAAAACAATTATATGGAATTATTTTGATCAATTATATGCCAAAAATAACAATTTAAATGAAATGGAAAAAATATTTCCAAAAAATGAATTGCCTAGATTATCAAGATAAAAAAGGGAAATCTAAATAGACTTATCTTTAAAAAAAAATAATTGATCAAGATACAAATGAATTTCCTAAAAGAAGAGCAGAAATGGGCGGCTAGGTGGTATAGTGGATAGAGCACCAGCCCTGGAGTCAGGAGTACCTAATCTGATCTCAGACACTTAATAATTACCTAGCTGTCTGGCATTGGGCAAGACATTAAACCCCATTTGCCTTGCAAAAGGGAAAAAAACTAAAAAAAAAAGAATAAGAAGAGCAGGACAGGTAGATTTTCAGGTGAATTCTATCAAACATTTAAAAGTGAACTAATTACAATTTTAAATAATTATTTGGGATCATAAGGAAAAAAGAGATCTTATCTAATTCCATGTATGAACCAAATATGATACTGACACCTAAACCAGGAAGCCTAAAAACAGAAATTTCATCGATGAATAAGAAAGCAGAAATTCTAAATACATTAGTAGAGAAAAGATAATTAAAATGTATTGTAAAGATTGTACATTATGATCAAGTAGGATTAATAAGAGTAGTTCAGAAATGGGTTACCATGAGGAAAACTATTAACATAGTAGGATTTAAAAATTAATAGAAATAAGATAAACAAAAGATAATATCAATATATGAAGAAAAGATTTAGATATATGTCCACTGATTTTTAAATAAAAAAAAACACTTGAAATATGGTTAGAAATGCATTTTTTAATTGGTAAAAAAACATTTATCTGAAATGTCACAGTAAGGACAGGTGTTAAATAAGGATGTCCACTATCACCAATACTATTCAATACTGTACTGGACATCCTAGCAATAACAATAAGCAGAGAATAAGGAATAAAAGGAAATAGAAGAGAAAATAAAGCAACAACATGCTTTTTGCAGATAATAGGACAATATACTTAGAAAATCCCCGAGAGAAAACTAAAAAGTAAATTTAAACAATTGGTAATTTTGTGATACTAGTAGGATACAAATATAAATTGATATGAATCATCAACATTCATTTTTATCACAAAGAATGACCTGCAAGAAGTGATAGTAGAAAATAACTTATTTAAAATATTTCTAAAACCAATGCCCAGGTATAAAATATCTGGTAGTATGCTGTCAAAAAACCAGGAAATTATTTTTCATAAAATCAGATTTAAGTAATTGGAGAAATATTCATTCTTCATGTTAGCTAGAGCCAATATATAATAATTTTAGGGTTCTTTTTGTAATGCAAACGGGGTTAAGTGGCTTGACCAAGGCCACACAACTAGGTAATTATTAAGTGTCTGAGACCGGATTTGAACCCAGGTACTCGTGACTCCAGGGCTGGTGCTTTATCCACTACGCCACCTAGCTGCCCCGGCAATATATAATATAAAGGGTAATTTTACCTAAACATATTTATATATTATTGAGATCCCAATTAAATTACCAAAGAAAGAATGAATTAGGGCAAAAAAAATCAAAATTCACCTGGAAAAGCAAAAAGTTAAGGTCATTCAAAGAAAAAAATGAAAAAAATTGCAGAGGAAAGAGGTGTGGTAATAGCCGATCCGATATTGTAAGATAGTAATTATCAAAACTACCAGCTAAGAAATACAACGTTACGTCAATGGAAGAGAGTAGACATAAATTTACTACGGCAAAAAAAAAACCCAGAACAACCTTCTATTTAGCAAGGGTAAAGATGTAGATTTGGTTTATTTGTCACAATCAGGAATGGCCTCAGCAGGAGAAGGCAGAGCCTTGTGATGACTTTGAGATCCTTAGAAAATCAGAGGATTTAAAAAACTGAGAAACTGGGGGCACTCAGGGGAACGGACCCTTAGGAGGGATGCCCAGCCGATTTGGGGGGCAGGATCTCCTGGGGGCCTGTCTCTGCGACCCCACGGGATATAGGGAACTTTCCTGCATGCCACAGTGTCTTAGGAGGAGGGCAAAGGGCAGAGACCAGAGGACGCCGAGGTGGGACCGATGCACCTGGTTCCAGAGCCTCCTGACTCATAGAAGACTGATTCCCTGGGTAGAGTGCCATCCCTAGGAATACCGAGCCAGATGAGGGAGGCACCCCGGGTGAACGTTGAGGGATAATCCCTTTGGCCAGGACCCAAGTCAGGGGGTAAATGCAGGGGCGGTGCCATTGGGACAGTGACATGGCTGTACGGGGCAGGGACCAGATCTCTATCCTTACACCACTTGGAAGCATCTAAAACCTCGGGGTGCCCAGGCTCAGTCCAGGAGGGAACCTGGACTCCAAGGACTGCAGCTCCAGTCAGCCTCCCTGCCTCCTTTGTGCTGCCACTCCAAGTGGGCAGAGACCCATCTGGCTTCTAGAAAGACAGAGGAATAGTGAATAGGTAAGTAAAGGTAAGTAAAGGGATGGCAAATTCTGGGGTCTGCAAGACTATCTGGGGAAATCGGAATCAGGGGAGAGAAAAAGAGACAGTCAGAAAAAGACGGGGAGAGATAACCAGAGACAGAGCCTAAGAGGAGAGATAGAAATAGAGACACACAAAAGATATAGAAAAACTGAGAAAGCAGGAAGAAGGGAGAGAGAGAGAGAGAGAGAGAGAGAGAGAGAGAGAGAGAGAGAGAGAGAGAGAGAGAGAGAGAGATACCTTGGACTGAAACAGTAGAGGCTGGAAGATCAATTTAAAGGCAATGAAAATACAAGGTTCCTGCCCAAAGGAGGGAAGATGTGAACAAGAGCCTCCACTTTGCATCTCCGAAAGGATGAAAATAGAACTTATTAGTCATGTTATGAAAAAAGAATTAGAACTAAGAGCGGGAAACCTTGAGAAAGAAAGAAAAATATCTTAGTCACATTTGTAGTTAAGATTACTATTACCCATCATGCAATCTTCCCCTTTTATGGTTTTCTCCTTCCTTTCCCTTTATTCCTCCACACCAATGTTTTGCTTCTGATTGTTGACTCTCAATCATCCATTCTCTCTATCAACACTTTTCCTTTTTCTTGTCCTTTTTCCCCCTTTGAATTTTTTAACTTTACCTATATCTTGATTTAGAGGATAAATAACACCATAAGAAGAGGCACAAAGACAGACTAAAGTAGAAGGAAAGAAGGGAAGGTGTGAGCACTGAATAAATCTTATTCTCAACAGAGTCATACCAAAGAGGGAATAACATACAATCCCAATTGGGTTTACAATTTATCTTAACTAAATAGGAAATAGAGTATGGAAGGGAAAGAAAGGGGAAGAAATGGCTGATGAAAGGGAGGGTGAAAGGCATGCATTTTTGCCAACAAAGTGATAGAAGATTTATATATACATTATTGAATATTTTTGCTTCGTTTCTTTAAAACACATGATACACATCTGAAACTGTGCTTTTTTGAGAAATAGCCATTTCAATAAATAATCGCTAGGACACGTACAACCAGAACAAAAAAGAGAAAACAATGAAATATGAAAGATATCCAATTGATTATTTTCCTGCTGAGCGCAGATACTTCGTTAGATTGATACAATCTTGCATGGACTTTGAGAAAGCTCACAGTAACGAGAGCTCACTAATGAGCACTCAGGAAAACTTCTGTTCAGGCAATTTCAAATTTAGAGAAAATGCCAATATTTACTAGACAGAAAATTACATTTTAACACAGTCCCAACATTCACAGATCAACTATAAATGAGCATGGAGTATTTGTGCTTTTGCCTAAGTTTTTCATAGTGATTTTACAAGCATTATGATTGTAACTAGATATGTTACTTTCACTAAAAATTTCATAATATTTCAATTACTTTTGACCACCATGAAAAAATAAAAGAAGCACGGATAATAGATAAATATGAAATGAAAAAGAAAAACAATATCCCAAAAGGGTTTAGAAAGAGTAGATAGAATGGAAACTACTGAACAGCAGTGTCTGAGAAGGGAAGACAGTGAGGGACAGTGAAGATGTCTAATCCAGACCCCCTTAGTCCTTACATTATGACCAAGTTCATAGGCCACCCAAGCTATGAAATCAGGGATCTGGTATGGATTTCTCCCAACTCTAACCAAGTACAGCTTTTGGAACCCTCACAATTTCAATGGTTGTGTCCCCTGTATCTGAAAGACTCTCCCTCCTCCCCCCTCCTCACTTTTCCTTCCCAGATTTCCTGTGAGACTGAGCTGAAATCCTACTTTCTACTGGAAGGCCTCCCTGAAACAACCAACTGGCAGTGCCATCCTCTATATTATTTTCTTTCCTCCATTCTGCATTCTTTATAAATAAATTGAGTCATTCACAATTCACTCTCATTGTCAATTGTGAGCTATTGGGAGGGACTATATTTTTGCTTTCTTTTGAATTCCCAGAAAACAGCACAGGGCCTGGCACTCAGTAAGTGCCTAGGACATTCTTGGTGAATGACTATTTGGTGTGGTCAAATTTGAGCTTCATGTTGGGGAAATATTTTTGACATGTATCCCTGTCCTGAGCAGAGAGGGGCTGTGACTGGGTGAAAGAAATGTTGAGAAGCACCCCTCCCTCTTTTGATTCTATGCAGGAACCCATTGTATTATAGATATTGTCAGTCTGGTCTACTCAAAAGGGGACCCCATGTGGGTCAAATCTGTTCCTTGCCAAAGACGTTTACCCTAGATAGAGATTAAAAATACCATTGAAGCCATTGAGAAGATGGCAGTCCCATGGCTCCTTACTTCCCATCATCCAATTCATCTCTTTCCTAAGTCCTATTTCACCAGCAAGGCCAACGTAAGCACAAGAGGCCCCTGATCAAAGAAACAGGCATGTAGGAGTTGCAAAGTGTATGGGATGGAGAGAAGCCTTAACATAGGAAATCAGACATCTGAGGAGGCAGGTAGAGGAATCTTCCTTCTCTATCCTCCACACACTCTCCGAAGCATCTTGCTAATGGTGTCTTCTGACCATGTTACTGCTCATTTCTACCTCTGGAAGTCAAGGGAAAATATCCTATGGAGAACAATCAGGAGAAGGGCATGAGATACAGAAGGAAAAGAGAAGAAGATGGAAGTATGAAACTCTTTGGACAGGGTGAAGCAACTTCAGATTGAAGAAAACCAAATTTAGCATCAATTGAGGCTTAATTTGGGACCAATTGAGGTGGTAGTGAGGGATTCAGGAGAGGCAAATTAGCTCTTCTAGCACAATCTGAAGAGTCATGAAGTGGGTGAAGGTTTTAGGTGTGTTCTTTCTGACATCAGAAGAGAAACAAGGGGTAAGTTGAGGCACAATAATCAGAAATTACTTCTTAACAACTGAATGGAGAAGATATTCCTAGTTGGTGGTGAAGTTGCCCTCCCTGGAAGTCATCATGCAAAAGCTAAGAGAACATTTGTATGGATCTAACAGTGAGTATTTTTTTCTGGAAACCTTAAATTTTATTCCCATCCTTAAAATGATGAATATTATTTTTTAAAATAACTCTAGGTCATATTAAAATGAAAGAAGCTGGTGATTAGGCAGGACTATTAGTTATTGTCTTCCAGAGAATTCTTACCCACATATTGGTCTCTCCTTCAATCCAGTATTTTGGGGAGGGGGTGAAGTAATCAGGGTTAAGTGACTTCCTCAAGGTGTGAAGGTTGCTATATATTAAGTGTCTGAGACTGTGTCTGACCATGATGATGAGGCAGCAAGCTAGACAATACAGAGGATAAAGTACTGACCTTGGAGTCAGGAGGATGGAAGTTTGAATCCAGCCTCAGACTCTTGACCCTTACAAACTTTATGAGTTTCAACAATTCACTTCACTCTATTGCTTCACATCCAGGGCCATCCCCAGGCATCTTGCTTTCTATCTGCTCACTTGACCCAGCTCTGGATGAGAAAGTGAGGGTCATTACTTAGCCCAGCACCCCTCACTCAAATCCAATCCACATGTTTGTCATGGCATCACCTCCCTATTGTCTTGGTCCTCTTCAAAAATGAAGGACAAACATTTATATCTGAACTTAGGTTGTCCTGACTCTAGGACTGCTGTTCTATCCATAGTGCTCCCTAACTCTCCCTCCCCAAGCAAATATTAAAATGTCTGCTGGTTAGTACAAACCACTTTGTAACTGTAACAAAGGAATAAAGATACAGATGCTGAGAGAAGACACAGTTCATTTCACCTCCTAGGCTAAAAGAATGCATTGATCAGTTCTTCAGAAGGAATTCTTTTCTCAGAATTGGGCAGAACAGTTTGGATAACTTTTAAGGTAACAGCCTAATGGTGACATGACCCAACAAGATCAAGATGATGTTAAAATATACATGATTCAGGGGATGTCTAGTACTCTACACATCTGGTGGGAAATCATACTATTAAAACGTATGGTAGGATAGACCTATGTCCTGAATTGGTCCTGTAATTTTCATTTTTTTCTTTAACAAAAATTGTTTCCTTGATTCTACCAGTAAAATACCAAAACCTGAGTAACTAATGTTTTTACTGAGGCTACTTCAATGCAGGCATTCTCTAGGCTTACACCCATACTGCTTCAGTGTTTCTTACACACGGATGGATTTTACTCCTTCTTCATCTCTTCTTCTGAAGGATATTTCTCATCAGATTCCTCTTTCCCTTTCTTATCATCAGTCTGATCACTTAATTTTCTTTATCTATTTTCCTATTATTTTTATTGTTTTTTATTTGTTTGATGCTTTCCCGCCCCCATGGCTTCTTTGTCTTTTGTTCTGATTCTTCTTTCATACATGACTAAAATGGAAATATGTTTAACAGAGGTATACATATATAACCCATCTCAGATTAGTTGCTTCAAGTAAAGGAGAAAAAGGAAGAGCCCTATCCACAGATGGATGTTGGAAACTATTTTGGCAGGAAGTTAGCGAAACATAAATTCATTTATTAAAAAAATTTTAAATAAAATTATTATATTCTCAATTACATATAAACATAGTTTTTTCTCCATTCATTTTAGCAACATTTTGAGTTCCAAATTTTTCTTTCTCCTTCCTTGCCCCTCCTTCTTCCTCAAAAGAGCAAGTAACTATATGGTGTAGCCTGTAGTCAGACTCCATATTCTGAATAGCATTTTCAATCACAATTCTTTTGGAATTGTCTTAGATCACTATATTGCTGAGAAGAACTAAGTCTATCATAGTTGATCAGTGCACAGTTGGATGCTGTACAATGTTGTCCTGGTTCTGCTCACTTTAGTTAGGATCACTTCATTGAAGTATTGCCTGGTTTTTTTAAAAATGCTCATCAATTCTTGAAAAAAACAGTATTCCATTAAATTCTTATACACTACAAGTTTTTGAGCCATTCCCTCAATTTTCAATTATGTGCCACCAAAAAGTGAGCTCTTGAAAGATTTTTGTACATTTAGATCCTTTCCCCTTTCTTAACAGCTCTTTCTAATACAAACCTAGTTGAGGTATTCCTGAATCAAATAGTATGCACAGCATTATAGCCCTTTCAGCATCATTCCAAATTGTTCTTCAGATTGTTCAGAACATCCACAGTAAATCATTATACCAGTTTGCCTACATTTCCTCCTCTTCCTCCTCTTCCTTCTTCTTCTTTCTTTTGTTCTTCCTTCTTTCCTCTTCTTTCCTCTTTTTCTTCTTTCTTCTGTTATTCTACTTCTTTCTCTTTTCCTCATCATAATCTTCATCTTCCTCTATTCTCTTCTAGGATAAAATAATGATCCTGAGACTTCACTTTTTTTGATCATCAGTTATGCAGTGATCTCAGATTCTTAAGAATGCCCTAGACCATAATATACCAGATCCTTTTATCTTCCACTGTGTCTTGAAGTCTATCCAAGCTAATGCTTATGGTTTCCATGATAGTATCTATCTATCTTCACTATGCTATCCCTTTTTCTTGATCCTCAGTCATTCCCAACATTGGATTCTTTTGCAGTAAGCCCCATCTTCTCATTAAATGGTCAAAGTATTTAAGTTTTAGGTTAAGTATTTTACAGTCCAGTAAAGAGCCTGAATTATTTTCTTTAAGTGTTGACTGATTTGAACTCCTTGCATGCTAAATAACCCTCAAAAGACTTCTTCAGCACTGCAGTTTAAAAGCTTCAATCCTATAGCACTCTATTGGAAAACCCATAGTTTGACTATGCATGCCTTTGTTGTCATGGAGACGCCTCTCCATTTTAATAAGCTATTCTGATTTGCTCTACCTTTTCTTCCAACAAGTATATTTTTCTTGCAAGTCTACAATGATCTTTAGCATCAAGAATATAAAATCTGACTCAGCTTCCAGTTCTCTCTCTAATTTCCAGAAAGTGATGAGACAAGATCTTAATTTATTTTACATTAATCTTCAAGTCATATTTTATAATTCTCTTGTATTCTTATCAAGAAGCTTCTTAATTTCTCTTTCTCCTTTCTTCTATCAGACACATATTGTCTACATATGTGAGACAGAATATCGTTCCTAGTCATCTCAATTTCAGGTTCTGATTCATCTAGTTTTGCGTTTCAGATGATGTCCTCTGGATATGAGTTAATGAACTAAGGTGCTATTACACAGGTTTGTTGTACCCTGTTTCCAATTGTTAATCAATCAGTTGCTCAGTGCTCACTTCTAACTGTTGCACCTCCTTGATACATACACTTTCGTCAAGAGATAAGTAAAATACTCTGATATTCTCATCTCTGAGAACTTGCCACATTTTGTTGTGATTCAGATAGATATTTTAGTGTAGTCAATGAAGTAGAAGTAGATGTTTCTCAGGAACTCCCTTGCGTTTTGCAAAATCCAAAGAATGTTGGCAATTTAACCTCTAATTCCTCTGCTTTGTTGAAAATCAGGCTGCACTTCAGTTAATTCTCAGCTCACATATTGCTGATGCCTACCTTGTGACATCTTAAGGATAATTTTTTTTTAATGTATGAAATGAGTGCAATTGTTTGGTAATTAGACCTTCTTTAGAGTTGGGATATAAATTCATCTTTTCCAATCCAGTGGCCACTGTTGTTTTTTCCAAATTTGCTGGCATGTTGAATGCAACATTTTAACAGCATCAACTTTGAGGATTTTAATAACTCAGCTAACATTCATCACTTCCGTGAATTTAACTTTTATTGAGGCTTCTTAAGAGCCATTTGACTTTATCTTCCAAATGACTATCTCTGAATCAGTAATCATTTTGAAATCATGGTGGTCAGTGATGTTAAGGTCTCTCTTTTCTAATGCCTTTGTGTATTTTTGTGTCCTCTTCTTTATCTCTTCTGCTTCTGGCAAATCCGTACCATTTATCATGCCCAATTTTACATAAAACTTTCCTTGGATATTTTTAATTTTCTTAAAGAGATCTCTTTTCTTTCCCTTTTCAGTCTTTCCTTCTTTTTCTTTACATTGATGATTTATGAATCTCTTCTTATCTCTCTTGGCTGTGAAAGAGAAATACAATAATTTCCACAAAAAAGAATGAGCAGGATCTAAGGAAGGAACACAGGAGAGGGTCAGGTTCACCCAGAAAAGAAGAGAAAAGGGTAACATTTAAAAGATAATGTCTATAAGTCTTCTAATCAGTTGATAAGATCTGATGAAGATTAGTTCTTAGGTTGAACAAAGACTGGAATAGATGCATCAATGATCACACATGTTTAATAGGCTTATTCACATACCCTGAGGATGGAAACTAATTCATGTAAATGCACATGCAATATATATAATCAGAAAGAGGAAACATGTAAGAAGCATGTAGGGAAGTTCTGCCTTTCTTCAGACTCATTCAATAAGGAAGAGAGGAGGCACTCTGTGCTCTGGGCTGGGGATAAAAAGTTTGTTACTCAAAGCTAAGGGTGTGCCTATTTTTTCCTTCAGGATCATAAATAAAAACTTCTCCTGGCTAAACAGTGGTCTGAGTCTGTGGGGTTTATGGTGAGACACTTATTTCTTACAATTTTGATTCATTCATTTCTGGAATTCTTTATTCAGTTTAGTCTATCTTTCCCTTTTTCTTTTACCTACTACTTTCCTTCTTTCCTCAGTTACTTATAAAGGCTCATGTTTTTCTTTGGAGTGTTTTTTGTTGTTGCCTCCTATACATTATTGCAAACTTTTGTCCATAGATCTACAGGCACTCAAACTAAAAGATCTAATCCATAAAATCTATTCATTATCTCCACTTCATATATGGAAATGATTATAGTTAGATCATTTTTATAAGGTGAATGACTTCCCCCACATTCTCCAATTTAAGTCTGAAATTTGCTACAAGAATCTCATGATCTGAATCACAATCAACATCTGTTCATTGATATTATATTATATTACATTATACTACATTACATTATATTATATCATATCATATCACATCACATCATATCATATGATATTATATTGCATTATATCATATTTTATCATATTGTGTTATATTGTATCATATTACATCACATTACATCAACTTATATTTATTATATATTATATTGTATTATATTATATTAATTATAATATATTACAATACATTATATTAAATTATATTAATTACATCATTTTCCATTATATTACATTATATCACATTACATTACATTATGTTATGTTATATTATATTACATTATGTCATGTTATATTATATCATGTCATGTTATATCATATCATGTTATGTTATACTAAATTATATCTTATCATCTAATATCATATTATATTAATTATATACTTTGAAAGCAAAGTATCTAATCAATCTGATTTTTATATTGACTACCTGGTGATGTCCATGTGTAAAATTCCCTTTTAGGCTGTTGAAAAAGAGAACTTGTACAGCTAGTAATTTCGCTTAACAAAACTCTCCCAGTTCATTTTGTTTACCAAGACTAATCTTGTCTATTATTCCAAGTATCTATGGATTTCCTGCTTTAGCATTCAAATTCCTATGGAATGTGACATGTTTTCTTTGGTATTATTTCTAGAAGATGTCGATTTTCCCAAAATCATTCACTTTGGCATCTTTCGCATCCATGGTTAGAGAATAGACATTGATTACTATGGTGACCAGTTTAAACTACATTTGAACAGATGTCATTTGATCATTTTTGAGATTATGACCTAGCACTACTTTTCTCATCCTTTATTGACAATGAGAAGCACTCCATTTTTCTAAGGGGTTCTTATCAGCAGAAGTATATGCAGTGATTGTGTGAGTAAATTCAACCATGCCCTTCCAATTAATGTCATCTAAAAGAGTCAAGGTGTGCATGTTTGATCATTCCACTTCCTGTTTGACCATAGGTCATACGTTCTAGGTTCCTTTGCACTATTCATCAAAAGCAACAGTCTTTCTTTTTATCATCAAATGCATCTGCAGTTGAGCTGAGCTTCAGGTTTATCCCAGTAACTCCATTAGTACTGGAGCTACTTGTAGTTGGCCTCTGTTCTTTCCCAGTACAATATTGGACACCTTCAAACCTGAAGGATTTTCCTTCTTATATCATCTCTTTTATCACTGTCTTATCATGGAGAAGGGGTTTGTGTAGTTCAATGAAACTATAGCCTATGCTGTGAAGAATTGGTCAAAATGGACAGATTATAATGGACAGTTCTGACAAAAGATGAGCCACTAGTGAAAGAAATGACAAACCACTCCACAAACTTTGCTAAGAAAACATCATGAAAAGTATGAAATTGTTCAAAGATTTTAAATGGGCTTATATAAAATTGACAAGTTTTGAAGTTTGTAGCATTGAATTGAGTCACTTCAGAAGAAAAAATTGGAGAAAAAGGTTGGAAAACTTTTCTTCCCAGTTCAAGCTGTTCTGTCTTTCTATTCCTATTTTTTTCTTTTCTTAATAATAGTTTATTTTTTCCCAAATAAAAGTAAATTTAATTTTTAACATCCATTGATTTTATTAAAGTTTTGACTTCCAAATTCTATCCCATCCCTCCCACTCCTCTCCCCTCCATGAGATGGTAAGCAATCTGATACAGGTCAAACATGTACTATCATGTAAATCTTTCCCACACAGAAAAAAAAACAACCTTTCTGAGTCTGATGATCACTTTATAAAACTTCTCTTTATGTATTTCTTTCCCTTAATCCTAATTCCTCATGCCAAAAATTACTAATTTGTAAACATGTTCATCAAAGTATGTATGTAAAATGCTAACCTGACTGTTCCCTGCTGAGGGGAAGGAGGTGGGAAGGGAGGGAGGAGGGAAATTTTATAACTTGGAAATATGCATGTGCATATGATTGAAAATAAAAAAGCAAATTTTAGAAAAAATAACTTTTCCTATTACTTATTTTCTGCAAGAACATGAAAGGGAGGGAGAGAGGAAGGATGGAAGGAAAGAAAGAAGAGAAAAGATATTCAAACTATGAGTTTTTTCTCTAGAACTGGAGAGCATTTCAGAATTGTCTTGGATCATTATACTGTTGAGAAGAGCTAAATCATTCACAGATCTTTATCATATAAAATTGCTGTTACTGTGTATGCTGTCCTCCCGGTTCTACTAACTTCAAGTTGTATCATGGAAACCTACCCTGATTTCTCTGAAATTATCCTGCTTGTCATCTCTTATATTATTCTATAAAAAAAATCATAACTTGTTCAGTCATTCTTGAATTTACTGGCATCTCCATATTTTCAAAATCTTAAGACAACAAAAAGAGCTGTTAGAAATAATTTTGTACAAATAGATTCTCTTTTCTCATTTTATTACTATTCCTGGTGTTTTCTTAGCAGAAATTGTGGAGTGGTTTGTCATTTCTTTCTCTAGTGGATCACCTTTTGTCAGAATTTTCCATTATAATCTGTCCATTTTGACTAATTCTTCACAGCATCGGTTATAGGCTTATATAAAATTGATCAGTTTTGAAGTTTGCAGCCTTCTTGGATGTTTTCAAATTGGAAATTTCTACTGCTTTCTTCAATGTTATTTTATTTTATTTTTTCAATTACATGCAAAGACACTTTTCAATATTCATTTTTGTAACCTATTGAGTTACACATTTTTCTACCTCAATCCCTTCCCTCTCCAAACATTAGCTAATCAGAAATGTATTATAGTTGTACAATCGTGTTAACATATATCCATATTAGTAATGATGTGAAAAAAGAATTAGAATTATAGTGGGGAAAACCATGACAGAAAGAAAAAAAAAACATGAAACAAGTTTCAAAAAAAGTGAAAATAGCATGTTTTGATCTGCAAAACAGACTCTATGCCTTTTACGTTGGATGGGGATGGCATTTTCCATAGCAAGTCTTTTAGAATTGTTGTTGCTCAAAAAAAAAAAATCACTGAATAACAACAACAACACTTAGTTGCTGTTACATTGTACAATGTTCTCCTAATTCTGCTCACTTCACTCAGCATCAGTTCATGAAATTCTTTTCCAGTTTTTCTGGCTTCCTTTTCTATCTCTTTTGGCTACAGATCTAATAGGAATATTTCAGGATCAAAGGTTGTACACAATTTTACATTCCTTTTTGCATAGTTCCAAATTGTTCATCAGAATAGCTGGATCAAGTCATAACTCTAACAATGGTACATCATGCCCCAGTTTCCCACATTCCTCTGACATTTGTTATTTTCCTTTTTTTTACTCATAATAGACAATCTGAAGTGTCAGGTGGTGTCTCAGACTTGTATTTAATTTGAATTTCTCAAATCAGTACTGACTCAGAGCATTTGTTCATATGACTATAGATAACTTTGATTTCTTTGTCTGAAAACTGACCATATTCATTGACCTCATTTGGAGAATGACATTCTTATAAATTTGACTCAGTTCTCTAGATATTTAACATTAAGGTCTTTATCACAGATACTTGTTATAGAATTCTTTTCCTAATTTTCTACTTTCCTTCTAACTTTAGTTGCATTGGTTTTGTTTATACAAAAGTTTTTCAATTTTGTAATATCAAAATTGTCCATTTTATATTTTAATGCTCTGTCTTGTTTCATCTTTACTTCTTCCCTTTGGTAAAGATCTCACAGGGAAACTATTCCATATTCTCCTAATTTGCTCATGGTATCACACTTTATTTCTAAGCCCTGGACTCATATCTTGGTATACAGTGTGTTATATTTTAATCAATACCTAGTTTCTGCCATACTTCTTCCAGCTTTCCAGGTAACTTTTATCAAATAATAAATGCAATTTGGATCTTTGGGTTTATCAAACATTACATTACTATAGTAATTTGCTATAATGTATTATATGTCTAATCTAGTTCACTAATTAACCAGTCTATTTCATAGCCTGGACTAAATCGTTTTGATAATTACCACTATAAAATACAGCTTGAGATTTTGAATAGTTGGGGAACCTTCAGTCACATTTTTTTATTGATTTGCGTTATATTCTTGACATTCTTCCAATTTTGCTAATTTTTCCAGTTCAATAAAACAATTTTCTAATTATGGCACTAAGTAGAATTATCAGCTTCATTATATTGGTTCAGCTTACACATCTGTTTTTTTTCTTGTTTTAAGGGGTTTTTGTTGCAAGGTAAATGGGGTTAAGTGGCTTGCCCAAGGCCACACAGCTAGGTAATTAAGTGTCTGAGACCGGATTTGAACCCAGGTACTCCTGACTCCAGGGCCGGTGGTTTATCCACTATGCCACCAAGCCGCTCACATCTGTTTTTTCTTAATAGTCATCAAAATGATCTCTGTTTCCCAGACTCCCCAACTGTCTAAAGAACTCCTAATTTCTTGTTCATCAGATCTGAAACATTTGACTCTGACCACTAACAAAATGTCTTCATCAGAAACTCTTTTGAAATTTAGTGGGGTCAAAGTGAAATTGCAACATTAGACTCGTAGTTCGGCCAGCAACTGAAAACTTAAGAGGTTTACCATGATTTTCCTATCCAGTCTGTATCAGAGAACTGGAATCCTGAGAAGAAGAGAGAAGAGTAGGGCCAGGAGGCAGACAAGGAGACAGCACCCTGAGCAGATGGCGCTAAAATAATTCATTAATTCAGGGCTTTGACTGAATGGTTGCTGTCCTGATTTCTGGCTCTCATTCTGAATTGTTATAATTCCCTGATGAAGGACTTGAGTTAAAGGAAGAAGAGATGCTATCAAAAAGGTATGAGGAAGAGAAGGTGGTGAAAAAAACAAAGGAAACTTAGAAATCAGGAGGGATGGGAATTCAGAGAAGCTTGGAAGGATTTGCATGAACTGATGATGAGCAAGATAAGCAGTACCCTCCCAGCCCAACAATTTCCATATTTCTTGACCATATTATCCATGCTCATTTTGACTTTTAATATACATTCTCTCTGAACTATCCTTCCCTCTTACTTGCAGTTACAAAAGGGATAGTGTCCCCAAAGCATCCTTATATGCTTGTTCTGATAAATGTCTCCTTTCCTTCTCACTAGTCAATCAAAAAAATTGATAGTGACTCAATCTGTCCCTAGAATTGTTTCCATTTGTGTCTTAAGGATTTCTTTATGGTTTTACCTCTTTGCAGAAGACACATCACTTCTCTATTGTTTCCTACCTCTCTTTCTACACATATTTCAGGTGAAAGCTTATTCAAATTCAGAAACAATAGCCCTTCCATTCACATTCCTTTCTGGTCTTTCAATGAATGCCATCCTCAGCTAGGATCCTGTCATTCCTTTATGTTAAGTAGCTATTTAAAAACTGCTTATTCCCTTCCTTTGTCCTTTTTTCCTTTTTGCTAAGGAAATGGCCAGATTTAATACCTAATGACATCATTATTGTGAATAGATGTTTGGTATTAATGGAAACACATGTGTAGGGATTCAAGAACTAAAGTGGTGAGTGAAAGAAGTGTTTTTCCCCACAAAAGGATCACCCCCTAGGGTTTTGACTGATTATGAGTATAACTCTAATTCTAAAGTGTTTTTTCATTGGGGACTGAAACCTGGCATTGTCAGAACAGTTGGAGATAGAAGAGTCAGCCCAGAGAGGGAGTAGAAGCTCCCATGCCCATAGTAAAAGTAGTAAATCATACCATGCTGGAGGGTAGGCTCCATTCTAATAATGCATTACATACACATGGGGATAAAATAAGTACACATAGTCTATGCAGTAGCAGCAACTATCAGAGATCATTTAGGTCACCCAGTCAATAAATATTTATTTAGCCTGTGTTGCATCCCATGTATTGTGCTAACCACTTGGACTATTTTGAGTGGAAGGAGTTTGCAGCTCCAAGGAATCAGTCCAATGTCCTCCCCACCAGAGATATTTCATGAGGAAGGAAAATGGATCTGCATTAAAACAAAATTCTAATTTCTCTTTCAGATTATTTATGTTGCCAGAAATCCAAGGGATGTCCTCATATCTTTATACCATTTTCTAGATGAGTTGCCATCATACCAGTCTTGTTCAACTTTTGAGGATTTTTTTGAGGAATTTGTGGAGGGAAATGGTGAGTAGAGAAGTAATAGTGGAAGCACATCCTACTTCCCTTCCTTATCCCTTTCTCTTCTTTCTCCCCATTCTTTTGGCATTGAAATATAATCCCATTTTATTGTCACCCTTTTCTTGACTAGAAGGCATATTCCTCCCAACAGCCCTGGGATAGAAGTGGACAAGGACTAACTCTCTATTTAAGGGAAGAGAGAGTGCAGACTGGGAAAGGGATTTTCCTGTATGACCAAGAGATTTGCAGAGGTGATAGGCATTGGAGCTTAAACCTTCTGACTCTAAAAACAGTGTTCTCTGTGAAAAGCAGTCTCAAAAATCTATCTCAGGTCTGAATTGTAATGTAAATCATTCAAGTTTCACTACTTCTTACATGATAAAGTTTAAATGCCACCTCCTCAAGGGAACACAAGCTAATATCACCATTAATGTCTACCATCTTTGCAGAGATCTCCCAAGCTGAGGCCAAATACTGGTCCAAGATTGTCCTGTGATTTCCTCATGGCCTTTTTCCCAAATAACCTTCTCTTAGGTGACATGACTCTGCCTGGGAAACAACTCTCTCGCCGTCAATATACCTCCCCCAGACCACTTGTCATGTGAAGAGTACACACTTTTTAAATCTGGGAAACAGAAATAACCTGGCCTCCCTTCTCTTCTTCCCAATTCCCTTCTAGTTGTATATGGGTCTTGGTTTGACCACATCAAAGGATGGCTGCCCTTGAGAGGTTCAGAGAAATTCTTGTTCCTAACCTATGAGGAACTTCATGAGGTAGGGTCACTGTCTGTTTTCTTTTTCATCGTTCCAAGGTATCCCTGGATATGGAGTACCTTCCCTCTCCTTCCCTTTCCAATTTGTCTTCTCTTTATCTCTTTTATACACAGTTGTTTGCATGCTTTCTCAGTAAATCAACATTTATTAACCAATGATTATGTGACAAGTATTGAGGTAAGTGTTAGGGAGACAAGGAGAGGCAAAGACAGTCCATACCCTAAGTCTAATGGGTAAGACAGCATACAAATATCTTTGTGCAACCAAAAAATGTTTCTGCCTGTGTGCCTTCTTATGTGTGTGTGCATGTGGGTCTATGTGCCTGTCCATGTGTGTATTTCTGTCTGTGTGTCATAAATTGCAGACATTTGACAGCAATGGACATTAGAATTGAGAGGTTTGGAAAGATTTCCCATAGAAGGGGGTTCCAGTTAGGCTTGGAATGAAACAAGGGATTTCAGGAGTCAGAGCAGGGGATGGAGAATATTCCAAGCATGGGGAAAATTCAGAACAAATGCCCAAAGCCAAGAAATGGTGAGCCTGTTCAGCATACAGTCAGAAGAATGACACTGGATCAAGAAGGAGGGGGAAAAACAGACACAAACAGCAGGGAACAGCACAGGCCCCATATCTTCAGAACAAAGTTGGAGTGTCAAGTGAGATTATCAACTCATCCATCAACAGTAGGTTTGAAAAGGGTGAGAAGTAATGAGTCACCCTTCAGAAAGGCCAGACTCCTCCAACCAGAGCTTGGTTCTAAAGGTACCAGGATATAATGAGGTAACTTATTTCAAAAAAAACAGCAAGTTCCCTTTCCAGTCCATACCAGCTCTGACCCTGCCAGCTTCCAGCCTCTGGTTCAGTCAGGTCCCCTCCCTCTGAATCTCTATGCCATGGAGAGATCATGAGATGTGTCAAGACCTCTTTCCAAAATATCTCCATTTCCATTAGAAGCTTCTCCCTTTGAGGGTCACACAAAGTTGACTTTTACTGGAGATTGTGAGCTGTTGGGAGGAACTCCCAAAATCCTGAGAACTTAAGACCTCCCTCCTCCCCAGGAATCTCTTGGTCTTTCCCTGACATATTCTCCATGTCTACTTTCTTACCTGTGTAATCTTCTTCCTTTCCTGTCTTTCTGGTTTTCTTCTTCCCTTTTCTCTTTTTTCTTTCCTACTTTGCATATTGTAATTCTTTTCTTCCTCCTCATTTGTTAGTTCTTTTACTTCCTCAGATTCCTCTTGCCTTTCTCCCCACATTCCTCTTCCTATTCCTATCTTCTCTAAGTCCTCTTCCCTATCTCTTTCCTCTCCTCAAACACTCCCACTCCTCCTACTACCCTTCTTTTCCTACATACACTCATCCTCCCTAACCTCCACATTCCAACTCTTTCTTTCTTCCATCCACTTTTTCTTCCATTTTTTCTTCCTTTGTCATTCCTGCAAATTTTTCTTCCTCATTTTCCTTCTCTCCACCTCTTCATTCTAATTTATCTTCCTTTTTCTCTCTCAATCTCATATTCCCATTTTTCTCTTCCATCCTCTTTCCCTCCATCTCTTATTATTTTCTATTTCTTCTTCCTCTTTTATCTCCTTTTCCTCTTCCTTTCTTTATTTCACTCCATTTGTTCTTTTTTCTTTTCTCTCCTCATTTATTCTTCCTGTTTTGTCTTCTTTTTTATTTCCCTTCAGCTCTTATTTTTTATTTTGTTCTTTCTCTTCATCTCTTCCTGTTTTCTCTTCCTTTCTCTTTCCCTCCATTTCTTCTTCTTTTCTCTTCCTTTGTTTACTTCATTCATCTATTTTGTCTCCATTCCTTTCTTTCCCTCCAACTCTTCTTCATGGTTTCTCTTTTTCTCTTCCTTTAGGTTTTTTTTTGCTTCCTTTCTCCTCATCTCTCCTTCTTGTTTTCTTTTTTGCCTTCTTTCTCTATATCTCTTCTTCCTATTTTTTTCCTGTATTTCACTCCACCTTCTCTTCTGCTTTTTACTTCCCTTTTCTTTCCCTCCATCTTTACTTCCTATTTATTTTTCTTTTCTCCAACTCTTTTTATTCTTTCCCTCCACCTCTTCTTCCAATTTTTTCTTTCATTCTTTCTTCCTCTCCAATCCTTCTACCAAATTTATTTTCCCTTCTCTGTTCTCCATCTCATCTTTTTTGTTTTCTCTTCATTCATATCTTTTCCCCTCCATCTTACCTATCTCTTATCTCTTCTTTTTTCTCCATTTCTTCTTTTTAGTTGTTCTTTTGCTCCACCTCTTTGAGTTTCTTTTCCTTCTTTCTCTCCATCCTTTCTTCCTGCTTTCTCCTTCTTTTGCACATTTCCTTCAGTTCATTTTCTTGCTTTATCTCTTTTCCTCTACCTTCCATAATAGCTCTTAATCCATTTACATAGTTTCTTATTTGATGTACTCTCCTTTCTTGCTTGATTTCCTTCCTATTCCCACTTCACATATGGTCCTCCCTCCCTCCCACCCACCACCACTATCCCCTGCTTCCATTCCAATGGCTCTTCCCCTGCAATCTATTCTTCGTTTCTTTCCCTCAGAACTTTCCTTTCAGGTCTAACATCCCCTTCTTCTCCTTTTCTTCAAACTCATTCTCTTACCCTCATTCACTTCTTTCCTGTCCTTTCCCACTTCTGCCTTCTCACTTTTTGCCTCTCCCTTTCCTTTCTTTTTTTCTTTGCTTGCTAAATTCAGAATTATAGGGTATGATATTTTTTCTAGAAACTTAAGGTCAGTTTGGAGAAGATTTGCCAATTTCTGGACAAGGACCTGAGTGAGGAAGAAATCAGCTTAATCCTAGAGAATGTCTCTTTCCAAGTTATGAAAAATCACATGCTGGAAAGCAATGAAGTTTTAATAAGAGACAATGTGGAAGTCGTAAAAATTATGGTATTGAGAAAAGGTGAAGATTAATGACCACACACCACAAGGGAGTTAAACAGATGTTTTGGTCCAATCCATCTGACTTCCAGACACCTAAAAATAGAATGAAAAAAGGTATAAATCACAAAATTAACATAAAGGACATAAAATTGACAAAGAATTTGCTCCTTGAAATAGACAGTAATAGATATCTACACAATCACCCTCACAGCAATAGGATGCATAAGCATCCAAGCAAAACTCCCTCAACTTTTCCTTCATCAGAGAAAAAAACAAAAAAGGAATAGTATGAGTAAGAGGTAAGCTTAGGCAGACTCATTGTCCTTATTCCCTTCATGAAGAGTGATGAAGGGAAGAGTCTACTGATTGCAACGGAAGGTGCTATCCCATAAATCCCATAAATTTCACTAAAGGTCTACCCAGGGTCTATTTCCTGGATAAAGGAGGGAGGAAGAATGTGATGGAAGAAAAGTGACCATTAAGGATTTATCACAGGAGACATTACTTTAGTCTGTATGTCACAGGAATCTGTGCAGACTGGAAAAACTACTTCACTGTGATCCAGATGGAAACATTCAACAAGATGTATCAAGAAAAGATGAAGGGGCTAGGCCAGAACCTGTTCCCATGGGAGCAATGCTGAGATGGGTGGTGCAAATTCTGGTGTTCTCTACCCCTACATGATCTACAGATAGATACGATTTTGTCTCTTTCTCCAGATCTCTCCCGCTTTACTTTCAGATCTCTTCCTTTATTGCTATGACTAGAACAAGAAAAGCAACATCAGAGACTTGGGGATTGCTTGTTTTTTCCAAGATGAACATTTTCAGTTTGAATCTATTATGCAATGTGCTAGCTTTACCTTTGAAGGCTTAGGGTTCGATTGTCCTTCAAATGCTATGATTTTGAGAGTTTTAAACATCAATGAACACTGAATATTGTGGCCATTTTCCACCTGTAATTATAAAGGTGATTGCAGTCATTTCTCAATAAATTAATAATTCTCCCAGATGATATAATGTGAAACAATGCTTGTCTCTGAAGCAAATACAATGACTCCCACCTGGTCTTGAGGATTAGTTTTCAGAACGATCTCTTTTGGCTTCCCTGTTGATTCTTTGGTTTCTGAACCAAGTCTGGTTTAAAATAGATTAAGCAAAATCTTCCAAAAAGGAATGAATCACACACAAAGAACACTGAGGACAATACATTTTATGGCGCACAGCAAAGATAACCTGAAGAGTTTTAACTTGGAAATGAAGGGCAAAAGAAAAAAGTGTTTGCTTAAATTAGTCAAAGTTGAGACTATAGAACCTTATGGTCAGGTTCCTGGTTCCGGCAAATAACAAATCTCATATAAAGAACACGTGAATCAGAATCACAACTGCAACTTTCCATTGGACTGTAACCATGACAAATAAAAATCAAGAAACTCCTTGTTCTGAAAGCATTTACCTTTTAATAGAGGACACGAAATTATAAGGGAATGATGGACAGGAAAGTCACAGAGTTAGAGAGTGGAGTCTAGAAACATTTCCTAAGGACTAGAACCATGCTGATTTATTACTACTGATAAGTAATCACCATAAATAAGCTTCTGTAACAGAATAGTACTTAAAAAGATTTAGCCATGAGTGCCTAGGTTGCACAATGGATAGAGCACTGGCCCTGGAGTCAGTAGTAGTTGAATTCAAATCCAGCTTCAGACACTTAATAATTACCTAGCTGTGTGGCCTAGGGCAAGCTACTTAACAGTACTAACTTGCAAAAAAAAGATATAGCCAGAAAAGAAATATAACCATATTCCCCTGAACTGGGGCACACACACTCTCCCCTCTGGAGTGGGGGAATGGCTGCCTTCCTCATGTCTCTCCCTTCAGTTCATACTTCATTTAACTATCTCACTTTGTTCTCTTTCCCTCCAAGAGTGATTATTATCCTGTTTTCTTCCACCTTAACCAATTTGATGGGCTTGACAGGGTGCCTCAGAGTTCTTTTAACTTACATTTCTCCAATCACTATTGACTTAGAACAATTTTTCATATGCCCAGAGGGAACTTGGATTTCCAAGTATGAAAACTGTCTGTTCCCAGCCTTTGACCATTTATCAACTGGAGAATTCTCTTATAAATTTAACTCACTTCTCTATAGCAAAGACACTTAAGAAATACCTTTTCTTAGTTTTCTATTTTCCATCTAATTTTGGTAGCCCAATGCCTACTGACTGGAAGGGCCTAATCACCTGGTCAGAGAAGGATCCCAGGGGACCATCACCTTTTCTTTGGGCACAGGTCCAGATGGAACCTGCTGGAATTCTCCTTTGTCCTGGACCTAGCTCTGGGCACAGTTTCAGAGACGGAAGGAGATGGAGCAGGGGCAATAATCAGGGGGTCCATGAGGGAGGAACAGTGACTGGAAGGGCAGTGACCTGTCCTCTTTACAACACCTTGGATTCCCTAAAAACCTATGCCCAGAATCAAAGAAGAAAGCATTGGTAGGACTCAAAAACCTAAGGCTTGAGACAGTGACCCTCTGACAGTAGAATACTGAATAGGTAAGAAAAGAGAAGGCCAATTAAGGGGTTTGTAAGGCTTTGTTTGTGTGTGTGTGTGTGTGTGTGTGTGTGTGTGTGTGTGTGTGTGTGTAGTGGGGATAAGAAGAATCAGGAGAGAGTCATAATCAGGCATAAATAGAAACAACAAGAATACAGAGGTAGAGATGGGGGAAAGACAGAGAAAGAATGAAACATACACAGAGAGAGAAAGAGATTCAGAGAGACATAGAAAGACAGAGACAGAGAGAAACAGAGAGATGTAGAAAGAGAATGTGAGAGGAGAGAAAAAGACAGAGAGAGAGAGAGAGAGAGAAAATGATTGAGATAGAAATAGAGAGAGAGAGAGCAAGAGGAAAGGAAAGAGAGGGACAGAGTAGAGGAACAATTCAAGAACATAAGAAATAATTTATGCTGATCCAGAATACACTTGAAACCCAAATCAAAAATTCTCCCATAAGAGCAAACTGGACCTGAGAATTTGTCACTCCAACTGGTAGTACCCAATCCTCACCGGTGCCATCCATCACAGACCAGAGCAGGGGCCAGAAGATAAGCTACAAGTTAGGGAAGTATTTCAGAAAGTTGAAAGGAGTTTCTGGACATCATTGAAGGAAGAGGAGATCAGGGGCACAGGCAGGCCTCCCAAGCTGAGGACTCCAATGGAAGAAACTCTTACTTCTCCATCACAAAACCAGAGTTAGTTTGGCAGATTCTCTGATGTCCAAATCGATTTCACAGATTAATAATAATAATGATTGGAATTTATCTAGCAACTATGTTTCAGGAACTTTACAAATGCTATCTGATTAGATCTTCACAACAGTTCTATGAAGTAGGTACATTAAAGGTCATTTTATAATTAGGGAAACTGAGGAAGAAAAGTAGTGAAGTGGCTTGCCCAGGGTCACTCAGCTAGTAAGTCTCTGAGGTGAGATTTGCATTCAGATCCTCCTGGCTTCTGTGCTATACACTGCGTCACCTGGCTGCCTTCCTTGGAGTGAGAAAGTTTCTCACCACAAAACTACTGTACTGACAGACCAGTGAGAGACAGGTTAGCTTTACCTTACTGTGAAAATTTTTTCCCCATAAAATTTACAGTCCTGAAGATTAAATCTTTAACAATTTCCTTTTGCCCAACTGTCTAAAGTTTGTAGCCTAAAGATACTGTCACACACTCAATGATATGGGGAAGACCTGATTCTAAAGAAAGCAAGGTCTCTCCTTGGTCACCAAGCATCCTTATCTTGCTATGTCAGACCAAAGGGCTAGTGAGAAGGGCATCTGTGGATAAGACACTCTCACTTTAATCAATCTAATATGCAAGTCCTGACATCACTTTCCTGATGTTGTGGTTTTCGTCATTATCAGAGGACAACTACTGCCATCTGGATACGGGGATTCTGATTTGGGATCGGGGAAGCAGAAGGGGTGGAGGGCTGGTAATGTTGGAAACTTACTCTCATCTGGGTTGAAAAGAAAGTAACTATACATATGTCTGAATTAGAAGTCTGAACTTCTAGAGAGATGAGAAAACCCAGGGATATTATTGGGGAGTGATAAGAGGAGGACTTTTAGAGGAGTGAATAAAATAAGGAATAGGAGAGTCAAGAAAGAGTTAAAGGGAACAGCAATACAGCGAAAAAAAGAGGCAGAGAAGAACAGTAATGAGTAAAAATAAATGGGGATCAAGCAATTTATTTCACGAGTTACCAAGATGTTTTTCTTTCACTTTTTTTTAATTTTTTTTTTCTTTCACTTTCAAAGAACACCAGGACTACAAGGAGCTGAGTCCATGACAATCCCATGAATTTGAGGGGGGAGGGGCTGTGCTAAGTCATCAATCTCACTTTCTCCTGGAGAGCCATCTGAGCCCAGTGACCCGATATGAATCAGGAAGACAGGAGATGGCCCTGAATGGGAGGCAGTCTGGGTGAAGTGACTTGTCAAAGGTTACAGAGCTAGTAAGAGAGTCTGAGGTCAGATTGGAACTCTAATCCTCCTGACTGCAAAAACAGTGCTCTATCCACTGCATCACCAGGTCAAAATGTATACCTGAACTAGAGAGAGAGAGAGGGAGAGATTACAGTTAGAAGAACATGAATCATATTTCTTTTCAGGCTTATGGATAAGTGATTGTTATGATTAATGAAGAGAGAGTAGAATGAGGCATAAAATGGATAATTTATACTACATTAAAATAGAAATTTGTACAAATAAAACAAATGTAACTAAAATCAGAAGGAAAGTGAAAATTGAGGAGGGAGAATTTTATAGACAGTTCATCAGATAAAGGTCCTATCTAAAAGGAAAATTTAGAATGAAAGATTCTCTAAAACTCAAATTGGTAAGAGTTTGATGATCTGCATGTGTAGAGGACATACGTGAAGCATAGAAGATGAAATTGTACTCCACTCTGCCAGTAAAGAGTAGAGTCACTTGGTGACCAAATCAATGTATCCAGCATGTATCTTTTGGCAATTCTTTAATCAAGGTAGCATTTGTGTTTTCTTTTTTTTTTTTTGAAAATAAAAGAAAAATTTATTTAAAAGGTTGCAAGACATAGGAGGAACTGAGAGAGAGAGAGAGAGAGAGAGAGAGAGAGAGAGAGAGAGAGATAAAAGAACAGCTAAGCAGCCTTGGCTGGGCCATGGTCAGAGAAGACTGAGCCAGTCCTGAACTAGAGTCCAGCTCAGGTTTTTATGTCTTGCCTCTCATCCAGAGAGTCAAAGGTGACCTACCATCCCCTGTACTATACCCAGAATTAGGTAGAGGGTAAAGCCCAAGGAGATCTGGATACAAATTTTACATAAAACAATGGTACTTTAAGAATGGAGAGGGTCCCCACCCAAGATTACAATAGTTTCTGTTACAATCATAATTCTCTACTTCCAAGTCAATTTACATCTCCACCCAAATGCCTTGTTACATTCAAATTCTCTTCATCTTCCCCTGTATCATTCCTCCCCTCAATCATTTTAGGACCAGAATCTTCTGGGCCTTTCAGAGTCCTTTTGGAGATGTGAAGGTTTCATTGAGGCAGGGTCCAGGGAATGATTGACTGGCACAGCTGGTTGTCATCATTCAGAGGCTGGTCTTGGAGCTATACAGCTAAGAGAAACAAAACCCAAGGGGGGAAAAACTGAGCAAGCAAAAACCAGAGATAATGTAACAGAAAAGGCTATTTAACAGAGGTCTAATAATTTAGGAATAAACTAGAAGGTCTATAAGGGGCAAGAAGTACACTTTATAATCCTAAGCCAGCATCAAAATACCTTTTATAAGAACATGGGTTCTGATATAACAGATTCATTGATGGATGCCATATAAATTGTAAACAAAAGCCCAAATAGTATAAACAAATGTACTGAAAAATCATTTTAATACTGTACATGTCCAAAAATTTGCAACAAGATTTTCTATTTTGCTTTGGCCATGTTTAGAATGAAGAAAATTCCAGTTCAAGAATGGCTCTCTCCTTTAAAACTGTTAAATATGTCAACAGGCATTATCCTGATCCACAGGCTCACTATGCTACTTAATATGATGCACCTGGAATAATCATGGCAATTTCCCATTACAGAAGAGAGAGAGAGACATGAGGACATGTTTCCTTATACAAACAATATTTTCCAATGGGCCAGGTGAAGGAACTTTTAAAAGAATCCTACCTAGTTGAGGCTAGAGTCCTTCTTTCAAAGGTCACTTACTCCATCTGAACATCAAACCCCATAGCGCTAAATAGCTTCATTGGTTTATTGTCTTCCTATTTTATCATACCTGAAGTCAGGCAGATCAGTGTCTGGTAATATAGCAAGTACCTATAACCAGAGCTTCAGGTGGCTTGAGCACTGAGGAGAACCAAGAGTGTTCCAGGCTGTAATTTGGTATAAGAGATCCAGGGGAAAAAAATCAGAATTTAATTGTTGCTCATGTAGCTAAGGACAGTGCTGTAAATGAAATGCAATAAACAGATTTTGAGATGTAAAAATAATGATCCTAATTCACACACACACACACACACACACACAGATACATTGAATAAAATCACCTTTTTGCAGTGAACTCAGTTATTAACTATATTTAAAAGAACTAAACCTCTCCTTCTGGCTAGGAGGTTACCCAACATCTCCACATTTCTCACATAAAAATTGGCTAGAGATTGCCAGAGGAACAACTCAAATTATCATCATTATTTTATCTTTCTCATGTTACATAGGTGCTTTTCCCTCAAAGCAAATAACCACAGTTTAGGCTCAGTTTACATATATAGCTAGACAATTCTATAAACTTTTAACTACTAGCCATCTCAGAATACAAATTACTTTCAGAATTCTTTAAAACCATTAGACCACACCTTCCAAATGATCACGTTAATTCCAAGGTTTAACATTACAGTATTCAAATAACTTCCATGTTCACAAGAGAACCAAGCACTGTTAATATTTCTTTGAAATTACAAAAGAATATCGTATAAGTGATAAATACATATACATATATTTCCTTCCATAAACATATGATGATAAATGATGAGACAAAGATTACAACTTTCTTCCTTTACCAACAAAAGACCTTCTGAGGTTGTTGACAGTATATATCAATTTAACAACAAAACAGATCAGATTACAAAATTTAGTACAATATCTCTTCCCCAAAAGAAACCAGTAGATTATATATGATTAAATATTCCCAAATTCCTTGATATACAATTTATCCCAATTATATTTTCCTTCTTAACACACACAAATTCTCAAAACTTGTTACAAAACTTAGGTGACTAAATTGCTCACATTTAGCTCTCATATAGTTTTTTTTTAAACACAACCTTTTCCTCTGTCAAAGGCCTACCTATTCTCTTTTCAAACCTTCCTGAGGGCAGAGAGTTAGCTCACAGATGATGAGATCATTTCACAAACTTTGCCACAAACTTTCAAATGGTATAAGCAGATAGACTCAGATCCCAACTTCATTAATTACTTAATTTTAAATTAAATCTTTTTAAGCAATTTAATTCAAAAATCCAAACTTCAAAGAGTAACATTTAACTCAGGTAAACTGTAACAATTTCAGATCTGAATTACACACACCCAGAAACAGGTGTTTAGACACAGAAACAATCTTTTGTATCAAAATTACCAAGCTGAGACTGATACCTAGACCAGTACCAGATCTCAGAATATAGAAACATTTTCCCACCTCTCCAGGCCAATAAATAGATGTGAAAATGTCCCATTGATGTTAAATATACATGTACATACATATACACATACATATATTTATATTTTTAAATGTATCAATTAAGACAAATAAAAAATAACTTTTAGAATCAGAATTTCTTGAGAAACCTCATATATATATGCATATATATATTCATTAAGATTTTGAAATAGACAACCAATAATTAAAATTGAATGTATTCTTAAGTAACTTTATAAAGTTCAAATCTAGTTACTGTATTAAATCTGAATTTCCTAATACCAAAAAAGTTATCTTCCCCTTTTTTCCTTAGCTAATTGACCACAAAGTTTCCCAATCAATAACTAAGAAAAATGTGGTCATTGCCCAATCCCCCCTCCCCAAACCAGGAAGTCATGGGGGTCCCCTGTTTGCTAAAACAAGTTTTGGGGTTCTTGACCTTCCTGCAGTGATGCAAATATTTCATCTGAGACATAGGTTTGAGTTTAGAAGTTCTAAAGAGGAAGAATTCCCTTCTCCTTCCCCCCTCCCTCTGCAGAGAGTGGGGGCTATAGAGAATGAGAGAGAGCATTTCAAAGAAAGAGAAAGAGAGAAAAAGAGTATCACGCAAGGATGATTTCCAGTAGCTCAGATGTTTTGCTTTTGTCAACTCTAATTCCTTCCAAGGAGAAAGCACAGAGCTGGGGGAGGAGTATTGGTACCGGATTTTCCCCCATATTTTAATTTTCTTTCAATTTATAGATAGGCAAACATATCAGTTGGACATATGCAGAACATCCTTCCTTAACAACCCTCACTCCTAGTGGAGTATAGGCCAAGACTGAGCCAGACCTGAACTGGAGTCCAGCTCAGGTTTTTAAGACTTGCCTCTCATCCAGAGGGCCAAAGATGAACTACCATCCCCTGCACTGTACCCACAATTAGGTAGAGGGTGCTTAAAGCCCAAGGAGATTAGGATACAATTTTTTCATCAAACAATGGTACTTTAAGAATGGGGAGGGTCCCCACCCAAGATTACAATTATTTCTGTTACAATCATAATTCTCTACTTCCAAGTCAATTTACATCTCAAGAGTCAATTTACATCTCCACCCAAATTCTTTGTTACATTCAAATTCTCTTCTTCTTTCCCTGCATCATTCCCCCCCTCAATCATTTTAGGACCAGAATCTTCTGGGCTTTTCAGAGTCCATTTGAAGATGTGAGAGATTCCTTGAGGCAGGGTCCAGGGAATGATTGGTTGGTATAGATTTTTGTCAGCCTGCAGAGGCTGGTCTTGGAGCTATACAGCTAAGAGAAACAAAACTCAAGGGGGAAAAAAATTGAGCAAGCAAAAACCAGAGATAATGTAACAGAAAAAGGCTATTTAACAGAGGTCCAATAATTTAGGAATAAACTAGAAGGTCTATAAGGGGCACGAATTACACTTTATAATCCTAAGTGGTATCAAAATACCTTTTAGAAGAACATGGGTTCCAATATAAGGGATTCATTGATGGATGCCATATAAGTTGTAAACAAAAGCCCAAACAGAATCAGCAAAAGAACTGAAAAAGCATTTTAAAACTGTACGTGTCCAAAACTTTGCAACAAAATTTTCTATTTTGCTTTGGCCATGATTAGAATGAAGAAAATTCCAGTTCAAAAATGGATCTCTAATTGCTGTAAAAGATCTGGGCTCACATTCACAGGAAGAGAGTGAGATAAATAGACAACTACTCCTATACTAAAGAGTAGCCTCAGTGATAAATCCAAAAGAGAAATCTTGGAAGGTCTTGAAAGAGAATTTTAAAAAATCAAATAAGAGATAATGTGGAAAAATTGGGCAAAAAAATAAAAACAATCCAAAAAAATTAAAAAGAAAGCTAACAATTAGAAAAATAGATGTGAAATCTTAAGGAATAAAATAATTCCTAGAAAGCTGTATTTGGATAATTAAAATCAATTGGCATTATAAAATGTCAACGTAAAACTGGAAAAGGTAGAAGAGAATCTGAAATATCACAGGACAGCAACAGATCTGGTGACCATATTGAAAAGGGACAATATAATAATTATCAGAGTGACAGAATGCTATGGTTTTAAAAAGTATCTCCAAACAATACAATAATAAGTTTTTGGAAACTGCTATTTTTTTTTAGGTTTTTGCAAGGCAATGGGGTTAAAGTGACTTGCCCAAGGCCACACAGCTAGGTAATTATTAAGTGTCTGAGGACAGATTTGAACTCAGGTACTCCTAACTCCAGGGCCAGTTCTCTATCCACTGAACCACCTAGCCACCCCAATATTATAATAATTTTTTAAGGAAAATTTCTCTGATGTTTGAGAACAAGGAGGCAGAGTAGGATGAGAAGTAATCCTTCAATCATTACCTGGGAAAAGATTCTAGAAAGAAAACCTACATTAATATCATGATGCTCATTTTTCATTACCAAAGATAACTGCATTATCATACACATGATGACATGACTTGCACAAGCGTGCTTATTATGGTGAGGGGAGTGTTGTGCAAAGACATCCTTCTCACGTGCCTGTTTTAGAACCATTCCACCCCATGGTCAGATTTAAAGGAAACACCATTATTGGTGATGGTTTAGATTCTGTGGGAGTCTCTTGGCTTTTGATCGGTTTCTCTACCTGCCATATAAGTGAGCCACCACAGCTCACCATCAACTCCAGGAGTGTGCAGCATGTGAATTCTGGTGTCAGAATATACTAACTGGAAAAATCCAAACCTGCCTATCACTGAACTAATTGTCAGCACTGTCTTTTCTTACATATCTTGAAACAGTAGGGTAATGTCTTGTCACTCAAAGGTCTATGGCATTCTTCTCATTTAGTATACTACCCTATGTTCAAGCTCACCAGACACCACCAGAATCACAGTCTTTCCAAGGCATGGACCCTTCTCTCCAAGTAAGCCCATTATGGGTGGTCTGTCTTTCACAAAGCCTCCTGTTGACTTTTCCAGGGTCAATTGAATTACAATGTTGGAGATGATGCAGCAGCTGTCTCCACCACTCCAGATATAAATTTGACAGAAGGCACAGACCATTGGAACCGTGATCACCTATCTCTTTGCCTTCTTGCCATCATCAAGTTTCAAAATTCCCAAGTGAAAGCAAGAAAAAAGAAAAAATTAATGCTTAAGAAAATCAATCAGGAATACACAAGACCCAGCTCTTTTTCTCTAAAAGACCACTGATTTAGCCATATTATATTTCAAAGAGCAAAGAAACTGAGCAAGAATAACTTAATCAGCAAACTTGAACATCATCCTAAATGAAAAAAAATGGACATTTAATGAACTGAAAGACATTCAGGTATTTGTAATAAAGAGATTGGAACTCAATAGAAAATTTGATATAAAAAAATCAAGAAGAAATATAAAGAAATCATTAAAGATAAATTCTAAGGTACTCATTAAGGACAAACTGAACACTTAAGATATAATGAAATATTAATATAAGTGAGTAATAGTTATTATTATTACTGAGAGTATTTTTAAAACAGTCATTACTGAGGGAATTTAAAAGGAAGTATGTTGAGGTGATTCTAAGAAACAACATTGAGTAGAAAAAATTAAAAAGAAGCAATTATAAAAATGAGGTGTGAAATGAAGAACTAATATAAAGGAAAAAGGTTGAGGTGAAGAGCTGGTATTATTTGAATCTCATTCTCAACTTAGTTGAATAAGAATCCATATATCCAGTTGAGGATATTTAGAAGTATTAGCTTCTAGAGAGGTGAATATAAAATAAAAATATATTTATGAAAATATATTTATAAATATATATAATATGATGGATAAGTAGAAAGGGGTATTGATTATGATGATGATGATGATGATGATGATGATGATGATGATGATGATGGACTGAATAAATAAGGGAGATGGGAAAAATAAAGAACACCAGGGGAGAAGTTAAGGGGAGAAAATAATAACAGGGATAGGGTGAAAGGGGAGATTGAGAAGGAAAATAGTGAGTAAACAAATGGAGGGATATTTACAAATAGCATGTATAACTTTGAGTGTGAATGGAGGATATTTGCAATGGGGAATGCCATCTATGTCCAGAGAAAGAATTGGGAAGTTTGAACAAAGACCAAAGACTACTACCTTTAATTTTTAAAAAATTATCTTATTATGTAATGCTGCTATCTCTTATAATTTATCTTTTTCTTAAGGATATGATTTCTCCCTTATCACATTCAACTGAAATCAAGGTATAGCATGGAAACAATGTAAAGACTAGCAGACTGCCTTCTGTGGAGGTGGGGGAGAGGGAAGGGAGATTGGGGGGAAATTGTAAAATTCTAAATAAATTAATAATTTTTTTAAAAAAGTAAATAAAAGCATAAAGAAAAAATCAAAGTATTCACAAATCAAAAAAATATGAATGGAATGACCATACCTGTGAAATAGAAATGGATAGCAGAATGGATTAAAAATCAAAATGCAAATGCAACTTTATATTCTTTACAACATCAAAATGGAAGGTTGGAGTAGATTTTATGTAGCTTCAGTTGCTTACAAAAGAGCAGAGGTAGCAATTATGATCTCAGACAAAAATATGGCTAAAATAGATTTAATTAAAAGAGATAATCTTGGTAACTACATTTTGGTAAAAAAAAAAAACCACTATAGAAAGTGATGCATTATCAATACTGAACCTATATGCCCAGATACTATAACATCTGAATTTTTAAAAGAAAAATTAAATGAATTACAGGTGGAGAGAGAAAGTGTGGGATTATAATATTGGGGGGGGCTTTAATTTTCTCCTCTCAAAATGTTATAAATCTAACAAAAACTATAAGAAAGAAGTCAAGGAAATAAATAAAATTTTCAATAAATTGGATATGATAGATATCTGAAGAGAACTGAATAGAAACAAAATGAGAAATATCTTTTAGTATGCAAAGAAATAGTTAAAAGCAGATATATTAAAAGGGTTTTGGATCATAATGCAATAAAAATTTTATTGAATAAGGGACAAATAAAACATAGATTAACATTTAATTAATACTAAAGTGTGAGTTAAAGAGCAAGGTATAGAAACAATAATTTCATTACAAATAATGACTATGGACAGCATATGAAAATCTATGGGATACCACAGAAGCAGTGATTAGAAAAATATACCTATTTCTAAATATTTACATCAGTAAAATAGAAAAAGAGCAAAGTAATCTATTGAGTATGCAATTAAAAATTAGAAAAAGAATACCCATGTTAAAATCTAAAAATTAATTATAATCAATTAAACATTAAATTCACAATTCCAGAAATTAAAAGAGTTTAACAAAATGGGGAGTGAAAAAAAACCATTGAATTAATAAAGAAAACTGAGTGGTGTTATGAAAGAAGCAAAATAAATGGACAATAGGTTAATTTGTTTCAAAAAAAATTCAAAAGAAGAAAAGAAAGCCAAATCATTAGTATCAAAAATGAAAAGGGTAAATATGCCACTAACAAAGATGAAATTAAAGCAATTATATGGAGCAAATATAAAGCAATTATTTTGTCCAATAGATCTAACAATTTAAATGAAATGGAAGAATATTTACAAAAATATAAATTGCCTAGATTAGCAGGAAAAAATAGAAAATCTAATAGACCTACCTTTACAAAAATAATTGAACGAGCCATAAATGAAGTTTCTAAAAGAATAGTAGGACCAGGCGCATTTTCAGGTTAATTCTATCAAACATTTAAGCAGATGAATTAATCCTAAAGGTAAATAATTATTTGCAATAATAAGTTAAAAAAGGATCCTATTCTAATTCTTTTTATGAAACAAATATGAAAGCAGGAAACATAAAAACAGAAATTTCATGGACGAATATGGTGCAGAAATCCTAAATAAAATACTAGCTTGGGGCAGCTGGGTAGCTTGGTGGATAGAGCACTGCCCCTGAAGTCAGGAGGATCTGCATTCAGATTCGACCTCAGACACTTAATAATTGCCTACCTGTGTGACCTTGGCAAAGAGACTTAACCCCATTGCTGTAAATAAATTTTTAAAAATTTCTAAAAATACTAGTTAAAAGATTAGAGCAATATATTATAAATATATACTATGATGAAGTAGAATTAATAAGGAATTTAGAATGGTATAACATAAGAAACATAATGGATTAAATAATTAATGGAAATAATATAATCATATGACAATATCAATATTTGCAGAAAAGGTTTTGACAAATTTCAATGCTCATTTTTATTAAAAATACTTGAAAATGTTGTTATAAATTATTTTTTCTTAAATTATTAAAAAAAAAAGCATTATTCAGGGGCGGCTAGGTGGTGTGGTGGATAAAGCACCGGCCTTGGAGTCAGGAGTACCTGGGTTCGAATCCGGTCTCAGACACTTAATAATTACTTAGCTGTGTGGCCTTAGGCAAGCCACTTAACCCCGTTTGCCTTGCAAAAACCTAAAAAAATAAAATAAAATAAAATAAAGCATTGTTCTAAAACCATCATAAAGTGTCCCAGTAAGAACAAATGTTAAACAAGGAAGTCCACTAACACCAGTATTATTCAGTATTGTGCAGGACATCCTAGCAATAGCAGCAATAAGAAGAGAATACGAAATAAGATGAAAAAGAATAGAAAATGAAGTAATAAAATTCTTTTTGTAGATAATAGGACAAAATACTTTAAAATCCCTGAGAAAAAAACTAAAAAGTAAATTAAAACAACTAATAATTTTAGGATACTAACAGAATCAAAAGTAAATTCATATAAATCATCAACACTCCTTTTAATCACAAAGTCCAGCAAGAAGAGATAGTAGAAAATGACATTTAAAATAATTATAAAACAAATGCCCAGGTATAAATTATCTATCTAAATTACCTATCAAAACACACTCAGGAACTAAATAAACAAAATTATTTTTACATGAAATCAGATTTAAATAATTGGAGAAATATTCATGGTTCAAGTGTAGGCAGAGCCAATATAATATAAATGGCAATGTTACCCAAATGTGTTTATATATCAAATACCATGGCAATCGAATAAAAAAAATGATTGGGTTAGAATGATTGAATAAGAAAAAAATCAAAATTCAATTTAACAAACAAAAATTTAAGATTATCAAAAGAAAAATTTTTTAAATCGCAGAAAAATGAGGTTTGGCAATACCAAATCTTAAACTAGGAGGAAGTAATTATCAAAATCACCAAATATCAGTTAACAAATACAAAGGGTAGTTCAGTGGAATAGAGGAGATGTACAATTTACAACAGCAAACAAACAAATAATCTTCTATTTAGCAAAGATAAAGACTTAAGATTTGGTTATTAGAATTCACTACTTGGTTAAATAAATAAATTGTTGAGAAAACTGGAAAACAGCATGGCTGGACCACTGTCTTAAATCATTTATTTATTAAGATAAGGTCAAAATGGGTACAAGACTACATATAAAGAGAAATTTAAAAAGAAAATGAGAACACAGAACATTTACTTATTAGGCTTATGGGTAGGTAAACAATTTAAGAATAAACAAGAGATAGGGAGTAAAATTAAAAGTAAAATGGCTAATTTCAGTTCCACGAAATTTAAAAAGCTTTTTACAAAGTTTTAAAAAATGTAGGCAAGATCAGATGGAAAGACAAAAATTGAGGGAGGGAAAGAATTTTTCAAGATTTATCAGGGGGAGCTAGGTGGCACAGTGGATAGGGCACTGGACCTGAAGTCAGTGGGGCTTGAGTCTCTGTCTGTCTGTCTGTCTGTCTGTCTGTCTGTCTGTCTGTCTGTCTCTCTGTCTCTCTCTCTCTCTCTCTCTCTCTCTCTCTCTCTCTGTCTCTCTCTCTCCTCTCTCTCTGTATCCCTCTTGACTCTTTCTGTCTCTCTGTCTCTCTGTCTGACTCTGTCTGTCTGTCTTTCTCTGTTTTTCTCTGTCTCTGTCTCTCCTCTTTCTCTTCTCTGTGTCTGTCTCTTTGTCTCTCTCTCTCTCTCTCTCTCTCTCTCTCTCTCTCTCTCTCTCTCTCTCTCTCTCTCTCTCTCCCTGTTACCTCTACCCACCTATCTCTCTCCCATCCATTTTGATCCCCTTTCCCATTCCACCCCCAGCTCCCATTTCTCTAATTCTTGATCTCAATCATCAAGAGATCTCTGCTTTTCTCTGCAGACGCTTGACTTTCAGCCCCCATGGAGGAAGAGGCTGGAGAGGAGGGAGGCCAGAGGGGGAGGCTTTCTCAGTCCTTCTGTAACCCCAGTTCACTACAAGGCTGCCCCCACATGAGGGGGGTGCCTCAGGGACTCAGTCAGGGCTAAGGGAACCAGAAGTGGGTGAGACAGCTCTTCTCATTGGGGGAAGCAATAGGGATGCTGGGAACCAGGGACCAGGAGAGGAAAGAGAGGAGCAGGAGGGAGGGAGGCCTCTGAGAGCTGAGATCCTGAGGATCCCAGGCAGGAAAGGACTGTGGGAGATCCAAGCAGTGGCTGCCTGAGCATCACAGTTCATATATGTGGATGGAGGGTAACTGGGAAGGCTCCAGCCCTGCCTTTGCTTACTGCTGATCCCCTCCCCTGGGGCACCAACTCTCAGCCTACCTCCCAGTTCCCTGACCCCCCTCCTCCCCACGTCTGGAGGCCAAGCTGCACACCAGTTTCACTTGGGGGGGGGGAAGATGAGGGGAGACTTAGGAAGCACCGACCTGAACTCTTCTCAAACTATCTCCCCAGTAGAACTAGGGAGGCTGGCCCATCCTTCTCGGCCCCTCAGATTCCTAGGGCACAGTACCCAGGGCCTTATTGCCCTGAACAGGGCAGTACAAGCACGCCTGGGAGCTCAGGGATGGGAGGGGGAGAGGTTCCCCAGATCAGAGGATTGCTAAAGGAGGAACATGGGGGCTCCAGGATCATGAGGAACCTGAGTCCCAGAGGAGGCCCTAAAGGAGGAACATGGGTCCCCCAGGCCCATGGGGACATGGCTCAGCTGGGACCAAAAACTGGAAAGAAGCCTTACCCACCAAAACCCTGCCCTTTACTGCTTAGGAGGACCCCACTCTTTGGGGAAGCACAGTGGTCTGAGAAAGGGACAGGCTGGCCCCAGAGGGCTGAGGTGAGCAGCTACATTAAGCCTGACCTCAAGGCCAGACTGCCTGTCACCTCCCTTTTCTTCACCCTCCCAAGTCCCAGCCAGAAACATAGAGAGAACAAATAAAGGGGAGCCACAACCTCCTAGCTCCCCAGCCAGCTATGTTGTACCTGCTCAGTCTGGGAGGTTGGAAATGTGAAATCTAAGCCCAGGGCACAGGTGGGCCACACCCAGAGGCAGATATGCCTGGTTCCCAAAATGGGTCTGCAGAGCCTTCCAGGAAAATGGCAGCCCCTCTTCTCTCTGGAGTCAGAAAGGGCTTGTTCCCCAGGGGATGTCCCCTAGAGCATCCTTTGAAGAGAGAGGAAGAACCAAGTGACCACTGAAGCCATGCCAACTCCTAAATGCCCATGGTGGCAGGTGTGGCAGGAATCCAGGAGAAGCAAGAAGGAAGGAAGGAAGGAAGGAAGGAAGGAAGGAAGGAAGGAAGGAAGGAAGGACGGAAGGAAGGGAGGGAGGGAGGGAGGGAGGGAGGGAGGAAGGAAGGAAGGAAGGAAGGAAGGAAGGAAGGAAGGAAGGAAGGAAGGGAGGGAGGGAGGGAGGGAGGGAGGAAGAAAGGAAGAAGGGAGGGAGAGAAGATAGGAGACATTTATTTCCTTCAAGGCTCCCATGTATCCTTTCTCTTTCCTGAGCAGTCAACAGGCAGTAAAAATGGGATATAGTGTCTAAGGAAAGTGCCGGTTGAGGGGAGAGGGCATTCTGGGCCCTTTAGGATATCTAATCTGTGTTGTTGAACTGAATTCATTACAGGGGAACCTCATCCCTCAGGGAGGATCATAGGAACACAGACTTAGTACTATTCTACAGATGAGAAAACTGAGGTCCTGAAAGGTTAAGTGACCTGCTCAAACCTCAGAGGCAAAGTTTGAACCCAGTCCTGTAGCTCCAGAATCAAAGTTTATCCCCTGAGAAGCATATTTGGGAGTAAATCCTCTGGAGGAAAGTCATCTCCCCCTCTCAGCAGAACTGAGGTTCTTTTCCACTAATAGGGTGGGAAATGGCTCCAGAAGAAGCCTTGAAGGAGCTGGAGGTGGGGCTCCTTGAGAGTAGCTCAGGGGGAGCAGTAGGCTTCTCTTGGCCTAGCTCTGGAGAGTCCTTGCTCAATCCTCCCCACTACAATCACCTTCTTCTCTGGGTCCATGGCTTGTTCAAAATAACTCTTTGACCCGTAACTACAGTTTGCCACCTCTGCATGCAGTTATCTATCTGTCTCTGTCCCTCTAGTTGTCACTGCTTCTTTCTATGCCTCTGTTTCTCTCTTTCTCTGTCTCTTTGGTTTTATCTCTATTTCTGTCTCATTCTTTCTCTGTGACTCCCCAGCCCTTTCTCTGTGACTAAGGTCTCCAACCTCTTCTCCCTCCTCCCCACACCTTCCCCTCTCCAGGACTGCCAGGAACATTCATTAGCTTCCTTTCAAGCCAATTTGTCTGAATATAAGGGAAGAGGGACAGTGGAGGAAGGGGGCTTGGATGTCAATGTCCTTGGGGAGAAGAGAGAGGAAGTGAAGAAGGCAGGAGGCTAGGGTGGAACACATCAGCCTTAAGCTTCCCACCAAGTGGCTTCAGGACCTTGGTTAGCAGTGAGTTCCCTGTCACTGAAGGACTTACACTGGAGACCAGGGGAATCACTTCTAAGGGCTGTTGAAGAGAAAATCTACAGTCACGTTTGGAGTGGTCCAGGGGCCCTCCGGGGGCTCTTCCTGTTCTGGAGTTCCAAGATCCAAACAAAGGTTTCTAACTCTTAAATTCTCAGACATCTCTCCCTGCATTTTCCTTCAGTCTGCCCTCAGGATACGCCCCTGGGCCAGAGAAAGCTCTCCTTGCTGGAAGCTCACTCTGCTTTTACACCATTCTCAAACTACAGGAGGCCACAGACCTCTCCCTCTTGTGGGCTCTTTCTGGCCAGAGCTGCCATTTTAAGGCGACCCAGGTCAATCTTGTCTCCTGACTCATCCCTTTTCTTCCAAGGTGCTCTTCCCTTCCCATCCTGTCCCTAACTCCTCCTTTTCCAGCTCCCTTTAATGTGTTGACATTTGATGTTAGAATGCAAACTGTATGAGGGCAGGGTCTATCTTTCTGCACATTGTCCTCCAGAGCCATTTGGGTCCGGTGGCCAGTTATGAATAAGGAGATAGCCCTGAATGTGAGGCAATCAGGGTTAAATGACTTACCCCAGGTCACACAACTAGTAAATGTCTGAGACTGGATTTCCACTCCCATCCTCCTAACTCCAAGGCCAGTGCTCCATCCACTGTGCCATCTAGTTGCCCAGTGATTGGAACACTGATTAGCAGGTATCCTCTCCTTCCATGTTACTGAGAAAATGAAGGCCTCCTTCCATGAGGGCCCTCTGCTCCCCAGCCCTCATCTCAAAGCCCCTTTCCAAAATCACATTTACTCTCATCTATACCAAAAATAGAGGAATGTCTCTTCATTGCCCAAGTCAAGCACAGGAGCTGGGCAGGGCTCCCCATCCTCTGTCCCCCTCATTTCCTCAGAAGTTTGCCCTGCACATTGCCCAAGCTCCTCTCTCCACATTGCTTTCTTGGAGATCTCCCCAGCTGGGGGGGGGGGGGAAGAGATGTCACTTCTCTGCAGGTGACTCATCTGACTCCTCAGCTCCAGAATCACATTTATGATCAAATCCCGCCTCTGACATTTCCTAGCTGTGTGACCCTGGACAAGTCAGTTCGCCTTTTCTGCCTTCGATGCTTCATCTGTAACACGGGCACAAAAAATCAGCCTGGACCTCATGGTTTTTGTGAGGATCCAAAGTAAAGGTCCTGGCTCAGAGCCCCAGGGCTCTCAGTGCTGCCCCCTCAATCTTTGGTCGTCCCCCTGCCCGCACCCCTCCAGAAGCACAGGGCATTAAACGGAACTAAAAGAGCCCCTGAATTCTCAGGTTCTTGAGTCTGAAACCAAGTCGGAAGGGTTTTCTTTGTTACAATCAGAAACCACCTCAACTGGAAAGGGCAGAGCTTTGGGATGACTTTGAGATCCTCAGAAAATCGGGATGGGGGGAGTGTGAACAAAACAGAGAATCAGGGGTGCTCAGGGGAGCTGACCCTGAGGATGGATGCCCAGCCGATGGGGGGGGGGATACATTTGCCTGGAGGCCCCTCTCTACGATCCCATCGGATTCTGAGAATTCATAAATGACCCTCCAAGAGAAAGGGAGAGGGGAGGGAACAGCAGACCCCATGATGGAGCTGTTGCACATAGCTGTCCCAATGCCTCCTGACTGTTAGAAGGCAGAACCCCCTGGGCAGAGTGCCATCCCTGGGAATACCAGGCTAGATGAAGGAGGAGACCCTGGTGAGGCTTGAGGCGCAGTCCTTTGGCCAGGACCCAGGTCAGGGGGCAGGTGCCATTGGGACAGTGACATGGCTGGGAGGTGGGGCAGGGACCAGACCTCTACCCTTACGCCACTTGAAAGCATTTAAAATCTCATGGTAGCTAGGCTCAGCCCAGGAGGCAGTTGCTGGACTCCAAGGCCTGCAGCTCCAGCCAGCCTCCCTGCCTCCTTTTTGCTGCCACTCCAAGTGTGCAGAGACCCCTCTGGCTTCAACAAAGACAAAGGAATAGCAAATAGGTAAGTAAAGGGATGGCCAGTTCTGGGCTCTACAAGATTTTCTGGGGAAATCGGAATCAGTGTAGAGAAAGCGAGACAGTGAGAAAAAGAGAGGGAGAGATAAACAGAGACAGAGCCTGAGAGGAGAGATATAGAGATACACAAAAAATATAGAAAATGAGAGGGCAGGAGGAAGGTGGGAAGGGACAGAGAGGGGGGGCAGAAGGGGGAGGGAGGGAGGGAAGGAGGGAGAGAGGTAACCCAATATAAAAATAATGAAAAGTATACAAATTTCCTCCCCAAAGTAGGGAAGATGTGAACATGAAACTCCATGTGTCAGCCCAGGTGGGAAGTGCCCAGGTCTCACCTCTGCCAGGCAACACAGTCCCCAGCAGGGGACAAAAGCCAAATCAGAAGCTAGACAAGCACTGCAGAAAATTGAAGACAGTGTGGATGCCACCGAGAAAAGAAGAAACCAGGGGTATGGCCAGAACTCGCAAACTGAGGACTCCCCTGGGTAAAATTCTTATTTGTCCTTTGGAAAGCCAGAGTCAGTATGGGGAAGTCTCATAGTTTCCAAAGCTATTTTCACAGATTAATCCTGATAGCTGGCATTTACACAATTACTATGTGCCAGACTCTTTTATAAATCTTTTCACATTTCTCCCTCACAACAACCCCAAGAAGTAGTGGGTCCGTTTGTTCCCATTATACAGTTGAGGAATTATCACCAATCAAGCAAAAATTAAAAAGATAATTCAGAGCTATTTTGTCCAATTACATGCCAATAAACCTGATAACCTCACTGAAATGGATGAATATTTACAGAAAAACAGACTGCCCAGATTAAAAGAAGAGAAAATAAAATACTTAAATAACCCAATTCAGAAAAAGAAATTGAAAAAAGCATCAATAAACTCCCTAAGGAAAAAGTCTCCAGGTCCAGATGGATTTCCAAGTGAATTCTACCAAACATTTAAGGAGCAATTAATTACAATTCTACAGGAACTATTTTTTAAAAAAAGAGGAGTTCTGCCAAATTCCTTTTATGATACCAATGTGGTGTTGATCCCTAAACCAGGAAGAACCATAACAGATAAAGAAAGTTATAGACCTATATCCCTAATGAACATTAATGCAAAAATCTTAAATAAAATTTTAGCAAAGAGATTACAGCAAGACATTTGTAGGATTATATACCATGATCAGGTAGGATTTATACCAGGTAGGCAGGGAGGGTTCAATATTAGGAAAACATCTAATATAATTGAATATATCAATAACAAAACCAACAAAAATCATGTGATGATCTCAATAGATACTGAAAAAGATCTGTGAAAAAATGCAACATCCATTCCTACTAAAAACACAGGAGAGTACAGAGATGTTTTCCTGAAAATAATAAACAACATCTATCTAAAACCGTCAACAAATATTATATGCAATGGGGATAAGCTAGGAGCATTTCCAATGAGATCAGGGTGTAACAAGGATGCCCATTATCACCATTACTATTTAACATAATACTAGAAATGCTAGCTTTAGCAATAAGAGAAGAAAAAGAAATGGAAGGAATTAGAACAGACAATGGAAGCAAAACTTTCATTCTTGGTATACTTGGAGAACCCAAGAAAATCATCTAAAAGACTACTTGAAACAATTAACAAATATAACAAGGCAGCAGGATGTAAAATAAACCCACATAAATCATCAGCATTTCTATATATGAACAACAAAGCCCAAGAACAAGAGATAGAAAGAGAAATTTCAGTTAAATTAACTGCAGACAACATGAAATACTTGGGAATCTGCCTCACAGGACACACCCAGAAACTGCACCAACACAATTACAAAGCACTTTTCTCACAAATAAAGTCATATCTAAACAATTACTCATGGTTAGGTTAAGAAATAGATTAAATGGATCATAGATTAGGATGGGTTCAATAGAAAACGCAGCAAATGACTACAGCAATCCACTGTTTGACAAACCCTAAGACATTAATTTCTGGGAGAAGAACTCAGGATTTGACAAGAATTGTTGAGAAATCTGGAAAATAGTATGGCATAAACTAGGCATAGACCCACATCTCACACCCCATTCAAAAATAAGGACAAAATAGGTACAGGATTTAGACATAAAGGGTGAGACTGTAGACTAATTAATAGAGCAAGAAAAACTCTTTCTGTCAGATCTATGTAAAGGGGAGACATTTATGATCAAATAGGAAGTAGAATATATTATAAATTGCAAAATTGATGATTTTGACTATATTAAATTTAAAAGTATTTTCATTAGTAAAACCAATGCTACCAAGATTAGAAAGAAAGCAGAAAGTTGGAAAATAATTTTGACAGTTAGGGGTTTTGAGAAAGGTCTCACTTCTATATAGAGAATTGAATCAAATTTATAAGTGAAGGGAGGGGGGAAGAAAATTGTATAACATAATTATGTGCATGCATGTGGATGAATACTGAAAAACTTTCATAACATGTAATTGGAAAAATAAAATCAAATATCAATTGTGAAAAAAATAAAAAATAAATTTGACTGTTCTCTAAAAAATTAAAAAGAAGGAAGAAAAGAAAAGAAGGAGGAGGAGCAGGAGAATGAGGAGGAGGAAGAGAAGGAGTAGGAAGAGGAGGAGAAGGGGAGGAGGAGGGGGGAGAAGAAAAAAGAGAAAGAAACAAAGAAACAAAGAAAGAAGAACAGATAGAGAAGATATGAGAGTGACAATGGAACTGTGTGGAGTATTGTTGGACTCCTCTAAATATTCACATTTAACTAAAGCATCAGCCCCAAGTCAAGATGACTACCTGAAGATTTAATTTAAAAGAGATTAGAGTGTCCTTCTGAAGGAAACAAACAGTAACTGTTTGTGCTAACTTGGAAAGTTGAACCAACACACAATTGGGAACAATGAAGTAGAAAAGGAGGGAGAAGCTTTCAGAGATATGTTGTACAGCACTGCATTTACTCATCTAGGTCAGAACGCTCACAACCCTCAAGCCTGGTTGGATGTCCATACACACACACAAACACACACACACAAACATACAGAAACACAGAGACACACACTTACATCCTAAACAATTGTTATTGTTTCATGTTTGCCCTTCATTTTTGAAGAAGACCATGATATCAGAGAGATGATACCATGACAAGCACATGAATTGGTTCTGAGAAAGGAAGATTGTGCAAACTCATATTCTCCTCCAGAATCATCTGGGTCCAGTGGCCAGAAATGAATCAGGACAACTGGAGATGGCCTTGGATGTGGGACCATTAGGATTAAGTGATTTCCCCAAAGTTACACAACTACTAAGTGGCAAGTGTCTGAGGTCAAGTTTGATCTCAGGTCCCTCTGCCTTCAAGGTCAGCGCTCTATCCACTGTGCCACCTAGTGGCCTTTATTATTATTAAGCAGAGGAAGGGATCTGCTCTTTCAATGAGAAAGATGTTATAACTTTGAGGTATTCCTTATTAGAGACTTTATTTAGATGACAGAGTGGACCTTGTTTAAAGACAAGCTTAAGAATTTTAATGGGCACATTCTGCTTTGCCCCCCAAAGAAAAGATCACTACATGATTGGGGATAAAAGAGATCCCATTGTCAAAGAAGAATGAGAACAAACATTCTGCTGGGGTAAGAGCATATAGCCTTTTCAGTTCTGCTACAGAAATAGCTGCAGGAATGTGGGCACGAATGATGAGGAGAGTCAGTTCTATGCAAGACCACACACACACACACACACACACACACACACACACACAAACAGATTGTATTCATGATTCGCATATAATAGAAAAAGCTTCATATAGTGCATTGTCTTATTACTGATTAAGGAATCTATGGAAACTAACAGGATCAATTGCTTCTCCTCTGGGATGTGTCCAAGGGACTTACTTCCCTGAATCCAGGTTGGTTGACTAGGGCCCAGGCTCCAAGATTCCCCCTTTGACCCTAGATGCTGACATTAAGCAGCATCTTGACCTCTGAGGGCTAACTGTAATCTGTTTCCTTCTAGTTGTGAATGAACGAACTGTCCTGCACTCATTCACTTTATGTGAAAGTCTCCAATGTGTGATTATTTTCTTCATGTGTAGTCATGGATTTTTACATCAGTATGAAGAATTAGGCCTGACTGTTTGGGCTCCAGGGCAGAATGGGGGTGGTTACAATGGCTGATTTGGGCTAAATGTCCAGGAACATTTCTTAATGACTAAAACCAAATTCAACTTTTTGATTGTGAACTTCTTTCTTTTGCTGTAAAGCTGAAAACCCACTGTGGCTTGCCTTGAATTGTAAACTGAGGAGTTCATTATGAGAGGCAGAAGCTATTGGGATAGTCTTTCCTTTGCTCTGATTAAGGAATTCAGACATGTCTGCTTGAATGGTTCTTGAGTCAATAATCCACTAATTCAGGACAAATGCTAAGAAGTGTACTCCAGTCTCTTGAAATAAGGTCTGAAACAGGCTGCATTCAGCCATGGAAGACCCAAAGCAGATGGTCATTCTACCACTTGCTTCCCTTGGACCTGCAAGGTCCATATGTCTGAAGATGCCTGGCCAAAGGGAGCAAGCAGCAGAGTTATAGAGCTCCCAGTTCCTTAGAGCAATCCCTCTTAAGGGTAGTGGCTTCCCTCTCATTGGGTCCTTGTTATTTACCAGAAGTCTTACAATCATTAAGTTGCCATTTGTCCAGAGTTGCCTATTATGGACTTGGTAATGCAAAATACCCAAAGTGCAAGGGCTTCTGTTTCTGAAATGCCTCACCTTTTAACTCTGCCACATTCAAAAAATGAACCTAATAGTAGGAATCATGGGTAGCAGCAAAGAAAATTGGATCCCACTATCCCTAAGGACAAATGTTAGGGGGGGCGTAGTATGATTGGAGAAAGTGAAGAATCAGTTCACAGGGATATGCTTATACATCTGCTCGTTCCATTTTCATTAGGAATAATTCAATTGCAGAACCTAATGGATGGTGATTGTCTATAATAATCAATCACCTTAGTTCTAGTCATTAAGAAATGTTCTTGGACATTTAGCCCAAATCAGCCTTTGTAACCACCACCCCTTCGGCCCTGGAGCCCAAACAACCAGGCCCAATTCTTCTCCATGACAGCTCTCCAGGAGTCTTGAAGGTCAATGTGTCCCATGGAAACTGGTCCAAGGAAAGGATCTCCTTCAGCTAATATTTGTTGTTCTTTTCCCATATGTCCTTTTCTTTGTGTTCATGTTAAGCTGTTTTTCTTGGCAAAAGAACTCAGGGACCTCAATGGACCTCAACTGTTCTTAGGTCAACGAATTCCCCTGGAAGGATAGTTCTCCCATATCACCATCTTCACCCAGTAACTCCACCAGTTTCTTAAAATCTTGTGACCTTGAAGGTCCTGTAGGTCTGGGGAGTTTCAGCCTGAATCCATTCAACTAAAGTGAATTACAAAGTCATAAGAAGCAAGAGCTCATGTCCTACTCAGAAAAAATGCTTCAGATTATGGAGAATCCTTTTGTTTAGAGTTTGTTTTCAAATCTCAACAAGATGAGACAGTCAGAGTAATGTATGCGTTGTTACAGATTCAGCAGGGTTCACAGACAACAACAAAAGAGGCACCAAACTCATCCCAGGGTTTACTGCTGGCCTGGAGGGATTGGGAAACCCTGGATGTTCTACATGAAATAAGGAGGTAGATTGGTACCTACTGAAAACCCAAGTCCTTCACCATCTGGTGGGAAATCATGCTATTACAATGCATGGTAGAATAATCCTATCTCCCGAAATGGTCCTGCAATTTTCATTTTATTTTTTTCTTTAACAAAAATTCATACACCCAAGGTAACTAAGACTGTGACTGAGGCTATTTCAATTCAGGAATCCTCTAGGCTTACATGCACACTGATTCAGGGTTATTTGTGGACTGCGGGGTTGTAGTCTTTCTTCAGTTCAGTTTCTCCTCATATTCCTCTTTCCCTTCCTCATCATCAGCCTGGTCACATATTACTCCTCTTCCTCACTTTTTCTGTTAATTATATTTTTCCATTTCTTTTACTGTTTTTCCTTCCTCATGGTTTTGTTTCCCCTTTATTCCCATTATTCTTTCATACAGGACTAATATGGAAATGTTTAACAGTTATACATGTACAACCCAACTCAGATTACTTGTTGTCAAGGGGAGAAGAGAGAGAAGCAAAGGGGGGGATGTGGAGCTCAAAACCTTACCCAAAAATGAATGTTGAATACTATTTTTGCAGGAAGTTGAAAAAATATAAATAAAATTATTTTGAAATGTTTTAATTAAAATTAGTATTTTTCAATTATATGTAAAGATACCTTTTCAACATTCATTTTTACACATTTTTAAGTTCTGAATTTTTCTTTCTCCCTCTCAGCCCACTTGGAGGTGAGTTCAACTGGAATGATGTCTTTTCATAGGCCATCACTCTCGTTCAGACGGTAAGTTTTTAGTCCATGATCTCTCTCATTCTGCATTAGTATTAAACTGTCTTGTATTATAATTTGGGGAAATCCTCTGTAGCAAAATACTGCTTGTGCACGGGACATCTCTCAGAGTGTCAGAATTTTGTGATATCAATATCTAGAGGACTGGGCTTCTAGGAAAGAAGACTGGAAGTCAATTCTTCCCTAAGATGGTCCTGAGCAGTCATGTAGCCCTGGGCCAATCATTTCATTTCTGTCTGCTTCAATTTCCATCTCTGTAAAGAGGGGGTAAGAACACCCACTCCCAGGCTATTGTGAGGATAAAATGAGAAGACAGAAAGCACTTTGAAAAGTGATTTGTGTGTAACTGTAGACACACACACACACACACACACACACACACACACACACAAACACACACATATATATACAAAAGCATAAAGGCATGCACAAAGACTTATATCTTAGTAATTATTTAAATTGTTAGGAAAAGGCAGAGGATGTAAATTGCTCTTTCAATAAGAATGCTGTGATAGTATAACCCTGAGGTATTCCTTCTTAACAACTTTGTTCAGAAGACAGAGTGACCCTTAGTTAAAGACAGTCTAAAGTATTCTAATGGATGCATTGTAATTAGCTCAAAAAGAAAAGATCATTCAGCAAATATTTTTTTTCTGGTCTTGTGTGTTCATGGTCAATGGTTTTTGCCAGAAAGTATAAGATAAAGGTAAAAGTGACCTTGGAAAGTCGCAACATCAGAGAAGAGTGAGGAAGCAAACTTCTATCTTGCTAAGATCAGAAAGCCTTCTCAGCTATAGGACAGAAGCAGAAGCAGGAATGTGTGCATGGATGATGACAAGGGATCAGTTCTTTGCAAGACTAAATACAAAACAGTCACACACATTCACAAGCGCACACATACACACAAAAAAAACTGGATTTAAGATTTTCATGTGACAGAAAAAATGATTTGTATGGTACAGTTTCTGACTTCTGAATAAGGACTCTATAGAAATGAACAGAGTCAACTGCTCCTTTTCTGAGATCTGTCCAAGGATACTGAATCCATGTTGGTTCACTGGAACCAGGCTTCCAGAATTCCCTTCAGGCCCTAGGTGCCAACATTAAGCAGCACCTTAACCTCTTCTGGCTAACTGCTATCTGGACCCTTCTGGGTTTTGGATGAACTAGCTTGCATTTATTCACTTTATGTGAAAGTCTCCAGAATGTCATTATTTCCTTATGATGAATTTTTGCAAAACAAATGTGCAAAGAAAAGAGCAAAAATTAATCAAAGGAAACTTTGTGGTGGTAATTGTTATTGATTATAAATTTACTGCTTTTTCTGTTAAGCTGAAAATAACTACGACCTGCCCTAAGCTATGGATTGAGGAAGTCATGATGAGAGGTCGAAGCCCTGAGGACAGAAATTCCTAAGCATACAGGTACCAGGGAAACTAACACAAGGAAGTGATTTCATTCAGTTAATATTTGTTGTTCAGATCTTGTGTGTTCCTGCTCAGTTTCTGTTGCCAGAAGACCTCAGGGATTCAGATTCGTTGACCTTGGACTATCTTATCCTAAAAGAACCCAGTTCCCAAAGTTATTTATTCAGCCCACACTGAACTTTGTATACTCAACAAGTTACTGAAACTTGGGCAGAGCCAAGGAAGCAGGAGCAGGAATGAGAAGGATCCAGGAGAGAGTAGTCACATAACCAGGAGAAATCTGCCTCCATGGAGAATCCTTCAAAATTTGTGTTTTTGAAGGGGATCCCTTTCATACCCAGCCTTCACAATGTGGAAATTATTGAAAAAATGCAAGATGAGCTTGTGTTTGAGGACAAAGATGTCATTTTAGTGACTTACCCCAAGTCAGGTAAGGAGCAGAATGGGGAAACAGGGCTGGGGAGGGAGGCTTGAAGAGATGAGTTTTCTTCTTTTCCTGAGAATTCCAGGGTTCAGTTCTCAGAGATGGAAGGGACTTCAGATAGCAGTTAGCCCATGCTCCTAATTAGAGAACAGAGATTACTAACCTTTGGTGGAGGAGAGGGGAAGGGGCACAGTACCTTGGACATACTTGGCTGAAGCTCATAGATTCCTTCTCAAAATAAGAATTGGAAATAATTGAAAGAAGTGTTAAATTTAAGTAAGAGGTTATTGAAAACAAAGATGACCCCCTTCAAGTTCAAGAACCCTCTGAAATCTCCCCACACATTCCTCTGGAGGTCCTTGGACCTCAGATTAAGAAATCCAAAGTGTAAACAAAATACCTTTGGGGCACCTTGGTGGTACAGTGGAGTCAGAAAAACTTGTGTTTGTGACTTCAAATCTGGCTTCAGACATTTACTAATTGTGTGATCCTTGGCAAGTCACTTCCCCCTCTTCATCACAATTTCCTCATCTGTAAAATGAGCAGAAGAAAATAGCAAACCACTCCAGTATTATTACCAAGAAAAGCCCAGAGGAAGGAGGCAGAAAATAAGGAAACAGAAGCAATAAGAGCAGGGGTAGGTAAATTAGTGAGTGTGTGAGAGGAGTCAGATCATCCAGTAGTAACAGCAGCAGCAGCAACAGCAGCCCCTCAAGGGCCAATATCACTTACCCAACCCCGACCCCTTGGTGCCTCCACAGTCTCCAGGGCTGCGATTTTCCCCAGGAGCCCCAAGATCATCCAAGTCCCTGGAAACCCTGAAAGACAAGAAGGAGTCGGCCAGCCCAAGACCAAAGCTGTCCAGCAAGGAGACAATCTCACTGAGATATAGCCAGTAGTCAGGATATCTGGGGTGCAGTCAGGTCTTTCTTCAGGGGCTTCTGTTTTCTTCAAGGGCAAAATTTAAGGGGAAAAGTCTCCAGAAGGTTCAAGTCCCATCCTCATCCACTTATTTTCTTTTTTTTTAATTTTATTTTTTAATTCTCATTTTGTACAAATGTTTTTTTTTACATTAATAAAGTATTCTTGTTTAAGAGTAAACAAAATACCCCTCCCCCTATGAATATAGACTTGCTTGGGCGATAAAGTAAAGGGGAGAGAAAAAAATTAAAATTAAAAGAATAATAGTAATAATTGTAGGTATGGCCAGGTGGCACAATGGATGAAGCACCAGCCCTGGAGCCATGAGCACCCGAGCCCACATCCAGCCCCGTAGACCCAACAATCACCCAGCCATGTGACATGCAAACTACCCGATCCCCACTGCCCTGCAAAAACCTAAAAGAAGAAGAAAAAAGACCCAAAATAAAATAAAATAGTAATAATAGTAGGGGTGGCTGGGTGGCGGACAGAGCATTGGCCCGTGAGTCAGGAACACCCAGGTCCAAATCTGGCCTCAGACACCCAAAGATCATCCTGCTATGTGGCTCCAGGCAGGGCACCCAGCCCCACTTGCCCTGCACCCTCCCCCAAATAATAATAATAAAAAATATGCTTCAGTCTTTGTTCCAACACCAACAACTCTGTCATGGGTGGATCACATTCTTTATGATAAGTCCATCACAAAAGTTACTTCCATATTTTTCCAACATTGCCATTGCTGATCGCATCTCCCTCCTTTCTTATTTCTCCACTACCATGTACTATATTTTCTCTCTCCTTTCACTCTGACTCTGCTCTAGAGTCATTGAGTGGAGCAGCAGACAGATCCCTGGTGCTGCCAACAAGAAGCCCTGAGTCCCCATACCACCCCTTAGGCCCAGAATCCACCTGGCCCTATGGTCCTGGACAGTCCTTCCAATCCCAACCCCTTGCAAGAAGTAAAAAAGAAAATGTGTAATATCTGAGAACTCTCCCCCCATGACCCATCCTCTCCTCCTTTATTCACATTCCACCCCTTCCCCCTGCTCCCCCCTCCTTCTTACTCCAGATGTCTATACCCCATTGAGTATATATTCTGTTTCCTCTCCTAGCCACCTCTGATGAGAGCAAAGGTTCCCTCATTCCCCCTTGCCTCCCCCCTTCCATATCATTGCAATAGCTCATTGTAATAATAAAAAAAATCTTATTATATGAAATATCTTGGCCTATTCCCCCTCTCCTTTTTCTTTCTCCCATTACATTTCACTTTTTTTCTATTGACTCCATTGTTACACCATATTTTATCTTCAAATTCAGCTTTCTCCTTCAACTATAAAAGCTCCCTCTACCTGCTCTATTAACTGAGGAGGTTCATATGAGTATTATCAGTGTCATTTTTCTATGCAGGAATACATGCAGTTCATCATCATTAAGTCCCTCATATTTCCCCCCTATCCTCCAATCTCCATGCTTTACCTGAGTCCTGTATCTGAAGATCAAACCTTCTGTTCAGCTCTGGCCATTCCAAAAGGAACATTTGAAATTCCCCTGGTTCATTGAAAGTCCATCTTTTTCCCTGGAAGAGGACATACAGCCTTGCTGGGTAGTTCATTCTTGGCTGCATTCTAAGCTCTTTTGCCTTCCGGTATATTATATTCCAAGCCCTACGAGCTTCCAATGTAGTTGCTGCTAAGTCCTGTGAGATCCTGACTGCAGCTCCATGATATTTGAACTGTGTCCTTCTGGCTGCTTGTAATATTTTCTCTTTGACTTGGGAGTTCTGGAACTTGGCTATAATATTCCTAGGGGTTGGTTTTTTTGGGATCTCTTTCTCTGGGGGATTGGTGGATTCTCTCCATTTCTATTTTGCCCTCTGCTTCTAGAATATCAGGGCAATTTTCCTGTAGTAATTCTTTGAAAATGATGTCAAGGCTCTTTTCCTGATCATGACTTTCAGGTATTCCAATAATTTTCAAATTATCTTTCCTAAGTCTATTTTCCATATCAGTTGTTTTTTCAATGAGATATTTCACATTTTCTTCTAATTCTTCATTTTTTTGGTTTTGAAGTATTGATTCCTGATTTCTGGTAAATTCATCAATCTCCCTGAATTCTATTCTTTGTCTGAAGGATTTGTTCTCCTCAGAGAGTTTTCTTATCTCTTTTTCCATCTGGCCAATTTTGCTTTTTAAAGCATTCTTCTCCTCAATAACTTTTTGAACTGTTTTATCCGTTTGACCTAAGCTGGTTTTTAGCATGCTGTTTTCTTCAGCATTTTTTTTGGATTTCCTTGACTAAGCTGCTGACTTCATTTTCATGTTTTTCCTGCATCTCTCTCCTTTCTTTTCCCAGTTTTTCTTCCAACTCCTTCATTTGACTTTCAAAGTCTTTTTTGAGCTCTGTCATAGCCTGCACCCAATTTCTGTTTTGCTTGTAGTCTTTAGATGCAGGAGCTGGTACCTCCTCATCTTCAGACTGAGTATTTTGATCCTTTTTGAGCTCATAAGCAAAATATTTCTCAATGGTCTTCCTCTTATTTCTCTGCTTGCTCATTTTCCCGGCCTGAGCCTGGTTTTGGGGTGCTTCCTGAGCTTTTGGGACACTCGCAGAAGGGTCTCAGTGTGTGAGGCTCTGTCCTCCCTCCTGGTCTGTGAATGACCATAAGCGCCCCCCTCTGCCACAGGGCTGAGGTGGGGGGGGGGGCTGCAGTTCTATGGGGGGCCTAGACTGCGATCAGGATCTGAATGTGGTCAGAGCCAAAGAGTCCTGTTCCAGAGGCACAGGACAGAAGAGCTCTGCAGTCTCTCTTCACTCCCCTCCCTCAGCTCAGTGGGTTTATGCCCTGGAGGCTGCTGCTTACCAGCTCAGCCTGTTTCTGTTTCCTGGATCAAGGCTGGAGAAAGACCAAGCTGCTTGCTGTGTGCCCTGAGGGCTGGGTTCCACGTGCTCCCTCTGGCAGGGGTCCCCGCTGTTCCCCCACTTTGTGCCTGGTGCTCCTGGGGTGCAGCTCAGGAGACTAAGCCGCTGCTGGGAGCCACGACTCACAGCACCCTGGGGCTCCACTTATTTTCTTATGAGCTAGAAAAACTTTAAAAGAGGAGGCACATTGAGCCCCATGGATCAATGATGGATGTCCTATTCACCTTGCCAGGAAAACTCAAAACAGACTTCAGGATCAGCCAGCTCAGCAAAATCCCCTGGAAGGATAATTCTCTCACATAAGCATCTCCCCCAATAACTTCACCTCACTTTCTCCAAATCCTGTGGTAATGGGGATCTTTGCAGGTCTGAGAGGCTTGAGCCTATTCTACTGAGAAATGATGATCCAGATTTTGGAGAATGCACTTGTTCAGAGCTTACTTTCAAATCCCAACCGAGAAGATGGTTATAAGACATCCAGTTTAACTTCCAGCCAAGATGGCGAAGAGAAGACAGGCACTGTAATAGGTGCTCTCCCTTTCCCCTCAGAAATAATATCAGAGAAACCTCTTAATAGAAATTCGATCAATAAAACCCAGAAAGAGAAACTAGGAGAAGAACACCTACCAAGAAGGATTGTCTCAGAGGACTGGGTGAACCAGGAGACAAGAGCAGAGGATCAGCTCAGGGAAGACAGCTGGGGGAAAGCAGAGGGTCAGCCTCAGCCATAGAAACTTCAGTGAGTGGAGGGTTCAAGATCCAATTTTAGCTGCAGAGTCTTTGGCCAAGGGGAGAAGAGTTACTGGAGGGTGAGTTCCAGCACAGAGTCTCAGAGCAAGCCTGGAGAACAACCAGCTGGGCCAGGGACCTGAGCTCCATACTTTCAGCAGAGCCCTTTACCCAGAAGAAACAATAAACACCCCCAGCACCACCACCCCCTCAAGCCAACATAGTTCACTCAACATAAAGAGATTAACTCCCACCCCCACACATTATGAAAAAGGGTAAAAACAACATTTGTGCAAAAATATTTTTATAGCAGCCCTATTTGTGGTGGCAAAAAAATGGAAATGAAGTAAATGTCCTTCCATTGGGGAACTGCTGAACAAACTGTGGTATATGTATGTCATGGAACACTATTGTTCTATTACAAACCTGGAAGGATAGGTATTGAGAGAAGCCCGGAAAGATTTCCATGAACTAATGGTGAGCAAGATGAGCAGAACCAGAAAAACACTGTACACCCTAAAAGCAACATGGGGGTGATGATCAAACTGAATGGACTTGCTCATCCCTTCAGTACAACAACCAGGGAAGATTTTTGGACTATCTGCAATGGAGAATACCATCAGTATCCAGAGAAGGAATTATGGACTTTGAACAAAGATCAAAGAATATTACCTTCAAATTAGAAAAAAAAAATCCTTTTTCATATTATGTAATTTTACTATCTCATACTATATTTTTCTTCCTTAAGGATATAATTTCTCTATCATCACATTCAACTGACATCAATGTATAACATGGAACCAATGTAAAGACTAACAGGATACCTTCTAAGGGGGAGGGGGAGGGAAGCAACAATGGGGGTGGGGAGAATGTAAAACTCAAAGTAAATAAAATATTTCTTAAAAAAATCCCAACCCAATGAGACAATGAATTATGGCCAGTCCTCAAGTGCAGTACTTAATAAAAAGAAATCCAAAAACTATTTCCATGATTAATCATCCAAATATAATGAGACAATGGCTAGAAATTTCAAGAAATGCAGCAAAGTTGCAGGAGATGATGAGAAATCTAAACAGAGCTTGAATAATCATTCAAGTCCACCAGATGGATACAATGCTTTGAGGCATATTTACACTAACATTTGGGAACAGTTGCGTCACTGGTGAGCAATTCACTCTCTAGGAAAGGAAGTCAGCCTTCCCATGAAGAGAAGAGAGATCTTTACCCTCACCCATGGACACCATAGCCTGGTCCCCAGAGTCCACAGAGCCACAGTATCAACAGCAGCAGTCTTGGCATCAGTGTTAGCATTAACACCCCCAATTCTACTGGACAAAGAAACACAATGGCCTATTTAGGACCTAATAGGAACACACCAGGAAGGGAGAGCTTATTGCAACAAAGACTGAAAATCCCCAGCACATGCTGAATATGTTATCTAAACCTACATTCAGAACAGGATGCAGTCACAAAGTCTGAATCCTGATCTGGCCGCTCAGATGATGCTGAATAATTCCTAATTACAAGAAATCCTCAGTTTCAAGAGCAAATAGACAACAGCTCCCAACTTTCCTCCAACAAATGCAGAATCCTCACTCACTCTCAACAATGACTGACTTGAGAGTGAAGTAGGCCTTGTTACAGATTCAGCAGGGGCTATCAACAGCAGCAACAGAGACACCAGGCTCATCCCAGGGTTTACTCCTGACCTGGAAACTCTACAGGAACTAAGGTGATTAGCTTGGCACCTACTGAAAATCCAAGGCCTTCATCAGGAACTACTAAAAGTAGACACATACTGTTTATCCCACCAATGGTGCAGGCTCTTGTTGGGGCAAACCCTCGGAACACAAAATCCAGAACACCAATTTCAGCAGCAAATGGAACAGCCCAGAGCAATGGGGTTCTGGAACTCAGAAGCAAACTCAGGCTCTAACAGCAATTGGAGAAGATTGCAATGAAGCCATCAAAAGGGTACTGGACAGAGGGGAGCTTAGCGGTACATTGCTTAGAGTCAGGAGGCCCTGGAGTCTGGAAGAGCTGAGTTCAATCAAGTCTCAGACAATAATTGCCCAGCTATGTGACCTTGGGCAAGTCATTTAATCCCATTGTCTTAAATAAAAAATTTTTTTTTAAAAAGGTCACTGGGCTCCCAGCTATCATAGCACTGTTTCTGTAACTTCCCAAAAAATGGCAGTTATTTTATATAATGCCTCTGAAATAATTTCTTTCTTTGATTTTAATTTTTTGGAACCCTATTCTGTTAAAAAGCCATCTACTGCCATATATTTCAAGTAGAGGGCAGTTGGTTAGTTTGTATGTTTTTTCCAAATGTAGGAATCAATGCTTTTTCACTCAAAGGTGATACAAACCTCAAACGCTGCTATTTCTTCTTCATTTATTGGAATTTTTTGCAAACAGATATTTGTTTTTACAATTGGATGTATTTATTTACTTTTTATTAATTTTCTTTTTTCTTTACTTATTTACTTTTTAAATGTTAGTCTAGTAATTAATGCAGAATACAAAACAATGAAAAGATGCAAATGGTGTCATATTGTAATTTGTGATGCAATATTGAGTATTGCGACATAGGCATGCATTTTTAAAAATATTTTCATTAGTTATTTTCCCAATTACAAGCAAAGATCATTTCAATGATCCTTGTAAAGTTTTGAGTTTGACATTTTCCCTCCCCTTTCATTCCATCCTCCCACCCCTTGTTGGAAGGCAATTTAATACGTTATATATATATAATGTTCTATTATATATATATATATATAAATATGTTCTATTATATATATATATATAAATATGTTATCTATAATAATCATATTGTAAAAGAAGAATCAAATCAAAAGTAGGGAAATAATGAAAGGGGAAAACACATAATACATGAAATAAATTTTTGAAATGGAAAAAAGTAAGCTTTGGTCTGAATTCAGACTCCATAGTTTCTTCTCTGGATGTAGATGGTATTTTCCATCACAGAACTGGTAGAATTGTCTGTGATTATTGTACTGCTAAGAGCAAGTCCATCTTAGTCTATCATTACATGATGTTGCTCTTAGTATGTACAATGTCCTTCTGAGTCTGTTCAAAAAAACTCAGCACTGCTTCATGCAAGCATTTCCAGGTTTTTCTGAAGTCCCATTCCTCATGATTTTTGAAATTTTATTTTATTTTTATACTTACATGTTAAAGTAGTTTTCAACATTCATGCATTTGGAAGTTTCTGAGTTCCACATTTTTCTATCTCTTGCCCTTCCATCGCCTCCTCCCCAAAACTATGAATAATCTGGTAAAAGTTCTACATGTACACTTGTGTTCCTTATTAGTCATGTTATGAAAGAAGAATTAGAACTAAGAGGGGGGGAAACCTTGAGAAAGAAAGAAAAATATCTTAGTCACATTTGTAGTTAAGATTACTATTACCCATCATGCGATCTTCCCCTTTTATGGTTTTCTCCTTCCTTTCCCTTTATTCCTCCACACCAATGTTTTGCTTCTGATTGTTGACTCTCAATCATCCATTCTCTCTATCAGTACTCCTTGTTCTTCTCCTTTATCTCCCTTTCATTTTTTTAACTTTACCTATATCTTTATTTAGAGGATAAATAACACTACAAAAAAGAGGAACAAAGACCTACTAAAGTAGAGGGAAAGAGGGGAGGGTGTGAGCACTGAATAAATCTTATTCTCAACAGATTCATCCCAAAGCGGGAATAACATACACCCCCAATTGGGTTTAAAAATTTATGTTAACTTAACAGGAAATAGAGGATGGAAGGGAAAGAAAGGGGAAGAAATGGCTGATGAAAGGGAGGGTGAAAGGAGTCATGCATTTTTGCCAACAAAGTGCTAGAAGATTTATGTATAGATTATTGAATATTTTTGCTTCGTTTCTTTAAAACATATGATGCACATCTGAAACTGTGCTTTTTTGAGAAATAGCCATTGCAATGAGTAATCGCTAGCACACACACAACCAGAATAAAAAGAGAAAACAATGAAATATGAAAGATATCCGATTGATTATTTTCCTGCAGAGTGCAGATACTTCATTAGATTGATATAATCTTGCATGGACTTTGAGAAAGCTCACAGTAACAAGAGCTCACTAATGAGTACTCAGGAAAACTTCTGTTCACGCAATTTCAAATTCAGAGAAAATGCCAATATTTACTAGACAGAAAATTACATTGTAACACAGTCCCAACATTCACAGATCAACTATAAATGAGCATTGAGTATTTGTGCTTTTGCCTCTTTTTTCATAGTGATTTTACAAGGATTATGATTGTAACTAGATATGTTACTTTCACTAGAAATTACATAATATTTCAATTACTTTTCACCACCATGAAAAAATAAAAGATGCACAGATAATAGATAAATATGAAATGAAAAAGAAAAACAATATTCCAAAACGGTTTAGAAAGAGTAGATAGAATGGAAACTACTGAACAGCAGTGTCTGAGAAGGGAAGACAGTGAGGGACAGTGAAGATGTCTAATCCAGACCCCAGAATCCTTACATTATGACCCAGTTCATAGGCCACCCAAGCCATGATTGGATACAACATGAAATCAGGGATCTGGTATGGATTTCTCCCAACTATAACCAAGTACAGCTATGGCAGCCTCACAATTTCAATGGTTGTATCCTCTATTCCTGAAAGACTCTCCTTCCTCCCCTTCTCACTTTTCCTTCCCAGACTTCCTGTGAGACTGAGCTGAAATCCTGCTTTCTACTGGAAGCCCTCCCTGCAAGAACCAACTGTCAGTGCCATCCTCTATATTATTATCTTTCCTCCATTCTGCATTCTTTATAAATAAATTGAATCATTCACAATTCCCTCTCATTGTCGATTCTGAGCTACTGGGAGGGACTATATTTTTGCTTTCTTTTGAATTACCAGCAATCAGCAACAGGGCCTGGCACTCAGTAAGTACCTAGGACATGCTTGGCGAATGACTATATGGTGTGATCAAAATTGAGCTTCATGTTGGGGAAATCTTTTTGACAAGTCTCCCTATCCTAAGCAGAGAGGGTCTGCGATTGTGTGAAAGAAATGTTCAGAAGCCCCTCCCTCTTTTTATTCCATGCAGGAACCCATTGGATGATAGATATCATCAGCCTGATCTACTCAAAAGGGGATCCCACTTGGGTCAAATCTGTTCCTTGCCAAAAACGTTTACCCTGGATAGAGATTAAAAATACCATTGAAGCCATTGAGAAGATGGCAGTCCCACGGCTCCTCACTTCTCATCTTCCAATTCATCTCTTTCCTAAGTCCTATTTCACCAGCAAGGCCAAGGTAAGCACAAGAGGCCCCTGACCAAACAAACAGGCATGTAGGAGTTGCAAAGTGTATGGGATGGAGAGAAGCCTTAAAACATAGGAAATCAGGGAACTGAGGAGGCAGGCAGAGGAATCTTCCTACTCTATCCTCCACACACTCACCTAACCATCTCACTAATGGTGTCTTCTGACCATGTTACTGCTCATTTCTACCTATGGAAATCAAGGAAAAAGGTTCTATGGAGAACAATCAGGAGAAGGGCATGAGATACAGAAAGGAAAAGAGAAGAAGATGGAAGTATGAAACTCTTTGGATAGTGTGCAGGAACTTCAGATTGGAGAAAACCAAATTTGGCATCAATTGAGGCTTAATTTGGGACCAATTGAGGTGGTAGTGTGGGATTCAGGAGAGGCAGATTAGCTCTTCTAGCACAATCTGAAGAGTCATGAAGTGGGTGAAGTTTTTAGGTGTGTTCTTTCTGACCTCAGAGGAGAAACAAGGGGTAAATTGAGGCACAATATCAGAAATTACTTCTTAACAACTGAATGGAGAAGACTTTCCTAGTTGGTGGTGAAGTTGCCCTCCCTGGAGGTCATCATGCAAAAGCTAAGAGACCATTTGTGTGGATCTAACAATGAGTATTCTTTTCTGGAAACCTTAATATTTAATCCTATCTTTAACATGATGAATATTATTTTTTAAAATAACTCTAGGTCATATTAAAATGAAAGAAGCAGGTGATTAGGCTGGACTATTAGTTATTGTCTTCCAGAGAATTCTTAACCAGATACTGGTCTCTCCTTCAATCCAGTATTTGGGGGGGGGGAGAGTAATCAGGATTAAGTGACTTCCTCAGGGTGAGAAGGTTGCTATATATTAAGTGTGTGAAACTGTATCTGACCATGATGATGAGGCAGCTAGCTAGACAGGACAGAGGATAAAGTACTGACCTTGGAGTCAGGAGAATGGGAGTTTGAATCCAGCCTCAGACTCTTGACCCTTACTAACTTTGTGAGTTTGAACAAGTCACTTCACTCTATTGCTTCACATCCAGGGCCATCTCCAGTCATCTTGATTCATATCTGGTCACTTGACCAAGCTCTGGTTGAGAAAGTGAGGGTCATTACTTAGCCCAGCACCCCTCACTCAAATCCAATCTACATGCTTGTCATGGCATCACCTCCCTATTGTCTTGGTCCTCTTCAAAAATGAAGGACAAATGTTAATATCTGAACTGGTTGTCCTGACTCTAGGAGTGCTGTTCTATCCATAGTGCTCCCTAACTCACCCTCTACAAGCAAATACAAAAATGTCTGCTGGTTAGTACAAACTACTTTGTAACTGTAACAAAGGAATAAAGATACAGATGCTGAGAGAAGACACAGTTCATTTCACCTCCTAGGCTAAAAGAATGCATTGATCAGTTCTTCAGAAGGAATTCTTTTCTCAGAATTGGGCAGAACAGTCTGGATAACTTTCAAGGTAACAGTCTAATGGTGACATGACCCAACAAGACCAAGATGATGTTAAAATATACATGATTCAGGGAATGGCCAGTACTCTACACATCTGGTGGGAAATCATACTACTAAAACATATGGTAGAATAAACCTATATTCTGAATTGATCCTTCAATTTTCATTTTTTTCTTTAACAAAAATTGTTTCCTTGATTCTACCAGTAAAATACCAAAACCTGAGTAACTAATTTTTACTGAGGCTACTTCAATGCAGGCATTCTCTAGGCTTACACCCATATTGCTTCAGTGTTTCTTACACATGGATGGATTTTAATCCTTTTTCATCTCATCTTCTGAAGCATTTTTCTCATCAGATTCCTCTTTCTCTATCTCATCATCGATCTGATCACTTAATTGTCTTTATCTTTTTTCCTATTATTTGTATTTCTTTATTTGTTTCATGCTTTCCCACCCCCATGGCTTCTTTGTCTTTTGTTCTGATTCTTCTTTCATACATGACTAAAATGGAAATATGTTTAACAGAGTTATACATACATAAACCATCTCAGATTAGTTGCTTCAAGGGAAGGAGAGAAAGTAAGACCCCTATCCACAAATGGATGTTGGAAATTATTTTGGCAGGAAGTTATGGAAATATATAAATTCATTTATTAAAAATTTTTAAATAAAATTGGTATATTCTCAATTACATATAAACATAGTTTTTTCTCCATTCATTTTTACAACATTTTGAGTTCCAAATTTTTCTTTCTCTTTCCTTCCCCCTCCTTCTTCCTCAAAAGAGCAAGTAACTGTATGGCATAGCCTGTAGTCAGACTCCATATTCTGAATAGCATTTTCAATCACAAGTCTTTTGGAATTGTCTTAGATCACTATATTGCTGAGAAGAACTAAGGCTATTGTAGTTGATCATCTCACAGTTGTACTCTGTACAATGTTGTCCTGGTTCTTCTCACATAAGGTAGCATCACTTCATTGAAGTATTTCCTGGTTTTTCTGAAAATGCTCATCAATTCTTGAAAAAAACAGTATTCCATTAAATTCATATACTACAATTATTTCAGCCATCCCCTCAATTTTCAATTATGTTCCACCAAAAAGAGAGCTCCTCTAAATCTTATTATACATGTGGGTCCTTTCCCCTTTCTTAGGATCTCTTTCTAATACAAACCTAGTTCAGGTATTGCTGAATCAAATAGTATGGACAGAATTATACCCCTTTCAGCATCATTCCAAATTGTTCTTCAGATTGCTTAGACCAGTTCAGAACATCAACAGTAAATCATTATCCCAGTTTGGTTGCATTTCCTCCTCCTCCTCCTCATCATCATCATCTTCCTTCTTCTTCTTCTTCTTCTTCTTTTTCTTTCTTTCTTTCTTTATTCTGTTCTTCTTCCTTCTTTCCTCTTTCCTCTTTCCTTTTACTTCTTTCTTCTTCCTTCTTCTGTTATTCTACTTCTTTCTCTTCTTCATCATCATATTCTTCATCTTTCTCTATTCCCTTCTAGCATAAAATAATGATATTCATACTTCACTTTTGTTGTTGGTCAGTTAATCACCGATCTTGGCTTCTTAAGAACACCCTGGACCATAATATACCAGATCCTTCTATCTTCCACTGTCTCTTGAAGTCTGTCCAAGCTAATGCTTATTATTTCCAAGATAGTATCTATCTATCTCAACTCTGCTATCCCTTTTTCTTGAGTGATCTTCAGTCATTCCCAAAATTGGATTCTTTTGCAGTAAGCCCCATCTTCTCATTACATGGTCAAAGTATTTAAGTTTTAGGTTAAGTATTTTACAGTCCAGTTAAGAGCCTGAATTATTTTCTTTAAGTGTTGACTGATTGGAACTACTTGCATGCTAAATAACCCTCAAAAGACTTCTTCAGCACTGCAGTTTAAAAGCTTCAATCCTATAGCACTCTATTGGAAAACCCATAGTTTGACTATGCGTGCCTTTGTTGTCATGGAGATGCCTGTTCATTTTAGTAAGCTATTCTGATTTGCTCTAGCTTTTCTTCCAAGAACAGGTATCTTTTTCTTGCGAGTCTACAATGATCTTTAGCATCAAGAATATAAAATCTGACTCAGCTTCCATTTCTCTCTCTAATTTCCAGAAAGTGATGAGACAAGATCTTAATTTATTTTACATTAATCTTCAAGTCATATTTTATAATTCTCTTGTATTCTTATCAAGAAGCTTCTCAATTTCTCTTTCTGCTTTCTGCTACCAGACACATATTATCTGCATATCTCAGACAGAATATCTTTCTCAGTCATTTCAATTTCAGGTTCTGATTCATCTAGTTTGGTATTTCAAATGATGTCCTCTGGATATGAGTTAATGAACTAAGGTGCTATTATACAGGTTTGTAGCACCCCGTTTCCAATTGTTAATCAATCAGTTGCTCAGTGCTCACTTCTAACTGTTGCACCTCCTTGATACATACAGGTTCATGAAGAGATAAGTAAGATAATCTGATATTCTCATCTCTGAGAACTTGCCACATTTTATTATGATTCAGATAGATGTTTTAGTAGTCAATGAACTAGAAGTAGAAGTTTTTCATGAACTCCCTTTCTTTTTGCAAAATCCAATGAATGTTGGCAATTTGGCCTCTAATTCCTCTCCTTCATTGCAAATCAGGCTGCATTTCAGTTAATTCTCAGTTCACATATTGCTGATGCCTACCTTGTGACATCTTAAGGATAACTTTTTTGATGTATGAAATGAGTGCAATTGTTTGGTAATTAGACCTTCTTTAGAGTTGGGATATAAATTCATCTTTTCCAATCCAGTGGCCACTGTTGTTTTTTCCAAATTTGCTGGCATGTTGAATGCAACATTTTAACAGCATCAACTTTGAGGATTTTAATAACTCAGCTAACATTCATCACTTCCGTGAATTTAACTTTTATTGAGGCTTCTTAAGAGCCATTTGACTTTATCTTCCAAATGACTATCTCTGAATCAGTAATCATTTTGAAATCATGGTGGTCAGTGATGTTAAGGTCTCTCTTTTCTAATGCCTTTGTGTATTTTTGTGTCCTCTTCTTTATCTCTTCTGCTTCTGGCAAATCCGTACCATTTATCATGCCCAATTTTACATAAAAATTTGCTTGGATATTTTTAATTTTCTTAAAGAGATCTCTTTTCTTTCCCTTTTCAGTCTTTCCTTCTTTTTCTTTGCATTGATGATTTATGAATCTCTTCTTATCTCTCTTGGCTGTGAAAGAGAAATACAAAAATTTCCACAAAAAAGAATGAGCAGGATCCAAGGAAGGAACACAGGAGAGCATCAGGTTCACCCAGAAAAGAAGAGACAAGGGTAATAGTTAAAAGATAATGTCTATAAGTCTTCTAGTCAGTTTATAAGATCTGATGAAGATTAGGTCTCAGGTTAAACAAAGACTGGAACAGCTGCATCAATGACTACACATGTTTAATAGGCTTATTCACATACCCTGAGGATAGAAACTAGTTCATGTAAATGCACATGCAATATATATAATCAGAAAGAGGAAACATGTAAGAAGCATGTAGGGAAGTTCTGCCTTTCTTCAGACTCATTCAATAAGGAAGAGAGGAGGCACTCTCTACTCTGGGCTAGGGATAAAAGGTTTGTTACTCAGAGCTAGGGCTGTGCCTATTTTTGGACACCCATTCCTTCAGGATCATAAATAAAAACTTCTCTTGGCTAAACAGTGTTCTGAGTCTGTGGGGGTTTTGGTTAGACACTTGTTTCTTACAATTTTGATTCATACTTTTCTGGAATTCTTTATTCAGTTTAGACTCTTTCCCTCTTTCTTTTACCCAATACTTTCCCTCTTTCCTCAGTTACTTGTGAAGCCTCATCTTTTTCTGTGGAGTGTTTTTTGTTGTTGTCTCCTATACGTTATTGCAAACTTTTGTCCATAGGTCTTCAGGCACTCTATCTAAAAGATATAATCAATAAAATCTATTCATTATCTCCACTTCATATTAGAAAATGATTATATTTAAATGATTTTAATATGGTGGATGACTTCCCCCACTTTCTTCAATTTAAGTCTCAAATTTCCTACAAGAATCTCATGATCTGAAACATGATCAAGATTTGTTCATTTAAATTATATTATACTAATTATATTATATTACATTAAATTACAATTCATTACATTATAATATATCATATCATATCACATTGTATTATTATATTGAATTATATTATATTTATTGTATTATATTATATTTATTTTATTTATTATATTTATTATATTTCATATTATAGTATATTGTGTTATGTTATATTATGTTATATTGTGCTATGTTTATTATATTATATTTATTGTATTTATTATATTTAATATTATATTTTATTTCATTACATTATGTTATATTACATTACATTACATTACATTACATTATATTATATTGTATTATATTGTATTATATTATATTATATTATATTACATTATATCACATTATATTATATTATATTGTGTCATGTTATGCTATCATGTCATGTTGTACTATATCATATCATATCATATTGATTATAAACTTTGAAAGTAAAGTATCTAATCAATCTGATTTCTATATTGACTACCTGGTGATGTCCATGTGTAAAATTCCCTTTTAGGCTGTTGAAAAAGAGAACTTGTATAACTAGTAAGTTCTCTTAACAAAACTCTCCCAGTTCGTTTTGTTTACCAAGACTAATCTTGTCTATTATTCCAAGTATCTTTGGATTTCCTGCTTTAGCATTCAAATTCCTATGGGGAATGTGACATGTTTTCTTTGGTATTATTTCTAGAAGATGTCGATTTTCCCAAAATCATTCACTTTGGCATCTTTCGCATCCATGGTTAGAGAATAGACATTGATTACTATGGTGACCAGTTTAAACTACATTTGAACAGATGTCATTTGATCATTTTTGAGATTATGACCTAGCACTACTTTTCTCATCCTTTTTTGACTATGAGAAGGACTCCATTTTTCTAAGGGGTTCTTATCCACAGAAGTATATGCAGTGATCATGTGAGCAAATTCAACCATGCCCTTCCATTTAAGGTCATTTAAAAGACTCAAGGTGCTCATGTTTGATCTTTCCACTTCCTGTTTAACCATAGGTGCATAGGTCTTACATTCTAGGTTCCTGTGCACTATTCGTCAGAAGCAACAGTCTTTCTTTTTATCATCAAATGCATCTACAGTTGAGCTGAGCTTCAGGTATATCCCAGTAACTCCATTAGTACTGGTGCTACTTGTAGTTGGCCTCTGTTCTTTCCCAGTACAATATTGGACACCTTCAAACCTGAAGGGCTTTCCTTCTTATATCATCTCTTTTATCACTGCCTTATCATATAGTTCAATGAAACTATAGCCTATGCTGTGAAGAATTAGTCAAAATGGACAGATTATATTGGAGAGCTCTGACAACAGATGAGCCACTAGAGAAAGAAATGACAAACCACTCCACAATCTTTGCTAAGAAAACATCATGAAAAGTATGAAATTGTTCAAAGATTTTAAATGGGCTTATATAAAATTGACAAGTTTTGAAGTTTGTAGCATTCAATTCAGTCACTTCAGAAGAAAAAATTGGAAAACTTTTCTTCCTAGTTCAAGCTGTTCTGTCTTTCTGTTCCTATTTTTTCTTTTCTTAAAAATAACTTAGTTTTTCCCAAATAAAAGTAGATTTAATTTTTAACATCCATTGATTTTATGTGAGTTTTGACTTCCAAATTCTATCCCATCCCTCCCTCTCCTCTCCCCTCCATGAGATGGTAAGCAATCTGATACAGGTCAAACATGTACTATCATGTGAAACTTTCCCACACAGAAAAGAAAACAACCTTTTTGAGTCTGATGATCACTTTATAAAACTTCTCTTTTATGTATCTCTTTCCCTTAATCCTAATTCCTCATGCCAAAAATTACTAATTTGTAAACATATTCATCAAAGTATGCATGTAAAATGCTAACCTGACTGTTCCCTGCTGAGGGGAAGGAGGTGGGAAGGGAGGGTGGAGGGAAATTTTATAACCTGGAAATATGCATGTGCATATGATTGAAAATAAAAAAAATAAATTTTAGAAAAAAAATAACTTTTCCTATTAGGTATTTTCTGCAAGAACATAAAAGAAAGGGGGAGAAGAAGGGAAGAAGGAAAGAAAGGAGAGGAAAGATATTCAAACTATGAGTTTTTTCTCTAGAATTGGATAGCATTTCAGAATTGTCTTAGATCATTATACTGTTGAGAAGAGCTAACTCATTCACGGATCTTTCTCATATAAAATTGCTGTTACTGTTTATGATGTCCTCCTGGTTCTACTAACTTCAGGTTGTATCATGTAAACCTACCCTGATTTTTCTGAAATTATCCTCCTTGGCATTTCTCATATGATTCTATTAAAATCGCATCATAGCTTTTTCAGTCATTCTTCAGCTTATTGGCATCTCCATAATTTCAAACTCTTGGGACCACATAAAGAGTTGTTAGAAATAATTTTGTACAAATAGATTTTCTTTCCTCATTTTAATACTATTTATGATGATTTCTTAGTAAAAGTTGTGGAGTGGTTTGTCATTTCTTTCTCTAGTGGATCACCATTGTCAGAATTTTCCATTATAATCTGTCCATTTTGACTAATTCTTCACAGCATAGGTTATAGGCTTATATAAAATTGATCAGTTTTGAAGTTTGTAGCCTTGTTGGATGTTTTCAAATTGGAAATTTCTACTGTTTTCTTCAATGTTATTTTATTTTGGGTTTTCAATTACATGCAAAGACACTTTTCAATATTCATTTTTGTAACCTATTGAGATATACATTTTTCTACCTCATTCCCTTCCCTCCCCAGACATTAACTAATCTGAAATAGATTATAGTTGTACAATCATGTTTAACATATATCCATATTAGTAATGATGTGAAAAAAGAATTAGAATTATAGTGGGGAAACCATGAGAGAAAGGAAAAAAAACATGAAACAAGTTTCAAAAAAGTGAAAATAGCATGTTTTGGTCCACAAAACAGATGCTATACTTTTTACTTTGGATGGGGATGTCATTTTCCATTGCAAGTCTTTTAGAATTGTTGTTGCTCAAAAAAAAATTGTCTTTAATCACTGACTAACTGAGAGGAGATATGGCCACCATAGTTGATCATCACACAATAACACTTAGTTGCTGTTACATTGTACAATGTTCTCCTAGTTCCACTCACTTCACTCAGCATGCAATTCTTTTCCACTTTTTCTGTCTTCCTTTTTTATCTCTTTTGGCTACAGATCTGATAGGAACAGTTCAGGATAAAAAGTTGGAGACAATTTTATATTATTTTATATTCCTTTTTGAACAGTTCCAAATTGTTCATGAGAATAGTTGGATCAAGTCATAACTCTACCAAAGGTGCATCATGCCCCAATTTCCCACATTCCTCTGACATTAATTATTTTCCTGTTTTTGGTCATAACAGACAATCTGAAAAGTGTCAGGTGGTGCCTCAGACTTGTTTTTAATTTGAATTTCTCAAATCAGTACTGATTCAGAGCATTTGTTCATATGACTATAGATAACTTTGATTTCTCTGTCTGAAAACTGACCATATTCACTGACATCAATTAGAGAATGACATTCTTATAAATTTGACTCAGTTCTCTAAATAGTTGACAAAAAGGACTTTATCACAAATACTTGTTACAGAATTCTTTTCCTAATTTTCTACTTTCCTTCTAACTTTAGTTGCATTAGTTTTGTTTATACAAAAGATTTTCAATTTCATAATATTAAAATTATCCATTTTATGTTTTAATGCTCTCTGTCTTGTTTCATCTTTACTTCTTCCCTTTGGTAAGGATCTCACAGGTAAACTATTCCATAATCTCCTAATTTGCTCATGGTATCACCCATTCTGTCTAAGCCCAGGACGCATACCTTGGTATACAGTGTGTTATATATTGATCAATACCTAGTTTCTGTCATACTTCTTCCAGCTTTCCTGGCAACTTTTATCAAATAATAAATGCAATTTGGATCTTTGGGTTTATCAAACATTATATTGCTATAGTAATTTGCTATAATGTATTGCATATCTAATCTATTTCATTAAATTCACCAGTCTATTTCATAGCCTGGACCAAATCATTTTGATAATTACCACTATAAAATACAGCTTGACATCTTGAATAGTTAAGGCACCTTCATTCACATTTCTTTTATTGATTCCTTTTTATTCTTGACATTCTTCCAGATGAATTTTGTTAGTTTTTCCAGTTCAATAAAAACAATTTTGTATTATGGAACTAAATAGAATTGTCAGTTTTATTATATTGCTTCAGCCTACACATCTGTTTTTTTCTTAATAGTCATCAAAATGATCTCTGTTTCCCAGACTACCCAACTCTCTAAAGGACTCCTAATTTCTTGTTCATCAGATCTGAATCATTTTACTCTGACCACTAACAAAGTGTCTTCATCAGAAACTCTATTGAGATTTAGTGGGCTCAAAGTGAAATTGCAACATTAGACTCATAGTTCAGCCAGTAACTGAAAACTTAAGAGGTTTACCATGATTTTCCTATCCAGTCTGTATCAGAGAACTGGAATCCTGAGAAGAAGAGAGAAGAGTAGGGCCCGGAGGCAGACAAGGAGACAGCACCCTGAGCAGATGGCACTAAAATAATTCATTAATTCAGGGCTTTGACTGAATGGTTGCTGTCCTGATTTCTGGCTCTCATTCTGAATTGTTATAATTCCCTGATGAAGGACTTGAGTTAAAGGAAGAAGAGATGCTATCAAAAAGGTATGAGGAAGAGAAGGTGGTGAAAAAAACAAAGGAAACTTAGAAATCAGGAGGGATGGGAATTCAGAGAAGCTTAGAAGGATTTGCATGAACTGATGATGAGCAAGATAAGCAGTACCCTCCCAGCCCAACAATTTCCATATTTCTTGACCATATTATCCATGCTCATTTTGAGTTTTAAATTACATTCTCTCTGAACTATCCTTCCCTCTTACTTGCAGTTACAAAAGGGATAGTGTCCCCAAAGCATCCTCATATGCTTATTCTGATAAATGTCTCCTTTCCTTCTCACAAGTCAATCAAAAAAATTGTTAGCCACTCAATCTGTCCCTAGAATTGTTTCCATTTGTGTCTTCAGGATTTCTTTACTGTTTTCCTTCTTTGCAGAAGACACATCACTTCTATTGTTTCCTAGCTCTCTTTCTACATATATTTCAGGTGAAAGCTCATTGAAATTGAGAAACAATACCCCTTCCATTCACATTCCTTTCTGGTCTTTCAGTGAATGCCATCCTCAGCTAGGATCCTGTAATTCCTTTATTTTATGCAGCTATTTAATAACTGCTTATTCCCTTCCTTTGTCCTTTTTCCTTATTGCAAGGAAATGACTAGATTTAATAACTAATGGCATCATTATTGTGAATAGATGCTTGGTATTAATGGAAAAACATGTGTAGGGACTCAAGAACTAAAGTGGTGAGTGAAGGAAGTGTTTTCCCCACAAAAGGATCACCCCCTAGGATTTTGACTGATTATGAGTATAACTCTAATTCTGAGGTGTTTTTTCATTGGGGACTGAAACCTGCCATTGCCAGAGCAGTTGAAGATAGAAGAGACAACCCAGAGAGGGAGTAGAAGCTCCCATGCCCATAGGAAAAGTATTAAATCCTATGATGCTGGAAGGTAGGCTCCATTCTGCTAATGCATTACATACACATGGGGATAAAATAAGTACACATAGTCTATGCAGTAGCAGCAACTGTCAGAGATCATTTAGGTCACCCAGTCAATAAATATTTATTAAGCCTGTGTTGCATCCCATGTACTGTGCTAATCACTTGGGATATTTTGAGTAGGAGTTTGCAGCTCCAAGGAGTCAGTCCAATGTCCTCCCCAAGAGAGATATTTCATGAGGAAGGAAAATGGATCTGCATTAAAAAAAAATTCTAATTTCTCTTTCAGATTATTTATGTTGCCAGAAATCCAAGGGATGTCCTTGTATCTTTATACCATTTTCTAGATGAGTTGCCATCATACCAGTCCTGTTCAAATTTTGAGGATTTTTTTGAGGAATTTGTGGAGGGAAATGGTGAGTAGAGAAGTAATAGTGGAACCACATCCTGCTTCCCTTCCTTATCCCTTTTCTCTTCTTTCTCCCCATTCTTTTGGCATTGTAATATAATCCCATTTTATTGTCACCCTTCTCTTGACTAGGAAGCATATTCCTCCCAACAGCCCTGGGATAGAAGTGGACAAGGACTAACTCTTCTATTTAAGGGAAGAGAGAGTGCAGACTGGGAAAGGGATTTTCCTGTATGACCAAGAGATTTGCAGAGGTGATAGACATTGGAGCTTAGACCTTCTGACTCTAAAACCAGTGTTCTCTGTGAAAAGCAGTCTCAAAAATCTATCTCAGGTCTGAATTGTAATGTAAATCATTCAAGTTTCACTACTTCTTACATGATAAAGTTTAAATGCCACCTCCTCAAGGGAACACAAGCTAATATCACCATTAATGTCCACCATCTTTGTAGGGATCTCCCAAGCTGAGGCCAAATACTGGCCCAAGCTCATCCTGTGATTTCCTCATGGCCTTTTTCCCAAATAACCTTCTCTTAGGTGACATGACTCTGCCTGGGAATCAACTCACTATCCAGCAATATACCTTCCGCAGACTGCTTGTCATGTGAAGAGTATGCATTTTTTAAATCTGGGAAACAAAAATGACCTGATCTCCCTTCTCTTCTTCCCAATTCCCTTCTAGTTGTATATGGGTCTTGGTTTGACCACATCAAAGGATGGCTTCCCTTGAGAGGTTCAGAGAAATTCTTGTTCCTAACCTATGAGGAACTTCATGAGGTAGGGTCACTGTCTGTTTTCTTTTTCGTTGTTCCAAGGTATCCCTGGGTATGGAGTACCTTCCCTCTCTTTCCCTTTCCAATTTGTCTTCTCTTTATCTCTTTTATACACAGTTGTTTGCATGTTTTCTCAGTAAATCAACATTTGTTAAGCAATGATTATGTGATAAGTACTGAGGTAAGTGCTAGGGAGACAAGGAGAGGCAAAGACAGTCCATACACTCAGTCTAGTGGGTAAGACAGCATACAAACATCTTTGTGCAACAAAAATGTTTGTGCCTGTGTGCATTCTTATGTGTGCGTGCATGTGGGTCTATGTGCCTGTCCATGTGTGTATTTGTGTTTGTGTGTCATAAATTGCAGACATTTGACAGCAATGGGCATTAGAATTGAGAGGTTTGGAAAGATTTCCTGTAGACGGGGATTCCAGTTAGACTTGGAAGGAAACAAGGGATTTCAGGAGTCAGAGCAGGGGATGGAGAACATTCCAACCATGGGGAAAAGTCAGAACAAATGTCCAAAGCCAAGAAACAGTGGGTCTGTTCAGCATACAGTCAGAAGAATAACACTGGGTCAAGGAGGAGTGGGGAAAACAGATACAAACAGCAGGGAACAGCACAGGCCCCATATCTTCTTCCTTTCCTGTCTTTCTGGTTTTCTTCTTCCCTTTTCTCTTTTTTCTTTCCTCCTTTGCATCTCCTAATTCTTTTCTTCCTCCTCATTTGTTAGTTCTTTTACTTCCTCAGATTCCTCTTGCCTTTCTCCCCACATTCCTCTTCCTATTCCTATCTTCTCTAAGTCCTCTTCCCTATCTCTTTCCTCTCCTCAAACACTCCCACTCCTCCTACTACCCTTCTTCTCCTCCATACACTCATCCTCCCTAACCTCCACATTCCAAATGTTTCCTTCTTCCATCCACTTTTTCTTCCATTTTTTTCTTCCTTTGTCATTCCTGCAAATTCTTCTTCCTCTTTTTCCTTCTTGCCATCTCTTCATTTTAATTTCTCTTCCTGTATCTCTCTCAATCTCATATTCCCATTTTTCTCTTCCATCCTCTTTCCCTCCATCTCTTATTATTTTCTATTTCTTCTTCCTCTTTTATCTCCTTTTCCTCTTCCTTTCTTTATTTCACTCCATTTGTTCTTTTTTCTTTTCTCTCCTCATTTATTCTTCCTGTTTTGTCTTCTTTTTTATTTCCCTTCAGCTCTTATTTTTTATTTTATTCTTTCTCTTCATCTCTTCCTGTTTTCTCTTCCTTTCTCTTTCCCTCCATTTCTTCTTCTTTTCCCCTTCCTTTGTTTACTTCATTCATCTATTTTGTCTCCATTCCTTTCTTTCCCTCCAACTCTTCTTCATGGTTTATCTTTCTTTTTCTCTTCCTTTAGTTTTTATTTGTTTTTGCTTCTTTTCCCCTCATCTCTCCTTCTTGTTTTCTTTTTTGCTTTCTTTCTCTATATCTCTTCTTTCTATTTTTTTCCTTTATTTCTTTCCAACTTCTCTTCTGCTTTTTTACCTCCCTTCTCTTTCCCTCCATCTTTCCTTCCTATTTATTTTTTCTTTTCTCAAACTCTTTTTCTTCTTTCCCTCCATCTCTTCTTCCAATTTTCTCTTACATTCTTTCTTCTGCTCCAATCCTTCCAATTTTATTTTCCCTTCTCTTTTCTCCATCTCATCTTTTTGTTTTCTCTTCATTCATATCTTTTCCCCTCCATATCACCTATCTCTTATCTCTTATTTTTTCTCCATTTCTTTTTATTTTTTCTTTTCCTCCACCTCTTTCACTTTCTTTTCCTTTTTTTCTCCATCCTTTCTTCCTGCTTTCTCCTTCTTTTGCACATTTCCTTCAGTTAATTTTTCTTCCTTTATCTCTTTTCCTCTACCTTCCATAATAGCTCTTAATCCATTTTCCATAGTCTTTTATTTTACCTACTCTCCTTTCTTGCCTGATTTCCTTCCTATTCCCACTTCACATATGGTCCTCCCTCCCTCCCACCCCACCACCACTATCCCCTGCTTCCATTCCAATGGCTCTTCCCCTGCAATCTATTCTTCGTTTCTTTCCTTCAGATCTTTCCTTTCAGGTCTGTCTAACATCCCCTTCTTCTCCTTTTCTTCAAATTCATTCTCTTACCCTCATTCACTTCTTTCCTGTCCTTTCCCACTTCTGCCTTCTTACTTTTTGCCTCTCCCTTTCCTTTCTTTTTTTCTTTGCTTGCTAAATTCAGAATTATAAGGTATGATATTTTTTTCTAGGAATTTAAGGTCAGTTTGGAGAAGATTTGCCAATTTCTGGACAAGGACCTGAGTGAGGAAGAAATCAGCGCAGTCCTAGAGAATGCCTCTTTCCAAGTTATGAAGGATCACAGGCTGGAAAGCAATGAAGTTTTAATAAGAGACAATGAGGAACCCATAAAAATGATGGTGTTGAGAAAAGGTGAGGATTAATGATCACACACCACAAGGGAGTTAAACAGTTAGTTTGGTCCAATCCATCTGACTTCCAGACACCTAAAAATAGAATGAAAAAAGGTGTAAATCACAAAATTAACATAGAGGACATAAAATTGCCAAAGAATTTGCTCCTTGAAATAGACAGTAATAGATATCTACACAATCACACTCACAGCAATAGGATGCTTGAGCATCTAAGAAAAACTCCCTAAACTTTTCCTTCATCACAGAAAAAAAAGGAATAGTAGGAGTAAGAGGTGAGCTTAGGCAGACTCATTGTCCATATTCCCTTCATGATGAATCATGAAGGGAAGAGTCTACTGATTGCAAGGGAAGGTGCTATCCCATAAATCCCATAAATCTCACTAAAGATCTACCTAGGATCTACTTCCTGGATAAAGGTGAGAGGAAGAATGAGATGGAAAAAAATGATCATTAAGGATTTATCACAGGAATTGTTACTTTATTCCGCATGTCACAGGAATCTGTGGAGACTGGAAAAATTACTTCACGGTGACCCAGATGGAAACATTCAACAAGATGTATCAAGAAAAAATGAAGGGGCTGGGCCAGAACCTGTTCCCATGGGATCAATACTGAGATGGGTGGTGGGAGATCTGGTGTTCTCTACACCTATATGATCTGCAGAAAGATACGATTATGTCTCTTCCTCTAATTCTCTCCCACTTTACTTTCAGTTTTCCTCCTTTATTGCTACGACTAGAACAAGAAAAGCAGCATCAGAGACTCAGGGCTTGCTTGTTTTTTCCCACATGAACATTTTGAGTTTGAATCCATTATGCAGTGTGCTAGCTTTACCTTTGAAGGCTTGGTGTGGGATTGTCCTTCAAATGCTATGATTTGGAGAATTTTAAACATCAATGAACACTGAATATTGTGGCCATTTTCCACCTGTAATTATAAAGGTGATTGCAGTCATTTCTCAATAAATTAATAATTCTCCCAGATGACATAATGTGAAACAATGCTTGTCTCTCTGAAGCAAATACAATGACTCCCACCTGGTTTTCAGGATTAGTTTTCAGAATGATCTCCTTTGGCTTCCCTATTGATTCTTTGGTTTCTGAACCAAGTCTGGTTTAAAATAGATTACCCAAAACTTCCAACAAGGAATGAATTGCACACAAAGAACACTGGTGACAATACATTTTATGGAGCACTGCAAAGATAATCTGAAGAGGTTTAAATTGTAAAGGAAGGGCAAAAGAAAAAAGTGTTCACTTAAATTAGTCAAAGCTGAGACTATTATGGTCAGGTTCCTGGTTCTGGTAAATAACAAATCTCATATAGAGAACACATGAATCAGATTCACATTGCAAGTTTCCATTGGACTGTAACCATTACAAATATAAAAATCAAGAAACTCCTTGTTCTGAAAGCATTTGCCTTTTAATAGGGGACACGGAATCATAAGGGAATGATGGACAGGAAAGTCACAGAGTTAGAGAGTGGAGACAAGAAACATTTCCTAAGGACTAGAACCATGCTGATTAATTATTACTGATAAGTAATCACCATAAATAAGCTTCTATAACAGAATGGTACTTAAAAATATTTAGCCATGAATGCCTAGGTGGCACAATGGATAGAGCACTGGTCCTGGAGCCAGTAGTAGCTGAGTTCAAATCCAGACTCAGACACTTAATAATTACCTAGCTGTGTGGCCTAGGGCAAGCTACTTAACAGTACTACCTTGCAAAAAAAAAAAAGATATAGCCAGACAAGAAATATAACCATATTCCCCTGAACTGGGGCACACTCTCCCCTCTGGAGTGGGGGAATGGCTGCCTTCCTCATGTCTCTCCCTTCAGTTCATACTTCATTTAACTATCTCACTTTGTTCTCTTTCCCTCCAAGAGTGATTATTATCCTATTTTCTTCCACATTAACCAATCTAATGGGCATGACAGGGTGCCTCAGAGTTCTTTTAATTTGCCTTTCTCCAATCACTATTGATTTAGACCAATTTTTCATATGCCCAGAGGGAACTTGGATTTCCAAGTATGAAAACTGTCTGTTCCCAGCCTTTGACCATTTATCAACTGGAGAATTCTCTTATAAATTTAACTCACTTCTCTATAGCAAAGACACTTAAGAAATACCTTTTCTTAGTTTTCTATTTTCCATCTAATTTTGGTAACCCAATGTCTACTGACTGGAAGGGCCTAATCATCTGGTCAGAGAAGGATCCCAGGGGACTGTCACCTATTCTTTGGGCACAGGTCCAGATGTAACCTGCTGGAATTCTCCTTTGTCCTGGACCTAGCTCTGGGCACAGCTTCAGAGATGGGAGGAGATGGAGCAGGGGCAATAATCAGGGGGTCCATGAGGGAGGAACAGTGACTGGAAGGGCAGTGACCTGTCCTCTTTACCACACCTTAGATTCCCTAAAACCCTATGCCCAGAATCAAAGAAGAAAGCATCGGTAGGACTCAAAAACCTAAAGCTTGAGACAGTGACCCTCTGACAGTAGAATACTGAATAGGTATGCAAAGAGAAGGCCAATTAAGGGCTTTGTAAGGCTTTTTGTGTGTTTGTGTGTGTGTGTGTGTGTGTGTGTGTGTGTGTGTGTAGCAGGGATAAACAGAATCAGGAGAGAGACATAATCAGGCAGAAATAGAAACAAAGAGAATACAGAGGTAGAGATGAAGGAAAGACAGAGAGAGAACGAAACACACACACACAGAGAAAGATTCAGAGAAACATAGAAAGACAGAGAGAAACAGAGAGATGTAGAAAGAAAATGATTGAGATAGAACTAGAGAGAGAGAGCAAGAGGAAAGGAGAGAGAGGGACAAAGGAGAGGAACAATTCAATAACATTAGAAATAATTTATGCTAATCCAGAATACACTTGAAACCCAAATCAAAAATTCTCCCATAAGAGCAAACTGGAACTGAGAATTTCCCACTCCAACTGGCAGTACCCAATCCTCACCAGTGCCAGCCATCACAGACCAGAGAAGGGGCCAGAAGATAAGCTACAAGTTAGGGAAGTATTTCAGAAAGGTGAAAGGAGTTTCTCGATGTCATTGAAGGAAGGGGAGATCAGGGGCATGGGCAGGCCTCCCAAGCTGAGGATGCCAATGGAAGAAAAGCTTGCTTCTCCATCACAAAACCAGAGTTAGTTTGGCAGATTCTCTCATGTCCAAATCGATTTCACAGATTAATAATAATAAGGACTGGGATTTATCTAGCAACTATGTTTCAGGAACTTTACAAATGCTATCTGATTAGATCTTCACAACAATTCTATGAAGTAGGTACATTAAAGGTAATTTATAATTAGGGAAATTGAGGCAGAAAAGTAGTGAAGTGGCTTGCCCAGGGTCACTCAGTTAGTAAGTCTCTGAGGTAAGATTTGCATTCAGATCCTCCTGGCTTCTGTGGTATACACTGCATCACCTGGCTGCCTTCCTTGGAGTGAGAAAGTTTCTTACCACAAAACTACTGTACTGACAGACCAGTGAGAGACAGGTTAGCTTTACCTTACTGTGAAAATTTTTTCCCCATAAAATTTACAGTCCTGATGATTAAATCTTTAACAATTTCCTTTACCCCAACTGTCTAAACTTTGTAGCCTAGAGATATTGTCAAAGACTCAGTGATCTGGGAAAGACCTGATTCTAAAGAAGGCAAGGTCTCTCCTTGATCACCGAGCATCCTTATCTTGCTATGTCAGACCAAAGGGCTAGTGAGAAGGGCATCTGTGGATAAGACACTCTCACTTTAATCAATCTTATATGCAAGTCATGACTTCACTTTCCTTATGTTGTGGTTTCCGTCATTATCAGAGGACAGCTACTGCTATCTGTATACTGGGATTCTGATATGGGATCGGGGAAGCAGAAGGGGTGGAGGGCTGGTAATGTTGGAAACTTACTCTCATCTGGGTTGGAGAGAAAGTTACTATACACATGTCTGATTTAGAAGTCTGAACTTCTAGAGAGGTGAGAAAACCCAGGGATGTTATTGGGGAGTGATAAGAGGAGGACTTTTAGAGGAGTGAATAAAATAAGGAATAGGAGAGTAAAGAAAGAGGAAAAGGGAACAGGAATATAGTGAAAAAAGAGGCAGAGAAGAACAGTAGTGAGTAAAAATAAATGGGTATCAACCAATTTATTACCCCAATTACCAAGATGTTTTTCTTTCACTTTCAAAGAATACCATGACTCCAAGGAGCTGAATCTATGACAATCCCATGAATTTGAGGGGGGAGGGGCTGTGCTAAGTCATCAATCTCACTTTCTCCTGGAGAGCCATCTGAGCCCAGTGACCCGATATGAATCAGGAAGACAGGAGATGGCCCTGAATGGGAGGCAGTCTGGGTGAAATGACTTGTCAAAGGTTACAGAACTAGTAAGAGAGTCTGAGGTCAGATTGGAACTCTAGTCCTCCTGACTGCAAGAACAGTGCTCTATCCACTGCATCACCAAGTCAAAATGTATACCTGACCTAGAGAGAGAGAGAGAGAGAGAGAGAGAGAGAGAATACAGTTAGAAGAACATGAATCATATTTCTTTTCAGGCTTATGGATAAGTGAATGTTATGATTAATGAACAGAGAGTAAAATGAGGTATAAAATGGATCATTTCAACTTACATTAAAATAAAAAATTGTACAATTTAAACAAATGTAGCTAAAATCAGAAGGAAAGCAAAAATTGAGGAGGAGGGAGAATTTTATAGATAGTTGATCAAATAAAGGTCCTATCTAAATGGAAAATTTAGAATGAAAGATTCTCTAAAACTCAAATTGGTAACAGTTTGATGATCTGCATGTGCAGTTGGTGACTAAATCAGTGTATCCAGCACATATCTTGTGGCAATTCTTTAATCAAGATAGCATTTGTGTTTTCTATTTTTTTTTGAAAATAAAAAACATGTATTTAAAAGGTTACAAGACATAGGAAGAGCTAGAGAGAGAAAGAGAGAGATAAAACAACAGCTAAGCAGCCTTGGCTGGGCCATGGTCAGAGAAGACTGAGCCAGTCCTGAACTGGAGTCCAGCTCAGGTTTTTCTGTCTTGCTGATCACCAGAGGGCCAAAGGTGAACTCCCTTCCCCTGTACTCAACCCAGAATTAGGTAGAGGGTAAAGCCCAAGGAGATCTGGATACAAATTTTACATTAAACAATGGTATTTTAAGAATGGGGAGGGTCCCCACCCAAGATTACAGTAGTTTCTCTTACAATTATATTTCTCTACTTCCAAGTCAATTTACATCTCAAGAGTCAATTTACATCTCCACCCAAATTCTTTGTTACATTCAAATTCTCTTCATCTTTCCCTGCATCATTACCCCTCAATCATTTTGGGACCATAATCTTCTGTGCTTTTCAGAGTCTATTTGAAAATGTGAGGGTTTCCTTGAGGCAGGGTCCAGGGCATGATTGGCTGGCATATCTGGTTGTCATCCTACAGAGACTGGTCTTGGAGCTATACAGATAAGAGAAACAAAACTCACGGGGAAAAAATTGAGCAAGCAAAAACCAGAGATAATGTAACAGAAAAGGCTATTTAACAGAGGTCTAATAATACATTTGCCTGGAGGCCCCTCTCTGTGATCCCATTGGATTCTAGGAACTCATGAATGACCCTCCAAGAGAAAGGGAGAGGGGAGAGACGAGCAGACCCCATGGTGGGTCTGATGTACCCGACTATCCCAGGGCCTCCTGCCTGGTAGAAGACAGAACACCCTGGGCAGAGTGCCTTCCCTGGGAATACCAGGCCAGATGAAGGAGGAGACCCTGGTGAGGCTTGAGGGGCAGTCCCTTGGGCCAGGACCCAGGTCAGGGGGCAGGTGCCATTGGGACAGTGACATGGCTGGGAGGTGGGGCAGGGACAAGACCTCTACCTTAAGCCACTTGGAAGCATCTAAAATCTCAGGGTACCTAGGCTCAGCCCAGGAGGTAGTCGCTGGACTCCAAGGACTGCAGTGCCAGCAAGCCTCCCTGCCTCCTTTGTGCTGCCACTCCAAGTGGGCAGAGACCCCTCTGGCTTCAACAAAGACAAAGGAATAGCAAATAGGTAAGTAAAGGGATGGCCAGTTCTGGGCTCTACAAGATTATCTGGGGAAACTGGATTCAGGGGAGAGAAAGAGAGACAGTGAGAAAAACAGAGGGAGAGATAAGCAGAGACAGAGCCTGATATAGAGGCACACAAGAGATATAGAAAATGAGAGGACAGGAGGAAGGGGGGAGAGAGAGAGAGAGAGAGAGAGAGAGAGAGAGAGAGAGAGAGAGAGAGAGAGAGAAAGGGTAGGGAGAGAGGAAACCCAATATAAAGTATACAAATTTCCTCCCCAAAGTAGGGAAGATGTGAACATGAAATTCCATGTGTCAGCCCAGGTGGGAAGTGCCCAGGTCTCAACTCTGCCAGCCAACACAGTCCCCAGCAGGGGACAAAAGCCAAATCAGAAGTTAGGAATGCACTGCAGAATGTTGAAGACAGTGTGGATGCCACTGAGAGAAGAAGAAACCAGGGGCATGGCCAGATCTGGCAAACTGAGGACACCACTGGGTAAAATTCTTATTTGTCCTATGGAAAGGCAGAGTCAGTATGGGGAATTCTCATGGTTTCCAAAGCTATTTTCAAAGATTAATCCTGATAGCTAGCATTTATACAGAATTAATATGTTCCAGACTCTTTGTAAATCTTTTCATATTTCTCCCTCACAACAACCCCAAGAAGTAGTAGGTCCTTTTGTTCCCATTTTACAGTTGAGGAATTACTACCAATCAAGAGAAAATTAAAAAGGCAATTCAGAGCTATTTTGTCCAACTATATGCCAATAAATCTGATAACCTCACTGAAATGGATGAATATTTACAGAAAAAAAGACTGCCCAGATTAAAAGAAGAGAAAATAAAATACTTAAATAACCCATTTCAGAAAAAGAAATTGAAAAAAGCATCAATAAACTCCCTAAGGAAAAAGTCTCCAGGTCCAGATGGATTTCCAAGTGAATTCTACCAAACATTTAAGGAGCAATTAATTACAATTCTACAGGAACTATTTTTTTTAAAAAAAAAGAGGAGTTCTGCCAAATTCCTTTTATGATACCAATGTGGTGTTGATCCCTAAACCAGGAAGAACCATAACAGATAAAGAAAGTTATAGACCTATATCCCTAATGAACATTGTTGCAAAAGACTTAAATAAAATTTTAACAAAGAGATTACAACAAGACATTTGTAGGATAATATACCATGATCAGGTAGGATTTATACCAGGTAGGCAGAGAGGGTTCAATATTAGGAAAACACCCAGCATAATTAAATATATCAATAACAAAACCAACAAAAATCATGTGATGATCTCAATAGATGCTGAAAAAAGTCTGTGAAAAAATGCAACATCCATTCCTACTGAAAAAACAGGAGAGTACAGGAATGTTTTCCTCAAAATAATAAGTAACATCTATCTAAAACCGTCAACAAATATTATATGCAATGGGGATAAGCTAGGAGCATTTCCAATGAGATCAGGGTGTAACAAGGATGCCCATTATCACCATTACTATTTAATATAATACTAGAAATGCTAGCTTTAGCAATAAGAGAAGAAAAAGAAATTGAAGGAATTAGAATTGCCAATGGAAGCGAAACTTTCATTCTTGGTGTACTTGGAGAACCCAAGAAAATCATCTAAAAGACTACTTGAAACAATTAACAAATATAACAAGGCAGCAGGATGTAAAATAAACCCACATAAATCATCAGCATTTCTATATATGAACAACAAAGCCCAAGAACAAGAGATAGAAAAAGAAATTTCAGTTAAAGAAACTGCAAACAACATGAAATACTTGGGAATCTACCTCCAAAGACACACCCAGAAGCTGTGCAAACACAATCACAAAGCACTTTTCTCACAAATAAAGTCAGATCTAAACAATTACTCATGGTTAGGTTAAGAAATAGACTAAATGGATCTTGGATTAGGATGGGTTCAATAGAAAATGCAGCAAATGACTACAGCAATCTACTGTTTGACAAACCCTAAGACATTAATTTCTGGGAGAAGAACTCAGGATTTGACAAAAATTGTTGAGAAATCTGGAAAATAGTATGGCATAAACTAGGCATAGACCCACATCTCACACCCCATTCAGAAATAAGGTCAAAATGGGTACAGGTTTTAGACATAAAGGGTGAGACTGTAGACTAATTAATAGAGCAAGAAAAACTCTTTCTGTCAGATCTATGTAAAGGGGAGACATTTATATTATAAATTGCAAAATTGATGATTTTGACTATAATAAATTTAAAAGTTTTTTCACTAGTAAAACCAATGCTACCAAGATTAGAAAGAAAACAGAAAGTTGGAAAATAATTTTGACAGTTAGGAGTTTTGAGAAAGGTCTCACTTCTATAAAGAGAATTGAATCAAATTTATAAGTGAAGGGAGGGGGGAAGAAAATTATATAACATAATTATGTGCATGCATGTGGATGAATACTGAAAAACTTTCATAACATGTAATTGGAAAAATAAAATAAAATCTCAACTGTGAAAAAAAATAAAAAATAAATTTGACTGTGCTCTCTAAAAAGAAGGAAGAAGAAGAAGGAAGAAGAAAAGGAGGAGGAGGAGGAGCAGGAGAATGAGGAAGAGGAGGAGGAGGAAGAGGAGGAGGAGAAAAGAGAGAAAGAAAAAGAAAGAAAGAAAGAAGAACAGATACAGAAGATGTGAGGGTGACAAAGGAACTGTCTGGAGCAGTGTTGAACTCTAAATATTCACATTTAACCAAAGCAGCAGCCCCAAGGCAAGATGACTACCTGAAGATTTAATTTAAAAGAGATTAGAGTGTCCTTCTGAAGGAAACAAACAGGAACTCTTTCTGCTAACTTGGAAGGTTGAACCAACACACAATTGGGAACAATGGAGTAGAAAAGGAGGGGGAAGCTTTCAGAGATATGTTGTACAGCACTGCATTTGCTCATCTGGGTCAGAACACTCACAAACCTCAAGGCTGGTTGGATGTACACACACACACACACACACACACACACACACACACACACACACACACACAAAGACAAATAAAGACACAGAGAGACAAACACTTATATCCTAAACAATTGTTATTGTTTCATGTTTGCCCTTCATTTTTGAAGAAGACCGTGATATCAGGGAAATGATACCATGACAAGCACATGGATTGGTTCTGAGAAAGGGAGATTGTGCAAACTCATATTCTCCTCCAGAATCATCTGGGTCCAGTGGCCAGAAATGAATCAGGACAACTGGAGATGGCCTTGGATGTGAGACCATCAGGATTACGTGATTTCCCCAAAGTCACACAACTACTAAGTGGCAAGTGTCTCAGGTCAAGTTTGATCTCAGGTCCTTCTGTCTTCAGGGCCAGTGCTCTATCCACTATGTCACCTAGTGGCCTTTATTATTATTAAGCAAAGGAAGGGATCTGCTCTTTTGATCAGAAAGTTGTGATATTATAACTTTAAGGTATTCCTTATTAGAGACTTTATTTGGAAGACAGAGTGGACCTCGTTTAAAGACAGTCTTCCCTTGGACCTGTAAGGTCCATATGTCTGAAGATGCCTGGCCAAAGGAAGGAAGCAGCAGAGTTATAGAGCTCCCAGTTTCTTAGAGCAATCCTTCTCAAGGGTAGTGGCTTCCCTCTCATTGGGTCCTTGTTATTTAACAGAGGACATACGATCATAAAGTTGCCATTTGTCCAAAGTTGCCTGTTATGGACTTGGTAATGCAAGATACCCAAAGTGCAAGGGCTTCTGTTTCTGAAATGCCTCACCTTTTAACTCTGCCACATTCAAAAATGAACCTAATAAGAGGAATCATGGGTAGCAAGACAATGAAATGGTACTGCTCTCATAGAAAAGATGAAATAATAACAATAAAGTTGGTTTGAGCTTGAAAGTGTAGATGCTGAAGGTGTTCTATTAGTTAGAAATTTTTAAAATTTTTAAAAAATCTTCTTAAGCTTTTACAAACCTAATTGAGAGTAGAAAGACTGGTAAAAATCTGTGTTCCTATAGATAACCTCATTTTTAGTGCATTCTGGTTTCAGATCGTTTCACTCTTTGGAGAATCCAGTGGAAAATGAAAATATTAGGGATAGCTAGGTGGCGTAGTAGATAAAGCACCAGCCCTGGAGTCAGGAGTACCTGGGTTCAAATCCAGTCTCAGACACTTAATAATTACCTAGCTGTGTGGCCTTGGGCAAGCCACTTAACCTCGTTTGCCTTGCAAAAAACTAAAAAAAAATGAAAATGAAAATATTATTGATGGGAAGAGATTGGTTTCCTTTTCAGCTTTCTTCCCATTCCTTTGTGCCACATTGCCAGAAAGAGTGTGAGGAACCAGACATGTCTGTAAAGTTCACATTGTTCAAAATTTACAAAATTACACAACTTAAGACATCTACTCAACTTTGAACCTTCTTAGATGGTGAGGAAAATTACAGAGCAGGTTACGTTTAAGGAAGCCTTAAGGATATTATTGGGGGTGGGGTTGTTTTGGAGAGGGGTATTGTGTGTGTTTGTGTGTGTGTGTGTGTTGTGTGTGTGCACGTGCACATGTGTGCATGTACTTTGGCCTTATTGAAACACATTACTATTATGGGATTTGTTTCTTTGCTTCTGAGAAGATGCTTTCTCAATGTGCTAAAAGCATTCATTTGCTTCATATTAGCTCTTTCAACTTTTACCTTCAAAAATAAAAATCAGAATTTTTGGAGGACATATTTGTCTTCAATGTTTGAACCCAATCTTATTTTTAAACTTTTTGTTGTTAATTGAACATGGGAAAAATCACCCTTAAAATGCATTCAGTAAAAATGACAATCTCCTGTTTTCAAATTGCATGAATGTATTTGGTAGACTACCTCAGGTCACTTCATTTGGTGTAGGCCATCTTTGTCCCTTATCATTTTATCCTTAGGTTAGGCAGTTGAAACCAACCTGTCCTTTCATATGTTCTCCGTCTTCTACTTCTGCAAAAAAGTATACATTTTAAAATGTGAAAATTAATTACTCAAGCCTCAACTCTAGAAAATGTTCTTTTTTTGTCTTCAACTTCCAATTTGATAGTTACATGATTTTTACATAGGGTAGCATATTTAATCTATGTCTGTGCTACCTGTTCCCTTTAGACAGTGGAAGTAACTTGGTAAATTGTTAAAATTAAAAAAAAATTTATTTTCTTTTACACTTAGGAATACAGTATGCAATATGATATTCCAAAGAATTTCATATATGTCTGTCACATTTGATTATATACTTGTGCTCATTTGCTATTATTTTTTTACTTGCTCTCTTGGTCAAAAAAAATCTTCAGAACTCTAAAAATAGACCTTTAGTGCACAAAATTCAGGGAGAAAAATCATCCAAGATTTGGCAATTAGGGCTGATGACATTTATGTCCTGTAAAAGCTCATTTCAAAAGAGATTTGTTTTAGTGAATAGTCTAATATGAATAAACCTACATCATTGATTCTCTGGATGAAATTATTAACCCTTCTTATACTTTGAAATGTGGCATTGTCAATTTAACCCAGTTTTACAATTTGAATAGCTTGTCCTCTTAAGCTTAAGTAGTGGAGGTATAGAGAAAGATGATCAGAACTTTAGTTACTATTATTATGGTAGTGTCAATAACCACTAGTGTGACTGAACAAAAATGCAACTCTTAAAAGACTTGGCACTAGATAGTGATAGGATGGATAGTAATGGGAATCCAGAGGAGCCCTACTAGCTACTGGCAATTCACAAACCAAAATGTATCACTAAGAGAGTAAAATAAAGGTAGAAAGCAGCATTGATGATATTGTATGAATTTGTTTCAAAGTGATTTTTTTCGTTTAAATGATTTTTACTACTTAGCTGTCCTTAGCAGTGTAGAATGTTACTTTACTAGAAAAGGGATTGGACTTTGTTCATTATATTGAAGTGGCTTGAAGTGACCATACTGTTCATATTTTAGATAAGGATGGTGATGCTGAAATTTTAACACTTATGGGTCTGTTGAAACCGACTCTCAAACTACAGGAGATGATGCAGTATTGAATTTTGTTAATGATTAAATTCTGTTAATGATCATTTATTCAGTTGCCTTAATGAATCACCTTCAAGGTAGGGACAGGAGAGGTTTCTTCTGACTTCATCTCCCTTCAGGAGGAAACCTTCTTAGGAGCGATGCAAATTAGGGTATTTGCCTGAGAAATTGAGGGCCATTTGATAATGAATAATTTTAGTAATGTGCATTTAATGTTGTCATCCCTTATGGATAATAAAATTTGCTTTAGATATTTGTCTTGAACCATTTTAGGATGTGAAATTCATGTTAATTTTTCTTCCCATTTTACTGTAAGAGGAAGTGTTAAATCTTTCTTCCAATAAAAAAGAAAAACCCTGAAAAAAAAAAAGAATTTTAAGGGACACATTCTGCTTCCCCCACAAAGGAAAGATCACTATGTGATTGGGGATAAAAGAGACATCATTGTCAAAGAAGAGTGAGCATAAATATTCTGCCTGGGTAAGAGCATAATAGCCTTCTCAGTTCTGGGACAGAAACAGCTGCAGGAATATGGGCATGAATGATGAGAAGGGTCAGTTCTATGCAAGACCACACACACACACACACACACACACACACACACACACACACACACAAAGACATTTATATGCAAGATTTGCATATAATAGAAAAAGCTTCCTATGGTGCATTGTCTTATTACTGATTAAGGAATCTGTGGAAACTAACAGGATCAATTGCTTCTCCTCTGGGATGTGTCCAAGGGACTTACTTCCCTGAATCCAGGTTGGTTGACTAGGGCCCAGGCTCCAAGATTCCCCCTTTGACCCTAGATGCTGACATTAAGCAGCATCTTAACCTCTGAGGGCTAACTGTAATCTTCTTCCTTGTAGTTGTGAATGAACGAACTGTCCTGCACTCATTCACTTTATGTGAAAGTTTCCAATGTGTGATTATTTTCTTCATGTCTAGTCATGGATTTTTACATCAGTATGAAAAATTAAGCCTGATTGTTTGGGCTCCAGGGCAGAATGGGGGTGGTTACAATGGCTGATTTGGGCTAAATGTCCAGGAACATTTCTTAATGACTAAAACCAAATTCAGCTTCTTGATTGTGAACTTATTGCTTTTGCTGTAAAGCTGAAAACCCACTGTGGTTTGCCTTGAATTGTAAACTGAGGTGTTCATTATGAGAGGCAGAAGCCATTGGGATAGTCTTTGCTTTGCTCTGATCAAGGAATCCAGACATATCTGTTTGAATGGTCCTTGAGTCAATAATCCACTAATTCAGGACAAATGCTAAGAAGTGTACTCCAGTCTTTAGAAATGAGACCTGGAACAGGCTGCATTCAGTCATGGGAGACCCAAAGCAGAGGGTCATTCCACAACACTTCCCTTGGACCTGTAAGGTCCATATGTCTGAAGATGCCTGGCCAAAGGGAGGAAGCAGCAGAGTTATGGAGCTCCCAGTTCCTTAGAGCAATCCTTCTCAAGGGTAGTGGCTTCCCTCTCATTGGGTCCTTGTTATTTAACAGAGGACATACGATCACAAAGTTGCCATTTGTCCAGAGTTGCCTATTATGGATCTGGTAATGCAAGATACCCAAAGTGCAGGGGCTTCTGTTTCTGAAATGCTTCACCTTTTAACTCTGCCACATTCAAAAGTGAGCCTAATAGGAGGAACCATGGGAGCCCATTATCCCTAAGGACAAATGGGAGGGAGGGAATAGTGTGATTGGAGAAAGTGCAGAATTAATTCACAGGGATATGCTCATACATCTGCTCTTTCCATTCTCATCAGGAATAATTCCATTGCAGAATCTAATGGATGGTGATTGGTTATCTATAATAATCAATCACCTTAGTTCTAGTCATTAAGAAATGTTCCTGGACATTTAGCCCAAATCAGCCTTTGTAACCACCACCCCTTCTGCCCTGGAGCCCAAACAACCAGGCCCAATTCTTCTTCTCCATGACAGCTCTCCAGGAGTCTTGAAGGTCAATGTGTCCCATGGAAACTGGTCCAAGGAAAGGATCTCCTTCAGCTAATATTTGTTGTTCTTTTCCTATGTGTCCTTTTCTTTGTGTTCATGTTAAGCTGTTTTTCTTGGCAAAAGAACTCAGGGGCCTCAATGGACCTCAGCTGTTCTTAGACAGGTCAGCAAATTCCCCTGGACAGATAGGTCTCCCACATCACCATCTTCACCCAGTAACTCCACACCAGTTTCTTAAAATCTTGTGACCTTGAAGGTCCTGTAGGTCTGGGGAGTTTGGGCCTGAATCCATCCAACTAAACTGAATTACAAAGTCAAAAGAAGCTCTAACATCTCATGTCCTACTCAGAAAAGATGGTTCAGATTATGGAGAATTCAGGGGAGTAGCAGGTTTCTCCTGGCCTAGCTCTGGGGAGCCCTCACCCAGCCCCAACCCATGATTACCTGCTTCTGTGGACCCCTAGCAAGTCTAAAATGACTCCTTGGCCCCTAACTATAGTTTGCTTTCTCTTCATACTGTCTCTTTCACTTGTCTTTCTGATTCTGTCACTATCTGTCTCTTTCTCTGTCTCTGTCCCTGTCTTTCTGGCTTGGCCATTGTCTTTGCCACTGTCTTTCTGGTTCTGTTATTGTCTCTGACCCGCTCTGTCTCTGTATCTCTCCCCATCCCTTCTTCTGTGACTAAGGTCTCCAACCCCTTCTCCCACATCAGCACCTCCACGCCTCTTTAAGTCTGCCAGGAACACTTATTAGCTTCCTCTCAAACCAATTAGTCATTTTGGTAATTTTCTCCTTCTGAGAATGAGGGAAGTGGGGAAGGGGAGGGGGAAGAAGGGAGCTTGTATGACAACATCACTGATGAGGAGGGGGGAGTGAAGTAGGCAGGAAGTGAGGATAAAGGGAACATAGGGTGCCAAGATGCTCCCAAACTGCAGATCAGCCCTAAGCTTCCCACTGCTAGGCTTCAGGACCTTGGATAGCAGGTAGCTCCCTAACATTAAATGGTTTACAATGGAGACTTAGGGATCACGTGTAGGACCTGTAGGAGAGAAAATTTGCAGTCATGTATTGACTGGTTCAGGTGATCCCCAGGGGGCCCCTTCCTGTTCTGGACTCCAGAGATTTCAGGAAATGTTTTCTAACTCCCGTAGTTCTCAAAAACATCTCTCTGAGCACTTCCCTCCAGTTTGCCCTCAGGACTTTCCCTACTGGGTCAGAGAAACCTCTTAAATCTGGAAGTTCCCTCAATCCACGGAGCATTCTCACACTACAGGAGCCCATAACCCCTGAGGCCTCTAATTGCCTACTATTGCCCAGAGCTGCCAATTTATTGAAGAGACCCAGGCCAGCTATGTCTTCTTACCCCCCTCTTCATGTTTCTTCCAAAGCACCCTTCCCTTCCCTTCCTTCCCTTAACTTCCCCTTTTTCAACTTCATTTAATGTGGTGGCTTTTGTCAGAATGCAGCCTCTAGGAGGACAGGTACTGTTTTTCTGCTTCTGTTTGTCATCTCAACCACTTCCATAATCCCTGGCACATATGGTTTTTATTGATTTAAATTCTTAATAACTGCTTGATGACTTGAGTGGATGCACTGGCAAAGGAATCATGTGTTAACCATCATTTTCTTAAGTAAAAAAATGAAATAACAAAAGTTAGTTTTATACATTAAATTTAATTCTCCAGATCTGACTGAAATGCATGGGTAAATGATATCAACTCAGACACCAACCAAGAGCTTAATGAATAAATGATATTTATAGAAATTTATCAAAGGATCACAAAATGTGGGGGGGCAACTAATCAGGTTACACATCTGTGCATAAAGGTATCATTGATTACTTTTTGATCTTCTAACCCAGCCTTAACATCTGTTCTATGTCAGAACTGACAAAGATTCAATAGGACTATTGTCTCCTGACAATATTTTATGTTGTTATTAGATAAAATTGGAATTTCTTCCTTTCCAAAATTTCATAAGAATTTATTCAGTCTCTTAGAGAGATAACCAGACCAATTTCCTGCCTTCTCAGGATTGTTTACGCAACTATGAAAGTCAGCCTTATAGATGCACTTAGAAGAGAAACAGGTATTTCACATAGAAAGAACTAGAAGTGGAGAGACACAGACTTGGAGGAGGGCAGAGACTAACATGCAGATTTACAAACCTCAATTAGAGCTGATGAACCAATTTTTATCAGAAATATAGAATTAAAGAATATCAAGCTTAGACACGCTTATCCTGCTTGTCCTGGGCAGCATTAGAAGAAATGGGCAGATGCTCCAGAGAGACAAATTTGTGTTGACAGAGAGAATTTGTCCTATACAAAGATGAAGTGGGCCATACTAGCGGGGGAATGGGTGCCCTTTCCCTAGAGGCCATCAACCTTCTTCATTGCATGACCACATGCTGTGAACCAAAGACTACCTGAATTCTGGATGTTCTGCCACTCTGAGATAGAGGGCATCTGGGATGTTTAAGGGTTCCCCCACCCCAGCTTTCATGGCCATAACTGTTTGAGAGGGATATTCTTGAAACTGGTCAGGCTGAAAGAGTCCCTGGTTGTCATGTGGCACTCATATGCATGTCCTTACTTCCTCCATCCTCACCTCTGCCTCTCATAATTATTAGCTTCAAGAGTTTGCTCATACTCTCCTCCCCCTGGGGTTTAGGATTCTCTTCCCCCTCAAATGGCCCTGAATATCCCCAGTGGTAGAGTATGACCAGGACCTGCTCTCTTGGTTGACCTGAGTTTTCTTGTCAGTGGGAAATCACCTTCACTATGTATTGTGTTATATGGATCCTCCAATGTAGATTTTCTCTCATTTTTGTTTTGCTCTCATTTGGATAAATAGATTTGTTTGCCATTCTATATTCATTATAAAACTGATATTAGGTGAAGGCCTAGCCTCAAAAGTAAAGTCTGGATCCTGTCAGGGAGAGCAATCAGAAGTTAGCCAGAACCTGAAAACTATATTCCCTGGATGAGCAGAATTGAAGGGAGCAGAGAGATATCACTCTAGTCTGGTATCCCCTCTCTCTGAAGAGAACAGAATGATCACACTTCTGTGTTAAGCTCCTGCCTTCCCCCTGACTAGAAGCAAAGTCTTCCACCTTCACCTTCCTTGGTGAAGGGTGAGGGAGAAGATGCTGGAGATGTCTTTTCTACTTCCTTTTAAGCTATACAAGTAAAACTCCATTGTACGTGGGCAGGTAGACAGAGAGAGAGAGAAACAAGAGTGTTCTGATATAAATATGTAAATATGTAGGGGTATAGGCTGTGTTCAAGGAAGACTAGTGCCTTGGTGTGAGGGCTGCTTTCTACCTCTGATGTCCACCTGAGCCACCTACCTCTCACCTGTAGTTCCAAGAAGCTGGAGGATGCACAGTGGCTATACTCCAGTCAACCTTTCAGCAGGGTTGAGGACAACCAAGGGAGTCTCAGTCTCATTGGTGAGTTGTGAGGGGGGTCTACCCCAAGCTTGTGAAGTCCTTCCACTGGTGGAATGGGAAGATAAGAACACTTCATTCCAACATCCACGAAGGCAGCTGAAGCAGGTGCTATGGACTGCTTTGGGCTTGGTGTCTGCTCTAATTTCCTTCTTACACTAAGCCTCTTTTTTTTCCTTTCTTTTTTTTCTAAAAGTCCTTTCAAAAGGCTTCATCCATTCAATTGAGATCAATATAGAGTCTTCAACCTTGGACACAGTACAAGATGAGAGAGCTTGCTTTGTGAGCTGATGTTCTGAAAGGGTTCTGAGGATCCAGTGGACCACCAGTTTGGTACGATTCAGTCAGGTGATACAGCAGGAAAAAGTGGTTTGGGGATTTTAGGCTGCACTAATAGGAACATTATTTCTGGGAAGAAGGAGGGCAGAGTATAAGTGAATTCTGCCCTGGACAGGCCTCTTCTGAAGGACTGTGAGTTCTGAGTACCATTGTATGATGAAGACTATTCCCAGAGAAGGGTCACCAAGATCCTCACCACTTGTGATGATCATGGAAAGACCACAAAGACTTAAAGGTTCAGCAATATGACACCTATCTTCCTAAACTACAGGTTCTCCCTGTGGAGGGGAGATGAAGCTGTTTTTGTCAAGTCCATTCCCCACGTCTGAATAAGGAGCAATGAACAAAAGTGGGAAAGAGGACATTGTAGGTTGGACATGAGGACTCCTGTTGCCCCTGAGTGGAATGGGCTGTCAGGGAGGTAGCAGCTTTCCCCTCCTGGAGGGTCTTCAGGTAGAGGCCAGACAAGCCCTTGCTGAGCTGGAGGGAGGCTTAATGTGATAGTCTGGACTCAGTGGTCACTGAGGTCCCTCCCAATTCTCAATTCTGCAGATCTGGGATAAAGGACAAACTGGCCATCAGTTGTCTCTTTCAATTTTAAGGGTGAAGAGCTGCCATGTAGGTACCTAGGAGGTGCCAGGTCCAGGAGATGATAAGCTTAAGAGGTGCCAGACCCAGTGCTAAGTACTTTACAAATATTAACTCACTGAACCCTCATTACAACAATGGCAGGTAAGTATGCGGATTCTACAGTGAAGGAAGCTGATGTAACAGAAAGATGTGACTTGTCCAGGGCCACACAGTTATAGGTGTCCTCATTTTGCTGACTCCAGTCCCAGTTGGTTCTCTATGAACAGAGACTCCTGGTGGCTCTCTTTTGTTGCATTGTTGCCTTAGAAAGAATTTCCAGGCTCCAGATGGCAAATAACTTCACCCCCAACACCAAAATTTAACAGAGAGGAACAAGTTCAAGATTGATGTGAAGTCTCTCACTTCTCTGTGGACAATTAGACCATCAGTTGGATAGAACAAGGATTACAAAGAACACAAAAGTTGCAAAAAAGAAAAATGAGTATGAAATGGGGACCAGGGATCTTGAGCTACCTCCTTCCCTACCCTGGGATTGCCACCAGAGGATGCCCACCCACCTCCTCATGCAGACTCCTTGGACCTTCAAGCAGATCTAGAAAAGTGGTCTGCAGGACTTCCTTAGGAAGCCCAGGAGGAGACCCCAGAGACCTTCTTTGACTCCAACTTTCAAGCTCCTGGACCAATTTTACTTGTTTTTGCCTTTGAGATTGTTTTTCCCTGTGAATATTTGAAAATATTTTAACTAGGGGTGGCTAGGTGGTGCAGTGGATAAAGCACTGGCCCTGGAGTCAGGAGTACCTGGGTTCAAATCCAGTCTCAGACACTTAATAATGACCTAGCTGTGTGGCCTTGGGCAAGCCACTTAACCCCGTTTGCCTTGAAAAAACCTAAAAAAAAAAATATTTTAACTAAAGGGATTGTTTCAAGCCTTAGGTTCTGAGTAGACCAACAGGCAACTGAAAGAACTAAACCTTGAACAATTTAATCAAGAGAGAGATCATGGCGATCAAAGTCAGGGACAATAGAGATGACCTTGGTGTCAAATGCACTAAACAGAATGCAGAGTATAAACACTAGAAGTGAGATATCACAACCAGAGGAGGAAAAGAGCCAAGCCAGGTCCTTAGTCGAAAGAGGCTTGACGTCCTTTCCAAGAGATGATCACTGAAAACAGAATACATTTAGAAGAAAAAAGAAAAAAGAAAAACTCAGTGAAACTATAGAAAGGAGGCATCTCATCAAGTACTGGCAGGAAAAGCTGTTGAGAGGATCTTGGCAAGATGCCCAAGGAAGTAAAATCATTCCAAAATACATTTGAGGAAGAAAACAGAAAGACAAAAAAGAAGAGAAATGTAAACAGAAAGCTTCTCATGATAAACAAAATGCTATCCAGAACACTGGAGCCATTTTACGTAGATGCTCACTTCGTGGTCCCTGGTGACTGGAAATGGCAGGGAAGAAGGAAAAAGCAACCATGGGTGTGGTAAAAAGCAAGAAGTAGCCACAATTATAATTTAATTTAGGTTCAGATCAGACAAGAAATGACCATGAGTCTCAGATTAAGAAAGTTATTAACTTTAATAAGATAAAATTAGATTCAGTTTAAAAAAGTCTCTATGAATTTATGTCTCAATAAGATTATTACTAAATTACTATTATTATATCTTGGGCAGCTAGGTGGTTCTGTGGATAGAGCACTAGTCCTGAGCTCAAATCTGGCCTCAGGCACTTAATAATTACCTAGCTATGTGACCTTGGACTAGTCACTTAACCCCATTGCCTTGCAAAAACCAAAAAAAATAAAAAAAAGATTATCACAAATCTCTATAAGACTATAAGTTTCTGAAAAATCACAAGTTACAGTAAAATTCACAAGTCACAAAAAAGATCATTATTCACAACAAAGATCATCTTATGACCATCAGTCCTTACATGTCACAAGAGGGTAATCTTGCCACAGTCAGTCATTGCTTGCAAGGGATCAGCAATATCTGGATCCATGAGACTTGGGAGTCCCAGGAGCAGCCTTCCTGAGTCTTGCAGGGAAAATTCCGCAGTTATTTGTCCACACTAGGGGAAGACTCCAAAGAGCAGCCCCTGATCTCCCAGCTTCAATCAGCCTCCAAGCAAAGAAGGCTCTGGGACAAGACATGTGATCTGCTTCTAAGGGAATTTTCAGGATCCCAGGAACTGGCATTTGAAAAATACCTCAAGGGAATATTTATGCTTATGGAGAATGGCTAGTTCTGCTGGAGCCAAGCTATTTCCCACCCCACTTATGTCCTTGGGCTCAGGTTTATCTTGTCAGTATGAGGTCAGACAATGGACAACTTTTAGTGAGGACAGTATGACTTTTTATATTTGTTGCTACAAATATATGTGGAAGAGATTTAGGTGTGGATGACCTCTGGAGTTTGGTCTCATTAAAGAATTAAGAAAAAATGGTATCAACCTCCAGATTTTGTCCTAATAGGGACAAATGTTAGCCTAAAGAGTTTGGTCTCAAGAAAGAAGAACAGGGGTGGCTAGGTGGCCCAGTGGATAGAGCAGCGGCCCTGAAGTCAGGAGTACCTGAGTTCAAATCTGGCCTCAGACACTTCATAATTACCAAACTGTGTGGCCTTGGACAAGCCACTTAACCCCATTGCCTTGCAAAAAACCTAAAAAAAAAAAAAAAACAGAATTGGGTAAACTTAGGTATTTATGTATTTATTAAATTTCTGTAAGCTTGCACTTTAAGCATGTAATGGGATTCCAGCTAGAAAATGACCCAAGTGCAATTCTGGAGGGGGATTAGTTATACAATTGCATTATCAGAAGACAGGATCTGACAAAACTGTTTCAGTTGTCCATCAAAGGAGTCCTCAACTCAGGACTGTTTTTTGTGACCAGGAGAGGAAGTGGGGGTAGGTGACTTGCAAGAGGTGGGGAGGAGAGCTGGATAATCAGATATTCCATTATTTTAGAAGGGTCTGTTAGGAGTGCCTTTACAAAGCATAGTGATCTCCCTTCTGCAGGACGCTGTCGCCATCCAGTGGCCATTGATAGAATGGGGAGATTCTTGTTAGGCAAAGGGAGAAAAGCAGATTAACAGGGTCAAATATAAGTTTGACAGTGGCAAGAAGTCCATTCATCAAGTCTCTGAAGGTGGAAAAAACAGCAAAGGTTTTGAAGAAGAAAAGTTCAAACAGTAAAACAAAACAAACATGATAATATTTGTCCTTTATTCTCGAAGAAGACCATGACTTTAGGGAGGTGATACCATGATAAGCACATGAATTGGATGGGGGGGGGGGGGGGGGGGGGGAGGCTTGTGCTAAGTCTCCAGCCTCACTTTCTCCTCCAGAATCATCTGGGTCAGTGACCAACTAGAAATCAGGATGACGGGAAATGGTCCAGCATGTGAAGCAATCGGGGTAAATGACTTACCCAAGATAATAAGTATCAAGTGTCTGAGGCTGTGTTTGAACTCCTGCCTTCCCGACTCCAAGGCCACTCCTCCCAGCAGATTACAGCAATAGTCCAGGTGTGAAGATCTGCACCAGGATAGTGGAAATGTCCAAGGACATGTTGCAAAGGTAATGGATATGCAAAGGGATATGGGGACGGATGGAAGTTGTAAGAGACAGCAAGCCCAGATAACTTCTGGATTGGGGGTCTGAAGCCTGGTCCCATCTGCAAACCTAAACTCAGCTTCCAAGATCTTCTGTTTTGACTGCAGAGAACTGATCCTCCCCTGATTCTTGGTCCAAATCTGAAGGAAATTCAATTATCCTTTGCAATGTTGACCCTCATCTCATTTGTCCTTTAGGTCAGCTCTCACTCTCACCATGCACCCCTTCTCTGATGTTCTCTCACCTCACCTTTCCAATTTTCTCCCACCTTCCTACCCTACAATGATTCAATGACCTAGTGACACTGGGCTTGGGGGCTATTCCTGGAGCAGACCACTCATCTCATGGCTTCTGACATTGTCCCTGGACTCCAGGGCTTCCCCCCACCCTTTATTTTCTGACTTGCTTCAAATTCCAGCTAAAATCCCCACTGCTTGGAATAGACTAGGTACAATAGCAGGAAATGATTACAGTAATCTGCTATTTGATAAACCCTAAGAGTCCAACTATTGAGATAAAAACTCTCTCTTTAATAAAAACTTTTGGGAAAATTGGAAGTTATTATGATTAGACCAACACCTCACACCCTATACCAAGATAAGATCAAAATGGTTACAGGATTTATATATAAAAAACAATATTATGAGCAAACTAGGAGATTAAGGAATAGTTTACCTGTCAGATCTATGGAAAGGGAAGCAGTTTATGACCAAGAAAGAGATGGAGAAGATCATTAAAAACAAACTAGACAATTTTGATTACATTAAATTAAAAAGCTTTTGCACAGACAAAACCACTATAACCAAAATCAAAAGAAATATAGTAAATTGGGAAACAATTTTTACAACTAGTATTTCTGTCAAAGGACTCATTTCTAAAATATACAGAGAATTGAGTCAAATTTTTTAAAAGATAAGCCATTCCCCAATTGACAAATGATCAAAGGATATGCAAAGGCAATTTACAGATGAGGAAATCAAAGCAATCCAAAGTCATATGAAAATTGCCATAAATCATTACTTATTAGAGAAATGCAAATTAAAGCATCTCTGAGGTACCACCTCACACCTCTCAGACTGGCCAATATGATCAGAAAGAAAAATGATCAATGTTGGAAGGGATGTGGGAAATCTGGGATACTAATACATTGTTGGTGGAGCTGGGAACTCATCCAAACTTTCTGGAGAGAAATTTGGAATTATGCCCAGAGGGCAACAAAAATGTGCATACCCTTTCATCCAGCAATACCACTACTGGATCTATACCCTGAAGAGATGATGAAAAAGGGTAAAAACATCACTTGTACAAAAATGTTCATAGCAGCCCTGTTTGTGGTGGCAAAGAATTGGAAATTGAGCAAATGTCCATCAATTGGAGAATGGCTTAATAAACTGTGGTATATATGTGTGTGTGTGTGTGTGTGTGTGTGTGTGTGTGTGTGTGTGTGTGTGTGTAATAGAACATTATTGTTCTATTGGAAACCAGGGGGGATGGGAATTCAGGGAAACCTGGAAGGATTTGCATGAACTGATGCTGAGTGAGATGAACAGAACCAGAAAAACATTGTACACCCTAACAGCAACATGGGGGTAATGATCTATCTTAATGGACTTGCTCATTCCATCAGTGCAACAATAAGGGACAATTTTATGTATCTGCAATGGACAATACCATCTGTATCCAGAGGAAGAATTGTGGAGTTTGAACAAAGACCAAAGACTGTTACCTTTAATTTTATGTTTTGTTTTGTTTTTGTTTTGTTTTGTTTTGTTTTAGGTTTTTGCAAGGCAAATGGGGTTAAGTGGCTTGCCCAAGGCCACACAGCTAGGTAATTATTAAGTGTCTGAGACCGGATTTGAACCCAGGTACTCCTGACTCCAAAGCTGGTGCTTTATCCACTACGCCACCTAGCCACCCCTTGTTACCTTTAATTTTAAAAAATATATATATCTTATTATATAATTCAAAATAAATAAAATCTTTCTTTTATTAAAAAAATAAAATAAAATCCCTACTGCTACAAGACTTTCCCACCCTCCCTTAATTCTAGATGCACTTTATCAGTCATCCCCATTTGTCCTGTCCAGAGATGATATGCACACGATTGCTTGCATAATGTCTCCCCCATTAGAGTACAAGACAGTTATTTTATAATGGACAGTCCAATAGGACTTTGAGTGGGGAAGACTCAAGTTCAATTCCAGGCTCAGACATTTCATAGCTGTGTGAACATGGACAAGGCAATTCACCTTTGTCTGCCTTTGTTTCTTCATCTATGACATGAGAATAATATATCAGCCTCTATGGCACAGTTTTTGTGGAGATGCATTGAGTTGGTCATTGGAAAACTCTTAGCTCAGAACCCTAAGGCACCCTCAATGATACTCCCTCAAATTTTTTTCTTCTCCTACTACCTACCCTCTACCCATGAAACAAATCAAGACCAACCTGAATTCTCAAAATCTTGAGTATATCACCACATTGGAAGGATTTATTTGTCACAATCAGAAATTGCCTGTCAGACAAAGTAGAATTTTAAAATGACTTTGAGGTCATTAGAAAATCACCCTGAATTATAAAAGAAAGAATCCAGGGCCCAGGATGCAGTTTGGGGTAGACCTACAAGACCAGTGACATTGAGACAGTCACTTGGAGGATCCTTCTCCCTTTACACCCCCTTGAAACAGCCAGTGCCCAGACCCAGCTCAGAAAGCACTGAAGATCCAGTCAACTTTCCCCCTTTGTTTTCTCACACTCCAAATTGGCAGAGACCCTCTCTGGGTTCAAGAAAGACAAGAGAATAGCAAATAGGTATGGAAAGGGAAGTGCAAAACTCTCAGGGGAAATCAGAATCAGGATAGAGACAGAGAGACAGAAAGACAGAGATTGAGAGTAGAGAAAAACCTAGGGACACATGTAGAGATAGAGACAGTAAGAAGGCAGAAAGAAAGGAGGGAGGGAGGGAGAGAGTGGGGGAGGAAAGGGAGAATTTAAAAGAAACCAGAAATATTTTAGACTGATCCAATATAGATTTGAAACTCAATTAAAAGGCAATGGGGGGGTGGCTAGGTGGCGTAGTGGATAAAGCACCGGCCCTGGAGTCAGGAGTACCTGGGTTCAAATCTGGTCTCAGACACTTAATAATTACCTAGCTGTGTGGCCTTGGGCAAGCCACTTAACCCCGTTTGCCTTGCAAAAAAAAACTAAAAAAAAAAAAGGCAATGAGAAGTATACAAGTTCCACTCCAAAAAAGGGACAATGGAAACATGAGCTTCCATTTTGAATGGTCAAATGGAGGAAAACAGAACTGGGGGATTGTCCATCCAGCTGGGCAGTCCTCACCTTTGACAGTCTTCACAGCCCTCAGTAGGGTTGAAAAACTAAGGAGGTAGAGAAGCATGGCAGAAAGTTGAAGGGAGTCTCTGGATGTCATTGAGAGAAGAGGAGACTGTGGGCATGGCCAAATCTGGCAAGCTGTGGACTCCACTTAGAGAAGCTCATGTTTCTCCATCACAAAGCCAGAGTCAGTCTGAGGGATTCTCATGATTTCCAAAGTTGGTTTCATCAAGCAATCCTGATGGCTTGTATTTATATAGAACCTACCATATGCCAGGCTCTTTATAAACCTTTTCTTGTTGGTCCCTCACAATAACCCTATGAAGTAGCAGCTCCTTTTATTCCTATTTTAAATTTGGGAACACTGAGGCAGAAAGCAGCAAACCAATTTTTCCCAGGGTCACTCAGTCAGTAAATCCCTAAGGTCAGATGCCCATTCAGGGCTTGCTACCTGCTGGCCCAATGCCTACTCACCTGGACTAGCTGCCTGCCTAGATACAGGTGGAGCTCAAGTTGGGAGAAATAGCAGGAATCATGGAATAGGCTTCCATCATGAGTCATTGAACATGCTAGATGGCCATTAGTTGGACAATTTAATTGAGAAACATGATGTTTCATAACCCAAGTAATCGGGCTCTGAGTGGTCACTGCTGTTGGCAACCCTTTGTAGTCAGGAGAGCACAAGGACACTTCCCTCTACTGACCTCTGCCAGCATGCCAGCAGGGCCAGGGGGCAAGGAAAATCCCTGGCTAGCCAGTGCATTTTGAGTTCAGCTGGACCAATGTCATATCATAGGCCATCACTCTGATTCAGCATGTATTTACTTAAGTCCATGATCTCTTTCATTTTGTGTTAGCATTAAGCTGACAACTTCTTGCACCATGATTTGGGGAAATCATCTCTAGAGAAATGCTGTGGAAATGTGTGAGAATTGTGAGAACTTCGTACTATCAGTGGCTAGAGGGCTGGACCTGAAGGAAAGAAGACCTGGACTCAATTCTTCCCTCAGAAGGAATTTTAACTAGTTGTGTGACCTTGGGTCACTCACCTCACTCTGCCTACCTCAATTTCCTTCTCCCTTAAGAGGGGGTGATAACACCCAAGGTGTTGTGAGAATAAGATGAGAAGACAATTATAAAGCACCTTGCAAATTGATATAGGTGTATCTATGTGCACATATACACCCCAAAAGCTTACTGATTATTTTAATTGTTAGGAATAGGCAGAGGATATGAGTTGTTCTTTCTCTTTATTTTTTCAGTTTTATATTTTAATTGAAATTTTATTTTTTTTCAATTACTTGGTATGGTAGTTTTTCCAATGTTCATCCATTTGCAAATTTATGAGTTCTACATTGTTCTACCACCTTCCCTTCCCTCCCCCTTCCCCCAGTCTGGGGAAAAGTTGTGCGTATACATTTGTTTTTAACATATCTACATATTAGTCATTATGCCAAAAACAAAACTATTTTACAGAGAACTCACATAGGGCAAAGACTCACAAGGGGATCAGAAGAAATGATACCAGGACACCCTGATGGTCTCACTGAAGAACTTTAGAAGTGATTGTTCAGCATGGGAGACACTGGCACAGGATGCCCAGCATGGTGCGGCCTTAACAGTGAGGAAGGCAGAATGGAAGTAGTTCAAAAGAAACTTGACATCCATGAGTTTAGAGTATCCACTCCAGGGGTTCCCATGGATTATTTGTGCCCAACCTGTGGTAGAACCTTTCAAGCTCATATTGGTCTGATCAACCATAGTTGGACACACTGTCATTTTCAAGCGTAGTGATGTAGTTTTGGTCTTCTTTAATAACAAAGGACAAGAATCAACCAACCATTTTGTGAAAGCGGAATTACAACCAAGGGGAAAGAAGGAAAACGATGAGCTAGGAAGGAAAAACATAGGACAAGTTTTCGGGGTTTTTTTTTTAATTGAACATGGGGCGGCTAGGTGATGCAGTGGATAGAGCACCAGCCCTGGAATCAGGAAGACCTGAGTTCAAATCCAGCCTCAGACACTTAATAATTACCTAGCTGTGTGGCCTTGGGCAAGCCACTTAACCCCATTGCCTTGCAAAAAAAAAAAAAAGTGAACATAGTATGTATTAAGATTCCATGCTGGGGCGGCTAGGTGACAGTGGATAAAGCACTGGCCCTGGAGTCAGGAGTGCCTGGGTTCAAATCCAGTCTCAGACACTTAATAATTACCTAGCTGTGTGGCCTTGGGAAAGCCACTTAACCCCATTTGCCTTGCAAAAACCTTAAAAAAAAGATTCCCTGCTTTTCCCCTCTCTGGTTGTGGATGGCATTGTCCAAAACAGGTCTCCCAGGATTGTCCTTGATCTCTGAACTGCTGAGAGGAGCTGCATCATTCAGAGCTGATCCTCTCACAATGTCGTTAATGTGTACAATGGTTTCTTTTCGGCTCACTACACTCAGCACTAATTTAAGTAATTCTTTCCATGCTTCTCTAAAGTCCAACCACTCATGATTTTTTATAAACAATAGTATTCCATAATATTCATATGTTATAAATGGTTCAGTCATTCCCCAATTGATGGTCATTTCCTCAATTTCTAAGTCTTTGCCACTACAAAAAGAGCTGCTAGGAATATTTTTGAATATGGGAGACTTTTCTCATTTTTTATTATTTCTTTTGGATATAGGCCTTAGGATTAGTCATTTTTATCCTTCATTTTTGATGAGTATCACATCAGGGAGGTGATACCATAAGAAGCATATGAATTGGATTGGGCGGGGTGCTAAGTCACCAGCCTCACTTTCTTCTCCAGAGTCATCTGGTCCAGTGGCCAGATATAAATCAGGATGACTGGAAATGGCCCTGGATTTGAGGTAACTAGAGTTAAGTGACTTGCCCAAGGTCCCACAGCTAGTGAGAGTCAAATGTCTGAGGCTGTATTCAAACTCTCATCCTCCTGACTCCAAGGCCAGTGCTTTATCCACTGCACCACCTAGCTGCTCTACCTCTAGTATTAATATTACTGGATCAAAGGGGATGATCAGTTTTATTGTTTTTTGGGCATAGTTTCAAATTACTCTCCAGAATGGCTGGATCAGCTTACCACTCCACCAACAATGCAACGTCCCAATATTCCCACAATCTCTCCAACATTGATGTCTTCCCTTTTTATCACCTTAACCAATTTAATAGGTGTGAGGTGATACCTCACAACTGTTTTAATTTGCATTTCTCTAATAAATAATGATTGGGAGCACTTTTTCATATGACTATATATATAGTTTTAATTTCTTTATCTGAAAACTGCCTGTTCATATCATTTGACCATGTAGTAATTGATAAATAGTTAATAATCTTATAAGTTGGATTCCTTCTCTGTATATTTTAGAAATGAGTCATTTATCAGAAACACTAGCAGGGAAAATTGTTTCCCAGATTTCTGTTTTCCTTCTAATCTTGGGTGCATTAGTTTTATTAGTGCAACATCTATTTAATTTAATGTAGTCAAAATCATCCATTTAGCAATTTATAACATTCTCTATTTCTTATTTGGTCAAATTTCTTTCTGTTCAACCAGAAGAATATTATACACCCCAACAGCAACATGGGGGTGATGATCAACCTTGACAGACTTGCTCATTCCATTGGTGGAATAATCAGGGACAATTTTAGGGGATCTGTGATGGAGAATCCAATCTGTATCCAGAGAAGGAACTGTGGAGTTTAAACAAAGACCAAAGATTATTATCTTCAATCTTTAAAAGTTGTCTTGTGTATTACATAATTTTGCTATCTCTAATGTTTTCTTTCTTCCTTTTGGATCTGATTCTTCTGTCACAACACATTCAATTTTGATCTCTGTGTATGATAGAAGCAAAGGTAAAAACTATATCAGATTGCCTTCTGTTGGGGAGGGACGGAGAGGAGAGAGGGAGAAAGAAATAGCAAAATTCAAAACCTTGCAAAAAAATAAATGATTGGTATAAACTACCATTGTTATAATTGTATATAAATATTTATAAATTCATAAATATTTCTCTCTTTTCCACAGATCCAACAGATGATAGAGTATTTCTTGATCTGTTAATTGATCTATGGTATTGTCCTTTATTACCCAAAAGTATGTCTGTGAAATGTGGGTCGATGCCTACTTTCTGCATTTTCCAGTTTTCCCAGTGATGTTTATCCCAGAAACTAGTGTTTGGGGGCTTGTCACATAGCAGATTACTTGAGTCATTTACTGCAGCATCTTTGTACCTGTCCTGATCCACTGATCCATTACTTCATTTCTCAACCAGTGCTAAGGAGTTTTGATGACTGTCATTTTGAGTTATTTTTTTGATCAATGTGATGCTTTGATAAACCCGAGGTATTCCTTATTAGAGATTTTGTTTGGAACATAGAATGACCCCCTCATTAAAGTATTCTAATGGGTACATTCTAGTTAGACCAAAAATAAAAGATCAGTCAATGGTTGGAAAAAGGTAAAAGAGACCTTGAGAAGTCTCCATGTCAGAGAGGAGTGAGAACAAATGTCCTGCCTTGGTAAGAGCCTAAAGACTTCTCCATTCTGGAACAGAAACAGCTGCAGGAATGGGTGTCTGAATGATGGGAAGGGCTTAGTTCTATGCAAGACCACACTCACACACACATCCACACACACTCCTCACGCATTCATACAGACATACAAACTCTCATACAAACACTCACACTCACAAAAACTCACACACACAGCAAAATAGTCACACATATTGTCACACATACAAATATATACAGACTCTCACATTCATACCATCTCACACACACACACACACACACATTCTCTCATACACATATTCACATACACAAACACACACAAATTCCCATAAACACACTCACACAAAAACACTCACACAGACACACAAACTCTCACACACACATGCTGAAACACAAACACACTAACTCTCTTATACAAATACACACAAAATCCCTCTCAGACATACAGAAACAAAGAGATGCAAAGACATGCAGAAACACATACACTCACACACACACACACAAACACAAACTGAGTTCAAGATTTGCATATGGCAGAAAAATGCCTCAGATGGTACTATGTCTGACTCCTGAATATGGAGTCTATGGAAATTAACAGGATCAATTGCTCTTCTTCTGGGATGTGTCCAAGGTACCTGAGTGAGTCCAGGATGGTTCTCAGGCCCCAGGCTTCAAGATTTCCCCCTTTAGCACCAAGGCTGACATTAAGCAGCATCTTAATCTCTCCAGGCCAATTGTCCTTCTGGGTTCTGTGTGAACTATCCTGCTTTCATTCATTTTATGTGAAAGTCTCCAAAATGTGATTGTTTCCTTCATGTCTCATGATAGATTTTTGCATGGAATGTGTTCAATGAAGAGCCAAAAATAATCAAATGATATCTTGTGCTACCAATCATTGATTATCAACTTATAGCTTTTGCTATCAAGATAAAAACCAACCATGGCCTGCCCCAAGAGGAACTCATAATAAGACGTAGATGCCCTTGGGACAGTCATTGCTGGCCCTTAAGTAATGGGCACAGGCATAGCTGCTTGAATGAATCATTAGGCCAGTACTCCACCAGTCCAGGATAAATGATAAGAAGTGTATGGTAACCTTTGAGGGAAATGTTGCTTTTTCAAGTAAGACCAAGAACAGGCTGCATTCAGACCTGAAAGACCTAAAGCATATGGTCAGTCCACCTCTCTCAACCCTTTGACTTGCAAGGCCCATGTTTCTGGAGGTCTCAGGTCAGAGACCAGGCTAGGCAGAAATGGCTGGGCAGAAGGAGCAAGCAGTAGGCTTGTAGAGCTCCAGGTTCCTCAGAGCAGCCCCTCACAAGATCCCTTCTGAATAGCAATGGCTTCCCTCTTCTTGAGCCCTTGTTGCTCCTGAACAGAGAACACAGGAGCATATATTTGCCTTTTGTCCACAGTTGCCTCTTATGGGTTGAATAATGCAAGATGGTCCCACAAGCAAGACACCAGAGTGGTAAGGCTTCTGTTTCTAAATGGTTGCCACACTTAAAAGTGAATCTGATAGTGGGATTATGGGGAGAATCCAAGAAAAGCTGGAGCCCCACTCTCTCCAAGGACAAAGGGAAGGGGGAGGTTGGGGAGATTCTCTAACAGAATAGGATGATATCATTGAACTTCTGCTCTTCCTGTATCTTATCAGGAACATTTCCATTACAAAAGCTAATGGAGGGTGGTTGCTTATCAATAATAATAAATAAACATAGTTCTAGTCATTAAGAAATGTTTTTGAACATTGAGGCTAAATCAGCCTTTGTAGCCACCACCCACTATATCCCCGGAACCCAAACCACCAGGCCCAATCCCTCTTCTCCTAGACAGTTCTCCAGGAGTCTTGAAGGTCTATGTATGCATGGAAACTAATCCAAGGAAGTGATTTCATTCAGCTAATATTTGTTGTTCTGGTCCTGTGTGTTCATGCTTAGCCGTTTTCCTTGCCAAAAGATCTCAGGGGTTCAAATTCCTTGAGCTTAACTATTCTTATCCCAGAAAATCCATCTCCCAAGGCTATTTGATCATTCCCAGACTGACTTTTGGGTCCTCAACAAAGCTGTGGTTCATTAGGACCTGGGCAGAGTCATTGAAGCAGAAACATGAGAAGGAGCAAAAAGGACCCAGGAGAGAGCAGTAATCTAACCTGGAGAAATCCGGCTGCATGGAGAATCCCCAAAAATCTGTATTTTTAAAGGAAATCCCTTTTGTTCCCAGACATGTCAATGTGGAGGTTATTGAAAAATGCAGGATGAGCTTGAAGACACAGATGTCATTTTAGTGACCTACCTGAAGTGAGGTAAGGAGTAAGGTGGGGAAGCAGGGCAGAAGGAGGAAGGCTAGAAGAGCCTCTTCTATTCCTCAGCATTCCAGGGCTCGGACCTCAGAGATGGAAAGGACTTCAGACTGCAGCTAGCTTCTTCCTCCTTATTGGAGAACAGAGATTATTAACCTTTGATGGGTCAAGATCCCTCTGGAAAACAGTTTACAGGAAGCTCAGACACCTTATCAGAATAAGATTTTGAAATATTTGAAAGAAGTGCTGCATTTCAGTAAGAGGTTATTAAAAACAAAGATGGCCCTTCAAGTTCATGGATCCTCTGAAATTTCTCCACATATTCCCCTGAAAGTTCATAGACCTCAGGTTAAGATTTCTAAAGTATAAATAGAATACTTTGGGGCACCTTGGTGGCATAGTGTAATCAAGAAGACTCATCTTTGTGAGTTCAAATCTGACCTCAGACACTAGCTGTGTGACCTGGGCAAGACACTTTACCCTGCTTGCCTCAGTTTCCTCATATATAAGATGAGTTGAAGAAGAAAATAGCAAGCTACTTTGGGATCTCTGCCAAGAAAATCCCAGAGGGAGGGATGGGAGATGAGGAAGCTGGAGTCCCACAGCTAGTAAGTATATGAGGTGGATCAAAGCATCCAGTAGTGGTGGTGGCAACAGCAATCCCCAAGGATCAAGGGAGTTTCCATCTCCGACTGCTCCCCTTCCACCCCTTGGGATCCCCACAGTCTCTGGTACCACAACCCACTAGGGTTCCCAAGATCATCAATCCTTGGGAAGGCCAAAAGGAAAAGGATTTGTTGGCCTGGCCAGATCCTGGAACTGTCCAACAGGGAGACCATCCAAATGAGATGAAGCCAGAATCCAGAATCTCTGCAATGCAGCCAGTCAACCTTCAGGGCTTTCTGTTCCCAAGGCATCTGGGAATTCAAGGCAGAGGAGACCCTTCTCTTTCTTTTCAAGGGAAAATGTTTAAGGGGAAAAAATCTCCAGAGGCTTCAAATCCCATCCTGATCCACTTGTGTTCATATGAGCTAGAAAAATCTTTAAAAGAGAAAACATTGACTAATGATGGATGTCCTGTTCACCTTCCCAGAAAAACACAAAACAGACCTCAGGACTGCCAAGTCAGCACGCAGACACTGCTGGAGGTAATTCTCCCATTTCCACATATCCCCCTAGTAAGTCCACACCAGGTTCTCTAGACTCTGTGACCTTGCAGATCTGAGCAGCTTGGGCCTGAATCCATCCAACTTCTCTGAATTACACAGTCAAAAGAAGCAGTAGCTCATGTCCTACTCAGAAATGATAGTACAGATTGTGGAGAATCTCTTGTTCAGAGTTTGTTTTCAAATCCTGACCCAATGAGACAGTGAATTATGGCCAATCCTCAAGTGCAGCAGTGAATAAAAAGAAATCAAGCAACTAGTCCAATGATTAATAATCCAGATATAGTCAGACAAATATTAGAACTTGCAAAAATGCAGCAAAATCTCTTATACTTTATGTTTGTTCCTTAAGGACATGATTTCTCTCTCATCACATTCAACTTAGATCAATGTATACCATGAAAACAATGGAAAGACTAACAGACTTCCTTCTGGGGGGGGAGGGAAGCAAGAATGAGGGAAAAATCATAAAATTCAAAATAAATAAAATCTTTTTTTAAAAAATGCAGCAAAGATGTAGGAGATGAAATCCAGACAAAACTTTGAGAAATCTTGCAAGCAAGGTGGACACAATGCTTTGAGGAACAGTTTGCTGATAACCCATTTGCTTCTTTGGTGAGCAATTCACCCTCTGGCAAAGGAAGTCAGCTTTTCCATAAAGAGAAGAGAGATCCTTTCCCTCACCCATGTGCCCCACAACCTGGACCCAGAGACCAAGCCACAGCAACACCACCAGCAGTCGGCAGCAGTATCAGCAATAACACTACCAGCTCTAGAAGGCAAAGAAACACTATACTCAATATGGGACCTGGAGTGGAAACACACCAGGAAAGCAAAGCTTATTGTAACAGAGAAATGAAAATCTCCAATTCCCACAGAACATGCTCTCTGCACCTACATGAGGAGCAGGATGCAGTCACAAAGCCAGAATCCTGATCTTGCTGCTCAGATAATCTGAATAATCCCCCATTTGCTGGAAATTCTTCAAATAGATAACATCTCCCAGCTCTCCTTCAAAGGCAGAATCCTGATCCAGTCTTATCAATGGCTGACCCCAAGAGCATTGCAGGCCCTGTTATAGATTCAGCAGGGTCCACAGACAGCAGCAACAGAAGCACCAGGCTTATCCTGGGGTTTACTCCTGGTCTGGAGGGTTTGGGAAACCCTGGAAGCTCTACAGGAACTAAGGGGGTCAGCTTGGCACCCACTGAAAACCCAAGTCCTTCATCAGGAACTGCCGAACATGGATACCAACAGTTGACACCACAAATGGTGCAAGCTCTTGTTGGGGTAAACCCTCAGGTACAAAATCCAGAAGTCCAATATCAACAGCAAATGGTATAGCTTGGGGCAATGGGGTTCTGGAACTGGGAAGCAAACTCAGACTGCAGCTAGGCTCTAATAGCAACAAGAGGAAATAGCAATGTAGCCATCAAAAAGGTCACTGGGGGTGGCTAGGTGGTGCAGTGGATAGAGCCCCGGCCCTGGAGTCAGGAGGACCTGAGTTCAAATCCGACATCAGACACTTAATAATTACCTAGCTGTGTGGCCTTGGCCAAGTCACTTAACCCCACTGCCTTGCAAAAAAAAAGTCACTGGGCTCACAGCTATCAGAGCAATGTTTTTGTATCTTCAAAAGATGGCCTTTATTTTTTTATAACGACCCTTAAATCTTTATCTACTTACTTTATTTCATTCTGACTCTTGGAACTCTGTCCTGTTAAAAAACCAGCTGATACAATGCATTTTCAGGTACAGGGCAGAAGATTTCTTCCATTGGTTTGTTTTCCCAACAGTAGCAATGCTTTTTCACTTAGAGGTGTTACATGCATCAAACTCTTCTCTTTGTTCTGCATTTAATGTGGTTTTAGGAAATAAATACCAGGTGGATGAATAGGTTTTGTCCAGCAACTGTCCACTTTATTTCCTTTTTAAACATTAGTCTTAGTAGTAATTTATAAAGAATAAAAAGTATTGAAAAGAAACAAATGTTTAGATGCCATAATTTATGCTATGGTGACTTAGGCATGCATTTTTGCAAGCAGAGTGCTGCTGTAAGATTTATATACACTTACTGAACATTTTTCCCTCATTTGTATACAAGGGGCAGCTAGGTGGTACAATGAATGGAGCACCAGTCTTGGAGTCGGGAGGACAAGAGTCCAAATTTAGCCTCAAACATATGACAATTACTAACTGTGTTACCTTGGGCAAATCATTTAATCCTGACTGCCTCACATCCAGAGTCATCTCCAGTTGTCCTGATTCATAGCTGGCCACTGGACCCAATGACTCTGGAGGGGAAAGTAAGGTTGGGGACTTAGCACAGCCCCCCTCATTTAAATGCAATTCATGTACATGTCATGATATCACCTCCCTGACATCATGATCTTCTTCAAGAACAAAGGACAGCAGCTAGGTGGCGCAGTGGATAGAGGACCGGCCCTGGAATCAGGAGGACCTGAGTTCAAATGTGACCTAAGACACTTAATAATGACCTAGCTGTGTGGCCTTGGGCAAGCCACTTAACCCTGTTGCCTTGCAAATAAAAAAAAAAGAGAGAGAGAGAACCAAAGGACAAAGATCATCATCATAAAATACAGTATGCACATCAGAAACTGCATTTCAGGACACTTGTAACCAGAAAAAAGAAAGAGAACAATTAAATACGAAAATAGATTTTTCTCTAGTTGTTTAGAATCTCACACCAACTTTGATAAACATATCTCAATAGAATTGCTGTTTAGGCGATTTCATTTAAAATTTAGTAAAAATTGCTGATCCTGGTTAGCTCTCTAAGTAAACATTTAATTAGACAGAAAACCACCTTGTCACATTGTCTCAACATTCACAGATCTACTATAAATGACCAGTCTGCCTAAGGCTTTTCAGCTTTACCAGAAGATTCTAACAGGCATTATGATTTGTAATCAGAAATGTTACTTTCCCTGAAAGTGTCAGGATCCTTCAATTACTTTAACCACCATGTGGAAATAAAACTGTTTCTTCTCTGTTTATCAGCTACTTTTCTTGTACAGAGGTAACAAAAATGGAAAGAAAAAGAAAAAAGAAAACCTCAAATGACGTTAGGAAAAGTCAGTTAGGCCTGAAACGACCAAACAACAGTGTCTAAGAAGGGAAAGACTGGAAGAAGTAACAAGGCTATTAAAAAAAGGACAGAGAAGACATATAATCCCAACCCCCATGGTTTCTCCATTGTGTCCTGAATCTCTTTAAAGGAAGGGGTATTTGGGAAACCCCACTGGGGCCAGGCTGGATTAGTGCTCCTGTTCCAGTGGAACAATGAGCCGAACCAAAGGAGTTCAGTGACACTGGTGGTCAGGGAAAGGAGTTACTTGTAGGAACATTGCAAAGGGCTAGGTTCCAGTCCAATTTAAAACCCAGACTGGAATGTATATTTCAACAGAAGACTCCAGAAGAGGAAATATTCAAACCTAGGTCTTCCTGACTTCACAGCAAACCATTCATAAACTACATCACCACAAGACCTCTTGAAGGTCACCTAGTTTTCATAGAAATGGTAGAGCTAAAATTAGAATCCAAGTTCTCAGACCCACAGGACAGAGGATCACTGTAGTTGCACTCTTGCTAGGCTTGAGTCAAGTCTTCTATTCCCCAACTCCCAAGAAGTACTCCCTGCTACCCTCCTTCCATGTCTTTGCTTAGAGTGTTCTCAAAGCCCAGAATGCCCTTCTCATCCCCATCTCTCTGATGAAGTTCTATCCAACCTTTATGGTCTAGAGACCACCACCTTCTCCTTCCAGTCCCAGCAGAGATGACTGGTGCTTCTTTCACTCATCTCTAATGAATATTTCCATGCAGGTCTAGTAGCCCCAGGTGCCATCCCAAGCCATGATAGCAAGCAACGTGATATCAGGGACCTAGTATGAATAACCACAGTACAGCTATATAGAAGTCTTGATTTTTCCGTGTTTGAGTCCTCTATGCCTGGAAGTCTCTCCCTCCTCACCTCTGTCTCTTTCTCAGGCTTCCTAAAGGACTAAGCTCAAACCCTGCCTTCTACTGGAACCCTTCCCTGCAAGGCCCAACTGCCACAACCATTCTCTCTGACACTTTCTTTCCTACATACTACATGCTTCTTAAATAAACTGGGTTATTCACATTTCACCTCTCACTATAGATTGTGAGTTGCTTGAGGGAAGGGGTTATATTTTTATTTTCCTTTGAATCTGCAGCAATCAGCTGGGTCTGGCACCCATTAAGTACCCAAGGAATATTTGTTGAATGACTGGATATTCTTTGGTGTGACCATTCAGTCATCCAGGCAAATTTGAGTTTCCTATCTGGGAAATTTTCTTGACAAGTAGCCCTGTCCCAAATAAAGTTGGGCAGTCTTCCCTTCCTCCCTCCCTGGAAGTCTTTCATTGCCTTGTATCAATATAGGTTGTATTGACATCTGTGATACCTTCCCTACCTCTGAGGGTCTGTGATTCTGTGAAAGAAATGTTCATGAGATCCTTCCCACCTTTTAATTACATGCAGGAGCTCCCTGGATAATAGATATCCTCAACCTGATCTTCTCAAAAGTGGACTCCATCTGAGTCAAATCTGTCTGGAAATATATAGACCCTGGATAGAAATTAAAAATACTTTTAAAATCATCAAGAATATGGCAGACCCATGGCTCCTCACTTCCCATCTCCCAATCTATCTCTTCCCTAGGTTCTATTTCACAAACAAGGCCAAGATAACCACAAGAAGCTCCTAATTAAAAGTCAAAGAAACACACATCTAGGAGTTAGAAGGTGGATGCAATGGAGAGAAGCTGGAATAGCATTACTGGTTCATATTCCATAGGAATTCAGGGGAGGGAGGAGGCAGACAGAGGAATCTCCCTGCTCTCCATCCTCTACACTCTGTCCCAATCATTTTTCTTTCTTTCTTTCTTTCTTTCTTTCTTTCTTTCTTTCTTTCTTTCTTTCTTTCTTTCTTTTTAGGTTTTTTTTTTTGCAAGGTAAATGGGGTTAAGTGGCTTGCCCAAGGCCGCACAACTAGGTAATTATTAAGTGTCTGAGGTCAGATTTGAACTCAGGTACTCTTGACTCCAGGACCGGTGCTCTATCCACTGTGCCACCTAATAACCACCCCCCCCAATCATCTTTCTAATGATTCCTTCTGATCATGTCACTGTTCCCTTCTTCATCTGGCAAGCAAGAGCAAAGGTCCTGAGGGAAAAATCAGGAGATGAGTATGAGATAAAGAAGGGAAAGGGAGGAAGTTGGAAGTATGAAGCTGATCTATATAGATTTGAAGGAATGTTAAAGATTGAATTGGAGAATGCCAAATTTGGAGGAACTGAGGAGGATTCCTGGAGAAAGAAGGGTATTGAGGAGGGACTCAGGAAAGACAGAATAGATAGAATAGTTCTTCTTCCAATATCTAAAGGACCATAAACTGGAGGAGGGGCTAGGCTTCAGAGGAGAGAGCCAGGAGCAATGAGGAGAAGTTATACATAGGTTAATTGAGGCAAGATGTCAGGAACTCCTTAACAACTGGAGCTATCACAGAATGGAGCAGGCTTCCCTAGGCGGTAGTAGAGTCTTCCTCCCCGGACTCCTGGAGGTCTATAGGCAAAAGCTGGGCAGTCATTTGTATGGATGTAACAGTGAGTATTTTTTTCTGAAAATTCTAGTTTTTATTCACATCCCAGTGATAAATAATATCCTTAATATGATAAATGATTTTTGAAGATTTCTATATCATCTTAAAATGAAAAAAGCAGATGATTATCAACATTAGATGTGGTTTCCCAAAAGATTCTTAGCCATCCAGAGTTCTCTTCTCCAATAAAATATTTTGGAGAGTGAGGCAATCAAGATTAAATGACTCAGATGGTCAGACTTAAGTATCTGAGACCAGATCTAAACTCAGATCCTCTTGACTCCAGGACTGATATCTAGCTGCCTTTTTTAAATCAAATATTAAACTACATTAGATCTGCTGGTTAGTACAAATCACCTCGTGTCTGTAACAAAGGACTGAAGACACAGCTCCTGCAAGCAGACATATAACCCATTTCAACTCCCCAATCGATGGGCATCACCTTAATATCCAATTCTTTACTCCCACAGAAAGAGCGGCTATAAATATTTTTGTACATGTGGATCCTTGCCCCTTTTTGGTGATTTCTTTGGGATACAGACTTAGTAATAGTATTGCTGGGTGAATGGGTCTTCACAGTTTTATAGTTCTTTGGGAATAATGAGACTGAAAAAATAATTTAATCAGATCTTCCAAAGGAATTATTTTTCCTAATCCAATATTGGTCTGAAGTCTGGATACTTTTTGAAAGCAACAGTCTAATGGCTGCAGCACTTCAAAAAACCAACATGATGTCAAAATAATCATGTCCAATTATCTCCATGTCTGGTGAGAAATCATGGTATTAAAATGTGTGGTAAAATGATCCTATGTCTTGAACCGGTCCATATTTTTTTTTTCCTCAACAAAAATTGCTTTCTTGATTCTACCAAGAAAATACAAATGTCTTGGAAACTAAGATTTTTGTTGAGGTTATTTCAATGCAGGAATCCTTTAGGCTTAAACCCAAGCTAATCCAGGCTTCCTAATGTCGAGTTTTACTGTTTCTTCAGCTCCACTTCTCGATCATTTTTCTCATCATATTCTTCTTTCCCTTCCTCAACATCAGTCTAGTCAATTCTTCTTCTTCCTCTCTTTTCTGTTAATGGTCCTTTTTCAAAGATAGCTGCCAACATTGATTTTTGAATAATTCAGAGTTCCAAATTCTCCTTCCTTGCTCCCTCGCTTCCACTCTTCCCAAAACAGCAAGTAATCTTCTAAAGCTTATACACATATTATCATACTAAACATTTTCCTATATTAGTGAAAGAAAAATCAGAATGGGAAAAACCACAAGAAAGAAAAAACAAAAAGCAAATTTTTAAAAATGAAAATATCCAGAGTTCTTTCTTTGCATGTGGATGCTATTTTGCATCACAAGTCTTTTGGAAATGTCTTAGATCAATGCATAGCTGAGAAGAACTACGTTTATCCGAGTTGATCATCCCAAAATGTTGCTTTTACTGTGCCCAGTGCTTTCCTGGTTTTACTCACTTCACTCAGCATCAGTTCCTGTAAGTGTTTCCAGGTTTTCCTTAAATCTTAAATTTCTTAAAGAAAATAGTATCCCATTAAATTCACATACCACAACTTGTTCAGCCATTCCCCAATCGATGGGCATCACCTTAATATCCAATTCTTTACTCCCACAGAAAGAGCGGCTATAAATATTTTTGTACATGTGGATCCTTGCCCCTTTTTGGTGATTTCTTTGGGATACAGACTTAGTAATAGTATTGCTGGGTGAATGGGTCTTCACAGTTTTATAGTTCTTTGGGAATAATTCCAAATTGCTCTCCAGAATTGTTGGATCAGTGCACAGCTCCATCGAAAAGTAATCAGTGACCCGTTCTCCCACATTTCCCCTTCAAGAAGCTTCTTAGTTCCTCCTCACTTTCTGTCTCCAGAGAAGTAGAGTCTGCATATCAGAGATGGCATCTGCATATCAATTGCTGATTCATCTGGCTTAGCATTTCATATAACAAACTCTGGATATGAGTTAAAAAAAAATAAGGTGCTACCATACAGTTTTGTTGTAATCTTGGCTCAGGAAGAAGACAGATGAAATTCAATTTTATGCAGACAGTAATGAAGCAAAATGCTTTTATGAGGCCCTGAAGGCTATTTATGGGCCAAAGACATATGGTGCATCTCAACTACCCAGTACTGATGGATCCACATTGATTAACAACAGGGACAGGATCCTAGTGAGATTGGCTGAACACTTCCACAGTATTCTTACCAGACCATCATCAATCAATGCAGAAGCCACTGACCACTTACCTCAAATTGAAGTCAATCAGTCCCTAGCTGAAGTTCCAACTGAAGAAGAGGTTTTGAATTTCACTGGGCTCCTTTCAAGTGGCAAAGAATCTGCTACTGATTCTATTCCAGCTGAGATCTACAAGATGGGGGTTCACTGCCCATCCAAAACCTGACTGAAATTTTCCAGGTTACATGGCATGAAGAGATTATCCCCCCAAGAATTCAAGGATGCCTCCATTGTCCATTTCTAGAAGGGCAAAGGGAATAGATTGTCCAGAGTATTTCTCTTTTAGTCATTGTTGGTAAGATTCTTGCCAGAGTCTTTTTCAATAGGTTGATCCTTCACCTAGGAGAGGGTCACCTCCCTGAAAGCCAGTGTGGCTTCAGAAAAGGTAGAGGAATAGTTGATATGGTGTTTTCTGTCCAACTCCAGGGAAAATGCCAGGAACAAAACAGAGGTCTGTATACAATATTTGTAGATCTGACAAAGATCTTTGATATCATCAATTGTGAAGGCTAATGGAAAATTATGCCACAATTAGATTGCCCAGAGAAATTTATCAGTATTGCATGTCAGTCTCGTGATGGCATGCATGCCCAGGTTCTGGATAGTGGACGACGCTCTTGAGATTTTCCAGTCACCAGTGGAGTGAAACAAAGATGTGTCCTTGCTCCCGTACTTTATAGCATGATGTTTTCAGCCATGTTATCAAATACCTTCAACTGAGGATGAACACAGCCTAAAGGTCAGCTACTGCACTGATAGCAAATTCTTCAAATTGAAAAGGCTGCAAACCAAAGTGGGAGAAGTGTTGGAGTCTCCCTTTTACAGATGATTGTGCCTCAATGCAGCCTCTGAAGCTGAGATGCAAGAAAGCATGGATCAATTCTCTACTGCTTGTGCTCATTTTTGGTCTAACAATGAACACCAGGAAAACCCAGCTGCTCTATCAGCCAGCACCACACCATCCATATGTGAAACCATTGATTACAACAAATGGAGACGTTTTGCGTCCTGTGAACAAGTTCACTTATCTTGGCAGTGTCCTTTCCAAGGAGGTACACATTGCCAATGAGGTTGACAAATTCATTGCCAGAGCTAGTTCAGTATTTGGGAGACTCTCAAAACAGTGTAGGAGAAAAGAGGAATGACACTGACTATCAAACTGAAAGTCTGCAAGATGTTGTGCTGACCTCATTGCTATATGCCTGTGAAACCTGGACAGTCTACCAATTCCATGTCTGAAAAGGAATCACTTCCATTTAATTTGTCTTGGGAAGCTGTTGAAGATCACTTGGCAGGAGAAGATCCCAGATACTGAGGTCCTTTCTCAAATTAAACTGCCTAGCAGTCCAACATTACTATAGAGAGTGCAGCTTCGATGGGCTGGACACATTTTAGATTGCCATTTGTACGCTTGCCAAAAAACTATTTTATGGAGAACTCACACAGGACAAGAACTCACAAGAGGATCAGAAGTAATGATACCAAGAACATCTTCCAGATGAAAGAGCAGCCTATTGAGAAGGACTCTGACAGGAATTCCAACAGCAATGACTAAAAGAGAAATACCTCTGTGATTGTCACAGGAAGATCTATTCCCTTTACCTTTAGAGAGACAGATGGTGGAGGCATCCTTGAATTCTTGGGGGATAACCTCTTCATACCATATAATCTGAAAAACTTCAGCCAACTTTTGGATGACCCAATGGACCTCCCCCACCTTGTAGATTTCAGCTGGAATAGCATCAGCACCAGCACTTGAAAGGAGCCTAATGGTATATAAAACCTCTTCTTCAGTTGGAACTTCAGCTAGGGACTGATTGACTTCAGTTTGAGGTAAGTGATCAGTGGTTTCTGCCTTGACTGATGATGGTCTGTTAAGAACACCATGGAAGTGTTCAGCCCATCTCACTAGGATCCTGTCCCTATCAGTAATCAGTGTGAATTTATCCACACTGAGTAGATGTTAAAACAATTTTAACATCCATTGATTTTTATTAAAGTTTTGTGAGTTCCAAATTCTAACCCTTTCCCTTTCCCCAACCTGAGCTGTTAAGCAATCTGATACTTGTCAAACATGTGTGGTCATGTAAAATGTTTCCCCATTAGTTATTTTTGTGAAGAAGATGAAAGAGAGAGAGAGAGAGAGAGAGAGAGAGAGAGAGAGAGAGAGAGAGGAAGATTATTACATTTCAATCTCTTCAAAAAAATTCTCTAGATGTGGATAGCATTTTCATTATAAGTACTTCCAAATTGTATTGGATAGTTGGCCTTGCCTGGAAGAGCTAAGTCATTCACAATCCTTCATCATATAATATTGCTCTTACTGTGTTCAATGTTCTCCTGGCTTTGTTCACTTCAAGTTGAATCAGTACATAAAGTCTTTCCTGGCTTTTCTGAAATTATCCTGCTTGTCATTTCTTATGACACAGTAATATTACATTACAAATAATTGCCTAGTTGTGTGACCTTGCCAAGTCACTTAACCCCATTGCCTTAAAAATAAAAATTTTTCAAAAAGCTAAAAAAATAAAAAATAATATTACATTACAATCATATGTCACAACTTACTTAGTCATGCATCAATTGATAGGCATCCTCTTGATTTCCAAATCTTATACACCACAAAAAGAGCCATTTCAATAATTTTGTACAAATATTCTTTTCCCTTTTCTTCTTAAATGTTAATTGGATTTTTCAATTAATGCAAAGGTAGTTTTCAACCTTCATTTTTGTTAACTTTTAAGTTCCACATTTTTCTGATATCCTTCCTTCCCTCCACCCTCCCCATGACAGTAAGTAATCTGCTATAGGGTATTCATGTACAATTAATTTTAATATATTCCCCTAAGAGTCATGTTAAAAAAATTAATCAGAACCAAAGGGGTGGGAGGGAATGAGAAAAAGAAAAGAAAAATGAAACAAGTTTTTAAAAAGTGAAAATAGTATACTTTGGTCTGCAAGCAGATTCCATATTTTTTTCTATGGAGGTTGAGGATGTTTTCCCTCACAAGTTTTTAGCATTGTCCTTGATGAAAAAGAACTGCCCTTGATCCCTGAAGTGCTGAGAGGAGCTAAGTCCATCATAGTTGATGATCACACTATGTTGCTGTTCATATGTATAATGTTCTCCTAGTTCTGTTCACTTCACTCAATTTCAGTTCATGCAAGTCTTTTCAAGCTTTTCTGTTTTTTTTTCCTTTTTGTTATCTGTTTTGGATACAGACCTAGTAGTGACAATATTGGAACAAAGGATATACACAGATTTATACCCCTTTTAACATAATTCTAAATTGCCTTCCAGAATGGTTGGATCAGTTCACAACTCTACCAACAATACATTAGTGCCCCAGTTTTCCTATATCTCCTCCAACATTTATTATTTTCCTGTTTTTTATCATATTGGCCAATCTGATAAATTTAAGGTGGTCCCTCAGAGTTGGTTTAAATTGCTTTTGTCAAATCAGTAGTAATTTAGAGCATTTGTTCATATGAGTATAGATAGTTTTGGATTCTTTTCCTAAAAACTACCTGTTCATATCCTTATCAATTGGAGAATAACTCTCATTCTTATAAATTTGATTCAGTTCTCCGATGCTTGTCTTTCATCTTCAAAAAAGACCATGCTATCAGGGGGGTGATGCCCCAACAAGCACATGAATTGGATTTGAGTAAGGGTGAGCTGTGCTCAGTCACCAGCCTCGCTTTCTCCTCCAGAGCCATTTGGATCCAAGGGCCAGATGTGAATCAGGATGACTGGAAATGGCCCTGAATGAGAGGCACCCAGGGTTAAATGACTTGCCCAAAGTCCAACAGCTAGAAAGTGTCTGTGGCTGAATTCCAAGTCCCATCCTCCTGACTCCAAAGTCAGAGCTGTAATCACTGAGCCACCTTTAAATTTGACAAATGAAACCTTTATCCTAGATATTTGCTATAAATTTTCCCTAATTTTCTGCTTTCATTCTAATACATTCATACAAAGCAGCCATTCACAATAATGGCATAATTAGGGATTAAATCTAGTCATTTACTTAGCAATATGAGCAAAAACTTTTCAATTTTATAATGGCAAATTATCCATTTTTATATTTTATAATGTTCTCTATATCTTTTTTCATCTTAATGCCATTCCTTTGGTAAAGATCTGACAGGTAAACTATTCCATCACCCTTTATGTCTAAACCTTGGGCCCATTTTGACCTTTTATATTGGTATATAGTGCTAAATGTTGATATATACCTAGTTTCTCCCAAACTGTTTTCTAGTTTGCCCAACATTCTTGTCAAATAATGAATGTATGTCTGAGAAGCTTAGATCTTTGGATTTATCAAGAAGATTATTATGGTCATTTGCTACAATGCATTGGGTACAAGCTATTCCACTGATTTACCAATTCATTTCTCAACCAGGATTAACCAAAACTATTTTGATAATTACCACTTTAAAATACAGTTTGAAATCTCATATGACTGAATCTCCTTCCTTCACATTTTTTTCACTGATTCCTTGATATTCTTGACCTTTCATTCTTCCAGATAAATTATGTTATTTTTTCCAGATCTAAAAATAATTTCTTGACATGGTACTAAGTAGATTAATTGGGGTAGAATTGTCAGTTGCAATTTATTGGCTCAGCCTGCACATCTGTTTTGGTTTAATAGTCATCAAAAGTGATCTGTTTCCCAGTCTAGCCAACATTCAGCATTCCCTAATTTCTTGTTCATCAGACAAAAGAGATCGGAATCATCTGACTCTGACCTCTATCAATATGTCTTCATTCACAACTCCTTTGTGATTTAGTGGGTTCAAAGTGAAATTTTGGCAGTAGATTCATGGGTTGGCCAGCATCTGAAAACTATTTCAATACCTTTCAAGTTGGTCACAAGAGGTTTGCCATGATCATGAATCATTTTCCTGTATAGTCTGAGAATCAGAGAACTGGAAGCAGAAGAGGGAAGGGGAGGAACAGGAGGACGACAGCTGAGCACATTGCACTAAAATATTAAGCATTCCACTACTGCATGGGTTTGTTTGGGTGGCTGCTGTTGTCTCCTTGGCCATTCCCATTCTATTATACTAGAGTTCCCTGAAAAAGGACTTGAGTCAGGCTGAAGGTGGAAAAATGAAGCAGGTTGAAGTTGCTGCATATTGTATCCATCCAATCCTCTAGGGTTCCCTGATGTCTCGGATACCTGAGGAGATGCTAATATCTATCCTGCCAGGTACACTATGCTCAGTGGAAGGTCTCTGACCGAGTTCTTCAGGCAAATTGAAGATCTTACGGTGCTCTGTCCTCCCCCCCCCCCCCGCCCCAGCCTCAACAATTTGTCATTTCCCCTCTGTTTTTCCTGTCCATGTTATCCAGGCTCATTTTGAATTTTCATGTACATTCTTTGGGATCTGTCCTTGATTCCATCATCTGCACCTTTAAAAAAAAGGTAGTCAGTGGGTTCCCAGAACATCCTTATATGTTCCTACTGATAAATACCACCTTTCCTTGTCACTAATCAATCAAAAAAATTTGATAAGGACTCAGTCTGACCCCAGAATTGTCTCACTTTGAGCCTAATGGATTTCTTTCTACAGAGTTTAGCCTCCCTGCAGAGCACGCATCCCTTCTACTATTTCCTACTGACCTCTCTTTTTTCACACTTTTCAGATGAAAATGCTTTGAATTTAAGACACAAGATCCCTTTCATACACATTCCTTTCTGCTCTTTCAGTGAATGCCTTCCTCAGGATCCTGACATTCCTTTATTTTAAACTGTTATCTAATAAATGCTTGTTCCACTCCTTTCCCCTTTTGTTCATATTGCTAAGTAAATGACTAGATTTAATACCTAATTATGCCATTATTGTGACTAGATGCTTTGTATTAATGGAAAAACATTGGTAGGGACTCAAGAATGAAAGTGGTGAGTGAGGGAATCATTTTCCCACAAAAGAATCACCCCTAGGATTTTGTCAGAATCCAATACAACTCTAATTTTGAGGGGGTTTTGCTATGGAAACTGAAACTTGCCATTGTGAGAGAAGTTGGGGATAGGAAAGTCAGCCCAGAGAGTAAGTAGGAATCCCCATACCCATAGGCAAGGTAGGAAATGCCACCAAGCTGGGGGTGAGCTCCACTCTACCCAGCAATTACATACAGATGGGAAATAAAGTAAGTGGACATAGTCTACGCAGTAGCAGCAACTGCCCAACATCATTTAGTCAACCAGTCAACAAACATTATTAAGCCTGTATCGTATCCCAAGCATTGTACTAAATATTGAGGAGATAAGAAGTGGAAGGAGGCAGAAGCTACAAGGAACCAGTCCTATGTCCTCCTACTTTTGTCCTCCTACTGCTTTTTGAAAAGGAAAATGGATATGCCAACCTCACAAAGTCCCATTTTCTCTTCTAGATGATTTTCTCTTCTAGATGATTTGTGGTGAAAGGAATCCAAAGGATGTCCTTGTATCACTATACCATTTTGGAGATCCAGTGCCATTATTCCTGTCATATTCAAATTCTGGGCGTTTTTTGAATATTTCCTGCAGGGAAATGGTGAGTGAAGAAGGAATGGTGGAACCACATCCTATTTTGCATCCTTATCCCTTTTCTCTATTTCCCCCCCACCCCTTTGACCTCATTTTTTTAAAGATTTTATTTATTTTGAGTTTTACAATTTTTCCCCTAATCTTGCTTCCCTCCTCCCACCCCCACACAGAAGGCAATTTGTCAGTCTTTCCATTGTTTCCATGTTGTACATTGATCCAAATTGAATGTGATGAGAGAGAAATCACATCCTTAAGGAAGAAACATAAAGTATAAGAGATAACAAGATCAGACAATAAGATATCAGGTTTTTTTTTTCCTAAGTTAAAGGTAATAGTCCTTGGTCTTTGTTCAAACTCCACAGTTTTTCTCTGGATCCAAATGGTATTCTTCATTGCAGAGATCCTCAAAGTGTCCCTGATTGTTGCACTGATGGAATGAGCAAGTCTATCGAAGTTGAACATCACCCCCATGTTGCTGTTAGGGTGTACAATGTTCTTCTGGTTCTGCTCATCTCACTTAGCATCAGTTCATGCAAATCCCTCCAGGCTTCCCTGAATTCCCATCCCTCCTGGTTTCTAATAGAACAATAGTGTTCCATCACATACATAGACCACAGTTTGCTAAGCCATTCCTCAGTTGAAGAACATTTACTTGATTTCCAATTCTTTGCCACCACAAACAGGGTTGCTATAAATATTTTTGTACAAGTGATATTTTTACCCTTTTTCATCATCTCTTCAGGGTATAGGCCCAGTAGTGGTTTTGCTGGATCAAAGAGTATGCACATTTTTGTTGCCCTTTAGGCGTAGTTCCAAATTTCTCTCCAGAAAGGTTGGATGAGTTCACAGCTCCACCAACAATGTAATAGTGTCCAAGATTTCCCACATCCCTTCCAACAATGTTCATTATCCTTTCTGGTCATATTGGCCAGTCTGAGAGGTATGAGGTGTTACCTCAGAGAAGCTTTAATTTGCATTTCTCTAATAAGTAATGATTTAGAGCAGTTTTCCATATGATTATGGATCACTTTGATTTCCTCGTCTGTAAATTGCCTTTGCATATCCTTTGACCATTTGTCAGCTGGGGAATGGCTTTTTTTTAAAAAATATGACTCAGTTCTCTGTATATTTTAGAAATAAGTCCTTTGCCTTTGACCTCATATTGAAAGTCCCTGTTTTATTGGTACCCTTATATTTGCTGGGAGACAAATTCCTCCCAAGAGCCCCAGGATAGAGATAGACCAAGGACTATTTACCCTAAATTAAAGAAGGGAGTTGGAGCCCAGACTGTAAAAGGACTTTCCCACATTAATATGACTGAGAAATTTGCAGAAGTGATCTGCATTGAAGCCCAGGTCTTCTAAATCAAAGATTAGTGCTCTTTGTGAAAAACAGTCTCAAGACTAGCTCAGGGTCTGGATTAAAATGTAAGTCACTCCTTATGATAGAGAATACCATCCACCCCCAAAAGCACAGTTGATAGTGTATGAATGCAGAATGAAGCATACTTTTTTATACTTCATTTCTTGTAAGATTTCTCTTTTTTTGGAGGGTGGGGAAGGTTATGTTTATTTTTTTTTTAGGTTTTTGCAAGGCAAATGGGGTTAAGTGGCTTGCCCAACACAGCTAGGTAATTATTAAGTGTCTGAGACAGAATTTGAACCCAGGTACTCCTGACTCTAGGGCCGGTGCTTTATCCACTGTGCCACCTAGCCGCCCTGGTTATGTTTATTTTTACAATGTGAATACTCTGGCAATGTTGTTCATGCCTACCCATTTTTAACCTACATTAAATAATTTGCTTTCTCAATGAGGGACTGTAGGGCAGGAGGAAAGGAGAGGATCCAGAATTCAAGGTTTTAGAAGTGAATGTTATACTTGTTTTTGCACATAACAAGGGGGAAAATTAAATAAAATAAAATACAAAAATATAAGTCATTTCTCCATGGTGAAGTTAAAATCCCAAGATAACATCTCCTTTATGGACCATCATCTTTGCCAAAATCCCTTAAGATGAGGCTACCCCAAGTTTGCCCTGTGATTACTTCATGCCCATTCTTCCAACTAGACTTCTCTTGTCTCTGTCTAGGAATCCTGCCCTCCTACTCTAGACTAAAATATTTAAAGGTTGAACTTACTTCTCTGGCCAGGGCTCCCCTGCTGGCCAGCATCCAGGGTAGAGTAAGAACCTTATAAATCTAGGAAACAGAAATGTCCTGGGCTCCTATCTCTCTTTCCCAATTCCCTTCCAGTTGTATATGGGTTCTGGTTTGATCCCATCAAAGGATGGCTGCCCATGGGATATTTGGAGAAGTTCTTGATCCCAACCTATGAGGAACTTCATCAGGTAGGCTCCCGGTCCATTTTCTTTTTCATCTTTCCAAAGGCATCCCCATCAATGCAACTCCCTTCCATCTCCTCTTTCCACTGTCTTGTCTGTATCTCCTTTGTACACAGTTGTTTGCATGTTGTCATTAAACATTTATTAAGCAACTATCTTGTAACAAATACTAAGATAAGGGAGATGAGAGCCTAAGACAGTCACTGCCCTCAAGGAGCTTCCAATGCAATGCATGCAAACAAGAATGTGTTTGTGTGTATGTATGTGTCCTTGTGTATGTGTGAGTAGTGTGTGCTTGCATGTCACAAATTGGAGACATTCCATAGTAGAGGAACAACAGAATTAAGAGGGGCTGGGAAAGACTTCCTATAGAAGGGGGGCTTCAGTTAGGCTTGGAAGGAAGCCAGGGAGGTCAGGAGTCAGAGCAGAGGATGGAGAACATTCCAAGCATGGGGGAAAGTCAGAACAATTGCCCAAATCCAAGAGATGAAGGGTCTGGTTCAGCAAATAGTCACAAGGCTGACAGTGGGTCAAAAAGGAGGGGAAAGCAGACACAATCGATGGGGAACAGCACAGACCCCACATCTTCAGAGCAAAGTTGGAGTATCAACCCAGCTTATCAGTTCATCCATCAACAATGCATCTGAAAATGGGTGAGTAGCAATAAGTCACCCTTCAGAGAGATCGGACCTCCTAAGCCAGTGCCTGGTTCTAAAAATGTCAGGATATAAAGAGGTGACAATTTAAAAATCCAGCATGGTTCTGACCCTGGGTCCATCCTCTGGTATGATCAGGTCCCCTCACTCTGAATCTCTCTGCCATTAAGAGATCATGGGATTTGTCAAGACCTCTTTCCAGAATTTCTCCATATCTGTCAGAAGCTTCTCCCTGAGGGTAACATAAAGATGACTTTTCCTGAAGCTGAGGGAATCTCTTGGACTTTCCCAATTACGTTCTCCATGCCTACTTTCCTGCCTGTCTGATCTCCTTCCTTTCCTCCATCTTTCTGGTTTTGTTCCTCCCTTTTCTCTTTCTTCTTTTGACTGTCCTGCTCCCCATCTCCTCCTAAACCTTTTTTTCTTCTTCATTTCCTACTTCCTCAGTTTCCTCTTGCCTTCCTTGCTACATCCTTCCCTTACTGCTTTTCCCTTTCCTATTTTCTCTAATTTCTCTTCCCTCTCTACTTCCTCTCCTCAACCATTCCCCTTTTACCTCATTTTTGCCTTTCTCATCCACTCATCATCCCTTAACTTCCCCATTCCAACTATCCTTCATGTTTTCTCTTCCTTTCTTTCCTTCCTTTCAACTCTTCTTTTTATTTTTGCTTCATCTCATCTTCTCCTTTTCTCTTTCTACCCCTTTTCCTTCATCTCTTCTCCCTGATTTCCTTTCTCTTTCCCTCCATTTCTTCTCCTGTTCTCTTCCTTTCTTTACTTCCTTCTATTTCATCCTCCTGTTTCCTCTTCATTCCTTTCTTTCCTTCCAGCTTTTCTTTGTTTTTGTTTCTTTTTTCTTTCCCTTCATCTCTTCTTATTTACTCTTCCTTTCTTTTCCCCTTGATTTCTTCTTTCTTTTTTCTCTTTCTTTCTTTCAATCTCCTCTCCCTGTTTTTTCATCCTTTTTCTTTCCCATATTTTATTTCTATCTCTTCTTCCTGATTCTCTTCCTTTCTCTATTTTCCTCCATCTCCTTTTCCTGTTTTTAACTTCCTTTCTTTCATTTCTTATATCTCTCCTTCCAACTTTCTTTTGTTCCTTTCGCCTCCAACTCCTCCTCCTATTTTCTCTTCCTTTTTCCCTCCATTTCTTCTCCTGCATTCTTTCTTTTCCTCCAGTTCTTCCAATTTTATTTTCTCTCCCCTTCCCCTCCAACTCTCCTTTCTGTTTTCTCTTCCTTCATTTCTTTTTATTCATTTCTTTTTTCTGTTTTCATTTCATTTACTTCATTCTCTCCAGTTCTCCTTTATGCTCTCTTTCTTTCTCTTTCCCTTCATTTCGTCTTTCTGGTTTCTCTTCTCTCTTATTCCAGCTCTTCAACTTTCTTTCTTTCTCTTCATTCTTCTTCTAGTTTCTTCCTTTCCCTCATTTCTTCTAATTCTTTGCTGAGTGAAGAAGAAATCAGCTCAAGTCTACAGAATGTTTCTTTCCAGGTCATAAAAAATCACATCATGCAAAGAAATAAAGCTATTCCAATAGAAGATATGGAACACTAGAAAGTTATGATAAGGAGAAAAGGTGATTATAAATGGTCCAGGATCACAGTTTGCCCCCTCCAGCTGACATCTAGACACCCAGAAATGGACTCAAAGAAAGTGTGAATAGTAGGACATAAAGAAGGCAACCAAAGAGTTTGCTCCATCTATGTAATAATAACAGATATCTATGCAATGAGCCATTCATCTGTAGGATGCATGAGCATCCAAGAAAACCTCCCCCAGGTTCTCCTGTCAGAGGAAAAACAAGGAAAGAAGGAGGAAGAGGAAGAGGCAAGGTTAGGCAGACTCATTGTCCATATTGGCTGAATAATGAATGATGGAGAGAAGACCTCACTGGTTTCGGGGAAGGTGTTATCCCATAAATTTCAGTCACTAAAGGTAACTCAGTGGCTCATTCCTGGGGCAAGGAAGGAGAGGGAATAGGACAGAAAAAATGTTCACTAAGAACCCATCACCAGAACCTGGTGCCCTCATTCCACATGTGTCAGGAATCTGCAGAGACTAGAACTACTTCACAGTGACCCAGATGGAAACATTCAACAAACTATACCAAGAGAAGATTGGGAGACTAGGTCAGGACCTGTTTCCATGGGATCAATGCTAAGATGGGTTGGGGGAGATCTGGTGTTCTCTAAATCACCTACATATGATCTGCAGATGGAGATAATTCTGCCTCCTCCCTCATATCCCTGGTCCCATATTTTCTGTTCTCTTTTCTTCCTGCTATAGTTAGCACAAAGAAAAGCAACATTCACCTTCAGGGTATGTTTCTTCCCAGAGTAAGAATGGGTTCTATTCCTCATTGTGCTAGTTTTACCTTTGACAGACATGTTTGCGATGCTATTGAGGGATGGTCCTTTTAATCCTGAGATTTTAAGTATTTTAAACATGAAAGAAAGTTGAATATTGTAGGGCTTCTCTGCCTGTTGATGTAATAGTGATTGCATTCATTTCTCAATACTTTAAAGATGCAAAGAGATGATAAAATGTGAAAATGCTTGCCTCTCAGAAAAAAAGTACAACCTGGTCTTGGGGATTACTTTCCATAATGATTGATTTTTATATCGCTAGTGATCTTTTGGTATTTCTGGTTTAAAACAGAAAAACAACAAACCACCACCAAGGGATGGGTTACACAGAAGGAAGTTTGGCAAAAATATATTTTCTGAAGTATTGCAAATGTAATTTGAAGAGTTAAATTGGAAAGGAAAAAACATCAAAGTTGCAATTATAGATAATTATGATCAGGTCCTGGTTAGTTGTAGCTATGAATGTGAATAACAAATCTTATAAAGGGGATATATGATTCTGATTCATATTGTATACTGATACCTTTAAACAGTGAAAATTAAAATACATGGGGTCACTCTATGGGATTCATTATTTGCACTAGTAGTTTGCACAAGTTTGCACAAGTTTAGGAAGAATAATAGAATGTGAAACACTCAGGATTTCACAGAACACCAGATTCAAGAAAGGAGTGAAACCAAGGCTCCCAAATGTCTATAGATAAATGTTTAAATTATAAGTATCAAGATAATGAATTCAAGAACTTAATACAAGGAATCAAACTTTTTTTAAAGAATTCAGTATATAGTAAATGAGTATTTTGGTACTTAGACACTGCTAAAGGCTGGGGCTACAAATATAATACAAGATAGTACTTCTGGAAGAGTTTATATTCTAATAAGGGACACAGAGTCAGAAGGGAGTGGTGGGCAGGGAAGCTACAAAATTAGGGAGGGGAGTTAGAGGGTGTCTGGAGCAGGCCGACATGGAGTCCGAGTTGGAAGAAGACAAGACACATGGAGAGCATCCAACAGGTCACAAAAGAGTTGTACTGTAGCAGACTAAAACTTTATATGACTGATTATTCAGTAAGTACACACTGAGTTGATTCAGCTTAGCACAGCTTCCTTTCCCCAGGTACCCATCAGGTTCTGCAGCCTTGTGGCCACACATGCCTGGAGCTCCTTCTGGTTATTTGGTATTCAGGTGACCAAGAAGTGGTGTCAACCACCAGAGTCAACCAAGTCACAAAGAGAGTCTCAAGACTTTTTATGAAAAAACTAGTCTAGCTAGCATGGGGACATTGTTCCTACTCAATTAGGCAATTAGCTTATGTTTGCTTTCCAGAAGAATTGAAGTCAATTTGGTTACTTTTCCAAAGCCATAGGTGGTGGGAATGGGGGAAATATGGTCCCAGTCCATTGGTGGGCCAGAAGGATGGCTGGGGAAAACCAGTAATGTGCTAAATTTGGAGAGGGCTGGTTATGGTGAAAACTCACCAATCAAATCCAGGCTCCAGAGTGGAGCTGTCATGGAGACTTACTTTCTGGAATGAACACCATAATGGGGATAAGATTAGTAAGTATAGGCCTGAATCTAAAGGAGCAAAGAACCACGTGATACATGGGGCTACTAGGAAGGGGTCACAGTACACAGAGCACTGGATCTGGAATCCAGGAAGACTTAAGTTCAAATCCAGTCTCAGACACATCCCAGTAGTATGACTTTGGCTAGGTTGCTGCACCTCTGTCTGCCTCTGTTTCCTCATTCATAAGGTTTTTGTGATGATCAAATGAGATAATGCCTTTAATGTACATTGAAAACCTTAGGCACAATGTAAATTTTAAATATTATCATTGGATACTCATGTGAAGAAATCCAAAGCCAGAGGGAGAAAACATGGTGAAGATCATTGGGGAGAATACCAGTGGAGAAAGGAAGAGCACACAAGAGCTCTCTTAGACATAAAGGGGAATGAATGAGGAGTTTAGGAAGCATCAGGAGTCTGGCAAAAAGGCAGGATGGAGTCATGATAAAGGAATACAATTATCCAGACCTACCTGGAGCTCTTGTGTTTTCTACTCAAAGTGGAAGAGTTGATGATGACTCCTCCACTGCCTCAGTGATAAATAGCAAGGTGTAGGGGTATTCAGAAAAACCTAGTTTCTTTGATGTGAGGGAGACCAAACACTTTTCAGGGCTATTTTGATGTCCAACTGCTTACCCAATTCTCACCTGTGGATCCAAGAATCTGTATTACATACAGAAGCCACAGCTCAGTAAACCATTTTTGGTACATGGGCTAATCCAGATTGAGAATAACCAAGAGTCTCAAACACATTGGTGAGTTGGGGGAGAAGGGGTCTGCTCAAAGAATGTGAAGACTTCCCCTAGCAGAATTGGTGAATGAGAACAATTTGCTGAAGCAAGCATTGTGGAGTGTTTGGACTTTGGTTAGACACTGAAGATGCCATGGTCATCCATTGCATCCCAAGTCATTACAGTCATCTTGACTTTCATCTTACCAGGGGATTTTGATGACTTTAGAAAAGGGAATGAGGCCAACTGTTTGCAACTCTGCCTCACATATATGTAATTTATGCAGGAGTCAAAAGATATCACCGATACTATTTTACCATTTTGCCTACCTTTGAGTACTGTGGGGACAGTAAATGATGAAGTGATGAAAGTGCAGATGAAGGTAAGTGATGAAGCAGCAGGTGCAGATACATTGGGAACTGTAGTCACAATCCTGTGCACAGATGACCCAGGTCACAGAGTCATCTTCTCACTGACCTGAAGCATTAGTGGCCCTTGGCAGCCTCCTAAGTGTTTGAGCAGCCTTTCCTGTGGACTATTCTTTGCAATTCCTATCATGAGAAAAGGGATAGAAAAAGAGTCCTAAAAACGTGCTTGATCCAACATTGGTCCACTTACTGTGATTGGCAAGGATCACACCTGCAGTTGAAACACACACACACACACACACACACACACACACACACACACACACACACTGTACAAAAACTTTTGCAAAGATGATTTCACTCATCATTGATACATGGAATCTGTATTCACTTATGGACAACACAAAACTCAGCAGATCTGAAAGATGAACAGCTCTTGTTGTGAGTAGGCTCAGTAGGTATCACATCCAAATAGCAGCCCTAAGTGAAACAAGATGGGTAAAAGCTTCCTGAAGTCGGAGCAGGATACGTGTTTTTTTTCTGGAGTGACCACTTTGATGGGGAACACCATGAAACTGAAATAAGTTTTGCAATCAAACTAATTGAGGCAACAAGCTTGTATATCTACCAAAAGGAGTGAATGACAGGCTCATGACAAGGAGGTCGCCACTTGCAGGAAAAGAGCACCCCGCCATCATCAATGCTTATGCTCTCCTGCTCCCCCTATGATGAACCTTGATGAGGTCAAAGAAAAATTTTATAAAGTCCAGGAGACCCTCATCATCCATATTCTCAAAGATACAAGTTTATAATTCTGGATCATTTTAATGCTAGAGCAGGTTCAGCCCACCAGTCATGGTAGGGAGAAGAATGGAAATGGTCGCCTACCACTGAAGACTGTGCATCTCTTTTTTAAAAAATTTTCATTTATTTAAGGAAATGGGGTTAAGTGACTTGCCCAAGGTCACAAAGCTAGGCAATTATTAATTATCTGAGATCGGATTTGAACTCAGGTCCTCCTGACCCAGTGCTCTATCTACTGTGCCACCTAGCTGCCCTGACTATGCATCTCTTGACCTCATTTCAAATACCATCTTCCATTCACTTAAACCCAATCAAATTTCCTGGATGCACCCTCCTAGCAAGCATCTAATAAACTTTATTATTGTAAGGAGAAGACACAGACAGGATTTGAGAATGAGAAAGGTAAGGGATGGCCCTGAGTCATGGACTGACCACAGACTTATCTGCTCCAAGTTAAGCATTTGAATTCAACTGAAGTGTTGGACCCAAGGCAAGACTTAATGCCAACAGATTAGTGCCTTTCTTCAAATGTGAAAGTTCCCTACTAATTTGTAGAGAAAGTTAAGCCAACCCATAGTTGTTAGCAGTGGAGCAGAAAAGGAGTGAATTAGCATCACGCTGATTCATTTGAACTAGAATGCTAACCAACATTAAGATTGCTTTCAGTATAAGTATGGAGAAATTCAGAAGTTGCTAAATGACAAATGAGAACTCCACTGTTATCAACAGCAATGTAGTTCATCCATCTCTAAGAAGACAATATTTAACTCCATCAAAACTAAAGTGCAGAGGATATTGTAAGTTGCAAAATGAATGATTTTGACTATATTAAATTAAAAAGGGGTTGCACTAATAAAATGAAGAGTAGAAGGAAGGCAGAAAGTTGGGAAACAATTTTTACAGATGGTATTTCTGATAATGGACTCATTTCTAAAATAGATCAAGAATGGAATCAAATTTGTAAGATTACAAGTCACTCCCCAAATGATAAATGGTCTAAAGGATTTATATAGGCAGTTTTCAGATGAGGAAATTTATTTATAGTCATATAAATTTATTTATAGTCATATTAAAAATGCTCCATGTCATTATTGATTAGAGAAATGCAAATTAAAACAACTTTGAGGAACCATCTCACACTTATCAGATTGGCTAAGATAACAAAAAAGAAAAAAGATCATTGTTGGAGAGGATGTGGAAAAATTGGGACCTTAATGCATTGTTGGTGAAGTTCTGATCTGATTCAGTGATTCTGGAGAACAATCTGGAATTATGCCCAAAGAGTAATAAAAAAGGACCAAATTCTTTGATCCAGCAATATCAATTCTAAGTCTATATCTCAAAGAAATAATAAAAAATGGGGAAAGTCTCATGTATTCAAAAATATTTGTTAGCTCTTTTTTTTAGTGGCAAAGAATAAGAAATTGAGGGGATGCTCATCAATTGGGGAATGGCTGAAATTATGGTATATTAATTTATGGAATACTATAATTCTGTAAGAAAACATGAGCAGTTAAACTTTATGGTAGTATAGAAAGATTTACATGAACTGATGCTAAGTATAATGAGCAAAACCCAAAGAACATTGTACACATTAAAAACAACACTGGAAGATAATCATCTACGATGAGATCCTGAGAGATCTGATAAGAACAATGCCATCCACATTCAGAGGAAAAAACTATGGAGTCTGAATGCAGAGCAAAACATACTATGTTCATTTTTTAAAAACTTATTTTATGTTTTTCCTTTTTTTCCATAGTTTTTTTCTTTCCCTTTTGTTCTAATTCTTCTTTCACAACATGACTATTTGTAAATCTACCAAAAACAAATGTTTATATACAATTTTTACAAATTATTCACTGCCATGGGGAGGGGGGGGAAGTACGGGAAGGTTGAAGAAAAATGAAGAACTAATCAATTTGCAAATAGATGAATGTTGAAAAACTACCAAAGAAAATATTTTGAAAAATAAAATAAAATTTCAGTTAAAAAGGCTAAAGTGCAAGCAAAATTAAAAGACATAGGACATGGCTCTGAAATTCAGTTTTACTCTAATACTAACAATCCAAAGTTCTTTTATGATGCCCTGAAGGTCATTTGTGGGCCAAAAACCTATGATGCACCATACTGATGGTGTCACATTAATTAGTGATAAATTCATGATCCTGGAGTGATGGATCAAATTCTTCCATGGTGTTCTCAACAGACCATCATCAATTAATGTTGAAGCCACTGTCTGTCTTATAACTCTGGTTGAAGTTAATCCCTCCCTAGCCAAAATTCCAACTCAAGAGATTTTGAACATCATTAAGGTATTTTTATATAGTAAAGACCCTAGTACTGATTTTATTCCAGCTGAGATTTACAGGGCCAGGGATCCACTGCTCTTTCAAAAGCTGACTGAAACTACCTGCATTATATGACAAATTATACCATTATATAGTAGTTATCCCCCAAGAGTTCAAGGACGCCTCCATTGTTCATCTCTATAAAGGAAAATGAGACCATCATGGGGTGGGAGGGTCTCTCTTAATCTTTACTGGCAAGATTCTTGCCAGAATCCTCCTTAGTAGACTCATCTTTCACCTGCAAGACTATCACCTCCCTGAGAGCCAGTGTGTCTTCAGAAAAGGCCAAAGAACAGTCGGTATGGTGTTTGCTGCCCAGCAACTCCAGGAAAAATGCCAGGAGTAGAAAAGATGTGTGTACACAATATTTTTAGTTCTTATTAAGGCCTTTGACACTATTAGTTGGGGGCCTAATGGGAAACCATAAATTGATTGCCCAGAGAAGTTCCTCAGTATTTACCCAAATTCCATGACTGCCCTGCTTGCATGCATTCTGGACAGTGAACCATGCTGTCTTGCTTTCCGAGTCACCAAGAAACTGAAAGAAGACTCTGCCCTTACTCCCATGCTATTCAGCATGATTTTTCATCAGTATTGTCAGATGCCTTCAAGGAGGATGAAAATAGAATCCATATCAGCTTCCATCCTGATGGTAAATGACTTAACTTGAAAATGCTCCATGCTAAAACTAAATTGAAAGGAGAACTGGTGAGTGACTTTATGTTCTCAAATGATTGTGGACTCAATCTGATTTCAAATGCAGCAAAGTACAGATTAATTAGTTCTCTGCTGCTTGTGCTAGTTTTGGTAAAGCTATCAACATTAAGAAAACATAGGTACTAGTGACAGCTAGATGGCACAGTAGATAGAGCACTAGTTCTGGAGCCAGGAGGACCTGAATTCAAATCCGGCCTCTGACACTTAATAGTTGCCTAGCCGCGTGACCTTAGGCAAGTCACTTAATCCTATTGTCTTAAATAAATAAAATTAAAAGAAAAACACAAGTTCCCCACCAGCCAGCAGCAGGCCATCCATAGAGGGAAACATAAGTTAAAGTAAATGGAGAAAAAAGTTCACTTATTTTGAAGTATATTTTCCAGGATATACACATAGATGATGGTATTAATGCACACATTGCCACAGCTAGCTCAGTGTTTGAGAGGCTCCAAGGGAAAGTGTGAAAGAGAAGAGGTATTAATCTACCTACTAAAATAAGCATCTAAAAATGGTGCTGACCTCATCTCTCTCTGCCTGCGAAACCTGGACAGTCTACCAGCACCATACCAGAAAACTGAATCGTTGCCATTTAAATTGTCTTAGGAAGATTCTGAAGATCCCCATTAGGAGAAAATACCAGACACTAGGATCTTTTCTTTTTTGTCTTTTTTTTTTGGGGGGGGGTTGCAAGGCAGTGGGGTAAAGTGACCTGACCAAGGTCACACAGCTAAGTTATTATTAAATGGCTGAGGTCAGATTTGAACTCAGTTCCTCCTGACTCCAGGACCGGTGTTCTATACACTGCACTAGTTACCTGCCCGCTGGGGTCTTTTCTTGGGGTAATTGCCAAGCATTCAAATTCTACTGCAGAGAACAAAACTCCAATGGTCTGATCACATTCTTCAAATGCCAAAACATGCTTCCCCAAAAGACCATTTTATAAAGAACTCATAGAAGAAAGGTGATCATATGGAGGACAGGAGAAGGGTTACAGGAAAATTCCCAAGGTCCCTCTGAATAACTTTGAAATCTAGAGTGAAACACGTAAACACAGGCACAGGCGGCTCACCATGGTGCCCCCACATCAAAGAGAATGGTGTGCTCTCCAAGCAAAGCAGAATTGCAGTAGCACAAAAGAAATGTGGGATGTATATCTTTAGAGACATCTTCAGTCCAAATGTTCACGTGGACTCTTTGTGCTGATCTGTGCTAGTGCCTTCTGAGCTCTTATGAATCTGATCGGCCACAATCAGACACACTGTACCCAATATAGTACTGTCATTTGGTCTCATTAGAGAATGAAGAATAAGCAGTTATAACTTTCTCCTTCAAAAATGGAGAAATCAATAATGGGACATTTCATTCTGGATTTGGATTCTCATCAGCAAGGAAGTGAGAATGGTAAGAACCTTGGAGGGTGGGGCAAGTCTAGGGTTCCATCTTTGAGGTTGAGGTAGAATGGAAGAATTTCAGCATACATAGTCTGAAATAAGCATTAGAACTCCAAATAAAAAAGCAGATTTCAAAGAAACAGGGGAAACATAAGCAGGATCTCATCGACTAAATTTCTGGAGAGGAATCCAGTCAAGAAGGAATGAGAAACTCAAGAATTAAACATTGAATCCATGAAGGAAAGTTGCGCTGATGAGGACGAAAACAATAATTGTCTATTGCAAAAAGAACAATATACATATGCAGAAAAATATACTAAATCAAATTATGAAAAGACATGTTTAGATGATAAAAACAAAGGCAGATAATAGAGGATGGATATAAAAGTATGACATTTCTTTCAAATCATTTCAAGAGTAGGGAAAGTTCAGAATGTGCTGAGTCTAGCAAGGTAAGAGAAAGAACTTTTTAGTTAGTATTAGGACAAAAAAAGACAAAGAAGGAATAGAATCTATGCTTAGGGTGGATTGAATAATCATATAATTACAGAACTCAAGCTGGAAGGGACTTGGGGGACCAGCTAGGCCATGTACTTCACTACTTTATGAGAAAACTGAGGTATCAAGAGATGAAAGATATAGTCCAGAGTCACACAGCTAGTTTGAAGATAGATAGGAGCAAAGGCCTTTCTGACTCCTAAATCCAACACTCTACATGCTTTGCCAACAGAAAGATAGAAGCAGAAACTCTCCGTTTTTATATTGCTTCTCTCTGCCAAAGAAAATAGTTTTAGGACAAGAATGGATGGAAGAAATGTGATGAGCAGATAATTCGTGCCCCAAATTGTAATGGGATAGATAGAAAGAGGGTAATGAGCTGTTCTTGGTAACATCAAATGCCTTGATACAAATAAATATCCTTGGATCCTGAAAGATTTGGCAACTAGAATGACAGAGATCCCCTTAGTGATGTTTCTACTTTAATCATTGACCAAAATGCCAGAATATTGAAGATAGGTACATTTGGTCTGGATATACAAAATTAGGAAAAGAATGGGGCCTTTTGATATAGACCGGTGATTTCAGTTTTAGATTTTAATTACTGGAATATTTCTCAAATTCTGGTAGGTATGGCTCCTGACTTCATAGTCTTCTATCTCTTTTCTCTCTGGGATGATACTGGCTCACCCAGAGGCATGGTAACCATGCATTCCCATGGTAGTAGGGGACAGCACTGGCTACCTACCTGCTCTGGTTACTTTCCTGTTTAAGATTGTCAAGTTGAACCCCAATGGTATATTTCCCATTTAACAAATCAGTCAAGATGACAATATTCTTTAATATGGTCATTAATAGCTGTCAAGTAATCTAGTGAGGAATGGCATTTAATGAGATACATTTATGACTATACACATTGATTTTAATTGCTTATATATCTTAAGAAGTAAATTCTTATGAAATTTGATAAAAAGATTTTTTTCCTGTTCTGTCACTTTCCTTCATCTCCTTGGTGTATTAATTTTGTTTCTTTTCAGGTTTATTGCTTCTATCTTTGGCTTCCTTAAGACTCCATCTCCTATTCACATATGAAAGGAATATTACCTACTTTTCTAAAAATTTTTTATAAATTATCTTTAATATTAAGTCATGTATCAATTTATAATGTGCTATGGAATAATTGGTCTAAATCTAATTTCTGTCAAACTGCTTCCCAGTTTTCCCAGATATTTTGAACAAATTAGGAATGATTTTCTACATAATTTATGTTTTTTCTTTTATCAAACACTGAGTTATTGGGTTCTAATGTTTCCAATTCTGCTTTAGTTCCTTATTCTGTTCTATTGACCTACTTCATTTTTTTAACCAATAACAAATTGGATTGATGATTATTCCTTTATAATATAGTTTGAGATCTGGATGTGCTGCTTCTCCCTTTAGTCTTAACTTTTCTCATCATTTCTACTAATGAACTGTTTTTTATTTATTTTATTTTATATTTTTATTTTTTTTTTTAGATTTTTGCAAGGCAACTGGGGTTAAGTGGCTTGCCCAAGGCCACACAGCTAGGTAATTATTAAGTATCTGAGATCGGATTTGAACCCAGGTACTCCTGACTCCAGGGCCAGTGCTTTATCCACTACGCCACCTAGCTGCCCCTAATGAACTGTTTTTTAAATATATTTTCATTTACTTTGTTTAAAATTTCCAATTACATATAACCTTTTTTTAAATTTTGAGTTCCAAATTCTCTCCTTTTCAGCTCTTCCCACACCATTTGGGAAGGCAAATAATATGATAATTTATCATATTAAACATGTAAAGTTATTTTTTAAAAATTCCTTTTTTCTATGTTGCCAAAAAATACACAAAGGAATCCCAAACAGAAAAAGTTTAGAAGACTATATTTTAGTCTCTACTCAGAGTTAATCAGCTCTCTTTCTATGGGAGTTGATAGCATTTTTCATGATGGGTCCTTTGGAATTGTGTTGGATCATTTTTTTGACCAGAGTAGTTGCTTTTCACAGGTGAATATCCTTCCAATATTGCTGTTACCATGTACAGTGTTCTCATTCTACTCATCCATTAAACCGGAGCTCTAGAGTCAACCAAGCTCCTTTTGGACTTTAATTCTGCAATTGCTGGCATATCAAAGGAAAACCTGCCAAGGTTAAGTGTGTCACAATTTTTTCAATCAGTAAAAACATTTTGAGCATTCACTCCTAATATATATAGACTTATTCATGTGTCCCAATAGAAGCATCATTATTCCTTTACAAATCATATACTTTACCATTGTACTGTTGTCTGTCCTTCATTTTCTTTTTTTTTATTTTGGATGTATTTTTATTTCATACTTAAATACAAAAATAAGAAAAAATCCCCCTGTGCTCAGCAAACCACAAGATAGGAGTCATAACATAAAGCAACAAATTCCATTTCAAGGAATCCTACGTTGCAAATACAATACATTGTGTTAGGAATTGTCTTTTCTTTCCTTCCTTATAGGTTTTCTTCTGTTCTTTGCTGGCACTCTTTAGCTATTTCCCTCACCTCACCCATAGCCAGCAGTTATGCCATAACACTGCTTCTGCAGGCATGTACTGGTTGCTTCTAGCCCAGGACCATGTCTCACCTGAACAGCTAGTCCTTCATCAGGGGAAGTTCCCTCTCTTCCCTGCCAGACACTAGACTTCCCACATTGTCCCAGGAGGTGAGAATTCCTGTGGCTGAGACAGAGGCTACCCCCCACTAGGACTGACCTAAGGACTGGCCTCTTACTATTTCAGGGAGCTAGCCTAGACGTATTTGCACCTCACTCTGTCTCCTCCAGATCTTCTACAGTTATCCCAGTAAGACCACTGTTCTGCCCCAATTCTTATTATTTTTGCTGCTCCGCATTTAACCTGATGTGTTTTTTTGACTTGTTTGTGGAGGAAAAGCTTAGAATTTTCTGACCATCTTCCCAGAATCCTCATCCTGTCTTTCATTTTCAAAAGAGGACCAATGACATCATGAGATGATGTCTTGACTCATATGTGAATTGGCTTTAAGTGAAGCAGAGTGGCACAAAGTTGTCAGCCTCAATCTCTGTCCCAGGATCATCAAAGTCCAGTGGCAGGATAAAAGTTAAGATGATCTAAGATGACCCAGGATGTAGAGAATGACCCTGAAGTCTTTCATGTCTGACCAAGTTCTAAGAGCGCCCCAGCACTTCCATCAGTCAACTTCATGGATGTTGGAACAAACTCTTTACATCTACCCATTCCAGGGGGAAGTCATCACATGCTTCGGGGTAGACACCATCCTAACTCTGCTGAGAGCTTTACTGAGTTATGGTCACAGTGCATGCAATAGCTTCTTGAAACCACAGGAGAGAGTCTAGTGCCAGGCCGACACTAGGTGGATGAGTTACCCTTAGAAGGGCTTGGAAAGCCCTCACATCAGAGGTGCTAATCTTCCCTTAATATCCCATAAACCCCTAAGGATTAGCACATTGCTTTTTTAAGAAATGAGATAAAAAGGAAATAAACAATATTTCAAAATATTTTATTTATTTACAATTCAAAAACCTTTTTATTCTCACTAAAACATACAGCTCTGAATGAGAACAAAAATAATTAAACATGCTTCATCAGTTTAAAAAAATTAACACTTTATAATATAATTACAAAGTCTGATTCCAAGTCTGAATTCAGATCATATAAATATTTGGTTTCAATTGTTGTCATTTTGTTTTTTTTATTTAATATTTTATTTCACCACCAATAAAATGTAAAACCAATTATCATTTTTTTAAAAAATCATCTTAGGGTGGCTAGATGGCGTAGTGGATAAAGCACTGGCCTTGGAGTCAGGAGTACCTGGGTTCAAATCCGGTCTCAGACACTTAATAATTACCTAGCTGTGTGGCCTTGGGCAAGCCACTTAACCCTGTTTGCCTTGCAAAAACCTAAAAAAAAAATCATCTTACACTGGCATGTAGATCCAGTTTGAACTTTCTCTTCCACTGACAGCATATCACCTACTTAATCAATCAATCAATGAATAAACTTATATTTGTGCCACCCTGCCTCAAAGACCTAGGCACTATGCTAAAAATGGCAGATTCTAACCACCTCCCAAAAAAGGGAAAAGATATTTCCTATCCTCAGGACTTTGCAACTAATAGGAAAGACAACATGCAAATAAATATAAACAAAGGAAGCTATACATATATATATATATATATATATATATATATATATACATATATACATATATATATACATATATATACACACACACACAAATAGGATAAATAAGATAGAATTAACAGAGGGAAGGCATACACTGAAATTAAGAAAAGTTGTGGAAGCCTTCCTGTGGAAGGTGGGACTTTATTATTTTTATTTTATTTTTAACATTTACTTTTAAATTTTTCAATTCCAAATTTTCTCCCTCATCTATTGAGAGAGTGAGCAACATGATATCCATTATACATGGGAAGTCATGTGAAACATATTTCTATATTAACCATGTTGGGGGAAAAAGGCAAGAAAAGATAAAAAATAGGCTCCAATCTGTACTCAGAGTTTCTTGGTTCCATCTCTGGACATGAAAAGTATCTTTCATTATGAGTCCTTTGGAATTATCTTGGATAAATGTATTGGTCAGAATATATCACATTTGATCATCATCATATTCTTGCTATTGCTGTTGCCCCAGTCATTTCATTTATGTTCAACTCTTCATGATTCCATTGGGAATTTTCTTGGAAAAACATTGGAAGGGATTGCAATTTTCTTCTCCAATCATTTTACATATGAGGAAACCAAGGCAAACTGGGAGACTTGCCAGATTCACACAGATAGCAGGTGTCTGAGGCCAGAGTGAATCTCAGGAAAATTTTCCTGACTCTGGGTCCAGCATTTTATCCACTGCAACCCCTAGCTGTCCATCTTGCTGCTAATCTGTACAACAATCTCCTGGTTTTTCCTCACTTTTCTTTTCAGCATTTCAAATAAATCTTTCAGGGTTTTTCTGAAGCCACTCCCTTCCTCATTTCTATTCCACCACAAATGTATAACACAACTTGTTCATCCATTTCCCAGTTGATGGGCATCCCCACAATTTCCAATTCTTTGTTATCACAGAAAAAGCTGCTAGAAATAATTTTGGACATATAGTTCTTTTTTTCTTTTTCTCTGATCTCTTTAAGATACAAGCCTAGAAGTGGTATTGCTGGGTCAAAGTATATGCACAGTTTGATAGCCCTTTAGGCATACTCCAAAACTGTTTCCAGAATAGTTGAACCATTGATTTTTTTAACCACCTGTTCAAATCGTTGGACTATTTATCAGTTGGGGAATGATTTTTTTTTAATAAATTGAGCTCAGTTCCTTCTTTATTTGATAAATGAAACATTTATTAGAGAATCTTTTAAAAGTTTCCCCCATTCTTGCCTTTCCTTCTAATTTTGGCTTCATTGGTTTTGTTGGTGCAAAAACTTAAATTTTTTGTAATCAAAATTGGCCTGTTTATTCTTTATGATCCTCTCTGTTTGGTCATTAAATCTTCCTTAGCCATAGATCTGTCAGGTACATTTTCCCATGCTCCATTAATTTATGTCTGATACCATTCTTTTTTTGTCTAATTATGTAACTATTTTGACTTTATCTTAGTATTTGATGTGAGAATTGATTAGCCAGACTACTTTCTAATTTCCCAGCAGTTATTGTTGAATAGTGAGTTTGGCCTAATTTGGTATGTTTGGACTCTTCAAGCACTAAATTACTATGATAATACTCTATGTATTTTGTGTATATAATTCATTCCACTGATCCCACCACTTTATTTCTCAGTCTGCACCACATTGCTTGGATTATTATAAGCCAGTAGGCTTATAATAGAGTTTGAGATCTAGTATTGCTAGCTCACCTTTTCTCTCTCTTTATTTCATTGATCCCCTTGATGTTCTTTTCCTTATATTATTCTAGGTGATTTTTTTAATTATTCTTAAGATCTATAAAATAATTCTTTGGTAGTCTGGTATGGCATTGATTAATCAAATTAATTAGGAAGAATTGTCATTTTTAATTGTTGGCTTAGCCTATCCATAAGTAATTAATATTTATCAAGTTGTTTAGATCTGTCTTTGTGTGGAAAATATTGCATAATTTTGTTCATGTAGATCCTGAGTTTGTCTTCAAAGATAGACTAGCATGTATTTTATATTATCTGCAATTATTTTAAATCAATTTTTCTTTCTATCCCTGCTCAGTTTTTTGGCAATTTATTAAAATGCAGATAATTTGTGTGGATTTGCTTTATATTCCACAATTTTGCTATTGTTCTTAATGGTTTCAATCAATTTTTAATTGACTTTCTAAAATTCGCCAAGTGTACCATCATACCATCTGCAAAGAGCAATAGCTTTGCTTCCTCACTTCCTCTTTATATAGCTTCAGGTTTTTTTCTTGTTGCTATATTATTGTCTTATTGCATAGCTAGCATTTAATGCTATTGTATAATAGTGGCAATAAGGGATATCTTTCTTTCACTCCTGATCCTGTGGGGAAAGCTTCTAATTTATCCCTATTACAGATTTTGGTTGCTCTTGGTTTCAAATAGAGACTACTTGTCATTTGAAGAAAAGTTCCATTTACTCCTTTGTTTTCTAGTATTTTTAATAGGAATGGGTTTTGAAAGTATGTATGTATACTATCCATGGAGATATGTATATATCCATGTATATGTATGTGTGTGTATGTGTTACTGTCCTTTCCATGCTAGCATTTTAATTAAATTTTTTACATTATTATTCATTAGGGAAATTGCCTGAATTAGAAAATTTTCTTTCTCTGAATCTGCTCTCTCTGATTTAGGTATTAAAACTGTATTTTGTTATAGAGAGAATTTGGGAGATCCCAGAATGCTGGCTTTTATTTGGGACTTGGAGATCAAAGAGTTCAATACTTGGAGAAGAGGAGGGAGAGCATTCCAGTCTGGAGAAAGCCAGAAACTATGGCCAGAGATGGAGGGTCTGCTGTCTGGAATAATCAGGAAGGCAGTGTCAACAGGTAGAAGAATGCTTATTGGGGAAGTGACGTGTAAAACAAGACTAGAAAGGTAGGAGGTGGCAGCTTACGAAGGGCTTTGGATGACAAACACAGCATTTGGTATAGGAACCTGGAGGCCATAGGGAGCTACTGGAATTTATTGAGTCAGGGGCTGACATGGTTGGTCCTAAGCTTTAGGAAAATCACTTTGGTGGCTGAATGAAGGATGGAGTAGAGGGGAGAGACTTGAGGAAGGCAGCCCCCTGCCCCAACCCCGGAACCAGCCATTCCAATAAGCCAGACTGGAGCAAGTACTGGAGCTGCCCTAGAGGAGAGGGCAGCTAGTTTTCTTGCATTGGTATACCCAGCACCTAGCACCTCTGTCTCCCTACATATTGTTCTACCTGCCCATGTACCTATTGATCTTAACCACTGACCGATGAGTCTATCTACTGACCTAAGTATGACTTGTGGGATTTTTTCCCAGGGTCAGGATCTCTCCTCATCATACTTTGGGCCTGGGTGTTTGTCCTTTTTCTCACCTTGGGTCCCTCACTTCTTGTGTAGACCTCTTTTTCCTGGGGTTCAGATCCCCTAGATCTTTGAGTCGAGAATGCTAGAGTTTTATTGTTCTCTGGTATCTCATGACCTAGACCCGAGCATCTCAGCTTCCAGTTGCTGCCATTCCCCAAAGCTTCCAAGATCCTCACTGTAGGGATTTCTGATAAACTTCTGGTTTCTCAGAAGTTCTCATGTCTGGGGTCTCAGGCTACAAGTGTCCCCCACTTGGCTGGGGGAAGGGCTTTCCTATTGTCCTCAGATGGACTTTTGGTGCAGTTTGGGACCAAAGCAATGCTCACATGGGGCAAGGCAGTCAAGGAGAAGACGGCAGGCTAGACATGGAGTTGAAATGACAGTGAAGTGAGCAGCATGGCTAAAGCCTCTGAGGAAATAATGATCCTAGACAGGCAATCACCCATCGAGAGAGCAGGCCTCAAGACATCCAGTCCTTAGGTGGGCTGAGCAGCTGGTAGGGGGAAGGTGCAGTCTGGAGAGTGAGTGATTTATTTCTAAAAGAAATATCAAATGGAGATTCCTGGTTTTGCCAAAATTCTCTTTTTTCTGTTTTCCTCTGTGTGAAAGGGAATGATTCTTTTTTGGGGCATTTAAGGTCAAAATAAAAAATTAAATATAAAAAAAGTAGGTTGTGAACTGAGAGTATGGGTGTAGCTTTAAGGCAGCTGCCCCAGAGAGTGGGCAATGTAGCCAAGTTTGGAGAGCCCAGCAGATCAAAATATGACTCAACCAATATTAAAAATTATGACAAACAGCCCACAATAGGTATGAACAGATTCTAAGGAAACACTGAATTTTCCATAGATGAAATAAATGATTTCTTCAATGAAATAAAAGCATTTGGAGAAAGAATTGGAAGAAAAAATAAGTTCAGAATAGAAAATGGTGAATTATTCTTTTACATATTGCAATCTTGTAAATTCCTCTTAGGCCATAAAATTTAAAGAAAAATTAGATCCATCAAATGAAGCATGCTTCCCTTAAAGTCATATATGTTGAACAAATTTAATTAAATAGAGTAATAATCATATATATATATATATATATATATATATATATATATATATATATACCCAAGGGAAATAAACCTCATCAAACTCAATAGATAAACTAAGTCAGGTTATGGAATAAACTACATTTAGAAGGTTCAAAAATAAACTGACTGAGGAGGAAGATTTACATGTTGCCAAGGAATCAAAGACAGTAAAGATTTTTTTTTTCCCTGGCTTCTTAGCTTGGTCTTTGAGTAACTTCACATTTCCAAGTCAGGTGTAAATCAATAAGTGAAATAGGTGAAATCAATAAGTCAAAATTCAAAAACTCCTAATACAGTTTCCCTTATTTTGATCACAAAAAAGTTTGCAACATTTATAAATTCAATCAACCTCTGTCTTGGTCATATTCTCAACTGGACTTATGTACACATTCCTAGGGGAATATTAGAAATATTGGATACTGAATACTAAACATTGGATATAATAGTAAACCTAAAGTAACATACCTATGATTATTAGTATTAAATAATATAAGGTCTTCTTGGTCCAAGCTTGTTCCTGATAACCACCTCCTAATGACCATTTAATCAGCTTATTTCATCTCCAATCTTAGCTGTGCTATGGAGTCAACTGCTCCTTGGAAACATTTTCTGGTGGAGATTCCCCAGGATTGTTCTAGAGAGGTGTTCCTCCTAGTATACCAGTTTTCTTGGTTCCAAGTCACATGCAGAAGTTCCATGAATTGACTAGTTCATGTAGTGAAAACCAGTTCAAATATTATGGAGCTAACCTGATTAACAACAGAGTTATAAGAACACCAAATAGGAACCGATAATTCACCTGGAAGTTCCAAGAAATTGCATGCCACTTGTTCTTTCTAGCTTTACCTGAACCCTGTACTGATATGGAAAATGCAATCCACAGTCTGAAGGAAGAATCTTAAAGAGGATCCATGAGGACCTGACTTCTATCTCTTAATATTATCAAAGAAAGTCTTCAAAACAGGAAAAAAAATATTTAAAAATTTTCTTTATAGTTATAAATGCAATTTCATATGTAAAATTCTTGATCTAATTTTGAGAACCTATGACTGAAATGTGATCAAAGTATGAATATCCCAGGAGAAAAAAAGAAGAGAAGAAATTTTTTTAAAAATTCATCTGTATATATTAAATTAAAGCTAAAGAATGTTCAGTATTTTATTCATCTTTTTTTCAGTCTTGTTCTTAATTATCTTTAGATCAAAGAAATTAAAAATATACATCATCCAGGAACATTATATTTTTTAACTATTCTTAATTGAAATATCTGGAAACCAATCTTAGATACTGATACATAGATAGTCATCCTAATTACTAGATAAAAGTATAATCTTGTTGCATTTCTCACAGTAGTTTATTGAAACTTAAAACTTTGACTTTTCAATAAAACATATTTTTATCACAGCTATTTCCCCCTTTGAGGAGGGGACACATACACATGCATGCAGCGCATGTGTTTGTGTGTGTGTGTGTGTGTGTGTGTGTGTGTGGCTTAATTTTTATTTTTACAAGTCAGACTCTCATAGATACACATATGCATGTGTTTATGTGGGTGCTTATAGAGAGAGGTATATAGATATAGCTATAGATATAGATGTATATAAAACTACATCATCTAAAAGAGAGATGGCACTGTGCAGATATGAAGTCACACAGGAATGCTTAAAAAGAGATGGATGGCAAGCCTAGGTTTATTGTCATCATTGCTTAGGTTAGATAGTTGAAACAAAGAGTGACCACAAATTTAGAAGAGTAAAATTTTAATTGCCTACTTGCATCCTATTAAAGTAACTCAGAGATTCAAAAAGATTCATTATTAGGAAAAATGTTTTTATAGTTTGCCTGCCCTGATTGTGTAGTTTGCTATGAAAGGAAGGAGGAGAGAGCTTATGATAAATCAGCCTTGTCCCTTCCAGAGCACAGACCACCATAAGAGGATATAAACATAACAAGATAAAACTTCCTTCGCTTTCTTTGATTCCAGGTGGAGACTCTTAAACAATTGCCAAGCAATCTATCAGATTAAAAAAAAAAATCTCTTCCTCCAAATCAAATTTGTAAACCCTATTACTTCATCTGAAAGGTCCTAGTTCCTCATTAAAACCACTTCATTATTTTATAATTCTACAAGGTATTGTCAACAAAACTGATAAAATGTTATGACCCTGACCAAATAGAAGGTCCCACGAAACTTGGTGAGTATCTAAAATTTCATAGATGGGGGGGGGATTCTTTTTTCTCCAAATAGTAAGTTATTATTTTGCATTTTAAAGCAAAATATGCCAAATTAAATGCTTAACAGTTTTTGTGATCACATTCTGTACCAGCTCAATTATTAATCTAACATCTAGATTAAAAGAGAAATTAATTTCTTAAAGATACAATTGTATCATCCTCTGGAAATCATTGCTCAAATTCACAGTATTCTTTAGGCAATGATTTCCCAAATATCAAATTGAAAGAAAGATGAGAAGCCTGGCAATGGCATAAACAATATTATTGATTTTTATAACATAAAACAAAATGAATAGCCAAACTAATAACATTATTTCATTTGAATAAATTCCAACTCATCTTACATAGAAAATAATTTCATCCATTTATCAATTTGGCATTCCATATGAATTGCATTCAAAAAAAGGGAGAAATTAAACTTTTAATCCTTATTCATGAAATTTCTAAGCATAACACCTCAATACCAAATATCCATTAATGTCTCACCCATCTATAGAGAGAAGGTCAGAAACCACAATTATCCTGATAGAAGAACATATTACATTTTAAATGAAAACACACTAACTTAGTTTCAGGACAAAGTCAAATCAAATCTAGATATACATTCACAGATGGTGTCATTCAATTTTCCCCAAGAACCGCCAACTGCCAGCTCCTCAAGCTATAGGGTCCACTGCTTTCAATTCATTTATAGTAGCTGTCCTTCATTATCTCCCTCTTTTGGGGCTTCATGAGATTTTCTCAAATTGGGGAAATTGTAAGCATAATGGTATTGTGTTTTTGTTGTCATGTCCCCATTGTGACCCCTTTAGGGTTTTCTGTAGTGAGATACCATTTCCTTCTACAGTTCATTTTACAGGTGAAAAAACTGAGGCAAATGATTAATTAAGGTTAAATGATTTGCCCAGGGTCATACAGATATTAAGTCAGATCATGACTGTATATTCCCACACAAAGATTAAAACACACTCTTCTAATGGTCCTCCAAGGACAGAATTTTGGTAAGCTGTATTCAAATAATCCTATATTGGAGATTTATTTCTCTGGTTTCCATTTGGTAACTCATAATAAGATAGAATATTATCAATGTCAAATTGCTAACAGGCATTTCTTCAAATTATTTCTCATATCTTTCTTAATTCAATGAGATTTTAAAAACCTGCTAATATCTCTCTTTCTCAAACTCCAATTCTTAACTTTCAAACCTTCTATTCACACTGGGTCAGAGTAAATGAATTCCAACTTCCTTTAACTGTCTACTCATTCCCATTTCATCTCTACTTGCTTAAAAACTTTCTCTTTTTCCTTCCTGTGGATTTTGATTAACTCTCTTCAGACAGCACAATTGGTTCTCTCTTGTTACCCTCTAATTCAACCCTTCCCTCTACCTTCAGTACTTTCCTTATTTCCATCTTTATTCTCATCTCATCCTTAGTTCACAATCACATACAAATCTAACACTTCACTGAATCTTTCTTGTATGAATTTTCTTATCTTTGACCTCTCAGTCCTTCTCAGTCAAGTCCAACTCTTCATGACTGCTTTGGGCTTTTCTTGGCAAAGATACTAGGAGCAATTTGCCATTTTCTTCTACAGTTTATTTTCTAGATAAGGAAACTGAGGTAAATAGGGTTAAGTGACTTGTCCAGAGTCACCCAGCTAGTAAGCATCTGAGGGTCACCTGGAACACAGGAAGAGGAGTCTTCCTGAGTCCAAGCTGAGTACTCTATCTCTCCACCATATCACCTAATTTCTCTTCAAACTGCATAGTCTCAGAGGTGATTTTTGCCTCTAATTTACTTAAACAATCTTCAGAAGGTATTCATAAAAGAAGGCATCACTTGATAAGACCTACAGGCTTAATAATGCCAATCAATTTTTTTTTCCCATTCTTAAAGTAGTAAAATTACTTTCTACTAAAACACTAAATCTATCACGTTTCTAAGGAAAATGTGATTTTAAAAAGGCCTTAAGCATTGTTTACATTTAAACTCAGTTTCAGGAAGCAGCAAACCTTGCCCTTCCCCCAAAACATCCATTAATATATATTGGCATCTGGGGCAGCTAGGTGGCGCAGTGGATACAGGACCGGCCCTGGAGTCAGTAGTACCTAAGTTCAAATCCAGCCTCAGACACTTAATAATTACCTAGCCGTGTGGCCTTGGGCAAACCACTTAACCCCATTGCCTTGCAAAAAAAAAAAAAACAAAAAAACCTAATACATGCTGGCATCTACAAAACATTCAAATCTCAATTTAGAAATTTCTAGTAAAACTATCACATTTCAGCTACCAAGTTAATCTCCAATTAGGCTACAATGCCATAAATTCTCCCTTTTTTTCTTTTGTCCTCATCTCTGCCACTCATCTGTCCAGGGTTAAGATGGAGAAGAGACTGTTATTAGATCCTGATCCAAGAGTCAATGGAACTAAGTCCCTGCTTATTGGGAAGGGAAGTTCACCATCAGAACTGCAATATATCACAGAGAGCAGGGAAAGAGGATTAGATATCAAACTACATTAACTTAAATGATAGTGTTGAATCCTCCCCATTTTCCAACCATTCTAGGATCATGGGGTTTCAGGTATAAGCTCTAAGAATTTGAAACAATGCCAGTTGGGCTAAGGGTGCAGGTCCCTTTCCAGTGTCCTCTCTGCCTATAATGCAGATTATACTATCTTAGAAAAGAAGCCTGAGAGCTGATTCTGGAATCCTGGTGCTCTTCCTAGGCTTCTTGAGAGTTTGGGAATATGATAGTTGCATTCAGTACTTCCCTTGCCCTAAGACAGGGACTAACACTGTGAACCATTTTTTTTCTTGTTCAATCCATTTCCCCCTTCTCTCTTTTATTCTCCTATCATAGGTACAGGTCATGAGGAATGAAGTCATCATTGTTTTAGCTTCCCAACTAGGGGCAATGTAAAAAAAGAATTCTGGGTCTCCCTGAACCTTTGTTGGAATTCTTGGATCCTCAATCCCTGCAATCTCAAAGCTGTCTTTAGTCTTCCCCATCATTCCAAAGAATGTTCATTTGCTCCTTGGCTAAGCTCCCTAAATCTGCTCCAGTTTGTTACTCTCCCTTTTCTTGGGAAGACTTAGGGAAATGTATTAGACTGAGAGTTGGGGGATCCTGGTTCCTCCCTTGCATAATAAGGTGGGATTTTCTGATCATCAAAGCCCACAGACATATGATAGGGAAAGTCATCAAAGTCTATTGCTGGGCAACCTGTTTTTCAACTTTAAGTCAGAATTTCTGATTCTCAGAGTCTGTCCAAATCTACCAGTAAGTCATTTGGTAAAGCTATAGATTCACTATAGCTCATCTAAGCACACACAGGCTGTTAAAATCAAAAGGCAAAGGAAATTTGGCCCCTTAAATTAATCCCTTCCAAAGAATGATTTGGAGAATTTGAATTCTTTGTAAGGAATCCTTACCCATTTAGTCAAGAAACAACTGGTAGGTGCTCTAAAAGGAAATGAACTGACTAAATCCCATGCTTAAAGTTAAACAAAAAAAGTTTACCAGAAATATTTGAACCAAAATCTGAGAATTATTTTGAAACTAAATTTAGACTGAAAGCAATTTTCCTGAATCCATCAAAATAAATAAAATAGTCTAAAGCTTTGTTGGAAGTGATTGCAACACTTTGAAACAAATAACTGAGACAGTGAAGAAAAAGAATTGGATCTCCAGATCGTCTTACTGGGATCACGTGACCAGTGATCAAACTACAGCATTGGACTCTACCAGGGTAGAATGAAAAACAGAACAAAAAAGGGATCTTTGAGGGATCCTCCTGAGTCCCTCAATCAAGACCACCTACTCAGTGGTCCAAACCATGACCCCTGATCATATCTATATTGAACTAGAGACAGGAGAGACAGTACATAAAGAAGTCTCTAATTTAAATGACTGCCAAAAAAATGAGGTTACCAAAAGAAGAGGGGGGCACCAGAATCTCCTCAGTTTCATTCCAGCTTCAGACACCTGAATCAAAATGGCTTGCTTACCAGAATGTCTGGGCAGTTACTAGACCAAGCTCCCTCAAAAGTTTGAACAGATTCATTGTTCAAATGGTGGGGACAAAAAAAAAATACAAAACAATATCCCCAAAGTATCCAGGACACACATTTAAGACAAAGTGAATTACAGTTCTGTAATTTTTTTCTTTTAGGACAGCAGTTTTTATGGCCTGGATGAATTTTCCCCTTCAAAACTGTCTAAGATAAATCTGCCATATACACATGAAGCCCCAATCTTCTCAAACCCCCTGCTTATCCCTCTAGAGTTTGTCAGGTTCTTTGGGAGAAACGTCTTCTCTCCAAATTCATGTGGTGGGTGACTGATGCCAAATCTATATTTTCCACATCACAGAAATTATGCAATCCTAGGTTTCATTATTAGGTTTCACTGTAAGTTCAGATCTCAGAGAAAACCTGGACCCCAGTTAGCCTCTAACAAGGTCTCGTAGGCAAAAGTGACAGAGACAAATTCTTTTACCTAGAGCTATCGCCTACATTCATCTTGAGCTATAAAAATGAGAGAGTGGACTGATCCATAATCCCCATACTGCCTTTAATGACATCAAAGTGGAACAAGTTTAAACAGTCATCCTCTCAGACATTCCATAAGAAAACAAACCTTGACTTGTTCACTCCATCAGTGCAATGATCAGGGACAATTTTAGGGGATCCGTGACAAAGAATACCATCTGTATCCAGAGAAGGAACTGTGGAGCTTAAAGGAAGACTGAAGATTATTATCTTTAATTTTTGAAAAGTTGTCTTATGTATTATATAATTTTGCCATCTCTAATATTTTCTTTCTTCCTTATGGATCTTGTTTTTTTTTTTCTCTCAACACACTCAATTTGGAACTATGCATATCATGGAAACAAATGTAAAGACTATATCAGATCGCCTTCTGTTGGGGGGAAGAGGGAGAGAAAGGAGAGGGGGCAACATTGCAAAATTCAAAATGTTGCAAAAAAAAAAAGATTGGTAGAAACTACTATTTTATATAATTGGAAAACAAATACAATATTTATATAATTTTAAAAAAAGAAAGAAAACTAACCTTGTCAAACAAACTGTAAAGGTAAACTAAGCCAGGTTACAGATTAAACTATCTTGAGAGGGTTCCCAAATAAGCTAGTTGAGGAAGAGGATTTATTTATAGGGGAACTGCCAAAGAGTCAGAGACAGTTGAGATTCTTTTGCTGGCTTCTTATCTAAGGAATGTTTGAGACTTGAAGTAAATTTTCATATCACATGGAAGAGATTTTGGTAAACTCAACAACTTTCTCAACCATGATAAACAGTTTGACCTTTCCTTTAACATATTAATCCATAAATCAGGTTTTCATCAGTTGAAATTAATAAATCAAAAATCAAAAAATCCTACAACAGGTATATAGTGCCAGAAAAAAACCCGGTTGTCTTGGGAAGGAGGGAGTTGGAAGCGCTGGCACCTGGAGAAGTGGTAGATCATGAGGAGAGGGAGGAGATTCCCAGGCTGTTGTACAAAGGAAGGTCAATAAGAGAGTCTAGATCAGTGGGGGGAAGGGGCCTTGCTATGGGGGCGTTGTTCCGATACCTGTATTCACTGACGCTCTTAAAAAGCATATTCTCAAAAAGTAGAAGAGAAATAGACCTAAGGTTCTTACAACGATGAGAAAGAAATGTATTCTTACTGGAACAAGAGAACAGGTCAAATCACAAAAGATGACAATAAATAACTTTGATTCCTTTAAACTGAAAAAATTGCTGCATAAACATGAATATACCTAGGATCATGATAACAAATAAGCAAATCATAATAATAATAGCTAGCATTTATTTAGTGCCTCCTGGCCCTATGCTAAACCCATGAGAACTATTCTCTCATTTGCTCCTCACAGCTATATTTGGAGGGAGTTGCTATTATTATTCTCATGTTATAGTTGAGGAAACTGAGGCGGGCAGAGGCAAAGTGACTTGCCCAAAGTCCACAGCTAGTAAGTTTCCAAGGCTGGATTTGAACTCTGGTCTTCCTGGCCTGAGGCTCAGTGTTGTGGATACAGTACCACCTAGCCACTCTTAGGTAAGTAAGGATAAAAAGGGAAATGATTGAAGAGAGAAAAAAAAATCCTTTGGATCAAATTTCTCTGATAAAAAAGTTTGGTATCCAAGCTATACAAATACAATACACATTTATGTATACATGTATGTATGTATGTATGTATGTCTATACATCTCTATAAATCAATATGATTAATAGCCAGGTCCTAATAGAAAAGTGGTCAAAGGAAATGAACAAAGAGCTAGCCAAGGAACTGCAAAATAGTCACCACCACATGAAAGAATACTCCAAATCACTGATAATTCAAGAAATACATATCAACATGGCCCTCAGGTTTCACCTCACATCTGCAAATTAGCAGAGATTATTTTTAAAGGGCAATAGTCAATGTTGGAGAGGTTATGGTAGTTGTCCTCTGTTCTCAAAGTGACATCACTATGCCAGACACAAGGTACAGTGTATCCAACTGAGATGGATCAGACCAATAAGAGCTCGGAATACTCTATCACACAGCAGGCCCAAATGATCCACGTGAACACCTGCGGTGGGTTCTTTAGATTTGCACATCACATTTGCACATGTGGGAAGACAGGCACACTAATACATTGTTGGTAGAGCTGTGAAAGTGTACATCTATTTTGGAAAACAATTTCTAATTGTTATTAAAGTGACTAAAATATCCATGCTCTTTGAATTAAAAGTTCCATGACTAGGATGGTAGAAACTACTACCAAGTAAGTCATCAAGAAGAAGAAAGGTACCAAATACTCCAACATATTTATAGCGCTACTTTTGGATAACTAAGAATTGGCAGCAAAGGAGATATTTATCCACTGGTTAACGACTAAGCGTGGAATGGACTGTTCCTAAACTATGAGAAATATTCTGTGTGATGAATATAGAGGAGCAAATTAAGATCAACATGAACCACCACAGAGTCAGCAGAGCCAAGAGAATACAAGAGAATACATTGCAACAATGGAAATGGAAAGAATAGTGCACACATACACAAAAAAAGCACAATGTTTTAAAAAGTATAAAGATGGAGCAGGGCTTAGAGGAAGAGATCGAAGATTCCAATCCATTCCTTTGTACAGAAGGAAGGTCTACAAGTGCTACATGGAGCACAGGTTTTAGAATGCTTTTTGAATGTATCAAGCAGCTGTGCTTTTTCCCTCTCACTAAATAATACTATTTGTCAGATAGGATGGGATATATGGGATAATCTTGACGGTGAACTGAACAGAAAATATCAAAATCTAATTTAGAAATCAAAAAATAAACTTAAGGCTCTCTGAAACTGCTGCCTCCACTTCCTTTCTTCTCACTCTCTTAATCCCGAGGTGACTCCTTCCAAAGTCACCCTTCATCTTACCAAATTCAATGGCCTTTTCTCAATTCTTCTTCTCCTTGACCTCCCTGCAGCTTTAGACAAGGTTGATCACTGGATACTCTGCTGAATACTCTTCTCTATGGATTTTCAAGACACCCCTCCCCTTCTTGGTTCTCCTCCTACCTCTCCCACCACTCCTTCTCTGCTCCTTTCCTGACTCCTCTTCCAGATCACACCCTCTAATCACAATTATCCCCCAAGGTGCTGTCTTCTCTCTTTACTCTACTTCACTTGATGATCTCATGGATTCCATTTTCATCTCTATGTCGATGATTCTTAGACATATTTGTCCACCTCTAACCATTCTGCTGCTATCTAGTCTCACATCGCCATCTGCCCACTGGAAATGTGGACTTGGAAGTCTCATAGACATCTTAAATTCAACATGTCCAAAACTTGAACTGGTGCACCTCCCCCACATACACACATAACCTCTGTCAACATCAACAACCTAGGAGACATCCTGGACTCCTCACTCTCTCTTATCCCCCAGGTCCAATTTGTTGCCAAGGCCTGTTGATTTCACTCTCACCCCATCTCTTGCATATGCCCCCTCCTCTCCTCTGACACTGCTATCACTCCGGTGCAGACTCTCATCATCTCACACCTAAATTACTGTGCTAGTTGCTGGTGGTTCTGACGACCTCATGTTTTTTTCCAGTCCATCCTCCACTAGACTATCAAATGGGATCTTCCTAAAATACCAGTTCTAGTCATTTCTCTCTTACACACACACACACACACACACACACACACACACACACACACACACACACTCACTCTCTCTCTCTCTCTCTCTCTCTCTCTCTCTCTCTCTCAAAAAACTCCAGTGACTCCCTATCCTGTTCAGGATCAAATGTAAAACCCTCTGTTGGGCCTTCAAAGTCCTTCATAACTCAGCCCCCTCCTCCCTTTCCAATTTTCTTGTACCTTACTGCCCAACACAGTCATTGATGCAATGGCATTGGTCTCCTGGCTGTTCCTATACAAGCTCCAAGCTCTAGATATTTTCTCTGGCCATTCCCCATCCCAGGAATGCTCTCCCTCCTCCTAATCCCCTCCTGGCTTCCTTCAAGTCCACATACAACACTATCTCATCCAGAAGCCTTTCTCTCTTTCTCATTTTAGAGCCTTCCCCCTGCTGTCTCTAGTCCACTGTATGCAACGGCTTGCATGTTGAACTGTGAGCTCCTTGAGGCCAGAGGCTCTCTTTTGCCAACCCTTAGGACCAGGCATGGCATATAGTAGGTACTTAATAAATTTTATTGACTCTTGGAGAAGGGGGTGGGGAACAATTTATATAGGAACCACACAAGCAATTTTGAAAGACTTGGGAACTCTGACCTATTCAATGACCATGATCCCAGAGGACTCATAAAAACATGCTGCCTATCTCCTCGCATGAAGGATTCAAAGGATAGAGACAATCTTTTATTTTTTGGATGAGCCCAATGCTGGAATTTATTTTTTACTTTTCTATACATATTTGGAGTGGGGCAGAGGGTTCTTTTCTTTCTCATTTTTGGCAGGGGTAAATGGTAGATTTTCTCCCAATCTGATCTCATACAATTCACCAAAAATTATTACATATCAGTCGCATTCAGGGTCATGGGGGGGGGAGGGTTCAAAAACAGTGCCTGCCTTCAAGGAACTTAAGTTCTCACGGGGACATAAGACACAAACAGACAAGTTACCACCAATCTTTCCAGAGGAGGAAAAGGTAGCCACCTCTGGGGTACAGAGTTCAGAAATTCAATAAGTGGGGGAGGGAAAAGGAAGGCATTCTTATTCATGGGGAGCTTGACTAATGAGAGAGGCCAATCCTTGAAGCCTTTCCTAGTGACCCATGTGGAGACCTTCCTCAGTTTTAATCAAACATGTTTGCAGAGCCTTCTTTCAGTCATAAGGATTAAGACACAAGTAAATTTCTACTTTATTGAGAACTGGGCTGGAACCAAGTTCCCACTCAAAAGGTTTAAGCAAATGAGTTCACTGTCTTGGGGTGATGTTCTGCTTGTATTGCCAGGTGGAGCAAGAGCCAAGGCAAGCTGGCTCCAATCCCCTCCTGGCCACCATGTCCCTGAGTTCACAGGGTCTCCATTTGTAGAATGTCTCTTCTCATCTTAGATGAATGAGTCTTTTGTGGGGGGGGGGGGGGGGGATGCTTAGGATGGAGCTCCATCCAAGTTCCCTGAAGTCCCACCAACAGTCTGAGGCTCAGAGCCAGTGACAGCAACAGCATATTACAGAAAGAGGTGAAGACTATGTCCCAATGATCTGTGTGACCCAGCACTATCATGCACCAAGCATCAGTGGAGACACGATGATACCACATGGGTCATCCGTTGGGCAAGAAAAGAATTGGATGATCAAGCCACTCCTTTACACCAGGTGGACTTTAAAGGTGGGAGTGACAAAAGGGACTTATAGGACCAGGATTTAGAAGGGATCCTTTGGGCCCGAGTTCTCTGTAGATTTGCATCCTAAGCACCAACATTGGCCAAGTGCAGTATCTCTAGCACTAGAAGTTCCCTAGGTTAACCCCCTAGAATCCCAAGGAGAGGGCCAGTCACTTACCCTCCATGGACACAATCTGTCAACACAAGTGGAGGTTGGGTGACTGACCTCTGAGGGAGGGTTCTACAAGGCAGAGAGGTTCGGCCTATCTTGAACCTTGGAGGGGGAGATTAAATACTGAGTTTGGCAAACAACATGGTCAGGTGAGCTTAATGATGTTTTTGATGTTTGAACCTGAGAAGAGAGAAGTTGCCTTGAGCAGAAGAACTTTGAGCTCCAGCTGTAGGGGAGTGATGTGATCAGAGCTGGTTGGGGACAGCGGCAACCAGGGGTGAGGTGGGAACCTGAACTAGGGCTTTAAGATGGAGAAGGGGATAGAGGCAAGCAATTATGTCTTTTTAAAAGGTCAATAGGGGAGAAGAGGTATAGGGAAGTGAATTTCATAGGTTTTAATCCAACATGAAGAATGTGGAGACCAAGGGGGTGAAATACTGACACACAATACAACAAAAGGAGTTTGTGGAGGAATGGCCTCCATTTCCTCAGGTCACCTGCTGAGAGGGAAGGCAAGAGGTGGTTGGAGATGGAAGACTGGATGTTGGAGATTCTCAGTGAGAGAAGCACATGAGGATGCCCAGGCAGCAGTGGAGGCCCTGCTGGGCAATGAGAACATACTCTGTTTTGGACCTACTTGGCATGATGGATTTCCCCCCGCCATGATTCAGAAGCACATACAAAAGCACAGAACGCTGGTGGGGAGCTATGGAGAAGCGGACAAGAAAAGCTAGGGCAATGGCCCTGAGCAGCACCTTTGGCAGGCCATTCTACGGGGTGCCTAGACCTAGGAAAAGGAAGCCTCCAACTATACCCCAAGTCCTCAGTGTCCCTTCAGGAGGGGCCTTCTGGCTAAGATGTTGGCAACTGTTCTGGCCCTGACCCTAGTCACCTTCTCCTTAGTTCTGGGGCTAGAAGGATTGATTTGGGCTGTGCCACCTGGGCCTCACCAAGAACAGACCCTCTTCATAGGTCATCTTACAACAACCAATTCTCTTCCTTGCTTTTCATTCAACACCCCAGTAGTTATTGTTGGGTGACTGTTAAGTAGGCCATTTTTAAAAGGCATTTGTTTGCAGATAATCCTCCCCACTAACCCATTTCACTTGGCTGGCCTCTCCTTATCCCCACCCCCTCTGTGGTGAACAGCACTATTCACTCAGTAGCAGAATCATCAGGTGCTGGGGTCCAACTCCCCAAAGTTCGGCTGGGGTGGGATGTGGGGAAGAAAGATTGGGGCCAAGCAGGAGACCATCAGACAAAGGCCCAGCTGTCTTTGCAGCACTTGTACCTGATGCCAAAAGCTGACTGGTCAATGAGATGCTGGGGCAAAGCCCACTTACCCTGCCCTCACCCAAGCCATCTGACTTCATTCTCCCTCCCCCAGGTCCCAGACTGGAACGAATGTCTTCACCTGATGATTTCCTGCAAGTAGGAGCTACCAGTGAAGGAAGGCTCCAGGAGAGGCTTCTTTTGAAGGGGTAGATGGGACTCCAGACCCGAAGACCCTTCTCATATGCAGTTTGTTTGGAGTCTATAGTTCAAGCCCTAGGGCCCCTGGCTCCAATCCCTGCAATCTGACTTTAGCCCCACCCCCTGCATCCTGGTCTTGTCAGAGGAAGATGAAACCTCAAAGGCCTCTGCTGTGAGGCCAGAAAGCTCTACCCAAGCCTAGGCCAGACGTGGCAGCTTCTGTGTGAAATGCCAGAGACCAGGGAAGGATCTGATACAATGTGATTAAATGTGATGCTGTCATCATTTAGGTCGAGGCTATCTTCAGCACCAAGGCCAGAGGGAGGCCTGCTGGGCCTGGGAGCCACCGACTCAACTGGGACCAGTAGGATCTCCTCCAAGACCCCCTTCCACTGGTCCGGTCCATCTCTGTCCCCTAAATCCAATCTTTGCTTATTTTGCAGACAGCTGGAAGTCCAAAGTCAAGACTGCAAGCCCACCCTGCTGCCCCACCCTAACCAAACCTCAGGGTCACTGTCTTCACCTTCCCTTCTGCTTTTCTCATTTGTACACAAGAGGTCTGGCTTCCCAGGGAGCCATGATGTGACCAGAAGGATCTGGGCCTGGAAAGCCTAAGGTCTCCCTCTGCTCTTCCTGGTAGGGTCAGAGCTGGAGCCTGGACCAAATGTCCCCAGAAGGGTCACCAGGACAGCTTCAACGCAGTCTTCGCACCCGAGGGAAGGCTGAAGGAGCTGGGAGAACTGAGCTCAGAGAAATCAGACCCAAAGGCTGGCTCAAGGGGCTTGGCACCACTGGGAGGGCAGAAGGAGAGCACGAGAAGGGAAGGCACAGGTGGCCATGGCCAGGGCAGGCACCCCCTAAGGCCCACCTCCTCTCAGCTTGGGTTTTTCCCTCCAGTTTCTGCTGAGTTTCCCACACCTTCTCACAATCAAACCCCTCCAGCTCAGGAGAGGATGCCCCCCTGGGCCCCACCAAGCCCCCACCTGCTTCATTTGGAGGAGTGAAATAACTGAGCCAGGTCTTGGCCATCTTGAATCCTGCATCCCAAATTCCCCAGCCCAGGGGAGACCAGGAACAACGCCAAGAGGACTGATAGGCCATGGGGCCCAAGGCTACTTTGGCTGTTTCTCACTCCCCATGACTATTGGCTTAGTATGTGGTGCAGAGGCAGGCTCCAACACTTCCTCCTCCTTCCCATCTCTCCCTGGGGCCATGCCCCTCTCCAGTGACCTAGTGTCTGGCCTGGCTTGGACCCTCTCCCAGGTCATGCTTCTACCCTTTTCTTAGAATCAGTCCAATGCTCAGGGCAGTCAGCCTAGGTCTGCACCTCCCTCTGCATCAGGTTTAAGAAGCAAGTGCCATGGGGCATTTCCAACAATTCCAAGCCCAGACCCACCCCCCAGGACAGCCCCTGGCCAAGCCCACAGTCCTTAAACCATGCCAAGGATAGCTCCAAACCTGGCCATCCAACGAGGCCCAGGTAAACACTGCCCTATGCAGGATGGACTCTGCTAGCAGACCCAGGTCGGCCCTCTGGGGCTCCCGTCGGCCTTCCTGGCCATTGACTCCCACATAGAGGTGGCAGTCTGCCCTTAGAAAATTCCTGACCTGCCACCAAGTCATGGCCATACTGCCCAGTGAGGCATCCAATGATGCCTCTCAATGGTCCAGAAGCTAGCATCGTGCCCCCCCCCCAACTCATTTCCTGATCCCACCATCCTCCAAGTCAGTTAGGGTCATTGGCCAGGATTTTGTCCCAGAACAGACTGCAGCCCTGAGCTCTGCCCCACTTGGGTCTTCATCCCTCCCCAATGAGGCCCAGCTACTTGCTAGGCGAGAAGTCACCAACCATAGTGTCAAACACTCTGGTCCTACACTCTGGGGCCCTTCGTTTGCCAAAAAAGGACCATGTACACCACCAAGGGCAAAGCAGGAACTCTGAGCCCATCTGGCCTCTCTGGTCTGCCGCCATCAACCACACAGGTTACCACCCCATGCCTCCACACCTTGGGGGGGGGAACCCCACCTCTCTTAGGCCTTCTCTGCTGCTGGCCTCCTCCCACCCTCTTCCTCCAGATGATGATAGTCTAGTCACCCCTAACCTTGCCCTCTTCCCCTTTCCCCACCCAAAACTCAAGAACCACACAGGGAGGGACAATCTGATGGCTCCATTTATTGTTCCCCACTCCCCCTCCCCCTCCCCCAACCTTGTCTGGGGAGGGCAGATCAGCATGGCTGCCCCAATGGAGGAAGGGGAGGGAGAACCCCTAATGGAGTAAAGATTAGGAATAGAAAAGGAAGGGGGAAAGGAATGAGAGGAAGGAGGGGGGAAGAGAACTAAAATAAAATGCTAAATGAGAGAGAAAAGGGACTCCTCTTCCTCTTTCCTCCCCCCCCTTGGCTCAGGGAGGAGGGGAGATTTCTCCCCTTCCCTCATGGTTCCCCAGATAAGGGGGGGCGGGGGGGTCCTCTTTCTTGGTCTCTCTCTCTCTCTCTCTCCTCATGTGTCTAAATCTGTCTTTTGGGCCCAGGGAGGGGAATGGGGTGGAGGGAGGCACAGCACCAGAGGATCTGCCCTCATGTCCACACAGCCCAAGTCCCCTATCTCTGACCACAGGGGAATGTGCCACTGACCCCCCCTGCCCGCCACCCATCATTCACTATGTCTAACTCCTGCCGAGTGTCTCTTGGTCTGGCTCGATTGCGCTCTCTCTCTCTCTCTCTCTCCCAGCCCGAGGAGCCCTTCCCCCCCGGGCCCCGCCGCCCCTACCGGACCCGGCACTCACTACACCTGCCCTCATCCACGACCCCGGCGGCCACGTAGTAGTTCTGCCCACAGACGTGGCAGATGAGGGGGGCCCCCACGGCGTGGGTCTTCTTGTGTCTCCGCAGGGCGGCACCCTGGCCGAAGCCCTCCCCACACTCCACGCAGATGTGGGCAGGCTCCTCCCCTGCAGTGGCCTCCTCCCCATCCTCTTCTTCCTTCTCCTCCCTGTCCCAGCCCCCCAAGCCATGCTGGGCTCGCTGGTGGGCCAGGAGCTCCGAGCCCTGCATGAAGCCCTTCCCGCACTCCACGCACACATAAGGCTTCAGAGTCGGGGCTCGCCGTGGCCGGGGGATCACACCCCCGGCCCCCACTTCCACCTTAATCACCCTTTCTCCCATCTCCTCCTCCGACCTTGCTCGGCCGGAAGCCAGCCCCCCGCCATCCCCAGCGGCGGCCATGTCTCCGTCCTCCACCGTGGATCCCCCCATGGAGGCGGCGGCGGCGGCGGCAGCAGCGGCAGCTGCGGCGGCGGCGGCCGCCACCTCAGCCTCAACCTCAGCCACCACGGCGGCTCTGGCTCTGCGGGCAGCCGCCTTGCCCTCGGCAGCCAGCTCGGGGTGCAGCCGCAGGTGGCGGGCCAGGCTCTTGGCCTGGCTGAAGCCGCGGCCACAGCGGGGACAGACGAAGGGCTTGAGGCCGCTGTGAGAGCGCCGGTGCTTGGCGAGGCTCTTGCTCTGAGTGAAGCTGCGGCCACACTCGGGGCAGGCATAGGGCTTCTCGCCCGTGTGGATACGCTGGTGCTGCATGAGGTTGGAGCTCCAGCTGAAGCGCTTGCCGCACTCCGAACAAGCATAGGGCTTCTCGCCCGTGTGGATCCGCCGGTGCTGGACCAGGTGGGAGCTCTGAGAGAAGGTCTTCCCGCAGTCGGTGCAGGCGTTGGGTCGCTCGCCCGTGTGCGTGCGCTGGTGGCGCGTCAGCTTCGACCAGTGGCTGAAGCTCTTGCCGCACTCGTTGCAGATGTAGGGGGCCGGAGGGCGCGGCCGGCCCCCGGGCCCCGAGGGAGGGATGGGAGGTGGTGGTGGGGAGGGCTTGGGAGGGGGCCAGCTGGGCTCATCCTCATCATCGTCCAGCAGGAGGATGTCCACTGGAGGGAGGAAGGAGGGGGGAGGGAGGGAGGTCAGAAGGAGAGGTCACCTGGGTCGTCTCTGGGCTAAGATCTAAGGTCCTTCCTCTCTGCCTGCCCCCCCCCAAAGCAGACCACCCCCCCCCCCACCCCCGGCAAGTCCCAGGAGGAATCTGAGACAAAGGCCAAGAGTCCTCAAAGCTCGTCCAGCTCGGGCAAACCGGATCCCTGGGTTTCTCTCCCATAGACACCTGTGCCCCAGTTCCTTCAGCTGCTCCGCCCTGGGCCCTGGGCAGGGGTCCCGGCCCCCCGACAGAGCTCAGACTGGACCCAGACTCCTTAAAATATCAAGCTGAGTCTTCTGCACCAGCATCTTGCACCCCTGGGTGGAGTCTCTGAGCCGGCTCCAGGAACCTCCTTTTAGAAGGGCCCCGAGAGGCTGAAGTAGACTAGCCAAGGGCCCAGAACCCCCAGACAGAAGAAGGGGCCTGGGTGCAGACTTGTCAAAAGACATTTCCCAAGTGGTCTAAGCTGCCTTGGGAGGGAACGCATAACCCCCTTCCCTATCACCGAGAGCCAGGGCAGCAAGTCACCATGAGCTGGCAGCTCCCTCTTGTGAGGCTTTGGCCAGGTTGGGGGCGGGGGGGGGGGGGGGGGGGGAGAAAGAGGGAAAGTGGGAGAGAAGGGAGAAAGGGGGAAAAGGGGGAAGGGAGGAAGGAGGAGAAGGAAAAGGGATAAGGAGGAAGAAAAGAAGGAAAAAGAGAAAGGCGTGAGAAAGGAGGGAAGAAAGGAGGGGCGAGGAAGGAGATGGCTGGGAGAGAAAGAAGGTGAAAAAAGAAGAAATGGAGGAAAAGAAGAGGAGGCCAGGAAGGAGGGGAGGGGAGGGGGAGGGGAGAGGAAGGGGAGGGGAGAAGAGGAGGGAGAAGGAAGGGGAAGGGAGAAGAAAAGCAAGGGGAGGGGGCTGGGGCGGGGAGCCCCCCCCCCCCCCCGCCCGGCCCCCGCCCCCCGCCCCCCGCCCCTCCCCGCCCCCACCTGGGTGCTCGCGACTGGCCATCTGCTGCTCCGAGGAGTCCAGGGGCTCCGGGGACCAGTCTTCCTCCCGCAGCTCCATGCCGGGGGCCGAGATCCTGCGGGCGGGCGCCAAGCCGAGGGGGTCAGGGGGGCCGGGCCGGAGGGGCGGGGTGACCTTGGGCCAGTCACTCCACCCGGGGCCTCAGTTTCCCGGGGTGGGGGAGGGGAGGGGCCGGGGCGGCGGCCCCGCCGGTTAGGGCGGGGCCCGGAGGGGGGGGCGAGGCTCGCCCTGCCCCCCTGGGCCTCAACTTCCCCCTGGAGCCTCTCAAGCGGCTTCCGGTCTCGAGGCCAGGCCTGGCCAGAGGGGGGGAGGGGCAGGGTCACGTGTCCCTCCTGCCCCTCCCCTCCCCCCCGACATCCGCAGGAGGCGAGAGCGCGCACCAGGAGGAGCCCGCTACCTGGAGGCGCGTCCCCGAGCGGGAACGTTACCCCGCCCCTCCCCCCGCCCCGGGAGCGCGCGGGCGCGGCCCCGCAATGTCCTTGCCCCCTCCTCGCGCATGCGCGTCCCCGAGGAGGGCCCCCACTCCGAGAAGGGGGCCCTCCCCGCGGAACGCGCATGCGCGTCCCCCGGCGCTGCCCTCCCCGTACCCCCCGCCCGCTCACCGGCGCGGTTCCTGTTCCTGTCCGCGGAGGTCCGCTCGGAGCCGGACTCCCGGGGCCGCCGCCGCTCCGTCTCCTTCCTCCTCCTCCTCCTCCTCCTCCCCCTCCTCTTCTTCCTCTTCTTCCTCCTCCTCCTCCTCCTCCTCCCCCTCCTGGTCTTCGGGCCTCTTCCTCCTTCTCCTCCTCCTCCTCCTCCTCTTCTTTCCTGACGGCGGCGGCGGCGGCGGCGGCGGCGGCAGCGGCTCCTCGGGGCCCGGGGTCAGGGGGACGGCCGGCCAGACCGGAAGTGACCCTGACGTCACGTCCGTCCCCTGCCCAGGCCCCGCCTCCCCGGGCCCGGCGCCGGCGGCCGGCTCCAGGGCTCCGGGGCCGAGGCGGCGCGCTGCCTCGCGGGCCCTGCCGGCGCGTCGGGCGGCGGGCCGCCCGGGAGGGCTCCGCTGGCCGGCGCGCGGGCCCTGGCCGCCCGGGCCCCGCCCGGCAGCCGTTTCCGGGCCGCTCTAGGACGCCGAGTCCTCCCGCCCGCGCGCTCACTGGTCGGGGGCGGCCCGGGGGCGGGGCCTGCGCCGCTCCCTGCGCCTCGCCCCGCCCCGCCCCCTCGGCCGGCCGACCTCCCCGGCGGATACAAAGTATCGGGCGGGGGGGGGGGGGGCGGGGCGGAGCCGGAGGCGCCGGCTACTAAGTAGCGGCCCCTGACGTCAGCGCCGGGCTGGGGGCGAGCGGCCCCGGGCCAAAGGTCTGGAGGCGGGAGACGCGGGGCCCGTCTCGGGGAAGGGGACCTCGGACTTGCTCTCGGGCCCCGGGCCTGTGACTCCAGGGGCCCGTCATTCAAAAAGCTGTGGCCGTGAGGAGGGAAAGGGGGGGGAAAGGCCTGGCCTGCGGGCAAACTTGGGGAGCTCTGCCTTGGAGGTGCCGGGAAACTTCCCCTGGAGCAGTCCCCTGGGCAGCTAGCCATGCAGGGTGTCCCAAAAGACTTGGTGCAGTTTAGAATTTGGGGGACCCCCTGTAAAGGGCTGGGGTCCCTCCTGAGGAGGAAAGCCGCGATTGGGGAGTGGTGGACATAAAGGTCCTGATGCCTACCCGTGGTGCCCGGGAAAGGGTAAAGACCCAGCCTGCGGAGTCTGAGTTCAAATCTGACCTCAGACGCCTCGAGCCTCTGTCGGCTTCACTGTAATTGGGGAATGATGACACCAACCGCCCAGGATGGCGGGGGAGATCAAGGGAGAAAATACTCGTCGAGCCCTTGGCCCAGCTCCTGGTCCACACCAGGCCCCCCGTAGAGGAGAGCCAAGGCAGGACAGAGATAGCCGGAAGGATGGGAGTCAGCAGTCGGCCCAAGGGATCCCTCCGCAGGTTGCCTCCTCAGAGCTGGGAGTGGGCCAGCGGGCAGTGAGGCTACCAGCTCTACCCACCAAAACATGTTTTCACACAGGCTTTTGTCAATAGCTTTAGTTTTCCAGTGAAATCCAAAGTCTCCCTTCTTACCCTTCTCTTCTATTCCAGAATTATCCTTTCCCAGAAATTCCAAAATGAGCAGGGTTCCATCCAACCCAGGTTGGCCAGCCCAGTAGCAAAGGGGGTGAGAGGAGCCCTCCCGGGCTGCCTGCCGGGGCCCTGTTCCCCTCACTTGACCAGGGCCCTGCCAGACTTTGTCTACTCCACCCAACTCTTCCTGCCGCTCTGGGTTTCTGAGGACCCAGGTCTCCACTACATTCCGGGGGCCAGCCCCACCCCCATCTAGCGTCTGCTACTGGCCTCTACCACAAAGATTTTGCATATACTTGTGGTGTGTGGGAAACCTGGGGCTAGGCTGTGGAAGGGAGAGAAACCAAGTCAAGAGGAACCCTTTTACTGGGGGGGGAACCAGACAGGGAGTTAGGCCCACTGAGTCTGCCCAGCTCTCCTCTGAAACAGCCCCAAGCTTCTTCTGGAACTTCCTCAATGCTCCGGAACCTTTCAGAAGGGCTTGCGAAGGAGACCAAGATGGGCAGAGGGAGAAGTGCTCTGCTCTGTGAGCCAGAGCCTGAATGGCCTTCTAGGCTGCCCTGAGTTGGGAACTCAAGGAAGGAAATCTGGGCCTGATCTTTACACTAAGGGTGCAGGAAGAAGTCAGGCCGGGGGCGGGGGGTCCCCCTGAGGTGTGACCCAATCCAGAGGAAGAGGATACAGCAGGCAGGAAGCTGATGAGCAAGTGGGGAAGAGTGCCCAGAGCTGAGCCCTTTCTGAACAACACCTCCGTTCCCACCTCCCCCTCAATCTAGCCAGTGGTGCCCACACTACTCTCTCCCCAGGCCACTTCTTAGACCTCATCTTTCTCCACCCCTTCGCAGCTCAGGCTTGGCCTGAGCCTCTCCCACACCTAAGGCCTCTGCAGTAGCCTCCTAACTGACCTCCCTGCCTCTCCAAAGCTACTAAAGTAATGTCTGACCAACCATATCCCTGGAGCATTCCCTGGGTCTTCATGTAGGTGTTAAGTCTAAGTCCATTCAGCCCAGGGGAAACTGTTCCTGTCCCTCACATGGCTTGTGTGCTATAGCTTCCCCATGGTTATCACTTTGGAAGTTAATATCATTCATAGGGCATTCATCAGACTGCTGTAAACATATCCAGAGGAGGGGCTCAAGCTGCTAACATTAGAGAAGCCCTCACCCCTGGAGGGGAGGAGACAGCAGCCTGGCTCTGAGATGGCAAACCCCAAACATGCTTAAACAGTACCATGAACCAGGCACATGGTGCAAGATGGTAAGCCTACAGGAGCTGGCAGTCTAATGGGGGCAGGGGTCCAGAAAGTCACACGGATGGTGACATGGATGGTGAGTGGGGTCATGCAGGGTTCACGGACACAGCCCATCCAGAAGCAGAAGCCAAGATGATTTGGTGGAGATTCATGCTACGAGGGCTGGAGCAAAAATGCTGGGAGAGTCAGTCACCAACAGGAGAAGGGGGCTCCGGAACCTGAATTCATTTTGCTGGGAGGAGGGAGAATATCTCCTGGACCTAGACCTTCCTCACTTCTGCCTTCCAGAAGCCTTACCTTCTTTCAAAGGTCATTCTGGAGTGACTCCTGCCCCCTCCCCCCCCCAGCTGCTGGTGCTCCCTCTAAATTACCTTGCCATTATCTTGTATTGATGTCACCGTATGGGTGTTGTTTTTCAACCAAGAAAAGATGAGCCCCTGGTTGGCAATCAGCCCAGGGCCTGGCACTGCCCGTTGCTGCTAACTCCTCCTCCCTGGGTCTCTTTTGCTGTCATCACTTGTTTCCTTCCCTGTCTCAAACTCCTATTTTCTGTGGGAAAAAAAAAATTTAGAAACTAGGAAAATATCCTGATTCCTAGGTTTCCCTCTCTTAACTCATTTCTTCCAAGTTCCTCATATCATCACTTCCATCCCTGTCCCTTCAGATCTCTCCAGGTTGCCCTCGTGACTCTCCCCAGGAATTTCTCTTTCAAGGCAGAGACATCTTTTTCTACTGAAGGTAACCTCTCCTTCTGTTGACCCACATCCTCCCAAACCCTCCATTTTAAGGAAGAAGCCCAAGCTTCTCCAGGCTACCTTCCTAACTCTCCCCTTTCCTCTTCCTCCATTTGGAAGGAAGCTATGTTGAGACCAGGGACTAGCTTTCCATGGGCAGCAGAGAGTGGGCTGATCTCAAGTCAGAAAGACTCATCAAATCTGACCTCAGATACTTTCTAGCTGTATGACCCTGGGCAAGTCACTTGACCTTGTTTGCCTCAGTTCCTCATCTGTCACTGAACTAGAGAAGGAAATGGCAAACCAAGATAATCCCAAATGGAGTCTAAAGAACCAAATGTGAAGAATAATCACAAAGTATCTCTCCAGCTGTAACTGTGTTGCCAGCACAGTGTGCAACATTTTGCGAGCTGGTAATGAAGGCTTCTTTCCATGGTTCTTATTCCAGGTGCTGATGAAGAAGAGGCCCATTTCTTTTTTCTATTTTCCCAATTATATGTAAAGGTAATTTCCAACATTGATTTTTTAATAATTTTCTCCCTCACCCCCTGCTATCATAGCCAGTAATCTGATATAGATTGTACAGGGACAATTGTATTACACATGTTTCTATATTGGTTACACTGTGAAAGAAGAGAAAAGGGAGGAAAAACACAAGGATAAAACTAAAAAATGAAAATAGTATGCTTTGATCTGCAATCAGACTCAATAGTTCTCTGTGGATGGCATTTTAAAATAGTCTTGGAGGAGCAGCTAGGTGGTGCTGTGGTTGGGGCACTGGCCCTGGAGTCAGGAGGACCTGAGTTCAAATCCAGCCTTGGACACTTAATTACCTAACCCTGTGACTAGTCACTCAATCCCATTGCCTTGCAACCCCCCCAAAAAAAGAATAGTCTTGGCTTACTGTATTTATTGCTGAGAACACTTGTGTTGCTGTTAAAGTATGCAGTGTTCTCCTGGTTCTGCTCACTTCAATCAGTACATGTAAATTCATATTTTTCTGCAATTTTCCTGCTCCCCGTCTCGTATAAAACAACAGTATCACGTTCCCATCTCACGACTTCTTTGGCTACTTCCCAAGTGATGGACATTCCTTCAAATTCGAATTCTTGGCTGTTACAAAAAGAGCTGCTGTGCATATTCTTCTACATGTGGTTCTTTGTCCCACTATTGTTTTATCTTTTGGTATACAGACCCAATAGTGGCATTGCTGGATGAACGGATGTGCAGTTTCATTGCCCTTTGGGCATAATTCCAGATTGCTTTCCAGAACAGCTGGATTAGTTCACAACTCCACCAGAAAAACATTAGTTCCCAGTTTTTCCACATACTCTGCAACACTTAGCCATAATTATTCATATCTGATGGGGGTGAGGTGGTACCTCAAAGGTATTTTAATTTACATTTCTCTAATAGTGACAGTATTTTTTTCATTTGACTATAGATAGCTTTAATTTTTTCATTAAGTGCCTGTTGATATCCTTTCACTATTTATCAGGTGGGGAGTGACTTGTGTTCTTATAAATTTGACTCAGTTCTCTCTATATATGAGGCTTTTATCAGAAATACTGGCTGTAAAAATAGTTTCCCACTTCCTGTTTTCCTTCGAATCTTGGAATGTGCATGTGCAAAATCTCTCCAATTTAATGTAATCAAAATTGTCCATTTTACATTTTATAATGTTCTCTATCTCATGTTGGGTCATAAAAAGGCCCATTTCTTTACCAGCACCAACGCTTCAATGAGTACCATTAATCCCAAGACCTAGCATCTCCAAGATTACTCCCAACACTGTCCACATCTCTATCATCTTCAGCCTGTCCATTTCTGTCTCTTCCCTGCTATCTCAAAATGCCCAAGGCTTCCCTAATCTTAAAAATTCCTCACCAGACCCTATATAGTAGAAGCTAATAAATGTGTGACAATTGACTGTTTTGAGTCACCACCGTCTTCAGGTCTTAAGTGGAAATATTTACTCGCTCGATAAATTTCATCGGCTCCCTGATGAAGCTTGTCCTTCATTCTTAAAGAAGGCTATGACATCAGAGAGGTGATAGTATGACAAGCATGTGAACTGGATTTGACTAAGGGGGGGCTGTGCTCAGTCACCAGCCTCACTTTCTCCTCTGAAGTCATCTAGGTCCAGTGGTCAGTCATGAATCAGGAGGACTGGAGATGACCCTGGATGCGAGGCAATCGGGGTTAAGTGACCTGCCCAAGGACCCACAGATGGAAAGTGTCAAGTGTCTGAGGTGGGATTTGAACCCAAGTCGTCCTGACTCCAGGTGCTTTATCCTCTGTGCCATCTGGCTGTCCAGTGACTCCCTATTTTCCCTTGGCAGGATCAAACTTGAATTCTTATGTTTAGCTCAGAAAGCTCTTTCCAACTGGATTCCAGTCTGCTCTTCCAGTCTCTAGCCTTACATTATAATCTTTCCAGCATGTCACACCAAGAGTGTCTCACAAACAACATGCTGGGCTTCCCTCATGCCTGGAATGCCCTCGCCCTTCTTCTCAAGAGTCTTAGTTTCCTTGAAATCTTTGCTCAAACCTCACCTTCCTCAAGATATCTTTTCTTAGCCCCAGAAGCTAGGGCCTTGTCCTTCTCCCTCCACCCCACCCTCACCAACTCCTCAGAACATGTATTTATTTTCAGTGGAACTTACCTGTATATGTTGTTTCTACCAGAAGAAAGTAAGATCCTTCAGGGCAGAGACTATTTCATTATCTTGGAATTCTTTGAGCCCAGTACAGGGCCTGCACAGTGGTAAACAGTATATGGATTTTTATTAAAGTGGATGGTTGATTGCCCCAATCCCACCCTCCCCCCAAACTTCTTTATTTTTGGTTAACAGTCTCAGGCCTATCTTCAATAATTGCTTACTCAAGGTACACAATCTATGGTCATGTCTCCTTTTTAAAAGAATATTTTATTTAGCTTTTGCTTTGCATCACCTGGATTTATCCCCTGTAACCTTCCCTCTCCCAGGGAGTAATCTTGTAATAGAAAGATTTTTTCCTTCAAAGAAACAAAAAGGATAAAAACCAATAAAAAAAAACCATCAACACATAAAAAATATCTGCTTTTATATGTAACATCCTGTACAGTGGCCTCTCACTTCTGTGGAATGAGAGGAAGGCTCTTCTTACATCTTCCCTTCTACATGATTATAATTATGGTCAAAGGCACCATCATAAGAATCACCCTGTTCTCCTCCCTCACTCTCAACCCCCAGATCCAATATGGTACTGAAGCCTGTGGATCTCCACCCCCCCAAGCATCTGATTCAGGCCTACAGCACTTCTTCAACCTAAAGCATTTCTTCCACACTCCCCCATTCGCACCTCTGACACTGCCCCAACCTTAGTGCAGGCCCTCAATCACCTTGTATTTATTGTAAGAACTGCTGAGAGGTTGGCCTGCCTGAAAGTGTCTCCGCCTGCAGTCCCTCCCGCTTCAGTCATCAAAGTGAGAATGTCTGAGGTCTCTCTTTCTCCATCTTTCGGAATCTGTGGCTCACTCCCCCCCATTCTATCTGTCCCTCCTCTCTCTCCTCTCTCCGTCTTCCTTTCCTCTCGTATCCCCCTTTCTTTGTCTCTCATCTGTCTTGTTTTTTCTCAAGAAATATTTGTTCAGCAAGTCACTTAACCCCATTTCCTTGCAAAATTTTTTTAAAAAGGAAACCAATACACAAAAAAAGAAATATTTGTTCCAAAGTCAATGGAATGGAAGTTTAGAGGGAGCTGAATGCCTTCTGGGAACTGGCAGTATTCAAGGAAAGGAACCCTAGAGCCAAGCTAAGCCTCCAAGGCAGAGAAAAGGAAGGAGGGGATATGAGTGGAAACCTTGACATGGACCCTCAAGGGAGTGGGGGTGGGGGTGGGAAGAGTCTAGGAGAAAAGAACACAGAAGCCCTGGGCTTGCTGCCAAGGATGGATAGAGACTGCCTGGGCTCTGGGGGGAACCTGAGAGGGAAGGCAACCTGGGTCATGCAATCACACTCCTAAAGCTGACAGTATCACCACCCTACTCAAGAAGCTGCCATAGCTCCCTCTTGCCTCAGGAACCAAGTACAAATGTCTCGATTTAGCATTTAAAGATTTTTCACAATTGGGGTGGCTAGGTGGTGCAGTGGATAGAGCACCAGCCCTGGAGTCAGAAGTACCCGAGTTCAAATCCAGCCTCAGAAATTTAATAACGACCTAGCTGTTGTGGCCTTGGGCAAGTCATTTAACCCTACTGCCTTGCAAAAACCTAAAAGAAAAAAAATCTTCACAGTCTGGTTCTATTCTCCTCCAAAGCTTCTCACATCTCCTTCCAGTCAAATAGGTTTTATGGTAGGAAGTGGCTTGGACATGCAGTGAATAAGTCACTGGAAGAACTGAATTCAAATCCTACCTCAGATACAACTCTGTGAAGCTATCATTTTGCTGACTTTCTTTGCCTCAGGCTTCCTCATCTGGAAAATAGGGATGATCACAGCATCTACTGACTCTGGTTGTCACATGCAGTTCAAATGAGATACCTGGGAAAAGTGCTTTGCAAACCTTAAACTAGCCTTTAGATGCTGACATTCCCATCTGCCCTCTCCAGGTCTTGGCACAGGCTGACCTCCACCCCTGGAATGCCCCTTAGAATCCCTCAGCTCAGAAATGTACCTTGATCTCTGCCCTTGAGGAACTTACCCTCCAGTGGGGGAGACAGCACACAAACTCAGCTATACAAAGCAAGCTCCAGGCAGGATAGATAGGACCTTCAAAATGAGCATGCTCAGGTTTGTGGAGCATCTCCACGCTAATCATCGGCTTTTTGCCACAACCCTGGCAAGGAACGACTATTGTTATCTCCCCTTACATATGAGGAAACTCAAGTACAGAGAAGCCAATGTGCGCAGGGTCACATGGCTAGGATCTGAGGTCTTCCTATTTCCCAGTCTCATGTCACTTAGCTGCCAAACAGGAAGGAGGCCTAGGTCCTGTTCTGAGCAGCTGGGGGAGGGGGAGAGAGGGTGGTGTGTACGGGGTCAGGGAGGACTAGCCCTTCTAGTGGAAGATCTGCTCATCCACCTGCTGTGTTGACCACAGATGGGCTAAACCAGGTTGATAGTAACCCACGGCCTTCAAATGGGTCAGCGAGTCAGGGAAGAGGGCTCCTCCCCCCAGCAGAATGGGCGCATGAGAACAATTTGTTCCAACAGCCATGAAGGCAGCAAAGCAGGTGCTTCCAGCAGTTCCTCAGCATGCCGCCGGCCAAGATCCAGGCCCGGGTCCGAGGCCAGCGGCCCGAGAGCAGAGAGGAGGCTGTCAGGTTTCTGGAGGAGCTCTGGGCAAGCCAGGGGGGCGGGGGGAATCTTGGGACACCCCACCCTAAGGGACGCTTCTATCTTGGTTAGATAGGGAAGATGTGAAAGTCATCGGGGTCATGGCCAGTGGAGGGGTGAGGTTGAAGCCGGTACTGCTCTATCACTCTGCGGTCCAATTTCAGGGCAGACTAAGACCCTGACAGAGAAGGACTAAATGTCCCAGAGTGTAGGCTGGGAAAGGTCTTTAAAGTAAGAAAGGCTAAAGATCAGGACTGTCAAGGTTTCTCCATCAAGATGATGCAGAGAGGACCTCCCAGGAAGGTCTCCTTCTCCCAAATCTCTGACAATAGGCATTGCCTCTTGAATGTGTCAGCGAGGGGGTACCCCCATTAGCCAAGGGGTAGTTCTGTTAAGAAGGGGTTCCTTCTGTTGGGACTCAGAATGAGGACACAGGAGTTCTCTTGGCTCCTGGAAATAGAGGCCGAGGGTTTGGCCACAGGGGAGAGAACCCAGAGGAAAGGATGAAAGTTAGTCTCCCTCCTCCTTTCAGTTACCTGGGAAAACCACAGGGTGACCCCTGGCCACACTTCCTGGGCCAAGCCACCTCTCCCACTTGAACCCCAGGGTTCCATGACTGCTGTTCATCCTGGCCAGGCTCAGGCTTCAGTTTAGCTGCTGGCACCTCCACCTGCCCTCCCCTGCCACCACCACTTGACTTCACCTCCACTTGTCCACTCTCTGCCCTCATCTTTGTTGTCCTGCCTCCCCCACCGCCGTCCACCCCTTTCCGCCTGCCCTCCCCTCCTCCCTCAGCTCTACCCGCCCTCCTTCCCTTTCCTCATCTACCCATCCTTCTCCAGAATGCCAGTCGTCCATTGCCTCCCGTCTGCACTTGCCTTCCCTGCCCCCACCTGTTCATCCTCCCCCTTCATCTCCACCTGCCCTCCCTCTCCATGCTTCTCATCCCCCTGGCTCAGCCTGTCCCAGAAGGAGTCAGTCACCCCCCTCTTTTTTTTTTGCAAGGCAATGGGGTTCAGTGGCTTGCCCAGGGCCATACAGCTAGGTCATTATGAAGTGTCCGAGGCCGGATTTGAACCCAGGTCCTCCTGACTCCAGGGCCGGGGCTCTGTCCATTGTGCCTCCTAGCCGCCCCCGGTCACCCTCCTGTCCCCTGCCTGGCCCATCCTGGGGGCTGTGGGTTCGGGGACCATCTCCGCAGCCGTCCCAGCACACGAAGCTGTCGCTCCCCTCCCCCCGGCCCGGCTCTGGGGTCGCCGGTGGGTGTCCCCTCACTAAGACCCCCCTGCCCTGGCTACTGGCTGCCCCCCCCCCCCCCGGGCACACCCGGCAGGCCCAGACTCCGGACAAGGCCGGTAGACAGCAGGAGCTAAGTAAATGCTTGCTGACAAGAACTGAGCCGCTCCGGTCCAACCTCGGCCTCCGACCGGAGGGGGAACCGAGGCCCGCTCCTCGGGGGGCCGTCAGGCCCGGGCGCGAGAAGCCCGGAAGGCCGCCGGAAAAGGTCCGGTCCGACCCGAGGCCTCCAGGCCCGCGGACCGAACCGACCGAGCCCCACCCCCTCCGGGGGGGAGGGGGCATCGGAAGTAGCAGTCCGGCCGCTCCGATTGGCCGGGACTTCCACCGCCGCTGCTCCGGATTGGTCCGCAGCCAGGCCAGGCCCCGCCCCACGGCCGTCTGTCACCCCCCCCCCTCCCCCCGCCTCAGTTTCCGGCGGAGCCGCCTCTGCCCCTCCTCCTCTCCCTCCCTCTCCCGTCTCCCCGGCGACCGCCCCTCCCTCCCGGGGCCCCCACCGCGCACGCCTGCGCCCTCGCCGGGCTCCCGGCCCCTCCCTCGCTTTCTCGGCCACCGAGTCCCGCGCCTGCGTACTCCTCCGCATTCCGCGGCTCCCCGCCTCGCCTCCGGCGGACGGCCTATGGGGAGACGGACCGCCGCGCGAGACTCGCCGGGAAATGTAGTTCTCGCTGGGGAACCAGGCGCCTAGAGCCGCAGAGGCTCTCGGGACATGGAGTCTTCGGGGGGCTGGTGCGCATGTGCGGGCGACTGAGGGGGCTTTCGGGGGCGCGCGGGCGGGCGGGGGGCGCGGCGGCGGACGCGGACGCGGGCGTGGGCCGCGACACGGAATCGGGCGCGGGCTCGGAGAGAAGTGGGAGGACGGACGGAGGGAGAGGGACGGACGGACGTCCCCACGGTGAGCGACCCGGGGGGAGGGGAGGGGAACCCACGAGAGGGACCCCCTCCCCCCTCCCTCGGCCCCCAGCCCCTTGTGCCCCGCCCTCCTCCCTTCCATGCGCCCCTCCCCCGCCGCTTCCCGCCCTCCCCCGTCACTTCCGGCCCTCCCCCACGCCCGCCGCTTCCCGCCCTCCCCCGCCGCTTCCGGCCCTCCCCCACGCCCGCCCCGCCCTCCCCCGCTCACCCGCCCGCCCCTCCCCCTCCGCAGGCCGCATGGAGCCGCCGCCGCCGCCGCCCCCCGGCGCCCCGGTGAAGCAGGAGGCCCGCGCGGGGCCCCCGGCGGACGCGCCCTGGTGCCGCTTCCGCCACTTCCACCTGGGCGAGGCGCCGGGCCCGCGGGAGGCGCTGGGGCTGCTGCGCGCGCTGTGCCGGGACTGGCTGCGGCCCGACGTGCACACCAAGGAGCAGATGCTGGAGCTGCTGGTGCTGGAGCAGTTCCTGAGCGCGCTGCCGGCCGACGTGCAGGCCTGGGTGCGGGGCCGCCGGCCGGCCAGCGGGGAGGAGGCCGTGGGGCTGCTGGAGGAGCTGTGGGTGAGGACGCGGGGGGCGGCCCCGGGGGGGGGCCCCGCGGCGCCGAGCCGCGCCTGCAGACCCCCTCTCCCCGCTTTGCAGGGGCCCGTGACGGCCCAGGACCGGCCCCCGGAGCTCGGGGCGCAGCGGGACTCGGCGGGAGCGGCCGGCGGCCCCCCCGGCCAGGAAGACGGCGGCGCGAGGCCTCTAGGTGAGGACGTGCCCTTCCCCCTGGCGGGGAGGGGCCCGGGGCGCCCCTCCGGCACCCTGGGCTCCATCTCAGGCCTGCCAGCGCGCCTTGCCCCTCCTGCCCCAACTGACCCAGGTCCGAGCTGGCAGGCCGGCCCCTTCCTGGGGGCCGAGGGCACCTCCAAGCCCACCCGGCTCAAGCCCTTAGCAGGACGAGCTTCCCCAGCGCTCAGGGTTCCCCCCGGGCCTAGTGGGCAACCGGCCTCCGCGACCACCCTTCGCTGACTCCACCCTTACCTGTGGCCCCTCGAGCCTCCCTCCGCTCACGTCCGTTTACGCGCTTCCGAGCTGTGCCGGGGTGGGGGTGGATCAACGAGGGGAGCCTACCAAGCAGAGCCCGTGTGGACCCTGGTCCCTGGGGATCTCTGCCTCCAAGTGTTTGGAGGGGTTGCCTCGGGCCTGGTAGAACCCAGGGGGCAGGACCAGCAGCGGCCGCAGGGAATACCTGTTCCTGCTGCAGCACCCGGGGCTGGGCCGGTCATGTGCGGATCCCAGTGGAGAGGAGGACTGGACCGGGCAACCCCTTCCTGATGGTCTGTCTCCATTCCTGACTCTGTCTCCTCTGTGGGGAGTGACGTGTAGACGGACTTAGCCAAGCAGGCCCAGGGTTCTCACCTCCAAATTGCCCCCCCTCCCCTTACTCTGTGGCCCGTGACCCGGTCATTGTGTTTGCAGGTGACCCAAAGCTAGGAGGTTGTGTTAAGCTCCCCAAAAGATGAAGGTGGTGGGGTGGATCTCACACAGTGAGGTTGATGTTAGAGTTTAAGAAATGCATCCGGGCCACATAGATGGCATGTCCGACCTGCTGGTCCAGAGACGGATGTAAAAGGCCTTGCAGGTCTGCAAGATGGGAGCTGAGGTTCTCTGCCCCAAGGTTGTGTGTGTGTGACCTGAGGGAGAATAAAGGACAGTAGTAAGGTCCAGAACAAGGCCACGTAGAGGGCTGTTAGTGGGCAGCCAAGAGGGATTGTACCCCAAGCAGACCCTCTAAGAAGGTGGCAGCTAGTGCTGGGAACCCTTTGGGAAAGGGTCCAGGGGACCTGCAGGAGAGAACCCCACAACGGAAAGTTTCCTCTGGGAGGTGGGGGTAAAGAGGGAGAACCAGAGAAAATGCCCAGCCTCAGGAGGGAGGCTCTTGTTTTTGGAGCAGACCATGGGCTGGGTCCCTTTTGGGGAATCTGGTATCAGAAGAGAGGAGGCCCAGCAGGGCAGTTGGAATTGGATCCTACTGGAAAAGGAGACACTGAGTAGGTGCCGGGCCATGGCCAGACCTGGTCCACGGGTGACCAGCTGGCCCCCTGGGTAGCTGCAGTGGAACTTGAAGATCTTCCCCAGCGTCACAGTGGAGAAATGGCCAGGCTTTGGGATCTGGCGGGGGGGGGGGGGGGGGGAAGCAAAGGAGAAGGTAAAAGTGTAGCCCTGGACAGTTGTGGGGAAGGGGAGAGGAAAGAATGAGTGGATGTGCTGGGGGCCCCCCACCCCTCTCCAGCATAACCCTTGATCCATAGAACCTGTCCTGGGGTCTCTGTCAACCCTGCTGTGTTCCAGGTTGGCTAGCAGTTCACCTTGCCTGGCCCCTTTTCCCTCTCTCCTTTCCTGGGTCCCTCTCCCCTTACCTCCCCTTCCCTGGTCTCCCCTCACACTCACTCTCTCCTCTTCCTCCTTCCCTCACCCTCTTTCCATTTTCCTTGATTACACTGATCTGTCCTTGGTCAGACCCCAAGTGTACATTGATTGGCCTTTTCACTTCCTGCCTCCTTTGGTCTTGTCCCCAGCTCCCCGGCTGCCAGGTTTGGTCATCCTTTTTGGCTTCCCAGTCACCATCTTGTCCCACACCTGATCCTCAGACTTTCATCTCAGACAAGCCGTGTCCACATTAGGCAAGGACCTGGGGAGCTCGCTTGGCATCCACCAGTCCCTCCCAAGGAATCTTGGTTTTCCTCTTTTTTGTTCTTGGTCCCCTGTGTTTTGGCCAGGGGTTGCCACACCAGGCTCTATTTGGGCTGCTTGAGCTCTGGGTCCCTTTCCCTCTGGACGTTATGTCAGGGGCTCCTGTACCCGCCCCCAGGTCCTAACTCTGTGTCTCTGCTCTAGCAGGAGGTGAGCCGCCCTCAGGGGCCGTGACTGGGACCACCACCCCTGCCCCAGCAGGGGCCTCCTCGGAGCTGACCCGCCCCTACAAGCAGGAGCCTGGCAGTCCCCCGGCCCTGCCCACACTGCCCTCCTGCCTACCCTGTTTCCTGGGCCCAGCCACAGCTGTGGTGGCCACGCCTGCCTCCTGCCTCGAGTGCGGCAAGGCCTTCCTGAAGCCCGCCCACTTATTGAGACACCGGCAGAGTCACTCTGGTGAGAAGCCCCATGCCTGCCCCGAGTGCGGCAAGGCCTTCCGCCGCAAGGAGCACCTCAGACGCCACCGGGGTACCCACCCGGCCCCGCCACCGGGGACGGGACCCACACCCCCCTTAGGCCTGTGCGCGGGCCCCCGCCCTGCCCGTGAGAAACCACATGCCTGCCGCGACTGTGGCAAGACCTTCTACTGGCGGGAGCACCTGGTGAGGCATCACAAGACGCACTCCGGGGCTCGGCCCTACGCCTGCTGGCAATGTGGCAAAGGCTTCGGGCGACGGGAGCACGTGCTGCGCCACCAGCGTACCCACGGGCGACCCCCAGCCCCCTCTGGCCCGGCCACGGCTGTGACCGCCACAGCCGGGGGTGGGCCCTTTGCCCCATGGCCCGTGGGATAGGGACGCCGGCTGCCCACCTGGCCACAGGCCATCGCTGGTCGCTCCTTTCTCCTGCCCTCCTACCCCAGCCTAGTCCTCCACCTGTTCACCTCTCCGTATCCCCCATACCCCCAGGTGGAGCCCCCTTTCAGGAGGCAAGGAGAGAGCCCCAGACACGTGGGGTACTGAGGGAGCTGGAAAAAGGGCCTGAGAAGAGAAGGCCGAGGCACCAGGGCTGTAAGGGGACTGGACCCTGGGGGTGGAGGCCAGGTCGTCCAGAAGCCAAGAGCCGGACTTGATTGTACCCGGGAGAATGGATGGTCAGCCTTGGCCTGCCCTCACAGGTTGTGAGCAGGTATCTGCCCCCCACCCCAAAATAGGATTTGAAGCCAAGAATATAATAAAATCATTGAAGCTACGTATAAAAGGCCAAGGCCGGAGTCATGCTCTTGTCTCAGGCCTCCCAGGGAAGGATCAGGCGTAAGGGGACAGGACGGGGTGAGGGAGTGCCAGCTGCAGTGTGGGGTCAGATGTGGGTTGGAATCTGGAGCTCCTTCCTCCTGAAGCAACCTTTAAACTGCAGGATCCCCTGCCTGGGCCTTGGCTCAGGAGAAGGCTTCAGGGTCTGACCCAGGCTTGAGCAAATATTGGAGAAAGACTTAGGTCGATCTTGTAGGAATGATGAGGACTTTGGCCCAGGCCCACTCATCCCATTTGCAAGAAATGGCATTTTGAGGGTTAACGTCAGAAGAGAGGTCTCAAAAGATTTCTCCCAAGCCTGAATTTGATTTTGAAAATAAAAAAGCCTTCAAGTCCAAACCGAAGAGTGATGTGGGGTGTGCTATTTGTTGTACTGAAGGACTCGGACCATGGAAGCCCCAAGAGAGTGAGAGCAGCTTCAGGGGAACCTTTGGAGTTAGCCCCCTGGCCCACGAACAAGGAGAGTTGAGCCTGGGAGCACTGGACTCCTGGTGGAACAGCAGGATGGCCCAGAGGTAGTGCTCAGGGTCAGCTGGGGGTGGGGGCCATCACAAGCACACTTGGGAGTACTAAGAAGCTCAAGGAAGCTGGTCTGGCTGAAGGCAGGAAGGGAAGGGGAAGTGGACACAGAAGGAGCCAATAGGTCCAGAGAAAAGGGACAGTGACTGAACCTCAGCCTCAGGTTGTCACCACTTACAAGCCTAGGTGGAAGGGCAGAGGGAGGGGAGAACAGCTAGGGGTCCAGCTGGCGATCAGACGGAGGCCCTAGAAAAGTTCAGTCTCAGAAGAAAAGCCCCCAGGGACCTTCACAGACCTCAAGCCCAAAGGATCGGTGGTCCCTGGAAAAGAGCGGGCTTGTTGGTTCCCAGGAAAGAGTGGAGGCTTGCTGATAAAATTGAGGCCCTCCATCTGCTAGGTGCATTCTAGTCAGTGGCGAGCTTCCCAACCCTGAGGGTGACTCAAGAGGTGCCCTTGACAGGGCTGTGGTAGAATCCTTGCGCACTCTATGGCCATGGTTCCCTCCTTAGCGTCAGTGTCCAGTGTGAGGCCAGGAGACCCGAGTTCAAGTACTGCCTCAGCTACCCACTGAGGAACTTGGGTGAATCATTCAACCTTTCCCACACAGACTTGGGTTCATGGAGCATTGTTCAGCTGCCTCATTTTGTTGACTTAGAAATAGATCCCGAGAAGTTCATGGTTTTGTCCAAGACCTCAGTGGGGCACAATTGACTCCCAGATCCAGGGACCTTGCCTTCCAGGAGCTTAAGGCAATGGAAGCCAGCCCTATCCAGGATAAAGAGCAAGTGAAGAAGAGAAGCAAGGCATTAGAATTAAGAGGGTTTGGGGAAGACTTCCTGTGGAAAATGGGGTTTCTGTTGGAACTTAAAGTCACTGGAGTAGGCTTGGGGTGGCCAGAGAGAATTCTCAGAACTAAGAAACGGGCCCAGCCCAGAGGCCTCAATGAAAGAAAAAACGAAGAAGGGGACTGGGCTAGGACAGGAAGGATCCCCTTTCTCTACCTTCCCTAGGTGGGTGGTGCTCCCCAGGCCAACATGGCATCTACCTGGCCCACTTCCCTGACTACTGCCCCGGATCCTAAGCTCTTCCAACCAGGCTGGGAGGAAGCAAAGACCAGCCAAGGGGGTGAAGAACAGTTGTGCCTGTGATAGAAAAGAGCCAGTTAGAGGGAGGGAAAGGTTAAAGAGGAAGAAGCTTTATCAGTCCAGTTGGACAGAGTAGGTCCCTCTCCATCAGCTCCATCCTAAGGAAGCACTCGCTGCCACCAAGCCTGAACTGGTCTCTACCTTTTGACCCTGGCTCATTTCTGCTCTGCTCTCAAACTGAGCTTTTCTGTACCAACATCTCTGTGGCTGGTTCTCACATGGCGGGCTCTTAGATGCTTCCTAAGCTCTGGAGCTTTTGCTTAGGTCTCCTAAGTTTTTGTGGCATCCAGAACCATTGCACTTCACCACAGACTACAAAAGAGCTGGGGATTTTTTTCTCCCCTTTTCTCCTTGTTGCCCAAGATGAGGGGGGCCTAGAAGGCCAGACAGAGACCTGAGGGGCATCTGTGCATGAAGACCAGAATGACAAGGGACTGTTTTAGCAGGTTTTTGCAACTATTCCAGCAGCTGGTAAAGGTGGCACTGGCCCAGAGGGTTGGAGACCAGTGAGGAGCAAACACAGGATCAGTTAGCTGCCCTCCTTCTCCAGGTTGGAATGGGCAAGCAAAGCATCCCAATGTCTGGTGCACTGGCCCAGGCAGTCATACTGGAGTCATCTGTCTGGTCCAGCCATGGGATGCCCTGCCCAGCCCCCAGCAAATGCTCCTGGAACAATGTGGAGAGGCCAAAGGGTCATTAGGTGGAGGCAACGGGACCTCTGGGGGCCATGCATGCCAGTCCTTTGACAGATGAGAAAGGAAGGACCCCAACAAAGCACTTACTGAACATTTATTGTGAACCTAGTGGCTTCCAGTCATTGGGCCAGACTCGGGGAATAAGAAAGGAGGGGAAAACAATCCTTATCCCTATTCAATGAGCAAGAAGTAATGACCAGGGAAGACCCTGGATGGGAGGCTGGGGGTGGCGGGGTGGAGGGAAACTTCCGGTGGCAGGTTGGAAGCTGAGCATGTCAGTAGTAGGGGATAGTACCAGAGAAGTGTTCCAAGTGGGGTGGGGCATCCAGAGAGGTTCCCCAAGCCAAGAAGAAATGGAGAGCCTTATTCCTGGGATAGCCAGGAGGCCAGTGTCATTGGATAGAAGAGGATGGCTGGGGAGTAAAATGTATGAAGACTGGAAAGGTAGGAGGGGACTGGGTTATGAAGGACTTTGAAAGGCCAATGAAACATTTTGCATTTGCTCCTAGAGGGGATAAGGAACCACTGGAGGTTTCTTGAGTAGGGGATGACATGATCAAACCCGTGCTTTAGGAAAGTTACTAATAGGAGGCTAGAGTAGAGCAGCAAGATACTTGAGGCAGGCTGACCCACAATAAGCTACTGCAACAGCCAGAGAAGAAGCGCCTTCACCAAGGTGGGGAAAGTGACAGAGGAGAACAGGTGAGCTATTCAAGATAAGATTGACAGACCTTGGATGTGGGGTGGAAGAAAGTGAGGAATCCAGGATGACTACTAGATTGGGACCCCAAGGGACCTGAAGGAGGGCGTTTCCACTACAGTAAAAGACAGTAGAAGGAGGGGAGGGTTTAAGGGGGGAAAGAATGTGTCCTGATTTAGGCATGTTGAGTTTAAAATGGCTGCTGAACATCCAGATTGAGATTTCTGAAAAGCAGCTGTAGATGTCAAATTAGGGATCTGCAGAAAAATTGAAATAGGAAAGGTAGAATTGTTAGCATAGATGTGGTAATGAAACCCATGGGAGTCAAGGAAATAAATTTATATAGAGAAAAGAGTCCAGTACAGACTCCCGAGGGACTTCTATGATTAAAGGGCATTGCCTAGGAAAGGATCCAGCAAAGGAGACTGAGAAGGAGCATTTGAAGATACATAGAAAAAAAAAACTAAAAGTGTTGCCCCAAATATCTGGGAGCACAAGAGTATTGAGGAGAGAATGTTCAAGGCTGCAGGAGAATGAAGACTGAGAAAAGACTATTGGATTTGACAACTAAGAGATCACAAGGTAACTTTGGGGAGAGTAGTTTTAGTGGAATGAGATTGGAAAACAAAAGGGTTAAGAGTTAGGATAGAGAAGGAAAGGCGAAGAGATGGAAGTACCAACAGGAGGGGATCTTTTGAGTTAAATTATAAAAAAGATCAGGATGAAAGGATCATGAAGGGTTTTTGAGGGTGAGGTGACAAGGGTATGCTTAGAGGTGATAGGGAAGGAGCCAGTAGAGAAGATAAGGGAAAATTTGGAGATGACAGAGGCATCAGTTTGTTGAAGGAGATAAGATGGAAGTTCACCAGCAGGTTAGAGGAGTTAGTCTTGGTAAGGAGTAAGGCCACCCCATTGTGGGAGACAGAGGAAGGTGGAGAGTGGCAGGAGACACCCGTGGAATGGGAGATGGTGAAGGGCTAAGAGCTCATGGAGAAAGACCTCAGTTGTTTTTGGTAGGATGTGAGGCAGGGGTCTCAGCTGAAAGACTAGGGCAAGAAGCATGGAGGTTTAGGGATGGAAGAAAAAGTTTGGAAGAGTGAGCTAAGGGAGGTACAGTAGGATTACCTGGCAGTAGTGAGAGCCCAAGCTAGATGATTTAACAGATTTGTACTGAACTCAAGCAGAATATCATTTTCTCCACCTTTGTTTAGCAGCAGGTGTGAAAGTGATGTGGGGGGAATGATGCAAGACTGAGTTTTGACTGGCCATAATATGATAAGGGGTTGATAGATTCAAGAAAGTACTGTGTAGAGTTAAATTGGTTTGCCAAGAAATCAAAATGGCTAGAAAAGGAGAGCATGCTCAGTGCAGGAGAAATGGCCTGAGAGAGAGAATTGAAGTGTAGAGTTTACAGTGAAGGTTGGGTTTAGAAATGAAAGGCGGGGGGGTATGTAAGGAAAGGCGAAAGGAGAGATGAAAAGCTAATTCTTGAGCTTGGGGTGAGTCATGGTGCTAGTACCTTGTGAGTAATGGCAAGATCCTAGGTGTGACCAGCTTTGTGGCTGACCAGGGTGGGTGGAGGAGTGCCTCATGAAGCAATGAAAAGCAGCATCGGAGGACAGACATGAATTAGGGGGAAATGAAGAACTCTAGTCAAGTCACTCTCTTTGGAGGAGGCTGAACCAGATGACTTCTAAGCATCCCTCCTTCCTGTGTGCCTTCTGAAGTGACTGGGCTAAGAAGTTGACGTTTTTGGTATGATCCTTCCCCACCCCCTGGCAGCTTTGTCAATCTGGCTCCAGACGAAGCTCTGGGAATCACCTGCTCCCTATATCACAGGTATCTGCCTGTTTGGACATTTTATAAAAAATTCTTTTCACAGGGATAACAATTTCACTTTAAGGTTGGCAAAGTGCTTTAAAAGAAGATTTTATCTTTGACAAACCCTAGGGTGTAGGTGCTACCATTATCCTCATTTTACAGATGTGGAAACTCATGAGGTCAACAGCTCTAAAGTGACTGGCCCAGGGTCACACAGCTAGTAAGTGTTGAAAGCAGGAGTTGACCTAGGGTCTTCCTGACTCCAGGTTCAGTGAACCATTTAATGTGCTGCTACTGGTTCAATGGGTAGCCATTGGACCTGTCTGTGTCCCCTTTTACAGGGGTTCCCACCCTCAGGCATTCTATAATTAGCTGCATCTGGTTGATAAGCTAAAAAGAGGAATGTCATTCAGAGCAAGATTTAAAGTAATATAAATGTTAAGCACAAACACCCAATCCTACCCTGGTTCTTAGCAGGATGAAGATCAGTTCAAAGACGTCCACCAGTGTGACTTCAGCACTCCCAGGTCTCATTCCTCTCTCCCTCATCATGAATCCATCCTCTGCTCTCTGCTCTAACCTAAAGTCTACCCCTCCCCTTGTTCTCATTGCCCAAACTCAGTCCCTGAGTAGCCCAAAATCCAATTGCTCTCTAAGACTCAGTAAAGGAAGGTTTGACACCAGTTTCATGACTTTGGTGGAGAGTGGGGCTTCCAGGTTCAGGTCTGACTAGGAACCCAATGCATGGGCCAGGTTTGGGGTATTGGCCAATTGGGGTCTGGCCCTAGGAACCTATGACCACTTCTTTACTGACCCAGAAGTCCCACCCATTGTCTCTTCTTCCCTGGTCAGTCTCTGTCATCACAGTTCCACCAAGTCCCTACCCTGGTTACCATGACCTCTCCTAATCCTTGTGATTCAGAGATTCTGGCTTAAGTTTGAAAACACCTGCTGCACCTCCCTCCCCTCTCAGCCCTCCTCATCTCAGGTGTGCCTCTTTTCCTTCCATTGTGCCCTGGAGCTCTGATTCTATCATTAATCAACCCAACTCTGATCTAGACATCTTCCTCTCACCCTTCTGTGTGCTTTCTAGTAGACCACCCAATCGTAAAACCTGATAGCTGCCATCCTTCTCTCCTGGCTGCTCCTCAGACTCTCCCCCAATCACCATCCCACCAACCACCTCTCTCTCTTTTCAAGGTCACTGGCTCCTTTTTATTGTCTATGCAAACCCATTGAAATTAAAAAATTATTAAAATTGGATTTATTAAAAATTGGATTTTCTCTAGATAAAAACCCTCCAAACACTCTTTGATTAATCTTTGCCCTCTGTTGCCCAAGTCTCTGGTTCAGTCCGACTGCCTAATGGAAAGTCATCTATTGTCTGGACCACCAAGATGACGAGTCCCCTAGGGTTTAATCCTTCCCACAAATAAACACAGGTACACCCAGGAGTCAGTACATGGAGAAGAGACACACAGGGATGACTAAGGAAGAAAAGGCTAAATAGAATGGGGGTGGGAAAAGAAAAAAGGAGCTAAGTGGTTGATGACACCATCAGAGACTTTCCATCTCCCCTTGGGAGGGAGTTCAGCAACTCATGGGCTTCCCATCTCTCTGGATGCTCCAGGGCTTGAGTTAACAGGCACCTTATTGACCCAGCTCAACCTCCTCAGCTCAGGGACCCTCATTTGGCATGCCCCCCAGGACAGTTGTGTCTGTGCATCCAGAAGCCCCCGTCCACACACCTGAGCCTGTGCTTGACTCCTGAGGTCCCTTGTCCACTCTCTTCACCCTTTGGGTTCTCCAAGACCCACACTCACCATTGTCCAGAAGGAGCTGCTTTACAAACTAATGTCACCTTGTAAGTACAGTTGAAACTTGGATAAAACTTCCTCAAGCTTGTGAGCAGTGAACGAATGTGAGAGGTCTGGACTAGAAGTCCTCTCATCCACCTCCAACAGGTTCAGTGATTGGTCACCCTGGTTCTGGTCACCCTGCAAGGGAAAGCTGGGCCCAAGATGGGAGCATGAGCTTTCTTTGACCCCCAGGCTAGGGTTCCAGCTGCTACAAAAGGGTGGCCTGGGTCTGTGAGGAACCCTTTCCTAGAGTTCATAAGCTCAAAACTTTCCATAGAATGACCAAGATGTTTTCATTTCTACTAGGGTAACTGACCATAGACATGACCCACATAAAAGCTCTTGGGGGAGGTGGGTTCTCAATAAGGGTCCTAAGAGCAAATAGTTTGGGAACCTCTACCCAACCCATTCTACTTGTCCTCTGGGCCCTCCTTGTGACCCAGGAAACATTTTCTCCCTCCTTGATTGATTCTCAGCCCCTTCCCCTTCCCTTTTATCCGAGACCATCCTTTGTAAGGCCTCCATCTTGCCTGCCTTCTGATCCTTTGGAGCTGCCCCTGCCATCTCTCCTTTCCTCTACCTGGTTCTCTCATCAAGAGTTCTCCCTTTGCCTTTCCAACAGCAGCTCCTCCTCTGGTTCCCCATGTTGCCATTCCTCTCTTGATCTATTTTCCTTTTGGAAAATATCCTTTCTGGATTCACATGCCATCTCTGTAGCCTTTTCCTCCATGACTCTTTTCTCTGGTTTTTGTGAATCTGCCCTCTCCTGGTACTCCTTCCTCCTCAGTCATTTGTTCTGGGTATGCTTCCATGTACCGCTCATCAACCATGAGGATTTAGAGGTATAGGCACCCTGCATGGCCCTGGGTGTTTCCTATATAGGGTGGCCCCAAGCTATGTGTGTCAGTGTGCATAAATGTTGAGATATTTAAGCTGTGTAGTGGACCTGCCTATGGGTCCCGTATCAGGAGAAAGAGCATTTGGCTTCCAGAGTTGTCACAAGGATCACCCAAGATAATAGATCTAGAGTACTTTGCCAGCCTTAATATGAGGAATAATAAATCCTGGCTATTAATACAAATTCACACATAGATGCACAAATGTACATACACATGGATGGATTTGTGGAGGTATATTGCCCTTGAGTGCCTGCCCTTCACCCCTTGGAGGGTCTATGCTGGAGTTCCCAGGGGAATGCTGGGCAGAGTCAAAAGGGACTAAAGGGAACTGGAACCCAGCCCAAGAGTGATGTGGGAGAAGCCCGGAGACCCACCTGAGTCCTGTTGAGTGACTTAGGAGACATCTAGAAAGGTTTCTTGAGGAACAGGGAGAGGGGTTGATCCAAAGAGAAAATCCATTAGAAGGGAAGGGAAACCAACTGTGGCCTGGGTTCAAATTTCCCTTCTAATGGTCAAATCTGTGTGGCCCCAGTTTCCTCAGCTGAAAAATGAGGTTACTGGACAAGATGTCTTCTGAGGTTCCTCCTGAATCAGAGGCTCTTTTTTACCTTTGTGAGAATCCCAATCCTTACAAAGCACCATAGTGTACACACAGATGGCATGGAACCAGGAAGATCCAACTTCTGCCACTGAGTGACCAGGGTTTGTTACTTCACCTTGTTTGCCTCAGTTTCCTCATCTGTAAAATGAGCTGGAACAAACATGGCAAACCATTCCAGTATCTTTGCCACCAGATGAGATTACAACTGAAACAACTGAACACTCCCAACCAAAGAGGTTCCCCTTAATGGTGAACAAAGTTTATAGATCCCTGCTCAGAATAAAAATACTTAGTTGTGCAAAGGAGAAAATTTTATTTAAATGTAGCCTCAAGACCCTTGTCTAGACCTGGAATTCCTACGGATATGGCTCCATTGCATTTCACTTTGCTGGGAGCAAAATGTTCTGAAGAATTTGATCCTGTCTTCTAAAGCTTATCTTTCTCTACTATTTTACTTTAGAGTCGTTGTTATGATGGTGATTGTTATTAAAATACATCTATTTTGGGCCTAGGAAGGCATGTCAAAATGTCTACAAAAGTTTGTAAATAAAGTTTAGTCCTTTGGGGGAAAGAGATAGAAAGGAAGGAAGAACCTAGAGTATGAACCTAGAGGACCATTGCACATTTCTGCAATGGGAGTGAGTGTCTAATTCTGAGAAGTCTGGACCCTCACAAAGAACGGTGCCTTAGAACTGGGACACCAAGGTGGGGTTTCTGCATTCTATTGGGGTCCCTCTGAGGGGGATACACAGGGCTCAGAAAAGAGAATAATTGTCGGTGCCACATGGATTCTACATGCCAGTGTCTATAGGCTACATGGATGCTGCCTGATACTGCTGAGATTTCTCAGGTCCATAGGGAGATAGCAGAAGCTGGATGAGCAGGCCAAGGTGCCCAGCAGAATGATTTTTAGAGACTAGGATTTTAACCAGTGGGAGGCTATAGGAAGTATGAACTAGAGTCATTTGGCTTTTGTAAGCAATGTAGGCATATCTCCTTGGATACTCTTGAGAGGGCTGGGGGCATCTCTTGGGTTGGGAAATCTTTTGGCCAGTGTCTTCAGTGGAGAATGAGTGGCCTAGCCAAAGCGCTGGGGATGGGAGGTTCAGAGCTGATGTCTATCTCAATCTTCCCATACCTTTCAACCATATGGGGTTTTTTGAAAGCCTAGGGTGTGGATTCATTAAGATGTAAAAACCATAATGGTACATACTCCTTTAAGCAGTGAAAGTCATGATATGGGTTTCCTAGCAGAAGTCTCTAGCAGTAAAGTTCATGATGTGGGTTCCCCAGCAAAAGTTTCTATCACTGAAAGCCATAATAATGAATTCCTCTCAATGAATAATGAAAGCCAAAAGAAAATCCCAGAACACAACAGGGCATGACCAGTCCACAGCTTTGCATGCCCAGGACTCCACCAAAACAGAATTGATATGGCATCCAGGTAGCTGGGACCAAAAATATCAATCAATTCTCTCTAACATACTTTTCAATTCCTCCTTTCTTTCTTTTCTAGAATTACCATGGGAATTTTGGGGTGGTCTTTATGGGATCCATGATTGTTCTGTAGCAGGCACCCTAGACTGCTCTGGCATGAGTATCCCCTTTGATTAAACTTCTTATATAATCAATATGGAGCTCCCAGCTCATTTCTTTGATATAGATATTAAACTGAATTCTGTATTTGATAAAGCCTTGACTATCCCACCATGGGGGAATTCTGAGCAAAATACATAGTCTTGGCCTTGGTCCTTCAAAGACGATCTGATGGTTTTTGCAGAGCAAGAGATTTGGTGGAATTGAGAGAGGGTCTCCACACATAGAAGCCATTGGGTGAAGTCATTTTAACTGAATAGCCCCAGAGGAGGCCCTAAGCCTAGAGGTGGGAGCCATGACAGGCAGTGGCAGGATCCTCGACATGATGCCAGTGACCCAGGGAAGGAACAACCTCAGCATCCATCTAGCCAATCAGACCATCCACAAGCATTGATTAAGCATCTACTAAGAGTTTATGTATACAGATACAAGCTCTTGCCCTTAAGGAATTTCCTTTCCAGTGAGAGAAACAAGTCCCCATAACATAGAATAAATAAAAAAGAAATTCCAAGTATTTAACTGCAAAGTAACCTGGGAGGGAGCTCAGAGCCAGCAGGTGGGGGGATCAGGAAGTGTTTCCTGGAGGGGGCACTGACAGGAAATGAGGAAGTCTGTAAAGTAGAGGTGAGGAGGGAGGGCATTCCTGGCATCTGGGCCTGCCAGTGAAAAGGCATGGAGACATAAAAACTACATTGAAGTCTTTACAATTTCTTTGCATTCCACTTTTGCCTTCTGGGACCGTGCCATCCCTCTTCTGAAGGAAAGCCTTTCATCTATCTAAAAACAGCTTTTGCATCCCCTGAGTCTTCTTTTTCCCAGGCTTCCCAAGCCCATCTCCTTTGGTTGACTCTCATTTGACATCGACTCAAGGCCCTTTGCTGTCCTCACTACCCCAGCTCATCAAGGACCTTCCTAGACTGTAGGATGTTGTCAGAGCTGAGCAGCAGAACAGTTATCCCCTGCCCTCCTCATCCCCTCTCGTGGCAACAATAACTCTGCTTTCCACTAAAAGGCCTGGTCCTGCATTTCCTCCACTCCTTGTCCAGGGGACAGTGCTATTGACTGGGGTAGGCCATGTGCCTTCTCCTTGGATGGAGCAACTTGGATTCCTAAAGCATATGGTTTCTTGGAGAGAGTGTGGGGATGTGGACAGGTTGTGGTTGGGGCAAGGCAAGCAAGAAAAGGTAAGATCAAAGACTTGGACAGGTACACTAGTCAATAATGAAACACAATTACTAAGAAAAGCCCTTGGGGGTTATAATGGAAGGTTTCTTGGTGATGGATGAAACATGCTTAATAAATACATATTTGTATATTATATATAAATATACAAATACATACATACATATATATATATATATATATGTATACAGTTCAGGCTGATGTTGTGGTAATGCCCGTATTCATTTCTAAGTATCTGCATAAGGCAATACTTTCAACTTGTTACTCTCACATTGTCCATGATGATTGCAAAGATCTTCTCCAGCTGGTTGGGAGGTAAAGTAAAGGAGACACCCACTGGTATGGATGTATTGTGTGATAACCTCATTGTGTCCAAGTTTTGTACTTTTCTACAAATAAGAGACTCTTGAGTATGGTTGAAGCATAGAAAGGTCTATCTCCCATGAGACAAGGGGAAGGAGTTCAAGAATTTCCCTCTATATTCTAGGTTCCACGGAGGAAGTGACAGTATTGAAGAGGAGGGACATATTGGAGAAGTGCAGGGCAGGGGAAATGGATAAAGTGGCCACAGCGGGGAAATGGAGTGGAGATGGGAGGTGAAAAGGACCAGAGATGCGGGAGGTGAAATGGACCAGAGATGCGGGAGGCGACACTGACAGGCCTTGTGCCTCGTTGTTTCTGGGGGTCCGAGGTTGAGGGGTTCAGGGTGACTTCCAGGTTCGGGGGTCTGGAGCTGTGGGAGCCTGGCGGTGTCTTCTTGAGTCAACTCCATCCACCTGGGTTGGTCATTGCTTTTGCGAGGGGCTCTGCTGTGCCGGGTACAAAGGTGGTTTCTGCCCCCCCAGGAGCTCCCAGGCTCAGCCGAAGCTGCCCTGGGCAGCGTCCCTGGTAAGGGGCGTGCCAGGCTGGAGCTAGGCGGGTCCGATGGAGTCCTGGAGCCGGGGCCCCAGAGATTCTGAGCAGAGAGGAGTGACGTGGTTGAATTCATCTTCCAGAAGGATGAGTTTCTGGGGAGAACAGCCAGGGGGGGTTCCGGTTCGGACAAGGACACAAGGAGTGTAGTTGACCCAGAAGGGGCCAGTGCCGGGGGCGGGGCCAGCTGGGGGCCATTGAGGAGGAGGGGGGGAGGAGAAGGGGGGCGGAGGAGGAGGAGGGAGGAGGAGGAGGAGGAGGAGGGGGGCGGAGGAGGAGGAGGGGGAGGAGGAGGAGGGGGCGGAGGAGGAGGAGGAGGAGGGGGGCGGAGGGGGAGGAGGAGGAGAGGGGGAGGAGGGGGGAGGAGGAGGAGGGGGCGGAGGAGGAGGGGGAGGAGGAGGGGGAGGAGGAGGGGGAGGAAGAGGAGGAGGGGGGCGGAGGAGGGAGGAGGGGGAGGAGGAGGAGGAGGGGGGAGGAGGAGGGGGGAGGAGGAGGAGGAAGAGGGGGAGGAGGAGGAGAGGGGGAGGAGGAGGGGAGGAAGAGGGGGAGGAGGAGGAGGAGGAGGAGGAGGAGGAAGAGGGGGAGGAGGAGGGGGAGGGGGGAGGAGGGGAGGAGGAGGAGGAGGGGGGAGGAGGAGGGGGAAGAGGGGGAGGAGGAGGAGAGGGGGAGGAGGAGGAGGAGGGGGAGGAGGAGGGGGGAGGAGGAGGGGGAAGAGGGGGAGGAGGAGGAGGAGGAGGAGGAGGAGGAGAGGGGGAGGAGGAGGAGGAGGGGGAGGAGGAGGGGGGAGGAGGAGGGGGAAGAGGGGGAGGAGGAGGGGGAGGGGGGAGGAGGAGGAGGGGGAGGGGGGGAGCCCGGGTGTTCCCCGTCTGCTAAGAAGGGAAGGCGTGGGGGGGGCGGGCCCAACGCGGCACCTGACGGACTGACCATCTCCCCGCCCAACACGTGGGTCCCGGGAGGGGGCGCGGGGAGGTTTCCATGGAGACCGCAGCCGGAGAGGGGCGGGGCCGCGCCGGTCTCCTCTGGTCCGTCCGCCCGCCGGAAGCGTTTGCGCCTGCGCACCCTCAGGAGGACGCGAGTGCGAATCCAACTCCGACACCCGCCCCTTCCTAGCCCTGTGGCCTCGTCCCAGTCGCTGGGCCCCACCCGGAGAAGGTGAGGGCGGTGCCCCCGCACAGACCCCCTCGGTTTGCCCTTGTACGTTGCGGCTCCGCTGCGGGTCGGGATCCGGGGCACCCCCCCCCCCCGGGGCGGCTCCCGGTCTCCAGAGGGGCCCCTTCCCCCTCCCCCTCCCCAGGATGTCCAGGGTCCGAGGACAGAGGTGCCAAGACGGGGGGGGGGGGCCTGGGACCGGACGGAAGGGGGGGTGAGAGAAGGGAGAGCCCAGAGGCAGCGATCCCTCCCCCACCGCCCCCAGCTGCCACAGTCTCAATGCCAGGGCACCCCAGGGGGGCGATGGGGGGGGTCTGAGAGTTGGACCGTGGGGGACTGAATGGCTCCACCGGGTGGGCAGGATGGGGAGAAGGGCAGAGCCGGGGGGTACTGGGGCTCTTGGAGAAGAGGAAGAGTAGTTGGGGGAGCTGGGGGGGCGCCGGAGGAGGGGCCAAAGCCACGAGGTGACGGTGGGAAGAGGGGATATCAGAGTGGAAGCCCCGGGGACCAGCTGCTGTGAGGGGCCGCGTGTCTGTGGGGGGGCATGCCAGGGCCAGCGGTGCCCAGGTTTGAGTGTGGTTGAGTCGAGTGGAGAAGCAGGCAAAGGGGAGTGAGGAGGTCTGAGGGAGAGGAAAGATGGGGTGCCCAGGCAGTTGTCACTGAGGGCGAAGGGGCTCAGTAAGACGGGGTGAGGTCACTGTGTGATGGGGGGCAGGGCCTGGGAGGACCCCGTCTCTCCAGGGGGGCGAGGATCAGAGGAGGGTGAGGAAAGGGGCAGCAGCCGAGGAGGCTGGTCTTGGGGGGGCAGACCTCGAGCAGAGCCAGTGGACTAAAGCGGGGGGCGAGGACTAGGTCTGATAGGAAGACGGCTTTGCGGCCTGTGGAGTGGGCACTCCAGAGGGCACGGGTGCGGGCTGGTGGACTGAGGATGAGGGGGGGGTGGGGGAAATGATCCAGGAGAGCTCGGGTCACTGGCAGGAAGGCTCTGACTCAGAATAAGAATGACCATCTTGAGTGGAGGCCAGGCCAAGCGGGGAGGGCACTTAGGAGGGGTTGCGCCCCTTGGTCGGGGGATTCCTACTGGGCCAGAGCAGGAGGTGGCACAGGTGTATGCGCCTGGCCTGGCCCCTGGCATGGGAGGGCCTGCTGCTCCCTTGGGCTGGCTCTTGGGGGCACCTTCAGAGGGGTTCACCATGCTGCCCCGCGGCAATGGGAACCATCAGACACAACACAAAGCAGTGAGGATGGTTGTTGACCAAGTGCAAGAAGCATGGGGAGGGTCTGTGTTTCTATGGAAGAGCGAGATGGGGGAAGTGGTGCATCATGGGACAGCTGGGCCTAGCTCACCAGTAAGAACCCTCTAACAGTTTTAGCAGAAATCCATTGTGATGATGATGTTCATCCTTCATCCCTGGAGAAGACCAGGACATCATGGAAGCGATGCCATGACAAGGACATGAACTGGATTTGAGGAGGGGGCTGTGCTGGGTCTGGGTCCAGTGGCCAGAAAATCAGGATGATGGGAGACGGCCCTGGGTGTGTGGCCATCAGGGTGAAGTGACTGGTTCAAGGTCACACTGCCAGTGAGAGTCAAGTGTCTGAAGCCAGATTCGAACTCCCATCCTCCAGACTCCATGGCCGTTGCTCTGTCCACTGTGCTGCACAGCTGCCCAACAGAAGTAAATCTTGGAGAAATCACCATCACGACCCACCCGGTCAAGCCGAAGTAGATGAGTTGGAGATGTTGCCGAGCACAGAGGGGGAGCACGAGGTGCACTCTAACTGGTGTAACTGGTGATACTGTTCTGGCACCACACTGGTCTGGCATGGCAGAGGTGGGTCTCCAGGCCACAGAGCCCCAGCAGCTCACCCTCCTACAGGGAGGCCACGGAGGGGGAGGGGGGAAGAGATGGAGAGGAGAGCCCCTAGAGAAGGGAGCGGGAGGCAGGCTCATTCCCAGACTGGGTATGTGACTCAGGATAATTATGAGGTACCCCACTGGGGTTCCCCCCATTAGATCACAGGATCTCTGAGGAAAGGGTGAAAGTGGGAGGGGAGGTGGTAGAGACCCCCAGGTCTGGCCCCATGCAGGGAACCTTGATACTAACTAGAGTGGGGCAGAGGCCACAGGTGGAGACCCCAGGGGCTGTATCTTAGGTGGTCCCACAGAACCAGAATCCCCTCCTCCAACACCCTCCCACCATGGGACAGATATCACTCCTTCCCAATCAGAGCACCTCTTGCGAGGACTCTAAGGGAGTCCCCAAAATGTGCGGCAGGTGGATGGAGGCCTAAAAAGGGGCAGTCACCTGGGAGTCACAGCCTGCTCCTGGCCTCAAGGAAGGGGCTCAGCAGGGCGAAGATGAAGATGATCTGGCCCCAGTTCCCTAGGGAGGCAGCTTGGGTACAGAGCCCTGCCCAAGAGTCCATGGATAGTTAGTTGTGCCAGACCCCAGGTAAGGACAAGGGCCTCTGGCAGGGGAAGCTAAGGTGGGTACAGGGGGGAGGGAACCAGACCAAGGAACTGCAGGGGGCGGGGTTGATGTGGTAAGATCTGCACATGAAGGTGCCCCAAGTGGATTGGAGTGGGGATGGGAGCAGGGAGACCTATCAGGGAGCTACCCCAGGCTGAGAGCTGGCAAGAGTCCAAAAGACTCTTCCAGGCATTCCATGGCCATGGGTGAGTCTGTGAAAGGGACCCCAGGCCCACCCAACCCTGTGAGATCCCCATGATCAGATGACTGGCTGAGTGAAGGAGCTCCTGGGGTCCCCTTAAGCTGATGGCTTGTAAACATAAGGGCAACTGACCAGGAGCCCACCAGGAGGGAGTCAAGCCCAGAGACTCCTGGTGCACCTCGGGCTGACCGCTGGCTCACCATGAAGGAAGATCAACTAGGAGGCCTAAGGTTTACTCTAGACACCCCTGGGCGAGGCTCAAAGGGAGACCAATGGAATCTCCTTTGACTACAGACTTTCCCTGCAAAGAAAAACCCGGTTTCCCCACTCCTCACCGACATCTACCATAGCACCACAAGTGAACTCCTTCTAACTTGGAAACTCCGCGCCATCTATGACTGACATTGGACTGGAATGGGACCAGCACGGCCCAGGCCCAACCACCGCTCTAAAACAAATCCGCCGATGCTCTTTCAACACTATCCCATGAGGCTGGCATGGACTTTGCTGGGATGGAACTGGCACCTCCTGACTTCAGAGTCTCTTCGGTCCTACTATACCACAGCAACAATTCAGAAAAACATCCATGAGGGAAAGTTCTGGAGGGGATGTGAACAAAGCAGACTTGCGGTTATCTTGTGAAACTTTATTATTTTTTTTAATTCGACAAACTCAGTATTACAATTTCATATATATATATTCTCTTACTTTTTCTTGTGTATTTGAATGCTTTTTTTTGTGGATTACTACTAAGTTTAGAAAAATGGAAAATAAGAGGTGAAATCCCATAGAACTAGTTATGCATGTTAACGCTATAGAAATGCCAGCCATTATTAGCTTATCTATATATGTCTATCACACACACATACACAATACAGACACAGACATTGGACATTTCAGTAGTTTTACTAAATAGGTTTATCTTTGTGCATCTGGAATTTTTGGGATGATTCCTTAGCTTAGAATTACATAAAGAAAACAAGGCTGACCATAATATGGAACTGAATAGGAATAAATGCAAAATCTTACTCTTGGGTCCAAGAAAACAACTCCACAAATACACACAGGGGAAGGCATGGTTGGACAGACAGCGTTTGTCTGAAGACGACCTGGCGGTTCTAGTAGACTATAAGCTCAATATGAGTCAAATGTGATTCAGCAGCCAGGAAACCAGGGATGACGGGGTGGGCTGCCGGGGCAGGCTGCTGGCCCGAGGGAGGTATGGCTTCCAAGAGGGAGGAGGGCCCACCCCAGGCTCCCAGTCAGACCAAGGCTGAGGCCACAACTGAGGAAGAACTGCCTCCTACACTGGGCAACAGAATAATGTCCAAGTGCCTCTGGTCACACAGTGAGGACTGGCTGTAGGAATGGGGCCTAAAGAAGACTTGAGGGATATGACCATCTTCAAGTATCTGCAAGGCTGTCAGATGGAAGAGGAATTGCAAATCTTCCCAAAGGGCAGCCGGGGGACAACGGAAGATGTTGTAAAGAGGTAAATTTAGATCTTATAGAAGTAAAAACTTCGAGCTACCTCTAATGGAAGGTGCCACGTTGAGGGAGTGAGCCTAGGCTAAGGAAGGTGGGCATTTTCTGAGGAAGCCATCTGATGAGGCAAGTGACCTCCTAGAGTCACACAGGTACTGGGTGGCAGGGCTGGGCCCCACACATCGGCCATTCAGAGCCACACTTCCCTCCTGGAAGGCTTCGCTTAGGTTACAGTGGGGATTGTTTGGTGGACGAGGAAGAGTGGCCCTGGGAGTCTCTCCCAACACACATCTATACATGCATGCGTGTCTATAATTTATGTACACCCCCCCACCCCCACCCTGTAATACATCCATACATACACATATTTACACATCCATGTCAGTGGTTTAAAGGAATGGCAGCTGAGGCACTGTTGAGTTCAGATGGTGCAGGAGTACACCAACCACACTGACACAACGCTATTGCTGCCTGAGGGCAGCTAACGGAAGGAGGAGACGCAGGGCACTCTCCAACACCCAGCAACCTGGGGCCTGGAGAGAAATTCTGCCATCTTGAACCTCCAAAAGTCAACAGATGGCTGCTCTACGAAACCCTCCGCATTATTACATCCCTGCCTTTAACATCCAGGAAGACACCTTGGAAGGGGGACATGCCAAGATGGTTTAAGGGCATTCTATTTTAAAGAATTATGACATAATTTTCTATGGATATTTTGACATGATTGCTTCCTTACAAACAACTCCCTCCCAATGAACACCTCACTCCCTCCCCTAAGTTTAGCAAAAACTTTGAATATGGTGATCATGGAGAACCAGGTATCTAACTTTTCCTTCATTCAGCATTTCTGAACAGGAGCAGAGACCTGTGTGTTCCTCTGAGTCTTGGGGACCGAGGTTTGTCCTTGTGCTGGCTCTGCACTCTTGTCTCAGTCATTCCACACGCTGGTCTTCTGGTTCTGCATTCAAGCCCAGTTTCTTTCAGTACTGAACACTGCTTCAGATATATGTGCATACCAAAATTGGCTTGGTCACCCAATTTATGAGTATTTCCAGTTTTTTTGGTACTAGGTATGTGGTCACCTGCAAACTTCAGTGAGGATATGAAGATATAGAATAAATCACTAATAGTACAAGAAATTCAAATAAAAACAACTCTTCATTTTCACCTTATACTATGCAAAATTGGTGAAGACAATAAAAGATGGATGCTCTGAAGCAATCTAAACATTGTGGCTTTCAATGTAAAATCAAACAAAAAAGTATTCTAAACTGTCTGTACCTTTGATCCAAAGTCACAAACGGAAACAAAGTCCAATTTATAAAAAGTGTATCTATAATTCTCTTTACAGTAGCAAAACACTTGAAACAAAGTGTCTCTGGATTGGAGGAATGGGACAACAAATTGTGGAAAGCGAATTCCTGGGCAGTGAAAAGTGATGCCTATGAGGCAAAGTGAAGTTATCAGAATCAAGAGAACAACATAGATGAAGACAACAACAAAAATGAAAATATTACTAAAAGCAAGGCAAAATGAGTAACATAAAACCAATGAAGGTTATGGATTATAATGAAACAAAATCCCCTCCTCTCATGGAAGAGAGATGGGGGAAATACTAACATAAAACATTGTTTACATTATCACACATCATCTCTCTTTTTTTATTGTTTTGTTATAAGGGACAGTTGAATCTGGAAGAAATCTATAAAATATTTTAGAAGATTAAGGTCTGAGAGTGCAAATAATAAAACCTAACTTTAGGAAACAATATTGTATAGTTACTCAGATAATGTCTTAGCATCACAATTTCTATATAATCGTTTTTGTCAAAAAATAGGGTTCATTTTGGGGATGTGTGGAAAATGTGACATAAATACAAAAGGTATCAATTAAATTACATCTAAAATATAGCTGTGATGAATTTTGGTGCATATTGGCATCCCAATGGCATCCATGGGGGGTATAAAACCAATGGTGGAATAAAAGGGAATAAAAATAAACAGCTCTAACTCTTCTTGCATGACTCCAAATTGTTTTCCAGAGTGCTTGATTCAAACTGTAACTTAACCCACAGTGTATCAGGGTTTATCCAGAGTTCCTCCAACACAGACTATTTCCATCTTTTACCATCTTCACCAACTTGATAGATGTGATCCCTGTTGTTTTGATTTCCATTTCTCATCGTAAAGTGAATCAGATTTTTTTGGTGCAATTGTTGAGTTTGTATTTTGAAAATCCTTTGACTTCCCCTCCACTAGGGAATAAATTTTTAACAATTTTTGTTGTATTTTTGTTATTGCCTCCTATGTTGAATGTTCAAGATGTCTGATGCAAATATTCTTTCCTAAACCAAAATGTCCTTACCTCATTCCAGGTGCAGTGACTTTGTTAGTATAAAAGTATTTTAATTTTAAACAACTGAAAATGGCTAGTTTTGTTTTTTTGTATTTTTCTTCATACCATATCTGGTTAAGACTTCTCCCCAACCTTATTTGTTATTAGTACTTCCAGTTATTTTTGTAATGTGCCCTTTTATACTTAAATGAGTTATCTTTGATAAGTCTGACATTTAAAATCTATAAGGTATTGATAGATTCACAAGACTGAGTGATCCTCCAAGAGATAACTAGTCAAAGGATACAGACAGTCATCTATCATTACTCCAATCAAGTCATACTCTTCATTGTGGCTTAGAGGCAACCCTGGGTGATCAAAGGAATGAAAGCTATCAAGTCATACACCAAGGTGGAGAGGCTATAAGGGAAGCTGGAAAAGGCTCATAGCCAGATTGGTTGCAGGATAAACTTTTTCAGCTAAAGCAACTATAAAAGAACTCCTACGTCATCCAGGAGTTGTCTGCACTAGCCTAGGCAGTACCCACTCTGACAAAATATCAATTATCTGATACTTCCTAAGGAATCAGGGAGTGCTGCAGGTGTTTCTGCATTCATGGCATCTATTAGCTTTTCACCAGCATGGATTATCTCTTGTTCATTTAAGGGTCGGATCTGGCTGAATGGTTTCCCGAATTCATCAGACCCAAAGGGTTTTTCTCCAATGTGGATTTTCTGATGTTTCCTAAGACTGCCATATCGGCTGAAGAGTTTCCCACATTCGTTACATCCAAAGGGTTTCTCACCAGTATGAAGTCTCTGATGATGAAAAAGAGATGACCTGTGGCTGAAGTTCTTCCCACATTCATTACATTCAAAGGGTTTCTCGCCAGCATGTGTTCTCTGATGTTCAGTGAGGTGTACCTTTTGGCTGAAGGCTCTCCCGCATTCATTGCATTCAAAGGGTTTCTCTCCAGCATGAATTCTCTGATGTTTCGTAAGGTTTCCTCTCTGGCTGAAGGATTTCCCGCATTCCTCACATTTAAAGGGTTTCTCCCCAGTGTGAATTCTTTGATGTTTTGTAAGGCTTCCACTCTGGCTGAAGACCTTCCCACATTCATTACATCCAAAGAGTTTCTCACCTGTGTGAATTCGCTGATGATAAAAAAGGGAGGTCCGATGGCTGAAGTTCTTCCCACACTGATTACATTCAAGGGGTTTCTCTCCAGCATGAATCCTCTGGTGTTCTGTAAGATGTCCCCTCTGGCTGAAGGCTTTACCACATTCATTGCATTCAAAGGGTTTCTCACCAGTGTGAATTCTCTTATGTGTGTTAAGATGTCCTCTCTGGCTAAAGACCTTCCCACATTCACTACACTCAAAAGGTTTCTCTCCAGTATGAATTTTCTGATGGACAGTAAGGCTCACCCTCCAGCTAAAGGCTTTCCCACATTCACTGCACTCAAAGGGTTTCTCCCCAGTGTGAATCCTTCTATGTGCATTAAGATGGGCCCTTTGGCCAAAGACTTTCCCACACTGATTACACTGAAAAAATTTCTCTCCATTATGGCTTCTCTGATGCAAAGCAAGGCGTGAATTGTTGCTGAAGGCTTTTCCACATTCGTTACACTCAAAGAGCTTCTCCCCTGCATGAATCCTCTGATGTTCAGTAAGATTCCCACTCTGGCTGAATGTTCTCCCACACTCATTACACTCAAAGGGCTTCTCTCCAGTGTGAATTCTCTGATGATAAAAAAGGGATGTTCTGTGGCTGAAGTTTTTCCCACATTCAGTACATTCAAGGGGCTTCTCTCCGGCATGAATTCTTCGATGTTCAGTCAGGCAGATCCTTTGGCTGAAAGCTCTCCCACATTCATTACACACAAAGGGTTTCTCTCCAGTATGAATTCTTTTGTGCGCATTGAGGTGGCCCCTCTGACTAAAGACTTTCCCACATTCATTACAGCCAAAGGGTTTTTCTCCAGTATGAATTCTTTGATGCACAATAAGGCGGACTCTCCAACTAAAGGCTTTGCCGCAATCATTGCACTTAAAGGGTTTTTCTTCAGTATGAGTTCTCTGATGTATAGCAAGACATGAGGTGTTGGTGAAGCTTTTTCCACATTCGTTGCATTCAAAAGGTTTTCCTCCACCATGAATTCTCTGATGTTTAGCAAGGTTTCCTCTCTGGCTAAAGGATTTCCCACATTCATTACATTCAAAAGGTTTCTCACCAGTGTGAATCCTCTGGTGTTTAGAGAGACTTCCACTGCGGCTGAAGACTTTCCCACATTCTTTACATGAAAAAGGTTTCTCCCCAGTATGAACCCTCTGATGATAAAATAGGGACGTCCGTTGACAGAAACTTTTCTCACATTCGGTACATTTAAAAGGTTTTTCTCCAGTATGACTCCTCTGATGTTCAGTGAGGCTTCCCCTTTGGCTGAAGGTCTTTCCACACTGACGACAATGGAAAGGTTTATCTCCAGCATGAATTCTCTGATGTTCAATAAGGCTGCCCCTCCGAATGAAGGCTTTCCCACACTCATTACACTGGAAGGGTTTCTCTCCGGAATGAATTTTTTGATGTACGGTAAGGTTTCCCCTTCGGCTGAAGGCTTTCCCACATTCATTACACTGAAAGGGTTTCTCTCCTGTATGAATTCTTTGATGTTTAGTAAAGTTGCCCTTGTGATTGAAGGACTTCCCACATTCATTACAATGAAAGAGCTTCTCTCCACCATGAATTCTTTTATGTTCATTAAAATAGCTTCTCTGACTAAAACTTTCCCCATTGTATTGAAAGGGTTCCTCTCCATTATTCATTATCTGATGATAAATAAGGGATGTCCCTGGGTTGAAGGTTTTCCCAAATTCATTAAATTCATAGGGTTTGTTTCCAGGATTTACAGGGTGGAATGGAAAAAGATCTGGGGGGTAATCAAAGGGCTTCTTCCATTTATTGTACTTACAATGTTTATTCTCTAAGGACATTCCATTATATAAAATTAGGTCTGAAAACTGATCAAAGTTGTTTCCCAGTGGATCATATTTAAAAAGATTTTGTCCTGAAGGACCTCTCTGTGGTGGAACAAAAAGTGACCCCAGATCAAAATCTCTCCCAAATGTATTATTTCCATGGATACTCATCTCATCAAAATTTTTCACATTAACAGTTTCTAGTTGACTATATTGATTCTCTTGGTTGGCTTTCTGCCTCTCTACCATGATGTCATATTCCCAGTCTTCTCCCATCTTAGAATCCCAGAAACCATCCTTTGTGAGTTTCTCATCAGATGTTTCCAGACAAATGATGTGCTGTGGAACTGAATCCAAGGTTTCACATTTAATCTCCTGATTAAGGGAATCTGAAAGAAACACATAAGTATCAATGTTCCCTGTTCTTTGTGGAGAAAATTCCATTAAGGAGAAAGATTATGAAGCTGAAAAAGGTAAGGAAAAACTCTGTTAATTCAATTCAATTCAATAAGAACTTACCAAACTCCTATGAAGGGGCATATGTGTATGTTCAAGATCCAAAGACAAAATGCAACAGAAACTGCTTTCAAAAAGCAGGGTTCAGTGGGCAGAGGAACATGAGAGCAACAACTCAGAGAAACTGGAAGCTCAAAGCTAGGTGAGAGGACAGTAACAACACCCACAGTTAGACCAATGAATTCAACTCCAGGATGTTGGAAGCACGTGCAGATGTTCTTAAAACGTCACGGCTGGTAATTGCTGGGGAAATGTCTGTGTTTTCAAATGGAGAAATCAACTAATTCTGGAAACTACAAACAGATCAACCTGCCACTGATCTCAAACCAAATTCAATAAGTGATCATCTGTGAGTATTCAGAAAAGATCTTACTAAGAACCCCCCATGGGTTCATGAAGAATATAATTATTAAAACCAAGTTAATTTCTTAAAGACTAATGCTGCAATTATCAAGGATGTGGCTGGAGGGATTAGTGAACTGGGAGAGAGGAATGAAGGAAATAATGAAATATCTACTATCTACATCTAGTATCTCATTTGATTCTTCTAACCATAAGGGAGCTGCCACTATTACCCCCCCTACACTTTATAAAAATAATGGGAAAAACTAACATTTACATATGAAACACTTACACTGTATAAATATGATCTCCTTTAATCCTCATAATAATTCCAGGAGGTAGGTGTTCTTATTGTTGTCATTTTACAGAGCAGGAAACTGAGGCAGTGAAGTGCTTTGGTCAGGGTCATACAGCTAGAGAAGTATGTTAGGCTGGATTTGAACTTGGGTCTTCCTGACTCTAGGCCCAGTGTTCTAACCATTGCAGCACCAGTTGCCCTAACCTTCTGCAACATAGCTCATAAAAAAGCCCTTAGCTAAATATTTCCAGACAAGATGGAAAAGTCTCAGATCGCAGGAATTATGGATTCCTGGAATTTGATTGAATCATGTTTTTTCCAGGAGTGGTGATGAATGGATTTTTTAGAGCCAAGCCTCAGGACAGGCAGTAAGGTGACCCTGTGACAAAAGGGCAACTCTGGACTGAGCAGAAGACCCACACGGGTCAAACCACACAGAGTAAGCTCCTACTGAGTGCCCAGTGCCATCGGTCAAGCATCCATAACTAGAGGCCTGGAGAAGTCACATACTTTCTCCAAGATTCTGAGGCTTATGAGGGTTATTCTTTGCTGCTTCATCTTCCATAAGATGAGTCAAGAATGCATTTGTGGGTGGGAGAGGGACTCGGAGTAAACAGATCCTGGGTTCAAGGCCTGTCATGCTGATCTCTGGGCAAGGAACAAAGCCTGAGGCACCTCAGGAGCCTAGAAGACTTGGAAGTTGAAGATCTCCATTGTCCAAGAAGCTTTGTAGCTAGGGGCCCCTACACTGGTGAAACCAATCTGGACTTCCCTCAAAGAGAGAATAAATTCTGAGTAGTGAAATGGGGACAACCATAACAATAGCTTGCATGTACACAGAGCTTTCTAGAAATGTTGTCTCACTGGAACTGCAAAAGAACACTGAGAGGCAGGTGCCATAATCACCCCACTATAATGATGAGGAAAGGGGGGGCTGGCAGAAATTGAATGACTTGCCTAGGGTCACACAGCCAGTTAAGTATCTGAGGTCCTATTTGAACTCAGGGCTTCTGGAATCCAGGTCTAGAGTTCTAGCCACTATATCACCAAGATCCCTAATACTGGTACTGATCTCACAGGGCTGTGAGGGAAAAGGGAGATCGCACACTTCACAGCTTTACAACCCTGAAAATGTTACAGAGATGTTGACTACCACCACCATCATCATCATCACCACTCTCATTACAACCATAATCCTTCACCACCATCACTACACTATCACCACCATTACCATCCCTATCATCACCATCATCAGTCATTATCACCATCATCATCACCACCACCTTCATCATCAGCACCATTATTACCAACATCACCACCACCACCACCACCACCACCACTACCATCAATCATCCTCATCAATACCACTACTATCACTATCATTACTACCCATATCATCACTACTATCATTACCAGAACTATCAACATCATTACCATCACCATAAATCCTGCTCATCACCACCCTCCCTCTTATATACCCTCATCTTTTGGGTAGCTGCTAGCTTCCATGTCCCTTCCTACATGCCACTTTCCTCCATCTCTGGTCCTGACAAACCCAGCTTCTGCTTCTCACCTTTATCACTTCATCTCCTATTTCCAAGCCCTGAGGCTGGTGAGCCCTCCTTCAGCTCTGCCTCACAGTCCTCTCTCCGTCTCTTCCCCTGCTATCAAGTAGCTACCAGACCAAGCTAGAGAAGAAAGCCTTGGGCAGAAGGGCCCCTGATGCCATCGACCTGAACCTGAATTGGACCTGCATCCTGGGAGGGCATCAGGCTTGAGACACCTTGGATGTCAGAAGGGCAGGCCATTAATATAATGTCATCTGAACCTCCAAGATCATGGAGAGGTTTAGGTGGAAAAACAAAGGGGGAGGGAGGAGTGGGATGGTCCACACATCTCCAGTAGTAGTGGGCGAGGACACATGTATCCACCACCTCTTCTTGCTAAGAGCCTCCCAGACTAGGTCTTGACCACCTGTGAGACAGGTCCTGCAGGACTATTTCCCCCATTTTTCAGATGAGAAAACTGAGGCTCAAGAAGGCAATGACTTGTCCCTAGCCAACTGTTGCCTACCTCGGCCTCCCTTCTCCCCCCAGCCCCCTCAACAAGTAATGACCAGAAAGGGAAGCATCCCTTTGCATAAACTAGCCCTGGGACCACTCCCCATTTGGGCCAGTACTGAGAGATCAAAGGACTCGTCCAGGGTCATGGTGTCAGAGGCAGAACTAGCTCCCACAAAAGCCTCAGGGCCTCTTGGGCCTGGAGGTCATCTAGGTTTTGACCTCCCCCTCTTGGGGTCTCCACAGCCCATCCTGTACAAGAACCTCAGTGTCCAATTTCTAGGTTTTTTTTTTTTTTAGGTTTTTGCCAGGCAAATGGGGTTAAGTGGCTTGCCCAAGGCCACACAGCTAGGCAATTACTAAGTGTCTGAGACCGGATTTGAACCTAGGTACTCCTGACTCCGGGGCTGGTGCTTTATCCACTACTCCACTTAGCCACCCCCTAGGTCTCATTGCTTGTCCCATCAGAGATGGGGAACCCACCTCCCGGGTTGTAAGGATGGGCCTTCATCTGTATGTCTGCACTTTCCTCAAGGAGCTACAAGAGTCTCGTGCGAGCCTAGGGAAGGATCTTTCTTCCTTCACCCAGTTGAGCCTCAGTTACAAGTGGGCCCAAAGTGAAGCCCTCTTGATTAGAGCACCTCTGGCCTGTCTGACTCTTCTACTGTTCCCAAGATGCCACAATGCCCCCAAGGGGCCACAATGCCCCCAAGGACTCAATGGGTACTGTCCTTCTCTGCCAGGAAAGCGTGGTGGTCCAGAGAGAGGAGTGACTCAAGGGCAGGGGGCTCAAGGGCAGTGGGCTTGGGTTCCAATTCCCTCCAAGTGCCTGCCTTGGATACTTTGTCAAGCCAGATGTCCTAGAAGGACGACTCCAGCATCCCATACCACTGAGCTGACCCTGATAGAGCATGGGGGAGGGGACTCCCTGGCTTTTGGAAGAGAACATCTCTGGAGGGGAAGCAAGACTAGAGTCCAGCCTGGTGAGAGATAGGTTGGGTGGTCTTCCCGTCTGCGGGGAAGGGGCAGCCAAAGGTGTCTAAGGGGGCCATGGCCTCCTATTCACCTGTGAGTCCTCCCTAGTGGAGGAGAGGCCTGGGGAAGAAAGCCCCATCCCAAGGACTATGAGGATGCCCCTGGCCCAGGCTACCTGCTGCCTGGCACTCACCTGGGCAAGTGCTTGTGGAAAATGCTGGCTGCTCAGCAAACAAAGGGACTTCCCCTCTCTCCAGCTGGGAGATGAGCTCTGGCTTGGCCACAGGAAGCCCTGAGGATGGAAAGGAGGAGAGGATTTATGTCAGCCAGCATCTCCTCAGAGGGATGCCCAGACAGATGAGGTGGACATCAGCAGACTGGTGCAGAGAGGGCTCTGGGAAGGATCGACTGGGTGGGTGGTCACACACTGCCCACCATCTCTGACCTGCCAAGGTCCCGGCACCCTCTGGAGGCCCAAGAAAGAGGCTGCCCCCTCCTACCCCAGGAGCAGGAGAAGCTCGCTGTGTCCATGTGAGATCCCAGGGCTGGGCTCATGGGGGGGGGGGTGCTTAGGCCCAGCTGGATAGGGTCCAGGACCTAGGCCATGCAGCCAAAGCTTCTCTGGAAAGAGGGGCAGGGACCGTCCCTGGCCCACTAGGTACTTAATTGATCTTTTTTCCTCCACTCTTTGCTGCAAAGACTGACCCCGGGACAGATACTGAGTCCTTACCCAGGAAGACGAGGTTCTCATAGTTCTCCAACATCACGTCCCGGTATAAGACCTTCTGGGCAGGATCCAGCTGTGCCCACTCCTCCTGCGTGAAGTCCACGGACACATCCTTGAATGTCACCGATTCCTGAAAGGCAGACCTGCTTGGACAGCGGAGCAGCCAGGGACTGGTCATCCCTGGGACCGCTGAGGAAACCTGGAGGCAGAAAGGTGTGGGGGTCACATTTCTGATGCCTTCGGCCACCATGGGCCCAGACCGAGGCCTGGGGGCAGCAGAGGCTGCTTACAAAGCCTCCACAAGGGTTTCAGCAATCCCCTCAAAGGTATGGGAGAGGGAAGCCAGCCTGGGTATTGCCCTGGGCAATGTCCCAGCTTTGCAGAAGGCTGGCCACAAGGGCCGCCTGTGGCCTTAGGGGTCTCAAATGACCCTGTTCAGGAAGATCTCCTTCAGGTCCCTGAGGGGGGAAGCATGACAGGGAACATTTGGGGGAGGTGACAGGTGAAACAAATAGTGTCACACATGAAGCCCAGTAAGTGGAGGGCGAGAGGCCCCAGCCAGGTCAGGGAGAGGCGGACACTCATCCACCCAAACCAGAGTCAGAATGGAGAACAGCTTCACCCTTCAAGATAAAATTCTGTTCTCCAGGGGATTCTCGGCAGGTGGGGAAGGTACGGGGGACCCTTTTCCTCACTGAGAATCTCGCATCTGTGATTTGCACAAATGTGGCTGGAGATTCAGCACCCCAACAGGGGGCGTGAACATGAGGACTGCTGCCTCCAGGGGAGTGGGCTTTCTCTGGCAGAAGCTGGCTGCCAGCCTTGAGGAGGGGACTCCTCCAGCCAGGGGCTGCCCTGGCCTGTCCTCTCGGATTCAACCATTTTTTTACATTTTGAAGGAAAAAATCTCTTTTATTACAATCCCTCTAACCCACAAAGTTCAAGATCTGGTCAGTACCATTGATCCAGATCCATTCTCAACTATGTAAAAAACCTGGACTGTAACCTCACCAAGTCCAGCTTCCATGGATGTTCTGGGACCCAAAGTCAACTGAGAAGGACAGGAAGAGCAGGCTGTGGATCCTGCCCTCAAGACTAGGCCTGGGAGTCCCGGTGGGGGCAGGCCAGTCACCCCCAGGCTAGGCTGGCCGGGCTATGGGAATTGGGAGACAAATCCAACCATCACCAGCCAAAGCCCCACCTCCTCAGGAAGACTCAAGGACTCCAAATCCTAGAGCTGAAGGTCCTGATGGGGGCGGGGGGATAGGGAGAGGACCTTCCCTGGGGCTGGCTCCCTCACTAGAAGAGGAACCTCTGGGGAGCAGGGCTTGGCTTAGCACACAGTAAGCACTTAATACATCCTTCACTCATTCATCCATTTGGTCAGTCACTAAGCATTTATCAAGTACCACTACACTAAGCTCTAGGAGTACCTGCATTCAAGGGGCTCCCTATATAACAGGGTGACAACAAACAAACCCCTATGGTCAGACACACTACAAACAGAGTCCAGATGGAGGTCAGCGACAGAGAGAGGAGAAAGGTAGAGGCATGAAGGCTCTGAAGGCCAAGCCCAGAACTTTGCATTTGATTCTGGAGTTTACTGAGCCAGGGTCGGACCTGTGTTTCCACAGCCAGGAGGCCAGACTGGCATGAGGTGGGGAGGAGGTCCAAAGCCTTGGGCTGAGACCCCATGGGAGGCAGGAGGGTTCAGAGTTGATGGAGGGCTCACTAAGAGCTAAACATGAGAATCCATGTTTCTGTGGTACTTCCCTGGGCCACTTCCTGTTTCACAGGTGCATCATCCCCACGGGGTCATTGGTCCTCTGAAAACAAAGGACTGTGTCCTAACCTGGACCTGTGCAACCACACAAGGACAAGGTTACTACAAGGCTCATTTTACAGGGAAGGTAACTGAGGCAGGCAGAGATGAAGTGACTGGCCCAGGGTCAGACAGTGATGGATTTGAACACAGGTCTTAAACTCAGGTCCAGGGCACCATCCTCTGGCTGCTGTCTGGTTCATGATTTCCAGTCTGAAGAAAGTCACAGCAAAGACGTGATCACTGAATGTACTGAAGCTGATGAGGCATCGGGGGAAAGGGGGGCAAGTTAGGGAACACCCTGAGGCTGACCACAGGACAGCCAGTAGGAAGGATAGCCCTCTGTGCCATGAACCAGGTGCAGGAGGGGTTGACGGGGAGCCAGAGGCCCAGTCCTGTGGTCAGACAGGTGGGCAGGGGACCAGGAACCAGGAAGACAAAGTGAGCTGATGGTGTAGACAGACAGTAGGGAACAGCATGCCAAGGTTTGGCTGGTAGGACATGGAGGGGGAGAAGCAAAGGGGGGGGATAGGGGCAAAGCAAATGAGGAGCTTCTTGGCCCTTCAATGTGACATGGCAGCCAGGGGAGGAAGAAAGAGACTGGGGACAAACACAAAGCACAGGGCAGACAGAAATAACTCAGGGGCTAAAAACCCAGTCAGTAGGGCCTGGGCCGGCAAGGCCAAGAAGGAGGCTCCTGGGAGGGGGGCAGAGAAGCAACAGGGCAGCTCTCGAATCCCTTGTCACCATTTCATCTGCCTCAGAGAGGTCAAGGCTGGTCAGACTGAGCTCTGGGGGAGAGCCAGCCATTGATCACCGGAGCCCTGGGGCTCGAGGGGAAAGGAGAAGGCTAGGCTCCTGGGGGGGGGGGGGCAGGACCTCCCTGGGATCTCCAGCACCTCAGCCCAGGTCTGACACGCAGAAGGGCTCAAGAAATGCTTCTTCAGTTTGAGTCCCCTTCCTAACTGGTGGCCCTGGGTAAATCCCTGAACCTTTCCCAGCCTCAGCTTCCCCTTCTTTCCAGGGTGATGTGGACAGAACACCCACCTTTAGTGAAACACCACCTCAGTGCCAGACAGTGCGCTCAGGCACACTGCCAGAGCGGGAGGCACCGACACAAGACTGCTAGTCTGGTCAGGCGCCACGTGGACAGCAGCACCATGGGGGGGCGGGGGGCAGAGTCAGAGTCCAGGGCATTGGGAGAGATGTAGTCTTGTCCATCAGTACAGTGGGGCTGGCCACTGACCTGAGGGTGGGCCAGTCTATGCAACCACATCTGCCTTCAAACCCCAGTGTGGGGTGGGGGTGGGGGGGTCAGCAGAAGGAACTGGAGCAGAGCAGACTTGGGGCCAACACAATGCCCCCGAAGTATCCGAGGAACTATCCTGGGGAGGTCACCAAGGGGCCAAAAGCAGCTGGAGAAAGCTCCCCTCAGTTTGAGGGCACTCCTGCCAGGGGGGACACACATGCAGTAGCCAGGGTTACTTTTGGGTGGGTTTTCAGTACAGAGAAGGGGTGGATGGGAGAAAAGCTCTGCATGTGGAAGAAGAAAATCTGAGTTTCAATCCAGTCAATTCAGACCCTTAACTAACTGGGTGACCCTGGCAAGTCTCCTGCCTTTGCCTGCCTCAGGTTTCTCATCTTCCCCATCTCCCAGGGTGGTGAGGACCCCTTGAGATAGAGGTGGCGAAGGGCTTCATCAGGCACACTGGACAAGCTATGTAATGCCAGCTATTACTATGATTGCTTTCACTGAGTTGCTTCCTATCATGCCTGACTCTGTGACCCCATCTGGGGGTTTCTTGGCAGATGCAGGAGTGATTTGCCAATTCTTTCTCTGCCTCTCTTTACAGAGGAGGAAACCAAGACAGAGTGAAGTGACTTGCCCAGGTTCACATGGGAATAAGTATCTGAGGCTGGATTGGAACTCAGGTCTTCCTCACTCCAGGCCCAGCACTCTATCCACTGCTCTGCCTAGTTGTCTATTACTACTGTGAAATGCTAATTTTTAAAAAATAAATTTGTGGGGTCAGAGCTAGGGGAATCCCCTAGTCATTCCTATTACAGCTTGTTGGATGCAGCCTTGTCTGTTCTCATTGGAGGCCCTTCAGGAAAGAAGGGACGGAGGATGCTTGGCCAGCCTCCGGTGGGGGAGGAAGTCTTGTCTGAGCTCCCCCCACCCAGCCCTGAAGTTGGCCTGGGACATGCTGAGCTTGAAAGGGAAGGGGCCACCAGAGGCTGGGACATGGGAGGAGCAAGCATCCCCAAGGGAGAGGGATAGCTGAAGGGTCTGGGAGGACAGGACTAGGGGAAGAAAGGAAGGGGTTGGTCCAGGCCTGGAAACAAGGGCCCCATCTGTTCTGGGAGAGGAGGATCAGGACGTTCGTTGTAGGTAATGTGGCCTTGGGTCTGGTAGCTGGGAGGGCCTGGCAGAGATAAGAGGATAAAATGGAATCTGCCTTGTTCCGGGGCCCACCAAGGTCACTCATTAGGGTTAGGCCCCCAGTCTCCCTCCTAGACAATCCAAGGAGTTTTCTGCCTGGCCTCTGCTCCCCTGGCCTCCAAAATGCCATGCCAACTCCTACTCACTAAACCGTGAATGTGGTGTGAATGAATGTGAAGACATTAAGTGCCAAGCCTGAGGAAAGGGTAGGGATGATAACCTGGTTCATTTTCCAGTGGGGGAAACAAGTCCAGGGAAAGTGTCCCCTGCCATGGTCCTTGGGGGGCAGCAGCAATGCCAATAGCAAGGTCTCTTCCTTCATCTTCTTGCCACTGACAAGATCCCAGCTCTCTCTGATACTGAGTCACCCAACAGGGATTAGAATGTGGATAACAAGGGCTCTCCTTCCTGCGGCCTCAGGCTGCAGACACCCTTGGGTTCAAGGTCCTGGCCTGTTTCCATCAGGTCTGAGGGGACACAGGGGCTGGGGTGAGGGCCCTCAGTTGACTGGGCTGGGCTGGCCTGCCTGCCCTGCCCAGAGGTGCAGGTGGTAAGTAGAAGATCCTTCTCTGGAGGCTAGAAAGGCCTGACAGCAAGGAGACTACTGCCCCTCTCTCCCACTCCAATCCAATGCATCACCATCCTGGTGTCATGGTCTTCTTCAAGAACGAAGGACAAACATCATTGATACGAGGCGTGGAGGATGGTGAAACCCTTCTCCAAGATGGCTGGAGGGGCCCCGAGCTGCACATGCCTGACACAGGAGGGGCTGTCTAATCACTAGTCTCTTCCTGTTATCTCCTCTGTTCAACAGCAGAATTCTCCTCTCTTGAGCTAAATGGGTGCTCCCATTAACTCCTGCTTCTATTCTTCCATCTCTGTCCCAGCCCTCCTCATCCTAGCAGTCTGCCTTCTGCAGGAGGCCTCTCCTATCCCTGGAATCCCTTGGCTTCTTGGATACTACTCAACCTACAATCACCTGGAGATGCAAATGGTACCTCCCTAAGAGAAAAGCCTTATCTGGCTTTTGTCTCTCAAGCCCTAGCCCTCACAGGATGTGACTGCCACCTCCTCCCAGCCTTCTCTCTCCCAGTGCCCCTCACCCCTCCTAAACCCATTCTATCCTCAGGAGATCTCCAGTCCGTCCATTCCTCATGACTGGACCCAGCTACCACCCCCATCTGTCTGGCTCCACTCACATCCCTTCCCAATCATGCCCTCACAGTAAACCAGGTCAGTATACAAAACCTTACTAGAAGGCCTACTGTGTTACAAGGGATAAAAATGCAAACTATATAGCTCCAACCCTCAGGAGGTTCATATTTAAATGGGGAAAGGTAAGTGCTTACAAAGAGAAGCTGGATGGAAGAGAGTGGAAGGTCCCCAGGAGGGGACAAGGCTGCTAGAGAAAGCAGAGAAGTACAGAGAATGGGTGAGGTGAGGAGTAAAGAGAATCCCCTGGAAAGAGATGATCCAAGCTAGAGCTTGGTGGCAACCTCACCACTCCTCACCACTCACCAGGGGAGGGAAACTGTCAGAGACGTAAACTCTATACAGAGAGTAGAAAGTGGAAAGTATTACAGCTGTGGCGATAGGAAATGCCTTTGGCAGAAGAGATTTGGGCTGAATCTTGTAGACAGTGAGGGAAGTGAAGGGTAGAGATAAGGAGGGAGCATTCCACGAAGGAGACAAAAAGGCCCAGTGAAGAATATGGTGCTCTATAACTGCAAGGAGGCAGGATTGCTTATTACCATTAAGGCCCCCACCCCCACCTTCCCAGTTGCTCAGCTCCTAGTCTGGTGGTCACCTTGGCCTCGCTCTCTCTCACCCACAGACCCAAGGTCATGCTAAGGCCGATCAATTTCACCTCTGCTGCATCTCTGGTCCCTTTCACCTCCCCCATCTCTGGTGCATTTAACCTCCCACATCTCTGGCCCGTTTCACCTCCCGGGTCTGTTTCGTGGCATCTCAGTCCGTTTCACCTCTGCCTCCCCATCTCGGTCCCTTTCATCTTTCCCCATTTCTCCTCTTTCTCCTCTGATCCTGCCTCCACCCTGGACTATGACATGGCTGCTGGGGATTGTGCTTGCCTCCAACCTCTCCACAAAATGATTTTTCTAAAGCCCACATCCGATCATGTCAGCCCCCTGCCTCAATACCCTCCAGTGGCTTCCAGTCATCCATGATCCAATACAAAATGCTCTGCTTGACCTTCAAAGCCTTTCATGATTCAGCCTCTGGGCTATGTCCATCTCTCAGTCCTGAGCATTCTCTCTGACTCTCCCTGAGGCCTGGAAGGTTCTTCCTCCTCCACCTTGACTATTGACCTCCCTTGGTTTCTCTTAAGATCCATCTAAGACCCTCACCCCTCATATCCAAGATTTTCCCTCTATTCATTACCTCCTGTTTTGTCCTACAGACCTTTTAGCTCCAAGGTATTTAAGTACCAATCTCCTTGCTTGGATTGTATGCTTCTCAAAGCAGGGATGCTTATTCCTCACAAGTCAGTGCCTGGCACCTAGCAGGCCCAGATTTGATGGTTACTGGAAGGGCAGGAGGGGGCCAGGCTTGGAAGGGCTTAGATGACAAACAGAGGACTTCTGAGGGAGCCTTAGATTTTCAGGGGAGAGATGGCTCCTGTAATAGCCTAGCAGCTGGCTGTGAGAAGACCTGGGACCCTTAGCGGGGTGCAGTGGGCTAGTTCAGCTGACTAGATCCCTCGTCCCATTCACCTTGGCTCCTCTTCCCAAGCCGCTGAGGAGGGATGAAGATACCCCAACGTGGGACAGACCTGTATGTCCTCAGACCTTAGCCAGACAAGCCTTTCATACTTTCCAAACCTCCTCTCCTCTTCTCCCCCACCTTGCTTCTCCTTCAGACTGGATGTTGTGCCTGAGAAAAGTGAAGTGGTCATTTGCTGAGGACCTCCCTTCTCTCCATGTCTTACAGTTCTCCTATGGGCACTATCTTCTCTTCCACAGACCTCCCTCTTTTCTCATCTTCAGCTGCTACAAGTCTGTCAGTCTCTGCTGTCCTTCACACATTCCCTCAACTCATGTCCTTGGAGAAGTTGTCTAGTCCCTTTTCCTTTCTCCCTAATTCTCTTCTCAATTAGTGGAAGCCTGGCCTCCAGCCTCAGTCCTCTACTGACAGGCTTTCTTTGTTCTGGTCCACCCACTTCCCCCGGCACCTCCCCAGGGCTCTTTCCTGAAGTCTCCCTCTCTCCTACCAGGGAGCTCCACCTTATCATGTTCAGAAGGAAGATGAGCAGGTCCCTTAAGATCGATGTATCTAAGGCAGAACTCAACCCATTTCCCCCATTCATATGGGACACGTACACGTCCCACCTCCAAGCCTTTGCCCTGGCTGTGCCCATGCCTGGAACAGCTCCTGGAATTCCTGCTTTCTTTCAAGACTCAGTTCACTGCCACCTGCTGCATAAAGCCCCTGGAGATCAACCCAGCAGGCCTAGGTCTTTTGTACACCTCTCTGTACCTATGCTGTCAACTCCCTGGAAGGTAAGCTCCTTAAGAACAAGAGTTGTTGAGCCAAGTTCTAATCCAGCTTCAGATACTGAGTGGCCCTGAGTAGGTCACCTGAACACTTGGTGACTCAGTATCCTTCTCAGTAAAATAGGGGTCCAATGGCATCTTGATCTCAAGAGTTGTGGGGAGAACCCAGTGAAAGAAATGTCTATAATGCACTTTAGTCACCCTCACGCTTGAAGAAAACTCTCGCTATTCCTACAACAATAACAGAATTGAATGAGCAGCTGCTCTGTACCACACAGAGGGCTGAGCTCTGGGGAGCGGGGGAGGGGGTGAAAAGAAGACAAAACTCAACAGCTAGCTCCTGCTCTCCGCGAATTTCTAGTCCATTGGGGAGACAAACTGCCCACCTGGTGAGGGTGGGGTTAGAGAAGGGAGGGAACCATAGCTGGGATTTAAAGGAGATCAGGGTGGGGGAGGAGCAATTGGCATGTGCAAAGGTCCAAGTCTGAGGACTGATTATTCAGAGAGACAGAGGGCATCAAGGAAGGCCAGCCAAGGTCAAGAAGAGGAGGCAGGTGATGAAGAGCTAGGTTATTTCTGGCGGGGAGAGGGGAACTGGTGGCTGAATGACAGATGGGAGACAGCAGACCCCTCAATCCTTACCACATCAGGCTTCCCTGTTCCAAGGATCTGCTGATCACTAGTCCAGGGGTGAGGGCATAGCCGCAGGAACTAGTCCTGTCCAGGACGACACCAAATCCCCGGCCCTGGGGTGTGACCAACAGGATGATGCCACCTAGCCCTGTCCATCAACAGAGGCAGGAACCCCCTGGGTACTGTGCCTCTGGCCCCAGTGAGCGATGCTGGTGCCTGCAAGGCCAGCAGTGGATCTGGGCTGGTTGTGTGAGTCCAGGTTTCCAGGTCAAGGAGCCCGGCAGTGCTGCCTGAAGGATAGTGTCGATGAGCCCTCACCACTCCTTGGTGGGTTAGGGTTTTCTAAAGGCCCTCATGGTACAAAAGAGAAAACTTAAACTCACAGATGGTTCTAGGAAATGCCCATGGTCCTGCAGCCAGGTGGGACTTGAACCCTAGCCTTTCTGCCTCTAATTTTAGAGAGTAAGTGGGAGGGAAAGAGAGCAGAGAGTGCTCTGGGACACCACATCTATGTTGGGGCTGGTGGGAGGAGAGTTCCCTGAGCCTCAGGGAGGGCAGAGATGGCAGCAAAGACACACTAAGGCAGAAACAAAGTGAAGTTGAAAAGTTGTCCTGGGTGGCCCACAGGCCTCTGGGTCTAATCGGGCCCTGCCCACCAACAAGCAGATCTGTGTCAGAAAAGCAGGCTTATTCTGCAGTCATGAGAAAGCAGAGGAGAAAATGGCGCCTTCCCCAGAGGCAGCTCAGGTTAAAGCCCAGAAGAATCTGTGTGGCAAAGTTAATCCTGATTATCAATGAACCACAAGAAGGACCCAAGGCCCTCCTGGCTAGTTTCAGAAAAAAAAAGGTGAGCACAAGGTGACTCAACAGCCCCAACATCAGAAATCTAAGCACATGACTAACCAGATCCATTCAAAACAACTAAGGAATAAAAAGTCTGGGAAGAAGAAAGAAGGACCACCAAAGGATAAAAAGGGAGACGGAGATTTAAGGTGAACTAAAGGAATGAGGAGGAGGGAAGGGACTGGCACCTATAAGGAGTGCCTGACTGCTCCTTCCTTCCAGGACTGAGGAAGATCTGAGACAGGACACAGCCCCCCCCAAGGGAAAGGTTCAAGACCCCATTAGTGCTCCAGTCAATGGAGAAACACTTCCCAGGGCATCAGAAGCCCTACCCTCTGAATGTCCATAATCCCTTGTGGAAGCAATCACGGCCGGTGTCAGGACAGTGGAGAGACCCAAGGGGGAGAGGAAGAAAGTGACACACAACAAGATGGACAAGTGCCATGGATCCAGTTGCCCGTCCTGGGTGGGGAGAGCTACAAACACATCCATGCCCCTCGGGTGGGGAAGAGTAAGTCCCCAAAGCCAACATGTCCCACCTATCACAGAAAGCCAGAGGTGGGGCTGGGGGCTCCCCCTGAGCTCAACCAGGTCCATAGAGCTGGGGATGGACACACAGATGGAGTGAAAGCTAAAGGTTTAACACATTAAGTGAAGTCACAAGGGCAGAAAGAGGAGGGTCAGCTTTTCAACGCACTTGGAGCCCAACTAATTGCATGTGTGGGCAAGGAAGGCAGGCCAGAGGCAGCTGGGTGTGGAGCCTACCTGCTGCCCCTCCCAACTAGCCAGGGAGAGGGGACTAGGTCAGGGTCCCTCACTGTGGAGTGTCTGAGGCTGCCTGTGGCCCACCCAGAGACCCCTTGTGAGGGGAGACCCCCATCCCCAAACAATATCATCCCCCAAACTCTCCAGGATTTAATGGCCTGGCACACTGCTTTACCATGTGTGTATGTGCACTTGTCTCTTGCCTCCATTTTCCCCCCTTGCCTACACACACACACAGCCCCTACAAATTGTGCAAGGAAAATGTGGGAGGTGAAGAATCTTAGGAACAGTGGTGGGGCTCAAGGTGAGGAGGCACCATTGTGATGGGGGGGGGAGCGAGAAAGCCCCCAGGATGTCTTTGGAGCTTTCCCAGGGTTTTCATGGAGCCAACCCCTGAATTGAGGATTTCCAATCTTATTCCATGTTCTCCCAGACCCCATGTCCCCATGGGGGGAATGCCTCCAAAAATGGGGGGGAAGTCATAGCACTACCAAGGTTAAAATGGTTCATTTTCAAGTTTCAAGTATTTAATCTTTTTAAACTACTCCCTGACCCTCTGTACCCTCAGATCTTAGAGGATATGGGTTAATGGTCTCCCTGGCATTGCCTGGCTCCAGGCAGCTCCAGAACCCTGGACCAATCTGCAATGTGAGTGCAAGCTGGGGCAGCAGAATGCAATGACAAGTGGCAAGAAGCTGAAATCTAAACCCAGGAAAGCCCCCACCTCTGGGAGGGCAGCTAGCTGGTGTCCAGGGCACTGTCCTCTAGCTGCTAGGAGGTGCTGGGGATGCCTCAGTTGCCCCTTTATTTTTCTGGGCCAGGCTAGAATTGAGATCCAAGGGGCTAGAGACCCAACAGAGCAGCGGGGGGGAGGAGACCCCAGAGACCTGGCTCCCCCCCCCCCCGCCGCTCTATCCAGAAGTTTCCAGAGTGATCCCTAAGCAATCAAGGACATGTAAGATGTGACATGATCACAACCAGACTCAACAGACTGAGGGAGGTGGGGGGGGGGCAAAGGGGGAGAAGGGGATCTGTGCTCATGCTGCAGAAATAGGGGGGGGGGAGCCAAGGCTGGACAAACAGGTGGGGGCAAAGAGATGATCTGGGGGTGGGGCAAGAAGCCCCTTGTCCCTAGAGTGGCTGAGCCCAAATCCTGGGGGACCATGGAGAAGGGCTGCAATCAGCTGAGAGGAGGGAAAACCACTCTGAGGTACACAGGGAGTTGCCCTATTTGCTGGAGAAGCCATGCCCGGGAGGAGAAGCAAAAATAAAGACCAAGTGATACCCCAATTCAGATCTTCCTGCCTGACACCAGAGGTAACCAAGGTCAGCCGGGGGGGAGGGGCTCCTGGGCCCAGACCGCCCTGGTCCCATCCTCCAGGATGCTGTGGTCTGGAGCAATTGTCTTTTCCTTCTCTCCCCAGCCCATGTCTAGGCACAGCCCAAGGCTCTGACCCTTGGCTTCTCTCCAACCCCAGGCTCCCTGCCATCCTCCTCGGGTACCTATGGGCATTTCTGCCCCCACAGGCAAGGCCACCAGGCCTTGGAGGCTGTGACTGTGACACCTGGCTGGAGAGGTAGTACAGCTGACCCCAAGGATGTGGACTCAGCAATTTGGGGGAGTCCTGTGCGACCCTGAGGATAGTGGGAGCACCCCCCCACATCCTCAGCCTCACCAGGCTCCACCTGCTGCTGTCCAGGATTTTGTCTCAGACCCCATGGGCCTGAGCCCAAGGGCTGGCACATAGTGGGTACCTAAGAAACATTGATGAACAATGACCGGTTCTTCCGCTTTGGTGGATCCAGACCCCCATAGTGGGGGAAGCCCAGTCCTCTCTAAACATAGGCTTTGAGGGTGCAGCCAAGATGGCAGAGCCAAGAGAGGGGAGAATGCTCCCACATTCCCCTCTGAAAAGCTTTCAAATAATGCCTCAAATGAAATTCAGGAGGATCAATACCAGGCCAGGGGAGAGGCTGGGCCAGCAGGCTGGGGGCTGGCTGGTGCACAGGTGGGCTTGGAAATGGTGGCAGCAGCTTTCTCATCCAAGGGGTGCTGAGGGGGTCAGATGCCTGGCCAGGAAGAGTTCACAAGGAATCTGAGCTGGCACCGGAAACAGACTCTGGGCTGAGTGGGGCACCTGTGGTCAGGCACTCTTGGGTCAACACCAGAGTAACCACATCTCTCCCTTAGCACCCAGACCTTAGGGGAGGACAGAGGTTAATGGTTTCCCTGGCACTGCCTGGCTCCAGGCAGCTCCAGACCCCTGGAGTGCCCCCAGATCAAGCAGGAGAGGGGGGGAGGGTGGCGGTGTACATGCAATGCACACCTCCCAGGAGGGGAACAGAGCCCAACTTTACATAAAATTTAATGTCCAAAAAGGAAGACTAGAACACGGATCCCCCAACAATAAAAACACAACCCAACCATCAAAAGCTACTCTGGTGAACAAGATTAAGACTCAATCTTGGGGGGCAGTTCAGTGGAGCAGTGGATAGGGCACCAGCCCTGGAGTCAGGAGGTCCTGAGTTCAAATCTGCCCTTAATAATCACCTAGCTGTGTGACCTTGGACAAGTCCTTTAACCCCAATGCCTTGCAAAACCCTAAAAAAAAGACTCACTCTTGGAGTAAAGCCTCAAAAAAAAATGTTCATTGGACACAAGCCCAAAAAGAGTTCCTAGGAGAGCTAAAGAAAGCAAAGAGGAACAGAAGAAAACTTGGAAAAGAAACAAAAGTGATGAAAGAAAAGAGACACAAAAATGTCTTTTTTTTTTTTAAGAAAATGCCATCTTGGGGTGGCTAGGTGGTGCAGTGGATAAAGCACGGGCCTTGGAGTCAGAAATACCTGGGTTCAAATCCAGTCTCAAACACTAGCTGTGTGGCCTTGGGCAAGCCACTTAACCCCATTTGCCTTGCAAAAAAACCTAAAAACACAATGCCATCTCAAAAACCAGAACTGGGCAAGTTTGGGGAAGCTGAGTCCACAAGAGACCAAGAAATCAGAAAACAGTCAATAGAATGAAAAAACCTGAAGAAAACAGGACTATCTGATCAGAAAAACAAATGACCCAGAAAACAGGCCCCAGAATGGGAAGGGAGTGAGCTGTGCCATGGGAACACGGCACACAGTAACATCAGTACTATGTGATGATTAACTCTGAGGAACTTGGCTCCTCTCTGCCAGATGGCGATCAAAGATGACTCCCAAAGAACAGTGATGGGAAATGCCATCCCCATACAGAGAAAGCGCCCTGAGCCTGGACGCAGCACAGAGCCCTCGACAGAGCCCTTTTAAAACTTTGTTTCATGTCACTTTCCCCCCAGTTCTGATTCTTCTTTCACAACAGGACCCATATTTGTCCTTTGTCCTCAAAGAAGACCATGACGTGGGGGGGGGGGGGGACTGGACCCAGGCAAGTACATGGATAGGAAGTGACTTGAGGGGTGGGGCCGGGCTAAGCCTCCAGTCCCACTGTCTCCTCCAGAATCATCTGGGTCCAGGGGCCAGAGATGGATCAGGAGGACTGGAAGAGGCCCTGGATGGGAGGGTGAAGTGACCTGCCCAAGGTCACTCAGCTAGAAAGCTTCAAGTGTCTGAGGCTGGATTTGAACTCCCATCCTGACCCCAAGGTTACTGCGCCATCTAGTTGCCAAGCACCCAAGGCCTTCTCCAGTCATCCTGATGCATCTCTGGCCCCTGGACCAGCACGGCCCTCCTGAGGCCCCCTCCTCAAATCCAGTTCATGTGCTTGTTCAGGCAACATGACCAATTCCTTGTGGTCATGGCAGAGGGGGAGGGAAAAACACCTGGAACGATCTTTGCGTGTAAGAGATAAAATAAAATCACAGTGAAGGCCAGATCAAGGGGGGAGAGAACCGAAGCCCACCGCCTCGCCCTGCCAGCCTGGGGGACGGGAAGCTCACTCTCTGGAACCCTAGATTGGAGGGGAGCTATCTCCCCGCTGGTGAATGGGGGTGGGGGGAGAAAAGGGAGGCAGCCTGCGGGGCTTCCCCTGTATTGCCCCCCTTCTCAATGGGGTTGGGGGTGAGAACTCCCAATTTTGAAAAAGAACGTGAAAAGCCAAGCCAGGTCCTTGGAGTCGGTGCCCGGGGACCCTCTGCAGACACTGGGTCCCCTCTGGAGGGGAGGGCCAACCCACGGGGGACCGGCCACCGGGCCCAGGGAAGCGGCGGGGCTGATCCCGGCCACCCTCGGGGGCGCCTCGGACCCCTGCCCACCCGAGCCCCCACGACAAGCGGGCACCGACCTGGAGAGCGGCTGCCGGCGCGTCCGGGGCCTCCCTGGCGCTCCTCTCCTCACAGAAGGGCGAGTCTTGGGGGGGCAGAGCTGGGGAGAGAAGACGGCGCTGGGGGGGCTCCGGGGGGGCTCCGGGGCCCCGCCCCCCTCCGCGAAGCCCCCCCCCCAGGAGGGGCGGCCCGTGTGCGGGGGCGCCGGGTGCTGAGGCCTGGCCGGCCGGGCCGGACCCCCTCTGGCCGCTCCTCCTGCCCTTCCGCCGGTTCCCAGAGCCGGGGGGGCCCCGTCGGGGACCCCCGAGGCCTCTCTCCCTGCCCTCGGGCCCCGCTCACCTGGGTCCTCCATGGTCGCCCCCGCCGGACGGCTCGGCCGAGTCTTCTCCCTGCAGGGCGGGGGGCGTCAAGGAAGGAGCCGGGGCCGCGGGGACCCCGGGCTCTGGGGGGCGGGGGGGAGGGGCCGGGGGCGGGGCCGGGGGGAGGGGGCGGCCGAGAGGCAGCGTCCGGCCGCGGCCAGGTCTGGGCCTCCGGCTCCTGCGCCGGCGGCTCCTCCGCCCCCGCCCTGCGGGCCGACTGCGCCTGCGCACCCCCACCCCCGAACCACTACTCCCGCCGCGCACCGCGGCCGCCACACTCTCAGAAGAACAAAGGCCTGAGCGCCGCAGGGGGCACTGCGCTTGCGCAGAACGGGGCCCCGAACTACAACTCCCACAAGGCCCAGGGGCGCCGAGGGGCCGCCGCGGCACTCGCCGGACAAAAGCCTTAGGGCGGCGCCCGACTCGGACTGGGCTTGCGTACTTTTCCTCCCCCCACCCCCTCTCCAACTACACTTCCCAGGGTCCCACGACGCACCGCCCTCGAGGGCGCTCACGGGACAAAAGTCTCCAGAGGGCGGGCCTCGGGAAGGAATGCGCCTGCGCCGAGCAGCCCCTCCAACTACATCTCCCACCAGGCCGCGGCGTCCAGTCCCGCCCCACCCCCACCCCCTCCCGCCCCCGCGCGGCGCTCCGGAGTCGGAGCCCCCTCCCCGCCTTAGGCCGCGAAGCCGTGCGCACCCTGGCGTCGGAGTCGCGCGGGGAGCGGCGACCTCGGTGCCTGGCCCGCTCTCCGTCCCTTCCCGTCCTGGCCCTCCGGCCGTCACTCACCCGCCGTGCCGCCCGCTGCCCGCCCGCCGCCCGCCCGCCGCGGAACGGCGACACTGGCCCGCGCCGCTTGGCGCCTGCGCGCCGCGCTCGGCCTGGAACTACCCTTCCCGGCGGGCACCGCGAGGCGGCCGCCATGAATTTCAACCCGGAGGCGCCCAGGAATGCGCGCGGGCATGCCGGGAAGTGTAGTCCGGGCGTCCGCCGCGCCCAGAAGCGGAGCGTGCCCCTCTGCGGGCGGGGGGGGGGGGGGCGCGCAGACTGCCAGTCGGGAGGCTGGCATGCGCCCCTCCCCCCGGGCCCTCCAGGCCCAGGCTTAGCGCCAGCGTCCTTTGGGATCTCGGGGAGCTCCTTGGCGCCCCCCTTTCTCAAGTTGAGAACTGGCCAGGGTATGGGGCCGCCGGGCACGCCGGGCACATCGGGCACATCGGGCCTGGGGCCGCAGCAGCCCCGCCTCGGCCGAGCCCCCGCAGCGGCTGCGGACCCCGAGGGGCCGGGAGCTCGGCTTAAAGGCCCCGGCACGATTTCGGAACAAACCAAGCTGCGAGACGCTTCTAAAAGAGCACCCTCGGACGTGGGTTCTGCGAAGGAGAGGGCCCCCCCCAGCCGGGGTCCCCCCTCAGCCTGGGTCCGCCCCCCAGCCGGGATCCCCCCCCCAGCCGGGATCCCCCCCCCCAGCCGGGGTCCCCCCCAGCCGGGGTCCGCTTCGTCTTTGGTCTTCTTGGGGATCTGGCACCCCCCTTGCGCTTGCCCTTTTCAGACGGCTTCGGCGGGCCCTGTGCCAGGCCCGGGGCTTGGCCAGCTGTGGCCCCCGCGGCCTTGCCCTCCGGAGCCCCGGCTGCTAGCTCGCTTCTGCCGGGATTGCCCGGAGCCCTGCTGCCCAGGCGTTCCTAAGCCGCTGTTGGCTCGGGGCTGGGCACCACAAAGGCGCAGCTCCCCCTTTTATCGAGGTTTCTCTGCCCCTAGAGCCCTACGCTCTTTTCCTATCATGATCATGTCTTCTTTTTTTTAAGGTTTCTGCAAGGCACTGGGGTTAAGGGACTTGCCCAAAGTCACACAGTCAGGGAATTAGTAAGTGTCTGAGGTCAAATTTGAACTCAAGTACTCCTGACTCGAGGACCGGGGTTCTATCGATACACTGTCACCTAGCCGCCTGTACATGATCATTTCTTAAAAGTCACATTTTATCTGTCTGTCTATCATCTGTCTATCCATCCACCCATCCATCCATCCATCTTATCTATCATCTGTCTATATCCATCTTCCTATCATCATCTGAAAGTCTGTCATCTGCCTATCATTTCTTTATCTGACTGTCTATCATTTGTCTGTCTGTGTCTACCATCTATCTACCTGTCTATCTGTCTAGCTGACTATCTGTCATCTGTCTTATCCATCCATCCTTCTATTTTTATCTATCTGACTGTCTATCATCTGTCTGACTATCATCTTTCTGTCTGTCTATCCATCCATCTATCTTATAGATCCATCCATCTGTGTATCTGTCTATCATCTATCTGTGTCTATCCATCCATCTATCATCTGTCTGTCTATCTATCCATCCACCTATCTATCATGTCTATCTGCCTATCCATCTATCTTACCTATCGTCCATCCACCCATCTATCCATCTATCTATCTCTCTGTCTACTTGACTATCATCTTTCTCTTTATCTATCTATCCATCTCTATCTATCTGACAATCATCGTTCTATCTGTCTATCTGTCTGTCTTTTTAATATGTTTATTTATTTATTCATTGGATAGAGGGCCAGACCTGGAGTCAGGAAGAGTCATCTTTCTGAGTTCAAATATGATCCCAGATACTTACTAGCTATGTGACCCTGGGCAAGGCACTTCATCCTCTTTGCCTCAGTTTTTTTTATCTTAAAATATGCTGGAGAAAGAAACGACAAATGACTCTAGCATCTTTGCCAAGACAACTCCAAATGAGGTCACAAAGTCAGATGCAAATGAAATTTTTGAACAAAATCATTTATTTTTTAAATCAGCAAAAATCTGCCTTCTTTCCCTCTTATCCCAAGCCTCACTTAAAAAAAAAATGAAAATAGCAACAAAACTACAGACAGAATCAAGCAAAATATATTTCTACATTGACTGTCCAAAATTAAAAATCTCTTGCTACCTCCTTGAGTGACTGAACCCTTAACCTCTGCTCTGGGGAACATGTTTCTGGACACCTGGTCAAGGGTTTATTCATCATGTTGATTCAAAGTTATTTGTTTTTACTCTGTTGTTTTCATAGAGCAAAAGATTCCCCTGATTCAGTCCACTTCATTCTATGTTCGTTAATAAAAGTATTCCCAGGTTTCTTTGAAAGCATTTATTTCACCCTTTCTTTTGGCATGAGAATTCTAACACATCTCTATACAATAACTTTGTTGATTCATTCCACAATTTATGGTTATCTTTTCATATTCTCATTCTCTGTCACCTAAAAATAGTTGAGGCAATTACATAGATAGTGGACAGAGCACTGGACCTCAGACCCTTGCTAGTTTAGCTGGGTGACTCTGAGCAGCTCACTTAATCTCTCTTTATCATAATCCACAGAAGGAAATGGCAAACCACTCTGGTCTCTTTGCCAAGAAACCGCATGGACAGTATTGACCTGTAGCAGTCCAAGGGGGAAGGAAGAGTCAGATGTGACTCAACAATAAAACCTCCTTTTTAGTATGTTCTCCTTTTCCCCACCTTCTCTCTATTCTCCTGTTTCCTTGTTGAGGGAACTGGGGTGGAAGAAGACAAGAAAGGGTATTCTGCTCTCCTTTGACCTGTTTAAGTGAGAGTAAGTTTCAAGGGTCAGCCAATCTACCCCAGTGCCCTTTCTCTGTATGGGCTTCCCCTTGCACACCCTGATGAGGTGAGACAATTTTTCCTAACTCTCCTTTCCCTCCCCACCTTCGTATTCCTTGTCCCCTCTTTCTGATTTTTTCCACTTATGATCATGAAAAGAAAAAGAGAACTGCTTCTGAGGCTTTGTCCAAAGAGATTCCCTTTGTGACTCCTGATGCTGATAGAGCTCATCTCCCCATCTTAGAACAGAAGCAATTTATTCTTCTTAAGGCCTTTATCTGTATATTCCTTCATGGCTACCTGTTGATGTTTTTTAATTCTGGTGTTAGTACTTCAGAGTTTCTATACAGTTTTGATCTGGGTACATCTTGTTCCATAGACTGCAGGAGCAGCAGATGCAGAGAGGAGTAATTCCTAAAGTCCAGTTTCTGCCCTCTAGAAAGGAAAGAGAGGTTTAGAAAGGCTCCCCAGCCTTTCATTCGGGCAAAGTGGAGTCCATGAGTTAGCTGCCTGGCGATGAGATGAAAAGGGATGTGGGACATCCCTAAGAGGGGCATCTTCTGTGAAGCTGAATGCAGACAGGGCAACAGATGCAAAATGAAGTAATATCTATTATTACATAATATAATTATTTATTACATTATATTCATATTACTTATATAATATATATTTAAATTGTTCTAGTCACACACCATGTTGTGATTCAGTCATTTCAGTTGTGTCCAATGCTTCTTGACCCCATTTGGGGTTTTCTTGGCAAAGACACAGGGGGATTTGCTATTTCCTTCTCCAGCTCATTTTGTAGATAAAAATACTGAGGCAAAGTGGGTTAGAAGACTTTCCCAGAGTCATCCAACTAGTAAATATTTGAGGGTAGACTTGATTTCAGGTCTCACAAACTCCAGGCCATATGTTCTAGTCCTGGTGCCACCTTGCTGCCTTAATTATACATTAAGAAATAACAGAAAGTTTGTGTGTATGTGTATGTGTGACCCCAGTCTTAAAACTCATTTTGGGTGGCTCAGTGGCACAGTGGATAAAGCACCAGCCCTGGAGTCAGGAGTACCTGGATTCAAATCCAGTCTCAAGACACTTAATAATTAATTACCTAGCTGTGTGGCCTTGGGCAAGCCACTTAACCCCATTGCCTAGCAAAAATCTAAAAAAACAAAAACAAAAACAAATTTCATTTTGTATAATGGCAGCTAGGTGGTGCAGTGGATAGAGCACTGGCCCTGGAGTCAGGAGGACCTGAGTTCAAATGTGGCCTCATACACTTAATAATTACAAAGCTGTGTGGCCTTGGGCAAGCCACTTAACCCTATTGCCTTGCAAAAAACCTAAAAAAAGCCCCAAACTCATTTGTATGAGACTCTTATTAAGCAGAGATCAGTGTTCCCATCTCTTAAAGTCTTTGGATGTGCTTCATTTAGATTCTTCTGGTTTTCAGTTTTGAGAGAAAAGACAGATAAGACTAGGAAAGGAAGAGAGTCTCGGACAAAGCTGATGGAAGAAGAGCCAACAGCCAAGGTCTCCACGGTGTCCTCACCCCCAATTTGCTTCTTTAAGAGCAGGTGAAGGGGAGAGCTAGGTGGTGCATTGGATAGAACCCCAGCCCTGGAGTCAGGAGGACCCGAGTTCAAATCCAGCCTCCAACACTTAATAATTGCCTAGCTGCATGACCTTGGGCAAGTCACTTAACCCTATTGCCTTAAATAAATAAAACTAAAAAAAGAGCAAGTGAACTTCCCCTTGGGGGTGTTCTAGGGCTCTGTCTCTGCCTTTCTGTCTGTCTCTCTTGGTCTCCATCTTTCTGTCTCAGTCTCTGTTTCTGACTCTATATCTCTTTCTCTGTCTCCCTGTTTCTCTCTGTGTCTTTCCCCTCTGTCTCTCCCTGGGTCAAGCTGAGTTATCTCATATCCACTGTGGAGTCTTTTCCACTCTGTCTTTTCCAGCCTATATTCTTCTCTGTATTCCTTCTCTCATTTCTATTTTGTTAATATCTTTAAAGGTTTCTTTGCCATTCGCTATGCGTGTTCATTGTAGAAGTGGTATTTGTTTTCTCCAGTAATGAACTAGTGATCAGGAATTACATTAACGTGAACGTCACATCCTCTAGACCAATCATATTTAATTATTAGCTCTGATTCTAGACTGGAGGACAGATGGGTGATAGATGTCGTTCTGAGCCATTGCCCCTTCTCTCTTTAGGTCCTGACCTCCTGCTTCCCTTCCTGGTGAGACTCAAGGTCGCCCTTGGAAAAGAAGCTAGAGATGGCTCTTCTTTCTCCCTTTGGGGGGAAAACCATGGCTTGACCCGGCTACCTGGAGGAGCTTCCCTCAAACATAAATGGATTGATGTGGATGGAGGGGTATTCGTTTCTTGACCTACATTGCACATCGGTTGTACTGATGTGAGAGAACTGGTATTTTCTCCTATTTATTCCCTCTTTTAACCTTGGTTTAGTGTTTCTTATTTTCTCATGAAACAATTGACTTCTCTATGAGGCGCTCTGATTTTCAGGAAGTATTTTACACACAAACACACGTGCACACACACGCACACAGAGTTCACATGGCCTCGTTTGTCTTCTTCTATGACCAATCCCACTCTTAGTCTCCACGTCTACTTCAGCCATTTTCCTTCATGCCGGGTGTTCTAGAGCAGATCCTTGACCCTCTTCTTGCTCCTCTATAGGGATCTGCTTGGTGATTAGCTTCAATAGAGTTCATTGTCTCTATGCATATCATTGGGAGGCTTATCCTCATTTAACTTTATTCTGGACTCAAGGTTTTCCATAACCGATTGTCTATCAGATACCCCAAAGATATCTTAAACTCTAAACTCAGTATGTCCCAAGCTGAATGCATTGTTTTTCTCCCCAAACCCTCCCCTTTTCCTGGCTTCCTTATGATTGGGGAGGGAGCTGCCCCTTCTTCCCATTCGACAGGCTCCCAACCTAGGTGTTGGTTTGTATTTCTCTCAGTCACACATCTGCCATATCTATTTCCAAGTCTTTGCAGATCTTTCTTAAACACCCCTTCTCCCCACCCACCCGAAACCCTAGATTATGGCAACAGCTGGTGAGCAGCCCTCCACACACTGTCCAACTGATCTTCCAATATCAAATATAAGCTATTTTGATATCTGCAGCCAGGATATAATCTGCCTCATTGCAAAAATACAACCTTTCCAGTTTTCTCGCTCTTTCCTTCATTCCTCATCCTCCATGATCTGGTGACTCGGGCCTTCTGGCTATGTCTCATTCCATTTTCTGCTTCTCTGCCTTCCTATCGACTCTTCCTCCAATCCTACAAGGTTCTTCCTCCTCCTCAGCTGCCTTCAAAATTCAACCAACCCCAACCCTAACCCTGTATGTGCTTCCCAACTCTACCCTTTGCTGTAACCCTAAATGTGGCTCCAACTCTGACACTAACCCTAAACTCTGCCTCCGCCTCTGATTCTAACCCTCTGACCCTTAAGGCCCCCCATGCTATATTAGTGATGACTGGGACTACCTGTGATTGCCTGAACATTGGTCAGGAGGTTATCAGGTAAGCCATTTGACCCTGGCTATGGAGGACCTTCCCTATTCCTATCAGGGTCCCTTTGAAATGGGAGGAAACTCTTTGAGAAGGCTTTCTGGGGAAAGAGTAGTGATCTGGGCAATCCCTTCAGGGTTCCTTCCAGTGATCGGACCCTAGGAATCTGTGAGAATGTTTCCAAGCTACTTGACCATAGATGTTACTCAGAGGTCTTATGTATCCCTGGGAACATGAGTGGGGCCTTAACCATCGGCCTGAAGTCCAACATAGTCTTCCATTTGTTCAAATAAAAGGTAGGACTCAGAATAACTCAGGGAGGATACAGACCCAAAGGAGACTAGAAATGAGAAAGGTCAGCAACCAGGTGGCACAGCGGGTAGAGCACCGGCCCTGGAGTCAGGAGGACCTGAGTTCAAATCCGGCCTCAAGCATTTAATAATTGCCTAGCTGTGTGACCTTGGGCAAATCACTTAACTCCATTGCCTTAAATAAATAAAATATATACAAAAAAAAAAAAAAGAAAAGAAATGAGAAAGGTCTTTTGACCAGGCTCTGGTCTGAGCACTTTTTTTTTTTAGGTTTTTGCAAGGCAATGGGTTAAGTGAGTTGCCCAAGGCCACACAGGTAATTATTAAGTGTCTGAGGCCAGATTTGAACTCATGTATTCCTGACTCCAGGGTTGGTGCTCTGTCCGCTGTGCCATCTAGCCAACCCATGGTCCGAGCACTTTGAAATGATTGACTGCTCATAACAACCTGGGTGGGGGCAGGTGCTGTTATTATCCTTATTTTACAGTGGAGGAAATGGAAGCCAACAGAGGTGAAGTCACACAGCTTAGTATGTGTCTGCAGCAGAATCTGAACTCAGGTCTTCCAGTGCTCTATCCACTGTACAACCCAGCTGTCTCTGGGAAGAAGGTGGGAAAGATGAGATGGAGCCTGCCCAGGGTTGCCTGTGACTTCCATATAATATATCTCCACATCCAGGGGTCTAAGGTAGTTCCTAATTAGAGAGTTCTTGGTTTGTTTGGTTTTTTTGAGTCTTCAAAAATCTTTATTCAACTTCCCTGAACTCTCTGTAAATCTGGTTTACAATGAGCAGTTTCTGTCCCTCACTACCCAGAGATGAGCTGGTAAATGTTTAACAACTGGGTCTCTGGGCAGAAACTCCTTCCTCCCACCCCCTAAGCTCTCCAGATGTTTATATGTATGTACATATAAGTTTCCTTCAAATTTTGCTGGTAGGACACAGAGTTCACCATTTAGAAATAACAAGAAAATATACCACACTCTTCATTTTTTTTCTTTTTTTTTTAGGTTTTTGCAAGGCAAAAGGGGTTAAGTGGCTTGCCCAAGGCCACACAGCTAGGTAATTATTAAGTGTCTGAAACCAGATTTGAACCCAGGTACTCCTGACTCCAAGGCCAGTGCTTTATCCACTACGCCACCTAGCCACCACACTCTTTATTAAAAAATCCACGTAGCCAATTGATCTGCACCTAATGCTGCACTGGTTTTTGTCAGGCTCTTGGACCTGTCACCAACCTAGTCACTCAACCATGACTTTGCACATGGAACTGCCTCCCAACCAGTTCATTTTTCCCTATAATTTTTGTCTTTCTGTCTGAGGGAACTGAGGGGCTTTGGGATAGCAGGGGTTCATTGTGGGAACTGAATGAACCCCACAGACACCAACTCAGTTCTGGAGCCAGCTTCCCTTTCTATTCAATTATGGATCTAGTCCAACTTGTCTTGTAGGAAAAGATTATCAGTTGTGCGAAGAGGGAGAAACCTTCTGTTTTGTTAGAATCTAGCCCTAAGTGACTGGAAAACTGGGCCCCCCTCCCTGCTACTGAAGAGACCCTTAACGTAGGCCCTTGGTGAAGCAGACCAGAAAGCCACCCAAAGATTGGATGCAAGAAGTTTTCTCACCATGTCCATCTCAAACAGCCCATGTGTCTTATCTGAAAACTGGCCCCATTCTGTCAAACAAGCATTGCTTCCATGTTCCTTTTATTGTTTATAGACACTTGGGGGGCTGGTATCTCTTTATCTGAATTTATCCCTCTTTGCTCTCCCCCTCCCAACTTGAAAAGTCCCTCCTAATCTTTCTTCTAGTTAGAAATCAGATTATGTAATATTTGTATATTGTTTCCTTTTGCATAATTGACCTTGATTATTTTGAATGTATGAAAAGCTCTCTCCCCTTATATTTGGAATCTAGTGAAGAGAGATTTGTTGGGCAATAGGCTGCATTGGTAATAAGTGAATAGACTTGGAAACCCAGGTCTTTGTTTCTCAGGCACTTCATCCTTCACCTCCCACACCTATGCTATATGACCTTTGGTTAAACCATTTCTCACCCTTGTGCAAATTATAGCCATTAAATTGATCCCCATGAAGGGTCGCTGTTGTGCCACCATTCTGGAGGAGGAAGATTCACATCTGGGGAGGTCTTGGCACAAAGATCCTGGATTTGAGAGGACCCATCCCTGCTGGTATGTCCTCCTGAACATTTCCCCAGTAGTGTGTTGATGTCCAGCCCCATCCTAAGTTGGGGCCTTCTCCTGTTGGGGACAGAGAAGTAGACTTTCAGATCCCATCTTCTAGTAGTGGAATATATAAGGCTCCAGTTCCAAGACTCGATCTTGAGGGATCTGGTTCTCTAGCCAGACTCCTGCACATGCCCATGTGATCATTGAACTTAAAGACATATTGATAAATGTATATATTAACCTAATTTCTGTTTTGTTCTTTCTTTAGGTCAAACCTGGAGATGAATGTGTGTTCCTCAGTAGGGCAAACTTTGAAGGTTAACACACATTTAATCTAATTATTATTTTTAAGGCCAAACTCATGGAGTTTGGCCTAAAAGCTCACACCTTTCATCTTCAGTCTAGCTGATTGCTAGAAGGTGAACTCCCTTTTGACCTTTTTTTGTAGAGTTGCAGGACTGGAAGCTTGTTGATGTTGCCGTTGATAAAACCAAGAAAATCAGTAAAATCTATTTCATGTCGTAAAATTTGACTTAAATGAAAGTTTTGTTCAACAACTCTCTACGGTTGGAATAATCCTTCATAAAACCAAGTAGAAGGTTCTAGCCAAATAAAATAAGTAGAAATACTTTCATTGTTCTTTTGTTTATGTCTTGACATTTATTTTTAATAACATGTAGGAAGAGCATGAAACTTGTCATTTTTATTAAATGGAATATCTTTAATATCTGGTGACTTAATCAAATCTCTCACTTAAAATTCATGTTTTCCAGTCTCTCTCAATTTCCACATTTTCCAATGCCCTCCTGGGGCTTTTGATTACTTTGTGTTCTTTTGAAATGCTATTTGGTCTTGATGGCAATGTCACTGAAGCAATTCACAGATTTTGTCATTGCTGTTCCTCCTCACCTTATATCCACCTGGGGCTTTCCTGGCTCTGATCTTTGGGTCAGGAAAGCAAAGGGATGCTACCTGTTTGCCCCAGATCTGCCCTGAGCACAGAGGAAGGGGTTGGTCTAACCTTTACTACAGGGTCTGGCTCAGCCACCCAAATCTCCCCTTGAATACAGTGTCTTCGCTGGGATGTTTATAATTGAATTTTTTATGACTGCTAAGTTTAAAAGTAAATTTAGTAACTAATACTTGGAATTTTTAAAATAACTCATTAATAATTATACCACCTTCCATTATTAGGGTGAGCTCCTTGAGAGCAGGGACTATTTTTTTGTCTTTTGAATAGTCTAAAAACTCAGACTGGATCCTGGAATGTGTGGCATGGAATAAATAAATGCCAGTTGGCCAACAAGCTGGCATAAATGGGCAGAGGGCTAGCCAGAGAGTCAGGAAGATAGGTCTCTAAAACATACCAGCTGTGGGATCTTGGGAAAGTCACATCTCAGGGCCCCAAGAACAACCAAAAACAATATTCAGAACACATTGGCTGCCAATCTGCACCCAGGAGGGTGCATTTTCCATGCTGGGAATTATCCACACCAATGAAATCATTAGTCCATTTCTCTTGTGTACAGGAGAATGATTGAACAACAACCTCATAAAGATTGCATAAGAAGCCGGGTCAATGCAATACTAACTCTACCATCTGAAGGATGATAAGAACTGCCCATGGGGAGAAGGCAGAGCTGCCCGGTTCTGACTGCTTCAAGGTTGCCAGCAACCTTTGTATGTGCCACCCAGGGAGTGCAGAACAAAGGACCAACAGGAAGCATATACCCAAAAAAGGAAAGACCTAGAAAGAGAGTACCTTGAGAAATGCAAACTGCCCAGCTGAGCCAATCTCCATCCTCTTGGCCAAACATAACTGGTGGGTGGGATGACTGAGCCACTGCCAGCGATAGCTGTAGGCTCATGGGAAACAGGGGAGGGTCTGCCAGGCTGGAGAAGGGCAACCGGGCTTCAATGCTCAGACCAAGGAGGAAAACAAGCATCTGCAAACAAGGGACCAGAGGCTTGGCTTCAATTCCTCTGCCAAATCTGGAACACGTCATCAAAACCCGGTTGGTGCATTTCTGGCAAGGGAACTGCTGATTAGGAAGAATCGGCCAGGATTCATGCAGAAGAGGTCAGGCCAGACCAAATTCAATAAGATCATAAAGAAAATATCTCAGGGGTGGCTAGGTGGTGCAGTGGATAGAGCACTGGCCCTGGAGTCAGGAGTACCTTGCTTCAAATCTGGCCTCAGACACATATTACCTAGCTGTGTGACCTGGGGCAAGCCACTTAACCCCATTGCCTTACAAAAAAAAAACCTAAAAAAAAATCTCATTTTCATTTTGATCAGATGGGAGGGAATGTTATGGGTAGAGTTGACCTAGAGGTCACCCTGCTCCTAGGAAGGGTCAGGAGTTGTGGCTACACTGGGAGGAGCTGCAAATGGTTACATGCCAGTGGGGTACCTCCAAAATTTGTCTTTGTCCTTGTGCTATTTAAAATTTTTATCAATGATTTGGATAAAAGCCTAGATAGCATGCTCCCCAGATTCCTGGGAAGGACAATGAACACAATTGATACAGCGGTTAGCAGTGCCATGATCTCAATAAACCTCAATTGGCTAGAGCTTTGGGGTGGGTCTACAAAATTTCTTTGGGAAAAAACTAAAGTTTTGCACCTGAGTACAAAAAATGAACTTCCCCAGTACAAGATGACGGAGGGATGATTACATAATGGTTCTTCAGGAAAAGAACTTGAAAGGTCAGTTCCGGTCAATGGAATGACATGAATTCCATCCTGGCCTGCATTGAGAGAGGTCTGACTTTTAGGAACTTCTAGGGAGGGCGAATCTCTTTTAGCGACTTCATCTAGAGCATAATGTCCCGTTCCAGGTGCTAAAGATGAAGGAGGATGTGGATAGCCCAGTTTGTACTGAAGGGGATGGCTAAAGGAAGCGGACAAGTTTAGCCCAGAGAAAGAAGACATTGTTCTCACCATTCTGGAGAGCAATATGGGACAGTACCCAAAGATCTATAAAACGGCCAACTCTTTAAGTCAGAAAAACAAGTATCAGGACTGTACCCCAGAGATCTCACAAAATGGGACAAGGATCCACATGCACATAAATATTGATGGCAGCTGTTTTTGGGGGTGGCAAGAATTGAAAATTGAGGGGATGCCCATCCATTGGGGAATGGCTGAAGAAGTTGTGGTAAATTAATATCCTGGAATATTATTATCTATAAAAATAATGAGCAAGTGAATTTTGGAAAAACTGGAAAGTATTTAAGTGAACTGCTGCTGTGGCAAGAGATCAGAATAAGAACATTGTACACACTGACAGTAAGATTGCATGATAATCAACTCTGATAGACTTAGCTCTTCTCAACAATACAGGGATAAAGATCTTTTGAAAAGACTTGGGATGGAAAATGCCATCCACAAGCCGAGGAAGAATTATGAAGTCAGAATGCCTATCAGTGTTCTCTTTTCACTTAAAAAAATTTTGGGGGGGGCGCTGCTAGGTGGCGCAGTGGATAGAGCACCGGCCCTGGAGTCAGGAGTACCTGAGTTCAAATCCAGCCTCAGACACTTAATAATTCCCTGTGTAGCCTTGGGCAAGCCACTTAACCCCATTGCCTTGCAAAAAAACTAAAAAAAAAAATTTTTTTTTCTGATTCCTCTTTCAGAGCATGACCAATCTGGAAATATGGGTAACATCATTGTGCATAGATGACTCATATCAGGTTACTTGCAAAGGGAAAAAACTTTACAAAAATGAGTGTTGAAAACTAAAATTTTTTATTTATTTAAGGCAATGAGGTTAAGTGATTTGTCCAAGGTCACACAGTCAGGCAATTATTAAATGCCTGAGGTCAAATTTGAGCTCAGATCCTCCTGACTCCAGGGCCAGTGCTCTATGCACTGGATGTGAGGTCACACAGCTATTCCAAGGCCAGGCCTCTGCCACTCACTATGTGACCTTGAGCTAATCACTTCACCCACTTGGCTCCCATCCAAAACCATCTCCAGTTGTCCTGATTCATATCTGGTCTCTGGACCCAGATGAGTCTGGAGGAGGCAGTGAGGCTGGGGACTTAGCACAGGCCCCCTCATGCCAATGCAATTTACATGCACGTCACAGCATCACCTCCCTGATGCCACGGTCTTCTTCCAAGATGAAGGACACCATAAGTGAGCCTCGGCTAGTTGTGTTACAGCCCCTTTCTGTTCTGTAAAATTGGGGGCTGATAATGAAGCCTCCCTCCTCCTAAGAGGTCACCGCTGGCTGAGCCCCGTTTCTGGAGGTGGCCAAGCCCCTTTCCCTTTTGTTTGCTTCTTTGTACAAAGGGAAGGGAAGGATGTGTGGGATAAAGATCCACTTCAAGAAATAGACTCCTCTGAGCAGAAGGAGAGTTTATTTTGGCTTTTAGACGCCAAGTCTCCCAGAGGTGGCCAAGGCCAAGCAGATGCCCCCGCCCCAGGCCCCTCTCTTCCAACCTGATTGGTTGAGGTCTTCGGAGTTACAATCTTTATGTGAAAAATGTACCCAGCAACAAAGAGCAGAATAAAAGGCTTGCCCGCACCATCACCCCGCCGTCCGGATGGCAGGCCCCCGTGTGCCCCCAACAGAATCACTGCCAGCTCTTCCTGGCAACAGCCAGCCCCCCCCCCCCCCCGCAGGGCCGGGAGGGCGCGGGCTGCACGGTCTGTGGGGTCGGGGTCCCACTCCGGGGGAGGCGGGGCGAGCACCCCAAACCCACAACAAAAGCAAACTCGAACAGCGCGGGGCCCTTGGGGGACACAGGTAACTAGGGGCCCGGCGAGGCCCCCGGGGTCTCTCAACTAGGCAGTGGGTGCGAGCGTGTGGGGCCCGCGGGGGCCCCCCTGCGCCCCGCCTCCGGGGGTACCCCGTGACGTCATGGCGTCCTCACCCCCCCATCCCATGGGGGTGCCGAGAATTCCCGGGAGGGAGGGGCCAGGCCGGAAGCACCCCGCCGCCCCGGGCCTTTGGGGGCCGGACAGAGGGGCGCGGGGCTCCCGCCCCCCGGCATCCCCCTCCCCCGCAGCTCAGCACACAGTAGGCGCCAAATAAGAGTTTCTGTCCAGAGTCTCCCCTTTGAAAGCCGGGGGCGGCTTTGTCTGGGGAGGTCCGGGGGGGGGGGGCAGCCGCCGGCCGCGGCCCCGGACTCCATGTCCCGGGATCCTTTGGACTTCCGCCTCAGCTTCCGGCTCCGGACTCCATTCCCCAGGAGCTTCCGCTCGCCGCGCGGCTTCTTGGGAAAGGTAGTTCCGGCCGGCTCGGGGAGCAGAGCTGCGCAGGCGCGCTGTCCGGGGGGCGGGCGCCAGGCTGGGCCGCCCTCCCCTGTCCGAGCCGGTCGCGAGGGGCCCGGGCCGGTTGGCGGGGCGCCGGGGCCTTCTCTGGGGCTTCCCTCTGGTTTGGGGGCTCAGCCGTGGGGGCGCCGGGGGCGGGGCCGAGGACGAGCCTGAGGAGTCAGCGGGGCGCTGCCCGGGGGGCGGGGCTGCCCTTCACTGTGGGGTTCGGGGGGGGCGGCCGCGTCAGTCTCCCTCTAAAAACGCTCCGAACTCCCACCTTGGAACCCAGAGCAGACCCTCCTGGACAGGGGCGCCCGGGGGTCCTGCCTGCCCTCCTGACTGTGGCCCGGCAGAGCTCTGGCTGTCTCTCCCCCTCCCCCTTGTACAAAAGCCATTGGCCCCCCGTGCCCCCGGGGCCCCCTTTGCTCCCCAACTGCTCAGCCGCCCCCTGGCCAGAAGCCTCGGTTTTCCTCGGGCCGGGCCCCGGGCTCCTTCCCCAGGGCCGCCGGGGCCAGGCCTCCCCGCTGCCAGGCAGCGCCCCGCGTCCGCCCGGAATGGCCGGGGGTCCCCCACACGTGACCGGCATGGGCACCGGCGCCCCCCGCCCGGCCGTGACCGGCTGCGCCCGGAGGCCGCGACCCCTGGAAAGGGAGCCCCGGGGTGCACGTTGTGGGCGCGCATGAGCGGCCCTGGCACCGAGGCCTCTGGCGAGCCCTGGCCCGGGGCCCCCGAGGCCCGTGCTGGGCGCCTCATGCCACCCGGGCATGTCGCCCCCTCGGGCCCTGCCCGACCCCCCGCAGGTCTTCCAGGTGGGAAGTGGTTCAGCCCCCGGGAAAACTGTGGGTCACTGTTGGGCTCTGTTTGCCCTTCGCTAGCTAACTCACCGCAACTCGGAATTCCCTTTGGATGCCAACCGCTGCGGTGAAGGGGCTTCTGCCCTGCGTGGCCCACGCAGACTGGCGCATTCAAGGACGTGATCATTTCTCTTCCCGCTTCATGCGTTGCTTTTGGGTTTTGTTTGCAAGGCAATGGGGCTCAGGGGGGTGGGGGGCAACCCACAAGCTCCTATGTACGAGGGGAGGCCCTGAGCTAGGAGGGCTGGGAGCCGGCCTCCCGGAGAAGGTGGGTTTGAGGTGGGAGGTCGGCAGGTGCGGTGGAGCAGCCGGAGCCCGCGGGGCCAGGATGGGAAGGCCGTGTGTGAAGAGCCGGCAGGAGGCAGGGACCCCCGGAGCAGAGAGAGGGTGCAGTGAGAACCGGGAAGGGGAAGGGGCTGGGACGGAAGAGCTGCGCCTGCCAAACCGCAGTGGTGTTTGGTTCTGGAGGCCGGAGGGAGAGGCAGAAGTTGAGTGAGTAGCGGGGGGACCTGCTCAAGCTCGCATGCTGGCTTGGAGGGGGAGAAGCTTGAAGTGGGCAAGAGCCACAGGCCAGAGATGCTGCAAAGGGGGTGCTGGCCATCTGGGGGGAAGACAATGAGGCCTCCTGGGTTGGGGACCCAAGGGACTCAGAGAATGGTGATCCCCCCTCCCCCACCAGCGAGGGTAGTGGTGAGGAGGAGCCACCCAGCTGGAGATAAGAGATTGGCGCTCCTGCCCTTGGGGGAGTAGACCCCTGCTTCAGACACCCCCTCAGGTGAGGCAGCACCCTACGTCGCCTGTCTGTACAGCTTTGATCCTGGACTGTTTCCCCCATTGTGCCCCTCACTCCCCACATCTGCCATCACTGCTCTGCAGGTGGCACCATGGCACCCCTTTGACCAAAAGGAGGGGGATGTGGACCCTGTGGGGCAAGTGCTTTGTGAAGCTGTTGCTAGCTGGGGAGGGCCTCAGTCGGGGGGCAGCCCTCAACCCCCAATGGGACTGTGACAGAGTTTTCTGGCTCCAAGGCCAGACCCCAGGCCTGCCCACCACCTGCACCCTCCTGGTCTGTCTCATTCCTATGAATGTACTTCGACCAGGCCTCCAATTCCAGGCTTGGGCAGGCTGGACCACAAGCGAGAGAGAAAACAACCTAAATCTGTCTGTCTGTCTTAAGACCAGCTCTGGGCTGCAGCTCCCAGGAGCCATCCCCTCTGACCCCAGGCCCCCTGTGTGGGCCAGGCCTCAGGCCTCTGCAGGCTGAACTGGGAAGGGAGAAGGGCTCCAGGGGGGCAGAGGTCTTTCCTTCTCTGGCTGAAAAAGAGACTGATCTATGGGATCCACAGGGGTGGTGGAAGACCCTGGCCCTGCCCTTGGGGAGACCCTCGGCCTGCAAAATGAGGGAGCCCCACAGTGGGCTGGGATTTGTAAATAAAAATGGCCCTCGCCTCTCCCACTCCTTTTCTGTCCCACTCTCCTCATCCTACTGCAAGAAGACCCAAGAGGGAACAGAGGCTTTCGGATCTCAGTGGGATGACACCGCCTAGAGCCCTAATGGCTCCCAAGGGCGAGCTGTCCTCCCAGCAGCCCCGCTCCCCAACACAATACTCTGTCTCTGTCTCTTTCTCTCCCCAGACAACTGACTCCTTCATCCAGGAGGGAGGGAAGGCTTGGGGATGTGGGGGGGGGGGCTCTGGGATGGAGCCTTCAGGAATGACCAGGGGAAGCCTGAGGCTGGGAGACAAAAATCCAGTCTCGAGTTCAGCCCCCTGGAAGGCACTGAGGACTCTGAAAGCAAAGGGGGCAGGGCAGCAGGAGGCCTGGACAAGCGAAGCAGAGGAGGGTCTGGGAGGCCCCTGGCAGGGAGTTCGGGGACACTGGAGACACAGAAGGCAGACACTGAGCCTGGGAAGTAGAACAACTTTATCCTGAGGTCTGAGCAGTTGCTTGGGGGCGGGGGGTGCTCCTGGGATCTGGGAGAGCTTAGACTTAGAATCCAGAAAGGAAAACTGAAGTTGGGGAGCCTTGCAAGCCCTGGGGTCCAAAGGGACCAGGAAGGGGCTTTGGTTCCTGCATCCAAGGTGGGGACCCTAGGGAAATCAGAAATTGTGGCTCCTTCCAGGGGTTTGGGTCTGAAGGCAAAATGACCAAATCAACCAATAACCAGGAGCTGGGGGCACAGTAGGAATTGGGTCACGTTTGGGAAGGGTGAGACCAGATATTTGGGAGGTGGTTGGGGTCTGGAAAAGAGTTAGGGCTAGGGAGCTTGTCCAATAGCAAGGCCTGGGAGGGAGGATTGAGCCAGGAGGCCCCAGAGAACATTTAGCATGTGGTCAGGTGAGAAGCAGGAGACCCCAGGCAAGGGCGACCAGTAGGCAGAGTGCCACCTGGGAGATGGGCCCATAGAGCTCTTCCAGGCAACCCACACAGGGAGGGGCCCCCTACTCCTCAGAAGGCCCACCTGCCCACCCCTGAGGCCTACAGGAGGGACCCTTTCTTCTGGTCACATCCAGGGCCAAGATCTCAAAAGACCTGCCTCTACTCCCCAAACCCTGCCCTCCATCATCTTGCAGTGCATCCCCTAATGGAAGGCACCCCTTTTCTGTCCTCACCTTCCCAAGCCTCCAAACTCTGTCCCAAGGCTCCTATTTCCTCAGGGTCGCCACCCACCAGATTGGTTATCTCTGAGAGCCCCTGCTCCTCCATGCGTTCACCCTTCCTCTTCTTAATAAGAGAGAATGCCAGGATAAAACTTGGGCAGCAACACCCCAATCAATAAAAAGAAGGGGGTCCTTTACTTTGAGATACTTCCAGTTAAAGGCTTTAGGAAAATTGGGATTCTCTTCACCCTCTAGAACTTTAAACCCGACTTGAGCTTCTAATCTAAATTGTAACGTGAGCTCTGTTATAAATGGTTCCTGAATACTTAGTCCAGAGGGATTAAAATGTTTTTTTTTTTAATGAAGGCATCTTAATAAATGGTATTCCTCTCTCAAGGTGAGAGGGGGTGAGGAATCCCCCAAATGCTAGGTCTTTGAAGCAGTTTGAAAGATTTTGATCCTGCCCCTTCTTGCCAGTCATTGGCTGGGGTCACAATTTAATTGATGCATTGGTCCCCTATCTTTTCCCCACCCTGCTCATCATACTAATGAGCAAAGACAGCTACCTCCTAGAGCATGCACAAAGGAGAAGGTCCAAGACCCTGGGTTAATTTAGAACTAGGTAGGGTACACGAGGCCTAATCTCAGTTTTGATCAGATTGAGGCTGACTTTAATCTTAACTCAGAACCTGCCCATAGGCACCAATACTGGCAGGGCCCAGTCTTTGTCATGTAAACTAACAATTCTCCCTTCACATTCTTGTGGGACCAAACACCCCCATATTCCTCACAGGCTCAGTGTGTTCTCCCATGAAGGTAACTGGAATGTTTCACCTTCTATGGGTAAATCAGCCCATTAATGAAGAATGTATTGAAATTTGTCCTTGAGGAGACAGGTTAGGAACTGTAAGAATCAGAATTAAATATAACTGGATCAGAACAAGTGTCATCAGACCAGAGAGTCACATGGAAGAAAGATGAAGTGATTTTTCTATGGAAGTTAATTTAGAAATGCATTCAGTTGAACTGATGTCATTCGCTGGAAATTTTTATCCTGACGTACTCAAAAAATTCAATATGCTGCTTTTAAATCTGAATTAGCCTTCCTGCTGACCCATTGTGTGAGTATTAAAAATATCCAGCTACTTACTTCCTCTGGTGTGTGTGTGTGTGTGTGTGTGTGTGTGTGTGTGTGTGTGTGTGTGTGTGTGTGGTGAATGGGAGACCACAGAGACTGCCCTAAGGAAGGGGAAGAAGCCTGGGGAGAAAGCCTGGTGATGTTAATGCAGTTAGCAGAGTAGATTGGGGGATCCTTATTTCAGAATTTTGAATGTCAACTTGAATTTGTTCAATGCAGTTAGGCAAGAACGGCCCGTCCTCATTTTCTTTTCTATATCACATATGTAATCTGTCCCAAATCTCTATTTTTAGTAGAACAGACAGTTTTGTTTGTGCTACAGTGTTAGACTTAATTGGGCCTGGTTGCCTTCCTGGGGAACAGAGAGAGAGACTTTGGAAAGAGAGATAAGGGAATATACTTTTGAAAAAAAGTTATTTTTATGTGTTCTATTACATCCATCTCATGGACACATAAAAATATTTATAAATGCTAGTTTTAAAATTTCAAAACTCCAGGCAGTTTTCAGACAAAGAAATCCAAGTTCTTTATAGTCATATTAAAAAATGCTCTAAATTACTTTCCATTAGAAAAAAGCAAATTTGAACAAGTTTGAAGTCCAACCTCACAACTATTTCCTGGTGGACATTTTCCAGGGTAAAGTTTGCTGGTAAGGGACAGGATTCTGATGAGAGCCAAATCATCAAGAAGGTCAATGTCCCAATGGGAATAAGTTTGTGATTTTGGTGTTGTGTTGTTTCCTCTTTGTCCTGAAAAGTTTCAACTAGTCTATTGGTAATCATTCAGACATCAAAGCAGTGGTACTTCCTGGATCATCCTTGGTAGGGATTTCATCCCTCAACGATCTTCCCGGATAGGATTGGCCATCGACCCTTTGAAGGAAAGTCTTTGAGGAAGGCTTCCAGAAGAAAGAGGTCATTGGAGAGGGCATCATTTTGGCATTCTCCAATTTTGAAAAATGAGGCCAGGCCTAAACTCCCAATCACAAAAGTAAACCCTGGGTACTTCCAGTTCTTGTCTTCAATCTTCTTGGTGAGAGTTGAGGAATTCATATTTGTAGCAGGAAAGTCAGAGTTTTTCCTCTCAGTGTTTTCTTTCCTTGGTAGACATGAGAGGCCTAATGAAATATCACTACCTAGTTCTCTAGCCAGGGTCCTAGGGAGATCCAGACCAACATGGGGCAAACCGATTTTCTAAAAGAATGTCTCCCCCTCCAGGTTAGATCAGCCTGGGGAATGTTGGATGGCAGTCTCTGGAGGCAACTAGCGACCAAACTGAGAATAGCAATGCCCTTGTGGTTTGGTTTTCCTTTTTTGTTTTTTTAATGTTGGTTCTGTCTTTGAAGGATGACCTTCAAATTTAACTCCAAATTGTCCTCTATTGGTTTATCAACTGGGACCCAGACTCTGGACAGAACCCACTGACTAAGCTGGGTGATGGGAGCACTGTGAAACCAGTCATAGAAAGTAAGGGTCCCTGGGGGAATTGCATCCTCCCGGGGGTTCACTTGTACTCCAAGCACTGACATTTTCAATTAACCTATGGGCTTCTCTTCAGCCATTAACGGACCATCAGGCCTGGAGCTAGGAGCTGGCATCCAGAATAGGAGGAAGAGACTCGTGCCAGGGATCCCTACACGTTTGTTTCTATTTAGAAACTGAGCCCCAGACTAGGACCAGGCAGCTTAACGGAGTCTCAGGGGTTTCCTGAAACAACCCAAACCCTGAGGGGTTCTTGATGGTCATCTCCCTCTCTTAACCACCTAAAGAAAGGAAAGGTACCCCAGGAAAGTTTTTTTAACTTCTCCAAACAGCGGAAGGACTTTGTAAAATTCAGAGGCTGGTAAGGGGAGCCTCACATTGACACCAGCTTCTTATCTGAGGGCTGTCTGTTTTGTCTTTCTGTGAGTCTAAGAACACTCATCTTTCTTTTTACAGTGGGAGCTAGAAGTAACTACAACAGTGCACCAAAGCCCTTAGGGAAACTGAAACCAGGGGTAAGGGAGAGCTCCCAACTGAGTGGGGTGATCACAAAGCAGTGATATTTGTGATTTGGTTTAAAAGCACAATTCACCTGGTGAATCATTTGGGCCTCAGTATGGCACTTTTGACCATCAGAAGCTAAAAGATTTATGTTACTTATAGCAGATCAAACCCCTGAACATCTGGATCACTAGTCTCTATGGAGAGAACTGACTGAGGCTGCACTCAAATGAAGTCATCCAAGTGCATCTGTTCAACACTGCCTTACCTCCACTGAATATGAAATTAAAGAACATAAACAAAACTGATGCAGCCCAAATTTAGAAGGAAAAGAAGCTAGGTGAAATTTTTTTTACAAGTTTTCTCTGATAAAAATCTAATTTCTCAAATATATAAGGAAGAGGTTAAATATATAAAAATGTGATTGGACTTTTGATTAATAACACAGACTTTGGGAAGGAACCATAGAGGAGACTAAGTCCAACCTCCTCATTTTAGAGATAAGTAAACAGAGGCACAGAGACCCTGCCCAGAATTACAAAGCAAGAGAGCATCTGAGGCTGGTTTCTCTCCAGCGGATCCTCTGATGTTTACCTAGATCAGATCTCTGTGTGAAAGCCTTTCCACACTGACGACATCCATAAGGTCCACTTCTTTCCACTGTGAATTCTCTGATGTTTCTTCAGATAGGACAGTGCACTACAAGCTTTGCCACATTTGTGGTAGCTTTCCAACGATAAAGCTTATTCCCAATCCATTATAACACGATGCTTTTATCTACACTCTTCTGGTTATCAATTTCAAGAAAGAAAAATTAAAAAATATGCATGAAACTCTCCATGCATATTAATGCTATGACTTGATAGGAAAAATAATAATACCTGGCATTGATAAAGTGGTCTAATGTTTGCAGAGCACTTGACGAATATTGTCTCATTTGAACCTCTCATGGACCCTGGGAGGTAGAGGCTATTATTAACCCCATTCTACACATAGGGAAACTGAGGAAGGAATAGGTTAAATTAGTTGCCTAGTGTATCTCAGTAGCAGGGATTGAATTTGAACTCACATCTTGTGGATTCAGGGATAGCCCACTGTTCACTAAGCAGCCCAAGGAAACTGTTACAAAAAGAAATGTCCACAAGAGAACATTATTGCCAAGATTTTCTATACCAACTAACATCATAAGACAAAAATGAATACCTAATCACTAAGGAATGGTTGAAGAAATTTTGGCATAGGATGCCATGGAATATTTTAGGGGAGTCATGAAAACTTAGGATTTCTGAGAAAAATCCAATTCATTTTCAAGGCTTTATATAGAGGATGAAATTTACAATGTCTAATGAGATCTGTACAGCAGGGAGAGGTTTTCCCTCAATAATTAGAACCACAAGTTTTTTGTCCTGCTAGAGTTTTTCAGTGAAGACCTGCCAACAATTATTGCTTTTATAAGATTTTTTTCCCAGTGTTAATATTGTTATGTACAGTGACCTCCATGAAAGATGGGTTGGCTCCTCATGAACATTTATAAGTCTTCTCTCTACTACATCTCCTCAGATGTAAAGGAAGAGATGATCTTGAACTGAAGACCTTCCTACCTTGAAGGTTTTGTTCCCAAGGTGAGTTTCTCATGCCTAACAAGCTCTGTGCTCCATTTTTTTTAAGTTTTTGCAAGCAAATGGGGTTAAGTGGCTTGCCCAAGGCCACACAGCTAGGTAAGTGTCTGAGGTCAGATTTGAACTCAGGTACTCCTGACTCCAGGGCCTGTGGTTTATCCACTGCGCCACCTAGCCACCCCTGTGCTCCATTTCAATACAGGTCCACATTTATTACAGGGATGGGATTTCTATTTCAGATGAATTCTTATTGGAAAATAAGGGTTGGCTTTAACCTGAAGAATTGTCCACATTGAGGCTATTAAGAAGGTTTTCCCCTCTACTATGAATTTTTTGATATTTAGTAAGGGAAGAATGGACATTGCAAGTTTTGCCACATTTCAGACACAAGGGTTCTTCTTGAGAGTTATTAGAATAAGAGTGAACACCAAAAGCTTTATCATGTCCATGATGCTCTTAGCGTTTCTCTCCAGTGGATCCTTTGATCTTTACCTAGATCGGATCTCTGTGTGAAAGCCTCTCCACACTGACAACATCCATAAGGTCCACTTCTCTCCACTGTGAATTCTCTGATGTTTCTTCAGATAGGACAGTGTGTTAAAAGCTTTGCCATATTTGTGACATAAGGTTTCTCCCAGTGGGGATTCTCTGGTGTCCACTAAGGGAAGTGGTGTCCCTAACAGCTTTACTACATTCCTCACACTCATAAGGTTTCTTTCCAGTGTGAATTCTCTTATGTGTAGCATGCTTTCTGAAAGTTTTTCTACGTTGAGTGCATTTGTGCTGTTTCTCAACCATGTGGGTTCTCTGATGTTTACCAAGAGGAGCCCTCCCTTCACTACAAGGAGAACAGTCATTCCAGGAGGTCATTTTCAGATTTGTATTCATCTCCTCATCAAACCAGGTCTCTGCATTTGATGGAAACAAACAAATACATACACAGATAGAAATAAATCCTTTTCCTTCTGTTGGTAGAAAGTAAGCTGACTGATAATTTCCCCAGATAAAGTGTCTACAAACTTAAATGGGCAGAATCAATCATTAAAAATACTATTAGTGGGGCAGCTAGGTGGCAAAGTGGATAGAGCACTGGTCCTGGAGTCAGGAGGACCTGAGTTCAAATCCAGCCTCAAACAATAATGGCCTGTGTGACCTTGGGCAAGTCACTTGACCCCATTGCCTTAAATAAACAAAACTAAAAAAAATACCATTAGTTTACTCCTATAGAATGATTTAACGAATAGAGTTCCACACACTATTGCCCTGAGTCCTCACAACAAACCTGAAACACATTCAGAGTGAGCCTTGTCATTAGACTCTACAACTAGGGTCAGGAGCAATGACTGGCTGAGTGACCTGACCCCACCCAGCACCAGAGGTGTCCATGGTCCTGAACAGATGTTCTCCATTGAACCTTCAATCTTTCCTTCAAATGTATTTTGGTGATGACAATTTTATTCTGTTCTAATCAGGTGCTCATCCTACTCTTCTGTATGGATCAGTTTTGATGCTGTATTGCATAGTCATTTGGTAAAAGTTTCAAACCTGAGACAAAGATTTACTCTTTTTCATTGTCTTCTAATAATTATCAAAGTTAGATAACCTTATAGTCTATTCAAATCCATAAGTATTATATCATTTGTTGTGTATATATATATATATATATATATATATATATATATCCAATGTTCCTTTTTTTCACTATCTTCTACCTTTTTTAATCTATCATATCTTTTTTCAATAATGTAATTTCTCTGGTGATCTGATTTAAAATTACTTTTTGGTTCCTGTACATAAGACAACCACCATGAGTGCCAACATTCAGTTATTTTTCATCACCTGAGGCATATTAGATTCTTTCCTAGTTCATCTCATGGCCATGGTCTTAGACACAGACAGACCTCCATTTCCTTTTTCTCACTGCAGCACAGCAGTGACATTGTAATCACATCTCATCAGCAATATAATCCAGATAAGAAGTTACAGATGGATTTGCTCCTGCATGACAGCTGACAAGCTCCCTGACCATGATCCATGATTACTAGCCATGCATATTATAAATCAACTTGAAAAAAACCATGCATTATTACAGACATTGCACATAGATAGTAGACATTATATTTTTCTTGTCACAATGTTAAGGTTCTTTTTAAAATATTAACTTATCTTCTACCTATATTACTATTCCACTGGGAAGTTGATTTTCAAAGAAATTGGTTGGTTACCGAGGTCAGTCCTTGAATATTTTCTCTGAGAATTGTACCAGTGTTGAAGGTTAAAAAATGAGTTAAATAGATCTTCCTTTAAAAAAGATTTTTTCCACATAAAACATAAAATCCAAAGAAATATGCAACTGACCATCAAGCTCATTTTGTCAATAATTTTACTACTTAAAAGATATATTAAACCTCTCCAAACCTTTTACAACACTAACTAGTGTCATTTTGTGGACAGGTTAGGGAACTATTAACATAAAATTAATTTCCATCTCTCCCCAGGAGAGCACATGCAATTCTCCTCATTTCTCCCTCATATATGGGTAAGGGACCATGTCATTGTATTCTGGTTAGAATTTCAAATAAAGATGATGGTACAGAAGATGACATAGCACTGAAAATGGAGGAATAACCTTCTCAAATAGTTGATCCCAACAGTTTTCCCAGTGGTTGTTGAAAGTGGCTCTTAAGAACAAAAGATTTTGGAAGACCCTGCTCTGATTTGATTGTCATGGTTATTCACTGCATTGATTAGATTTCTCTGAAATGGAGCCTTTCATCATTTCTTCTGAAACATTAAGGTCCCATTTTCTTCTTGGACCATCACTTCCTTGATCATTTGTCAATATTTCAGCATTACCTTTGTTCCTATTTTTTGTTGTAACTCCAACAAACAGTATTGGCACAACCAGTTGTTCTGTCAATGTACCTTTTTGAGTTTTTTTAATCTCTAGTGATAGAGATCTCCTTATAGTTTTCTATCCTCTACAACCTTTATAGCCTCTGCTTATAGAGGTCTCTTTATAGTTTTTTAACCTCTATAACCTTTATAGCCTCTAGTTAGAGAGCTCTCCTTATAGTAAGCACTGAATCAAAGAACAGAGAGGGACAGAACTTGGGCATAATTGCAATGTGGGTTACAGAATATGACACATCTCTGCCTTTTCAATTGTGAATACTTGTGCCAAAGCTGTTTCTTCCTCACAGCAAGTTGTTGAGTTCTCCTTTCTAATGCTTTATGCTCTCATCCTCATTTCTAAAGAAGGGGGAATTTAACCCATTCTTGTTTATTTATGACAAATAATTTTTCTTTTCCCATAATATCTTATTTTCTTTTCTCTCCGCCCTGTCTTCATCTCTAGAAGGAAAAGGTAGGCAGGTGGAGGGAAGATGAGATCAACACTAGTCTTCCGTAAGTGGAATGGCACAATGTCCACCACTCATCAGACCTTGTCTTCCTTCCATCCCAGGCCCAGTGACTGATTGTAACTCTACCTGAAAAGTCTCTTATCATTCTTTCTTTCCTCCTTGAAGAATCCTCTAGGGTAGAAATGTATTCTCCACCATGAGGCAGCTGGGTTGTCCAGTGGATAGAACAACCAGCCAGAGTCAAGTCAAACTGAGTTCAAATTCAGCCTCAGATACATATTAACTTTGTGACACTGGGACTATCACAGGATTTCTTGGTCTCAGTTCATCTGTAAAATGAGGGTAATAGCAGCTCCTACTTCTTGGTTTTTGTGAACTTCAAATATAGAGCTCTTCACCCACCATCAGCACCATATAGGTGTTAGGTATTATCATTGTTACCATGTCAGTCCACTCTGACTCTTCTCTCCTTCATAGACCATCACTCTCATCTTTCCTTAACTTCATCTATGTGTCTGAGGAAGCTATTTCCAGGCCTAAAACACTCTCCTTTGTCTGGATCAGGGAAGCTTGAGCCCCATGATCTGCTTGTCTTCCCCCCCATGCCCATGGCTGGAGATGGCCAGGCTCGCCTTAGCCCAGGTTCTTTCTCTTATCACTTTTGAATGGCTACCTCAGAAGACTCCTAACCCTGATGACATTTGACTAGACTCAACACCAAAGATAATAATGGTCTCTAGGCTTGTGGGCCTGCTATGAGAATACCTGGGAGTTTGCCCTGCCATCTCCCAACCTGAGGGAGACTGTGACCCCCTATAAATCTGGTCAATGAGGCTCCAACAAAGGGGTGAAGATTAGACCAGAGGTATCAGGAAAAGTATGAAGGTTGATGACAATGCTTGAATTCTTTCCAAGTAAGGCATGACCTTGCACTCTTATTCATGAATTGATCACACTAGGCTGCTTGGTTGCTCTGCAGTTTTAGGCCCCATACTCTCAGCTGGGCCCTCAAGGTGGCAAGGCTGTCTTTGGACAGCTTCCCTAATGACTCTCTATCTCACTCACCACAGAGCTTTCCAGTTCTTTGCATGCCACCTCCATCTCGCTCCCCTTACATTCTGCTCAGAACATGCCCTCCTATTTTAGTGAGAGATGGGATTCTTACCTAGAGCTATTTTATCTCTCATTTTGTATATATAAGAAGCTTCCTTCTCCTCCTGTGCTCTCATCTCACATGATGCAAGGCCCTTCTGTTTACTAAACTAAACGCATGTATATACAGAAATGATTCTACTCCAAGCCATCCTCACCCGCCAGGATTTTCCCGTCTTGATTATCCTCAGTTTTCCCACTAATTTTGAATCTCTCTGTCTACTGGCATTTTCCTTAGTTCCTCAAATAAAATCATATCACCCATATCCATAAAAAAAACCTCACTGGCTCCCTCCATCCCCATGATATGTTGTCCTCTCTCTTTCAACTCTTTCATTTCCTGGCTAAATAGCTAGAAACCATCATCTACAGTTGGTCTTGTCACTCCTGTCCCTCTTAATGTCTTCAAAACCCTTTACAATCTGGTTCCCAGCTTTATTCTTTAATAGACAACTGCTCTTTCCTGCATTGCCAATGATCTCCTAATTTCTAAAACCAACGACCTTTTCTCACTTCCTCATTCTCCTTGATTTCTTTGCAGCTTCCAATACTATCCTCCACATTTCATTGGAACTCTTAACTTGCCACAGGCACTACTCCCTTTTGAGATTTCTGAGAACAGATCCCAAACTAAACTTATTCTTTTCCCTCCAATGCTCCCATTTTCTTGCTTTCCTATTGCTGTTTTTGTCCTTTGTTTTCAAAGACCATGAGAGGGAGGTGATGCAATGATAGACAGGTGAACTGAATTTGAGGGAGGCGGTGCTGTGCTAAGTCACCAGTCTCACTTTCTCCTTTGGAGCCAACTGTGTGTGTTCAGTAGCCAGATATGAATCAGGATAACTGGAGGTCTTAGATGCAAGGTGATCAAGGTTAAATGACTTGCCCAAGGTCACATAGCTAAGTGTTAAGTTTCTGAGGACACATTTGAACTCAGATCCTCCTGACTCCAGGGCTGGGGCTCTATCCACTGTGCCACCAAGATGTTCCTATTTTTATATTTTATATGGCTTTACTATTATTATCTAGGACACACTCTCCTGATCATCCAGACTCATAACTTAGGGGTCATCCCCTCCCCATCATGTCTCCTCCACTTTCCCCCTCCTCCATTCTATCTGAAACAAGGTTCTGTTGACTCCAAGACCTCTCAAACACTTCCCTTTCTCTCCCAACATTGCTCCTTTCTGGTCCAGGCCTCAACCTCATACCTGAGGTAATAGAAGCACTGGCTGGTTGACTTCACTCCCTCAAGTCTCTCAATCCTCACACCAGCTGTCAAATTCATCAAGGTCTTACCAGACCATGTCACTCCCACCTCAAACATGTCCAGAGGCTCCCTAGCACCAAATCCAATGATAAAACCCTCCGGTGGTCTCTTCAAGTCCTTTATCTTTTGCTCCTCTCCTTCCTTTCTAGCTTCTTTCACCTGCCTTCTCCTCCACGTAGACCAGAATCAGTTCTCCTTTCTGTTACATGAATGGGATGCCCCAACCTCCAATACCAGGGGATTTCCTTGGGGATTCTTCTGCCTAGAATCCCCACCCTGGCTTCTCTGAAGAATAAACTCAAGCTCCACCTCCTTCCATAAGACTCTTCCAGGCCTTCTTAACCTTCCTTCTCTTGCCTGGTTCTGACTCATTTTGGATAAAGCAGGTTTTACCCAATTGTGTTCCTGTTTTTCCCCCCCCATGAACCTGTAGCTCCTTGAGAGCAGGGAATGCCTCCTGCATCCTCTGATGTCCCTGGTGCTTAGTAAAAGGCCTGGTACATCATAGGCACTTAATAAATGCTTTTTGGTATAAGGAAGTTCTAGGAAAGACTTCCTATTAGATGCCTCAGTACTGTCTAGATGGTAGCAGGAGAGTTCCATACCCCAAAATGCCCAACAAAGATTTGGGGTCACTAGAAGGGAACTGAAAAGACCAGGGTGTCCAACCCCATCCTTTTACAAATGAGAAAATTGAGGCTTAGAGGTTCAGTGATTTGCCCAGGATCTCACTCTTAAAGGGTCTGAAAAGGAATACCAAGTCAGGTCTTCCTGCCCCCAAGGCTACATTACCACCACATCTAGAAGCCACTTGGGGGATCCAGCCCACACCCTCCAGCTGACCTTGCTCCGAGTGGGGGAATCAGATCTCTGGGAACTGGAAGACCTGGCCCTAGGAAATAAATTAGGCATGAGGATGGAGAGAACTTGTCATTTAATCCTCATTAGGGAAGGGGGATTGCAAGCAAGGACTACATATGGTTCCAAAGAAGACTCAAAGGGAATTTCCAGGGAGGTTTTTGATAGGGGGGCTGTGAGAAATGGTGGTGGTGGGGAGAAAGAAGAACTGTCATCAATTTGGAATCAGAAAATTCCAGCTTTGTCTACCTTCCTCATAGAGGGATGATCACATTCCATGGCTCCCATTCCCTAGACACTAAGAGGCAGCTGATAGTGCAGAGGAGAAAGCACTTGGCCTGGAGCTGGGAAGACCTGAGTTCAAATCTGACATCAGAAACTTAGCTGTTCTGAGCCCATGGGCAAATTGCTTCATCTGTTTGTCTGCATGGTCCCAACTCTCCAATGGAGGCAATAATGGCACCCAAATCAAAAAGTTGTGAGGATCAATGAGATAACCTGCATCAAGAAAACTATGAGCACCAGGCCTGGTGAATAGTAGATGTGTACTTTCAAGACAAACCCAGAAATTGTATGGATACAATTATAAAGTCCCCCCCCCCCATAAAGTCTGATCTAAATAATTGGAAAAATATATCTCCTCTCTCCCTGTCACTCTCTCTCTCTCTCTGTCTCTCCTCTCTCTCTTGCCCTGTCTCTCTCTTTCTGTCTCTGTTTCTCTGTCTCCCTCAAGGAGAAGGGGGAGAAGTCATTCACATGTGTGCATATTTGCAGGCTTAAAGGAGGAAAGGACTGACATAATAGAAAAAAAGGTGCGAAATGAGGTTTTTGTTAGTTTCTTATAATGAGGGACAACTCAGAAAACCAACAGGGGTAGGTGGCAGCTAGGATTGGGGTGGGGGTGCTAAAGTGGAGATGCCAAATGTCAGAATCAATCCAAAGTATAGTGGAAGGGAGCAGGGCAGTCTTGTTACTACTGTACTCAATCTCAGGCCTATTTTTATAAAGTAATGATCCATAAGTGAGAGATGCTGCCAACAGACCATCCTCCTGGTCTATGGAAATTGCCATGTTGGCTGAGACTGATCTGTGGATCAGCTGTACTTACCTAAGCTGGGGGACTGTGGCTCCCAGGGACCATGTCCTCTGACTCCAGGATTCCCACTTGGAGCAGGCCTTGGTCCTCTGCAGACTGAGCTGGGGAGGGAGAAGAACCCCAGAAGGGCAGAAGTCATTGCCTTCTCTTCTTTCTCTTGCTGGGATTGGCAGAGGGTGAGGGTCCACAGGAGCTGTCCTCAGGGAGAGATCCCAACGTACAAACTGAGGATCAGATCTGAATTTGATTTTTCTCTTTCCTTTTCCCTTTGGGCCTTTTTCTATGAAGCCTCCTTATCCAAGGGTACTGCCCCCTTTGAGTTGGACAAGGCGCCTGCCATCTTCTTTTGAGTCTGTCCCTGTCTGTTGGCACCCCTGCTCTGGTTGTGGCTGGCTTCAAAGTGGGCTATTTTTCTTCTTGTTGCCCCTCAGTCTCCCTCCTCTGGACCCCCCCCTTTTTTTTTTTTTGTTATTTATCAGCTCACAGCTGTGGTACCCTGGATCCACCTGGTCTGATTTCACCATCTTGTTCCTGCAGAGGACTAAGTCTCACCAAATGGGTCTAAACTCCATCTCTGGAGCCTCACCCTCTACTTGGACCCAAGGGACTCAGACTCTCCATTCTGGTCAGGCTGTCCCCTGGGGTGGGTATCCCCCTCCCCCACCAGGGCCTGGGTCCTTGTTAACCCCACCTGGAAACCAGCAGGGAGCAAGAGCATTTTGGAATAGCATGGCTGGGGGCCCTAGGGGTGCCTTTGGAAAGAAAAAAACTGAAGGATGGAACCTGGGACAGACCTCAGAAAATAACAGTAAGAAGCCCCTGAGCCTTGTGTCATCTTCCTGGCTGTGGGACAGGATTATACTAATAGCTGCTAAAAACAAAACACAAATAAAAATGAACAAGCAAAAGAGAAAGAACCCAGCCGTGGATAACTACTATGGAGATAGGGAAGATCAGAAATATCACGTTCAGAGGAAGATAATGGAGCTTAAAAAGCTGCTCCTTGTTCAGTGGAAAATGTCAAATGGTCTCAAGCAGAAAAAGAGCTCTTGGAAGAACTTAAAGATCAGATAAAAGAGATTGAAGAAAAATTAGAAAAAAAAAGAGAATTCCAAGAAAATTATGAAAACCATGAAAAGAAGGGGAGCCAGTTTGAAGGAGGGAATCAAAAACTTGAAAACTACACCTGGCTAGGGGAAGTTAATGATGCTCTCAGACTTCAAGAAGAAAAAACAAAATCAAAGGAATGAAAATGTAGAAGAGGATATGAGACATTTCATCAGTACAACAACTGATCTGGGCTTCAGATTGAGGAGGAATACTATAAGGTTGGACTATCTGAAAATTGCAATTAAAAAAAAAGAATCTCGATACAATAGTGCAGGAAGCTGTCAAGGAAGATTTCCCTAAGGTTTTAGAACAAGGCAAAGAAGAATTTTTTAAAAAATCCACCCAATCCCGCCTGAGAGAGCTCCCAGGAGGAAAACATGCAGGAACGTGCTGGTCGAGTTTCCGGCCACAGAAGGGAAGGCACAGGAGCTCGCGGCGGGGATGCCCCGGGCCCGGGGCCAGAAGGCCCGGCGCATCCCCGGACTACACTACCCAGAAGACCCCGAGGCGCTCGCTTCCCCGGGCTGGACTCCATTTCCCACAAGGCCCGGGGCCGGCCCGCGGCCTTGTGGGAAGGGCAGCGGCGCGTGGGGCTCCCCCAGGCCTCACGCCGCCAGTGCCCCGGACCCTGGCCGGCGGCGTGTCGGGTGAGTCGCACGGGGAGCCACGGGCAGGGGGAAGTCCGGGCCTCCGGGCCGCCCGCGCCTCTGGGCCGGGCCTCCGGGGGCAGGGAACGGCCGGCGCCCCGGCGGCTTCCCGCGGCAGGCCCCGCCGGCCGGCCATGGGCCGGGCCAAGGGGCGGCCCCGGTGCATCCTGGGAAGGGTAGTTCCGAGCCGGGCCCGCGCAGGCGCACTGCGCTCCACGCGCTCCCTTACACCACCCACCCGGGGAGCGGGGTGGGCGTGGCGGGCGCCCGCACGTGTGTCGCACCCCAACCCGTGGGAGGCGATGGCGAAGGGTCGGGGGTTCCCCCGCAGTCGGGGGGCAAATGTGAAGAAGGACCTTAAGGGACCCCCACGGGGCAGGGGTCCCCGCCGCCTGGAGGCCCCGCGGCCGGGCCGGACCCCCTCGGAGCCAGGGCCGCGGGGGGCCCTGCCCTCGCCGTGATGGGCCCCTCCTGCGCCCCGGGGCCCCCGTGATGGGGCCCCTCCTGCGCCCCGGCGCCGCCGGGAGCACCCGCTCTTCTCCAAGGCAGCCCCAAGGGCGGTGGCGGGGCCCCCGGGGGGCGGCTGGGTGGGGATCCCAGGACACGCTTTTGGGGGGTCAGCAAGGCCCCGGGCCCGGGGGGTGTCGCTACCCACCCCAGGACTAGCCTGAGCAGAATGGGGAGTCGGGGACCCTCCTCTAGAGCCTGGGCCCTCTGCAGGAGCCAGACCGGGGGGCCCCAGGGCCCCTCCAGGGTTCCAGATCCGGGAGCTGAATAGCAGAAAGAATGGGGAGAAGCCCCGGGGCCGGGGCCTGATGGTGGAAGCTGGGGCTGCCCCGGGCAGGGCCCACTCACAGGGGCCACAGCCCTTGGAGCAGGAGACTTCGGAGTCAGATTCGGATCTGGGCCTCCAAGGGCAGGACCCGGCCCTTTTGCAGCTCCTGTGGACCCTCACCCTCTGTCAATCCCTCCAGGCCGGCCTCCCGCCCAGCAAGAGAAGGAAGAGAAGACAAAGACCTGCCCTCTGGGGTCCTTCTAACTCCCCGGTCAGTTTGCAGAGGACCCAGGTGGCCCAAGTGGGAAGCCTGGGGTCCGAGGGCATGGCCCCTGGGAACTGTAGCCCCCCAGCCCAGGTGAGTGCAAAGACTGTCCAAAGATCAGGGTCAGCCAGCATGGCCATTTCCATGGACGTGGAAGACGGTCTGTTGGCAGCTATGGTCTCTCATTTGTGGATCGCTCCTCCTAAAAAACAGGCAGGAAGTTGAGTACAGCAGCCACAACTGTCCTGCTCCTTTCCTCTGTGTTTTGAACAGACTCTGTCAGTTTTGCATCTTGAATTTAACTCCTTCACCCCCATCCCTCCCCGTTTTTCTGGGTTGTCCCTCATTATAAGACTACTGCTAGCACTTATTTCACTCCTTTTTTCTCTTCTGTACATAACATGCTTGTTCTCTTTAGGCCTGCCTAGCCCCCCCCCCCCCAACACACATACACACAACTTCTTCCCCACCACTTGGTTTCTTGTGGCCAAGCTCTGCCTTGTAGCCACTGAAGGTCTAGGACAGGCCTTCCTCCAAGTCTTGTCTGGAGACCCTGGAACAGAGCCCTGAAGGGATTATCTCAGGTCTGAGTCCTTGGGCTGCAGGTCATTGAGCCCTTGTTCCATCAGCTAACCCAAAGGTGAGCAGACACCCAGGCTCATCTCTTCTGGAAAGTCTCCCGGTTGGCACTTTTTTAAAAAGTCCCTTGGATCCCTTTTAAGGGGCCACACCATTGATTCTGGATTGAATAGGAATTTGGGGGAAGGAAGGTTACCAGGAAAGGGAAAGAAACATGGGGGTTTATTTTCTCAGTTGTTTAGAAGATCCCAGGCCAGGGTTGTTTGTTCTTGTAGTAATGGGAGGGTATTTGAAGCAACTTGATATGAAAGGGTGACAGGATGGCTTGGCTAAGGGTGCATAATGTGTACTAAAGGAGAATAAGAGATCACATATTTATTTTATTTCAGCGTAGTGTGCTTAGCTTTGCTTCTTTTCCTGAAATCACAAGTCAGCTCTTAAGGATTGATTACATTCCTTCAGAAGATAAGACAATTAAAGGAAACTAAAGGGAAAATATAGTTTCCAAATAGAACATAAATCTCTCCTTTTAACGCTAACAAAATGATTTTAAAAAAGTGATAAGACCATTTGTAGCTCATAACTTGCTGGATTGTAGATAGTGGATAGTAGAATTTCTGATAAAAGAAATGGTAATGTAGGTTGGAAATGAAAGAGCATCCAATGCTAAGCCTGTTCAGTCATGAGTTCTGCAGATCACACCTTTGAAAACCAGATGATCCTTCTTGAATATTAGAGTAGTTTCATATCTGGCCATGCTCTTCTGTATGTCATCCAACCTTCTGCCTCAAGCCATTCTTTTGCCTTTTGTTTTCCCAAGGTCCAGTGATCTAGGGATATGTTTAGGGCAATGTCTTTCTCATGAATTAACTCCAATTTCACTGCCACTTAATAAAATATTACATATTAATCTATCATATTAATGAACTTGTGCCACTAACAGATAAAAGCAATCATATAGCGAAGACAAAAAAAAATGTTTTAGTTATGGCACAAAATACTCAGAGCTCCCTCAAACTCAAGATAAGAATATTATTATCCTCATTTGGGTGGAAATAGTCTCCTTTCACTCAGTTTAGTCCTGATTCTGATCATATGCCATTTTTCCATCAAGACAATAATTTGTTTTGGGCATTTAGGATATGAACTAGATTATTCTTTGTCTATATTCTCTGGTCAATGATCATAGTATATATTTTATCACAAGAATACATATTTATTCATAATGGAGCCAAGATGGAGGAGAAAAACCAGAAACTTTTCAAGTTCTTCAAGCCTCTAAATGGTTTCTTGAGTGACAGAATCCACAAATAGAGTGCAGTAATTTTCCAACTTAAGATATCATGGAAGGACTTCAGGAAAGTTCTGTCTCACTTGGGTAGAGGGGGAAACGCGGTCTAGTCTAGGCAGGTTGTCTGCAGATCAACAACCAAAGTCCCTGGGTCCCGGCTCAGCAGGGAAGCCGCATAGCGGACCAGTTGTGAAGGCTGCAGTACCTGTGCAAATTGTGAGCCCTGGAATCCCAGCACAGCCAGGGCCACTAGATCGGGTAACCCCAGCACAGTGAACAAACTGCTATCACCTGAAGCCCCAGAGCAATTAGTCAATGAGCTGGCCCCTGGCCCCCGGCACAAGGAGTTTGGGACAGTTGCCTCTTTGCCCTTGGGACAAAGTTCAATTTTAAAAACTAGCAACTAGGCTAAAAAAAAAAAAAGAGTAAAAAACAGAAAAAAGCCCTGACCATAGAAAATTTTTATGGGGACAAAGAAGGTCAAAACACTAACTCAAAAGAGGACTTAGAAAAAAAGGCCTACGTGAACCCCCAAAGGGGATTTAGGCTCAATCCCAAAAAGTCCTCTTGGAAGAGCTCAAAAAAGATTTTAAAGATCAAGGAAGAAAGGTAGAAGAAAAAAATAGGAAAAGAAATGAGAGGTATGTAGGAGAAAGTCAACAGTATTGAAAGGGAATCACAAAAAATTACTGAAAACGAATATTGAAAAAAATAAAATTGACCAAATGGGAAAAAAAATCCACCGAAAAAAATAACTTTTAAGAAGTCAAATTGGCCAAATGAAAAAGAAGATAGAAAAAACTAACTGAAGAAAATAATTCCTTAACAATAAATAAGTGCAAATTAATGACCCTAAGAGACATCAAGAATCAGTCAAAGTTTTTTAAAAATGGAAAAGAAAAGAAAATGTAAAATAACTCATGGGAAAATTAATTGACCTGAAAAATAGGGCCGGGAGAGCTAATTTAAGAATTATTGGGTTGGGGGCAGTGGCACAGTGAATAGAGCACTGGCCCTGGAGTCAGGAGTACCTGGGTTCAAATCCGGTCTCAGACGCTTAATAATTACCTAGCTGTGTAGTCTTGGGCAAGCCACTTAACCCCATTTGCCTTGCAAAAAAAAACAAAACCTAAAAAAAAGTTTTCATTTTGGGATCTCTTTCACAGGAAGTAATTGGTGGAATCTTTCAATGACTATTTTATCACTACCAGTGAGGAGGGAATTAAAATTAAAATTTAGAGCTATTTTGCTCAACTGTATCCCAATAAATCTGACAGTCTAAGTGATATGCATGAACATCTATAAAAATATAAATTAATCAGACTAACAGAAGAGGAAATAAAATATTTAACTCCATTTCCGAAAAAAAATTGAACAAGCCATTAGTAGAACCAAGAAAAAAATCTCCAGGGTCAGATGAATTCACAAGTGAATACTACCAAATTTTAAAAGAACAATTATTTTCTTTTGTTTTGTTTTAGTTTTTGCAAGGCAATAGGGTTAAGTGGCTTGCTCAAGGCCACACAGCTAGGTAATTATTAAATGTCTGAGGCTGATTTGAACCCAGGTACTCCTGTCTCCAGGGTCAGTACTCTATCCATTGTGCCATCTAGCTGCCCCAAGAACAATTATTTTCAATCCTATGTAAACTATTTGAAAAGTTAGATGGAGTCTTACCATATTCCTTCCATGAAGCCAAAACAGAGAAAGAAAAATATAGATCAGTTTTCCTAATGAATATTGATGCAAATTTTAAATAAAACATTAGTAAAAAGATTACAGTAATATATCACTAGGATAATATACCATGATCTGGTAAGATTTCTACCAGGAATGCAGGGATCGTTCAATATTAGGAGAACAATCAGCATAATTGACCATATCAATAGCAAAACTAACAGAAATCATATGATTATCTCAATAAATAGAAAAAATTTTTGCCAAAACACAACACCCATTCCTATTAAACATATCAGAAAACATAGGAGTAAGTGGAGATTTCCTTAAAATCATAAGCAATCTCTATGGAGACAAGCTTGAAGCCACCACTACTGTTCAATAGTGTACCAGAAATATTAGCTTTAGTAATAAGAGAGAAGAGAAAGAATTAAAAGAATTCTAATAGGCAATGAGGAAATAAGTCACTGTTTGCCGATGATATGATGATATACTTAGAGAATCCTAGAAAATCAACAAAAAAGTTACTTGAAACAATTGGCAACTTTAGCAAAGTTATATGATATAAAATGAACAAGTCAGCATTTTTATATATTTCCATCAAAGCCCAGCAGCAAGAGATAAAAGATAAATTTCATTTAAAGTAACTGTAGACAATATAGAATATTTGGGAGTCTACAAGCCAAGACAAACCCACAAACCATATGAACACAGAACACTTTTCACACAAAGTCAGAGCTAAATAATTGGAAAAATATAAATTGCTCATGGGAAGACTGAATGAATATAATAAAAATGATTGTTCTGACTAAATTCATCCACTTATTCAGTGCCATACCAATCAAATTACCCTAAAATTATTTCATAGAGCTAGAAAAAATAGTAATAAATTTCATCTGGAGGAACAAAGGGTCAAGAATATCAATGGAATCAATGAAAAAAAAATGCAAAGGAAGGTGGCCTAGCCAAACCAGATCTAAGATACTAAGAAATAGAGTGATGGATCAGTGGAATAGATTAGGTACAAAAGAAACACTAGGAAATGATTCAAGTAGTATACTATTTGAAAGACTTCAGCTTCTGGTGTAAGAACTCATTATTTGACAAAAAGGACTGGGAAAACTATAAAATAGTATGACACAAACTAGACATAGATCAATATCTCACCCCTTGCCTTCAGGATAAGGTTGAAATGGGAACATGATTTAGACATAAAAGATGATAACCATAAGCCAATTAAGAGAACAAAGAATAGTTTATTTGTCTTATCTATAAAGAAGGGAAGAACTGATGACCAAACAAGAGATGCAAACCATTATAAAATGCCAAATGGATATTTTTGATGACATTAAATTAAAAAAGTTCTTGTAGAAACAAAACCAATGTAACCAAGATTAGAAGGAAAGAAGAAAACTGGGAAGTAATTTTCACAGTCCCTGATAAAGTCATCATTTATAAAGTATATAGAGAAGTGAATTGGATTTATAAGATTACAAGTCATTCTCCAATTGATAAATGGTCAAAGGTTATGAACAGGCAGTTTTCACATGAAATTAACACCACAGTCACATGAAAATATGCTCTAAATTACTTTTAATTTGAGAAATACAAATTAAAACAATTCTGAGGTACCACCTCAGATTGGTGCCTATCAGACTGACTAATATAACAGAAAAGGGAAATAAATATTGGATGGGATGTGGGGAAACTGGGGCACTGAAACATTGTTGGTAGAGTTGTGAACTAATCCAGCTTTTCTTGGAATTATGCCTGAAGGGCAATAAGACTATGTATATCCTTTGATCCAGCAATACTACTAGTAGGTTTCTATCCTAAAGAGGTCATCAGAAAGGGAAAAGGTCCCACATGTTAAAAATAATTCTCGCAGTTCTTTTTGTAGTGGCAAAGAATTTGAAATTGAGGGATGTTCATCAATTGGGGAATGACTGAACAAATTATGGTATATATGAATGTGATAAATGCTATTCTGTAAGAAATGAGCAGATTTCAGAAAAACTTGGAAAGATTTATGTGAACTGATGCTGAGTAAAATGAGCAGAATGAGGAGAACATTGTCCACATCAGCAACACTATGATCTATGATAAACTTAGCTCTTGTTGGCAATATAGTGATCAAAGACAATTCTAAAAGACTTCAGTGGAAAGAACTATCTGTAATGCAGACCAAAGCATACTAATTTCACTTTTCCAAATTTATTTTTTCTTTCCATGGTTTTTTACCCCTTTGATCCGATTCTTCTTTTACAATATGACTAATATGGAAATATGTTTAAAATGATTGTGCCTTAATAACCTATACCAGATTGCTTGATGTCTGGGAAAGGGGGGAGTAAATGGCAGGAAGGAGAAAAATGTGGAATTCAAAATCTTACAAAAAAAATCAATGTTGAAACTTTATGTTTAATTGGAAAAAATAAAATTCAAAAATTTTTTAATCCATTTCTTTTGTTTTTTGCAAGGCAATGGGGTTATGTGACTTGCTCAGGGTCACACAGCTAGGTAATTATTATGTATCTGAGGCCATATTTGAACCCAGGTTCCCCAGACTCCAGAGCCTGTGCTTTCTCTCCACTGCCGCCACCTAGCCACCCCCCAAAATCCATGTTTCTTAATAGCTTCTCACAAATTCTTCATAGTTTTCTTTCTTTATCATTTATGTGAATCCTTCCGAGGTAGGAAGTTCATAGCACCTTCTCTCTTTTTCCTCCAACAATCTCATATCTCTTCTGATATACATAATTTCTCTGATTCCATCTTACATAGTAAGATATTTTTCAACTTTGTTCCAACTGAAAATATCAAATGCTTTCTATAATATTTGATTGAATTTTTGAGACTAGGGTTCCAAGTGTTGGTTCTGACTCAAAAGGTGTGACCTTAGCATAAATTTCTTCTTTGTGCTTTTTTCCTTCTGTGAATTGATGAGCATTAGACTGGATCAATTCTGAAGTGTGTTTCAATTCTAAGTATTGTGAGTTTTGATATTTTAGGAGTTGGTGACATTCAAGGATGTGGCTGTGAACTTTACCCCAGAAGAGTGGGTTTTGTTGGATGATGCTCAGAAAGAGCTGTACAAGGACGTCATGCTAGAGAATGCTCAGAACTTGCTCTCCCTGGGTAAGGACCACTTCCCCGTGTAACTTGGAATCTGTCATCAAAAGGAGTGTCTTCACTACTTCCCTAGTCTGTAGGGTTTAGGGCATCTATCATTTCATAGAAAGGCCAAAGTGCTGGTCTCCTCTGTCCAAGAGACAAAGTTCTAGTGCCTGGTTTTTCTAGGAGACAGGTCTTTGTGTTGTGTGATAAGGAGCTGGGAGTTTGCTTTGTGGTTCCTGAAGCTTTCTCCTCCTGATTCTAGGCAGCTTCAGGTCAAGGATCAAGTCAATGGTCCTGAATGTTAGACTTCAGATGAATCTTGACCCTTATCAAGTTTCACCTCAGCTTGGACATGAATTTTGTCTGCAGCGTCTCTCTAAACATTGATCCTGCAGCTTCTCCTTGAAGATGGGCAGTGAAGGGAACTTCCTTCCTCCCCAGGTCACCCTTCCTCTTTGGAAATTGCTTTGTCATTAGAATGTTCTATTTGCTAAAAAGGATCAATTTATAGTTCACTGCTCCTGGGGTTACTCAGATAAAATCTACAGATCTACAAATAGGTTTAGCTCCTAGATAATTCCATAAAAGCTAGCTGAGAGTATGTCCTTGTTCTTCCTGCATATATCCCCCCAAATTCAGGTAGAGATGCAGGGAAAGAAAAGGAAGGGAATAAGTATTTATACACATATACTCTAGGCCTGACCCCATGCTCATGGCTTTCTTGATGCAGCTCATCTCATTGATCCTCACAATAGTGTTTTGATTTTTGTGCCATTATTGTCTCCATTGGATAGTTGGGAACATGGAGAGAAACAGAGGTGAAGTGATTTGTCCATGAGCACACAACTAGTAAGTTTCTGAGGTCAGATTTGAACTCGGGTCTTCTTGGTTTCAGATTTAGTGATTTCTCCTCTGCACTATCGGCTGCCTCCAGTTTCTAGGGAAGGGGAGCTATGAAATATGACCATCCCTCTATGAGGAGAGGGTAGAACAAGCTGGAATTTTCTGATTCCAAATCAATGCCACATTTTCTGTCCCCTCCCACCCCATTTTTCACAGCCCCCAAAGCTCCTTTCAGTAACTACCCTAGAGGTTCTCTTTGAGTCTTCCATGGCACCATTTTGTGGTTCTTGCTTGTGTTCCCCTTTCCCTAATGAGGATTAAATTACAAGTTTCTCTCCATCCTCATGCCTAATTTATTTCCCATGGCCAGGACTTCCAGTTCCCAGAGATTTATTCCCACACTTGGAGCAAGAAAGCCTGAAGACCTCCTGTCCAGGTGAGTGAGGAGACAGCCGGAAGGTTTGGGTTGGATCCCAGGAGGCTTCTGGATGTGGCAGCAAAGAATAGACTTGGGGGCAGGAAGACCTAACTTTCTGTTCCTTTTCAGTCATTTTAGGAGTTTGATCCTGAGCCTCAGTTTCTTCATTTGTAAAATGAAGGGGTTGAACTTCCTGGACTTTCTAGTCTTTCAGTTCCCTTGTAGTGATACTTCAGTGATCCCATTAGAAGCCTTTGTTGGGCATTTTGGGACATGGAACTCTCCTGCAACTGTCTAGAGAGGGCTGAAGCATCTATTCTGAGCTCTTTCTTAGACTTTCCTTAAACCAGCAAACCTTGATTAAATGACTATGATGTACCAGGCCCTTTACTAAGCACCAGGGACAGGAGGAGACATGGGTGACATTCCTTGCTCTCAAGGGGCTACAGGTCATGAAAAAGATAACAAAGACACAGTTCTCTCAAACCTGCTTTATGTAGGATAAAGCAGAGCCAGGCAAGAAAAGGAAGGTTAAGAAGGCCTGGAAAATTCTTATGGAAGGAGGTGGGCTTGAGCTTATTCTTCAGAGAAGCCAGGGTAAGTATTCTAGGCAGAAGAGTCACCAAGGAAATCCCCTGTATTGTAGGAATTCCAGTTTGTGGAACAGAAAGGAGGCCTCTGCCCCACTGGATTCTAGTCTAAGTGGAGGGGGGAGCCAGGTGAAAGAAGATAGAAAGGGAGAAGAGGAGCAGAAGATGAAGGACTTGGAAGAGCCCACCAGAGGGTTTTATCATTGATCTTGATGCTAGGGAGCCATTGGAGATGTTTGAGGAGTGAATGACATGGTCAGACCAGAGCTTTTTGAAGATGAATTTGACAGCTGGTGGGAGGATTGAAAGACTTGAGGAAGTGAAGCCAACTAGCCAGTGCCTGTAATATCTCAGGTGTGGGCTTGAGGCCTGGACCAGAAAGGGGCAATGTTGGAAGAGAAAGGGAAGTGTTTGAGAGGTCTTACAAAGGTGCAATTAACCTGGCCTTGTATCAGATGGAATGGAGGAGGGGGATGACACCTAAGTTATGAGCCTGGATGATTGGGAGGATTTTGTCCTGTTTAGTAATAGGAAAGGAAGAAAAGGGGAGCATTGGGGGAAAGAGAACAAGTTTAGTTTTGGACATGTTCTGAGAAGTACCAGGAAAAAGTAGAGGCTCCAAAACTTAGAGGCAAGGGGAAAGAGTATTGGACAATGTGAATGATTGTTAGTGTCAGAGGCTGCAAACAAGTTAAGGAGAATGAGGAATGAGAAAAGGCCATTGGTTTTAGTGATTTAGTTCAATGGCAACTCTGGAAGGAGTGATGTCTGTTGAATAATGAAACTGGGAGAGTTTTAAAGACATGAAGAGGAACAGAAGTGGCAACACCAATTCTGGATGCCCATCTCTAGCTGTTTAGATAAGAATGGATTGGAAGATAGAGGACAACATCATAGGGATGAAGGGAGCCTGTGAGTTTTTTATGGATCTGGTGATAGGAATTTAATTGTGGAATTGGAATGGAGCCAGTAGACAGAGAAAGATTCAAGACTAGTGGAACAACTGAGGAAGACTAAGGGGGAGACTATTCTTGGGGGGGCAGAGGGTGGGATAGAGTAGAATCATTTATGTATATAATAGGTTTATTTGAGGAAGCAGAAGGGCCTCATAAAGAAGGAAAAGGAGGCATCTGATATATACAAAATAACTCTAGGGAAGTATCCCATCTTTCACTGAAACATGAGGCCTTGTTCTGATCAGAGAGAGTAGGGGAGCGAACAATATTGATAGGGGGAGGAGGCAGGAAAAGAATGATAAAAGTTCTATGTGGAGTCATTGGGAGAGCTGTCCAAAGCTTGCCTTGCCATAGTGAGGGTCCACCTGGGAATATGTGACCTAAACCTGTAGGGCAACCAGACAGCCTAATGTTAGGATTTTTCCCTGTTTCTGCTCATCAGTACATGAATAGGAATGCAGGCCACTGCCTTATTTGGCAAGAATTAAAGCATAAGCTGCTTCCTGTGGCCTGATCTTTGTTGGCACCTCCCTGACCAGATTTATGGATGACAGCTATCCAAGGTTCGGAGATGACAGGAGAGATTCCCAGATATTCCCAAAGCAGAACCACAAGCTTAGAGACCATTATCATCTTTAATATTGGTCTGGTCAAGTGTCATCAGGGCTAGAGGTGTCCTAAGATAATGACTTAAAGGTAGTAAGAGAAGGAAACCTGGCTAAGGCAAACCTGTCCACTGGAGAGAACTAGGAGAGTCTACTGCCATGGGGATGGTGTGAGGAGAAGCAGATCACGGGATTAAGACTTCCCTGATCCAGCCAAAGGAGAGTGTTTAAGCCTGGAAATACTTTCACTAGACACTTGAATGGGTTCAAGGAGAGAGGATGGTGGTGTTCTATGAAGGAGAGAAGAGTCAGGGTGGAAAGAATCACAGTCATAATGACAGGGCTAATACCTAAGACTTAAAGGGTACTAACTGTGGGCCAAGAGCTTGACAATTGTGATGTCATCTGAAGCTCACAACAACCAGAGAAAGTAGAAGCTGTTATTACCCTCATTTAACAGATGAATTAAGGCCAAGAAGGCCTGCAGTAGTCCCAGTGTCATAGAGCTACTACGTGTCTGAGGCTGAATTTGAACTCCAGTTGACCTGACTTCTGGCTCATTGCTCTATCCACTGGGTCACCCAGCTGTCTCATGCTGGATAATACATTTCTACCCTAAAGGATTCTTCAGGGAGGAGAGATTAGAAAGATAAGAGACTCTTCAGATAGTGTTAACCACCAGTCATCTGGGACTGGGATGGAAGGAGGATAGTGGGCATCATGCCATTTCACTTAGAGATAACTAGTATCTATCACATTCCCTTCTTCCACCTACCTACTTTTTCCTTCTAAAGATGAAGACGGGGCAGAGAGGAAAGAGAATAAAATATGATGGGAAAAGAAAATGAATTGTCACAAATAGATAAAAATGGGACAGATTCCCCCCCTTAGAGATGAGGATGCTAGCACAAAGCATTAGAAAGAACTCAACAACTTGCTGTGAGGGAGAAACAGCTTTGGTACAAGGATTCACACAGCATTGAAAAGGCAGGGATGTGTCATGTTCTGTAACAGATATTGCAGTCATACCCCCACGTCATTCCACTCTACATATTTTGATTCAATAATAATTAAATTGAAGAGATCAAAGAAAGCAAAGAAGCACCTTGGCATAAGAAATGGTTGTAGATGCTGTTTGTGATTGTTACAAAAAAGGAAAACGGAAACAAAGGTGATGCCCCAGATATTTGAAAGTGACTGAGGAAGTAATGGTTCAAGAAGGTAAGGGGACTTCATTGTTTCAGAAGAAATTATGAAAGACTCACTTTCAGAAGAACCATGACCCAGCGCAGAACAGGTCATCCAGAATTTCTTGTTCTTAGACTCTCTTCTTACAACCACCGGGAAAAGTGTGTTGGGATCCACACCAATGACATTCCTCCATTTTCTGTCCTCTGTGAATCTGAACTGTCCGTCTTCTCTACCATCAGCTATAGTTGACTTTCTAACCAGACATGGTCCCTTACCTTTATATGAGGGGGAAAGGGAAGAAGAATTTTCTAAGCTGTCTTGGGGAGGGATGGAAATATATTTTATATTAATAGTTCTTTAACCTATCTACAAAATGAATCTCTACTTAGATAAAAGGTGGCTTAATGTATTTTTTGTAATTGACTGATATCAAAGTGTATTAATTGATAAATGAAGTTGAAGGCCAGTTGCATGTAATGCTTTTTGTTTTTGTTTTTTTTAAACTATGTTGATATAGAAAAAACTCCTTTTAAAGGAAAGATACCTTTAACTTTTTTTTCACCTTCTGCCACTGGCTACATTTTTTTTTTTTTTTTTTAGGTTTTTGCAAGGCAAATGGGGTTAAGTGGCTTGCCCAAGGCCACACAGCTAGGTAATTATTAAGTGTCTGAGACCGGATTTGAACCCAGGTACTCCTGACTCCAGAGCCAGTGCTTTATCCACTGCGCCACCTAGCCGCCCCTACTGGCTACATTTTCAAAGAAGCCATTGAACCAATCTGAGTAGCTAACCAGTTCCTTTGAAAATCAGTCTAATGTTAAAATGCCAGTATAAGTAGGAGATAAGGATGAATTTTTTAAAAAGAGCCTTAACAGGATAATGAGAAAAATATAGTCTTATCTATGTATAATAATAATAATAACTGATAATTGATTTTTTTCATGATAGCTTGTAATGTGCTTGTCTAGAGAGCATGAATCTTTTTCTGGTGATGATGTTGCTGTTGAGATGTGATTACATTTGGTGACTGATGAAGGAGGGAAGGATTCTGGTACAGGGACAAAAAAGCACATGGGAGTCTGGGCCTGACTGAGACTATGAATATGAGATGGGCTAGGAAAGAATCTGATATGCCTCAGGTGAAGAAAAAATTAGCATTGACATACATGATGGGGTCTCCTCTACAGCAATGAAATTATCATTTTAATTGATCATCAGGAAAATTACACTATGCTTAAAGATACAATAGATAATAAAAAAGTTATGTATACAAAGTGAAATAAGAATATTGAGTATATGTACAACAAATGGCATAATACCCAGAGATCTGAATAGATTATAAGGTTGATATAACTAGAAATTATTAGAGGAGAATGGAAAAGAGTAAACCTTGTCTCAGGTTGGTTTGTAATTCATATAGAATGACTTCAAAATAGAGAATCAAAGCTGGTCCAAATAGAAAAGTAGGATGATCCCCTGACTTGAGTAGAATAAAATTGTCATCATCAAAATGCATTTGAAGAAAGAATAGAAAGTACAATGGAGATCTTTTGTCCCGTGTAGTGGACAGAGCACACTTAGTTATTAAGTTTGAATTCCAGTCTCTGGTGCTGGGATTTGGGTCATGCCACTCAGCCATTCAGACCTCATGGTCAGAGTTGTAAAATATGATGATAATGCTCGCTTTGTTGGTGTCTTGTATTCTTTGTGAGGATACAGTGCAGTTATGTGTAGAACTTTTTGTTCATTAAATTGGCCTATGGGTTTAAGATAAATAGTATTTTTAAGTGATTGATTCTGCCCATTTAAGTTTGAAGACTTCTTTTTGACTGGGGAAATTGAATGTCAGTTAGTTTACTTTCTGCCAACAGAAGGACGAGGATATATTTATACATGTGTATATTTGTTTGTTTCCGCTAGATGCAGAGTCCAGGTTTGATGAGGAGATGAATGCAAATCTGAAAATGACCTCTAGGAATGACTATCTTCCTTATAGTGAAGAGAGGGCTGCTGAGGCTAAGTACCAGAGAACCCACATTGTTGAGAAACAATATGAGTGCATTCAACATGGAAAACCTTTCAGAAAGTGTTCCGGTGTTGCTAAACTTAAGAGGATTCGCACTAGAGAGAAATCTCTTGAATGTTATGAATGTGGTAAAACTTTTAGGGATAACTATTCCCTTCTTATACATCAGAGAATCCACACTGGAGAGAAACCTTATGAATGTAATCAGTGTGGAAAAACTTTTATGCATAGCTCCAGTCTACCTAAACATCAGAGAATCCACACTGGAGAGAAACCTTATGAATGTAATCAGTGTGGAAAAACTTTTAGAAAGAACTCCAATCTTGCTTCACATAAGATAATCCACACCGGAGAAAAACCTTATGAATGTAATCAGTGTGGAAAGACTTTCAGACATAGCTCCAATCTTACTTCACACAAGAGAATCCACACAGGACAGAAACCTTATGAATGTAACCAGTGTGGAAAGGCTTTTACAACAAGCTCCAATCTTGCTTCACATAAGAGAATTCACACTGGAGAGAAACCCTATGAGTGTGAGGAATGTGGTAAGGCTTTCAGTCTCCACTCTTCCCTTATTATCCATCAGAGACTCCACACTGGAGAGAAACCTTTTGTGTGTCATCAATGTGGAAAGGCTTTCCGAAAGAGCTCATGTCTTTCTTCACATAAGAGAATTCACACTAGAGAGAAACCATATGAGTGTGAGGAATGTGGAAAGGCTTTTAGTGTCCACTCTTCCCTTATTATCCATCAGAGAATCCACACTGGAGAGAAACCTTATGAATGTGAGGAATGTGGTAAGGCTTTTAGTGTTCACTCTTCTCTTCTCATGCATCAGAGAATCCACACTGGGGAGAAAATTTAACAGTGGCATCAATGTGGAAAGACCTTCAGATGCAACTTCAATTTGCTTCACATCAGAGAAACCACACTGGGGAGAAACCATCTGAATGTAATCAATGTGAAAAGGCTTTCAGACAGAGCTCCATTTTAGCTAAACATTAGAGAATCCACACCGGAGAGAAATGTATGAGTGTCTAGAATGTGGTAAAACTTTGTTCTCTTAACATCTGAGAATCTATACTAGAGAAAAAGCCTCATTAATATCTTTCATGTGGAAAATCCTTCAAACTTAAGACATCCCTTATTTTCCATTGGAGAATTCACATGGACTAGAAATCATATCCTTATATTGAAGCAGGATGGGTATTCAGATGAAGAACAGAGCTTGTTAGATATGAGAAAATTCATGTGGACCAAACATGGGAAGGTCTTCAACCCAAGATCATCTCTTCCTTTACATGGGAGGTTACATAATGGGGAGAAGACTTATTAGTGTCCATAAAGAGACTGCCTTTCTCTGGAAGATGATGGTCAACGGATACAACAATGTTCACCCTAGGAAGAAGCCTTATAAAAGCTTTAATTGTGAGACAGTCTTCACTTGACACTCACACATGTATGTTCACTGGGAAAATCTTGCTGTAGATAAAACTTGTGGATCTAATTACTGAGGAAGGATCTTTCCCTACAGCACAGACCTCATTAGAAATTTTAAATTTCATCCTCTGAAAGTGGGCTTATTTTTCTCTGAAATCCTAAGATTTCCTATGACTCCCTTAAAAACATTCCATGACATTCCCATGTCAATGTTTCTTTAGTCATTTCCCCAATGGTTGTGTATTCAATTTGTCTCATAATGTTAGCTGGCACAAAAAAAGTCCTAGTAGAAATATTTTGATATCTTTTGGACTTTTCTTTTTTTTAACTATTTTTAGGCTGCTAGTTGGCATAATGGGTAGAGGGCTGTCCCTGAATCCACAAGACCCGTGCTCACATTCAATCTCTTGTACTAACTAGCTGAGTGACCCTGGCAAGTCACTTGACCTTTTCCTGCCTTAGTTTCTCTATCTCCAGAATGAGATTAAATAGTCTCTACGTCCCAGGGTTCATGAAATATTCAAATGAGACAATCTTTATCAAGTGCTTTGAGAACATTAAACCACTATATCAAAGCCAGATATTATTTTTCTTAAGATTATAACTCTCCTGGCAAAGTCAGTGCATTAACATACATATCTTAGTTTCATCACTTTTGTTTTTATTGAAATAGATATTTAGAAGTGTAGAAAAAATGTTGTAATGGATTGGGAACAAGGTTTATCATTGGGAAGTTTTGGGCTAGGAATCTCAGATGCTGTCTTCCTTTGTAACTCTGGGCAGGGTATCTGTACCTCTTGTTTACTGATCTCTAAAATGAGGTTGGGCTCAGTCTCCCCTATGGTTTCTTCCCACTCTAAGTCTGTGTTATTAATCAAAAGTCCAATCATATTTTAAAAATTTTGGTCTTTTTCCTGTATAGTTGAGAAATAAGATTTTTAATCAGAGAAAACCTGCACAATTTTCTTCCCCTAGTTTCTTCTAATTTGGCCTGCATCAGCTTTATTTGTGCAAAAACTCTTTAATTTCATTTTCAGTGAGGCTAAGGGAATGTTGAACAGATACTATTAGATGATTAAGTTTTAGGTGCAGACTCAGTTTGCTTCAGAGGTACCAGTAATCCAGCTGTTTGGGGGTTTTATTTGCTATAAGTAAACTTTAGTCTTTTATCTTAAGATGGTTGAAAGTTTCATATTGAGACCAAAATCATTCACCAGATGAACTGTGGTTTTAAACCAAAGAACTTGTTCACCTGCTTTTTTTATAACTCCTGGTTCAGTTGTGACCAGGCTTCAAAGACTCCCCAAGGGATTCTTCTTTGGTGCACTGCCCTTGCTATTTCTAACCATCATCATCAAAAGAAAAATGAGGTTCTTAGACTCACTAAAAGAGAAAACAAACACACTGCCCTCAGATAGTACTGGAATCTATGTGAGGCCTCACTTACCAGCCTCTGTATTTTACAATGTAAAGACCTGCCCAATTCTTCAGGTTTGGAGAATTGACAAAATGGTGCCTTCTGTAATTATCCCTTTCTTTTGGGGGGGGTCTTCCTCCAAGACTGAATCCAATTATGAAAATTCCATCAAGGGTCATTTGCCAGTCATATTTGGGGAGGTATTTGAGGGATGAATTCTGTACCAAGATGATCCAGGAAATCTGCCTGGCTTTAAGTCTTGCCGATTATTATCAAAATTTCAGTTGCAACTTTTAGTACAAATAAGACAAACAACAAACATAATACTAAAATCACTAACTTATACCCACTAGAACATTTATTTGTTGGGCAGCAAAGATCTGATGTATAAACATCCACAGGGAGAGGCAGTCCACAAGCAGAGATTCGCTAATAGCAAACTCTGCTTCTGTGGAAAATGTCCATGAGGATTTAGGTGTGAATTAGGACCTCAGGTTTGTTTTAATCTACATTTTTCTAAACAATAATGATGTACAGTATTTTTTCATCAGATTTGAAATTGCCTGGAATTCAAAAAATTTTTCTATGATCATTAAAATTTTTTTTACATGTATGTGGGATGTATTTGATGGAACAAATAAACTTTTTAAAAGAACATGTCTCTTTCCAAAGCTTTTCCCAGTACTCCAGGAAGACAGCCTGGCACTCTCAAGTCTGAAACTAGCAGAAAGAGTAGTCACCAAAACTATCTGGTTCTGCTTTAAAATAGAGATTTGGGACAGATTGCAGGTGTGATGGTTGCTTGGTTCTTGTCCATTATTAGAGAAGATCAAATTGAGTATGTCCAACTTTGGCTGTTCAGACCAGTATGAGCTCGGAATGCTCTACCAACAGGTCAGGCACAAATAGGCCACGTGAACCCCTGGGGTGAATACTCTAAACTTGACTATCTCACGCTTCCTTTGAATTGCTTCCATTTTGCCTTGCTTATAGAGCACAGTGCCTATGCTGAGCAGTTCTGTGCCCATGTCTCCCATGCTGCACAATCAATTCCAAAGTTATTAAGAGAAACCCTGTGTATCTGTCTCACTTCTCACCCCGCTGTGAGCATTTGCCTTGTGCAAGTTCTCCATAAAATAGCCTTTTTGGCAAACGTATGCCTGGCATTCAAACTGCTTGTCCAGTCCATCAGAGTTGCGCTCTCTTAAGTAATGTTTGAATACTTGACTGTTTAGTTAAGTAGGTCTGGTATCTTCTCCTGCCAGGTGATCTTCAGAATCTTCCTAAGGCAATTTAAATGGAAGCGATTTAGTTTCCTGACATGATGCTGGTAGACTGACCAGGTTTCACAGGCTTATAGCAATGAGGTCAACACAATGGCTCTTTAGATTTTCAGTTTGGTAGTCAGTCTAATACATTATTTTTCTCTTAGACACTTTCTTTTGGAGCCTCCCAAACACTGACCTAGTTCTGACAGTGGGTGTGTCAACCTCATTGTCCATGTGGACCTCCCTGGAAAGGACACTGCCAAAGTAAGTGAACTTATCCACAGTATTCAAAACACCATTTGCTGAAATTAGTAGTTACACATATGGTTGGTATGGTGCTGGCTGATGGAGCACCTGGGTTTTCTTGGTGATAATTGTTAGGCCAAGCAAAGCATCAGATAATTGATTCATACCCTGTTGCATCGAAGCTTCAGAGGTTGCATTGAGTGCACAGGCATCTACAGACAGAAGATCATGCACCAATACTCCCTCTACTTTGGACTTGGTTTTTAGCCTTTTCAAGTTGAATTTCCCAACAGTGTAGTGGCTGACCTTGATACTGTATTCATTCTCAGTGCAGCCATTTTATAACATGACTGAAGACATGCTAAAAATTGTGTTAAGTGTCTACTTCCAGGGCAGAATTAAGATGGTAGCATGAAGCTAGCTTGCTCTCAGAGCTTTTCCCTATACTACTTTAAATGAGGCCTCCTCATAGATATTAAAGCCACAGATTCCCCCCCCCCCAAAAAAAAGACAAAAGTTCTCAATTCCAGACATCATGGAAGATCTTCAGTGGAAGCTGTCTCTTCAGGGAAAAAGTGAAGTAGTACTCTGCTAGGGGAGAGAACAGGAAAGCCAGCAAGAGGCTTCTAGCCATAGCACAGCCCAGGTCCTAGAAGCTAGAGAGTAGCCCAGGTTCCAGTATTTAGTTGGTAGGCTGGCAGGAAAAGTTCCAACCCAAGACAATGTCTCAGCCCTGGAAACACTGGGCAACAGACCGAACTGAGTACAGAACAAGCCACTGCATAGGCAAAGCATGGAAATAAAGGAGGAAACTAACCTCTGCATAAGCTAGGGACCAGATCCTCACCTTGGCACAAAACACCTCCGAAAAGAGACCCTAGAATAAAAACTCCAAGGATTATCATAGTCAAATTTCAGAATTCTCAACTAAAGAAAAAAAATACTGTAAGTGGCAAAAAGAAGTAATTTAAATACAAAGGAAGCACAATCAGGCTTACACAGGACTTACTTTCAACATTAAATGATCAGCAGCCTCCAGAACAGACCTTTATTGAAGAGAGGTGTCTAGGGAAGAGCAGGGCTCTCACCTCATCAGCTATCATCACGATCCAGCAGCACCATTTTCCTCCAAATGATCCTCCTCTTTTCACACTCCTCACTGATGGCATGTATTTGTGGAAGCAAGTGTCCCACTTTAATGGAGGGTTTCATCTATTTTCTAGGATATTTCATTAAATGTCCTATTTGACTAGCGATCTTTTCACTGAATACAGGAAAAGGTCAACATGGTGGTGGAGTTTCATGAGCTGTAGTTTGGAGTGAATGCATAACTACAAATGTGGCATTTTTTTTTTTACCTTTTTTTTTAGTTTTTTGGTTGGGCAGTGGAATTATGTGACTGGCCCAAGGTCACATAGCCAGTACATATCAAGTGTCTGAGGTTGGATTTTGAACTCAGGTCCTCCTGACTCCAGGGTTGGTGCTCTATCTACTGCACCACTAGCTGCTCCAGAACTTGCAATATTCTAGGTCTTTCTTGAGAAGAGTTTTAGAGACAGGGACTACAGATAGAATTATGGTCCCTAGAAGTGAATGGAATAACTTTGACACACAATTTCTATTACTGCTTTAATATTCTCTTGGTTTTCAGCGTCCTCGGGAATCCATGGTCAAGAGTGGCCATGAATCCTGTGCTCCCATGTGTATCTTTTGTAAGGGTTGGGAGGGGTACCAATGAGGAAAAAGTGACCTACCCTAGGTAAAAGAATAGTTGAAAGCCAAGACATGGAAGAGAGGGGGAGCCCTCATCCATTCAGTGAGAGTTACAAGAGGAAGATGAAGAGGAACAGTTGATTCCAATGTTCCAACTTGCTAAGGGATATTGAGATAGCTGTTTATCAGCTTGGCTAAATTGTGCAGGGAAAGGACTTAATAGTACTTAGTATATATCCTCTGATTGATTGGGTTGTTGATTGAGCATTTCATTATTTACTTTTAGTGGTCTGGGGGGCAACTAGGTGGGGCAGTGGATAGAGCACTGGTCTTGGAGTCAGGAGTTCAAATTTGACCTCAATTACCTAGCTATGTGACCTTGGACAAGTCACTTAACCCCATTGCCTTGCAAAAAATACTTTATAAGTAGACTGGGGCTGGATAAATCAACACTGCCTTTATATTCTCCATCTTCTTTTGATATTTACTGCCCTCAGCAAATCTACTGGAATGTGTTTGATGAAGTTCCTAGTTTCTTGAGTAAATTTAATAAAGGTAGTCTGAGGTAGACTCTGAATAGGATCAGTTTATTTACAGTGAGGTGTATAATTGTTAATAAAGTAGGTCAGACTGGAAACCTCCATAAAGCCAGTGAGTCGAATGAGGAGGAAACCTTCCTTACTGACACACAAGAAAGAAACTGTCTTGGTAGTCATGCAAAATAACAAATGACTACTAAAAAAAGGTGGACTGGCATGCCGGTGACACTAATCATCATGCTCTCTTAACAAAAAATTGCCTTTAAGGGCAACCAGGTGTCCTGTAGTGCACGGACAAACCATCATCTCCACATTTCCTGCAAGGTTTGTGTGGTGTCTTGAGAAGCTAGGGTTATCTGACCTTGTCCCATCATTATCAGGTTATCTTATTTGCCAGATGCCAGTGAGTCTATGAATTTGAGTCTCTATCAGTAATCTCAGGATACAGCCAGGACCCATAAATTGCCAAAAGCATTCCTTGGCAATAGAGAAAGGTGGTTTTCATCCCACGTGGGGGTTAAGCCCTCTTTCTCTGATGTAACCAATCATGATTTCTCAACCCATGATGTTGCCAATTCTACAACCAATGATAGGATTTCTCTTATTATCTTTGTAGTATGCCTATAAAAATGAGTTGGATTCTTAACTTGGGGTCTTCTGTCCAGAGGCAGTGCCATTTGACCCATTCTTTATTATCAAGTCAAATATCTGTTAATGGTATCTTGAGTGGAGAATTTCCTCAGTTTAAAAAAATTTTAAATTTCCACACACAAGTTAACTTCTGGTGCTTAAGGATAACAGACAGGGATCCTATAAGTTTTCTAGGGGCAATGAATATGAGAGATAACAACCATTCTTTTAATTATATCTTAAGACTAATTCATAGGGAAAGCTAAATTCCAGAGCATAACTCAAGAACATAGAAAGGTGACTTTAGATCAATCACTGTCAGTGTGGGGGATCTGAAGGCTGAGTTGGTTGATTCCTGGCCTTTGTTATCGAATAAGACCAAAATGACAGCACTATGTTTGAGACAAATGCCAGTATGTCCAACTGTGGCTGATCAGACCAATATGAGCTTGGAATGTTCTACCACAGTTGGGCACAAATAGTTCATGTGAACATTAAATTTACAGATGTCATATTACAAATTTTAGGGCACCTTTTCTAGCCCATTTCTTGCATCAGGAAGTGAGCAGTGTGATCCTTAAAAGGGCTTCTCTGTTACTCGGGGCTACCAAATCCCACCGCTGCTTTCAGTGGAGAAATGACCCTATGACTGCCTGTGTGCAGGGTTGTGACTACATCTCCAGGTGTCCCTGCACCTGCTGCTTCCTCACTTTCCTGTTAACACAGGTCTTTGAGGACTGGTTATGAGTGATGTCTTTTATTGTGTGCCTAAGTGGATTTAAGTGAGGTCGAACTGGAGGAAGTCATCCACCTCACTTTCTCTTCCAAAGTCATCATGATCTAGCATGGCAAGACAGAGTCAAGACAATTGGTGATGGCTCTGAGATGCAGTGGATGACCTTGGCATCTTCACTGCCTAACCAAGCTCTAAGGAATCCACAGCACCTGCTTTAGCTGGCTTCGTGGCTGCTGGAATGAACTGTTCTCTGCCTTTTCCACCAGTGGAAGACTTCACATGCTTGGGGTAGATACCCCCACTGCTCCCTAATGAGTTTGTTACCTCTCAACCTGGTTTAGCCCGCCTGCTAAAACAGTTTACCAGGGTGTGGCCACTGTCCTTGTTATAGCTTCTTGGAGCCAAATGGTATTCTCTTTTGCAGACAGCCCAAAATTGTCCTAGGATTTTGCACTGATGGAACGAGCAAGTCCATCAAGGTTGATCATCACCCCCATGTTGCTGTTAGGGTGTACAGTGTTTTTCTGGTTCTGCTCATCTCACTCAGCATCAGTTCATGCAAATCCCTCCAGGCTTCCCTGAAATCCCATCTCTCCTGGTTTCTAATAGAACAATAGTGTCCCACGACATACACATACCACAGTTTGCTAAGCCATTCCCCAATTGAAGGACATTTACTTGATTTCCAATTCTTTGCCACCACAAACAGGCTGCTATGAATATTTTTTGTACAAGTGATGTTTTTACCCTTTGTCGTCATTTATTCAGGGCATAGCCCCAGTAGTGGTATTGCTGGATCAAAGGGTATGCACATTTTTTGTTGCCCTTTGGGCATAGTTCCAAATTCCAGAAAGAATTTTTAAAGAACTTTCAAAGGACTTTAAAAATCAAATAAGAAAGATCAAGGAAAAATTAGGAAAACAAATGAGAACAATACAAGAAAATATGAAAAGAATGTTAACCACCTTCAAGTCAAGAATCAGAACCTTGAAAGTTTGAATCAGGTGAGGAGAAGCTAATGTTTTAAGACACTAAGAAATAATAAAACATAATCAAAAGAGTGAAAAAGTAGAAGAGAATTTGAAGCATTTCATTAGAAAAACAACTGATCTGGAGAGGAGAAATAAAGTATGAAAAGTCAGGCTACTTGAAAATTATAATTAAAAATTTTTTCATACAGTGTTACAGGAAATTATCAAGTACAATTTCCCTGAAATTCTAGAACAAGAAGGCAAAAGAGAAATAGAAAAAAAAATCTACTCTGAGATTCCAGAAGGAAAACTTACAGGAATATGATGATGATGGTGAGAAAGACCATGACATCAGGGAGATGATGCCATGACAAGCAAGTGGACTGGTTTTGAGTGAGGGGGATGCTGTTCTAAGTCATCTGCATCCAAAGGCCAGATATGAATCAGGAAGATGGTGCTGGATACAAGGAAATCAGGGTTAAGTGACTTGTCTAAGTAGGAAGTGTTGAGTGTCTGAGGACAGATTTGAACTCCGGTCTGACTCCAGGGTTGATGTGCTATCCAAAAATGAGCCGTATCACTTTACATAAAAATTTAAAATGTGTAATTGATGTGAATGATTTCCTTGGTTTTGTAGATGATGATGTAGAGTGAAAAAAAGGTAAAAAACTGAAAAAAAATCCCTGCAACTCTACAAAAAATTAAGGAGTTCACCCTAATGTAAGCCAATATGCTAGTTTTTAATGACCATAATTTGCCCAAGTGTGAGAAGGTATTTAATAGTAGGTCACTTATTAGATCTATCAACAAATAATCACAACTTCATGAGACATGTTGAAACTGGAATAGGAAGATTTCCATGCTTGTAAAATTCTATTCTATTTGCAAAAATGCTCATTTCCTCTTCAGACAGTTACAAGTTTTTGTGAGATTTCACATGCTCTTCAAGTTTTACTTTATCAATTTTGATATTTTTTTGTTTGGTTGTTTTAGGTTTTTGCAAGGCACTGGGGTTAAGTGACTTGCCCATGGTCACACAGCTGGATAATTATTAAGTGTCTGAGACCGGATTTGAACTCAAGTCCTCCTGACTCCAGGGCTGGTGCTTTATCTGCTGCACCACCCTAGCTGCCCCTAATTTTGATATTTTTGTTGCTATAGGTAAGTGCTGGAATCATGTAGTCAGTTTAAAATTGAGCTACTTAAGATTTAAATGTATGTTGGATTTTGATACATTCATAGGGAAAATAATTATTTTATAGCATGATTGATCCATGTTCCAAATGATAACTACTTAATCCCTCTATGCTGATCTCTAGGCTGAGGTGGGGTGGGGATCTTGGGTCCTTGGGCATAGTTAGGCGATACAGTGGCCAGAAGTCAGGAAGTCTCATCTTCTTGAGTTCAAATCCAGCCTCAGACACTTACTAGGTGTGGGACCTTGCTGCTAGTCACCATTTGCCTCAGTTTCTTCATCTGTAAAATAAGCTAGAGAAGGAAATGGCGAAACACTTAAATATCTTTGTCAAGAAAATCCCAGTTGTGGTCAGGGAGAGTGAGACATAAGTGAATCATAAGAACTGATATCTTGAATGCAACTTGTACGGAATACCTAAATGCAAAAATGGATGAAATTATTTTCCGTGCAAGAGAATTAAAAGTGAGTTTAACCAAATTGATATAGTGTGACTGGTTTTATTTTATGTTTACGTTCATTTTCCTAGTATGTTTCTGATTTTCTTTTCTGCATTTGTGATTTTGGGAAATTATAATAATTATCGTTCATGCAACAACCAGGGACAGTTTTAGAGTACTTGTGATGGGGAATACCATCTGTATCCAGAGAAAGAACTGTGGAGTTTGAACAAAGACCAAAGTCTATTACCCTCAATTAAAAAAAAAAGTATCTTATCTATTACCTTTAATTCAAAAAAACAACATTGTCTTATTATGTACTTTTGCCATCTCTTATACTTTATGTTTCTTCCTTAAGGATCTGATTTCTCACTCAACACATTCAATTTAGATCAGTGTATACCAAGGAAAGAATGTAAAGACTAACTGAATGCCTTCTGTGGGGGGGTGGGGGGAGGGAAGTGAGATTAGGGGAAAAATTGTAAAATTCAAAAATAAATAAATTTAAAAAAATCAAAGTATCTTATCTACTACATAATTTTGCTATATATCTAATACTTTCTCCTCAAGGATATGATTTCTGTCCCAACACATTCAATTTTGATCGATGTATAGCATGGAAAGAATGTAAAGACTATCAGGCTGCCTTCTGTCAAGGGGATGGGGGGAGGGAAAGGAGGGTGGAGAAAAATGGAAAAATTCAAAATCTTAGCAAAAACTGATAGGTAGAAACTACTAATTGTATAGAATCGGAAAACAAATATTAATCTAAAACAGTAATTATTGTTCATGTGAAGATAGATGCCTAGGATTTTGAGACATTAGTGTTGTTGGAATATTAACTTCTCTTTTTGATCTGAATGTATTTGAGGTAGCACTTAAGAGCCTTTTTGTTGTTATGGTTAAAAAACCCAGCTTCTTTACATATTTCCTCGTGTGAGGTTGCTTTAAAATAAATAATAATTCTAATTATTTAAGTCTTCCTGAAAAATAAAATACCTCGTGAAACCTCCTCATTTGTAAAGCTCTGACTCTTGACCCTTGGCAAGGTCATTAAATCTGAGTTTTGGGAAAGTGACTAATGAAAACCAGGTCGACTGATGAACCTTTTTTTTTTTTTTGGCAAAGCAATGGGATTCAGCGGCTTGGCCAAGGCCACACAGCTAGGTCATGATTAAGTGTCTGAGGCCGAATTTGAACTCTGGTCCTCCTGACTCCAGGGCCGGGGCTCCATCCACTGTGCCACCGAGCCGCCCCGAACCGGGAAGAACTTAACCTAGAAAGGAAATTGTTGAATGAATGTTTTGGAAGCATTTTGTGTGTTCTTAGTAAGTCCTGAAGATAAAGGTTTTTTATAGTGGCTATTACTGCAACAACAAATAAATCTCTGCCCCACTGTAAGCGGATGAGAAAGCTGTGAGATGTCTGGAGCTCTCCTTTGATCTGCTCGCTATTCGAGCCGGCTACAGCTACATTGAATTATTCGGCCAATGCTCTCCCAGCCAAGAAAACGCCGCGCGCTGCTCACAGGTGTGGCTGGGAGAAGGCCGGGGAGACCTCAGGAGGTTAGGGCCGGGGTCCTCCCCGGGCTGGGTCCTTGCCCCTTGGGGGGCCCTGGCCCTGGCCCTGGCCGGTGAGATGTGGCCCTCCCAGGCATGGCCGTGAGGCTCTTCCAAGGCCAGCCTGGACTCGCTGGAACGTCCCGGGGCTCGGGGGTCCCCGATTTTAGGCCCAGTGCTGATCCGGGGCCATCTGGGGCCGGCCCAGTCCCGCCGGGCGGCACGAGCAGACCCCGGCCCCCTGTGGGGGTCGCCCCCCGGCAAGGTGCGCACGGCGCTCTGCGGGCTGCAGCCCCGCGCCCGCGGGCAGCGCTGCTGGGGCCGGGCCGGGCCTCTGCGCCCCCTGGCCCGGGCCGCCCCGCCGGCCCCCGGCGCGTCTCGGACGGCCTTCTCCTCCTGGCGCTATCCCGGCTCAGTGTTCCCGGCGGGCGCGGGGCGTGGGGGCGCCTCGCCCACTGTGTCCGCCCCGGCCGCCGCCCCGCCCCCGGCCCAGGCGCCGTCCCGCGGCCATGACTCTGGGGGGGGCGCTGTCCAGAGGGGACAGGGAGGGGCTCCAGGACTACACTACCCAGAAGACATCAGGGCGCCCACGTCGGGCGGGAGGACTTCATTTCCCACAAGTCCCAGGGGCTCCTCCTCAGGAAAAAGCAGAGCAGAAAGCGCAAGCGCAAAAGCCCTCACAGGCCGCACGCCCCGTTATCCGGGCGAGTAACAGAGAGAGACGGGGACGGGGAGGTCTGGGGCTTAGCCCTTCCCGGGGCCCCGGGCGCCGCCTCTGCGCGGCGGAGGGCGGCGGTGCTGATGCATCCTGGGAAGGGTAGTTCGGCTCGGCTCCGGAGCGGTCCGCCGGGCAGAGGGCGTGGCGCTGTGCATTTCGGGAAGAGTAGTCCCAGCCGGCACCGCGCAGGCGCAGCGCGCAGCCTGCCACGGTCGGGGCGGGGCTACGCGCTCATCCCGCCCGAAGCCCCCAACCCCCCCTGTGCCCCGGGCGCTCCCCCTGCGGGTGGGCCACAGGCCCCTCCCCCTCCGGGCAGTGCCCTCCCCTCCCCTCCCCTCTGGGCAGTGCCCTCCCCTCCCTCCTCCTCCGGGCAGTGCCCTCCCCGCCCCTCCGGGCACGTGCCCTCCCCTCCCCTCCCCTCTGGGCAGTGCCCTCCCCTCCCCTCCCCTCCGGGCAGTGCCCTCCCCTCCCCCTCCCCCTCTGGGCACGTGCCCTCCCCACCCCCTCCGGGCACATGCCCTCCCCTTCCCTACCCTCTGGGTACGTGCCCTCCCCTCCCCCTCCGGGCAGTGCCCTCCCCCTCTGGGCAGTGCCCTCCCCCCACCTCGGCCACATTTCGACTGCAAGGGCTGCTGGGCGCTCGCCCCTCCTCCTCCTCTCCGAGGGCCCCTGAGAGCCCACCCCAGCCGCCCGCGGGGCCCACGGGGAGGACCTGGGCTCCAGACCTGGCGCTTGGACCCCCCCCCCCGTGGGCCTGGGGCCCCTGCAGGAGCCAGGGCTGACACGTAACAGGAAGAATGGGGGGTCCTGAGGGGCAGCGGGGAAGAGGGCCGGATGGCGGGCAGTGCCCTTGGCCGTGGAGACCCGGAGGGCAAGGGTCAGGAGAACCCTCACACTCCTCCGGCCTTCCTCAGCTTGTGCTTGAGCCTGTCCCCTGAGGGTGGGCCTTTGTGTCCCCCGACCCTCACCTAGGCCGGCCTCCTGCCCAGGATGGGGGGAAGAGAAGGCAAAGACCTCTGTCCCCGGGGCACACCCCTCCCCAGCGGGCTGGGGTCGGAGGGCACGAGCCCCCAGCCCAGGTGAGTGCAGCCACAGATCACAGACAAGGAGGGGTGTCTCTGGGGGTGTCTCTCGCTCATGGATCGCTTCTTTATAAAAATAGTCATGAGATTGAGTCTGGTAGTAACAGGCCTGCCCTGCTCTGAGTTTAACTTCCCAGTCTCACCCCAACTGCTGCCCTCCCCTCGGGGTTTTGTACCTTGTCCCCCATAATAAGAGACAAATAAAAGCTCCATCACACTTTTTTCTATTCTGTACCTTGCCATGTTTTTGCTCTCTTTAGGCCTGCCTCATTCCCCTCCCCACTCCCCCCTTCCTCTTGGTTTCCTGTGACCAAGCTCTGCCTTATAGCATTTGAAGATCAAGCAAAGAATCTTGTCTGGTCAGGCCTGAAGAAATGGTCTCATTTCCAAGTAGTTACTGTTGAGGGATGAAGAATCCCTGTTACTTCTCTTTCTCACAAGGCCAGCAACCATCTAGGCTAATCCCCTTTGGAAAGTCTCACAGTTGGCACTTCCTAAGAGAGAAGAGGGACTTGGGATCTCTTTTTAAGGGACCATGCTATTGATTTTCGATTGATTGGTAATTTTGTAGAAGGAAGGCAGCCAGGAAGGGGCAGGTAACACTGATGAAAGTTTTCTCAATGTTTTGGGAGATTCTAGGAAAAGGTTAAGTTGTTTGTCCTCATGATAATTGAAATGCAATTGAAGCAATTTGGTATGAAAGACTAAGAGGATTGGAAGTTAACTTTGCATAATATGCACACTGAAAGATTCTGTGTTGATTTGATTCAACCTTAGTAAGCTATACTCTGCTGTAAATCCCAAGTCAGCTCTTGAGGATTGATTTAATTCCTTCAGAAGATATGAAAAATAAAGGAAGTTAAAAAGAACATAAAGTCTTGATTTAAAGACATCAAAATGATGGGGAAAAAAGTGAAAAGATCTTCCCCCCACCATGATAGAGAATTGCAGGAAAGCAGTAAAATCTCTGATAAAATGAATGCTATCAATGTTATTGATGTGGAAAGCATCAGATACTAAGCACAGTGTCCAAACACGAGTTCTGCAGGTTATACCCATGGACAAAAAGCTTTTCTTTTTCAAATATTAAAGTAATTTCACGTCTGGCCAAACTTTTCTTTATGTTATCTGCCTCAGGATATTCTCTTGCCTCTTACTCTGCCAAAGTCCAGTGATCTAGGGATATGTTTAGATTATTGATCTCATGGAGAAGCTGATAGTGTCTTTCTTATGAATTAACTACTATCCCAATGCTAAATTACTAAAAATATTACTTAGTAATCTACTATTATAGTTCTTATTTCTCTGACTATAAAATTAATGAATGTTTCATTAAGAAATAAAAGTAATCACAAAGTTAAGACAAAAATATTTTAACTATACCTCAGAATACTCAGAACTATATCAAGCTGTCAGTATAATAGTTTTCTTCCACAGTTGGGGAGGAGGGAAACAATTTTATACTATTCATTTTCCTTTTCTATATTTCCTATTCAGTGATCATAGGATCTATTTTTATCACAAAAATACATATATATTTTATTGATGGTGGAGCCAAAATGGAGGAGAAAAGCCAGGAACTTCCCTGTGCTTTTCCCAGCTTCCCTCAGGAACAACATTAAATCAATCTTCTAAATTCTGAAATGACAGAACTTACAGAAAGACAGAGTGGAACAATTTTCCATCTTAAGCTATCTTGGAAGATCGTCAGGAAGGGTCTGTCTCACTTGGGTGGAGGGACAGTATAGCCCAGCATAGAGAGTATGTAAGGGAACCAGTAGGAAGGTCTTAGCTGCAGTTCAGGAAGCAGAGCCCCTGAGTCCTGGCCAAGCAGGTCCTCAGAAGAGCAGGCTGGTTGTATGGGCTGTAGCCCTAGTGCAGAAGGCAAATTGTGAGCCCTGGAACTCCAAGAGTGGATGCCATGTCCAGGCTGGTCAGCGCCAGTGCAGTGAGTAAGCCATTAGTATTTGAGTACCAGTGTAGTAAGTCAGTGAGGTGACCTTGACCTTGGTGCTTAGCACACACAAGAATCTTGGGACAAATGCTTCCTCTGACCCAGGAGCAGATCTCAACTGTAAAACTTGGCTAAAAAATGAGTAAGAACCAGAAAGAAATCCATAACCATAGAAAACTGCTGCAGTGACAAGGGAGATCAAAACACTTAACTCAGAAGAGGACAATGGGAAAAGGCCAACATGTGAAGTCTCAGAAGGGAATGTGAATTGATCTCAAGCCCAAAATATCCTTGAAAGAGCTCAAAAAAAGATTGTAAAAATCAATGAAGATGAAAAATAGGAAAAAGAAATGATATGAAAAAGACAATAGCTTGGAAAAGGAAACACAAAAATGTACTGAAGAAATAAAATCTCAAAAAAAATAAAACTGGCCAAATGAAAAAAAAAATCCTTTGAAGAAAACAATTCCTTTAAAATACAATTGGGCAAATGGAAAAGAAGATACAATAAGGAAAAATAATTCCTTAAAAAGTAGAATTGAAAAAAATGGAAGCTAATGATTTTCTAGCACATCACAAACAAGCAAAAAAAAAAATGGAAAAAATAGAAGTAAAATATAACTCATTGGAAAAACAACAGACCTGGAAAATAGATCAAAGAGAAAGTTATTAATAAAGGATCGTACTGGGAAAAACAGAAAGGAGAATGAAAAATAGGGTAAATTACGTCACATGAAATGGCACAAAGGACATAATACGGTAAAGGATGGGTGTGAGAATTGCTTGAATCTTACTCTCATCAGATTTGTCTCAAAGATGGAATACAATATACACTCAACTTCTTTTAGATCTTTATCTCACCCTACAGGAAATTGGAAGGAAGGGTAGAAGTAAAAGTAGGAGGGAAAAGGGGAAATAAAAGGGGGGGGCTATTAAAGGGAGGACAGATTGAGGGAGGTGGTATTCAGAAGCAAAACACTGGTGAGGAGGGATAGGATGAAAGGAAAAAGAAAAGTACAAATGATGGGCAAAACAGGATGGAGTATAATACAGACTGGAATTGTAACTGTGAATGTGATGAATTCTCCCATAAAAAAAAGAAATACATAGAATGCATTAAAAGCCAAATTAAAAAAAAAGTAATATTTTGTTTGCAAGAAACACATCTGAAGCAGAGATAGGCCCAGTGTAAAGATATAAAACTGGGATAAAAAAACGATACTATAAAGCAGCAGTCATCAAAACTGCCTGGTAGTGATTAAGAAATAGAATAATAGACCAGTGGATTAGAATACGTACAAAAGAAACCATAGTAAATGACTACAGTAATCTACTGTATGACAAATCCAAAGACATTAGGTTCTGGGATAAGAACTCACTGTTCAACAAAAATTTCTGGGAGAACTGGAAAACGGTATGGCAAAATCTAGGCATAGACTTACATTTCACACCCTATACCAAAATAAAAATTGGTACAAGGTTTAGACAAGGGGTAATACCATAGAACAATCGAGAGACTTAGAAAAACTCTATCTGTTGGATCTATGGAAAGGGGAGCCATTTATAATGAAACAAAAAAAATAGAAAATATTATAAACTGCAAAATGGATGATTTTGATGATATTTAAATGAAAAAGTTTTTGCACTAATAAAACTAATGCTACCAAGATTAGAAGGAAAACAGAAAGCTGGAAAACAATTTTCACAGATGTTTTTGATAAAGAACTCATTTCTAAAATACATAGAGAATTGAATCAAATTTATAAGATTACAAGTTATTCCCTAATTGATAAATGATCAAATGGAGGCAGTTTTCAGATGAAGGAATTAAAACTATATGTAGTCTTATAGAAAAAAATACTCCAAATCATTATTGATTAGAAAAATGCAAATTAAAACAATTCTGAGGTACCATCTCACACCTATTGGATTGATTAAGATGACAAAAAAGGAAAATGATCAATGTTGAAGAGGAGGTGGGAAAACCGAGACATTAATGCATTGCTGGTGAAGTTGTGTACTGATGCAACCATTCTGAAGAGCAATTTGGAACTCTGCCCAAAAATAAAACTGATCCTACCCTTTGACTCAGTAATACTAATATTAGGCCTGTATCCAAAAGAAATCATAAAAAAATGGAAAAAAATTCCATATTGACAAAAATATTTATAACAGCTCTTTTTGTAGTGGCAAAGAACTGGAAATTGAGGGAATGCCCATTAATTGGGAATGACTGAACAAATTATGGTATAACAGTGTTTTAGAGTACTGTTGTTCTGTAAGAAGCCCTCAGGGGTTGAACTTTAGTGAAGCATGAAAAGAATTACATGAACTGATGCTGGGTGAAGGGGGGAGAACCAAGAGAACATCGTACACATTAACAACAACATCGTGAGATGATCAGCTATGATGTATGCAGCTCCTCTTAGTAGTTCAGAGGTCAAGGACAACCCTGGGAGATCTGTTATGGACTATGCCATCCATATCCAAAGGGGGGGGGGAACCTCATGGAATCTGTTTCACTATTTCATGTTCACTTTTTAAAAATTTCTCTTTGTTTTCCTTCCTATCTCATGGTTTTCTTTTGCCTTAGTCCTAATTTCTATTACACAAAATGATTAATATGTAAATATATACTATGTAAATATATTAAACACAAATATTCTACTGGGGGAGGGAAGGTACAGCGGTAGAAAAATGTGTAAATTATTAATTTAAAAATGGATGAATGTTGAAAAACTGCCATATAATTGGAAAAAGAAAATTTCAATTAAAAAAAGATAAAAGGCTGGGGGTAGAATTATATTATGCTTCATCTGAAGTTTAAAAACAAGCAGGGACAGCAATTCTGATCTCAGACAAAGCAAAAAGCAAAAATAGATCTTATTAAAGGGGATAAGAAGAAAAGTGCATGTTGCTAAAAGGTACCATAGACAATGAAGTAATATAAATATTAGACATATATGTAACAATTGGTATAACATCCAGATTCCCAGAGGAGAAATTAAGTGACTTACAGGAAGACATAGACAGCAAAACAATTTTAGTGAGGGGCCTCAACTTCCCTCTCTCAGAAGTAGATAAATCTAACCACAAAAATAAATAAGAAAGAAGTTAAGTAGGTGAACAGAATGTTAGAAAAGTAAAATATGGAGAAAACTAAATGGGGTTAAAAAGGAATTTTTCTTAGCAGTACATGGTATTTTCACAAAAATTGACTATGGGCATTAAAAACTTCACAATCAAATGCAGATTTATAGAAATATTAATGCATTCATTTTATTATGCAATAAAAATTGCATGCTATAAAGGTCCATGTAAAGACATTTAAAATGACTGGAAACTAGTTTACCTAAATTTAATGATTGAGTGGGTCAAACAACAAATCATAAAAAGAATCAAAAATTTCATCTAAGACATGACAATAATGAGACTACATAGCAAAACTTGTGGGATAGGGGAAATACTATCTCTAAATGCCTACATGAATAAAACAGAAAGAGGATATCAATGAATTGGGCATGCTATGAAAAAACTGGAAAGGGAACAAATGAAAGATTCTTAATTAAATATAAAATAAAAAATTATGAAAATTGAAGGCGAGACTAATAAAATTTGAAAGTAAGAAAACTACTGAATTAATAAAACAAAAATTTGGTTTTGTGAGAAAAATAACAATAAAAAGATAACCCTTTGAATAATTTGATTTAAAAAAGAAAAAAGAAAAGCAAATTACTTGTTTCCAAAATTGAAAGGGTGAATTCATTATCAATGACCAGGAAATTAAAGTAATAATTCAGAGCTATTTTATTTAATTATATCCCAGTAAATCTGATCATCTGTGATATGGATGAATATCTACAAAAATATAAATTATCCAGATTAACTGAAGAGGAAATAAAATTTTTAAATAATTAAATTTCAGAAAAAAAGAAATTGAACAAACCATCAATGAACTCCTTAAGAAAAAATTTCAAGGACCAGTGAATTCTACCAAACGTTTAAAGAACAATTATTTCCAATCCTATATAAACTATTTGAAAAAAATAGGTAGAGAAATTCCTGCTATGACACCAATATATTGCTGTTACCTAAACCAGGAAGAGGCAAATCAGAGAAAGAAAAGTATAGCTCAATTTTCCTAATAAATATTGATCAAAAAATTTTAAATAAAATATTACAAAAGAGATTACAGTAATTTATCACTAGGATTTATGCCAGGATTGCAGGGATGGTTTAATAATAGAAATGCCCCCCCCCCAGCATTTTTGGCCATATCCATAGAAAAACTAACAGAAATCATGATTATCTTAATAAATGATAAATTTTTTGACAAAACATTAGAGTGCATTGGAATAAATGGAGTTTTCCTTAATATGATAAGCAGCCTCTCTCTAAAACCAACAGCAATCATTGTGTATAATGGGGACAAACTGTTATCACCTTTATTATTCAATAATGTACCAGAAATGTTAGCTTTAACAATAAGAGAAGAAAAAGAAATGAAAGAAATTAGAATAGGCAATGAGGAAACAAATCTGTCACTCTGCAGATGATTTGATGGTATACTTAGAGGATCTTAATAAACCAATGAAAAAACTACTTGAAACAATTAACAGCTTTAGCAAAGATGCAGGATATGTAATGAACTTACATACATAATTAGCATTTCTATATATTATTCTTGTTATTATTATTTTAGTTTTTTTTGCAAGGCAATGGGGTTAAGTGGCTTGCCCAAGGCCACACATCTAGGCAATTATTAAGTGTCTGAGGTCGGAATTGAACTCAGATCCTCCTGACTCCAGGACTGGTGCTCTATCCACTGTGTCACCTAACCACCCCCATTTCTATATATTATTAACAAAGCTTAGCAGCAAAAGATAGAAAGAGAAATTCTATTTAAAGTAACTGTAGATGACATAAAATACTTGGGAGTCTACCTGCTAAGACAAATCCAGAATCTATTTGAACAGAATCACAGAACACTTCACATAAATAAAATCAGAGCTAAACAATTGGGAAAATGTTAATTGTGGGTAGGCCAAACTAATATAATAAAAATAAGCATCCTATCAAAATTACTTATTCAGTGCCATACCAATCAAACTACCAAAAATTACTTTAAAGAACTAGAAAAAATAGAAACAAAATTCATTTGAAGGAGTAAAAAGGTCAAGAAAATCAAGGGAATTAATGAAAAAAACAACCTAGTAGTACCAGATGTAAAACTGTATTATAAAGCAGCAGTCATCAAAAGTATTTTGTACTCACTAAGAATGGTGCATCAGTGAATAGATTAGGTAGGAAAGAAATAGTAGTAAATGACTATAGTAATCTACTATGCAAAGATGGGAGCTTCTGGGATAAGAACTCACAATTTGACAAAAACTGGGAAAACTGGAAAAATCATTTGGCAAAAATTAGGGATAGATCATCTCACACCATATACCATTGCTGTCCAAAATACAACCCACGTGAGGCCCACAGAGTGATTTTATGCAGCCTACCTATTGGTTTTAATTTTCATGAACAAGAAAACAAAATCATAATTTGCATTCAGTGTATTAGATTTTTAAATTTAATCTCTAATAAATAATCTCATTGATATTAATTTTCTTTGGTGTTTTTAAGCAGTATTATGGAGGGAACATATTGCTTGAATTTTTCCATTAGTCTGTGGGATGCATTCTGTCTGTAGGATGCAGACCAGTCAGTATGAACCTACCTTTATACTGTTTTGTTGTCGCTTTGTTGTTTTGTGTTTGCTTTTGCGCTTTGCACCTTTGCCTGTTTTATTGATGATATGTGTTTCTCCTACTTTCTAAGAAGTTATGAGGCAACTTTTTATATGTAAGAACCTTGACCATGGAGCCCTCATGTTATGTTACTTCTGCTTGATGTTCACTGTAATTTTTATTCTGGGTGCAGCTCTCAAATATTTTATTTTAATACCGCCCTAAGATAACCTAGAGTTGGACAGCCCAGCCATACACCAAGATTAAGTTGAAATGGGTAGATGATTTAGACATAAAGGGTGATGCCATAAGCCAATTAAGAGAACAAGGAATAGTTTCTTTAAGTTCTGTGGAGATGGGAACAATTCATGACCAAACAAGAGATAGAGAATATTATAAAATAAAAATGAATAATTTTGATTACATTTTATTAAAAATGTTTGCACTTATAAAAGATTAGGTTAGAAGGAAAGCAGAAAACTGGGTAACAATTTTAATAGCCAGTGTTTCTGATAAAGGCCTTATTTGTAAAGTATATAAAGAACTGAATCAAATTTATAAGATTACAACCCATTCCTCAATTGATAAATGGTCAAAGGATATTTGCATGTAATTTGAAAAAAATACAAAAACAATTTGAAAAAGAATACATATTTCTTGATAGCTTCTTACGAATTCTTTATAGAATTGCTATTAAATCATCATGCCAATTCTGATTAGGGAGAAATTTCATATCAACTTTTTTTCTTTTTCTTCCAAAATCCTCTTCTTCTCTGCTACATATAATTTCTCTGATTTTATAGGGAGTTATTTCTCCAATTTGTTCCAATTGAAAATATCAAATACTTTTTTCAGTATTCCATTGTGATTTCCAAGACTGTGGTTCCAGGTGTTGATTCTGACTCTCCTAATGGGTATGACCTTGGGATAAATTTCTTCTCTGTACTTCAGTTCTGTAAATTGATGAACATTGATTAGATCAATTCTGAAGGGTGTTTCAACTCTAAGTTTTATAAGTTTGCTGTTTTAGGAGTTGGTTACATTCGAGGATGTGGCAGTGGACTTTACCCCTGGGGAGTGGGTCTTTTGGATCATGCTCAGAAAAAAACTGTACAAGGACGTCATGCTGGAGAATGCTCAGAACTTGTTCTCCCTAGGTAAGGCCCACTTCCCCTGCTAACTCTGAATCTGCCATCAGAAGGAGTATCTTTATTCCCTCTCTATTGTGTGCAGTTTCAGCCATTTATCACCTCTTAGAAAGGCCAAAGTGGTGGCCTCCTGTGTTGAAGCTTTCCCCTGAGAGACCTTTGTGTGGTGGGAGTTTGCTTTGTCATTCCTGAAGCATTCCCCTTCTGATTCTAGTCACCTTCGGGTGAAGGACCAAGCCAGTGGTCCCAAATCTCAAACTTGGGATGAATCTCAGGCATATCAAGGTTCACCTCACTCTGAATGTCAGTTTTGCCTGAAAAGTCTCTAGTCATTGATGAAGAAGAGCAGTAAAGGGAACTCCCTTCCTCCCCAGGCTGCCCTTCCTCTTTGAAAGTGTTTTGTTAGTAGAATGTTCTGTTTGTAAATAAGGATCATTCTGTAACTCATTGCTACTAGTGTTACTCTTAGATAAAATCCAGGGATTTTTGGATAAGTTTAGCAAAAGGCAGCTGAAAACAACTGTGGCCTTATTCTTCCTTTGCACGTTCCCCAATTCAAGAAGAGGAGCAAGGAAAGAAAGGGAAGGGAAGTATTTATACACATCTACTATTAGCCAGTGCTCATGGCTTTCTTAATGGAGATTGGCTCACATGATCCTCACAACAACTTTTTGATTTTGGTGCCATTATTGCTTCCACGGGAGGCACAGGCAACAGTGGCAAACAGAGGCAATATATAGGCAAACAGAGATGAAGTGGTTCATCTATGGGTACACAACTAGTAAGTTTCTGAGATCATATTTGAACTCAGGTCTTCCTGGCTCCAAATCCAATGCTCTCCTCTGCACTGTCCACTGCCTCTAACTGATTCCAAATTGATGCCACTTTTTCTGTCTCTTCCTCACCCCCACCCCCAACTTTTCACAGCCCCCAAAGCTTCTATCAATAACCTCCCTAGACATTCTATTTGAGTCTTCCTTGGCACTATCTTATGGTCCTTGCTTGTATTCCTTCTTCCCTAATGAGGATTAAATTCTCTCCATCCTCATGCCTAATTTATTCCTTATGCCTAGGACTTCCAGTTCCCAGAGATTTGTTCCTCCACTTGGAGCAAAAAGCCTTGAGGACCTCCTGTCCAGGTGAGTGAGGAAACAGCTGGAAGGTGTGGGCTAGATCCCAGGAGGCTTCGGGATGTGGCAGCTAAGAAGTATTAGACTTGGGGGCAGTAAGACCCAATTTGTTTTTTCTTTTCAGACACTTTAGGAGTGAAATCTTGGGCAAGTCACTGAACCTCTGAACCTCAGTTTCCTCATTTGTCAAATGAGAGGGTTGGACTCCCAGGACTTTCAGTTCCCTTGTAGTGATACTTCACTGATCCCAATAGAAGTCCCTGTTGGGCATTTTGGGACATGAAACTCTCTGCAACTATCTAGAGAGGGCTCTATTATGAGCTCTTTCTCAGCCCTTTTATAAATCAACCAGCATTAAGTACCTATCATATGCTGGCTCTTTGCTAAGCACCAGGGACATGAGGAGATGCAGAAGATATTCTCTCAAGGAGCTGCAGGTTCATGGAAAAATAACAGGAACACAATTCTGTAAAAACTGCTTTATCCAGATAAGTAGGAACCAGGCAAGAGAAGGAAGGTTAGGAGGCCTGGAAGAGTCTTATGGAAGGAGCGGGATTTGAGCTTGTTCTTCAGAGAAGTTAGGGTGAGAATTCAAGGCAGAAAGGTCACCAAAGAAATCCCCTGGTATTAGAGCATGGGGCATCCCATTCAAGGAACAGAAAGGAGGCCTCTGGCCCACTAGAGGAGGAGCCAAGTGAAAGAAGATAGAAAGGGAGGAGAGGGAGTGACATGGTCAGACAAGAGCTTTATGAAGATGAATTTGTCAACTGGTGGGAGGATTGAGAGAACTGAGAAAGTGAAGCCAACCAGTCAGTGCCTGTAATTATCTCAGTTGTGGGCTTGAGGCCTGGACCAGAAAGAGGAAATGTTGGAAGAGAAAAGGAAATGTTTGGTAGGTCTTACAAAGGTAGAATTAACAGGACTTTGTATCAGATGGAATTGAGGAGGGGGAAAGTGCATGAGAGATAATGGGGAGAGGATGACACTTAAATTATGAGCCTGGAAGATTGGGTTTTGTAATGGAAGGTGATGGGAGCATCAGAGGAAAGAGAAAAAATTTAATTTTGGAGATGTTCTGAGAAGTACCAAAAGAGAGTAGTGTCTCCAAAATTTAGAAGCAAGGGAAGAGGCAGGTGCCAATGAAGTGTGGATAACTTTTAGTCTCAGAGACTGCAAAAAAGTCAAGGAGAGTGAGACTGAGAGAAGGCCATTGGTTTTAGTGATATGATACCAATTCTGTAATAAGCAATGTCAGTTGAATAATAAATCAGGGAACCAGACTGAGGAGAGTTTTGAGGTCATTAAGATTATTGGAAGTGAAAACCCCATTTGTGGGTGGCCATCTCTAATTGTGTAGATAGGAATGGTTTAGAAGGTAGAGGACACTGTATCATGAGATGAAGGGAGCCTGAGTTATTCATGGATCAGGATGATATGATTTTAATTGTGGAACTAGGGATGGAGCCAGTCGACAGGAAAAGATGGAAAAAATGAGAAAAACCAAGGAGGTACTATTCTGGGGGGGCCCAGAGAATGGGATAAAGAGGAATCATTTAGATATGTGCATGAGTTTACTTTGACAAGCAGAAAGGTCTCTATTCATGTGAGATAAGACCAAAGGAGGAAATGGAGGCATCTGATATTTGCAAAATGAGATTAAAATAATTCTGGGTAAATGTCCCATGTTTTAGGAAAATATGAGGTCATATTCTGAGGCATGAAGAACTGGCAAAGCTCTGGTGTGAGTGTGATACAGAGTGATTTGGGGATTGTCCAAAGATTGCCTTGCCACAGTGAGGACCCAGCTGAAAGTATATTACCTAAAACTGTAATAGAACCTGGTAGCCTAATGTAATTTGTATGTCTCCATTCATCAGTACTTGAATTGGAATGCAGGTCACTGCCTTACTTGGGAAAAATTCAAGCATAAGGTATCAACCTTCATCCTTTTCCTAATTCCTATGGTCTAATCTTTGACCTGTTGTAGAGAATCATTTGTCACATTTTTTTTTGTCATTTCATTTTATTTTTTCCAACTATATGGAAAGATAATTTTCAATATTAATCTTATGGTAAGATTTTGAATTCCATATTTTTCTACCTTCCTCCTTTTCAAACTCCCTCCCCCCATGACAGTGAGTAATCTGAAAGAACTTACACATGTATAACCAATCATGTTTAACATATTTCCATATTAGTCGTAGTAAAAGAACAATCAAAATTCAAGGGGGAAAAAACCTTGAGAAAGAAAAAAAAGATAAAACAAGCTTTAAAAAGTAAAAATTGTTTGCTTTGGTCTGCATTCAGACTCCATAGTTTTTTCTCTGGATGTGAATGGCATTTTCCATCAAAAGAATTTTACAATTATCCTTGATCACTGAACTTCTGTGAGGAGCTAGATCTTTCATAGTTGATCATCACACAATGTTGTTATTAATTTATACAGTGTTCTTCTGCTTCTTCTGGCTTTATTCAACACCAGTACATGTAAGTTTTTCTATACTTTTATGAAGTCTTCCTGCTCATGATTTCTTACAGAGCAATTATGCTCATATACCATAACTTGTTCAGCCATTCCCCAATGGATGGGCATCCCCTCAATTTCTAATTCTTTGCTACTACAAAAAGAGCTGCTGTAAATGTTTTTGTACATGTAGGTCTTTTACCCTTTTTTATGATCTCTTTTGGACTTTTAGCCACAGCAGTGCTAAGCTGGATCAAAGGGCATGCACAGTTTTATTGCCCTTGGGCATAGTTCTAAATTGCTCTCCAGAATGGCTGGATCAGTTCACATCTCCTCCAACAGTGTATTATAGTGTCCCAATTTTTCCACATTCTTTTTCACATTCCTTTTTTGTTACTTTAGTCAATCACTTGTGAAGAGATACTTCAGAGTTGTTTTAAATTGAATTTCTCTAATAATGATTAAGAGCATTTTTTCATAACACTTTTGATAGATTTAATTTTGTCATCTGAAAACTGCTTCTTCATATCCATTGACAATTTAGCAATTGGAGAATGACTTGTTTTCTTATAGATTTGACTCAATTCCCTGTATATTAGAAATGAGACCTTTATTAAAATCACTAGTTGTGAAAATTATTTCCTAGTGTTTTGTGTTCCCTCTAATCTTGTTTGCATTGGTTTTATAATTGCAAAACCTTTTTGGTTTAATGTGATCAAAATTATCCATTTTTATTTTATAATGTTCTCAATGTCTTGTTTGGTCATAAATCATTCCCATCTCCATAGATCTCAAAGATAAACTATTCCTTATTCTCTTAATTGGCTTATGGCATCATCTTTTATGTTTAAATTATATTCCCATTTCAATTAATCTTGGTATGGAGGTGAGATTTCGGTCTCAGCCTAGTTTCCTCCATACTGTTTTCCAGTTTCCCCAGAAGTTTTGGTCAATTAATGAATTCTTATCCAGAAGCTGGGGTCTTTGGGTTTATCAGATAGTTAATTACTGTAGTCATTTGCTAGAATTTCTTTTGTACCTAATTTATTTCACTGATCTACCACTCTTATTTCTTAGTGAGTACAAAGTAGTTTTGATGACTGCTGCTTTATGACATGGTTTTAGATCTGGTACAACTAGGTTGTATTTTCATTAATTCTTGATTTTCTTGACTTTTGGATCTTCCAAATGAATAGCTCTATAAAAGTTTTTGATAGTTTGGGTAGTATGGCACAGAATTAGTAATTTAGGAGAATAGTTATTTTTATTATATTAGCTTGACCTACCCAAGAGCAATTAACATTTTTTCCAGTTGTTTAGCTCTGACTTTATTTGTGGGAAAAGTGTTTTGTAATTTTATTCATATAATTTCTGGGTTTGTCTTGGCAGATAGACTCCCAAGTATTTTATGTTGTCTAGTTACTTTAAATGAAATTTCTTTTTCTAACTCTTGCTGCTGGGCTTTTCTGGTAACATATAGAAATGCTAATGATTTATGTAGGGTTTATTTTATATCCTGCAACTTTGCTAAAGTTGTTAATTATTTCAAGTAGTTTTTTTTTGTTGATTTTCTAGAATTCTCTAAGTATACCATCAGATCATCTGCAAAGAGTAAGAGGTTTGTTTCCTCATTGCCTGTTCTAATTCCTTCCATTTCTTTTTCTTCTCTTATTGCCAAAGTTAACATTTCTGGTACACTATTGAATAATAATGGTGATAACAGGCATCCTTGTTTCACCCAGCTCTTGCTAGGAATACTTTTTGCTTGTTCCCATTACTTAACATGCTTGCTAATGATTTTAGATAGAGACTGCTATCATTTTAAGGAAAACTCCATTTATTCCAATGCTCTCTAATATTTTTAATAGGAATGGGTGCCTTATTTTATCATAAGATTTTTTTAGCATCTAATGAGATAATTGTATGATTTGTTAGTTTTGTTATTGATATCGTCAGTTATGCTGATTGCTTTCCTAATATTGAAGCATTCTTGTATTCCTCGTAGAAATCCTTTTACATCATAGTATATTATTTTAGAGATAAATTACTGTAATCTCTTTGGTAATATTTTATTTAAAATGTTTGCATCAGTATTCAATAGGGATATTGGTCTATATTTTTCTTTCTCTGTTTTAGTTTTCTAGTTCTCTTCATTAGGTATTGGTACCATGTTGGTGTCACAGAAGGAATGTGTGCAGAATTCTTTCTTTCCCAAAGTTTTTCAAACAGTTTACATAGGTTTGGAAATAATTCTTCTTTAAATGTTTGTGGAAATTAGTTGTGAATCAATCTAGCCTTGGAGATTTTTTTTTCTTAGGGAGTTCATTGATGACTTGTTCAATTTCTTTTTCTGAAAAGAAGTTGAGTATTTTATCTCTTCTTTTGCTATTCTTTATAATTTATATTTTCATAGATATTCATCTATATCACTTGGATTTTTCAGATTTATGTGCATTTAATTGATCAAAATAGCTCTGAATTATTACTTTAATTTCCTGGACATCGATAGTGAATTCATCATTTTCAATTTTGATACTGCTAATTTGGTTTTCTGTTTTCTTTTTTCTTTTTTTTTTTTAAATCAAATCAACCAGAGGTTTATCCTTTATTGTTTTTTTTTACATAGCCAACTTTTTGTTTTAGTTATTCAATAATCTTCTTACTTTCAATTTTATTAATTTCTCCTTTGATTTCTATAATTTCTGATTTTGTATTAAATAGGAATATTTAACTTTTTCCCTTTCCAGCTATTTGGGTAGCATGCTCAATTCATTGATTTCCTCTTTCTCCATTTTATTCATGTAGGCATTTAGAGAAAAAACATTTCCCCTAATTTCGCTGTATCCCACAAGTTTTTCTATGTAGTTTCATTTTTGTCACTGTAATAGTTAAATTATTTATCATTTCTATAATTTGTTTTTTGACCCACTCTTTCTTTAAAATTATTTAGTTTTCAGTTAATATTAAGTCTGTCTTTACATGGTCCTTTATAACACAGATTTTTTTCCCATCATGATCTGAAAAAGATGCATTTAATATTTCTGCTTTTCTGCATTTAAAGCTTTTGTGTCCTAGTACATGGCCAGTTGTGTAGGTGCCACATACAGCTGAGCAAAAGGTATATTCCTTTCTATCCCCATTCAGTTTTACCCGGATCATATCTGACTTTTCCAACATTCCATTTACCTCTTTCACTTCCTTCTTGTTTATTTTGTGATTAGATTTATCTAACTCTGAGAGAGGAAGGTTGAGGTCCCCCCTAGTATTGTTTTGCTGTCTTTGTCTTCCTGTAACTCACTTAATTTCTTCTCTAAGAATCTCGATGTTATGCCACTTGTTGCAAATATGTTTAATATTGACATTACTGCATTGTCTATGGTAACTTTTAGCAAGATGTAGTTTCCTTCTTCACCCTTTTAGTAAGATCTATGTTTGTTTTTACTTTGTTTGAGATCAGGATTGTTGTCCTTGCTTTTTTTTTTTAAACTCCAGCTGAAGCACAATATACTTTGTGTATATCTCTGTGCTTCAAATATGTTTCTTATAAACAATATATTGTTGCTTTTTAATTTGTTTTTTTAATCCACTCTCTTATGCACTTCCTTTTCATGGGCAAGTTCATACCATTCACATTCATAGTTATGATTGCTAACTCTGTATTACACTCCATCCTGTTTTCTCCACCATTTGTACTTTTCTTTTTCCATTCATTCTCTCTGTCCTCACCAGTGTTTTGTTTCTCACCACCATCACCCTAAATCTACCCTCCTTCCTATCCCTTTATTTTCTTTTTCTCCTCCTAATTTCCTATAAGGTAAAATAAAAATCTAAAACCAGCTAAGTATATATATATATATATATATATATATATATATATATATATGTATATATAAATCTTTTTTTGAGCCAAATCTGATGAGAATGAGATTCAAGCAATTTTCACCCCTTCCTTTTATTCCCTCTACTGTATTGGACCCTTTATGGCACTTCATGTGATTTGATTTACCTTCTCCTTTCTGCTTTTCCCAGTACAATTCTTTTTTTTAATGCCTTAATTAATTTTTTAATATCTTTACAACAAAATCAACTTATGCTGAAATCCTCTATCTAAGCATACTCTTTGTAATAGAGATACATTACTCAAAAGTTACATATATCATCTTCCCATGTAGGGTTATAAACAGTTTAACCTTATTATATAGCATTTTTCTTTCTTTACCATTTTAGGCATCTTTTGAGATTTTTATTTGAAGATTGAATTTTAAAGTCCCCTATTTTGTTGAATGTTTAGCTTTTTTCCCCAGAAAATTATGCTTTATCTTGCAAGTAGCTGATTCTTGATTGTAATCCAATCTCCATGCCCTGTAGAATAACATAATATATGAACCTCTGATCTTAAGGCTGCCATGTCCTGGTAATCCTAACTGTGGCTCATTGGTATTTGAATTGTTTCTTTCTGGCTGCCTGCATAATTGACCTGATAATTCTGTAAGTTTGACTACAGTATTCCTTGACATTTTCATTTTTCAATCCTTTTCTGGAGGTGATAGGCAGATCCTTTCAGTGACTATTTTACCTCTACTTCTAGGATATCACAACAATTTTCCTCAATGATATCTAGAAAGATGTTGTCCAGGCTCTTTTTTAATTCATATCTTTTAAGTAGTCCAGTTGTTCTTAAATCATTTCTCCTTGATCTATGTTCCAGGTTTGTTGTTTTTCCAATTAGGTATTTAACATTTTCTTCATTTTTTTGATTTTGCTCAGTTGATTCTTGATGTTTTATAACAGCTTCGATTTGGCCAATTTTAATTTTCAAGGAATTCTTTTCTTGCTCATTTCTGCATCTTTTCCATTTACCCAATTGTATTTTAAAGGAATTGTTTTCTTGACTCTATTTTTGTGGTTCCTTTTCCAAACTATTGAGTCTCTCTTGCATACTTCTTATTTTGAGCTCTTCCAAGAGGAATTTTTGGACTTGTGACCAATTTTTCCTGTCTGGGATTTCATATATAGGCCTTTTCCCAATGTTCTCTTCTGGGAAGGTGTTTTGGGTTTTTTTTTTAATGCTGTTCTAGCTTTCTATCGTTAGGTTTTCTTCTGTTTCTTACTCATGTTTAGCCTAGTTCATAGTTTTTAAGGTAGAGTGCTAAGGTAGACAGTATTACCCAGGAGGGGTATAATGTCCTATGCTTCTTTGGCTGGAAGTCAGAGACCTGCTCACTAAATTTCCATGAACTGGGATCCCCAGGTTTTAGCACCTTCCCCACTGGACTGGGATTTTGGTGCTCCCAGTTCACCTTCTAGGCTAGGCCTGGAGGCCTCTTAGTTAGCTTGCTGTGTCATTGGCCTGCTGAACCAGTATATAGGTAGGGACCGTGATTTACTGATCTGCTGGTGGCTAGAAGCCTCCTGTTGCCTTCCCCACATCCACTTGCTCTGGGCCAAGCTCTCCCTATACCCGAATGATACAGACCTTTCCTGAATCTTTCCAAAATATATTTAGCTGTGAAATACTTCCCTCTATCTTTTTGTGGTTCTGTCACTCCAGAATCCATGTAGAGGCTTGATTACTGCTGTTTTTAAGGGAAGGCTGGAAGAGCTCAGGGAAGTTTCTGGCTTCTCTCAGCTATCTTTTCTTTCCCTCCCATTTGCTACTTTCGTGGAGGTAACAGCCATGTTGGGAGATGGCAAGGGGACACTTCTAGGTATTCCCAAAGCAGAACCAGAAGCCTAGAGCCATTGTTACCTGCTGTATTGCTTCTGGTCATATCAGCAGGGCTAGAAGGTTCTAGGATAACTATTTACAGGTGATAAGAGAAGGAAATTGAGCTAAGCAAACCCATCCATTGGACACCTAGGAGAGTTCACAGTCCTGGGCATGGTCCAAGGATGAGCATATCATGGGACTGAAGCTTCACTGATCCAGTCAAAGGAGAGTGTTTAGGCTTGGAAATATCTTCATCAGGCATGTAGATGGATTCAAAGAGAGGATGATTGTTGTCTATGAAGGAGAGAAGAGGCAGAGTGGAAAGAATCACAGTCATGATGACAGGGATAAGACCTAAGATTTATAGGGTGCCAACCGTGGGCCAAGAGCTTGTCAAATGTGATGTCATCTGAAGCTCACAACAACCAGGGGAAGCAGGAGCTGTTAATTACCCTTACCATTACTTAGATGAACTGAGGCCAAGGAGTCCAGCGATGGTCCCAATGTCACAGAGCTAGTAAGTGTCTGAAGCTGAATTTGAACTCAGGGTCAACTGCTGGCTCGTTGCTCTGTCCATTGGATCACCCTGCCTCATGGTGAAAAATCCATTTCTACCCTAGAGGATTCTTCAAAAAGGAGAGATTAGAAAGATAAGAGACCCTTTAGGTAGTTATCTGGGACTGGGATTGAAGGAAGACAAGTCTGGTGAGTGGTGGACATTGTGCCATTCACTTATAGAAGATTAGTTTTGATCCTATCCTTTTCTCCCCTTCTAAAGAGTAAGACAGGGATAGAGAGGAAAGATAATAAGATATGATGGGAAAAGAAAATGAATTGTCATAAGAGAGAATGGGATAAATTCCCCCTTAAAATATGAGGATAGTGCATGTATTAGAAAGGAGAACCCAACAACTTCATATGTATAAGAAACATCTTTGGAAGAGATGTAATAGTCTGTTGTACATATTGCAGCTATTAAACATATTCCAAGTTATTCCACTCTATGTCCTTTGATTCAGTGATAACTAGGAGACTTCTAAAGAGATCAAAGAACAAGGCACCTTGGCACAAGAAATGATCACAGATGCTATTTGTTGTTACAAAAAAGGAAAAACGGAAATAAAGGTGATGCCCTTATAGTGTCAAATGACTGAGGAAGGGATGGTCCAAGAAGGAAATGGTATCTTATCATTTCAAAAGTAATAAAAGGTTCAGTTCCAGAGAAAACTGGTCAATGTAGTGAACCAATATGACCCTAGAGTGGAGCTGGGTCTTCCAAAATCTCTTATTCTTAGAATTCCTTTCCATAGCCATTTAAAAAAGTGTATTGGGATTCCCAATTAGAAAAAGATATTCTTCATTTTAAATTTTGTTTGAATCTGAGCTGTCCATCTGCTGTACCATCAGCTGTATTTTTGGCTTTCAAACCAGAATATAATGATATGGTTCCTAATGTATGTATGAGGGAGAAAGGGAAGGAGGATATTATAAGCTCTCCTGGAGAGGGATGGAACTATATTTCATGTTGAGTTCAATCACCATTTACAACAATAAAAGTGGCTTAATGTATTTTTTTTTGTAATTGGCTGATGACCGTTAATGTGATAATTGATAAATGAAATTGAAAATCAATTGCATATATTTCTTTGGTTTTCTTATTTATTGAAACTGCATTTATAAAAAGAATTACCTTTTTAAAAGAAGATGCCTTTAACTTTATATTTTTTTCTTTACCTTGCAAATGCTGGCTACATTTTTAGCAGGAAGTCATTACAAAAGGACTGATCTGGGTAGCCAACCAGTTCTTTTGGAAATCAAATTCATAGTACTGACATTGGTTGGTTGGTTGGTTCTTGTCGTTTGTTATTGAAGAAGATTTAAGACAGCTTTGCTCTGTTAGAGACAATTTACAGTGTGTCCAACTGTGGTTGATCACACTAATAACAACTCAGGATGCTCTGCCACAGATTGGGCACAAATAGTCCATGGGAACACCTGGGCTGTTTAACTCTAAATTTACCTATCTCACTTTTCCTTTGTGCTGCTTCCATTCTGCCTTGCTCATAGAACACATTCCCCTTACTGATGAAGGCAAATCATGCTGCATAGTCTTGTGCCAGGGCACCCATGAAATTTACCTATCTCACTTTTCCTTTGTGCTGCTTCCATTCTGCCTTGCTCATAGAACACATTCCCCTTCCTGATGAAGGTAAATCATGCTGCGTGGTCTTGTGCCAGGGCACCCATGATGCACAATCAGTTCCAAAGCATTTAAGAGAGACCTTGAGAATGAACCTGTATCAATTTTTCTGACCTCTACCACTAGGTCTCCATAAGAAGATATGGTCAAATTAAAAAAAAAAAGCCTTAACAGTATAACAAGAAAAATATACTGTCTGTGATAGAATGTACAATGTCTGTGATTTTTTCAATGATTTTTTTAAGTTAGCTTGTAATGTACCTGGCTAGGGATCTTGGATCTTAATCAGGTTCAGCTATACCATCTTGATGTGTTGATTATATCACTGATGAGATGTGTTCACAGTTAACTAGTGAAGGAGGGAATTGCTCTAGTGCAGTAACAGAAAACAAATGAAGGTTTAGGCATGTCTGAAACCATGGGCATGAAATGGGCTAGGAAAGAATCTAATATGCCTCACAAGAAATAAAAAAAAAAAACCTAAGCGTGATACTCATGATGGAGTCTCATCTACAGTAACCAAAAAATGCTAACCGGGATCACCAGGGAAATTTTATTATGTTGAAAATATGATAGATAATAAAAGATATGATACATAAATAAGAATATTGAGAGTATCTGCAACAAATGAGATAATATAGAGATCTAGATAGATTATAAGGTGGATATAACTCTGAAAATTATTACAGGATAATGGAAAACAGTAAATCTTTGTCTCAGGTTGGCTTGAAATTTATATAGAATGACTATGGAATAGAGCATCAAAACTGATCAGAAGAGTAGGATGATCACCAGATCAGAACAAAATAAAATTGTTATCACTAAAAGGCATTTGATGAAAGGAGTGAAAGTCCAATGGAGAACATCTGTCCAGTGTGGTGGACAGAACACACCCAGTGTCTGGGTTTGGGTTGTAATCTCTAGTGCTGGGATTTGAATCAGATCATTCAATGAAATTATCCTATAGCATATGGCATTTTAAAATGATTGATTCTGACCATTTAAGCTTGAAGACTTTTCTTTTTGACTGGGCAATTTGAATGTCAGTCAGATTGTTTTCTGCCAAGAGAAGGAAGAGGATATATTTATAAATGTGTGTGTATACATTTGTTTGTTTCCATCAGATGCTGGGACCAGGTTTGATGTTGCGATGAGTACAAATGTGAAAATGACCTCTTGGAATGACTCTTCTCATTACAGTAAAGAGAAAAGCCACATTGTTGAGAAACAATATAAATGTGCTCAGCGAGGAAGAACTTTCAGAAATCATTCCAATAAGCAGAAGAGAATGCGCACCAGAGAGAAGTCTCTTGAATGTTACGGATGTGGCAAATTTTTTAGGGATAACGATACACTTACCGTCCATCAGAGAATCCACACAGGAGAGAAGCCTTACAAATGTAATGAATGTGGAAAGGCTTTTAGTGTCCAATCTTCCCTTATTACGCATCAGAGAATCCACACTGGAGAGAAACCATATGAATGCAATCAGTGTGGAAAGACATTCAGATATGGTTCCAATCTTGCTGTACATCAGAGAATCCACACTAGAAAGAAACCATATGAATGCAATCAGTGTGGAAAGGCTTTCACATGCAAAAATAGTCTAACTAAACATCAAAGAATCCACACTGAGGAGAAACCATATGAATGCAATCAGTGTGGAAAGACATTCAGATATGGTTCCAATCTTGCTAAACATCAGAGGATGCACTGGAGTGAAGCACTATGAATGACAAGAATGTCATAAAGCTTTCAGGGCTCACTATTTCCTGATTAATCATCAGAGAATCCACACTGGAGGGAAACTCTATGAATGTTTGAAATGTAGTAAAAATGTCAATGCACATTCTTCCTTAACTAGGCATCAGAGAATCCAAAGGAGAAAAGAAGCCTCATTCATATCCTCCATATAAAAAAATCATGAGGCTAAAGACATCCTTTGTTTCCCATTAGAGAATTCACATGTGATAGAAATGTGGCCTTTGAATGTGGCCTGGGATTCAGATGGAATGCAAAACGTTAGGCATGAGAAAATTCCTCTTGGGAACAAATACTGGATATACTCAATGTGGGAAGGTCTTCAGCTCAAGTTCATCTCTTCCTTCACATCAGAGGAAACAGTGGAGAGAAAACTTAAGAATGTCCATGAGGAGTCTGTCTTTCCCTGGAAGATGGAGACCACTTGACCCAACAGTAGACACACTGGAAAAAAAAATCTTATAAAAGCAATAAGTGTTAGGCCTTCACCAAGCTCTTGGATATGTGTGTACATTGAAAAGCTCTAATGGGACATAAAACTCATTATTGAGTGAATGCAGCATCCCTGCAGCTCTGCATCAAGCCTTAAAATGGACTGGATCTTTCTCTGAAATCATAAGGTTTCTTATGACTCCCCCAAAATATTCCATGGCATTCCTGTGCCAAAACTTTTTCAGCCACACCCCAGTGATTTGTCTCATAATGTTAGTTGGCATATGAAGTCCTGGTAGAAGTGTTTTGTTATCTTTTGGATAGTTCTTTTTGTATAATTTTTTAGACTTTTACTGGCAAAATGGATAGAGGGATTGTCTCTGAATCCACAAGACCTGAGTTCAAATGAAGTCTCTGGTACTAATTAGGTGAGGGACCCTTGACTTATTCCTACCTCAGTTTCCCTATGTGTAGAATGGGGTTACTAATAGCCTCTACCTCCGAGGGTCCATGAGAGGTTCAAATGAGACAATCTCTGTCAAGTGCTTTGTAAACATTAGACCAGTATATCAATGCCAGGTATTATTATTTTTCCTAGAATCGTAACTCTCATGGAAAATTCAGTACATTAACACGCATGGATAGTTTCATCACTTTTCCTTTTATTGAAATTGATATTCAGAAGAGTAGATAAAAGTATTGTGTTGTAATGAATTTGGGAAAAGGTTTTGGTTGCAAAGCTCAAGGCCGAAGTCCAGCCTTGGATGCTCTCTTGCTGTCTAGCTCTGGAGGGGTCTCTGTGGCTCTGTTTACTTATCTCTCAAAGGAGGAGATTGGACTCAGTCTCCTCTATGGTTCCTTTGAGCCCTAAGTCTGTTATTAATCAAAAGGTCAGTCATAGTTTTATGGATTTAACTTTGTTCCTATATATTTGAGAAAAGAGATATTTATCAGAGAAACCTGTTCACCAAAATTTTTTTCTGCAAGTTTCCTGTTTTCCTTCTAATTTGGACTGCTTCAGTTTTATTTGTGCAAAAGCTCTTTAATTTCTTGTGAGGGAGTGTTGAATAAATAGATGTAGTTGGATGACTTCATTTTTGGTGCAGACTTGAGTCAGTTTGCTCCACAGTTACCAGTAATTTGGTTGTTTGGGAGCTTTGTCTGCTCTAAGGAACCTTAAATCTTTTTTCTTATGATAGTCAAAAGTGCCATATTGAGGCCCAAATGATTCACCAACTGAACTGTTGTGGTTTTTTTTTAATTAATTTTTTTATTTGTTTAAGGCAATGGGGTCAAGTGACTTGCCCAGGGCCACACAGCTAGGTAATTATTAAGTGTCTGAGTTCACATTTGAACTCAGGTCCTCCTGACTCCAGGGCTGATGCTCTATCCAGTGTGTCACCTAGCTGCCCTGCCTTTACCTTCTTGTCCAAACCCTCCCAGTAAACTGTCCCTTTGTAGAAAACACTCACCAGGAAATAGTAGGACCTCAGAACTGTTTTACTTTGCATTTTCTAATCAATAATGATTTAGATGGTTTTTTTCATATGACTATAAGTAACTGATTTCTTTGTATGAAAACTGCCTGGAATTTGAAAATAATCATTAAAAAAATGTTTTTTTTTCTAAAATTTTTTTCATTTAAGGCAATGGGGTTAAGTGACTTGCCCAAGGTCACACAGCTAAGTAATTATTAAGTGTCTGAGGTCCCATTTGAACTCAGGTCCTCCTGACTCCAGGGCCAGTGCTCTATCCACTGCACCACCTAGATGCCCCTAAAAATATACTTAATGGAACAAATAAAAATAATTTTTTAAAACAAGATGTTCCCTTGTCTCTTTAAAAAGCCTCTTCCAGTCCTCAAGGAAGACCGCCTAACAGGATCCAATCGATTTTAGCAGAAATGGTGCTCAACAAAATTATCTGGTTCTGTTAAAAATAGAGATTTGGGACAAATGACTTGTGTGATACACAAAAGAAGATGAGGAGAGCCAGTGCTTGCTCTACCTAAGTTTGCATTAAGCAAATGAGTTTACAGACAAAATTCTGAAATAGGCGTCCTCAGGCCCCACCTCTGCCAGCTGCATCGGGCATTGTACTTTCTCTCTGGGCTTCTGCCCTTTTCCCTGACTGATGTACACACACACACACGTATACACACACACACACACGCACACATGAAGTTGAATGAACTAGGAGAAGGCCAGTGCAGATTTGAAAGGATTGTAGTGAATTTTTGAGTAACTCTAGAGCAAACTTGCCAGTGAAATGCCATCAGTCCAGTTGAATATATTTCTGAATTATTATCCATAGAAATATTACTTGTTCTTCTGTTCTGCTTATGTTCAGAGAGTAGTAGAGGATAATTCTGAGCCAGTGATGACTAATTCTTATTCTTACAGCTCCTAAACAAATCTTAATGTGAAATTTGAAGTGTATTCTGAATTAAAGGGCTGATCCACCCCCAGAGGGTGAAATGTCCTAATTACCCTCATGGGAGACCATAGCTGACCTGCACAATCTCATTACAATTTATATTAAGAGAAATTCAAGTCTGGATTTACACTTGCAGATGGTACATAGATTTCCAGTTGTCCTAAAGACCTTTATGCTGGAAGTGAATCAAAGTATAGGACCCCCTTCTTTCTGCTGGGGTGCTGCCCAGGCTTCATTGTGAACATATTTCTGCTTAGCAGGAGAAAGAGTGAAAGCATGGGTGGGGAGGAACTTTCAGAGATGACCCGCCTGGTGAGATAGGAGCCTTGGGATGGAGTTGGGAGGCTTGGGAAGGGCTAGGGCAGAAGAGTGGAGCCTTCCAGTAGGGAATACACCCCCCCCCCCCCCATGATGGAGGGCAGGGCTTGGACTGGAATCTGAGGTCCTGGATCTGGGTGGGAATTGAGGAAAACAGCCCATCCTGTAGGCCTTTGGGGCTGCACCCCTCCATGAGGGGGTGGCCTGGCAGTCAGAACTTTTTTTGTGCTGAGATCATTTAATTCTACCTTCCCTGGAGCTGGGATCTCTGCCTTTTCCAAGTCAGATCTTTGCAGGTCCCAGGTAGATCTGAGCCAGCCCCCTGCACACCTCTGGGCTTCTGCTGGCTGTTTGTACTATCCTCCTCCTCATCCGGCTGTGTGCTGAAGCTCCTTCTGAAGTCACCAGAATGACGAGGGGGGCTTAGCTTGGGAGGGTCATGGGTGAAGAATCACGGAAGGCTGTCTGGCTCAAGAGGGTAAGGATAGGCTTACCTTTGAATTTACTGCTTCACTGGTCACTCCAGAAGTTCACGGTTTACCAATTCTTGAGCCAGGTCAAGAAAGTGAGTTTTTAAGAAGGTAGTCTAAGCACCGAAGAAGAAGCTGCAGGCTGGGCTGGTGATCACCTCAGGGAGCAGCCATTGGCCGGTGGCTGGAGAAGAGGGTGGGCAGAGGCTTTCTAGGGTGCCTGGCCCACCTAGGCAGGGAGGGCCTGGAGGCTTACTCTATGACTTAAGGTTTTGTTTCTGCACATGCCTGCAGGAGTTAAAGGTATAGATTAACCTTAAATCCTTCAGAAGATATTCTAAAGACTGTGTAGCACCTTAGCTGAAAGAGTGTGACTGGGAGTTAGGATCTTTGTTACCTCAAGGGACCTTCAGGGATTGATGACATGGACCTGACTGAGCCCAGGGAGATGCCTTGGAGCCCCCTGGTTAGAGAGTATTACCTGGCAGTCCAGTGCAGTCAATAGAGGGAAGGTTTAACAGTTTCAAGGCCCATTCCTTGCTTATACAGGTTTACTTAAAACAATACAGGAAAAGGAAAGGACTACCACATTTGTTGTAATTAGAGTATTTCCCTTTCTCCAGAGTTCCCCTGCTCCATTTGCATCAGGTTGATCTGGAACAATCCTCCTTGCCAGGCCTGGCATGCTCCCTACTATGGACTGTACAATCATTTCCCTCCCCAGATTCATCCTTTCCCAAAATTTAAACCATATTTACAAGGACCCAGCTGACCTGTCTCCCTAAGTCCAGCTTTTGGTCAGAGATTCAGTTGTTCTACCTTCAGACTGTTCCGCCTAGTGGAGCCACGAGTTTGGCCTTCTCCCTGCTTTGGAGGCAGGCCCCAAAGCTCCTGCCTGGCCCCTGATCTGACCCCTGGCTCCAGGTTGTGTCAAAGTATAAGAAGTTTCTCAAAACTATATTCCTGCTAAATTCTTTAGACAGTCCTTGGCCTTCATGTCTCCTTTTCTAGTAGGTGAGAAGTCAAGATCCATGACTATCTCCCCTATGTAATTACAAACTCAGAAAGCTGGGGAAACTTGTCCTGCCCTCAGGAAGCTTCAAGTTGGGGAGGAAATAACAGGTTATCCAGGTCTATTGTATGAGGAAGACAATTCTGAATGAGCAATCGGGTCCCATAATAGTCAGCAGCCTTCACTGCCAGCCACCTGGGAAGGTTAATGAGCTCCCCATCCTTTTTTTGACCCTTCTCTCTGGGTTCATGGTGGTCATCTTGGACAGATGGCCTCTGCCAATAAGTTTACAGTAAATCCTACAAAATAAACTTCATGACTGACCTATATTTTCTGTTATTTTATATTAAACCTATATTTTTAAGGTTCACAGCTGCTTGTCCCATCAGATCCCAGGCTCTTTGTCTCCTTTCATTGATTCTAAGCCCAAGCTCTACCAAAGATCCAAAGAATCCTCCCCAGGTCTTAGACTCAGAACACAGTCATCCTGCTTTCTCAGACTCAGTGTCCACTTGGAGCCCTTCTCTGCCTCTAGTGCCCCTGACCTCCTTGCCAAGGGGCCTTCCAGACCCTCTCTCTGCTCCCCTTCCCCAGACCTCCTGCTGCCTTGTACCCTCTTCTTTTAGGGTTCTTTGACCCCCTGGTGAGGGTGTGTGTGTGTGTGTGTGTGTGTGGTGTTACTTGGGGAGAGGAGGGTGCAAGGAGGGCAGAGGATCAGCGTAAAGGAGAGCTCTGACTAAGGAGCCATTGAACTCTATGTGGTCTCATCTCATCTGGAATCCCAGAGCCCCTTCTGCCTCTTAGGTCTTTGGAGTAGTAGTGGAGTGTAGAATGAAATCAAATCTTAAATTTTCAAGGTGCTAAAAGTTACTGTTTATTGTTACCAAGATTAAGGGGAGAAGTAAACATGATTCATAATCTCCAACTATTTAAATATCAACAATAATTTTATAGTTTAAATCAATCATACATATGACTTGGAAAGGTGATAGTTAAAACTTTTTCCACTAATTTCAAGAGTCATGCCATAGGGTTAGGAAGAACTGCACTGATGTCATAAATGACTTGTCACTCTAAGCTAACTCAGATGAGCGATTGCTGGAAGTCGCTTTCAAGGAATAGCACTGGTACATCAGACCAATGTTGAGGAACCATACTTCTGTTTCCCCCAAAGGAACACTATAAGGTGTCTACTGAATGGTTCTTGTCGCTAGATTTCACAACAGATTGTTTTTGCTCTTTAACTGAATACGGTAAATCGGTAAAATTCAAGTTTCATGAACCCTGAAGTGATTTTCTATGGAAGGAGGTTCCTGCTCAAGGTGAATCTGGCTGGTCACTTGCACGTCGAAGTCCTTGAGGACCTATACAAATTTCTTGCGCTCCTCGTGGGCTCATTCACCCGCTGAGAGGAACACGAGTGGGGTGTTGGCAAACTCTGCAGTACTTCAGAGCAAGGAACCCAGGCGTGGCTTCCCCAGGATGACCGCCACCCTGCCGGTCCCTCGCTCTTGCGTTTTTGATGAAGGCATTTATATTCTTGTGTTTCCGGGCTTCGCTTGGCTCGAAAGGCAGTTGGTTCAAAACGATCCAAATTCAACCGCAAGCAAAGGAACGACGGACCAAAGTTGGCGGCCGCCGCGCCGTCCCTGGCCTCCCTTTGTCCCCGGCTGGGGCCGCTGAAGCGCGACCGGGGCTAGGGGCAGAGGTTGCTGACCATCGGGTGCCCGAGGGCTCCACAGGGCCGAAGCTCAAAGAACGGAGCGCTTGGGAGTCGGCTTGTGATGCTGCCCGCGCGGGCAGACGGCCCGAAGCTTCGGTCCTTGTCGGGCCGGGGCTGCCCCGGCGGGCGAAGGGCCCGAAAGCGCTTTCCTGGTGCTGGGGCGAAGGCGGCATTGGGCAGGGCGCAATCTCGACCGGGACCCGGCGCCGCCTGTGACTTGAGGCCCGATGGGCTTCCACCCTTCCCCCGCGGCCCGGGGCAGCCCTGGCACCCTCCTGGGCGAGGGCAGCGCGGCGGGACGCTTGTCCTGCCTCCTGCAGGAGGGCCGGGCCGAGCCCGGCCTCAGGTTCTCCTCCGCAGCCATATGGGTCCGGTGGCCCCGAGGGATCAGGACGGCTGGCGAGGCCATGGGCGCGAAGCGACTTGGCCGGGGTCATGCGGCCGGATTCGAACTCGGGTCCTCCTGACCCCGGGGCCGCCTCACTACCCAGAAACCAGCAGGGCGCCCGCTGCGAGCGAGGCGGACTCCATTTCCCACAAGTCCCGGAGGCGCCGCTTCCGCGATCCGGCCCTCACGCCCCCTTTTGGCCGGGCGAGGAAGCCGCGGCCTCGCTCCTCCCCGACCCGCTGGCGGCGGAACAGGCTCCCTGCGTGGCCCCCGCCGGTTACGCAGGCCCCGGGGCATGCTGGGAAGTGTAGTTCAGGGCCGTGCACGCGCCCGCGGCCACAGCCTGGGGCTTAGCCGGCCGCGCAGGCGCGCTGTTCTCGGGCTGGTTCTCGTCGGGGTCCCCTCGCGCTTCCGCCTCCCGGCCCCCCTCCTGTGTCCGGGGGCCGCAGACAGTGCCGCGGGTGGGGGACGGTGAACCCCACGGGAGAAGGGGGGTGGGCCGCGTGCGCCGGACAGCGCCCTCCGAGCGTGGGGTCCCCAAGGGCCCGGGGGTGCCCGAGCAGAGTGGAGCGTTGGGGCGCCCCCCTGGGCCTGGGAGCTTGGCCCCCAGCATGGGTGGGCGCAGGGGCTGGCACTTCCCAGACAGGGACCCGCGCCGGTCAGCGCCCCCTCCTCAGTTTGGGCTTGCGGGCTGGCCCTCTCCCAGCCCCTCCGGGCCCCCGCCCCCTGGGCCCCAGGATGGCCCCCGGAGATGGGCCCCACGCAGCCGGGCCACCCCGGAGGCTGGCCTAGGGAGCTGGTGCCCCTCTCACCCAGGGACCCGTGAGGCGAAGGCTGCCCGCTCCCGCTGGTGTGGACTGACTGGCATTTGGCCCTCCGGTTTAACCCCCCACCCCCATCCTGATTGCCTAACATTGTCCCTCATCATAAGAGACTAAAAAGCCCCATTTCATTGCTCTTACCCTATTCTGTACATGCCAGTCTGCTCTCTTTAGGCCTGCCTAGCCCCCCCAACCCCCAACATACACACACGCAACTCCCCGCCTCCCCTTGGCCAAGGTCAAGGAAAACCCTTCACCCCAAGTCTAGTCTGGACAGGCCTGGAGCAGGGCCCTGAAGGACTTCCCTCATTTCTGAGTAGTTCATGTTGAGGTTATTAAACACAAATTATATGTGGGGTTAAGATTGTCCCACCTACAGAGCTCCAGGCAGATGGCGCTTTGCAAAAGGGTCCGTGTGTCCTCCACATCTTTCTTGTGACCGGAGATGCCCCCTTTTTCTGGGACCTTGTTTTATAGGGTTGGATATCCAAGAATGCTAAAGAATCTATACTGAATCTCATTGGTTGAAAGATTGGGCTTCAGGGTCAAAAATGATATATTCCCAGGGGCGGGGGGAGTCATAGATAGCGTCAAACACTAAGCATCTCCTCTAAGGGATCATAAGTCACCTGCTGGTGGTGGACAAGAGAGAAGGGGCTGGAGGTATAAAACTAAATTGGAGGACTTTCCATGTCGTCTCTGCCACACTGGGCTTGGTCACCAGGATAATGGAAACAAAGGTAGAGGGCCTCCAGGGAGCTTCCTGTGATTGACAAGTGACCATAACCATCTGCACTTCACAGCTCTAGGACCTAATAAACAGCTTAGAATCATCCGATTGATTGAGAGTCTTCACTCATTACATCTACTTTCTCATCCCCCCCTTCCATCCACAGAACCCCAGTTTTTCTTTGGAGAAGAAATCATCTGCCTCCTGCTGGCCTTTATCCAGTTATTTTATGAAGGAATTCACTTGGCCATGACCAAGGGCTTGACTATGGCATGGGAATGTCGCAGGAACTGAGCCACTGGAAAACTACTTGAGAGAGATTGTATTTTTCTCAAGGACTCAGGGTATAACTTTTTCTCCATTTTCTTTCAAGTCACTTTAATTAAATTGATTATAAATTAATTTTATTATAATTAAATTGATTATAAAATTGATAATTTGATTATAAAAATAATTTACAAGTTCTATTTTCCCTTTCAAATATTTAATATTTTATACCTTTATAAGACATTTGCTCATTTTAATTTGATCTTTTCTAGCACTCTCGGTCATTTAGGATTATGATCATTTATGCTTTTCATGACTTTTATATTAGTCCCCCTTACTTTCAATGCCGCTATCACCTGCTGCTCAAAAGTGACCTTTGGTGTCATGGTAATCAGCCCTAATACAATGAAAGCTGCTAAGGAATCTCACAGTGCCCTGCTCCTCCACTTATAGGCACGACTGCCACTGGTGTTGCCCTTTCCCTTTTTCCCTTTTTATGTCTTTCCTATATTTTTAGGATTTGGGTAATAGGGACCCTGCCCTGCAGGATCACGTGGTTCATGTCTTTAGGAGAGGCATCTGGAGCTCTATCACAGACTTGGTGTTCAGGCTCATGAGGCCCTATCTGGTGGCAACACTCTAATAGGTGTGTGTGTACTTCACTTGCTTTATTCTATTTTCAAAGATTCTTTCCCTAACTTACTCTAGCCTTATTTATATACAGCAGCATCTCATTGGCTTCAGAGCTCATCAAACCTGGGATGAGAAAAGAATGTCTCTTGGTATTTGTCTCACTTGCTAGAACTTGTATGAGTCATGACCCACAAGAGAACTTGCTTCATCATTTGTTGCTTGCTTGCGTCTCGGTACCCCTCTCTTGTGATGGAACAGAGGTCAACACTTCAGTCTCGTGGTAGCTCATGAATAGTGTAGGACCCCCACATATTTTTTTGTTCCTTTCATGTGCTAATGCATTTTAAATGCTAATCATGGGTCCTAAAATGGTTAAGAATGATACCACAAAGTCTAAAAGGCACTTAATAAGAACCACAATGGAAAAGAAAAAAGAGCTCATAGCTGCATATGAGAGTGGCATAGGGGTGACTGACATCGCTTTCATGTTCAAAATGCCAAGAACAACAATCTCGTCAAGAGTGAGAAATAAGGAAGTGATTAAAGCAACAAGTGTTGCGAAAGGCGAAAAGTGTATGGGTAAACTGTTGACAGATGTTGGAAGAAGTTGAAAAATTGCTTTACATCTGGATTAATGAAAAGCAGTTAGTGGGTGACAGCATTTCTGAGGCAATAATTTGCAAGAAAGTGCAGCAATTGTTCGCTGATCTGTTAAAAGACAAGCACACAGCAAGCAGGGAGAGTGCACAAGTGTTTAAAGCCAGTCATGGATGGTTCAACAAATTTTAGAAGGGAACTGCCATTCATAGTATGGGGAGGCAATGGAAAAACTGCTGAGAGCTATGTCATCAAGTTCAGGGAGTATGTAGAGGCTAAGGGTTTTGTCCCCCCAGCAAGTATTTAACTGCAATGAGACTGGTTTGTTCTGGAAGAAAATGCCTCACAGAACCTCCATGGCTCAAGAGGGGAAAGCCTTGCCAGGGCTCAAGCTGACATGGGACAGGCTAACTGTTGTTGTGTGGGAATGCTAATGGGGATTTAAAAATGAAGCCCCTTCTAGTTTATCACAGTGAAAACCCAAGCCTTTTTCAAGAGAGAGAGAATGTGATAAAAAGCAAGTTAAGTGTGATGCGGAGGGCCAATACTAAAGCTTGGTTGACAAGGCAGTTCTTTACAGAGTGGATGAATGAAGTTTTTGGCCCCAGTGTGAAAAAATATTTGCAGGAAAGTAAATTGCCTCTGAGGGTGTTGTTAATTATGTAAAAGTGCTTTGGCTCACCCTCCAGGCTTGGAGGATGACTTACTGGAGGATTTCTGTTTCATAACTGTGAAATTCTTGCCCCCAACACAACTTCTCTGCTGCAACCCATGGGCCCGTGAGTCATTTCCAACTTCAAAAAATGTCCTTTTCCAGAATTGTTTTGAAGTCACTTCAGACATGCAGTTGACCCTCAGAAAGTTCTGGAAAGACCATTTTAATATCTTGCACTGTTACTCTCATAGATGAAGCCTGGTGTGAAGTCTCTTACAGGACTATGCACTCTGCCTGGAAGAAATTGTGGCCAGAAGGTATAAAAGTCCAAGTCACTTTGAAGACTCTGGGGATGATCCTGATAGTGGAGCATATTGTGTCTCGCCCAGAGACATGGGCCTGGAGGCCAGTGATGAAGATGTTGAAGAGTTAGTGTTGGATCACAGTGCTGAGCTAAGTACTCCTCCTCCTCCTCCTCCTCCCCCTCCCCCTCCTCCCTTGCCACTATCCCACTATGCCAGGACCGCCTCTCAGTACAGGTAATGTGAAGTTAAGTTTTATCTTATTTTTATGCAATTAATTGCTTTTTAATTCACATCCGTTTAGTTTTAAGGTTCCATATTACAAAACAACCTCATTATTTACTATTAGCCCAGTAAAATGAAAGTTTTAGGGAACTTTCACGAATCATTACTAATTACATTATTCCTTATGGGAAAAATTTGTTCAATACTCATCAGTATGGGCACTCACCATGAGTTCCAAAATGAATGAACAAGTACTGAGGTACTGTTGTAAACTGAACTTATTTTCACTAACCAATTTCAACACAAGTTTTATTTAATTTAATTTACCTAAACAATTGATTTAAATTGTAATAGTATCATTAAACTTCACCTATCTTCAATTGCTATCTGATTTCAAAACAAGTTTTTCTTTTCTGGGAGCACTTTGGGATTCACCTTTGGTGAGATTCCTAATCAGGACTTGCTTGTGCCCTCAATTTGGTTGTTTAAAAAGCAGTAAAGAACAGAAGGGTAAATGAACTCAAATTCTACTCATTTTTATCCTTTTCTGAAGATGGTCTAAGATTTCCTTGTTCTTCCTTTTAATAAGGAAAAAAAAACCCTTTAGTAACATCTCAACTCTAATTCCACTTTTAATTCTCAACTTTATTCCACACTGAAAGGAAAACAAATTCCATAGATTGGTACCCCAGGCTTCAGACTTAGAGAATGGCTAGCCAAAACTTCTGAAGGTTTGGCTAATTCTGAGTTGTGAACTTATTTAAACTCACAAAAATCTTATTCTAAATTCACCTATACATTCCCTAAGTTTTTCTTATTTTAGAACTTCCCTAAATTCCTATTTCACAGAATCTCTCCTGACTAAAAAGAGAGTTCTTAAAATACAAGCTTCAGCTTCATATCAATGCCTAGTGATTTTTAAGGTCCAATGTGTAACTGACCTGTGAATTTTGTTGTTGTTGTTGCCATTTAATTTTAAAGAGTTGGCCCAGTAAGCCCATCAAAATACTTTATAAGGACATTCAGTTTATAATACAGACCACAGATTCTTTCCACTCTCTCTCTCTCTCTCTCTTTTTTTTTTTTTTTTTTTTTTTTTTAGGTTTTTGCAAGGCACATGGGGTTAAGTGGCTTGGCCAAGGCCACACAGCTAGGTCATTATTAAGTGTCTGAGACTGGATTTGAACCCAGGTACTCCTGACTCCAAGGCCAGTGCTTTATCCACTACACCACCTAGCCTTCCCAAACAGAAATCTTAAAAAGAAAATACAAAAAAAATGGAAGCAAGATAAATTCAGTGCTGCGTGTAGGACCTGAAATTTTTCCTTTGCCCTGAAGAAAGGAGACTGTATAGGTTTCCTTCTTGCTCAATTGGGAGAGCTGCTTCTTTATATTTGGGGATTGGTCCAAGGCATTTTCTAGTTAGATCATAAAGTACTTATCGTTGGCTCTGCCCCAGATCATGTAGGGTCCTCAACAACCCTGGGGTTAGTTGGTCACTATGAGGGCCAACTGGAACAGGTTCTTAGTGGGATGTTTGCTCAGAACTCGTGACTTTATCAGCTAACTGATGTTGATGACTCAGGGTCCTTTTTTGGGATATTTTATTTTATTTTTCCCATTACAAGCTATGTGAGTTTTTCAACTTTCATCCATTTGCAGATAGATGAGTTACACATGATTCTACTATTCTCCCTTACCCAAATTCCCCTCTAGGCAGTGAACAGTTACACATGCACATGCACATTTGTGTCAAACATATTTATTATATACTAGTCTTTTTGTTTAAGAGGAATTAGGACTAAGGGAAAAGAAAGAAAACCATGCAAAAAGAAGGAAAATCTCAATGAAAGTTTTTTTTTTTTGTTTTTTGCAAGGCAAATGGGGTTAAGTGGCTTGCCCAAGGCCACACAGCTAGGTAATTATTAAGTATCTGAGACCGGATTTGAACTCAGGTACTCCTGACTCCATGGCTGGTGCTTTATCCACTACGCCACCTAACCGCCCCTTCAATGAAAGTTTTAAAAGTGAAATAGTATATGTTCAGATTCTGGGTTTTCTTTTCCTTTGGATATGAATGGCTTTGTCCATAACAGGTCTCCCAAGGTTATCTTTCACTTATGAACTTCTGGGAAAGCTGCATCCATCATATTTGATCAACTCATAATATTATTGTTAATGTGTACAATATTTTCTTGATTCTGCTCCCTTCACTCAGCATCAGTTCATGTAATTATTTCCATGTTTCTCTAAAGTCCAGTCATTCCTGACTCCTTATGGAACAATAGTACTCCATAACAGACCTATACTATAACATATTCAGCCGCTTCCCGATTAATGGACATTCCCTGAATTTCCAATTCTTTACTGTTACAAAAAGAGCTTCTATAAATAGGTTTGAACTTTACACAGGATCTTAATTAGAGAATGTTTGAGCTCCCAGGGCTTCTCCTTCCATATCTGGAATTCTTTTCAGTAAAAGACTCTGCTCATTGTCCTACAGATCTGACCTGCCATATATCATAGGCCCCAAAAGGACTGCTGTGAGGAGGGTATAAGAAAGGCCACTCACTCATTTCAGGAAAACCTATCAATCAATGAAGCAAAAAGTATGTATTCAGTGGCGACTATGTTCTGGGCTCTTGACTAGGAGCTAAGCGTACAATATAAGGAGCAAAACTTTTCTTGTACTCGAGGAGCTTGCATTGTAATGAGGAAACAGGAAAGACATACAAATTCATGCAGCATAAATAAAAAGTAAATAAAAACAAATTAACCCAAAGAAATTGATTCCAAGTTAGTTTATAGGAGAGGAATGTCTATGAAAGTGAAAGGTTGTTAATGTCTTCCCATAGAGGCAATATCTAAATTTCATCTAAAAGAAGATGAATGTAGGTAATGTACCTATAAATGTAGGTAATGTAGGTAATGAGACAACAGTAGGAAGTAAGGAGTCTTTCCCCAGTACAAAACCATGAAGATGGGAGATAGTAGGTGAGGAACAAAGGGAGAAGAGATAAGTGAAATAACAGTGTTGGAGCAGAAGGGTTATCTGATGACTAGAGACTTTGGGATCAGGCAGGGAAGAGCAAATAGTAGAAGTTAATAAAAGCCTCTACTCCCAGTGGCCCCAAGTTGTCCTTTAGGTTCCCTGTCTCAGATATTTAAGGCTGGGAGAAGTTAAAATCTCCTACAACCATAGAGCCTAGTTCATTTTGACTTACGTTACTGGGACAGGAACAGCTCAGTGAAGCCTTTCCCAGAAATCTTCACTAAGAAATCTAGCCCAGAGACAACAAATTGACTCACAAGCCCTGATGGTTCTTCTGAGACTACAGACTTGGCCTCTGCCAGGGAGCACAGCAGGACCTGGAGGGTTCAGGGTCTCTGAATGAACAAAAAGGGGCTGATAGTTGGGAAACACATTGCAATGAATGTATTCACAATGACTATCCAGACACCAGAATGTATCACATACAACTTATAGAGTGTGAAGCCACAACTGATCCAGTAAACAATAACAAAGATGCTCACAAGCAGCAGTATGGTTTGGGTGACCTAGACCTCTGAAAATGTGCTTGGAGAGAGGCAACTGCTGTGAATATGATGGACTCTCTGATGATGTCTGTATAGTGAAAATATTTAATCGCTCGTGAAGACCATTCATCCTACAAACAAGATATCTCTAAGGGAAGGGAAGATATCAAGCTCTTTGAATCTCCTTTCCCTGTAGCAATAAAGGAGATCCATTCCACCTCCATGATTGCTGTTGACACTACTCGATTCTGTTAAATGTATTGGCACATTCATTTCTATAGTCATGTTGAATATCCAACAGAGCAGACATGATGGTTTGATGAACTCTGAGTTTTGCCAAGCTAGAGTGGCTGGGACTGATGGTATTTTTTTTTAAGGATTTTTCAAGGCAAATGGGGTTAAGTGGCTTGCCCAAGGCCACAAAGCTAGGTAATTATTAAGTGTCTGAGCCCGGATTTGAACTCAGGTACTCCTGATTCCAGGGCCTGTGCTTTATCCATTGTGCCACCTAGCCTCCCGCTGGGACTGATGGTGACGCTTGGAAGGCACTTAGGAGGTAGGTGGTGCAGATGGAATGGCCCCAACCAACATGATGAAGATAAAATACCATTTTAAACCTATATTTCCCAGGAAGTAGCCTTTCTCTAAATGGAAAAGTGCTAGTGGGCATCCCTGGATGAGGAGCACTATGGTATTAGTCAACATAATTTGAACCACCATGGCTTCCATTGGCCTTGACCTGTGCCTGCTGACAAAGTTAAGCCATAACTGCAGAGAAAGCAAGAGTTACCAAAGACCCCAACTCCAGTCTGAGAAGAGAAGATAATCCCCACTACTATGTTATTTAGGTACTTACTCTTGGAGTATGGAGTAGGCATAGATGGAGGTATCATGGAAGAAAAAATTATTCAAAAATTTTTCATGTGAGTGAAATGATGGCCCATAATTCACCTGTGAGGATAATGATGGATGGTAATGATGAATTGCTAACTGGTATTCAATTGCTTTTGGAATTTCCTGAGTCCACATATCACACCCTCATGTACCTATATGGGCATAAACAGAATCATTCCATTTTCCCAACGAAACAGTTCCATACACATACATCTTATTCTCTCCATATACTATACATGGGCTATCCAAATATCTCATTTGTTACACTGACTCCTAGTGAAAGGACATATAACTGGCTTCCAACAAAATCTAAGGTTTTTCAAATGATTCAATATTTGTAAAGGAAACAATGGCTTTTCATTGGTGAAACAAATTTGGAGGAAAGTTTTGAGGGCACATGTGGTTCTTGGATAATGAGACAGATAATAGTAAAAAAAATTGGGGGGAAGTGACTTCTTATCTGGATTCCCAAGAACCTTAGGAGAGTTTTCTCTTTGATGAAAAGAGACTTTATCTTCTTTCAGCTGAGAGCTCTCCTCCTTTGAAAGAGCTCATTCCTTCATGTATAAGGTATGACCATTGGAATTCTAGTGGAAGTTCCAAAGGCCTTCAGAGTGGAAACTTTATATAAGTTATAGATCTTTGGGAAATATGGAAGCTGGAACAGTTGGAGATGACTTTCTCATTCATGGGGACCAGTAATAGGAGACTTTTAAATTGCCTAACATGTAGTGAGAAATGAGAGACAAGAACTCACGAACTTAATTGTACCATGTAGCAAGGACTCAGGGTAAGGATTATTGAGACTTTGTTTCAAGATTTTATTGGTGTTAGCATGCATGTTTCCATGGGAGTTGGATCCAAAACACTAAAACTTTAAACTATGTTTCACAGATTCTAATCTGTATGAACAGATTTCAACATTTCTCATTATTTTTAATGTTTTTGTTGGGAAGGAGGGGGAAAGTCCATGAGTCTAAGCTAAGGGTTGACTATCATCTAGGTCAAGATAACAATCTTCTTTGGAGGGGAGTCATTAAGATTTAAGAGACAACTCTATGCTGAGGAAGAGCCGCATTTAAATAGTTAGATAACACATGTAAAGGGAATACATTTGTCTTTGGTGTTTTGACTACCATCAACATTTTTTTTTTTTGATTGAGTCACGCCTTCAGTGTGAACTATGCCTGTATAATATTTTGAATCAGAGTTAATCAAAGCCATGTTGTGAGAAACTTGTCTCACACTCTAGACAATTTTGATTCAAATGGAAAAGTCATCTGAGAATCTGAAAAAAGATTGGATGTCTAGATTCTAGATACTGGAGCAAGCATAGAGCAAAGGAAAGACTGGGCTATGGCAGAGAAAGGAGTGCCAAGGAGAGTCCTTGGTTCTATGGACATCATGGAAGGGAGAATCAAGTCTGAAGGAAATAGACCCAAAAGTTAATTCTTTCTCCACCTTCCATACCCTATGATGGTCTAACTACAGAACTACAACAGAATCTTATATTCTTTTACTCAAAGTTTTCTAGTTCATTGAAATTGTCAGAAATGCCAAGAGATCACTAATTAAACAGAATTTTGATAAGGTTACACAAAGAACACAATCTCTGTTTAAATGTAAGAAGTATTGTCTAACTGTGAGCTCATAGTGATTTTGACTGAATTCAAATATTTTCACTTCAAATAAGCCATCTAAAACTGAAGAGAAGTTTTAGTATGTTAGGGGCCATTTTCTTGTTTTCTTAGGCTTAAAATAAACTAATCAATGTAATGGAATGCTCTAATTGGGAATCTCATCTAACCTATGTATATTATGACAATATGCACGTGTGTACACATGTGGATATCTATATCTGTATCATCTATATCTATCTCTATCTCTATATCTCTATCTCTGTCTCTATCTCTATCCCTATCCCTATCCATATCCATATAGCTATATCTATATCTCTCTATCACTGTCTCTATCTTTCTCTGTCTCTGTCTCTGTCTCTATCCCTATCCCTATCCCTATCCCTATCTATATCCATATATCTATATATCTCTCTATCTCTATCATCTCTATCTCTATCTCTGTCTCTGTCTCTATCATCTCTATCTCTATCTCTAATCTATCTATCTGTATATGCATCTTATACATTCTATTCCATGAGGGTTTAAATCTGCAGTAAGGATGACTTTTAAATTGGACTTCCTGCTTTATTGTTTAAGGCTTCAGATTTTAAGCACTTACTACTCTGAGGATTTTTTGGTTGTAAGAATTTTAGTTCCTGTTGTCTAATAAGACAATGTTTAATGTTTTATAATACCTATAATGTACCAATAACTTTGGTTGATCTTAGTACTATTTCCAACTGTTGTTGGAATCAATTAAAGTATCTGATGGACCCTTACATTTTGGCATTGTGGAGCAAAATTATGCAAATATGAGATGGCATTAGAAAATTATTATTATGTTGTGGAGATTCATATCGTTAATAAACTGCAGATATCTTGAAAAGAAAACATGGCTAATGAAAACAGTCTTATATACGTCATGAAGATCAGACTAAGAAAATTAGCAAAGGTATTTCTAGAGTCAGGGTCTAGTCTTAAAAAGTAAGCATGCACAATTCAAGTGACAGTGTGGCTCTGGAAATGCTCAACAGTGTTCCATCATGGTGGACAGACTTACCTTAATCAATATTTCAGATGGTGAGTAGCTGTCTTGAAATACCCAGAGAAGGTTCTTCTGGAGACAAATTGCAAAATCAGAGAGCAACCAAATGAATTCATCAGAAGGGTTTCAAGAATGACAGGTTCTGAGGGTGAAAAGTCAGGAATTCATACTTTTGACCACTTGGGCATATAATAGAAGGAAATCCTGCAATTATTTATCTTGAATGAATGTAGAAGTTAGTATTATTCTTTGGACCTGACCAAAAATTGGGAAGGGCTCTGATCGTGTTTGGGGAAAAAATTGGTGAAGGGGGGAAACTTCCACCCCAGTTTCTATCTCGGGGACACAGCAACTTATTCAGACTAGAAGCAAGAGTCTAACTCTCTAAGGACAAAGACTTGACAGAATATCCCACCTGGCATAAAAGGATCTATCTACATGGAGTGTCACAGACCCAAAACTCATATTGACTTAGAATAAACTTATAGATTATGTAAAATCCTTGTTCATGTGAATAACATATAAAGAAATATTTCACAAAGCGATAGCATCTAGAGGTCGAAGCAACTTACCTTCTGAAGAAGATTCAGAGATCTTTGCCATTTCTTTGATATCAGAGAAGAATTTGGAAACAGTTGCTAAGTCTGAAGTTTATCAGGAGGACAAATAACCTGCTACTGCATGAGTTGGGATATAGTAAGTGCAAAAGGAGAGATTCATAAGAGAAAAATAACAGTAGCTAGTATTTTTAAGTTTAAAAATGGGATCTCATTTAAGCCTTGTTTACATCTCAGACATTGGTAAGATTCTTACTCCCTTAGTCAGGAAAGTATCATTACTCTCTATTTACAAAATGATAAGATAAAACATTGTCTCTTTTGTGTTTATAGCAAAACAAACTGGTCCATTCCCACTTTTCAGCATTATGATGCATTTCTTCTCTTTAAATGTCATAAGATAGTGGCAAAAAGGCAGGAAGTTGCCTGGTCTCCCCAGTTGTTATTGAAACAATTTTAATTGGAGCCTCAAAATGAGCTCTACAGTGACAGAATCCACAAAAGAATAGGGTGAAACAAGTTTCCAGGATAAGATAACTTGGCAGGGCACCATTTATGGTCTGCCTCACTTGTGTAAAGGGGGAGTATGGCCCAGAGCAGGTGGTGTCCAGGTAAGGCTGTAGGAGGCTTCTCACCCCAAAACAAATCAGCAACTGAGGCCCAGAAGGCCTGGCATAGCAAAGAATGAAGTTAAGGGAGTGAATAGAATGTTAGAAAAGCTGGATTTGATAGACATCTGGAGACTACTAAATGGGGATGGAAAGGATATACCTTCTCTGCAGTATCTGGCACCTCCACAACAAATGTCCAGGTATTAGGACACACAAAAACACAATCAAAGGCAGAAAGGTAGAAATATTAAATGCATCCTTTTTGGACCAGGATAAAACAAAAATTACATTTCATATAATGTCATGGAAAGAAAGATTCAAAAGTGAATAGAAACATGTTCATTTAGTCTAAAAGAATGAGTCCTTGAGGGGTGGCTAGGTGGCGCAGTGGATAGAGCACTGGCCTTGGAGTCAGGAGTACCTGAGTTCAAATCCGGCCTCAGACACTTACTAAATTACCTAGCCATGTGGCCTTGGGCAAGCCACTTAACCCCATTGCCTTGCAAAAACTAAAAAAAAAATGAGTCCTTGAAAAAGTAAGTCATAAAAACCATGAGTCATTTCATCAAAGACAATGACAATTATCAATGCCAAAATTTGTGGGATACAGCCAAAACAGGATTCATGGGGAAAATATGTATCTCTAAATACTTCATCCATAAAATAGCGAAAGAGCAGATCAATGAATTGAGCACACCAGTAAAACACCTGGAAAAAAGAACAAATTAAAAATCTCCAATAAAAACCAAATTGGAAATCCTGAAAATCAAATGAGGGATTAATAAAACTGAAAACAAGAAAATCTTCAATCTAATAAAACTAAGAACTCCTTTATGGTTCATCTGATAAACAAAAAGAAAAGAAAATCAAATTAACAGTATCAGAATCTAAAAGGCTGAAATTAAAACTAGTGAAGAGCAAGTGAAAGCAATAATTAGGGGCTAATTGCCCAATTATATTCCTATACATCTCATAATCTAGGTCAAATGGAGTATTATTTGCAAAAAAATATAAATTTACCAGATTAACCAGTAAGGAAATCAAATTCTTAAAGAACCCCCATTTCAAGAAAAAAAATGAACTAAAGAAAGAAAATAAGAGGTCCAGATTTCTATAATGAAATTCCAGAGTGTTCAAACATTGAATTACTTTGGATACTTCTGACTTAGAGTTTCAAAAGGAAAAATGGAAAAGGCCAACTGTACTTTGGAAAAAGGAAAAGACTCTGGGAAGACTTAGGGGAACCAGCAGTCCTCCCTCATTTCCTTTTCATATTTTGCTAAGATAGAGACTTCTCTGAGTTCTTGGAGTTTCATCAATAAACTCCAAGAAAACAATCCTGAAGGCCAGATGGATTAAAAATGAATTTGAGTAAACATTGAAAGACCATTTAACTTTAGGACTATATAAAGTATTTTATGGAAATAGGCAAGGAAAGAGGCCTGCCAGTTTTTTTTTTCATGACACCAACATGGTGCTGATGTCTACACAAGGAAGAGCCACAATGGAAATACAATTACAGACCAATTTTCCTAAAGAACATTGATGCAAAATTTTAAATAAGATTTTAGCAAAAAGATCATAGTAATATAACACCAGGATCATACACTAGGTGCTAGGTGGCATTTGTATGGGAAGTGGTTCAATATTAGAAATGCCATTGGGTCTCAGACAAATGGGAAAACTTCTACCCTGTTTCTCCTTTTCTGTGTAAACTCTAAAAAATAATGTCCTTTCCTTTCCATGTTTCTTTTTAGCTCTAGACTTTTCAGATGAGTCCAGTAGGCTCAGAAAGAAATGTCTTTTCTTTCAAAAAAATGTTCTCTGGACCCATGGCCATGGTTGGGAAGACTAAAAGAGGAATCAAAGTGAGAAACTAGGCTCACTCTGGGACCTTGCAGAGACCAAATTCTCTATTGGAAAGACACCCTTTTGTTGGAGAGCCATTTGGGACTCTGTGACTTCATTTGAGGTTTGCTTGACAACAATACTAGAGAGGGTTTCCTTCTGCAGCTCACTTTTCAAATGAGGAACTGAGGCAAACTTGCCCAAGGCAATAAAACAACAAATAATTGTCTGAGACTGGATTTGAACTCATGAAAGTGAATCTTTCTGATTCCAAACCCAGTTCTCTAAACAAAGATACTTAGCTACCCCAACCCATAGCACAATCGCAAAATATTTTTACTGATAAGTCACAAAACCACCACCACATCCCCATATTCATAAATGAAATTAAGTATAATTTTCTTTCTCTGATTTTGTTTAATATAAAAATTTTGTTTTCCAGTTATATACAATAGTAGTATCTACATATCGTTTCTTGCAATATTTTGAATTTTACAATTCTCCGCCTTCCCCAACTTCCCCCACAGAAGGCAGTCTGATAATCTTTACATTGTTTCTATGCAATATGTTGATCAAAATGGAATGTGTTGAGAGAAAAATCATATCCTTAAGGAAAAAATAAGAGAGATGGCAAAATTATGTAGTACATAAGACAAGCTTTTTTTTTTTTTTTTTACTAAATTGAAGGTAATAGTCTTAGGTCTTTGTTTAAGCTCCACAATTCTTTCCTTGGATATTGATGGTATTCTCCATCAGATACCCTTTAATTGGCCCTGATTACAATGCAGATGAAATGAGCAAGTCCATTAAGGGTGATCATCACCCCCATGGTGCTCTTAGGGTATACAATGTTTCTCTGATTTTCCTTTTCCTGATTTGACTATCAGAATCATTTTTTTTTTCATTAGAGTAGTTTGGTAGGATTCATTATTCCTATTATTTCAACTAATTTTTTCAATATTAGAAATAGTGGATTTTTAAATACTTGATGCAATTCACAAGGAAATTCATTTTGTCCTGTAGTTTGTTTCTTAGAAATCTCATATAAATATCTGTTCAATTACTTTTTCTAAAAAAAAGGATAATTTAAATATACTGTTGCCTCTTCTGCTTATCTAGGCAATTTATGTTTTTATAGATAATTTTTCATTTAACTTAAATTGCTAAATCTATACTCATTCTACTGGGCAGAAAGAAAACTCCTTATAATTGCTTTATCTTCATTAGTGGAATATTCACCTTTATTTAGGATATCAGTGATTTGATTTTCTTCTCTGTTTTCAAAAATCAAATTTTCCAATTATTTAATCTACTTTGGTTATTTTTAAATGCCACTCCTAGTTTATTTATTAACTGAATGGGGTAGTTGCACTCAATTATATTAAATAATATTCCATTATATTATTATATTAATGTCTCCTTTAATTTTTATGGTATCCAATTGAGTTTTAATATGGGAACATGGATGCAAAATTCTAAATATAATGCTAGCTAAGAGATTACAACAGGGGCAGTTGGGTGGCCTTGTGGATAGAGCATCCACCCAAGAGTCAATTCCAATCCTGACTGGCACATTCTCAAGACAGTTTCATTGCTGACACTTGACTTTCCTGGTTTAGAAACCAATCTTAAAGAGGTGAATGCCATGGAATGTCCAAATTACCAAGCAGTTTCACTCATGTCACATCCCAGAACATCATGCCTACATTTTTCAAGCTGGGATTCGGAACTATGTGGACTGAGAATGACCAAAAGCAGAAGAAGCTGATTTTAGAATTGGTAGAGGAACTAGAGATCGAAGTGCCAGTATTCCCTGGAGTGTCCAGAAAGCAAAGGAGTTTCAGGAAAAAATATGTCCTTCTGCTTCACCTAATACACTAAAGCCTTTGACTGTGGAGATTCTAACCATCTTCATCTACTCCTGAATGACATGGATGGACCAGATCATCTTAAACTCCTGAGGAATGCTGGGTAAGAAGCAGCAGGCAGAACTAAATGTTGTTGTGGTTTGCTTCCTTGGGGCCCACAGCGGCGACCTCCCTCCCCTCCCACTACTGCCTTATGCCTCCAGCTCAACTTTATTATTGCTTAGCTATTATATATTAGGTCTTCCAGGGTAGAACAAAGAATAATGAGGTAATTGTGGCAGATTCAAGTGGTGTGTACGTGCAGCATCTTGCATTACAGCATAGGGGTGTATGTTAGGGAGGAGATGATAAGGCACAGCTGTGTCTAGTGCCCTTGGTCAGTGAGGCAGAATGTCCAGCTCCCAAGGACTCTGGCTTCCAAGGACTCCGGCTCACCTTATCTCTCAGGCGGCAAGCCAGCTCCTGAGACTGTCCGGGTGGTGGCTTACTTGGAGATGATTTGTGTCATGGCTGTTAGAATAGCCTGTGTACCCACAATACATGGAACAACCAATTGGGTTAAGATTGGGAAAGGATTAAGGCAAGGTGAGATTTATTTATTTGTACTCGACTTTACTGAACTTATATGCAGAGTACATAGTTTGAAATGCCAGACCTGATGAATGTAAAGCAATAAGGAAGGTTGCTGGGAGAAATATCAACAATCTCACATATACAGATGATACTAGAGATGGCAGAATGTGAAAAGGAAGCAAGAAAACTCTTTTTAACATATGCCTTATTTCAAATTACATGCAAAGATGTTTTACCTTGGATTTTTTTTTTTTTTAGTTTTTGCAAGGCAGTGGGGTTAAGTGGCTTGCCCAAGGCCACACAGCTAGGTAATTATTAAGTATCTGAGGTTAGATTTGAACTCAGGTACTCCTGACTCCAAGGCCAGTGCTCTATCCACTGCGCCACCTAGCTGCCCCTTACCTTGGATTTTAAAAAAGCTTTCGAGTTCCACATTTTTCTCTCTCCTTCCCTTCCCTATGACAGCATATATAGTGATGGTCAATCATTTTTGACACATTTCCATGTTGATCATGATATGAAAGAAGAATCAGTAGAAAAGAGAGAAAAAATGAGAAAGAAAAAAAATCAGTTTTCCAAAGAGAAAATAATATGATTTGGTCTACAATCAGAATCTGTAGCTTTTTCTCTGGATGTGAGCAAAATTTTTTATTACAAATCTTTTAGGATTGTCCTTCTTCACTGAACTGCTGAGCAGACTTAAGTCTGTTCTCCGCATGAGTTCATGGAAGTCCTTCTGAGATTTTCTGAAGTTCACCTGTTCATGATTTAAAAAAACCTCTTGATGAAGGTGAAAGAAGAGACTGTAAAAGCTTGGTTGAAGCTAAATATTCAAAGAATGAAGATCTTGGCAACTGGTCCCATCCTTTCCTGGCAAACAGAGGGAGAAGAAATGGAAGCAGTGGCAGGTTTTATATTCTTGTGCTCAAAATCACTGAAGATGGTGTCTTCAGGAAGTTAAAAAATGCCTTCTCTTGGGAAGAAAAGCCATGGTTCATCTGGAACAGTGGAGTAATAAACTAAAGCCACTGCCTTGCCATGCCACCAAACGCTCAGATAGCCAGACCTATGGTTTTTCCAGTAGCAATGTATGACTATGATGGTTGAATTATAAAAGAAACACTGTCACATAATTGATTCTTTTGAATTGTGGTTTTAGAGAAGACATCTGAGAGTCCCTCAGACAGCAAAGACATCAAATCACTTAAAGAAATTAATTCAGACTAATCATTGTAAGGTTCAATATTAAAGTTGAAATTTGAATACTTTCATGAATAATGAGAAGACATGACTCATTGGAAATGTCCCTAATGTTCAGAAAGGTTGAAAGTAGGTATGATGTATGAACCCTCCCCCCACACTAATTAATTCTAGTAATTCTCTATTTCAAGATCAAATAGAAAATCCTCTATTTAGCATTTAAGTACTTCATTACCTGTCATAGAAAGAGTGAACACAAACTTACACAGCCTTCTAGGGATAATGGAGATAGAGCTGAGGGAAACGTCAGACATGACTGAATGACAACAGGAACGACTAAATTTCTCCACTTATTCTACCATCACTTAGCAGTAGGCTGTAGAGCATCATCAACTCATCAAGAACCTACTGGTGGGACAACTTGCCCCATATCTCCCACTAGTCTAATGCATCCTCTATTTAGCTGCCAGAGAAATTTTCCTAAAGTGCAGTATGAGCAAATTTTCTCAAGATATGATGTAGGATTCATAGATGATACCGCAACCCCACTCCATTCAATCAATTCCTGTGCTTCTCAGTCACCTTCAGAATCAAATATAAAGTCCTCTGTTTAGCATGTAAATCACTTCATGACCTGCAGTTACAGTCTTCTGACACCTAACTTGCTACCTCATACTTTTAGCTTGAGTGACATTGGATGCTTTGTTTTTCTTTTCTATGAGATTATGCCCCTGAAGGCTTGAGGTCCTTTCTCAGCTGTCCCCCATGCCTGAAATGCTCTTCCTCGTCATCTCTGCTTCTTTCAAGTTCCATCTCAAAGCCCATTCTCTAGTGGTAGATTTCTCCAGTTTTCTTGAACCCTGCTGCCTTCCTTCTTCTGATCATTTCCACTCCATCCTTTCTTTAAATTGTATACAAGAGCTGCTTCTTTATATTTGGGATTGATCCAAGTCACATTTTAGCTAGATCACAAAATCCTTATTGTTGGCTCTGCCCCAGATCATGTAGGGTCCACAACCACCTCTGGGTAAGTTGGTAAATATGAGGGCCAACTGTAGCAGGTTCTTAGTGGGATGGTTGCTCAGCACTTGTAACATTATCAGTCAAATGATGTTGACTATTCAGGGTCCTTTTTTGGGATATTTTATTTTATTTTTCCCATTACAAGCTATGTGAGTTTTTCAACATTCATACATTTGCAGATTTATGAGTTACACATTTTTCTACTTCCCTCCTTTACCCACCCATCCCCCCCTTGGAAGGGAACAATCTGGTAATGGTTGTACAAGCACATTTGTGTCAAACATATTAATTATATACTAGTCAGTTTGTTTAAGAGAAATTAGGACTATGGGGAAAGAAAGAAGAAATAAGAAAGGAAGGAAAATCACAAGGAAGGTTTTAAAAGTGAATATGGAATGACATTGTCTATAACAGGTCTCTCAAGGTTATTATTCATCTCTGAACAGCTGGGAAAGCTGCATCCATCATAGTTTATCAACTCATATTCTTCTTATTAATATATACAATGTTTTCTTGATTCTGCTCCCTTCACTCAGTAACAGTTATCATAATTCTTCCCATTCTTCTCTAAAGTCCAGTCATTCCTGACTTCTTATGGAACAATAGAACTCCATAACAGACCTATACTATAACATTCAGCCATTTTCCAATTAATGGACATTCCCTGAAGTTCCAATTCTTTACTGCTACAAAAAAAGCTCCTATAAAAATGTGTGAACTTTTCACAGGATCTTAATTAGGTAATGTTTCAACTCCCAGGGCTTCTCTATCCACATCTGGAGTTCTTTTCAGTAAAGGACACTCCTCATTGCCCTACAGATCTGACTTGCCATATATCATAGGTGCAAAAAGATTGCTGTGAGGAGGGTATAAGAGAGTCCACTCACTCATTGCAGGAAAACCTACCCATCAATGAAGCAACAAGTATGTATTCAATGGTGACTACGTGCCGGGATCTTGACTAGGATCTGGGATTACAATATGAAGAGCAGAACTTTCCTTGTACTCAAGGAGCTTACATTGTAAAGAGGAAACAGGAAGGACTTATATAAATTCGTGCAACATAAATACAATGTAAATTAATACAAGTAAACCCAAAGCAATTGAATCCAAGGTAATTTATGAAAGATGACTGTCTAAGAAAGTGAAAGATTGTTAAATGTTTCCCATAGTGGCAGTATCTAAATTTCTTCTAAAAGAAGAAAGACCCCATGAATGCAGGTAATGAGACAGTAGTAGGAAGTAAGGAGTCTTTCCCCAGCACAAAAGCATGAAGATGGGAAATACTAGGTGAGGAACAAAGGGAGAAGAGATAAGTGAAATGCAGAGTGTTGGGGCAGAAGGAGTATCTGATGATGCTGGCTAGAGACTTTGGGGTCCAGCAGGGAAGAGCTAATACTTGAAGTTTATAAATGCCTGTACTCCTAGTGGTCCCAAGCCTTTCTTTAGGTTCTCTGACCCACATACTTAGGGTCTCCTACAACCATAGACCCTGGTTTGACTTACTCTACTGGGACAGGGACAACTCAGTCAGGCCTTTCCCAGAAATTTCCACCAAGGAATCTTGCCCAGAGACTACAAATTGACTCACAAACTCTGATGGTTCTTCTGACACTACAGATGTGGCCTCTGCCAGGGAGCACAGCAGGACCTGAGGGTTGAGGATCCCTGTGAATCCACAAGAAGGGGCTGATGGTTGGGAAATACAATGCAATCAATGCACTCACAACCACTACCCAGGCACCAGAATGTATCACGTACACTTTGTAGAGTGTGAAGCCACAACTGATACAGTAAGCAGTGACAAAGATGCTCACCAGCAGCAGGATGGTTTGAGTGACCTTGACCTCTTGAAATGTCCTTTGAGAGAGGCAACTGCTGTGGATATAATGAACTCTCTGATGATGTCTGAACAGTGAAAATATCATCTAGCTACTGGTGAAGACCATATATCTTACTAACAACATATCTCGAAGGGAAGGAAAGATGGCAAGCTCCTTAAGTGCCCTTTCCCTGTAGCAATAAAGGTGATTCATTTCACCTCCATGGCTTCTGTTGAGGCTCCCCGAATCTTTTAAATGTATTGGTACACTCATTTCTGTAATCATATTGAATATCCAGCAGAGGAGACAGGATGGGCTGATGAGCTTTGGAAGTCTGAATTTGAATTTCACCAAGCTAGAGTGGCTAGGACTGATGGTGATGGCCTGGAAGGCACTCAGGAGGCAGATGGTACAGATAGAATGGCCCGGGATAACACAATGAAGGTAAAATAACATTTTACAACCTGCATTTCCTAGGAAATATCCTTTCTCTAAATGGAAGAATGCTAGTGGGCATCCCTGGGTGAGGAGCACTATGGTATTACACAACAGAAGTTGGACGACTATGATTTCCACTGGCCTTGACCTATGACTGCTGAACAATGGGAAGCCATAACAACAGAGAAATCAAGAGTTGCTATGAACCCCAACTCCAATTTGAGAAAAGAAGATAATCCCCACTACTATGTTATATGGGTGCATACTTTTGGAATGTTAAATAGGCATAGTTGGAGATATCATGGAAGTAGACCTAAAAGATCATTCCAAAATCTTTCATCGTGATTGAAATGAAGGCCTATAGTGCAACTGTGAGGATATGGATGGAAGAACGATGAATTATTAGCTAGTGGCTAAATGCCTTCAGAATTTCCCGAGTCCATATCATACCAAGTACATAAATGAGCATAAACAGAATCACACCATTTCCCCCAATTACCAAATCCCATAAATGTGCATATTTATAATCCCAAATACTCTTCGTGGGCTATCCAAATATCCCATTTACTACACTGACTCCTAGTGAAAGGATGGATAACTGGGCTTCCAACAAAATCTAGGGTTTTTTGGATGATTCAGTATTTGCAAAGGAACCAATGACTTTTCAGTGGTGAAAGAAATTCAGAGGAAAAGCTTTGAACTCACAAAGGGCTTATGTGCTTCTTGGATAATGAGATAAATAACAGGACAAAAACTTTGGGGAAGTAATTTCTTATCTGGACCCACTATAGGCATTCTAGTGGTAGTCCCAAAGGCTCTCAGAGTGGAAAGTTAGATATTTAGAAAACAAGGAAGCTGGAACAGTTGGACATGACTTTCTCATCCATGGGGATGAGTAATAGGAGAATTTTTAAAAATTGCCTAAGAAGCAGTGAGAAATGAGAGGAAGGAGCCCAGGAACTTAGTTGTACCATGTATCCAGGACTCGGGGCAAGGATCATTGAGACCTTGTCTCAAAATTTCATTGGTGTTTGTGGGGGTCCAGCCTCCACGGGGTCCTTGGAACCTGACAGGAGGGATAGAGTCGGCAAAATGAGTTGAATCAACACAGGGGTAAAGGCAGGAGCAGGTTGACTGACTGTCAACTGCTTAGATTTATTTTTACAGTCTCAGTATCATGTGTGTATCAAGCAAGCAAGCTAAGATCATTTCCTTGGTTACAAAGGTATACGATTTTCATCATCAATCATATAATTCATGTGGTTACAAGTTTTAATCACGTGATTACAAGTTTAATTAATAATCATGTAATCCTATAGTTCATTGATTTCTCATGCCAACTCAGACCATGATGACCTCAACCTGTCTGTTACCTTGTTTATTACTGCGTCATATAATTGTTAAGTCATTGAAAATTATTAATTAAGCGATTCTTTTCATGGAAAGTTTTTTACATTTTCTGTGTAAGTAACGTTTTTCAATACACTTCCTTAACAGTCTGTAATGAGGGTCTTTATGCTTGTCCACCCATCCGTTAACTCTGACAATAACCAATTTTTCTTTCAGGCCTTGTTGGTAGAAACCACGGTTTCTGTGACTTTTTTATTTTTTTCCTGTGAAACTAAGGCTGCTGGGGTTCACATATCAGTCACCTGTAGAAACTGTTTTCTCACCATCTTTTTCATATATTCCTGTGTGTGATAAGGGGGGGTGGCAAAACTATTAATTTCCCTGGAATTGTATCTGACCCATCTTGTATCTGTTTTCCCTGTTTATATTCTGACATCTCCTTGGAATTCCCAGTGCTGGGTTTTCCAGAGACTTCATAATGTTGAAGCCTTTTGTATGCCTCAGGGAGAGGCAGTCCTGTTAAATCTGGACAGAGTTAGTTCACAATCTGTTTTATTCAAGGAATTTCTCTGAAATCCTTCCTTTATAGTCATTCCACTATTAGGGTGAGTAAGTTTTGCAATCAATAATAGACCTATAAATATTGATCTGCATGAAATCCGTATATATACTGAAGAAGAAAATGTTGTTCCAGCAGGGAGTGCGACTGCCTTGAGTCTTCTTACTGCGACTGTGTCATATAGCATAGAGACCCTGGTTCCCAAAATTTGCTCCTTTTATTTTTAAGTTTGATAGCAGAAAGTTCAACTTGGGCCGTTCAAATTGATCTTATTATAATCTTGAAGAAGACTGGAAGACAAAAAAGGAGGATTAATAGAGGTAATATAATACCCAAGGATGCCAGAATATACATTATTAAATTGCAAGAATTAAAGAAGGACTTCAAGTTTGTTAAAAATTTGGAAGTCACATCAGTGGGAGTCAAAAGAGCTGATGGAGCAGAAGACAAGGCAGATATTTGGGAATGTAATTTTGATAAATCTAACGACAAATCAGAATGATTCCTAATACCAAGGACATGGTTCTTAACATTGTCCCAGGGAATAGCCGAAGATAGATTTCAGGGAAAAATGACACCTAGTGGATTGATGAACTTTCAAGTCTCGTAACTGATCCCCTAAATATAGAACTGTCTCCTCTAATGCATTGACCTTAGCTTCTAGGTTCCTATCAATAATTTCTTGTGACATTAAGGCTAGGGAAGCATTCTTTGTAATTTGATCCACTGTGTGTGCTGTATGCACTTCTTGAAAAAGAGCAGTGGAGGCTAAGGCAACAGAAGTTATAATAACAATTAAGGCAGAGACTTCCAATGTCAGGGAGACTATAAATCTTTTTTTGCTGGGAAAGAGCATTACTGATAACATCTAAAGCAAATAACCCAGAATCATCAGACCATGTCTCATTGAGGGTAGTAGGGAGCAGGATAAAAGAGGGTTGATGGATTACAATAACAGCATTTACATTAGATTTAGAATCAATGCAATTAGAAATGATACAGGCAGTACAGTTAACAAATAAATCTGGAGACATTCCTTTTATAATAAAATCAGCATCAGATGGAACTAACAGGAGAGCACAAGGCACTGAAACACATGATCTAACAGCTGCTTCATCTTCCAGATCCTCTTCTTCCTCAGTAGTTAATTCATCAGGAGGAAGATCTTCCTCAGGCTCATCTCAGAAAGATGCCCTTGAGTTATTTCTAGATTTTATTAGTAAAGGAGTTTCCTCAGTTGCAGCACAAACTGCAGATGATAACTTAGTACTTATTTTTGTAATTTCATGGTCAGGATCGAGATTGTTCTTGCCCAGGCTCCACAAACTGAACACATCTGTAGGAACTTTCTCTGGTCCTTGTTCTAGATAATATTTTCTGATATCTTCTCCTACTTTTTGCCAAATATCAAGATCTGTAGACCCACTTTCAGGAAACCAAGGACAGCAATTATGCACAAATGAGATGAATCAAGTGACTCGGATCTTAGAAACCTTGATTCCTCTTTTATGTAATAAATGAGTCAGAATTTCAATAAAAAGAACTCTCTGCCTACTTTTTATTATTACCCATGATGTTCTTAAGATTACTGCCCTTTCTTGCCTGATATAACTCTCATCAGGGGCCCTGCAGATTCCCTGAGCAGAAACCTATCTATAGCGCTAAGAAAAAGGGGGGGGGTTATATTACCTGTCAAGTCCCTGTTCCTCGCACCAGTCTGTGGGAGTCCAGCCTCCGCGGGGTCCTTGGAACCTGACAGGAGGGATAGAGTCAGCAAAATGAGTTGAGTCAACACAGGGGTAAAGGCAGGAGCAGGTTGACTGACTGTCAGCTGCTTGGATTTATTTTTACAGTCTCAGAATCATGTATGCATCAAGCAAGCAAGCTAAGATCATTTCCTTGGTTACAAAAGTGTACAATTTTCATCATCAATCATGTAATTCATGTGGTTACAAGTTTAATCATGTGATTACAAGTTTAATTAATAATCATATAGTTAATTGATTTTTTTATCCCTATTCAGACCATGAAGACCTCAACCTATCTGTTACCTTGTTTATTACTACATTGTATAATTGTTAATTCATTTAAAGTTATTAATTAAGCAATTCTTTTCATGGAAAGATTTTTATATTTTCTGTGTAAGTAATGTTTTTCGATACACTCCCTTAACAATCTATGGTGAGGGTCTTTATGCTTGTCCACCCATCTGTTAACTCTTATAATAACCAATTTTTCTTTCAGGCTTTGTTGGTAGAAACCATGGCTTCTGTGACTTTTTTATTCTTTCCCATGAAACTAAGGCTGCTGGAGTTCACATATCGGTCACCTGTACTAACTGTTTTCTCACCATCTTTTTCATATATTCCTGTGTATGGTAAGGGAGGCAAAACTGTTAATTTCCCTGGAATTCTATCTGACCCATCTTGTATCTGTTTTCCCTGTATATATTCTGACATCTCCTTGGAATTCCCAGTGTTGGGTTTTCCAGAGATTTCATAATGTTGAAGCCTTTTGTATGCCTCAGGGAGAGGCAGTCCTGTTAAATTTGGACACTTTACAATCTGTTTTATTCAAGGAATTTCTCTGAAATCCTTCCTTTATAATCATTCCACTATTAGGGCGAGTAAGTATTTCAATCAGTAATAGGCCTATAAATATTGATATGCATGGAATCCATATATATATATATATATATATATATATATACATATATATATATATGTATAATAAGGAAATGTTGTTCCATCAGGTAGTGTGACTGCCTTGAATCTTCTTGCTGCAACTGTGTCAAACAGCTTAGAGACCCTGGCTCCCAACAGGTGTTAGCATACATGTTTCCATAAGAGTTGTATCCAAAACAGTAAAATTTTAAACTATGTTTCACAAATTCACATTTGCATGGACAGATTTCAACATTATTCAATATTTTTAATGGTGCTTTTGTTAGGAAGGAGGGGGGCAGGTCTAGGAGGCTAATCTAAGAACTGGGAATCACTGAGGTCAAGATAGCAATCTTCTTTGGAGGGGAGTCAATAAGATTTACGAGACAAATGTCTATGCTGACCAAGAGTCACAGTTATATAGTTAGATAACTCATGTAAAGGGAATTCAAGATCACCATTTGTCTTTGGTCTCTTGATTACCATCATTTTTTTTAATCAACTCACATAACTAACCCTCAGTGTGAACCATGCCAATATAATATTTTCTTTTTTTGTAATAGAGAAAACTTTTATTTCATAAACAACAAAATCCAGGTTTTCATAAATTTCCTCATGAAAAAATGCTGCATAGACAGGCTGGTCCACCCTTTCTTAGCTATGTTCTAACATTTCTGTTTACTGTTCTATTGTATTGTTCTGACTAATATTGCCATACTGTTAAGAGATTCTAACAAGAATGAGATATACCATGTTCTTGATGGGTCTACAATTCTAATACTGTTACAAAGAAAACCTCAGAGTAGCCTTTAAAAGCATAAAAAAGGCTTTTTGCTATTGGGGGGAAGTAGAGGTCTTAATGCCCAACAGTAGTGAACATTACCAAGTACCAAATACTCCTAAAACAAGTCTATGACTGTGCCATTCCTCTCCTCCTCCTTCGCCTCAAAATTTCACGGTGGTTCTGGTAGAAGACAAAGTCTCAGCCTGTCATTTAGAGCCCCCACATTTCAACTCAATCAATTTTTCTAGCCTCACGAAGAGATTGCTAACTTACAAAATTATTCAATATTTCTTGTAGATCCTTGGTATTTCCTTAAGACATTATCCATAAATTCAGCCAGGAGCCCCAGAATTAAGTTCTGGTCTTTCTGTTTCATCAAGGCCATAGCTTGCTCTAGGAACAACTTAAGAAATGCTTATTGGACCAAAGTGAATCAAGTTTCAAAGGCTCTCCCTATAAAAGGTTCAAAGCTGGGTCTGAGGCAAGATTTAACTAAAAGAGCTTTTTTCCACTTTTGGTACCTATAGATGGATAGTCTACACCAGGAGTCCTTGGGAGTGGCATATGGGGGGGGAAGAATACAGAATCTTGGCTGTTTATCAAATTTTAGAAAATTATATTTCAATAAAATGACTTCAGCTTGATTGTACAATGTGGATAGAGCACTGACCCTGGAGTTAGGTGGATTCAAATTCAGATCCATCCTTAGTTGACACTTACTAGCTATGAGATCCTGGGCAAGTCACTTTTAACCCCATTTCCATGCAAAAAATAAAACAAAATGGGGAAGTCAATATAATGGCTTCCTTTGTAATCCTATGTAGTTTATTTTATGTATTTAAAAGCATTATTCTGTGACGGGGTCCAAAGGTTTCACTATCCTGCCAAAAGGGTCCATGAAACAAAAGAAGGTTGGGTAATCCCTTTGTATTCACTGTGCCTAACAATTCACTTTTCATTTTGCTGCTGTGGAGTCCGGTTGCTTGGAGGCTGTCACAGGGGCTTCCTCTCATTTTGGGACAGAAGCATCCCATGCTCCAGGGAAGAGGCTGAGAATTATCCCATTCAGAATTATCTCCAGGGAGTGATTCAAAGTTCTCAGCAGAAAGTCCCAAGGGGCTCAGAGGGGGACTTCTTACTCTCTTGCTTGAGTTTTGTCAGGTCTTCACTTGGGCATAATCACAGAAATGATGCACTCCCTAGTTCACTGGGACTCCATAGATGGCCTCAAGTTTGCCTGCATCTACTGCCCTTCCAACCTGAATGTTGGGGTGCTCCTGAAATGCCCTGGGCATTCAAGGTCCAGGTCAGAATATCCATCAGACAAAATATGCCCTTTTTCTGGCCTGGACCAAACTAGTGTGTAAAAAAGGAATCCTGTAGCTACTGCTTACATAGATAAATAAATCCCTTTGAACATTTCCTTATATTTAAAGGATAGAAAGAGATTCTTGTAAAACTCCCACAGAGTACACAATGATTCCCATTTTTTTTGTTTCAAATTTTTTTGTTTTTTTATTTGTGGGTTGAGGTCAAAGAAAAGGTGAGGGATGCAGAGTGAAGATAATCAGATCTCTTTTGACTAATACATATTAAATTAATACCTGAGATGTCCAGTGAAATAGACTTTGAACTATACTGTAATTTCCTCCAAAACGTTTTAGGATGTGGTCCAATGGAGGTGAAAAGGAATATTGCTGTAGGAATAGATTACAAGTTCAGGTACTGAAAAGTGATTTCATTTTCTAAATGGCACTTGGGTAATTTCCTAACTTTGGGCTTAGTTCACTTATCAGACTTTTGACACTCCTTCCATCACTTCAATGTAATTTATACAGAAGCAGTGCCAAGGACCTTTTTATCAATCAGAGCTCTCCCTTAGGCCAGGTGAAGCTACCAACAAGGTTTTTGTCTCTCTCCGGGGCAACCCTGAAACCCACCCACTCAATAATGAAAATCAGCATGGTATTAATTTAGTAATCCACATTTTCTAGAACTTAATGGTTACTCAACATAGCTCTTTGGTGCCCTCCTCTGGCACAAATGATGGCAATGAGAGGAAAACAGGCAGACATTCAGAGACAGCAAAGAATGAAACTGCTTGCTCGCCAACTTCTGTTATCTCAGTTTGCACACATGAGGCGGCAGCGACAGCGACAGCGACAGGGTGGGAGGATTAGTTGGAATCGATGTTTTTCTTCATATACGTCAGAGACGGAGTGCAAATGCTGGAGATGTTCGACAGTCTGCGTTGCTCAGCTCATGGAGATGGGATTTTCTAGGGTGGGTGCTTTGGAAACCCTGAGAGCTTCAAATAATGATGAGCCTGAGGATTTCTGCTGACACGGTGCCTTGCCATCTAAGACAGGCAGCACCTGCCTCCTGGATGACTAAGTCCAAGGCAACAGAGCCATGTCTACACAAACTAAGTTGTGATGTTGGGAGAGGGTAGGTCTGCCCTGCTATTCCCATGCCCTTGAACCCCAAGATTGTTCTGACTATAATACCTGAAAACAGTTTTGCCATTGAATTAGCTAGCATGTTCTTTTCTATCTTCACTTTGAAAAACTGGGTCTTTTTCTTGGTATTGGGAGTCAACAGTAAAGAATTTGTTACAGTTTATGTATCAAAGGCTTAGAGAGTACAAACTAGGCAGCATCTCATTGCCATTTCTGAGGGGAAATGGAGGCTGTTTTAAGTCATAGTGGTTTTATTATAGCACGTTATTCCATGTAATCTTTTGATCGCAATAATAATCTTGAAGGGGAAAGGGAGTAATGTTATTTCAGTAAGGACATATCAGATTATTCTTTGTAAAAGATTTTTTATTGTAATTTTTTCTTAAATTTTATTTTTAAACCTAGAGGGCTGTTCAGGCCATTCCCAGTACCACCTGGATACCAGAAGTATGGTTTGTATATGTATTATAAGTTGTATTAACTAGGGACAAGGTAGGAGAGTTTGGAAGCACTGAATTTCACATTCCTCATTACCAACCCAGGGCAAATTTTCTAGACATTTCTCCCTATGTCTTCCAGAAAAAACTACTAATCCATAGAGCCTAGAAACATCTCTGAAACAGTGAAAAAACTCTGAAAAAAGAGAATCTACTGTTAACTCCCCCCTTGAAAATCCGAAGCAGATCCATAATGGGGAAATGATTCAGACTGCAAAAGAAAGAAAATATTGCTTAAAAAAACCCCAGCCTAACAGCATCCAATCAGATTCAGCAGGATCAGAATGACCTGCCAGATCTTCATGATGGCCTGAGTAGCATACTTTAGAGTTGCCATGTGATGGATTTGGAATAGGCTGTCCATTATTTTCAGAAAGTGGAGATGAGGAATTTGAGTTCCCACCTTTTTTTTTTTTATCCAATGCTTGGGCTAAGCATTCACCTACTGAAAACCTAGATTATCTCTGGCTGCACCACCAGCATTAGCCTCTCTTGAAGGGGCACTTCCTGGCAGCCACAAATCTGGGATGCTTAACCTCCCAAATCAGGACAATGGGGAGGATATGGAGAAATTTTCAGAATTAGTCACCAAAAAGTGGAGAAAACAGAAATCAGGGTTAGGAAGAAATGGAAAACGGGAGGGGAGAAGGAGGACTGAAAATTGTCTTTACCAGATTCAGAACAAGTGAAAATAAGAAGGGAAAAAATTACAACTCCATTTGTCATCTGCAAAGTGAGCAGAAATGTATCAAATTGATGCACAAGGCTAGGTATGATGCTCATCATAATAAAGTTTAAAATGTGTTTTAACTTTTTAGTATTTTTCAAATAGGATCGACTCAATCTAAAGAAAACTTTCTCCTAGGCTTTGAATGGTGAAATACAGAAATGTTTGTCAGACTACCTCTCTCTCTTTGGATGAAGAGCTTTATGGGAGAAAAGGGATTGGAGAGAGCTCTTGCTCACTCTAGCATTGTCTAGTCCTGAAAGAAGGAAGTAAATGTGCCTTGCCTCCAGATTCCGGGGAGCTTGAGTATTCCTGCCGGACCTCGACTCTAGTGGGGCATCACAACTCTGCCCTTCTGGCTCAAAGCTCTCTTAGTAGCACCTAAGATGGTAGAAAAGCAGTAAGAACAGGTAAACCTAATGGAAGGTCTGAAATCCAACCACTAAGCATATTCACATGAGGCAATACAGAAGCAATTCAGACTGAGTGTGTGCCCCTCGCACACTCAGTGTTGTACTTCTTTCTCAAAAAACCCCCCAAAACCATACAGTACATGTTCATACCATGTGCTATGCTTGTGCAGAGACAAATAATTTAAACCAATTCCTTGAAAAAGCATAATTTCCCTTCTCAATTCCCAATTATCTTAATAAATAAGAGTGTCCTATACATCAGAATCTTAGGGAAAAATTTGTATACATTTAACTTTTTTGGTCAGGATGTATTATTTTATCAGTGTAGGGAACTTTCATTTCCATTAATACAGATTGACAACTCCCATGTCATCCCTAGACTTAGAAAATTGCCTGGGTCACTGAGAGAGGAAAAGTGACTTAGCCACTGTTACACAACTTTTCTATTTGGGAGGCAGGACTGAAACAGAGGTCCTTCTGACTTCAATACCAGCCTTCTATGTGCTATGCAAGTCTGCCTTTCATATATTAAATATGGGTGGATTTTTTTCCTTTTAAAAAGGATTAGTCACCCAGTGGTTATTTATTGTTTGTTCCTACATTTTGAGAAACCCTTCTACATCAGCTTTCATATTTAATGTTCTTCTCTATCATCATCTTCCATACCAAGGAGCTTCTTTCTAGCACTCACTATCTTTGTTCTATCCCATCCTTAATAATCAGCTGGCTCCCACTAAATGATAAGCTAATCATCTGCTATAAATGAGCTTCCATCCCAAGGGCTTTGAATAGAGGCAAATATTTCCACACCCACACCTTCCACCAGACTTTGAAAATATCATTCAGGTAAATCATTTTTGAGAAAATCCATTGTTTTCCTCCCGATATAATATTTTCAATCAGAGTTAATCGAAGCCATGATGGTAGAGACTTGTCTCACACTCTAAACAATTTTGATACAAATGGAAAAGTCATTTTAGAATCTGAGAAAAGACAGGATGTCTAGATTCTAGAAGTTGGAGCAAGCATAGAGCAAAGGAAAGACTAGGCTATGGCAGAGAAATGAGTGCCAAGGAGGGTCCTTTGTTCTTTGGACATCATGGAAGGGAGAATTGAGTCTGATGGAAATAGAACCAAAGTTGATTCTTTCTCCACTTTCCATACCCTATGATTGTCTAACTGCAGAAAGTATAACAGTATCGTTCATTTTGTTACCCAAAGTTTTCTAGTTCATCGAAACTGTTGGAAATACCAAGAGATCAGTAATTAAATAGAATATTAAGAACACAACTTCTGTTGAAAAGGAGTATTGTCTAACTGTGGGTTGGACATGACCAAAAATTAACAAGGGCTCTGATTATGTCTGGGAAAAAAATTGATGAGGGGAGAAACTTGCATCCCAGTTTCTCTCTCAGGGATACAACAACTTATTCAGGCCAGGAGCAAAAGTTTCACTCTCTAAGGACAAAGACTTGACAGGATTCATCAGCTTCCTGTACCCTATTGAGCTGGCCTGGCATAAAAAGATCTATCTATATGGAGTGACACAGACTCCAAACTCACATTGAATTGACATGAACTGACAGATTATGCAAAATCCTTTTTCATGTGAATAACCTATCAAGAAATGTCTCTCAGGGCAAATACTCAACTTCAACTAATATCTTTTCTTGCTACTAGGAATCTAATGAAGAACTGACCTTGCAGTTGCTGCCTCAGGGATGGATTTAAAAAAAAACAGTATCCAGGGCAAGACCAGATGGAAGATATTTCTTCTACTATCACTATGTTAAAGATGGATATAAATAGGCCAATGCACCCAGAAAGAGAAAGGAACTTGAATGATTTAAAACTTATGGTCTAAAGTATCACCTGTGATTAAAGAAAGGGATAGAGAGAAGGTTACCCTTGTTCTCACAAGCCATAGCAATGAATTCATCAGTTATTCATAATAGGTTTCTTCCCTCTCACAAGATTCATAGAAACGTGACCTCAGACCCTAACCCAATTGGTATGGGACTCCTTGTTTGTTGACAGAGATGAATGCTCTGGTCTCATTGAGTGGTAAGGAAAAGTGGGTAAGAGTAACAGAGGTGCTGACTTCTTTAGTCAACTTGAAGAGAATTCAAACTTTGAATTGCTTTGGGAACATCTGAATTACAGTTTCAAGAAGAAAGATGGAAGAAGTCAACTTTATCTCAGCTGGCTGGAGGAAGACTCTGAGAAGCCATTAGAGAAACCAGTAACCTCCATCACTTTGCTCTTTAAGTTTGCTACATTAGAGACTTCTAGAAGACTGTCTTGATTGAACTCAAGAACTGTCCCTGATGGAGACTGTCTTTGTATTCAAACTATGTGAACATGATGGAGTTTGTATTAGGCGCTTTGACATCCCCCATACTCCCAATAATGACAAAAGCACCAGTAGTAAGAATGAACTAGTTAATATCCCCTATACTAATAGCATTTAAGAGCACATAGATCTAATTCTTCACTCATATCTTGTCTCAATGAGGAGAATAGAGAGTGACCACTGGCCCCAATTTCCTGCATCTTCTCTTGGGAAGAATAAAAGTGTCCCTTGGAGAATGATTGGGCTCAATAAGGTTAGACACCCTTTGAGTCAGTCACCCAATGACTTGCCTATGTTACAGGTTAGGGCACAGTCCTAAGTCACACATGAGGCCCTCTCTTTTAAAAAAGACTTTGGTGAAAGATGGTTCTGAAAATTGAGAATGCAGACCGCCATCCTAGAAAGTATAGCACCAATTACTGTTGGGTTGTCCTCATCATATAAGAAACATTTGAAGGTTTGGGTGTTAAAGGAATAAGTTAGAGAACCACACATGCCTGGATACATCAAAATCACTTTGGAATGCCGAGAAGATGTAGTTGGTGTCAAAGAGAGGAAGGATGCTTGAAGGTTTCGAATTCCAAATTCAACCTGAATCAATGGAAGATTGAGCTTTGATTCTAATCATTGCATTCTGTTTAGGATTAAAGGACACTATAACCAATAGATTGGGACACATGGCTTGTACAACTTGCTCCTTCATGAAGCTTCTGGAAAGAATGCTGAAGAGAATCATCAAGAGGTTGATGAAGATCAGAAGAAGATTTAAAGATTGTTTCCTTGATAGCATAGAAGAATTTGGAAAGAGTTGCTAAATCTGACAGTTTAGCAAGAGGACAAATAAGCTGCCATTGCATGAGTGGGATATAGAATGTGATAAAGGAGAGATTCAAAAGACAAACATAGCAGAAGCTAGTATTTCTAGCTTTAAAGATAGAATCTCAGTTAATCCTTGTTACACATCTCAGAAATTGAAAAGATTCTTACTCCCTTATTCAGGAAAGTATCGTTATTCTCTTTTCAATATGATAAAATAAAACATTGTCTCTTTTGTGTTTATAGGATACACAAGCAGGTTCCTTCCTACTTTCCACCATTTTAATGTATTTCTTCCCATTAAATGTCATGAGATAGTGGCAAAAAGGCAGGAAGTGGCCCAAAGTCTCTCCAGTCATAACTGAAACAATTTTAATTCAAGCCTCAAAATGAACTCTATAGTGACAGAACCCACAAAACCACAGGGTGAAGCAAGTTTCCAGGACAAGATACCTTGGCAGGACTCCAGTGAAGGTCTGCCTCACTTGGGTAAAGGGGGAGCATGGCCCAATGCAGATGGTATCTGGGTAAGGCTGCATGAAGCCTCTCAGCCCAAAACAAATCATCAAATGAGGCCCAACTGACCTGGCCCAGCAAAGAATGATGTTAAGGGTATGAATAGAATGTTAGAAAAAGCTAGGTATCATAGACCTTTGGAGACCATTGAATGGGGCTGGAAAGGAATATGCCTTCTCAGTAGCCTTCTCAACTGTTCAGGTATTAGGACACACAAAAATATTCACAAATGAATACAGAAAGGCAGAACTATTAATGCATCCTTTTTGGATCATAGCAAACCAAACATTACATTTCATAAAGTGTCATGGCAAGAAAGATTCAAAAATGAGTAGAAACTTGTTCAGATAAAAAAAGAAAGTAAACCCAGAGTATCAGAACCCCCAAAACTGAATTTTTCACCTATGAAGAGTAAGTGAAAGCAATAAATAAAAGCTAATTGCTCAATTATATGCCTATAAATCTCATAATCTAGGTTAAATGGAGTAATATTTGCAAAAAATATATAAATTGACCATATAAACCAGTCAGGAAATTGAATTTTTTTTACTTTTTAGTTTTTTTTTTTTACAAGCAAATGGGGTTAAGTGGCTTGCCCAAAGCCACACAGCTAGGTAATTATTAAATGTCTGAGGCCGGATTTGAATTCAGGTACTCCTGACTCTAGGGCCAGTGTTCTATCCACTGTGGCACCTAGCTACCCAAGAAATTGAATTCTTAACCCCTATTTTAGGAAAAAAATGAACTAAAGAAAAAAATATTAGAGGTCTAGACTTCTTTAATAAACTTCCAGAGTGTTTAAACATGAAATTACTTTGAATATTTCTGACTTAGCATTTCAAAAGGAAAAATGGACAAAGCCAACTGTACTTCAGAAAAAGGAAAATACTCTGGGAAGACTTAAGGGGAACCAGCAGAGCTCCTTCTGTTCCCTCTTCATATTTGCTAAGATAGAAGCTTCTAGGAGTTCTAGGAGTTTCATCAATGAACTCTTAAGAAAAACTATTCAAGCCAGAGGGTTTAACAATGAATTCGACTAAATAATGAAAGACCATTTAACTTTAGGACTATATAAAGTATTTAGGGAAATAGGCAAAGGAAGAGGCCTACCAAATTTTTTCATGACACAAACATGGTGCTGATGTCTAAACAAGGAAGAACCACAACAGAAATAAAATTACAGACTAATTTCCCTAAAGAATATTGATGAATATTGAAGCAGCTTCTCTGGTGGACTTATGATAAAGAAAGCAACTCACCCCAGAGATGGAACCATTGGAATCTGAATAGAGATCGAAGTACATTTTTTTTCTCTCTCTCACTATTCTTGAGGTTTCTCATCTTCTTGGGGTGGGGAGGGGGGTTTATGGTTACTCTTGTAACAAAATTATTGTAATCATAGTAATAATAAACTAAAGTTCACTTGCAAAAAACAAGAAAAAAGAATATTGATACAAAATGTTTAAAAAAATATTAGCAAAAAGATCTTAGCCATAGATCACCAGGATCACACACACTAGGAGCAGGTGGCATTTCTATGGGAAGTGGCTCAATATAATTTCTATCCATTATCCTTGACTCCCATTTCTCCAAGGACAAATCCATGTTGTACCTCACCCTGCAAAGGGTCACTCCAGGACTTCTGCCTCCTTGAAAGTCATATGAAGAGCAAATATCATGGTCTATATAATGTGAAAGCTTCTACCCTGTTTCTCCCATTCTGTGATAACTCTTATCTTCCTTCCCCTTCCAAATTTCTTTTTAGCTTTATATTCACTTTTCAGATGAGTCAAGTAGGCTCAGAAAGAAATGTCTTTTAACAAAAAGTTCTCTGTGGGCCATGATTGGGAAGACCACAAGTAGAAGCAGAGTGAGAAACTAGGCTCACTCTGGGACACTGCAGGAACCAAATTCTCTACTGGAAAGAACACACTCATATTATGGAGTCATTTGGGTCTGTGTGACCTCAGCTGAAGTTTTCTTGACAAAGATACTAGAGAGGTTTTCCTGTTCTCAAACTGACTTTTCATATGATGAACTGAAGCAAACTTGCCCAAGGCAAAAACAACAATAAAACAGCAAAGAAGTGTCTGAGACTGGATTTGAACTCATGAAAGCGAGTCTTTTTGATTCCAAATCCAGCTCTCTAAAACAATGAGCTACTTAGTCACCCCAAGCATATAATAAAATCCAAAGTTATTTGTACTGATAAAGTCACCATACTACCACCCCCATATTCATGCATATTATTAGGTATAATTTGCTTTCTCTGATTTTACCTTTACTGGTTTGAATATCAGAATCATTTTCTTTCATTAGAGAAGTCTAGTAGTAGTCGTTATTTGTCTATTATTTAAACTAATTTTTCAATATTAAAAATAGAGGATCTTTAAATCTGTGAGACAAGTCACCATGAAATTCATTTTGTCCTGTTGCTTAGTGCTTAGAAATCTCATATATATGATATGGTCAATTACTTTTTCAAAAATACACAATTTAAACATTCTATAGTCTCTTTTGCTAATCTAGGTAATAAATGTTCTCTCATTTCACTTGAAATGTTAAATTTATGATCATACGATTGGACCAAAAAAACTCCTTTTAATTGCTTTATTTTCATCTTCTTTAGAGGCATACTTACCTTTAATTTGGATATTAGTGATCTGGTTTTCTTTGCTGTTTTTGAAAATGAAATTTTCCAATTGTTTATCTTGTTTGGTTATTTATAAATGCAACTCTTAGTTTTATTTATTAACTGAATGGGGTTGTTGCACTCAATTATATTAAATAATATGATATTAATGTCTCTAATTTTAGGGGATCCAATTTAGTGTCTAATATAGGAATATGGATGCAAAATTCTAAATAAAAAAACTAGCTAAGAGATTACAACAGGGGCAGTTTGGTGACACAGTGGATAGAGCATCTGCCCTGGAGTCAGGAGAACCTGAGTTCAAATCCAGCCTCAGACACATCATAATTACCTTGCTCTGTGACCTTCACCAAGTCATTTGAACTCTTTGTCCTTCAAAAACAAAAACAAAAAAAGTCCTAGAAATAATATAGGAAAAAAAAGAAATAGAAGGAATCAGAACAGAGAGTGCCTTTTTGCACATGACATGATGGTATACTTGGACAATCCAAAGACTCAACTAAAAAGTTAATTGGAGCAAGAGCTTGAGCCAAATACCAGAACATAAATGAACCCACACGAGCCATCAGCACCCTAGATATCACCAACAAAATGGCTCAGAAAGAGATAGTCAAAGATGACCAATTTAAAACAAATCAAAGAACCTGCACATACACCTGTCAAAATTTTAAATATACTATTTATAAAATCGAATCAGATTTACATAATTGGAGAAATCTTAATTATTCATGAGGAGGCATAGATAACGTAACAAAAATGACAATCAATGACACCTCAATTAAATTCCAAAAAAGTTACTGAATTAGCAAAGTAACAAAATTCATCTAAAAGAAGAAAAAGTCAAATACAGAAAAGCAATTAATTGAAAGATATGTAAAGAAGAAGGTTTAGCAGTAAAAGATTTTAAATTATATTATAGAGGAGCATGATTAAAACTCTCTGGTACTGGCTAAGAAATAAGAAGATAGACTAATGGAAAGACTAGACATATAATTATTAGCAAGAAGTAAATATAATAACCTTTCTTTTAAGAAGTGCATATAATGAAGATTTGGATAAGAATTCATTATTTGAAAAAAATTGTTGGGAAAAACATAAAGCAGGTTGGGAGAAAAATAGTCTCATGAACTTGGCACATTTTACCATCAGAGATCATACAATGTCAACGATGTACCCAGATAATGAGGAAAGGAAGAAAATTCCCTGCCCTTGGGCTCTCATGCTGATATGTGTTTGCCCCTTCCTGAGGACACAGCATCTCCACCTACCTGGCCCAGAGCTGCAGACTCCCTCCCCCGCCACTTTCACTGGATGCAAGCCTGAGACAGACACTCACACTCACCTGGTTATACAGTTATAGGTGCTGGATGTCTGAGCTCATCCCCCTCAGAGACATGATTATCATGTCACCCACAGTAGAAGTGACACCATCTCATTAGGGAGACAGTGATGTCCCTTGGGTTTCTGGGAACTTTGGCCCCTTGAGTCTATCAAGGTCAGCAATTAGAATTGAGTAGTAATGAGTTTTCAGCCAGAGGTTACAGCAGCTGGGAGAGACACTCTGGTGTGCTTCATGTACAGAGGCTGTGAATTAGAGTCTGACAGGGCCAAGTGGGAAGCACTGTGGTTTGGGGAACAAGGCTATCTGGGGCTATTCATCTGTTCTGGACAGTGGGCCTCTCCATTTTGGGTTGCACATGAGATGGACAGTCCCCTGGGTCACACATAGGTCCTACTCATGCCCTCCCCTCTGAAGGCCTCGAAGGCCACATTGTCAGGGATGATTCAGGTTTGAATGAAGGAAGTAGACCTAGTGTATGTAAAGAGGCAGAAAAGGATCATCATCAGGTCAATCCATCAATATTAATGAAGAAGTGTTCTCTGTCCACACCACTGTACACCTTCTCTGGTACCTGAGTGAGCACATGGAGTGGTGGGGAGAGCCCTGGGCTTCAAGTCAGGAAAGCCAGGCTGGAGGATCTGCTCTGATCTTGTTTTATTTCTCTTCTCTGAATCTGAGTGTATTCTATGGAACAGGAATAATCTGACTGGCACTATCTCCACCATCCCAAATTACTAAGAGGAAAACCTTTGTTAACCTCAAAGCACGATGTACCTGTGAGCAGCTTTGTGTAGACTCATTTGGTTCTGGGACCTCTCCCCTCTGGGAATTCCTTCCCATGCTGTAGATTGACTCATGGTAGGGTCTCCTAGAAGTTAACCAAAGATGCTTCACCCTACATGCTCCAGGCCTTTATTTCCCCTGACATGTGAGAAGACCAGAAACTATACTCAGGCTCACAAGGGATCACGTCATGTCCCCTCCTTCTCAAATATTTCCACAAGATTGTTTTTTTAGTTTTGTATTTTTCTAGGCCTGCTGTGGTACATGCCAAGGTATCTAGCTGGCATTTCTATGTCAGGAAAGTGTTTTTAAAGCATTTCACAATATGATCTTCAATTCTATCCAGTGTTTTTATTTTTAGGAAACCACACAGCTCTAAGCATTATCATTTAGGGATCAACTCTCCTGATCCCAAAGACAGGATTGGCAGATTCGCAAGACATTTTCATTGTTGACACTGACACTTGATTCTCCTCCCCTCATTCAAACTGAGAACCTCTCCAAACCTTCCCTATATCCATAGGTGAACAATCTTGACTACACCTTTAAGGGGACTGATTTGCCTTTAGTTTTCTTTCTTCTCCATTTTGGAAGAACTACAACCCCCACTGTCTTTGGGGCCAGTGAATGTCTTCTTGGGGCAGGTTACATTCCATCTCCAGCTCTGGAATTTGACAGTTCTTTTACAAATTAGCTGAATACTCTACTTATGTGTCACATAATAGTCAAGGTTATAAGTTTGAAAAGAAACGTCCCAAGAAATAAATCATCTAAGATTAGTATATATAGATACATATACATATATATACACATACATACATACATACATACATACATCTATATCTATATCTATATCTATATCTATATCTATATCTATATCTATATCTATATCTATATCTATATCTATATCTATATCTATATCTATATCTATATCTAATCTACATAATCCAGAATCATGCACCAGATATGCTATAATGCAAAGCACCATCTCAGTAATTTAGAGGATAGGACATAAGTATGTTTCTCAGTAGACTGTGCGTTTCCAGATGACAGAAGGAAATAGGCATAGAATTATGATTATTTTGTCATTTTTATTCCCAAATATCTATTGAATGCTTACCAGACCTTGAAAACTACCAAGGGTTGGGAATTCAAAGAGTACTAGAAAGACGTCCCAGGCCTCAAGGAATACACCTTCTAGCAGAGGAGGAAAGCACATATAAAGGGAAACTTAAAAGTTGAGGTGTAGTGGGTAAGGGCAAGACAGGATTGCAGCATAGAAATTGTTTTGAAAGATTTTATTTATTTTGAGTTTTACAATTTTCCCCCTGATCTTCCTTCCCTCCCCTCACTCCCCCAAAGAGGGCAATTTGTTGTGTCCATGGTATAAATTGATCCAAATTGAATGTGATGAGAGAGAAATCATGTCCTTAAGGAAGAAACATAAAGTATAAGAGATAACAAGATCAGACAATAAGATAGCAGTTTTTTTCTAAATTAAAGTTAATAGTCCTTGGTCTTTGTTCAAACTCCACGGTTCTTTACCTGGATACAAATGGTATTCTCCATTGAAGACAACCCCAAATTGTCCCTGATTGTTGCACTGATGGAACAAGCAAGTCCATCAGGGTTGATCATCGCCCCCATGGTGCTGTTAGTGTGTACAGTGTTTTTCTGATTCTGCTCATCTTACTCAGCACCAGTTCCTGCAAATCCTTCCAGGCTTCCCTGAATTCCCATCCCTCCTGGTTTCTAATAGAACAATAGTGTTCCATGACATACATATACCACAGTTCGCTAAGCCATTCCCCATTTGAAGGACATTTACTTGATTTCCAATTCTCTCCCACCACAAACAGGGCTGCTATGAATATTTTTGTACAAGTGATGTTTTTACCCTTTTTCATCATATCTTCAGGGTATGGACCTAGTAGTGGTATTGCTGGATCAAAGGGTATGCACATTTTTTTTGCCCTTTGGGCATAATTCCGAATTTCTCTCCAGAAAGGTTAGATGAATTCACAGCTCCACCAACAATGTAATAGTGTCCCAGATTTCCCACAACCCTTCCAACAATGATCATTATCCTTTCTGGTCATATTGGCCAGTCTGAGAGGTGTGAGGTGGTACCTCAGAGAAGCTTTAATTTGCATTTCTCTAATAAGTAATGATTTAGAGCAATTTTCCATATGATTATGGATCACTTTGATTTCCTCATCTGTAAATTGCCTTTGCATATCCTTTGACCATTTGTCAATTGGGGAATGGCTTTTTTTTTTTTTAAATTTGACTCAGTTCTCTGTATATTTTAGAATGAGTCATAAACATTAGTTGTAAAGATTGTTTCCCAATTTACTGTATTTCTTTTGATCTTGGTTACAGTAGTTTTGTCTGTGCAAAAGCTTTTTAATTTAATGTAATCTAAATCATCTAGTTTGTTTTTAGTGATGTTCTCTATCTCTTCCTTAGTCATAAACTGTTCCCCTTTCCATAGATCTGACAGGTAATCTAGTCTTTGATCTTTTAGTTTGCTTATAGTATTGTTTTTTTTATGTCTAAATCCTGTAACCATTTGGATCTTATCTTTGTATAGGGTGTGAGGTGTTGGTCTAATCTAAGTTTCTTCCATACTAACTTCCAATTTTCCCAGCAGTTTTTATTGAAGAGAGAGTTTTTATCCCAATAGCTGGACTCTTGGGTTTATCAAACAGCAGATTACTATAATCATTTCCTGATATTGCACCTAGTCTATTCCACTGGTCCACCAAACCACCACTCTATTTCTTAGCCAATACCAGACAATTTTGATGACTGATGCTGTATAATATAATTTTAGATCAGGTAGGGCTAAGCCACCTTCTTTTGCACGTTTTTTCATTAAATCCCTGGAAATTATTGACTTTTTCTTTTTCCATATGCATTTACTTACAACTTTTTCTAACTCATTAAAGTAATTTTTTAGAATTTTGATTGGTAGGGCACTAAACAGGTAGTTTAGTTTTGGTAGAATTGTCATTTTCCTTATATTAGCTCAACCTATCCATGAGCAGTTGATGTTTGCCCAGTTATTTAGATCTGATTTAATTTGTGTGAGAAGTGTTTTGTAATTGTTTTCAAAAAGTTTCTGAGTCTGCCTTGGCAGATAGACTCCCAGGTATTTCATTTTGTCTGAGGTTACTTTGAATGGGATTTCTCTTTCTAGCTCTTCCTGCTGTATCTTTCTGGTCACATACAGAAAAGTTGAGGATTTATGAGGGTTTATTTTATATCTTGCAACTTTGCTAAAATTGCTAATTGTTTCCAGTAGTTTTTTGGATGATTTCTTGGAATACTTTAGGTATACCATCACGTCATCTGCAAAGAGTGAGAATTTTGTCTCTTCCTTCCCAATTCTAATTCCTTCAATTTCTTTTTCTTCTCTTATTGCTGAAGCTAAAATTTCTAATATGATATTGATTAGTGGTGGTGATAATGGGCGTCCTTGTTTCACCCCTGATCTTATTGGGAATGCCTCTAGCCTCTCCTGCAGCATAGAAATTGGAAGAGGAAGAGGGGACACCACAGAGAATTGAAGACTTGATTTGATTGGGGACAGTGGTTAATGTGGAGGTTCTGGGAGGACCAGCCTGAGAAAATAAGGCAGAACTCCTGAGATCAGTGGAGACCCTTGCACCTTCCATCTCTTGTCCAATGTATCTCCTGAAGGAAGGCCTTAAGGGAATTTACTTTATAATTTCTCAAGAGTGGAGAGAAGTTCACAGAAATCATCCATCACCAAAATCATGGCCAGAAACCTGAACACCACTGTTGGCTCACCCTCATTTGAACCATCCACAGTCCACTTCAACTACTGCATTAAGTTGTAATGCTGCTGACTACAAGAATTATTATTTATTATTAATTAAATACTAATTAAATTAATTAATTCAAATAATTAATTATTATTAAGGGCAGGCCCTGAGTCAGTTCACCTGATACTTTAGGTTTGGTATTAGTGAAAATCAGTCTTGTCTGTCATTAAATTAGGAACAGAGGGAAATGTCTTCCCATAGTAGGCAAAGACTATTGGAGAAAGAGAGAAATTGAGGACTCCTTGAGTCGATTCTGCTGAGCATACTCCCTAGTCTGAATTATCTATTTTGAACCATTAGTCAAGCATCAGAGAGAAGGCTTAGAGCTCCTTGTGACCTGTTTGATTCTAGTAACCAGGAAGTAATGCCAGTAGCACAAGCCTTTGGCTCTCTGGAGCAATCAATCAAGTCTTGAGTAAGAGTGCCATCTATTTTAAGGAAAACCTCTGCTAATTTGCATAGGGGCAGGAGTTTTGACATTGATCCCATAATACTGGATCAAAGAAAATGGGCAGTTTCACTGGACTGTCCCTGCTAACTATCTTTCCATAAGTCTCATGCCTTTGGTGACTCATTTTTTCGAAGGAACCATCAACGATAGGTGCCTCTACTTCCTTAACTCTATAATTTGATTTCCAATGTCATCATTTAACTTAAATTTCTCTTTCCAACATTATAATGACTTTGTTATTATAATGTTTTTTTCTCAATCTTCATATTACTTGACATTTTTGCAATATTTGACATGGTAAATGATGCCCCCCCTCTCTGATTCTCCCATCTTTTTCGGTGTTCTGGGTGACAGACTCCCTTTCTCTTCCTCCATGTCTGACCATTCTTTCTATGTCTCCTTTCCTGAATCCTCATCTAAACCACACCCTCAGTTAAGGGAGTGGGCTGCTAAATGTTTAACAGGGTTTCTGAAAAAATGGTTCCATAGCATACATCTAATTACATTTTTAACATTTTTCTATTACTTTTTCATCTAAATAATCAGGAACAAAATAAATCAAGTAGAGCTAGGTAGGATTTGCTCATTTCTGAAGAATGAGAGGTCATTCAGAAGATTTATAATTGCTTCTTGTGAGCCACTTAGAATTGGCTCCCGAATACCCTGGACCCTTTTCTCCTCTCTCTCTCTCTCTCTCTCTCTGTATGTATGTATATATATATATATATATATATATATATATATATATATATATATATAATTTTTCTTGGTAATCCCATCAGTTCTTGCATGTTTAATTACCATTTCTAGGCTGCTGATTCATAAATACATTTGTCTAAACCTAACTATTGTCCTGAAGCTCATTCCCCTATCTCAAAATGCTCATTGCCCATCTCAAACAAGATTTTCAGGAGACATCTGAAACTCAACATGTCCAAAATGAAAATCATTATATATTCCACAAAAGGGCTCATGAGAGTATCTCTAGGCTACTAATCCCTCTGGACTTCAAACTCTATGCTACCATTGACTAACCACTCTTTCCCACCTATTATATCAGTTAATTACCAATGCAAGTAAATTTTATTTTCACAGTATGTCCCATAGACATTACATGGATCAGGTCATGAGTTTCTGGTTTTTATTTTTTAAATTTTCTTTATTTAAGGCAGTGGAGTTAAGTGACTTGGTAAAGGTATAGGCAATTATTAAGTCTCTGAGCCTGGGACTCAGGAACTCCTAACTTGAGAATCGGTGCTCTATCCACTGTGTCACTTAGCTGCCCCTCAGGTCATGAGTTTCTGACTGCAAAATTCAGACTTATGACCTAAATAACATCACTTATGGATATGCAGTGGAGGCAATGAATAGATTTAAGTGATTGGATCCAGTAAAGAGATGGAGTTCCTGAAGACCTTCTGAACAAAGGTTTGCGACATTGTACAAGAGGCAGCAACCAAAAACCTCCCAAAGAGCAGTGAGACTTTAAAGTGTGGTGAGACTTTACCAATAATTGACTTTTGTGAGTGAGAGTTGGCTCCAGCACACCCTTACAAAGTTTTCCCCCGGGTCCTCTTCTCTTCTTCTCTATACTATTATTCTTGGTCATCTCCTCATTTCCTCTATATTTACCATCTCTAAGGAAGGGAAAGGGAAAGAGGAAAAAAAGGAGAAAGGGAAAGCTCTACCTTGCTGATTACAGAATTCCAGAGAGCCACAAGGTGAGATAAGGTTTTCATAAATGAGCAATGCAAAGAAATAGAAGCAACCATAGCACGAGCAAGACAAGTGATGGTGCCAAGAACCTTAGAGGTCCAAGGAAAAAATCATGCAAAAAATAGGCATGATAAAAGACAAACAAAAGAGACGAGAATGTGTTAGCAAGAATATCCAGAAGAATTCTGTATGTAATATCTTAACATCACCAATAGCCGTGATGGTGTGGTTACTGATCTAAAGGCAGACATCCTGGAGAATAAAGCCGAGGGGGCCTCAGGAAGCATTGCTAGCAATAAGACTAATAGAGAGGATGGAAAGTCAGTTGAGCTATCTGGATTAGAAACCAATCTTAAAGGTAATGCCAATGAAATTTAAAATTACCAAGCACTTGCACTCCCTTCACATGCCCAAAGATCAGATTTAAATTTTTCAAACTAGACTTTGGAAATATGTGGACTGAGAACTACCAGAACAGGCTGACTTTAGAAGGGGAAGAAGAACAGGAGATGAAAGTGCCAACATTTTCTGGAGAATCAAGAAAACCAAGGAGTTTCACAGAAATATGTCCTTCTGCTTCACTGATGACACTAAAGTCTTTGACTGTGGAGATTCCAGACATCATTGTCTACTCCTGAAAGGGATGGAAGGTCCAGATCATCTTACTTATCTCCTGAGGAATTCTGGGTAAGAAGCAGCAGCTAGAACTATGCAATTCAGATTAAACATCAACAACCAATTGGCTTAAGAAGGGGTAAAGATTATGTTGAGACTATTTTTTATTTGAACTTTGTTTATTGAACTTATAAGCACAGTGGATAACTTGAGTTGCCAGCAAATGAATCTAAAGCTGGGACAAAGGTCAACAATCTGCTCTATGGAGATGATTTTACTCTGATGACAGAAATTAAAGAGGAATTAAGAAACTTCTTTTTACAATTACTTTTCTTTATTTCCAGTTACATGTAAGATATTTTTATCACGGAGTTTTGGTTAGCTTTTGAGTTCCACATTTTTCTCTCTCATTCCCTTTCCGAAGTCAGTAAAAATCCTTCTGCTGATCTTTTCCACGTTACCCTTTCTCTAACTTGTGTGTAAGAGTTGCTTTCTTGTTGTCTCTCCCCTTAGACTGTGAGTTGCTGGTGAGCAGTCATTATTTATATTTCTTCATCTCCTCAGTGCACTGAAGTGTTCCAGAAATCATGCTAATTGACTAACAGATCCTTAGTTGAAGTCTAGGAATTCTGTCATTTTCTTGGGAAGGGGGACTGGGGGAGAGGCAGAAGGATTTTGAACTCCTCTCCCAATGCTTCTACCAGCGCCCTTGGAAAAAAAATGGATATTATCTTTATCCTATAACAATTTGACACAGGCTAGTGATCTTAACAAGAAAACTTATGAAGAAAACTTTAAAAAACCTGGAAGGAAGATAATACAGTGCTGCCTGTCCTAATGGGTCCCTAAAGGTTTCCTTTCCCTTCAAGAAAGGAAACTAGGTGGTTATCTTGTTACCCAATGGGGAGAGCTGATTCTTTTCATTTTGGGATAGGTCCAGGGCATGTTCTAGCCTTGTCATGAAATTCCTATTGCTGGCTCTACCCAGATCATTTATGGGCCACAAGCACCCCTGGGTTAGCTGGTCGGTATGAAGACCAACTGGCACCAAATCTTAGTGGTATAGTTTCTCAGAATTGGTCTACTGATGCTGACAACACTGGGTTCTTTTTTGGGATATTTTGTTTTATTTTTCCAGTTACAAGATATATGAGGTTTTCAACAGATATCGCTTTGCAAATTTGAGTTACGCAGTTTTCTACTACCCCCATCCCTGCCCCCCCCACCAGTGGCAAAGAGTTTTACAAATGATGAACATGTACATTTGTGCTAATAATGTTAACATACGAGTCATTTTGGCTAAGGAGAATTAGGGTGAAGGGGAAAAACATAAGCATGAGAAAGAAGGAAAAATATGAGAGAAGGTTTCAAAAAGAGGACATTGTACACATTCAGGTTCTGTGGTGTTTTTTCTTCCTTTGGATGAGAATGACATTGTCCATAACAGGTCTCCTAGGGTATTCCTTCATTTCTAAACTGCTGAGAGGAGCTGCGACCACCACAACTGCAATAATAAGTTAATAAAAAGTCTATACTCCTAGTGTACCCAAGTCCTTCTTAAGGTTCTTCTGTCCCACATACTTAGGGCTCGGGAAACTTGACATTTCCTAAAACCACAGATCCTGATTCATTCTGATTTACTTTACAGGGTCAGGGTCAGCTCAATTAGAGCCTTTCCCAGAAATCTTCACTAAGGAATCTGGCCCAGAAACTACAAATTGACTCACAAATCCTGACAGTTCTTCTAACATTAGAGATATGGCCTCTGCCAGGGAGCACAGCAGGCCTTGGAGGTTTGAGTGTAGATGTGAATGAACAAAAAGGGGCTGATGGTTGGGAAACACAATGCGATGAATGGAATCACATCAACCACCCAGGTACCAGAGTGAATCATATACACTTTGTAGAGTGTGAAGCCGCAACTGATACAGTAAGCAATAACAAAGATGCCCACCAGCAGCAGGATGGTTTGGGTGGCCTTGATCTCTGGAAGTGTCCTTGGAGAGAGGCAAGTGTTGTGAATATGATGGACTCTTTGATGATGCCTGTACAATAAAAATACCTTGTAACCACTGGTGAAGACCATGCATCCTATAAACAAGATGTCTCTAAAGGAAGGGAGGAGGGCAAGCTCTTTAAGTGCCCTTTCCCTGTAGCAATAAAGGAGATCCATTCTGCCTCCATGGCTACTGTTGACACTCCTTGATTCTGTTATATATATTGGCACATTGATTTCTATGATCATGTTGAATATCCAGCAGAAGAGACATGATGGCCTTATGAACTTCAGAAGTCTGACTTTGAATTTCGCCAAGCTAGAGTGGCTGGGACTGATGGTGATGGCCTGGAAGGCACTCAGGAGGCAGGTGGTGCAGATGGAATGGCCCCGGCCAATTCGTTGAAGGTAAAATACCATTTTACAACCTGCATTTCCCAGGATGTAGCCTTTCTTTAAATGGAAGAGTACTAGTTGGCATCCCTGGGAGAGGAGCACCATGGAATTAGACAACATAAGTTGGACCAAAAGGGGTTCCATTGGTCTTGACCTGTGGCTGCTGAACAAAGTGAAGCCATAACAGCAGAGAAAGAGAGAGTTTCCAAAGACCCCAACTCCAATTTGAGAAAGGAAGATAATCCCCACTACTATGTTATATAGATACATGCTGGTGGAGTGTTAAGTAGGCATAGATGGAGATACCATGTAAGACATAAAAGAACATTCAAAAATTTTTCATGTGAATGAAATGAAGGCCCATAATTCACCTGTGCGGATAGTGATGGAAGAATGATGAATTGTTACCTGGTAGCCAAATGCCTTCAGAATTTCCTGAGTCCATATCACACCCTCATCTACATACCTGAGCATAAACAGAATCACATCCTCTTCCCCAACCACCCAATCTGATCCACATGCATACTTATATCCCCATATACTATAGAGGGACTTATCCAAAATTCCATTTTCTACACTGAATCCTAGTGAAATAATGTATACCAGGGCTTCCAACAAAACCTAGGATTTTCTGGATGATTAAATAGTTGTAAAGGTAACACTGACTTTTCATTGGTCAAAAGAATTTGGGCACATGTGCTTTTTAGACAATGAGATAGATAATAGTACTAAAATTTTTTGGAATATGAATTCTTATCTGGACTCTGTAGAGCTGTGGGAGAATTTTCCCTTTGATGAAAAGAGCCTTTTTCTTCTTTCACCTGAGAGCTCTCCTTCTTTTAAAGAGCTCATTCCTTCATGTATATGGTATGACTATTGGAATTCTAGTTGAAGTCCTAAAGGCCTTCAGAGTGGAAACTTAGATATTTAGAAACATGCAAATTGCAATAGTTAGACATGATTTTCTCGTCCATGGGGATGATTAATAAGAGAATGTTTTTAAATTGCCTAACAAGTAGTGAGAAATAAGAGACAAGAACTCAGGAACTTAACTGTACCGTATAGCAAGGACTCAGGGTAAGGATTATTAAGATCTTGTCTCAAGATTTTATTGGTATTAGCACACATATTTCCATGGGAGTTGGATCCAAAACAGTAAAACTTTAAACTGTGTTTGACAGATTCACATTTGCATGGACAGATTTCAATATATTATTTTTAATGGTGCTTTTATTGGGAAGAAGGAGGCAAATCTGTGAGTCTAAGGTAAGGGCTGCCAGTCACCTAGGTCAAGATAACAGTCTTCTTTGAAGGGGAGTCAATAAGATTTAAGAAACAACTCTCTATGCTGACCAAGATCCACATGTAAATAGTTAGATGACACATACCATTTTTCTTTGGTGTCTTGATTACCATCAAAAAATTTTTTTAATTGAGTCACATAATTAGCCCTCAGTGTGAACAGTGACTTTATAATATTTTGAATCAAAGTTAATCAAAGGCATGATGTGAGAGACTTGTCTGACACTCTAGATAATTTTGATACAAATGGAAAAGTCATCTGAGAATCTGAGAAAAGACTGGATGTCTAGGATCTAGAAGTTGGAGCATGCATAGAGCAAAGGAAAGACTGGGCTATGGCAGAGAAAGGAGTGCCAAGGAGTGTCCTTGGTTCTCTGAACATCATGGAAGGGAGAATAGAGTCTGAGGGAAATAGACCCCAAAGTTGATTCTTTCTCCATCTTCCATCCCTATGATTTTCTACCTGCAGAAACTACAACAGAACCTTTAATTTTGTTTCTCAAAGTTTTCTAGTTCACTGAAATTTTCAGAAATGCCAAGAGTCCAGTAGTTAAATAGAATATTATTACAGTTACAAGAGCACAAACCTCTGTTTAAATATAAGGAGCATTGTCTATCTGTGGGCTCCTAGTAATTTTGACTGAATTCAAAAGTTTTCATTTCAAATAAGCTGTCTAGAATGGAAGAGAATTTTTAGTAGATTAGGGGCCATTTTCTTGATTACCTGGCCTTAAAATAAACTAATCAATGTAATGAATGCACCAAATGCGAATCTCAAACTAACCTATATATATATATGTTATGAATATATGCATACATGTACACACATGTAAATATATATTATACATGCAATTGCTTGAGGGTTTAAAGTTGTGGTAAGGATGACTTTTAAATTGGACTTCCTGCTTTATGGTTCCAGGCATGAGATTTGAAGCATTTATTATTTTGAGGATTTTGGGGTGTCAGAATCTTTATTCTGGTTGTCTAATAAGTCAATTGATGTTTTAATGTTTTATAATACTTCTAATATATTGATAACTTTGATCGTCCTTATTGCTGTTTCTGCTTTGTGTTGAGGGAATCAATTAAAGTATCTGATGGACCCTCACATTTTGGCATTGTGGAGCAATATTATGCAAATATGAGATGGCATTTGAAAACTCATTATTCTATGGAGAATCATATCCACAATAAGCTGCAGATATCTTGAAAAGAAAACATGCTTAATGAAGACAGTCTCATAAGCATCATGAAGATCAGACTAAGAAAATTAGGAAAGGTTTTTCTTGCTTAAAAAGTAAACATGCACAATTCAAATGGCAGAATGGTTCTGGAAATACTCAACAGTGTTCCGTCATGGTGGACAGACTTACCTTAACCAATACTTTGAATGGTGAATAACTGTCTTGAAATACACAGAGAAGAGCCAATTTGCAAAATCAGAGAGCAACCAAATGAATCTCCAAAGAGGACTGAGAAGTGAATTCATCAGAAGGGTTTCAAGAATGACAGGCTCTGACGGTCACAAGTCAGGATTCTATAAAATTCCTAAGAGAATGAAACCCTGAAATTATTTATTTTGAATGAATGCAGAAGTGAGTATTATTCTTTGGACCTATCCAAAAGTTGGCAAGGGCTCTGATTAGGTTTGGGAAAAAATTGGTGAAGGGGAAAACTTCCATCCCAGTTTCTATGTCAGGGACACAACAATTTATTCAGACTAGAAGCAAGAGTGTTACCCTCTAAGGACAAAGGCTCGACAGAATACCCCACTAGCTTTTGTCTATGGAGCTGATCTGGCATAAAAGAATCTATCTACATGGAGTGTCATAGACCCAAAACACATAATGACTTGCTATAAACAGATAATGTAAAATCCTTGTTCATGTGAATAACATATCAAGAAATGTCTCACATGGAAATACTCAATTTCAACTATTATCTTTTCTTGTTACTAAGAATCTAATGAAGAAATGACTTTGCAGGTGCTGCAACAGGGAAGGATTTTGCAGAAACACCAGAATCCAGGGCAAGACCAGAATGGAAGGTTTTTCTTCTGCTACCACTGTGTTAAAGATGGCTACAAATAGGACAATGCACCTAGGAAGAGAAAGAGAACTTGAATGGTTTAAAAATTATGGTTTATAGGATCAACTGGGATCAAGGAAAGGAAATGAGTGGTTACCCTTGTTCTCCCCAACAATAGCAATGGACTCATCAGTCACTCCTAATAGGTTTCTTCCCTCTCACAAGATTCATAGAAACATGATCTCAGACTATGAACCCAATGGCCTGGGACTCCTTGTTGGTAGTGATGAATGCTCCGCTCTCTTTGAATGGAAAGGAAAAGTTGGCAAGAGTAACAGAGGTCCCAACTTCTTTAGTCAACTTGAAGAGAATTCAAACTTTGAATTGCTTTGGGAATTTCTTAATTACAGTTTCAAGGAGAAAGATGGAAAAGGTTAATTGTATCTCAGTTGGCTAAAGGAAAATTCTTAGAAGTCATTAGAGAAACCAGTAACCTCTATCACTTTGCTCTTTAAGCTTGCTACATTAAATACTTCTAGAAGTCTCCTTTGACTGAGCTCAAGAACTGTCTCTGGCTGAGACTCTCTTGTTATTCAAACTGCATGAGCATAGTGGAATTTGTATTAGGTGCTTTGTTAACCCCCTTCCTCCCAATAGTGAAAAAAGACCCAGTAGTAAGACTGAACTAAGTCATATCCCCTATACTAATAGCATTTGAGAGAACATGGATCTAATTCTTCACTTATATATTGTCTCATTGAGGAGAATAGAGAGGGGACCATTGGTTCCAATTTTTTGCATCTTCTCTTGGGAAGAATTGAAATGTCCCTTGGAGAATGATGGGAGTCAAAGAGGCTAGTGACCCTTGGAGTCAGTCACCCAATCACTTTGCCCATGTTACAGCTTAAGGGACAGGCTTATCTCACACATGAGACCCTCTCTTTTTAAAAGACCTTAGTGAAAGATGATTCTGAAAATTAGGAATGCAGACTGCTGTCCTAGAAATTCTTGCACAAATTACTGTTGGGTTGCAATCATTATATAAGAAACATTTGAAGGTTTCTGTATTAAAGAAATAAATTAGAGAACTACACAGACCTGGATACATCAAAATCACTTTAGAATGCCCAGAACATGTAGTTGGTGTCAAAAAAGATGAAGGATATTTGAAGGTTTGGAATTCCAAAATTCAACCTGCATCAATGGAAGATTTTGCTTTGATTCTAATCATTGCATTCTGTTTAGGAGTGAAGAACACTATACCCAATGAATTGGGAGACATGGCTTGCACAACTTCATCCTTTATGAATCTTGTGGAAAAAATACCGAAAAGAAGCATCAAGAGGTCAAAGAGACTCAACTTCTCAAGAAGATTCAGAGATCTTTGACTTTTCTTTGATACCAGAGAAGAGAATGGAAAGAGTTGCTAAGTCTGTAGTTTAGCAAGAGGACAAATAAGCTGCCATTGCATGAATGGAATATAGAATGTGTAAAAGGAGAGATTCATCAAACAAAAGTAACAGCAGCTAGTATTTCTAATTTTAAAGATAGGCTCTCTTTTAATCCTCGTTACACATCTCAGACATTGATAAGATTCTTACTCCCTTATTTAGGCAAGTATTGTTATTCTCTATTTCTTATTTTTTGCACATCCATGGGGTTAAGTGGCTTGCCCAAGGCCACACAGCTAGGTAATTATTAAGTGTCTTGAGGCCAGATTTGAACTCAGGTACTCCTGACTCCAGGGCTGGTGCTCTATCTACTGCCCCACCTAGCTACCCCTGTTATTCTCTATTAACAAAATGATAAAATAGAATATTGCCTCTTTTGAGTTTATAGCAAAACACAAACTGGTCCATTCCTACTTTGCAACATTTTAATGTTCTTCTTCCTATTAAATATCATGAGATAGTGGCAAAAAGGCCGGAAGGTGCCTGAAGTCTTCCCTGTTGCTATTGAAACAATTTTAATTCAAGTCTCACAATGAACTCTATAGTTACAGAACCCACAAAAGGACATGGTGAAGCAAATTTCTAGGACAAGATAACTTGACGGGACTCCAGTGGAGGTCTGCCTCACTTGGGTAAAGGGGGAGCATGGCCCAGTGCAGGTGGTGTCCAGGTAAGGCTGCAGGAGGCCTCTCATATGAACAAATCAGCAACTTAGCTCCAGAAGACCTATCTCATCAAAGAATGAAGTTAAGGGAGTGAATGGAATGTTAGAAAAGCTAGATATGATAGACTTCTTGAGACCATTGAATGGGGTTGGAAAGGAGTATGCCTTGTCAGCAGCCTATGGCACCTACACAACAAATGTCCAGATATTAGGACACAAAACACTCACAATCAACTCCAGAAAGGCAGAAATAGTAAATGCATTCTTTTTGGATCATGACAAAACAAAAATTATACTTCATAAAATGCCATGGAAAGAAAAAATGAAAAATATGTAGAAGCTTGTTCATTTAATGCCAAAGAATGAGTCCTTGAAAGAGTAAATCATAGAAATCATGAATCTTTTCATCAAAGAGAATGATAGTTATCAGACAGACAACACACCAATATTTATGGGATGCAGCCAAAACAGTGCTCATGGAGAAAATGTGAATCTCTAAATGCTTCATCCATAAAAGAGAGAAAGAGTAGATCAAGGAATTGAGCACACCAATGAAACACCTGGAAAAAAAGAACAAATTAAAAATCTCTAATAAATACCAAATTGGAAATCCTGAAAATCAAATGAGGGATTAATAAAACTGAAAACAAGAAAATCATTAATCTAACAAATAAAACTAAGAACTGCTTCATGGTACATCTGATAAACAAAAAAGAAAGAAAACCCAATTCAGAGTATCAGAATCCAAAAAACCTGAAATTGTCACTAATGAAGAACAAATGAAAGCAATAAATAGGAGCTGATAAACCCAACTGTACCTATAAATCTTTTAATCTATGTTAATATTGGATTAATATTGAATTAATATTTGAAAAATATCTAAATTGCCCCAACTAACCATTGAGAAAATTGAATTCTTAAATAACTCCATTTTAGGAAAATAATGGAAACTAAAGAAAGATAATAAGAGGTCCAAATTTCTTTAGTAAAATTCCAGAGTATTGAAACATTGAATTATTTTGGATATTTCTGACTTAGAGTTTCAGAGGGAAAAATGGAAGAAATCAACCATACTTTGGACATAGGAAAAAACTCTGGGAAGACTTAAGGGGAACAAGCACTCCTCCCTCATTTCCTTCTTCATATTTTGCTATGATAGAGGCTTCTAGGAGTTCTGAGCATTTCATCAATGAACTCTTAAGGAAAAAATCCCCAAGGCTAGATGGATTAAAAATGACTTCGACTAAACATTGAAAGAACATTTAACTTTAGGACTATATAACCTATTTGGGGAAATAGGCAAAGAAAGAGGCCTACCAGTTTTTTTCATGACACCAACATGGTGCTGATGTCTAAACAAGGAAGAGCCACAATGGAAATACAATTACAGACCAATTTCCCAAAAGAACATTGATGCAAAATTTTTAATAAAACTTTAGCAAAAAGATGATAGCAATATATCAATATATTTTTATTGATAAGTCACAAAACCACCACCACCAACCCCATATTCTTGAATGGAATTAAGTATAATTTTCTGTCTCTGATTTTATTTAATATGAAATTTTATTTGATTTACAATTACATACAATAGTAGTTTCTACCTATAATTTTATAATGTTTTGAATTTTGCAATTTCCCCTCCACTCTCCTTACCTTCCCCAATTCCCCAAACTGAAGTCAGTCTGATAATCTTTACATTGTTTCCATGCAATAGGTTGATCCAAAGTGAATGTGTTGAGAGAAAAATCATATCCTTGAGGAAAAAATAAAAGATAGAAGATAGCAAAATTACCTAGTACTTAAAACACCTCATGTCTTTAATTGAACATAATAGTCACTAGTCTTTGTTTAAACTCCACAATTCTTTCTTTAGATATAGATGGTATTCTCCATCACAGATACCCTAAAATTGACCCTGAATATTGTACGGATGAAAGGAGCAAGACCATTAAGGGTGATCATCACCCCCATGTTGCTGTTAGGGTAGACAATGTTTGTCTCTTTCATTTTACTTTTCTGGATTTGACTATCAGAATCATTTTTTTTCATTGGAGGAGTTTGGTAGGATTCATTATTTGGCTAGTATTGCAACTAATTTTTTCAATATTAGAAATAGTGGATCTTTAATATTTGATTCAATTCATAAGGAAATTCATTTTGTTCCATAGTTTATTTGGTAGAAATCTCATCTATGATTTGTTCAATTACTTTTCTAAAATAGGACAATTTAAACATTCTGTTGCTTCTTCTGCTAATCTAGGCAATTTATGTTTTTATAAATACTCTTTCATTTCACTTAAATTTCTAAATTTATGTTCATATTATTGAGTAAAAACCCTCCTTATAATTGCCTTAACTTAATCTTCATTAGTGTAATATTCACTTTTATTTAGGATATTACTGATTTGGTTTTCTTCTCTGATTTCAAAAAATCAACTTTTCCAATTGTTTATCTATTTTGGCCATTTTTAAATGCACCCCCTACTTTTGTTTATTAAGTTAATGGGGTTGTTACAATCAATTAAATTTATTAATATATTAATATCTCCTTTAATTTTTGTATCCAATTGAGTTTTAATATGGTAATGTGGATGCAAAATTCTTAATCTAATACTAGCTAAGAGATTACAACAGGGGCAGTTTGGTGGCACACTGGATAGAGCATCTACCCCAGAGTGAGGAGGACCTGAGTCCAATTCCTGCCTCAGACACATAATAATTACCTAGTTCTGAGCTATGTGACCTTGGGAAAGTCATTTAATCCCATTGCCTTGCAAAAAAGAAAAACGAAAATGTGCTTACACCAATATATTGCAAAGACTATATTATGATCAAATGAAATTCATACTTGGAATACAGGTATGGTTTATCATAAGAAAACTACTAACATATTTGCTTATAGAAATGATAAAAGTAAAATATAATCATATATTTATGTCAATCGATGCAGACAAAGATTTTGATAATACCGTGCTTACTGCAATACCTATTTCTGTTCAAAACACTTCAATGTATTGGGATCAACTGATTTTCCCTTAAATGGACAAAAAGCACTGATTTAAAGCCAGTAGCGTGAATTATCTGTGATGGTTCTAAAGTAGAAGCCTTTCCAAGAAGATCAAGTGTGGGAAAAGGAGGGCAACTGTTAGCAATGTTATCTAACAATGAACTGAAAATCCTAGAAGCAAGGGCAGCTGGGTGACTCGGGGGATAGAGCACTGGGCCTGGTGTCAGGGCAATCTGAGTTCAAATCCAGCCTCAGACACTTACCTACCTCTGTGACCTTGACTAAGTCAATTGAATTCTCTGTCTTGCAAAAACAAAAAAGAAATCATAGAAATAATATGAACAAAAAATAGAAGGAATCAGAATAGGGAAGGAGGTGTAAAAACTAGATCTTTTGCATATGATATGAGAGTATACTTGGAAAATCCCAAAGACTTCACTAAAAAGTTAATTGCAACAATAGTTTTAGCAGAGTACCAAAACATAAAGGACGCACATCTGAATGATCGGCATCCCTATATATCACAAACAAAATTGCTCAGAAAGAGAGATTGCAAAAGATGACCAATTTGAAATGAATTAAAATGCCTGGGAGTCCACCTGCCAAAAGAAACCCAGTAACCATAGAAGCAAGATTTTAAAAATGCTATTTATAAAATAAAATCAGATTTAAATAATTGGATAAATCTTAATTATTCAAGAGTAGGCATGGATAATATAACAAAAATGACAAACAATGACATCCCAATTAAATTACAAAGTAATTACTGAAATAGCAACATAACAAAATTCATCTGAAAGAACAAATACAACAAAGTAATTGAAAAATTTGTAAAGGAAGAAGGTTTAGCATAAAAGATTTTAAATTATAAAGTGGTATTATCAAAACTCTCTGTTACTGGCTAAGAAATAGGAAGATAGACCAACGGAGATAATAGACATACCAATGATAGCAGCAAATAATTATAATGACCTTGCATTTGTAAAATATAAATAATGAAGTTTTGGGGGTAAGAATTTATTCGTTGTTAAAAATTGTTGGGGAAAAACGTAAAGCAGGGTAGGAGAGAAAGGCCATAGACTTATAAACTTGTAACTTGTCACCACCAGAGATCATTCAATGTACTCTGAGCCATGTACAAAGAGGCAGAGAAAATGAAAGAAACCCCTCCTCCCCATGCCCTTGGGCTCCCTTGATGAGATGTGTCTGGCCCTTCCTGAGGACACAGCATCCCCACCTGCCTGGCCCAGAAGTTATAGCCTCCCCCACCCCTTCCCTGGATGCAAGCCTAAGACAGACACCTACACTCACCTGGACGCCCAGCCCAGAGCAGACAGGGACAGTCGGGGCTGCAGTTATAGGTGCTGGATGTCTGAGCTCATCCCCCTCAGAGATGTGATTATCATGTCACACAGACTGAGTGTCAAAAAGAGATAATAAAAATTCCCAATAGTTAAGGACTTAAAAATCTGAGAGTATAGTTGCCAGAAGTGTCACCGTCTGATTAGGGAGTCAGTGATGTCACTTGGGTTTCTGGGGAACGTTGGCCCCTTGAGTCTATCAGGGTCAGCAATTAGGACTGAGTGATAAGTGTTCAGTCAGAGACTACAGCAGCTGGGAGAGACACTCTGATGAGCTCCATGGAGAGAGCTTGTGAGTTAGGGCCTGGCAGGGCCAAGTAGGGGGCACTGAGGATTAGCGAACCAGGCTGTCTGAGGCTATTCTGTTATATCTGTTTTATCTGTCATATCTGCTATATCTGTTCTGGACAGTGGGCCTATCCAACTTGAGCTGCACATGAGATGGTCAGACCTGGGTCATACCTGGGTCCTGCTCACACCCTCCCCTGTGAAGGCCTTGAAGGCCACACTTTCAGGGATGATTCAGGTTTGAATGAAGGAAGTAGACCTAGTATATGTGAAGAGGCAGAAAGGACCATCAGGTCAAACCATCAATATTAGTGATGAAGGCTCTCTGTCCACACCATTGTCCACACTCTCTGGTACCCGAGTGAGCACATGGTGTGGTGGGGAGAGCCCTGGGCTTCAGGTCAGGAAAGCCAGGCTGGAGGATCTGCTCTGATCTTGTTTTATTTCTCTGCTCTGAATCTGAGTGTATTCCTCTATGGAACAGGAATAATCTGACTGGCTCTATCTCCATCATCCCAAATTACTAAGAGGAAAACCTTTGTTAACCTCAAAGCACGATGTCCCTGTGAGCAACCCTGTGTAGACTCATTTGGTTCTGGGACCTCTCCCCTCTGGGAATTCCTTCCCATCCTATAGATTGACTCATGGTAGGGTCTCCTAGAAGTTAGCCAAAGATGCTCCACCCTACATGCTCCAGGCCTTTGTTTCCTCTGACAACATGAGAAGACCAGAAACTCAGTCTCACAAATGATCAAGTCCTGTCCCCTCCTTCTCAGGCATTTCCATTAAGACTTTTTTTACTTATTTTTCTAGGCCTGTTTTGGTACATGCCAAAGTATATACTGGCATTTCTATGTCAGGAAAGGGTTTCTAAAGCATTTTACATGTATGATCTTGTGGGAGGGAGGCCCCATGTGACTCTCTTTTGATTCTAGCCAGGGCTTTTATTTTTAGGAAACCACAGAGTTCCAAGTTTATCATTTATGGATCACCTCTTCTGATCCCAAAGACAGGATTGGCAGTTTCATGGCTGATGTGATTCTCCTCCTTTCATTCTAACTGAGAACCTCTCCAAGCCTTCCCTATATCCATAGGTGAACAATCTTGACCACACCTTATGGGGACTAATGTGCCTTTTAGTTTTCCTTTTTCCCCAGTTTGGAAGAACTACAACCCCCACTGTCTTTGGGGCCAGTGAATGTCTTCTCAGGGCAGCTTGCTTTCCTCCTCCAGCTCTGGAATTTGACAATCCCTTAGAAAACCAGTTGGAAACTCTTCTTATGTGTCATATAACTGTAAAGGTTATAAGTTTAAAAAGGAACATTGCAGGAAATCACCTCAGATTAATATATAGATCTATATTTCTGTAAAAGATCCAGAGACAACCCATGCACCTGACATGCTCAAATGGAGAGCCACATCTGGCCTCCTTGCAGTGCCCACCCATCTCCCTGACCTGCAGGACAGGACATAGACTTCTTTCGCAATGCCCTGTGCATGTCCAGGTGACAAAAGGATATAGCCATAGAATTCTTATTTTGTCATTGTTATACCAAATTTCCATTGGATACTCACTGCCATGAACACTACTAAAATCTGGGAATTCAAAAAGAACCAGAAATTACACCTGGTCCTTAAGGAATAAATCCTCTAATGGGGGAGGAAACCACATGCTGTAGGAAATTCCAAAGTCTAGGTGGAGTGCTATTTTTCCATGGAGAAATGGCTCAGATATATTTCTTATGCCTGTTTCTAGGGATTTGTTCAGAAAGAAAGTTCTGAACTAGAAACCCAAGGTTAAAAGTTTCGGTGGTAGCTACATTGACCCCTGGTCAGGGAAGTCCCAGCTTCCTGATCCACTATGCACTCCCAAGTGATAATATGACTGATATAAGGATCAGTCTGACTATTGGTCTTGTCATGGACACTGTCAGACACAAACATTTTATTTGTGTTTTTATGCATTTTATTTTCCCCATTTTCAATTAAAAACAAATTTTTTAGATTTTTTTTTGCAAGGCAAACAGGGTTAAGTGACTTGCCCAAGGCCACTCAGCTAAGTAATTATTAATTGTCTGTGGCTGGATTTGTACTCAGGTACTCCTGACTCCAGGACTGGTGCTCTATCCACTGTGCCACCGAACCACCCCTGAAAAGAATTTTTTATGCTCATTTTTAAAACTTTAAAATTTAAAAATTCTCTCCCTTCCTCCTAGTTCATTCCCCAATTAAGAAAGTAGGTGATTTCATATTGGTTATAAATGTATATTCATGCAAAACTTTCCATAACAGGCATATTCTGAAAGGAAACAACAAAATACCTCAAGAAAAACAAAATTAGAAAATTATATTTCAATCTGTATTCAGAAACCATCAACTCGTTCACATTCTTCATCATAAGTCTTTCAGAGTTGTCTTGGGTCACTGGATTGCTGAGCAAATCACTCACAGTTGATCATCCCCCAATATTGCCGTTATTTTGCACACAGCCCGTTCCATCTTGCCTCAGTTCATCCCACATAAGCTCCCTCCCGCCTCCCTCACCTCCACATGTGGAACCAATGCCAGCTAGGGCAGTCCCAGAATAATGCTGATTTTCCCAAGAAGATGTTCCCTTTTAAGGGATCTTTTGGTCCTGCTGTAACCCCAGGGCTCCTTAGCTCTCCCTCTCATACTAAAAGTTTCCCACACACTGTATTTAGAAAAAGCTTCACTAGGGTTTGCCTTCTCCATCTGAGATCAAACCGCAGTTATGGTGGTGGTCCTTGAAGTAAGAGTCCATGGATGAAATAGAATTGTGGTCTGAGGGACTGCCCCTTTCATGGGGAGCTCTCTTTGTAGGCATGAGAATCTTTTAGTGCATAAATGGGAAGTTATGACATCAACTTATTGTCTAGAGTGACTTTCAGTATAATTTCCTTTCCCTGTTTGTCTCTTTTTAAATTTAAATTTATTTTTAATAAGTTATTTTAAATTATTTTTTTTTAAATTTTAAGTTCCAAATTCTCTCCATTCTTCATTTGACCCTACCCTCCAATGAGAATGCAAGCAATTTTATATTACGGATGTGCAATTATGAGTGGCCTATTTTCATATTACTTAGGTTGTGAAAGAAAACATGGACCCCAAAAATTGAAAAACAAAATAAAAATCCTATACTTAAAAGCTCATTTATTTTTCATCAGTTCTTTCTCTGGAACTAGATCACATAAGTCTTTCAGAATTAACTTGTTTGGAATAGTGAAATAATTCACAGAACTTCATCCTACAATTTGAAATATTATTTTTAACTATTTTTCTTGAGGTTTTTTGTTGTTTTCTTTCAGAATATGCCTATTATGGAAATTTTTGCATGAATACACATTGATAACCTATATCAAATGGTTGACTTTCTTAATGGAGGGGTGGACTAAGAGGAAGGGAGAGAATTTTTTAATTTTAAAATTTCTTTTCTTTGTAACTGGAGAAAATAAAATGACAAAAATACAAAAATAAAGTGTTTCTATCCGACTGTGTTCATTATAAGACCAATAGTTAGACTTCTAAAACCTGATATCTGTCATATTATCACTTGGGGTGCATAGTGGATCAGGGAGCTGGGACTTCCCTCACTGGAGGCCAGAGCACCTACCACTGAAATGTTTGACCTTGGGTCTCTGGCTCAGAACTTCCTTTCTGAATAAATCCCCAGAAACAAATATAAGAAATGTGTCTGAAGCATTTCTCCATGAAAAATAGTACTCCACCTAGTCTTTGGAGTTTCCCATTGCATGTGATTTCCTCCCCCAGTAGAGGGCTTATTCCTTGAGGACTAGGATTAATTTCTGTTTCTTTTTGAATTCCCAGCATTTGGCAGTGTTCAGGGCAGTGAGAATCCAATGGATATTTGGTAATGATAATGATAAAATCAGAATTCTATGCCTGTTTCCTTTTGTCATCTGGACAAGCACAGGTCACTGTGTCACTATGTCCTGTCCCGCAGGTCAGGGAGATGGGTGGGCACTGCAGGGACACCAGATGTGGCTCTCCATTTGAGCATATCTGGTGAATGGGTTGTTTCTGGATCTTTTTACAGAAATAGCGATCTAGATCTCTATATGTCTATCCACAGATATAGTTCTATTAATGTAGATATAGATACAGAAATAAATAGAGATTGATATTTTAATTGAAGGTGATTTCCTGGAATATTCTGTTTTGAACTTAATAAACTTTCCAGTAGAGTTTCCAAATGATTGTCTAAGGGATTGTCAAATTCCAGAGCTGGAGATGGAATGTAACCTGCCCTGAGAAGACATGCACTGGCCCCAAAGACAGCGGGGGGTTGTAGTTCTTCCAAACTGGGGAAGAAGGAAAACTAAAGGCCCATCAGTCCCCATAAGGAGTGGTCAAGATTGTTCACCTATGGACATAGGGAAGGTTTTTGGGAGGTTGCTAGTTCAAATGAAGGGAGGAGAATCAAGTGTCAGCAGTGAAACCGTCTTGGGAATCTGCCAATCCTGTCTTTGGGATCAGGAGAGCTGATCCATAAATGATAAAGCTTAGAGCTGTGTGGCTTCCGAAAAATAAAATCCTTGATTAAAGTTGAAGGAGAGCCACATGTGACCTCCCTCCCACAAGGTCATAGGTGTAAAATGCTTTAGAAACCCTTTCCTGACATGTAAATGCCAGCTAGATACCTTGGCATGTACCACAGCAGGCCTAGAAAAATACTAAAGTAAAAAAGTCTTAGTAGAAATATTTGAGAAGGAGGGGACATGACATGATCCCTTGTGAGCCTGAGTTTCAGGTCGTCTCACATGTCAGGGGAAATAAAGGCCTGGAGCATGTAGGGTGGAACATCTTTGGTTAACTTCTAGGAGACCCTACCACGAGTCAATCTACAGCATGGGAAGGAATTCCCAGAGGGGAGAGGTCCTGGAGCCAAATGAGTCTACACAGAGCTGCTCACAGGGACATTGTGCTTTCAGGTTAACAAAGGTTTTCCTCTTGGTAATGGGATGATGGAGATAGAGCCAGTCAGATTATTCCTGTTCCATAGAGAAAAACACTCAGATTCAGAGCAGAGGAATAAAACAAGATCAGAGCAGATCCTCCAGCCTGGCTTTCCTGACCTGAAGCCCAGGGCTCTCATCACCACACCATGTGCTCACTCACATACCAGAGAGGGTGGACTGTGGTGTAGACAGAGAGCCTTCATCACTAATATTGATGGATTGACCTGATGGTCATTTCTACTTCTTCATATACACTAAGTCTACTTCCTGCATTCAAACCTGGATCATCCCTAAAGGTTGGCCTTCAAGGCCTTCACAGGGGAGGGTGTGAGCAGGACCCAGGTGTGACCCAGGGGACTGTCCATCTCATGTGCAGCCCAAATTGGAGAGGCTGGTTGTTGAGCACAGATGAATAACCTCAGACAGCCTGGTTCCCCATTCCTCAGTGCCCCCCACTTGGCCCTGCCAGGCCCTAACTCACAAGCTCTCTCCATGGAGCTTATCAGAGTGTCTCTCCCAGATGCTGTAGTCTCTGACTGAACACTCATCACTCAGTCCTAATTGCTGACCCTGAAAGACTCAAGGGCCCCAAATTCTCCAGAAACCCAAGGCTCATCAGTGACTCCCTAATCAGATGGTGTCACTTCTCCTGTGGGTGACATGATAATCACGTCTCTGAGGGGGATGAGCTCAGACATCCAGCACCTATAACTGCAGCCCCGACTGTCCCTGTCTGCTCTGAGGTGGGCGTCCAGGTGAGTGCGGGTGTCTGTCTCAGGCTTGCATCCAAGGAAAGTGGTGGGGGAGGGAGTCTGCAGCTTCTGGGCCAGGCAGGTGGGGATGCTGTGTCCTCAGGAAGGGACAGACACATCTTAGCAAGGGAGCCCAAGGACAGGGGGGAATTTTCTCTTCATTTTCTCTGCCTCTGAGTACATGGCTCAGAGTATGTTGAGTTATCTCTGGTGGTAACAAGTTCAATCTTTTTGAGGCTCTGTCCTTTTTCTCTGATACTGCTTTTCACTTTCTCCAACAATTTATACCAACGAATGAATTCTTATTCCTAAATCTTCATTATTTACACTTTTCAAATTCAAAGTACTTATAATTATTTGCTGCTATAATTTGATTTTCTATTCTTTTCATTGATTTATCTCCCTATTTCTTAGCCAGTACCAGAGAGATTGGATAATACCATCTTATAATATAATTTAAAATGTTTTGCTGCAAAACCTTCTTCCTCTCCTTATTTTTCCATTATTTCCTTTGTTGTATTTGACTTTTTGTCCCTTTAGATGAATTTTGTTATGTTGCTATTTCATATTTATCAATTTATTTTCTAATTTAATTGCGATATCATTGCTTGTTATTTTTGTTATATTGTCCATGCCAACTCTTGAATAATTTAGATTTTTCCAATAATTTAAATCTAATTTCATTTTATAAATAGTATTTTAAAAATTTTGCTTCTATAGTTCCTGGGTTTCTTTTGGCAGGTGTGCTCCCAGGCATTTTAAGTTATTTTAAATCAGCAATTATTTACTATCTCTTTCTGAGCAATTTTGTTGGTGATATATAGGGTGCTGATGATTCATCTGATTAATTTATGTTCCAGTATTTGGCTAAAGCTATTGTTCCAATTCACTTTTTAGTTGAGTCTTTGGGATTGTTCTAATATACCATCATGTCATGTGTAAAAAGACACTCCCTAGTCTGATTACTTCTATTTCTTTTGTATCACATATTATTTCTAGGAATGTTTTTTGTTTTTGCAGGGGCAAAGAGTTTAAGTGACTTGGTCAAGGTCACAGATTGAGGTAATTATGATATGTCTGAGGCTGGATTTGAACTCAGACTCCAGGGTGGATGTTCTATCCACTGTGCCACCAAACTGCCCCTGTTCTAATCTCTTCGCTAGTATTATATTTAGAATTTTGCGTCCATGTTCCTATATTAAACATTAAATTGGATCCCTAAAAATGAAAGGAGACATTAATATAATCATAAAATATTAATTAATATAATTGAGTTTAACAATCCCATTACCTTAATAAATAAAACTAGGTGTTGGATTTGTAAATAACCAAAAGAGATAAACAATTGGAAAATTTGATTTTTTGGAAACAGAAGAAAACCAAATCTCTAATATCCAAATGAAAGTTAAATATTCCACTAAAGAAGATGAAAATAAAGTAATTAAAAGGAGATTCTTTGGCCCAATTGTATGAACATAAATTTAACATTTTACATGAAATGAAAGAATATTTATAAAAACATAATTGCCTACTTTAGCAGAAGAAGCAATAGAATGTTTAAATTGTGTATTTTTGAAAAATTAATGGAACAGATCATAGATGAGATTCCTAAGAACTAAGCAACAGGACAAAATGAATTTCCTTGTGACTTGTATCCCATATTTGAAGATCCACTATTTCTAATATTGAAGGAAATTAGTTGAAATAATAGACAAATAATGAATAGCTCTAAAGCAAAATCAGAGAAAGAAAATTATCCCTAATTTCATTTGTGAATATGAGGGTGACTTTGTGAATATGGTGACTTTATAAATAACAATATCTTAGGACTGTCTTATGTGCTTGGTGTGGCTAAGTAGTTCACTGTTTAGAAAACTGGGTTTGAAATCAGAAAGACTCACTTCCATGAGTTCAAATCCAGTCTCAGGCACTTCTTTGTTGTCTTATTGCCTTGGGCAAGTTTGCCTCAGTTCTTTATCTGAAAGGTGAGCTGGAGAATAAGGAAACCCTCTCTAGTATCTTTGTCAAGAAAACCTCAAAGGAGGTCACAGGGTCTCAAATGACTCTCCAACCAAAAGTTGTTCTTTCCAATTGGTTCCTGTAGTGTCACAGAGTGAGCCGAGGTTCTCACTCTGATTCTTTTTTTCGTTTTCCCAACTATGGCCATGGGCCCACAGAGAATATTTTTTAAAAGAAGACATTTCTTTCTGAGTCTACTTGACTCATCTGAAAAGTCAATATAGAAATTTGGAAGGTGGAAGGTAAAAGTTATCACAGAATGCGGTTCATATTCTAGATCATGATAAACAGAGTTTTCTGTCTATATGCCCTTAATATTTCTTTCAAAAAGGCAGAAGTCCTGGTGTGACACTTTGCAGGGTGAGGTACAACATGGATATATTCATGGAGAAATGGGAGTCCAGGATAAGAGATAGACAAAAAGTTGGACTGTCCTGAGACCCATTGACTTTTCCAGTATTGAACCACTTCCAATAAAAATGCCAATGGCTCTGAGAAAATGATCCTGGTGATATGACTAAGATTTTTTGCTAATATTTTAAAAAATTATTTTGCATCAATATTCTTTAGGGAAATTGGTCTGTAATTTTCTTTTCTGTTGTGGCTCTTCCTTGTTTAGACATCAGCATGTTGGTGTCATGAAAAAAATTGTTAGGCCTCTTTCTTTGCCTTTTTCCCCAAATAGGTTATATAGTCCCTAAAATTAAATGCTCATTTTTTTTTTTGCAAGGCAAAATGGGGTTAAGTGGCTTGCCCCAAGGCCACACAGCTAGGTAATTTAAGGCCACACAGCTAGCTAATTTAAATGCTCTTTCAATGTTTAATCTAATTCAATTTTAATCCATCTATCTAGCCTTGGGGATTTTTTCTTAGATTTCATTGATGGAACTCCCCAGAACTCCTAGAAGCCTCTATCTTAGCAAAATATGAAGAGGGAAATGAGGGAGGATTGCTGGTTCCCCTTAAGTCTTCCCAGAGTCTTTTCCTTTTTCCAAAATACTGTTGGATTCTTCTATTTTTGCTTTTGAAATTCTTAAGTCAGAAATAACCAAGGCAATTCGACATTTGAACACTTGAAGTTTATTACAGCAGTCTGGACCTCTTATTTTCTCTTTTTAGTTCATTTTTTCTTAAATAGGGGTTCTTTAAGAATTCAATTTCTTTCACTGGTTAATCTGGTCAGTTTATATTTTTTGCAAATATTAATCCATTTAACATGGATTATGAAATTTATAGGCATATAATTGGGCAATTAGCTCTCATTTATTGCTTTCATTTGTTCTTTGTGGGTGACAAATTCAGGTCTTTGGGATTCTGATAATCTTAATTGGGTTTTCTTTCTGTTTTTGTTTATCAAATGAACCATAAAGCAGTTCTTTATTTTTATTTATTAGATTAAAAACTTTTCTTATTTTCAGTTTTATTAATCCCTCAATTTGATTTTCAGGATTTCTGATTTGGTATTTAATTGGGGATTTTTAATTTGCTCTTTTTCCAGGTTGTTCATTTGTGTGCTCTAGTTCCATTGATCTACTCTTTCTCTATTTTATGGATGAAGCATTTAGAAATAAACAATTTTCCCCATGAATATCGTTTTAGCTGCATCCCATAAATTTTGGCATGTTGTCTTATATAATGAGTGCAACCCAACAGTAATTGGTGCTATACTGTCTAGGACAGCAGTCTGCATTCTCAATTTTCAGAATCTTCTTTCAGCAAGGTCTTTTAAAAAGAGAGGAGCCTCATGCATGAGTTAGGGACTGTCCCCTAATCTGTAACATGGGCGAGTCATTGGGTGACTGACTCAAAGAGATTTCTATCCTTTTTGGACCCCCATCATTCTCTAAGGAACACTTTAATTCTTCCCAGGAGAAGCTGCAGGAAATTGGGACCAGTGGTCACCTGTCTGTTCTCCTCAGTCAGACAAGATATGAGTGAAGAACTAGATCTATGTTCTCTCAAATGCTATTAGTTTAGGGGATATGACTTTGTTCACTCTTACTACTGGTGCTTTTTTTTTTTACTATTGGGAGGAAGGGAGATAACAAAGCACCTAATACAAATTCACTATGCTCACACAGTTTGAATAGTAAGATAGTCTCAAGCAGAGACACTTCTTGAGTTCACTCAAGGGAGACTAGAAGTCTCTAATGCAGCAAACTTAAAGAGCAAAATGATGGAGGTTACTGGTTTCTCTAAATGGCTTCTCAGAGTCTTCCTTCAGTCAGCTGAGACTGAGTGGACCTTTTCCATCTTTTTCTTGAAACTGTATTTCAGAAGTTCCCAAAGCATTTCAAAGATTGAATTCTCTTCAAGTTGAAAATAGGAAGTCGGGATGTCCATTACTCTTGCCAACCTTTTCCTTAGCACACAAGCAGAGCAGAGCATTCATCTCTACCAACAAGGAGTCCCATACCAATGTGTTCAGCGTCTGAGGGGGGAGAAACCTATTAGGAATGACTGATGAGTTCATTGCCTCTTTTTTGTGAGAACTAGGGTAACTTTCTCTTATTCCCTTTCTTTGATCACAGTTGATCCTGTAGACCATAATTTTTAAACCATTGAAGATCCTTTCTCTTTCTGGGTGTATTGGGCCTATTTATAGCCATCCATAACACAGTGATAGCAGAAGAATTATCTTTCCATTCTGGTTCAGTCCTAGATTCTGGTGTTTCCATAATATCCTCCCCCTGAGGCAGCACCTTCAAGATCATTTCTTCATTAGATTCCTAAGTAGCAAGAAAAGCTATTAGTTGAAGTTGAGTATTTGCCCTGTGAGACATTTCTTGACATGTTAGTCATATGGAACAAAGATTTTATATAAACTGTCAGTTTTATGTCAATTCAATATGAGTTTTGGGTCTGTGACATTCCATGTAGAGAGATCCTTTTATGCCAGGGTCAGCTCAATGGGATATAGGTAGCTGATGCATCCTGTCAAAATCTTTGTCCTTAGAGAGTGAAACTTTTGCTCCTGGCCTGAATGAATTGTTGTATCCCTCAGATAGAAACTAGGATCGAAGTTTTCCCCTTCATCATTTTTTTTCCCAAACATAATCAAATCCCTTGCTAATTTTTGGTCAGGTTCAAAGAATAATTCTCACTTCTGCATTCACTCAAAATTAATAATTTCAGGGTTTCATTGTGTTATATGACAAGTGCTCAAAAGTAGGGATTTTAACGAAATCCTGATGTGTCCCCATCAGAGTCTGTCATTCCTGAAACCCTTCTGATGAATTTACCTCTCAGTTCTCTTTGGAGATTCATTTGGTTACTCTCCTGATTTTGCAATTTGTCCTCCATAAGAACCTCCACCATGTCTTTAAATGCAGCTACCTCCACCATCTGAAGTACTGGTGAAGGTAAGCATGTCCACCATGATGGAGCATGGTGGAGTATTTCCAGAGCCATACTGCCATTTGAATTGTGCATGCCTTATTTTTTAAGACTAGACCCTGCCTCTAGGAAGACCTTTCCTAATTTTCTTAGATGATCTTCATGATGTTTATAAGACTGTTTCATTAGCCATGTTTTTCTTTTCAAGATATCTGCAGTTTATTATGGTTATGAATCTCCATAAAATAATCAGAGTTTTCAAGTGCCATTTCATATATGTATAATTTTGCTCCACAATGCCAAAATGAAACAGTCCGTCAGATACTTTAAATGATTCCCCTCAATACAAAGCAGAAACAGCAATAAGATCAACCAACATTATCAGTACATTATAGGTATTATAAAACTTTAAAACATTGTCTTATTAGACAACTAGAATTAAGATCCTTACAACAAAAAAATCCTTACAATAATAAATGCTTCAAATTTCAAGCCTTGAATGATAAAGTAGGAATTCTGATTTAAAATTCATCCTCACCACAAATTTAAACCCTCAGGGAACTGAATGTATTATATAACATTTACGTTTGTGCATGGAATGCATACAGTCATAATAATACATAGCTTAGATGAGATTTTCAATTTGTCGCATTTCATTACATTGATTAGTTTATTTTAAGTCTAGGAATTTAAGAAAATGGCCCCTAATCTACTCAAACTTCTTTTCAGTTTTAGATGGCTTATTTGATTATTATATACTATTTTTTCCAACACCAACAACTCTGTCATGGGTGGATCTCATTCTTTATGATAAGTCCATCACAAAAGTTACTTCCATATTTTTCCACCCTTGCCATTGCTGATCGCAACTCCCTCCTTTCTTATTTCTCCACTACCATGTACTCTGTTTTCTCTTTCCTTTCACTATGACTCTGCTGCTATGGTCGTTGAGTGGTGCAGCAGACAGATCCCTGGTCCTGGGGCTAAGAAGCCCTGAGCCCCCATACCACCACCACCCTTAGGCCCAGAATCCACCTGACCCTGTGGTCCTGGGCAGGCCTTCCATTCCCAGCCCCTTGCAAGAAGTAAGAAAGAAAATGTGTTATATCTGGCCACTCTCACCCCCATGGTCCATCCTCTCCTCCTTTATTCACATCCCCACCCCTTCCCCCTGCTCCCCCCTCCTTCTTACTCCCAGATGTCTATACCCCATTGAGTAATATTTGCTGTTTCCTCTCCTAGCCATCTCTGATGAGAGCAAAGGTTCTCTCATTCCCCGTTGCCTCCCCCCTTCCATATCATTGCAATAGCTCATTGTAATAAAAAAAAAATCTTATGTGAAATATCTTGGACTATTCCCCCCCTCTCCTTTTTCTTTCTCCATTCCATTTCCCTTTTTTTTTCTATTGACCTCCATTTTTACAACCATATTTTATCTTCGAATTCAGCTTTCTCCTGTGCTTCAACTATAAAAGCTCTCTCTACCTGCTCTCTTAAACTGAGAAGGTTCATATGAGTATTATCAGTGTCATTTTTCTATGCAGGAATACATGCAGTTCATCCTCATTAAATCCCTCATATTTCCCCCCCTCCTCCAATCTCCATGCTTCACCTGAGTCCTGTATCTGAAGATCAAACCTCTGTTCAGCTCTGGCCATTCCAAAGGAACCTTTGAAAATTCCCCTGGTTCACTGAAAGTCCATCTTTTTCTCTGGAAGAGAACATTCAGCCTTGCTGGGTAGTTCATTCTTGGCTGCATTCTAAGCTCTTTTGCCTTCCAGTATATTGTATTCCAAGCCCTACAAGCTTCCAATGTAGTTGCTGCTAAGTCCCTGTGAGATCCTGATTGCATCTCTACAGTATTTGAATTGTGTCCTTCTGGCTGCTTGTAATATTTTTCTCTTTGACTTGGGAGTTCTGGAACTTGGCTATAATATTCCTAAGGGTTGGTTTTTTGGGATCTCTTTCTGGGGGAGGTCGGTGGATTCTCTCCATTTCTATTTTGCCCTCTGCTTCTAGAATATCAGGGCAATTTTCCTGTAGTAATTCTTTGGAAAATGATGTCAAGGCTCTTTTCCTGATCATGACTTTCAGGTATTCCAATAATTTTCAAATTATCTTTCCTAAGTCTGTTTTCCATATCAGTTGTTTTTTCATTGAGATATTTCACATTTTCTTCTAATTTTTCATTTTTTTTGGTTTTGAAGTATTGATTCCTGATTTCTGGTAAATTCATCAATCTCCCTGAATTCTATTCTTTGTCTGAAGGATTTGTTCTCCTCAGAGAGTTTTCTTATCTCTTTTTTCCATCTGGCCAATTTTGCTTTTTTAAAGCATTCTTCTCCTCAATAACTTTTTTGAACTGTTTTATCCATTTGACCTAAGATGGTTTTTAGCATGCTATTTTCTTCAGCATTTTTTTGGATTTCCTTGACTAGGCTGCTGACTTCATTTTCATGTTTTTCCTGCATCTCTCTCCTTTCTTTTCCCAGTTTTTCTTCTAACTCCCTCATTTGATTTTCAAAGTCTTTTTTGAGCTCTATCATAGCCTGAGCCCAGTTTCTGTTTTTCTTGGAGTCTTTAGATGCAGGAGCTTGTGCTTCCTCATCTTCAGACTGAGTATTTTGGTCCTTCTTGGGCTCATTTGCAAAATATTTCTCAATAGTCTTCTTTTTGTTTCTTTGCTTGCTCATTTTCCCAGCCTGGGCCTGGTTTGGGGTGTTTCTTGAGCTTTTGGGGACACTCCCACAAGGGTCTCAGTGTGTGCGGCTCTGTCCTTCCTCCTGGTCTGTGAATGACCATAAGCAACCCCCCTCTGCCAAGGGGCTGATGTGGAGGGGGGGGCTGCTGTTCTATGGGGGAGCCTAGACTGTGGTCATGATCTGAATGTGGTCAGAGCCCCAGAGTCCTCTTCCAGGGGCAGAGGACAAAGCTAGGCAGTCCTCTCTTCACTCCCCTCCTCTCAGCTCAGTGGGCTCCTCGCCCTGGGGGCTCCTGCTTACTGGCTTTGCCTACTTCTGTTTCCTGGATCAGGGCTGGGGAAAGAAGATGCTGCTTGCTGTGTGCCCTGAGGGCTAGGCTCCACGTGCTCACTCTGGCAGAGGTCCCCCGCTGTTCCCCCACTTTGTGCTCGGTGCTCCCCGGGGTGCAGCTCAGGAGACTCCCCCCCCTGCTGTGAGCTGAGGCTCCCAGCGCCCTGGGGCTGCCTCCGGGAGGCTGAAGTTCTTTGGCTCTGGCGGGCCACCCCTCTGGCCGGCCGCCCCCTCTGGCCCCGGGGAGCAGAGCCTTTCTGCTCTTTTCCAGGTTACCTTGAGTAGGAGAACTGCCTCACTGGGTCCCCTTTGTGGGTTCTGTCCTCTGGAAAGTTTAGTTAGAGTCCTTAGCTGATGAATTTTATCAGAGAGCTCCTAAGACTCGATCCCTTCTTGTTGCCATCTTGGCTCCGCCCCCCCTTATTTGATTATTATTTATTATTATCATCATTATTTTAGTTTTTTTGCAAGGCAAATGGGGTCACACAGCTAGTTTAATTAAATTATTAAGTGTCTGAGGCCGGATTTGAACTCAGGTACTCCTGACTCCAGGGTCAGTGCTCTATCCACTGCACCACCCAGCCATCCCTTAGATGGCTTATTTCAAATGAAAACTTTTTGAATTCAGTCAAAATTTCGATGAACCTACAGGTAGACAATACTCCTTTTATTTAAATGGAGGTTGCATGTTCTTGAAACCTTAATAATATTATATTTAATTACTGGTCTCTTGGCATTTCTGAAAATTTCTGTGAACTAGAAAACTTAGAGTAACAAAATATAAGATTCTGTTGTAGTTTCTGCAGTTAGACAATCATATGGTATGGAAGGTGGAGAACGAATCAACTTTTGGGTATATTTCCCTCAGACCTCGATTCTCCCTTCTGTGATGTTCATAGAACAAAGGACCCTCCTTGGCACTCCTTTCCCTGTCTTAGCCTAGTCTTTCCTTTGCTCCATATTGGCTCCAACTTCTAGAATCTAGACTCCATCCAGTTTTTCTCCATTTGTCATATGACTTTGTCATTTAGATCAAAATTGTCTAAAGTGTTAGACAAGTCTCTTACATCTTGCCTTTGTTTAACTCTGATTCAAAATATTATATAGGCACTGTTCATACTGAAGGCTAATTACGTGACTCAATCAAAAAAATTTTGATGGTAGTCAAGACACTGAAGACAAATGGTGTTTCTTGACTTCCCTTTACATGTGTCACCTATTTAAATATGGCTCTTTGTCAGCATAGACAATTGTTACTTAACTCTTATTGACTCCCCTCCAAAAATTGCATTCTTGGTGGTTGCCAGCCCTTAGCTTAGACTTGTAGCACCATTAACAGTATTGCATAATGTTGAATTCTGTTCATGGAAATGTCAATCTGGGAAACATAGTTTAAAATTTTACTGTCTTGGATCCAACTCCCATGGAAATATGTATGGTAACACCAATAAAATCTTGAGACAAGGTATAAAATAATCCTTGCCTGAGCCCTGGCTACAGGGTGCAATTAAGTTCCTGGGTTCTCACCTCTCATTTCTCACTATTTGTTAGGCAATTTAAAAAAGAACCTCATCTTACTGGTCCCCATGGATGAGAAATTGAGGTCCAACTGTTCCAGCCTGTAGCTTTTCTAGGAAATCTATGTAGGTTTCAGCTCAGAGGGCCTTTGGGACATCAACTAGAACTCTGATTGTCACACCTTATACATGAAGGAATGACCTCTTTAAAGGGAGGAGAGCTCTCAACTGAAAGAAGAGAAAGGTCCTTTTCATCAAATGGAAAATTCTCCCAAGGCTCTAGGGAGTCCAGAGAACTCATTTCCCAAAAATTTTAGTAATATTATCTATCTCCTTATTTTAAAAGCAAAGGCACCCTTTGTGTATTCAAAGCTTCTCTCCCAAATTCTTTTGACCAATGAAAAGTCAATGGTCCCTTTACAATTATTTAAACATCCAAAAAATCCTAAGTTTTTTTGGATGCTCTGTTAGACATTATTTCACTAGATGTCAGTGTAGCAAATAGAACTTTGAACAGTCCCTCTATAGCATTTGGGGATATAAATATGTATGTGTATGAGATTGTTTGGTTGGGGAAAAGGGTGTGATTCTGTTCATGCTCAAGTATGTACATGAGGCTGTGATACGGACTCGGGAAATTCTGAAGGCATTCGGCCACTAGCTAACTATTGATTATTCTTCCATCTCTATCATCACAGGTGAACTATGGACCGTCATTTCACTTACCATGAAAGATTTTGGAATGATCTTTTATGTCATCTTCCATGATATCTCCATCTATGCCTACTTAACATTCCAAGAGCATGTACCTATATAACATAGTAGTGGGGGTTATCTTTTTTTCTCAAATTGGAGTTGGGGTCCTTGGTAACTCTTGCTTTCTCTACTGTTATGGCTTCACTTTGTTCAGAAACCACAGGTCAAGACCAATGGAACCCATAGTAGTCCAGCTTATGTTGTCTAATACCATAGTGCTCCTCTCCCAGGGATGCCCACTGGCACTCTTCCATTTAGAGAAAGGATACTTCCTGGGGAATGCAGGTTGTAAAATGTTATTTTACCTTCAACGAGTTAGTCGGGGCCATTCCCTCTGCACCAGCAGCCTCCTGAGTGCCTTCCAGGCCATCACCATCAGTCCCAGTCACTCTAGCTTGGCGAAATTCAAAGTCAGAGTTCCGAAGTTCATCATACCATCATGTCTCCTCTGCTGGATAGTCAACCTGCTTATAGAAATGAGTGTGCCAATATATTTAACAGAATCAAGGAACATCAACACTAGCCATGGAGGTAGAACAGATTTCCTTTATTGCCACACACAAAAGGTATTTAAAGAGCTTGCCATCTTCCCTTCCCTTCGAGATATGTTGTTAGTAGGATGTATGGTTTTCACCAGTAGCTACATGATATTTTCACTGTACAGACATCATCAGAGAGTCCATCATATTTACAGCAGTTGTCTGGCTCCAAGGATATTTCCAGAGGTCAAGGCCACTCAAACCATCCTGCTCCTGATGAGCATCTTTGTTACTGCTTACTGTATCAGTTGTGGCTTCACACTCTACAAAGTGTATATGATAAATTCTGGTGCCTGGGTATTCATTGTGAGTACATTCATTTCATTGTGTTTCCCAACCATCAGCCCCTTTTTGTTGATTCACAGGGACCTGGAACCCTCTAGGTCCTGCTGTGCTCCCTGGAAGAGGCCAAGACTATAGTGTCAGAAGAACTATCAGGGGTTGTGAGTCAATTTGTAGTCTCTGGGCAAGATTCCTTAGTTAAAATTCCTGGGAAAGGCCTGACTTTGCTGTCTCTGTCCCAGTAAAGTAAGTCAAAATGAACCAGTATCTATGGATATAGATGTCAATTTTTCTCAAACCTAAGTATGTGGGAACCTAAAGAAGGACTTGCGGCCACTATGAGTACAGGCTTTTATTAACTTTTAGTTTTAGCTCTTCCCTGCCTGACCACAAACTTGCTAGTCAGCATCATAAGATATTACTTTTGCTCCAACACTCTGCATTTCACTTATCTCCCTTTGTTCCTCACATACTATTTCCCATCTTCAAGCTTTTATACTGGAGAAAGGATCCTTACTTCCAACTACTGTCTCATTACCTGCATTCATAGGGTCTCTCTTCTTTTAGATGAAATTTAGATATTGCTGCTATGGGAAACCTTTAAGTCTTTCCATTTGCTTGGACAATCCTTTCATAAACTACCTTGGATTCAATTGCTTTGGGTTGACTTGCATTTTTTTACTTTGTATTTTTGCTTCATGAATTCATATAAGTCCTTCTTGTTTCCTCATTATAATGTAAACTCCTTCAGTACAAGGAAAGTTTTGCTCTTCATATTGTAATTCCAGCTCCTAGTCAAGAGCCCAGAACATTTGCCACTGAATACCTACTTGTTGTTTCATTTATTGATAGGTTTTCCTGAGTGGGTAGACTTTGCTGAGTGGGTGGACTTTCCCATACCCTCCTCACAGCAGCCATTTTGTGCCTATGATATATATGGCAGGTCAGATCTGTAGGACAATGAGCAGAGTCCTTTCCTGAAAAGAACTCCAGCTATGGAAGGAGAAGCGCTGGGAGTTCAAACATTCTGTAATTAAGATCCTGTGTAATGTTCAAATGTTTTTATAGCAGCTCTTTTTGTAACAGTAAAGAATTGGAAATTCAGGGGATGTCCATCAATTGAGAAGTGGCTGGATATGTTACAGTATAGGTCTGTTATGGAGTTCTATTGTTCCATAAGATGTCATGACTTACTGGACTTTAGAGAAGCATTGGAAGAATTATATGAACTGATGCTGAGTGAAGGGAACAGAATCAAGAAGACAATGGACACATTAACAGTAACATTATGTGTTGATCAAATATGATGGATGCAGGTTTCCCAGCAGGATAGAAATGAAAGACAACCTTGGGAGACCTGTTATGGACAATGCCATTCATATCCAAAGGAAAAAAAATCCAGAATCTGAACATATACTATTTTCACTTTTAAAACCTTCCTTGCGATTTTCCTTCCTTTCTTAGTTTTCTTTCTTTCCCCTTAATCTTAATTCCTCTTAAACAAAATGACTAGTATATAATAAATATGTTTGACACAAATATACATGTCCAGCTCTTACCAGATTGTTACCTTCCAAGGGGGTGGGTAAGGGAGCATAGTAGAAAAATGTTTAACGCAAAAATCTGCAAATGGATGAATGTTGAAAAAACATAGTTTGTAACGGGAAAAATAAAATAAAATATCCAAAAAAGGACTTTCAGCAGTCAACAACAGTTGACTGAAGATGTCACAAGTGTTGAGCAACCATGCCACTAAGGACCTGTTCCAGCTGGCCCTCATATCGACCAACTAACCCAAGGGTGGTTGGGGACCCTACATGATCTGGGACAGAGCCAACGACAGATACTTTATGATCTAACTAGAAAATGCCTTGGACCAATCCCAAAATATAAAGAAGCAGCTCTCCCAAATGAGTAGCAAGGAAACCTTTCTTCAAGGCAATGGAAATATTTCAAGACATGTTAGGGCATGCAACCCTGAATTTTATTTTTCATACAAGTTTTTTTTCATATTTCTTTTTAAGATCACCAATCAGTGGCCAATTGCCATAGCATAGAGATAACATACACATTTCCCCCAGGATCCTGGTAGAGGGAGTGGAAGAGGAGTTTCTAAATACTTCCCTTCTCCCTCCCCCTTTCCAAGTGAATGACAGAAATGCTAGGCATCATTTATGAAACACTTCAGTACATGATAAACACTGAGGAGACAAAGAAAGGCAACCAATGGTTGCTCTCCAGTAACTCACAGTCTAAAGGGGGAGGGAAGAAGAAGAAGAGGCCTCTTGTATACAAGTTAGAGAAAGGATAGAGTGGAAATGATCAGCAGAAGGAAGGCAGCAGGGTTCAAGAGAACTGGAGAAAGCTACCTGTAGAGAATGGGCTTTGAGATGGAACTTGAAAGAAGCAGAGATGAGGAGGAAGAGCATTTCAGGCATGGGGGGACAGCTGAGAAAGGACCTCAAGCCTTCAGGGGCAAAATCTCATGGAAAGGAATAACAAAGCATCCAATGTCACTCAAGCTAAAAGCATGAGGTGGCAAGTTAGCTGGCAGAAGACTGTAAATGCAGGCAATGAAGGGATTTAAATGCTAAACAGAGGACTTTATATTTGATTCTGAAGGTGACTGAGAAGCACAGGAATTGAGAGAATGGAGTGGGGGGGGATCATCATCTATGAATCCTACATCATATTTTGAGAAAATCTGCTGATATTATGCTTTAGGAAAATCTCTCTGGTAGCTAAATAGAGGATGAATTAGACTAGTGGGAGGTATGGGGCAGGCCACACCCTCATTAGGCTCTTGCTGTATGTAATAATTCAAGTATGAGTTGATTATGCTTTACAGTCTACTGCTATGTGATGGTAGAATAAGTGGAGAAATTTGGTTGTTCCTGTTGTCATTCAGTCATGTCTGGCTTTCCCCTCAGCTCCCTTTATCTCCATTATACCTTGAAGGCTGGGACAGTTCATGTTCATTGTTTCTATCACAAATAATGAAGGAGTTAAATGCTAAACAGGGAATTTTCTATTTGATCCTGAAACTGAGAACTACTAGAATTAATTAATTAGTGTGGGGAAGGGTACATAAATCATATTCACTTTCAATCTTTCTGAACATCAGGGACATTTCCCACGAGTCACATCTTCTCATTATTCGCAAAAGTATTTAATAGTGCACTTTACAGTGAATAGTCTGAATTAATTTCTTTAAGTGATTTGATGTCTTTTCTGTCTGAGGGACTCTCAGTAGTCTTCTCTAACCCATAGTTCAAAAGCATTCATTATGAGACTGTATTTCCTTTGTAATTCCACTATCACAGTCACACATTGCTACTGGAAAAACCATAGGTCTGGCTATCTGAACCTTGTTCCCATGGCCAGGTAGTGGCTTTACTTTTTTAGCCTGCTGCTCCAGATGAACCATGGCTTATCTTCCAAGGAGAAAGCATCTTTTAATTTCCTGGATGAAGACGCCAACTTCACTGATCTTTGAGCCCAAGAATATAAAACCTGTCACAGCTTCCATTTCTTCTCCCTCTGTTTGCCAGGAAGGTATGGGACCAGTTGTCAAGATCTTCATTCTGTGAATATTTAGGTTCAACCAAGCTTTTACAGTCTCTTCTTTCACCTTCACCAAGAGTTTCTTAAATCATGAGCTGATGAACTTTAGAAAATCCTGGAAGGGCTTCCATCACCTCATGCTGAGAAGAACTATGATAGACTTAAGTCTTCTCAGCAATTCAGTAAGGTAAGACAATTCTAAAAGACATGATAGAAAATTCCAATGATATCCAGAGGGAAAAAACTATAGACTCTGAATGTAGACCAAATCATATTATTTCCTCTTTGTAAAACTGATATTTTTCCTCATTTTTCTCTCTTTTCTGCTGATTCTTCTTTCATATCATGACCAATATGGAAATGCATTAACCATGATTGACCTCTATCAGTATATATGCTATCATAGGGAAGGGAAGGAGAGAGAAAAATGTGGAACTCAAAAGCTTATAAAAATCCATGGTAAAACATCATTGCATGTAATTTGAAATAAAGGAAATTAAATTTGACAAAGAGTTTTCTTCATTCCTTTTTTACTTTCTGCCATCTGTAGTATCCTCTGCATATCTGAGATTGTAGATAATTTCTCCCAGAAACCTTAATTGTGGCTTTACATTCATCCAGTCGGGCATTTCAAACTATGTACTCTGCATATAAGTTCAGTAAAGTCAAGTTCAAATAAATAAATCTCATGTTGCCTTAATCTTTTCCCAGTCTTAAGCCAATTGGTTATTCCATGTTTAGTTCTCCCTGAATAGTTCTACCTGCTGCTTCTTACCCAGTATTCCTCAGGAGCTAAGTAAGATGATCTGGTCCATCCATGTCATTCAGGAATAGGCAAAGATGGTTGGAACCTCCACAGTCAAAGGTTTTAGTGCATTAGGTGAAGAAAAGGACATTTTTTTCCTGAACATCCTTTGCTTTCTTGATACTCCAGGCAATTTGATCTCTAATTCCTCTACCAATTCTGAAGCCAGCTGCTTCTTCTGATCATTCTCAGTCCACATAGTTCAGAAGCCCAGCTTGAAAAATTGAGGCATATTGTTCTGGCATGACATGAGTGAAATTGCTTGGTAATTTGGACATTCCTTGGCATTCACTTCTTTAAGATTGGTTTCTAATCCAGTGGCCACTATTTTATTTTCCAAATTTATATTGGGACCATGGGTCAGGGTCCTGTCTTATTACTTGCCTATGATGTTTAAGGAACTATTTGTGTCCAGTATTAGGATAATCCAATCCAGTCCTGCCAGATGAACCATAGCTATTCTTCCAAGGAGACAGCATCTTTTCATTTTCTGGGAGAAGAAACCAACTTCAGTGATCTTTGAGCACAAGAATATGAAACCTGTCACGTCTTCCATTTCTTCTACCTCTGTTTGCCAGGAAGGGATGGGATCCTAAGATTCAAAATTTGTCTTCCAACCTGGGGTTGGGACCCTCATTACTGTCCAGTTGTATCACTGACTTGAGGAGCCAGAACTGAAATTTTCTGAGGCTAAGAATTCCTTCTGGCTTTCCAGTTCTCACACTGCTGAGCTATAACCCCCTTACATTAACAGGAAATAGCCCTTCACAGAATTTCATCCATAATAGCTTGAGTTCAAACTTGCTTCCTTGCTTTTTTGTGGGTTTTAGGATCTGTTTGGAGGCTTCATTTAAAACTGTTTTGGGAAAAGCTCCCAGAGTTTCTTAGGTTCATGCTGCCATCTTGACTCTACCCCCCCCCAATTTTATTTGCTTGGAAATCTTTTTGTTGGAACTCCAGATGATTGCATGAGATAGGATAATCTCTCTACTAGACTCCTTGTAGAACTTTGCATTTGTTTTTCTCATTTCTTTCAGTCTATCCTTGACTCCCAATATAGAAGCTGCTGCCAGTTGTTCTTTGAGACTGTTCCAAAATTTATAAGATCCTCCTCATCTTAGGGTATGGAGAAACTGAAAGATGAGCTGCTTTCATTAGCTTTTTATTCATTTCTTCTAAAGTGTTTCTTTCTTTTCTCAACTTTATGCTCCTAATTTGAAGGAATTAAAGGGTACCAAAGGGTAAACCCTTTGGAGTTTTTGTTTCTCATTTAGTAGCTTCTGTATTTCCCCAGCATTTTCACCAAGCCAGTCTTGATGTTTTCAAGGGTTCTGACCCAGATGACTTAATCTTCTCTTAGGAAACATTCCCAAAATGATAATCCTCATGAAGAAATGGTCTAGACACATAGAGAATATTACTTACTGGGACTGTATGATTAAGGGTTTGTGTAGTGTATAAAAAGGAGGCCCAATGTGGCTCAAAGGTCAAAATTTAAGGCTTAAGTGTTATCCTTGCTCTAGTCCCTGAAAATCTGAAGTCCTTATTGCCTGAACCATCAGTGTTCAAAAGATATGAAAAGGTCATTTTCTGATAATGAAATCTCATCAATTAGCAATCACAGAAATGCTCTAAATCAGCATTGAACGGAAAATTCAGTTTAACACAATCTTGAAATTGGCCAGTTTGATAAAGTGGGAAAGTGACCAACGTTAGTGAGTGTATTGTAAAATTGGGATATTAATGCATTGTCTGTGAAATTGCAAAGTGATTCAACCATTTTGGAGACAATCTGGAATTATGGCCTAAAAGACATAAAACAACTTAGACCTTTCGAGCAGCAATATCACTACTTGGTCTATTTTCAAGGTTGATTTTGAGTCAGTCACCCAATGACTGA